>NC_080673.1:176825215-178075215 GCF_030445035.2 Dasypus novemcinctus
ACATTCCGTTCAGTCTGGGATGGCTGCTCTGTAGGTTATTATTCTGAGACATATGGCAAACAATTTCAAACTCTGAGGGTTTCTTTCCCTAATGAGAACCATCAAATTAAAATGGGTAACTTATTTTTTTCCATGGCATCATGTACTGATCTTGGCTATGACTATTTGGTTGTGATGAAAACTATCCGGAGCTTTTCAAAAAGCAAAGGTAAAACAAGAAAGCTCAGTGTCAAGGGGACGTAAATGAAAAAGTCTGCAGAAAGAACTGAATATTTTTGTGAGATGGAGAGGAGAAAATAGATAAACAGATTTTATAAATTTAAACAGGAATGCCTTGTTTATCCTACTTTGCTTTATAGTGCTTCACAGATACTGTTTTTGTTGTTTCTTTTTACAAATTGAAGGTTTGTGGCAACATTGTGCTGAACAAATATATTGGTGCCATTTTCTAACATGTGCTGTACCACATTTTTGGTAATTTTTGCAATATGTCAAACTTTTTCATTATTGTATTTGTTATGGTGATCTGTGATCAGTTATCTATAAATGTTACTACTGTAATTATTTTGGGATTCCATGAAACAAGCCCATAAAAGATCGCAAACTTAATTGACAAATGTGTATGTTCTGACTGCTCCACTGACCTGCAGTTCCCACTCTCCTCCCCTTCTCAAGCCCTCACATTCTCTGAGACACAATAATATTGAAATTAAGCCAATTAATAACCCTACAATGGACTCTAAGTGTTCAAATGAAAGGAAGAGTAGCATATTTCTCATTTTAAATCAAAAGCTATAAATGATTAAGCTTAGTGAAGAAGGCATGTCGAAAGCCAAGAGAAGCTAAAAGCTAGGTCTCTTGTGCCAAACAGTTGACCAAGTTGTGAAAGCAAAGGAAAAGTTCTGGGAGAAAGTTGAAAGTGCTATGCCAGTGAACCCATGAATGTCAAGAAAGCAAAACAGCCTTATTGATGAGATGGAGAAGGTTTTAGTGGTCTGGATAGAAGATCAAGCCAAACACCACTTTTCCTTAAACCAAAGCCTAATCCAGAGGAAGGCCCTATCACTGTAATGTTCTTTGAAAGCTTACAGAGCTGTAGAAGCTGCAGAATAAAAGTCTGAAACTAGCAGAAGCTGATTCATGAGGCTTAAGGAAAAATGTTGTATCCATAACATGTAAGTACAAGACGTGCAGCACCTAGTTGTAGAAGTTGTAGCAAGTTATCTAGAATATGTAGCTAATACAAATGACAAGAGTGGCTACACTTAACAATAGATATTCAGTGTAGATGAAACAGCCTTATATTAGAAGATGCCATCTAGGACTTTACTAGCTAGAGAGGAGAAGTCAATGCTGGCTTCAATGCTCGAAAGGACAGCCTGACTGTCTTTTTAGAGGCTAATGCTGTTGGTGACTTTAAGTTGAAGGCAATGTTCATTTACCATTAGGAAAATCTTAGGGTCCTTAAGAATTATGCCCAATCTGCTCTTCCTTTGCTCTATAAATGCAACAGCACCCAGATGATAGCACATCTGATTATATGAGTTATTGAACACTTTAAGCTCACTGTTGAGACCTACTGATCAGAAAAAGACTCCTTTCAAATTATTTTTGCTAACTGACAAAGCATCTGGTCACTCAAGAGCGTTTTTGGAGGTGTGCAACAAAATGAATGATGTTTTCATGCCTGCTAACACAATGTCCATTCTGCATGCAGCCAATGGATAAGGAATAATTTATGCTTTCAAGTCTTAATATTTAAGAAATGTATTTCATAAGGCTATAGCTGCTTATGATTCCTGTGATGGATCTGGGCAAAGTCAATTGAAAACCTTCTGGAAAGGAAATACAATTCTAGATACCACTAGAACATATGTAATTCATGGGAGAAGGTCAAAATATAAACAGGCATTTGGAAAAAGTTGCTTCCACCTTCATGGATGAATTTGAGAGGTTCAAGACTTTAGTGGAGCAAGTAACTGCAGATGTGGTGGAAAAAGCAAGGAAACTAGAATTAAATGTGGAGCCTAAAAATGCGACTGATTTGCTGCAATCTCATGATAAAACTTTAACAGATGAGGAGATGCTTCTTTTGGACAATCAAAGAAAGTGGTTTCCTGAAATTAAATCTACTCCTGGTGAAGAGGTTAATACTTTTGAAATGACAACAAGGGATTTAGAATATTACATGAACTTAGTTAATAATGCATCAGCACGGTTTGAGAGAATTGACTCCAAATTTGAAAGACGTTCTACTTTCGGTAAAATTCTTTCATACAGTATGACTTGCTATAGAGAAATCTTTCATGAAAAGAAAAGTCAACTGATGTGGAAAACTTCATTTTTGTCTTATTTTAAGAAACTTCCACCTTCAGCAACCCCCATCCCAATCAGTCAGTACCAACATCTAGGCAGGTCCCTCCACCAGCAAAAATATTATGACTTGCTGAATGCTCAGATGAAGGTTACCATAATTTAGCAAAGAAATATTTTTAAAATTACAATATGTACATTGATTTTTGTAGACATAATGTTATTGAACACTTGATAGACTATAGTTTAAACCTAATTTTTATATGCACTGGAAAACCAAAAAACTCATGTGATTTGCTTTATTCACTTTACTGCAGTGGTCTGAACCAAACCTGCAGTATCTCCAATGTATGCTAAATATTATATAAAATGCAAGCATACATAAACATCTTGTGGTGGACAAAATAATGTGTCCCCCAAGAGGTCCAAATCTTAAACCCTGGAACCTGTGAATATGTTACACTGCATGGTAAAGTGAGAATTAAGGTTGCAAATAATTTGCCCTTGAGTTCCAGAGATTACCCTGGATTATCCAAATGTAATCAAAACGGCCCTTATGACTGGAAAAGGCAGGCAGAAGAAAGCATAGAGAGGTGGCATACGAGAAGAACTGGGCTAATGCTGCTTTGAAGATTGAAGAATGAGGTTACCAGTAAAGGAACATGGGCACTTTCTAGAAGACATATATATGTATATATTCTCTTTTTAGAGACTCTAGAAGGAATGTAGGCCAGCTGACACCTTGACTTTAGGCCATTAGACCCGTTTTATATTTCTAAACTTCAGAACTGTAAGAAAAAAAATTTCTTTTAAGCCAGTAAACTTGCAATTAATTACAACAGCAATAAGAAACTAATTCACACATACATACACTTGTCTAATTGTTTATCTTTAAATTACAGAATATATTTGGCACATAAAAATAAACACTATCTGCAACAATGTTAACCAATAAAAGTGAATACAAGTCACAAAAAGCTACATACATAATTTAAAATACTCTCATAGCCATATTTTAAATAATTAAGAGAAAACCGATAAAATTAATTTTTAATAATTTATTTTATTTGACTCTATATATCCAATATTATCATTTCAATATATAGTCAATATTAATGTATTAATGAAATATTTTACATTTTCCCCTCTATATCTCAGTTTAGAATAGCTATATTTCACTTGCTCAATTTTCACAGTAGCTAGTAGCTACTGCATTGAGATGTTTCTGCTTTCCCACACCAATTTTCTTGATGGCTTAAAATAGCTCTATATATTATAAACTATAATTTTTATTTAGTATATATGCTAATAAATGATGGTGCTTTATTTTTACATTTTCAAAGTGCATGCTTTTGACTTTCTCCAAAACACTGCATAAATATTCCAAACACAGATAAAAAATTTAAAAAGTAACAGCATCAATTCATCATATAACTTATCTTTAATAAATAAAAATTTATGGTATTTGCATATCTTTCTTACTTTGTTGGACACACTGAAAAGCTTATCTTTGAGTTTCACATAAACTTCACTTTTTTTTAAATTTAGCCTTCCTAATTTGAATTTCTCTTTACCTATTCTATTAATCTTACAAGCTAATAATCAACTGTTGGCAGTATAAAACAAGGACAAAGAGTAATGAATTTGCATATTTCCATCTACTTCTGAATGCTGCTTTTTCATATCACAGCCTAGTTGTCACAGAGCTCATCCTGGATCAGGGGGTCTGTTCGAAATATGGAGCCAGCAAGCATATTACCGGTAAGAACACTGGTTATTCAGAACATCTTTTCTCATATCCTGCTCAATTTTATAGTTTTCCAACTCTTATATTTTGTATAATTTATATAAATGCAAAATGCATAGTGTATTGTTTTGTTTTTTTTTTTACAAATAGAAAATCAGTAATTTTGGACTATGAACTAGATATTCCTTATGACCATTTTTATTCCAATTTAAACAGGTGGTAGGGTCCTCACATATTATGCCTGTGTATCTTGATACTTCTACAAGCATGTTAAACTTTTATACTGATAGTTTAAAATATCTGGAGCAAACAGTCCTTTCTACTGCTCACGTATACTCTCTACTGAAATGATTACCAACCTTGCATATTTTTTTCCTATTCTAATTTCCAGACTTAAACACGTTTTGCAGATATTATCACTGTGAACAATATACACATTTCTAAGCTTTTGGTAGGTATTGTAGCTTTTAAAAAAATTTTGACCCAACATTACATTTAATTAACAATTAACTAAATTTTCCAGTATTTGGGTTTTACAAGATCATTACTCTTTGGCTAAAATTTTAAATTTAAGGGGTTCTTCAAAACTGCCAAAATACTTACATTCCTGTAAAAATAATAATAAAATTAAAACTCCTACTTTTTTCCCTTGCTCTGTCTTTAATTTATTTTTCTTTTTAAGGCCACATCAAAAGCTGATAAAGCAGTCTATCTGATTCCTGGATATGACAATGCTGTTTTCTGACAATTATCTAATACTTATAACAGGAATAGATTTTCCCTATCACAATTACCTAGTATCACACTTTATGAATGTTATTTGTTACCATCAGCAGTCTCCAGACCACTATCATGGTTCTACCTCTCTATATTTTAATTCATTCTAGGTAACAGAGGCATGATACCTATATGGCACTGTTGACTCACCTTAGGAAGGCAAATGTCATAGGCAGGTTTATAAGTATCTGGACACCTTATTTCTTATATTTGATTCTAAACATTTATTAGCTATAGTCTCCATCTGTGTAGAACAGTATACATGGGAAGTACAGGACAAGCCTTGGCAGAATCATAAGCTGTTACACATCTCAGTTCCCCAACTTTAGATGCAATAGAGGTGAGATGAAGTGAACATATTAGGAAGTTCTGGGTGGCAGCTTGATGTCTGGGGGTGTTAATCAAGAAAGAAGGGGATGAATGCCTCAGTGGGCATTGGTAGTAATGATAGCAGTTGGGGGGCGGGGCTGAGAGTGAAGAGCTGTTATAAATATTTTAGTATTAGTCAGGTTTATCTCCATCACAGCTGCTAATGTCAACTACTTCTCCTTCTGCAGATTCTGTGCTTTATAAGGTCATAGAAGAAGCCCTCTGAAATCACAGGACCATTCCTCAAGTTTGACTATCATAAAGAAATTAGCTCCATCTTAAGGGCAACAGGTACATGGTTTGACTATTTTACTATCAAAGGTAGAAACTAAAATCTCAGGAGGAAACATCATTACTTCTTCCTCAGCACAATTCTTCAAACAACTGAAAATAGTATCATTTCTCCCAAACTGTATTAGATTGTTATACTGGAGCTCAGACAAAACTCAATCATCCCAAATCTTTGCGTGGTTAGGAATTACGCATTTTTAGCCACTTAAAAAAAGAGAAGGGAAATATGAGGACTTGCTGCACACATACGACCTATTATGTAACAACCAGGATAAAAATTGCTGACAAGCCGAGATTTATTTAGCAAGTATTATGAGACAAACTCTATGATCTGGACTTTATATTAATAGCTCTTTTAAACTTCACAACAATTCCCATGTATGAAGTGTTATTATCCCTATTTACTCTTGAGAAAATGGAAGCCTAAGGAGACTCAGTTAATTGTCACTCAGTTTTTCACAGAACCAAAACTTAATCCCAGGTCTCTCGGAATCCAAATCTGTGGCCTTAATCACCATACCAGAGAAGTGTTGAAGGAACAGCCCATGGCTAATATGAAATAAAATTCTCTCTATATACATATATATAATTAGTCTCTATATGCAAGTAAAATTTCATTTACATATTATATATATAAAACCTTAAGTTTATATATATATACACAAACTTTTTGGTATACAATATATACTAAGTTTGCAGCTAATATTTCAATTCCATTCATTGAGAGCAGTTAAAAACACAATAATTCAAGAGAAACCTGGAATTACCAAAATTAACACCAAATCTCCAAAGGAACAATGGCCAGTTATATTCTTGGGTGACGACTTAAAAGTCTAAATTGAAAAGATTCAGTCTTTCCCTTTAAATGAGAACATGGACATCTAAATCTACACTTTCTAATATGGTAGCCACTAGCCAGATGTGATTATTTACATTCAAATTTAAATTAAGATGAAATAAACTTTTAAAATTCAATTCCTCAGAGGAGCACTAACATAAATGCAACTAAGGACTAACCAATGCTGCTTTTATCAAGAAAATTCCACCTCTACCCCTCTTCCCTTGTAGAGTCTTTGTTCTCTTTTCCCCTCTCACAACTGTGCTTTTTAGAAGATAAACTGTTTTTCACTTTCACATTATCCTTAACGGGATCCTGTAGACAAGTTGTCGGTTTAAATGGAAATGATGGGTGGCAACCAGGCAATGTCATCAAGACTTAGAGGGCAAGGAAGTCAGAAGTTTTCTTTTAAAAGAGCCAGTGGCATATTTCAGGGTATCTAATTTAGGGAATCACAAAACTTCACTGGTGGCTTGAGAGCTTCCAGATTATATTTAAAGAGGAAGAGTTTTAAAACAGAGCAGCTTCTTGCAAAACATAACATCTGGATTGAAAGAAATAGTGTGAGGTGAGAAAGAGATGATGATATGAACAAAGCAATCAGCATTTACATTTATAGAATCTCTTTTCAAAAGTGAGGAAAGTTTGATGCCTTCCTTCATTACTATATTAAAACCCAACTTTATTTCATTATTTATGTAAAGGGATATAGATAATTATTTTATAGTGCTGAGAAAAAAGGGGAAAGCAGTTATTACATTTAGACATTTTATAAGTAACTCATAAAATAGTTTGGTGTTTTAAAATGGGAGATAGAGCAAGACAGCAATTTAGACTGTGACCCACTATACAAAGGGGGCTCAGGTTATTCTGTGCCCCATTTTTAACTCTTGTTAATGGTTTCAATGATAAACACTAATATCATTGACATCATTGCTGTTAATAGTGTTAATGATTCCAATAATAACAATAGCATTTGCCAACTCTAACAAGGCTGATTGATTTTATAGATGGTTTTCACAAGTCTGCTTAACAACTGCTCACTCTAGGTAGATTGACTTATATTTTTCTAAAACATTGTCCGCTACTTAAAAGAACATATTTGTAACTCAAGGTGACTGGTTTGTTTTACTTTTTTTGAGTAAATTGTTTTCCAGAGGCACTGGCTAGAAAAGATATGTATCTTTCCTTTTTCTTTCTCACATAAATGGTAAAATAATTGCACTATGGTAAAAATTCTCTCCCATCATTTCAAATATCTCTATTGAGTTAAAGAAATTTTAATTGTCAAATACATATTGTTTCACTTTTTTGAAATTCTCCTGGCATACTTTTTTTCCCCTAGCTACCAATTTATGAATTTTATGAGGAACAAAATAAAGAAAAATGTCTAATGTTTGACCTTATTTTATTGATTACACTATGTAAAAATTTCATTAAAATTGAAAAGAGAATCAGCCAAACAGCCATTTAATAGTTAATCCATAACTTAATTTTGTCTCTGATCCCTCAGTCTATTAATCATTATTCACCAAAATTCTTAACCAGGCAACACTTTTATTATATTTAATTATATCATATAACGTTACCGAGAACCCCTTTAAAAATCAACAGCATGTGAATAGATTCTAATACATTTTTCTAGTTTGTCTTGATGAAAAACTTTTGATGATTCATATGTAAGTAATGACTGATCGATATAATCTCTCTCTCCCTCTTCTTCTCCCTCCCTTTCTGCCTCTCTTCCTGTCTCTCTTCTGTTCTCCTCCTCTTTTACTGGAAATCTATGCTTGCTCTCTTTTATAAATCAGATAACAATTGGTAATATGTTGGAAATATACAACATGGCACCCATTCAATCATTAGCTACTTCTCTGACTCACTTCTTTAGTTTAGTCATGAATATCAAACTCATTGAGTCTTCCATCTCTGTACTCCAAAACATTGCCTAAGTGTTTGCAAGAGGACAGGCTAGGATGCATAAGGGTGGCTGCCTTGCTGTTCTAGTACTGCCCGTTTTTTAGTACCTGCAGTTCCTTGGAATGGTGCAGCACCTGTAAAAGGTTAAGGAGCATTGAGATATATTCCAGGTATAAGGAAAATTACAGACAGACGTTACACAGTCATTTCATTAATACACAAGCAACATGCATGCTGAAGGCATGCTACAGGTGGGCAGATAATACTGCAGTCCACCACTGCAATATCTTACAGTTTATACATACAAATTCAACTTGGTGAGATGCCATTTTCAAGTACTAGTTAAAAAAAAAAAGAGCGAGAAAGAGAAATGTTTTTCATTAGCTTTTAGATATACCTATCTGAGCTTGACTTGTAGCCAGATATTTATATCATCCTTGATTTTACAGGTCATTAGAAAGATACTCAACTTTATCCCCAAAATAAGTCAACGAAACAGGTTTCCTCTTTCTTCTTAAAAAAGTGCTATTAAAAAAAGGGTTGAACTCACAATTTAAGTACCTTGTATTCAATATATTAGAGAAACCTCTTTCCTGCTAAAAATAACTATGCTCTAAATCATCTGCAATAAATATATTAAATAAAGCATCATTCATCAATCCTAATTACATTGGCTATTAAAAAGTAAAGTGAGGATTTTAGATGAACCCAATTTTTTTAAAAAAATCAAGCTGTCCCGGCTTCTGAAAGTCCTGAATTATTTGTCTTAGAAATCGCATTCATTCCTCTATGAGAATCATCAAGCTTTAATGTACATGCATTAATACTACCATCATTGCAGAAGACCTGCAGAGAAAGTGTTCTTCCATTCCCAGTTTCATTTTTCAAACAATCTCTTGCTGTATTTGTAGCGCTCAAAATTAATACAGAAATAATCAAATTAACATTAATGATTCATGTTGCAAACTTCATTTTATATTACCACAACATCTACATCAAAAGTAAAAAAAGGTGGGGTTTAAATTAATTTAGCATCTTCAAACTAACTAGGCCTTGATGGTAAATTAAGTGTTAAATATTTCACAAATATAGAAATTGAAAATATTTATATTTCCTCATTTCCAAAAAAATCCCAAGGCCTGTGTACTAAATGCTAATGAAATATGAATATTAGAAAAAGAATGGAATATGACAGTGCATATGGAAAATGTTAGGTTTCTCATACTCTGAGAACTCTGTTTAAATTTAATACAGACTTTAGTGTTTAAAGCTGTTTATAAAGTAAGCGTATGTAAGTGATAATTCTTTGTATCTATCTACTATCTATCTATCTATCTATCTATCTATCGATCTATCTGCCTATCTATCTTATTTATACCAATAATCTCAGTATAATTATTCTCAATTCTTTACCATGTGGAAGAATGTAGTGACTTTGATACATCTGTGGGCAAAAAACATGCCAAAACAAAGTGAATTCCATAAAATGCATCCTTCATTTTTTCACATAACTTTTATGCAGTTTCTATCAACCTTACAATATGACTATTGTTTTAATATTCTTTTTTCATGTGGTGAGTCATTTAAACTGGGTGAAAGTTTTTTTTTTTTATGAAAAGGTATTTTTATGTAATCCTTGTCTATGTGCTTTCCAGGGAGTTGCAGGTTTTTCTATCTGTAAATCTGGCATTTAAGATAATTTATATTCCAGGCTGAGCTGTCCCATCCTCACAATGTCCTAGTATATGATTACTATTTCTAACATAAGGCAGTCCCTAGGAACTAAATATCCCCTAATTTAGCTAGGGTAGATTAAGTTCTTTCCTCCCTGGCACACACAATTAAATTGCCTTAGTAAGAAATATCTCAGTGGTATATGATTCTGCAGTGTAATTTTATTTTGTTTTCTCATATTCTCACAAATATTTAAACTAAAGCATGTTCTCATGGTATTAGCATGCCTCAAGATATTTCTAAATAAATGTAAGAATTAAATGTATTCAAATATAATTTATCTTTTTGTCTTACCTGAGTATTTGGAAAAGAAAGAAGTGCTATTTTATGATCATTCTAATGACTTAAAATTATGTATCATAATTTTAGGATTACTAATGACAACTTTTCCCAAAGATACTATCAATAGCATATACCATCTTTTATAGCTATGGAATAGGGTGACGTGGAGTTAATTTGATTCCTATACTTCTAAGCTTTTGAGGTGTTAGTGGGCACCCTTACAGAAAAGTCATATTAGAAATAGGGAAATAAAGAAAAGGAAGAATTTTTAGACATTTGGAATAACATTTGTAAAGTTTATTTCATTTTAACTCTTCTTACTCGGATGATCTGTGAGTGAATTACATGACATTCAGGGAATGTTAGCAGACAAAATGAGAAGCAGTAAAATTATTTATTAATGAAAGCATTCATACCCCTGGATTAAATTTTGCTGTTGTTTATATTGTTATTTTCCCCTGAGTGGGAAAAGAGGAAGATCTTGGAGTACCTGAGAGAAGAACAATTTTGTGCTACTCTCTCCAGTATAAATCCTTAAAGGACTGACCTGAGGAAAGGGTCAGTTTCTCTATTCTACAATCTATGAAAATTGTAATGTTCATGTACATGTAAAAATATCACAAAGTACAGCAGAAAGTTATGCAAAGATATTTTCAAGTGCATTCTGACTATATCAGAGTAATTTAACAGTAAGATAAGAAAAATTGAATTGTATAAAAATCACCTTTATCGTTATTCAACCATTTCTTCATAATTGTATTATGAGGTCATTACATTTTGGAGGGGCCCAAGTAAAACGGATTTCTATACAATACTTACAGATGTTGCTTTGCAGAAAAATTTGTTACGATATCCATTACTATCTATCTAGATAAATAGTAGTGAGTCATTTGTTGTTCAACAGTGGAAAATAATTTTTTAAATTGCTTTAAGAAAGGTTCTTATATCTACAAACGATCTTCAAGGGAAATAAGAATAATTCTATCTCAGGAGAAGAAGGAATTAATTTTTTAAAAGTGCGCTAAGCAATGACCTCTTTGGAATATAGGACAGAGATCTGATTTTTAATGTAATCAGTAGCTGTCATTTAAGAGGCATGGAGAAATCACCCACAGGCCAAAAGAAACTGAAATTTGAATGTTGAAAACTCAACAGAAATGATTAATAGTAGAAGGAAATTTTTAACTTTTTAAAGATCTCAATATGTGGGTTAAATTTTCCTTTACTTTTAAGAAAGAATTTAAAATACCTATTTCATTCCTCTTAACTTTTCTATGTTGAAATTACAATGCTTTCCAAGGTGATCCTCACTCAAGGTTAGTCTTCAGTTAAGGATTTAACTATTTTTCAGTATTTTCTTGGATTATAACATGTTACATTGAAAAACATAGTGGTCTGTTGTAGGATTGGGAATTGTACTGATTACATATATTTTTTGTTCTTTTAAAGTTAAACAGACCAGAAGAAATATAGTTAGAAGAAAGGGAAGTGTAATATTTAAGGTTATATAATTCGAACTTTTCCTTTTACAGACCAGAGAGCTGGCGATCACAAGGACAGTGGTTTGATTAAGGTCATACATCCTCCACCAAATTCAGGGTTAAATCACAGGTTTACAAAGTCCCAGGATTGGAAAACATGCTCCGTGTGAGAATACGTTGAAAGAAAAGCAACTAAGAAATGATGAACACTTGTTCTATGACAGGCACTATGATGCAGTTTAATATACAATTTTTTCATCTTGCCCTAACACAATCCAGGCTGTTAGGGATTTTTTCACTAACTTTTCAAATGGGAAGGTGGAATGTCAGAGAGAAGAGGCAAATTGCACAAGGACACAAAGACAGCAGGTTGGTTTCAAAGGCCCCCTGGAAACTCAAGGCATTTTCCTTCCTAAGCCATTTTCTTTCCATTTTACTGGATGTTCTGGATGTTAAACTACATGAGATTCATGTCGTATTCTACAACCATCATAGCCTGGAATAGTAATTGTTGAAAGAGGTTGATCTATAATCCTTCCTGAATAGTAATCCAAATATAACTCCAATAGATAATTAGCTGATCCTGGAGCTCAAAGCAAAGACAAATCAAGCTCCTAAAAAAAACAAAAAGGACATATGGAACAATGCACAAATGTGTGCTTCCTTTCCTTAATGTTGCTACTATAAATTCCAGCTTTTTGCCCCAGGCAACAAATGGAGCTCAAAGAGTTTGAGGGACATTTCTCTTCATACATATTTATGCTCATCTTTGGCTGGTTTTCTTTCTCTAAAATGGGCAATTTATTTGAATTTCACATGCCTTTGCTACATTCTACTTGGATTACTTTATTTATGTGGACCTCTCCTTTGTAGGTAGCCAGGAAATTGCCATAAAAGACTTATGAAGACCCTTAAAATGAAATTTCTGAATTATGCATTCACAGGGAATTTTCTGGATGAAATTCTACCCATTAAGTTTTACCCTTACTTTATTCTTTCTTTGGGGCATCAATCATTTTAATTATCACAGAATCACAGATTTTTGGAGTTGGTTGAAAGGACTAATAACATTAGTGAGTCCATCTATTTATTTCTATGCATGAACAAACTGAAGACTAGAGAAGTAATGATTGGCTGAAAGAATCAGAAGATTCAAAACCAAATCTAGGATTCCTAATCCACTGCTATTTTTGTATATATTCAACATAATGATGGTGAACAAACACTGCAGGCAAAAAAATTCAGAAATGAAAGATGAGAAATGAAGAACAGGTCTTCTAGGAACACCATTTGGAAGGCTTTCTGTTTCACTGTAGCCTCTAATTATGAAGCAAGATTTAATATTAAAACTAATTCCTATGTATTCACCTTCCTCCCAAGTCAATTTTACCTCCCCACTGAACAATGATGTAATTACTGTGGGTTTTTTTTTTTTTGTATTTTTACTATTGTTATTGATCAATACATTTGATTTTTGGATATGTTTTATGAATGCCCTTAATCCTCCAGCTCTGTAAGCAATATACACATTGTCTTGTTCAAGTCAATCCATTTCAGTACTATGTTTGCTGGTGTAAGATCAGGGTGAGTAGGGCATGTCTCATAAACGTACTAGAGACCATTGTGGAATGCTTGTTAAATCCACACACAGAGTTTCCTCGACTCAGTGGTGTGGGGTACTATGACAGTGCTGAGAAACAAGAGACAAATGGAAATATACTGTTACAGTGCTATTATTAGTATTTATAACAACTCTAGTGCTCTTGATAAATGAAGTCACATTAATTAGTTTCAGAATCTTATTCTCACATTGGCATATCCACTAGCACTTCTCAATGCAATTAAAATATTTCAAAATGTCACTTATGTTTCTACTCTACAAGAAATGCATACTGATTATGGACACTTGATTTGTACTGGGCCACATACATTTGAAAGCAAAAAGTGCATTGTAAAATTTTAGAGGTTAAGAAATCTCTCAAATACTGCTTGTAAAAGTTCAATGAAAAATAAAGTTATCAGTGAGCACACATATGGAAAACTACACTATTTTTTTGTGTCTGAAATACTTCCTGTCATATAGTTCTTAAAGCTTGAACCAGGTATGTTTTCTTTCATTTTATTTTGGAAACTTAAATTCACTAATGATTTTTTATGATAATCAGTGAAAGCAGACGGCTTTTTTTGACATTCCACAGTTAAATTCACTTTTTAATAAATAATAGCATAACTGAATGAAAAGTTACATGCTGATCCATAGACCAACTTTAAACCAAACTATCTCTTTAATATTTGGGGGATTGATTTTCAATTTGTCCAATGAAAACCAGAAAGCCTTTGGTTCCTGTAAATATAGTTAAAATTAAAATTGTTACTTTCTTCCTTTTCTTTTAGAAAGAAAACAAAATTACAGATTGGATAGATGAAAATAAAGATAAAATATAAGCGTAATATAGATACAGATTATGTGTATACTAACTTCAGTAACATTTTTTGCCAAAGTATTTGGCTGATGTCCTCCAACTTGACTTCTTGGATAGAAGTGGTCAGAGAGCAAAGGAAAGCTGCCAAAGAGGAGGCCCCTGTAGCTATTTCCTTGATCCTAGTATGAAGGAAGAGATGGTTGGATAAGAAGGGGCATGTTGTTAATTGCTTTGCTATAAATGATAAATCAAATTTTGTAGAAGGCATATGTCATAGACCTGGGGGGTCTCAGTTGCAGTTAATTTTTAATGTTTAAAATAATGAAACATTTTTCTTTGAATCTTTTTACCCTCTAAAATAAATAATAAGGAAAACTCTCAAATTCCTCCTCAACACTGCAGGAATGCCCTATGTACTGTCAGTAGATATATTCAAGTGTTCTCTTTGTTCTGGAAATGTAAAGGGTACTAGAAGAGATGAGATAAGGAAAAAAAAGGAGGGAACCTACTGTTCAATGTGAGGAACTCAGTGAAGGTGCTGAAAAACAGAAATTCTGGCATCCTCAATAGCATTTTATACATAATGTAGTAGGTTATAAATATTATGAAAAGGATTTAGAGTAACTTAGCTAATAAATGTGAAAACGGATTGCCACCTTAAGAGTTTGGGGAGAGAGGATACTTTAGTTTTGAAACAGCAACAACAAAAAAGCAGGCTTTTTTTGTGTCAGGCTTTGTGTCAGGCTTGGATGTCACCTGATTCTATTTCATATGGGTGAGAAAGGAGTGAAGTCTCTCTTTACAGGGGAAAATCCAGAGCTTGTGTGGCTCTGCCAGGTGAAGTGGGATGAGAAGGAAGTGCGAGCAGAAACTGGGAGAGAAACTGTAGGTGAGCGAGTTTGCTAGAAACACTTGTGAAAATTCCTAAAGGAGAGATTACAAAAAATTTAAAATTATTTCTGTCGTTCATCCCTTTTTTCTCTTCACACACCCCTTGCACCACTCTTCAGCAATTCTCTTCTAATACAGTCAGCGTACCAGAAGAAATAAGATAGAGCTTGGCCCACAAAACTCCATGGGTCTCTAAAGAGTAAAAGCTAGGAATTCTGACTACCACTATACTGGACCAAAAAAATGAATGAGGGTAGCATTAAAAGAGGAAAACTTCAATGATATATGACACAGAACATTTTCCTATCAGATTGACATTGGCATCCAAAGTCTTCACACAAAGAAGTGAGGTGAAGAGGAAGGGTGAAAATGAAGCCTGCATCATTCTTGGATGCTGTATTATAATACATAAACTGAAAGATTAATTTAAAAGGGGCCCTTTGAAGAGCTTGTATTTTATTCAGTGATGGAATATGCGCTTTTTATTGTCAAAAATGGATTTGATTTCTAATAAAATATTTGCTTCAACCTTGGACAGTGAGACAGCAGATAGTTCAATGTGAGATGGTAATGTTATGAAAAATTGTAAGTATTTTCTCACGTAGCTCATAGCCTCCTATGCTATCTATCAAATTCATTTCCCTTGTAACGAAATCTGTCAAAAATCTAGACATCCAAAAATGAAATATGTTTCCCAACAATAATCCACTGTCAATAAACTTAATAAAGTCTTCAAATGATATAACAGTTTTAGGTGGCTTGAAAATGATTTACAAATATAATAAATTATTGACCTTGGTAGCTGATGATGGTATTAATAATAATCTAATATAGGAAACTGAGGTATGAGGGGAATTAATTTGCCCTGACCATGGAAGCTCTATTTTTCTTTTAATTTCACATGTTTATAATAAATATATATAAACAATAGAATCATAGGTAAATGCACGTACGCACTTATGAAGAAAATTTCGTATTTAGTCCCCATGAAATTAACCAAAATTAATTTGATGCTTAAGAATTTTAGAATTACTTAAAAATTTGAGAAAACTTTTAGGAAAATCAAAATAAGAAATTCCATTTATAGATAAAAGAACTTGTTTTGTGTTTACCTCACTCAGCAATGAATTAATCATTTGTATCTTGGTGAGTATAAGGCACCATTAATTTTTCCTTGCAAACCTTGTGCTTCTGCTTTTCTGAATCCATTGGAGGAAACACAATGTGAATGCTGCAGGTAATGTTGATGTTTTACTGCATTTGATATCTGCCAGTAACTTGGACTAAATTCCCTTAATCATGAAAGGAAATTGCAAGCTTTTCCCTTACTTGAATATCCTTTTTACAGAAAAATGTACTAGTTATACCATGTTGGTTTTAATAATGATTTACTGAATTGCAGATTATTGTGTTTTAGGATTACTAGCCTGATGTACTTTTTTACCAGAAAGTTTTAGTGTAAATACTCATGTCAAATACTTTTGTGCCTAATGTTATTTTATGTGTGACGTGTGAGATAAAAGTGAATATAGGTACCCTATTGCATGTTAAAGCAAGGTGAGTCTTTAGTGTGTATATAAGAAAACAAGAAGTTCCTCATTCCCCAAAACTATCAACACTGGTGGTCTAATGTTCCAACAAAGAAAGGGTACAGATGTATAGATGTTGATACTGTTTATTTCACTGTGGTAACAATTTTCTCCTATAGCAATAACCCAACAAACATGCTGGATAGGGCTATGAAAACATATTGTAGAAAGGAAAATAAGCATCACCAGGATAACTGTGCAAATAAAACTTTCTATAATGGAACAGATTAACTAGTCAGTGTGGAACATGCATTCATTATTGAAAAATCTGGTACAAGTATCAAAGAACATAAATAATTATATGCATGCTTTGACCAGATACATGGAAAGATGCAAAATAATAATGAAGTAGCTCCTGGCTTCAAGGAACTTTCAGTCTAATTGGAAATATATATATATATATATATATATATATACACATATACATATATATATATATATATATATATATTACTGAAACAATACGTAACAATATTAGGCAGTGAATATAAAATAAACACGGAATTCCAGGCCATATAATATTGTTTTCCATATTGAACATCCTAATAGAGTAACATATGAAAGTGACCAAAGGTTCTAGTGTGTTTTAGAAGAGAATACATTTTGTATTATTAGATTATGCAGCAAAAGTCAAATGACTTTTGCTCTATGGTTGAGGTAGTCTACCAGAATTGAACTTTTAACATTTGTCATCTCATCTATTATCATTTTGCATTTTCCCTTATTTGGCAAAAGAATAAAACAAATTATCAGTCAAAGGTTCACCTTCAATTTTAGGTGGTGCCAAAATATCTTTTAAAGGAGCATTCATTCATTTTATCTGATGACTCATGAATCTTTCCTCAACCATGAAGTTTTTTATTAATTTGAAGAGGATAACGTATCCCAAAATATGAGACATGATTTCTTTGTGGTTTGGTTTAGTAATGAAATTATTTTTATTAATATCAAGAGATAATAATTAACTTATCTTGTCCAAGTAAAACTGACTTCATCATCATCATCCTTTTATTTAATTTCAATGAAACCTGAATCTTTATCATTTACCAAAAAGAGAAAAATATCTTGAATTTTCTATAATCATTCACAGGTTCTAATTAGTTACTGACATATTTTGTTACAGTTGTTGCAAAAATGAAAATTAGCCCTAAACTGTATTAGGAAAGTAAAAATGATTTATTGAATGCCAAATATTGCCAGAGAATGTTACAGGTACTTCTAAATATAAACATTCTGGTAAAAATCATGTTTACTTTTTCTGTCAGCAGTTCTGTATGGGTTACCAAGCACCTTATTAAGATTTAACTATTTGAGTGTTGAAATAATTCTTAACATGGCAAATCATTACTAAAAGATATTTAGAAAAAAAAAATAGTGACCTGAAATTATCATATTTTACAAAAAAGGAAATTAAGGCTCAGAAAAGGAAAGCCTGTTGCCCAAGATCACAGGAGGCAGAGGCAGGATTGAAAACAAGATCTCCTGGATATTAGTCAGTCCTATTTAATTTCTCATATATTAATGGGCTCTTGGGTTCAGGACTCTATGAACTTCAATTTTTAACAAAATGTCTCTACTATAACTTGGGCTAACTTATCACATTTATTTAGTCCACCACCACATTATATTAACATTTTGAACATTATAATAACCTCTTGGAATGTAGTGAAATATCTATCCAAGAAAATGCAGAGTATACTAGAAATAACACCAGATGGAAAATCTTAGATTTATGTGAAGATACAACACATCATCAGTATATGTGCAAGGTTCTACACCATGTTAACTAGGTGCCAAATGATTTCCCTTTCAAAAGAGAAAATGGAATCGGCAACATGCGTCTTTGAGAATGAAAAGACGATTGTTCAGATTTCTAAAAATTAAAAAAATCTGATCAGGTAACCTACCAGAGATACAGATGGAATGAGGGAAGAGGAAGCATGTGATTTAGGCAACATAATAAAGAACCGCAATTCTACATGAAATTTCTATGCCTCTGACTGTAACTCAAGAAGGACAGAATGAGTAATGAGAATCCTGAAGTCAAATTCAGACATTCCATTTCTGCAAATAAATTGTGATCGAATATTTGCACTTGATTGGATTTCTTAATATACCACTGGAATCCAATCGTACTTCCACCTAGATATGGAAGGCAGGTGAAGAAGGGGATGGAGAAAAAGGGAAGAAAGAAAATTCTTATTCCTGCCCTCAGGAACAAGTCTTCCATTAATCAATCCAGGCCTGCACTCTGAACTTCAAAATACCTAGATGAACCCTCCTCAGGCAGCAAAAGACTGAAATATTTGGGGAAAAAAATAAGGGGAACCAGGAAAACAGGAAGGAAGTGGTTTCGCTATGATTTTTATTAGGTGATAATTATAATGGAGTAAGAAGAAAGTTGGCACAGAGAAAAGAATCTAGATGCTACCTACCTAGGTGCTAGTTCTAAATAATGCAAATATGAGGGCTAAATTAAATATTAATTAGATTTTCTAGCATATCCATGGTATTCAGAAGGCTTTGAAATGAAGATATTTTAAGTACTTATTTATCAATTTTCTGTTTTAAATGTGGATTGAGGTATTTAAAATTTTAATTTTACTAGCAAAATTATCATACATTTAAACGGGAACAACTATTTATAAACAAACAACATGGAGTTTTATAAATCAATTGCAATTATTACTTATGAAACTTAACTTGGCAAAAGTTGTAAGAGTTACACAGTTTCAAGATGAGCTACTATTTTTTATAAAATAAAAATGTACTCACTTGTTGACAGTGAAAATCAGGTGAAATAATTGCTTACTGTCATGTAACAATGCATTTACTTCTAAATCCTGGCAAGAATGAGATTATAAATAAGCAAGAAGACCCTGTCATCAACTACCAAACCTGTTTCTCATATTTTTCTATTTACTGGCTTTTCTTTAAGTACTTTATGTTGAAAGCAGATATAAAACCTCCTGGAGGTACTAGAAATTAGTCTGTGATTTGATAGATTCATTTTTGGAGACTTAGGACATTAAAGCTTGCTCATATCGTGCTTTGCATTTGTTAACCAAGGAAATTTGAGTTGTGAAGGGATGGATGGTCATTCACAAATAAGAGCATTATGAGGTCTGTGAATTCTTTCAAAGTAAGAGGAAAGCTCACCTGAGGAGGTAGGGATTTTACCAGGGTGGAAATGTATTGAAGGATACTATGGAAGTGCTTTAGAGGGTTTATGAGAGAGACCAAAGGACTGCCGGGGAACTTTGACATTCCTACCTCTGGTTTAATACTGTCACAGAACTGTGTATGGGAAGAGTCAGCTTTAATATTCACAGACAAATAAATAGCTATTAATAATATTTAAAATAACTCTACTTTCAGGGCAAAGGGCACTTTTCACTATTAATGTGACATTAGAAATCAATCAATTCTAAGCTTCTATCAGAATCTGGAATGTGTTCAGGAGCTATAAATAAATAAATAAATAAATAAATAAATAAATAAATAAATAAATGGAATTAATAAAATTGGGAAAACTAACATTTCCAGCTTTGTCAAAGAGAAGTACCTTAAAAACATGTGACAAATGGGCCTAGATAATTTTGTCACTGGTAAGTATCGGCTGCCAATCATTTGAATATTTAGTAGTCTTCCCAGGATACAGAAAATGACTGAGAATGTCAAGGGTGTTTGCACGACTGAAAGTATTCTTGTAAAATGATGATTTTGCCTAGGTGAAGAAGGGACTTTATTATATTAGTAATAATGGAGAAAATGCATTTTGATGGTTTTGGAGATAAACTGGGACTCATTTTAAAAATTTTCCAGAGGGATGTGTTCTCTCTGAGAATATTTTCCATAGCTATTTAATAAGCCACATGCAGAAATGGATTTGTAAGCTAGTTTTGTCTCTACTTCTATAAGCCTGGTTTGCTCCTGAGTCCAAAGTCAGATGCTCACATGCCAGAGAACTACAATGCAGTTGCCTGCTTACCCTGATGGTTCACCTTCCAGAGAGATGAAACCTATGTGCCTAACTGGCTACAAAGAGTGGGTAAGTTAATGAGAAAAAATACAAATTGAGTAAATAAATAGCCTCTTTTTTTTTTTTCCGGATGTTACTAATTCTTTACACCTAACCTTTTCTCCCCGTAGCTCTACCTTCTTCAAAATAGATCCCATAAAACATCATGAAAATGAGTGATGCTCATTTCAGCATTTTTTGAATTGATATTTAAGTTAAATACAGCCAGACTATAGAGAATACTGAGTGGTGATATCCTTTCCAAAGGAGGTTATAAAATACTACATTACATGCTTAATTTGTCTTGGCATCCTTGGATATTTTGGTTAATTCCCAGAAATTAGCTTGAGGGAAAGATTAATCTTTTTACTTGGCCAATGCACAATTGGTATTTTCTAGTTAGTCAAATCCCACAACAGCTTCTACCATTTCTTATCATCAGGAAAAATGGGAGGCTTATGTGGTAAAGGACAGTCTCTATTATTCTGTTTGCTTCATTAAGTACTTAGCTTTTGTTTATGAAATGAAGCATGCTTGGTTAAAAAACAAGCTTTCATATTTACTGGGAAAGTATTAAATACTTCTGAAGAAAGTATTAAAAACTTCTGTTTTATTTCATTTTCCTCCCCAGGTCACCTAAAACATTATACTTAGTAATTAGAGAAAGAAAAACATACTTTTAAAAAGAAGAGGGAAACGGACTTGGTTCAGTGGATAGAGCATCTGCCTACCACATGGGAGGTCCGGGGTTCAAATCCAGGACCTCCTGACCCATGTGGTGAGCTGGCCCACATGCAAGGAGTGCTGTGCCATGAGGTGTGTCCCCCACGTAGGGGAGCCCCATGCGCAAAAAGTGCGCCCTATAGAGGAGAGTCGCCCCATGGAAACCAAAGTCCAGCTTGCCCAGGAGTGGCACCACACACATGGAGAGATGATGCAACAAAAAGAGACACAGATTCCCAGTGCTGCTGACAAGAATACAAGAGGACACAGAAGAACATACAGCGGATAAACAGACAGCAGACACTTGGGCTGGGGGAGGGGAAGGGGAGAGAAATAAATAAAAATAAATCTTTTAAAAAAAGAAGGAAGAAGAAAAAGAAAGGAACATGCAAATGATCAGATTTAATCAACTGAGCCTGCATTTATGACCTGCCATGAGAAATAGGGGAATATCCAGGACTGTTTTGCCTTCCATGTAATTCTGGAGGAGATTTGGGCTGGGAAAAGGGGTTATTAGCCACTAGTCTACATATCCCACTCCTCTCTTGTTTTACTAGTGATGAAGCAAGGTTTGCTTTCTCCAAAAGAAAGAAGAGAAATTCACATAACCGCAAGAAATAAGAAGCACCATTTTCCAGATAATTCAGTTTGTATCTTTTTTTAAAAGGAAAGCAACTGAATATATTAAGGGAATTTTTTCAAGGCAAAAGTGAAATCTATTGCAATAGAAACTAACAATAAAAACTCCCCCTCAAACATAGACTGGAATACAATGGAATATGAACTGAGTTAAAAAAAGAAATTAGAGATATTGGCCTCTAATATCACACCTCCCTAGCATCTTTTTCCCATTCATCTACCAGATGTTCCATTCCAATATACCTCATCTTAAAAACACCATCTTGGCCCAGTCCAGTTTTACTCCATACTTAACCTTGTTCCACCCACCGCTCTTCTGCCATTACCACCAACATCCTCCTTACTTTTAATGCATCCAACAACATAAATGCCTGGCTTTTTTCAACTTTCTCAAGTCTCAGTGATTACTTCTTCCTTTGGAATTTCATCACAACAATATGCCTAAAACCTCAGTATGTTAGTTTTCTATTCAAGAACTGCAGTCACTCCCTTGTCACACTCAAAGTTATACTTCTTGATCTGACAACCAAGGAGTGCTAGGATTTGATCCTAACACATCTACCCAAACACATCTCCTCACACAATACTATCTCCAAACCGAATCTTCCCTCTTTCCCAAACATGCAGCAACTTTTCCCAATGTTTGGCCATCTTGTGTCCTTTCTTTCCCTCTGAGTACATTTCGGTCTCCTCTTTACCTACCTGAAAGTGAATCAGTCTGGAGGCCCACACTGCCTATGATACTTCTTACAACCTCTCTAAGTTCTTGAAAATCTTTTGAAACTATTATTTTTATCAATGCTACAAGCATTGACACTTAATGGCACATATACTAAGAGTTCAATCCCTGCCAGACATCATATTGCCAAATATTTTAGGGAATTTATTTCTGTGTATCTTTTTTTTCCCAATCCTGTCATCTTCTGAGAGCTCAACAAAGATATTTATCACTTCTTCACATCTCTTAGTAACACGGTGTTTCTCATTTAGGAAATGTTCAAGAAATATTTGTAAGATATTTCTGTCTATACTTAAAGATAACCAAAAGCAAAGGCCAGAAAGGTGGTAAAGGATCTATTTTAGAATTAGCTCATTTGAGAATGTGTGTGAGTTCAGGTTGTCAAGTGAATCTTCTCTGAGGTGTGGAGTAGGGTTGTGGCACAGGTGGGCTAATAATTATACATCATGTTAAGTGCCTAATAATTATACATCATGTTAAGTGGTATGAGGCTTAGAGAGTGAGATGTTGTGGGTGGGGCCTATACTTTTAAGAGCCAAGTAAGATCTGTGAAGGGTAACTGAGTTTTGGAGATAATTTGTTTGCGTTGTAGAGTGCAATTTCATTAAACTAGGTTGGGTAGTGTAGTCTTGACTATCTTACTCTTGTAGAGCTTTGTGTTCACTAGAATAGCTATTTAGAGCACATACATCAGAAACTGACCCTCAGAATTTTAGAGGTGGAAGAGTCCTTGATGGGTCACTTTATTCAACTTCATAATTTTCCACATGACTGAGGCCTCTCTATGTTCACATTTTATCATCTCCATCATAACTGTGGGGAAATGTTAGAATTGAAATAAACCCTGCTTAAATTAACAAACACAAAACACAGTAAACAAGTAAAAACTAAACAAGTCAGATGATTGACTCATATCAAAAGAAACACCATATTAAGTCACCATAACAGCCCACAAATTTTAGCAACAACCAACGAAATGTTGGTATTCAGATTAAGAAAAATTGGAACATTTTTCATTTCCATAATAAAATTTCTGAAAATTAGAGAGTTATAAAAGGATTTTCCGTTTCATCTTATAAAAGTGATATGACTAATGTCTATTATCATAGAGTCTGGGAATTCATGGATATTCCATAAATATCAAGCAAATTATATATACAATGATGGCAATGTTTAACTGCTTAGATTCCTTCTATAGTTTATAATTTTAATCACAGGTGACTTTTTATGGAATATTCATGGGCCAGTGTGATACTGCAGACCATCATAGAAAGGAAATATTGCCCTAAGATGTGCATCTTGGCAAAAAAAAAAAAAAATATATATATATATATATATATATTTTCCTGACAAGGAAGCTTGCTTAAAAAGCAAAACAAAAACAAAACAAAACAAAACGACTCTGATTCAAATGTTTATGGAATCCAGGAGTCTGTGATTTGAACAGGGTAATTCTAATGCAGATTGCCTAAGGGCCAGAATTTAAGAAACACCATTCAGTCATATTACTCACCAATAAAGCCAGATTTATTATTACCTGAGAAATTTTAGAGGAATAATCCTGCCTGAGTTTGATTTACACCAAAACATCACAGGTGTTTGGGTTTATTTTTCTATTGCTGGGCTGACAGAATTTGCTGAGTGATTGGAAACTTGGTTTCACTTAACTTGGGGATGTTGTTTGTTTTGTTTTCCCCCAGATTAAGAAATCAGGATATAACCTCTGTTAGTCCTCTCTGAAGATTTCTCTGTTTATATAAGCATTTAGTTTATCTGAGCAAATTTAGAAACTGAAGGTGAGATATTTAAATTTTCCTTATATCTAATCTAGTACAACTTCCAACTCAGCAGAGTTGTGTCTTCTAGAAATCATTGCTGGCAGGGAGTTCTTTTGAGTATTCCTAACAACATGATGCTGATTACTTCAAAAAGTAGAAAAGTAGATTATTCTAGATTTGGATAACCTGAATTATCCTACTACCCAAAGGTGATATTCCTTCCTATGCTTTTTTCTACCAAACCACAGAATTCTTGCCCTTAGAACTGGAAGTTATTTGTGTTTGAACTCTCTTAACCCAAGAGGACACTGATTTTGATCAAATGACTTTCGCCATTTCACAGTTAGTATAAAAACTGCACCCGTAAACCTTGACTCCTGATAATTTATGCTGCAACTACACCGTTTTATATATTGCTCTTGGTAGCTACAGAAAATACACTAAATCCTTCTCCACTTGACAAATCAAATGAACAGTTAGCAATATGTTCCATAAACCAGTATTGATTGTCTGGGATATTTAGAAATACTAAAGAAAACAATGTTTTCCTTTCGGTCTTCCAAAGAGTAATAGAAAAAAAATGTCTGATATTTAAAAGTATCATTCCACTCATATGAGTACTATTTGTGCCAGGAAGAATGCCAAACTACCACTTTGTCACATTTCTGTGCTGTGTAATTTATTAAAAAATGCCTAAAGCATAATAGGTCTATTTCAGAATTGTTATGAATAAAAACCCATTTCATACAGCACTTTACTGTATGCAGGAAATCTACACAAAGCAGCAGTGGTAAGGAATGCAGACTGTGTTCTGACCACTTGGGTTGAAATATCAGCTGGGTGACTGGAGCATAGTGTCTAACCTCTTTAAGCCTCAGCTTCCGTACATGTAAAATGGGGAATAATGATAATAATTGTAATAGGATTGTTGTGAGGATTAAGTGAAATATCACGTAATGCAAAAAACAATGGCTGACCCATTGGCAATGACTCTCTCTCTCTCTCTCCCTCTCTCCGCCTTGCTTTCTCTCTTTTTTTTCTGACTTTCTTTCTTCCCAAGCAGTCTCAGACCTATAAGACTCAAACTCATAAACTTTTAAAGAGGAAGGATGAACAGATGGCTTACAAATTTGGAATATCTCTTCCATCAATCCTTGCTTCATATTGCCAGTCTTCTCTGAATAGACACTGTTTTAGTTTGCCAAAGGGCTGCAGATGTAAAGTATCAAATATGGGTTGGCTTTTATAAAGGGGATTTATCTGGGGTAAAAGCTTACAGTTCCAAGGCCGTGAAAAGTCCAATTCAAGGCACCATAAGAGCTGCTTTCTCACCAATGTCAGCTGCCATGTGTTGAAACAAGATGGCGGGTGTTCTCTACTTAGGTCTCTGCTTTCCACTCCAGGTTGTACCGTCTCCTGGAGCTTAACTGTGGGCAACAAGGCATAGGACTTGTCTCTTATTGGGCCTCCTCTCTCAGGTTCAGCTGCTCTCCTTTCTTCCCGAGTTGAGCTGCAAGCTATCTGGTATATGGCTCATCCCTCCCTAGGTCTCAGCTCTTTGAGCCTCTCCTTTCTCTCACATGGCAGGATCAAATATAGTATGTAGTTTAGCTCTCTATTCCTCTGTGTCTCAGGTTACATCAGGCCCAGCAAGACTGCAGAAACTCAAACTGGCTCACACCTTGCTGACTAGTCCAACCAAAATGGTCCTCAGGAATGGATTAGTTTAAAATATAAGTCTTCTCTTTCGGGGATTCATAAAATAATTTCAATCTGCCAAATATACCAAACAAGTATTCTGCTTCACTTGGATGTGCCAACATAACTCCTAAATTTCCTTTCCAATGTGTCTTTAGTTTCTGAGGTATTCACCTTATAGAAACTGACATTCGGAGAAAATTTTGAGACAAAGTAAGATACATTGAAACTTGTTTCTTACCTAGGAGTTTGCCAATATGTGTAATAGTACAGCTTCAAGGAAAGAAACATGAACGATACATCTGAAAATGCCCAAGGATTTTTTATGCTTTATATTGTGGAGCCATTCAAAATACATTAAACTGATACAGCAAGGGCATGGAACATTCAGAGTAAGTAGACACTGGCCGTAAAGAAACCAGCAAGTCTATACTCTTCATTCTGGCCTAAAACAGCTCTCTGTCTCTAGAGCTGAAATGATTCTTTGTTTCTGCTACAGTGCTTTAAACAAAACAGGCTCTCAGTAAATATTCTCTTATGGAAATACATCGGAAATGTTATAAAAGGAAGGAGAGGTTATTATTTTATGCAGGATCCTGGAGCTGTTACATAATTTCATTGAAAAAGGTAATATTTGTGGACTATAGTATATGAATAAGAACTGTTCATGAAGAAAATGAAAAACTTATAATAGGCACACACATGCTTGAGAAACTTGGAGTTCTCCTATGGGACTATAATGTATTATAAACCATTCTCAGCTTTCCAACATTTAAAGAGATTTTCTTTAAGCCAGTTGATGTTCTTATTCAGGGAGAGAAACACACAAATAATTATTAGCAGTTATTTATTAAGGCAGAATTAAAAATAATAGGTGAAATGAACTTCAGTCATCCTCTCTAAATCCCTAACTTAAAAATAATATAATATTAAAATAAAATAAGTATGCACAATGATGCTTGTAGAAGATTAAAGGTGGAAAACGGGCTTTAAGATTATTTTAGGAGGGGCAGAGGATTTGGCCCTGTGGTTAGGGCATCCGTCAACCACACGGGAGGTCCGCGGTTCAAACCCCGGGCCTCCTTGACCCGTGTGAAACTGGCCCATGCACAGTGCTGATGCCCCACGTGCAAGGAGTGCACCCCGTAAGGAGAGCAGCCCAGCACGAAAGAAAGTTTAGCTTGCCCAGGAATGGTGCCGCACACACGGAGAGCTGACACAACAAGATGACGCAACAAAAAGAAACACAGATTCCCATGCCGCTGACAACAACAGAAGTGGACAAAGATGACGCAGCAAAAAGACACAGAGAATAGACAACCGGGGTGCGGGGGGGCGGGAGGGGAGAAATAACTAAATAAATAAATCTTAAAATAAAAAAAGATTATTTTAGGAGTTTAAAGTAGGAGAGAAGCAAGAAAACTGTGCTTATGTGATCCTCTCATCCAGAAATCTCAAACTCTAGCCCGAAGGCTGGGTTTCACTGGCTTAGTTTATTCTACTATAACATCTTTCTACATATTTATGATCATATTTTTTTCTTTTATCATTTTTCATTCTATTTTGCCCTGAAATAGTACTGGACAAAACCTCTGTATGTTTTTTTTTCACAAAAACTAAATAATATTTAGATCAAAGGGTCCACCCAAAAAATACTTACAAAAAATAAAGTCAAAGGGAAAGAATGATGGTTAAATGGGGAATAATGTTCTAGAGTCTTATTTTTGGCTTAAAGAAATATTTTTAATAAAGTCAAAGAACTACATCTATTCTTCAAATACATATTGAGGTCCTTCTACACTGAGTTGTAAATATAGCAGACATGGTCCCCTATAACCACAGGAATCTAAGCCTAGTGGGAAAGAGTCAGACACACAAACCATGATTTGCCATGTGCTATATGACATGTGTATTGCTAAAAATATATGTAAAATAAGGCTGTGCCATTTCACTCAATTCCAGAACAAATGTCTGCAGCTATGTGCCTTAACAGCAAAGAATTTTATGTTTGGAACACCAAAGATATGAGGTCAGATATTTCATTTCTCACGTTCTTTGATTTTTATAAGTTTTGTGAAATCTACTCAAAATATTTAATTCAGAAAACCTACTCTTATTAATATATGTATTTCTTTACAGTGTCTTAAAAATATTCTGGTTGGATATATGTACATGGAGAAAGAGAAGGGGGAGAGAAAGAAGAAAACAATGAAGAAGAGAAACATCTCTAGCATCCCATAAGAGTCTGTAAGACTCATTGTTTCTTCTAAAAGACACAGGGTTTATCATTGTTGAAAATGCACTTTGGTTTATACAACTTTCTGTCTTTTATGGCAGTCTGTGTAAGCATCATGCAAAAGCATAAAATGCAATTTTAAATAGAGGAAGCATATTAAGAAAGATATCATATGCAGATTACCCATTGAAGAATATAATATCAAAAACACAAGAATTGATTGATTCTAAATGTGTAGGAAATTATATTTGGCCTAGTTTTAGAAAAGAGCTATTGCTAGTTATTAGGCTCTTTTTGGATTCATTTTGAAAGTCTGTCAGAAATTACAATTCAACCAAACTGAAAAACCAAGATGAAAAAAATACAGTTGTGTTTATGACTTAGAATATTTTTTGGCAAGGTTGCTTCCTTTATTGCAAAGCTGCACTCAGTAAGCCACAATCCTTATTAGATATGGGTTAAACCAACTTTAAAATTATCAGCATTGTCTAGTAAACAGTTTTATTTTAAATACCCACATTTTATTTATATTGGCTAACTTAAAAATATACAGAACAAAGAAATAAAATTAAAACTAGTTGTGATTTTAAGTCTTTAGGCCAATTCCACTATTTTATAAATAAGGAAACTGTGGCATAGGGAGGATGCATTGCCAAGTTTATTTCTTAAGAGTTATTAAAACAGAGGTTCTTAATTTCCACGTTGATGCTCTTCTAACTAAATTATGTTATTTCATACGAATAATAGAATTTGAGCCTTGAAAGTAATTTTGATCATCTAGATTTTCATTTCCACTTTAACAATAAATCGATGCATGATCTTAGACCTTTTTGTAACACAGCCAAGTCGCAATACAGGAGGCCTTCTTTTCGTTTCCAGTCACTAACAAAATGGAATATTTGGGCTAGCGTTGATGAAGATTTCATATGTGATTTCCTACTTCCGGTTTCTCCTAAAGGTGGGAGGCCACAAAAAAAAACCACACACACAAAAAAAACTCCTGCTTATTCAATCCATATGGCACTCCCTCAAAAGTAAAACCAAATGTCTTTTTTCTCAATTTACTCTCCTATCCAAAAGTCCCCAAAGGTCCCTGTCCTTAAAGAGTTATTACACTGAAGTTTGGGGCTAACATACCAAAATTAAGCAATTAAATAATTTATGGATATCAAATCTGCCACTAAAACAATGGCAGGTATCCCTAATGAATGATTAGAGAAAACAAAAGAATGTATTTTTTTATCCTGAATACCGTTATGAAAGTGGGAAAATGTGACATGCTTTTAATCCAGTAGAGACATTTAAGTATATATGACTCAAAGTTCAAATGACTGAGTTTTAACTTAAATAGAAATTCTGACAGTGTACTTCTTGCTTTGCAATAATATATGCTGATTGGTAACAGTGCTTTACAATTACTTGGAGACTATCTTCCTAACTTTGACATCTAGCCAGCAGCAGTCAGGGACCCACAATGAAAATCCTTTGATTTAAAACAGCTCTTGCTTTGGAATTTCTGATGAGTTATAATGTTGATCGTTAGAAATAGCAATAGCATGTTTAACAAGGCCAGGTTATCTGCCTCAATCATCTTGTGTGCCCTGAAAATTAATTATCTTGAAAATTTCCAAGAGAGAAATGAAATTTCACTCCATGGAAATGCTTAGGAATGAAAATGGCAAGCATAATTGAAATTGCCGGAAGATTATCCTTAAGAATTTGGCAATAGCTAATTCTGAACTCAACAAAACAGTTTTCTCCTTGGGTTTTTGTTTTTTTTTTTTTTTTTTCCTTTTTGAAGTCTCACAACATTCTGAAGATTATTTTGTTTTCCATGTAAGGATACTGATGTAAACCACAGAAGGGTAAAATGTTTAATATGACCATTTCTGGCTAGCAAGGTTTGTACTTCCAATACTTTTGTTTCTTTAAATGCTGCTGTAAAATGAAGAATTTGCATAGGAAGATTCAAGAGCAGGAGGTAACATCTTTCATGAAGGACAAATATTCAGACTTTTGAAGATCTTTCTCTTTGAATGACTGGAGAGATGTGATTTAGTTTCTTATGTGATCTATGAAGGGAATGGTTTCAGGAAAAAGCAGAGTCTTGATAAAATATTCCAAAACATTCAAAATAAAATTGTTTTGGTAACAGTGATTGTTTTTTTTAAAGGGCTGGAAAAAATCAAATGTCAGGTTTTTCCAGAAAATTAGTCACTAAATTGAAAGATATCACCAATAAAATTAGAATTATGGAAATATAGATTATTTAATCAGTTCATATAGCTGCATGCTTTAGGTGATCCAAATTACTTTTATCTTCCAGTTGTGAGTCAGGATCATAAAACATAAAGGTGCATTGCAGAAAATAACTGTAATAATTTATTATTCTATAGAAGTTCATATATAATTAAAATATAAATGCCTATAATCTTAAAAAACATTTACTAAATTTACCACACAAGAATTGTAATTCATATTAGGATACAAACAACAGAAATTAAGATTTATTGAATTTCAAAGAAATGGATATAACCTGATTAACATATATTAATTTCTTATGGTTCCAGACAATGTCTCAATTCCTGTGTGTGAAAGAAGCAGGGCATAAATATGAATTATAGAAAAATACTCAAAAAAAACTTATAGAACAAACTCTTTAAATATTGCTCACTTTCTCTAATAGGAAATTTTAGACATTGGGATAGAAAGTTCCTCTTTATTCTCCATAACTGGACCAGCATTTTAAAAAAAGAAAAAAGAACATGGTAAGTATAAGCAGTTCAACAACAAAATGTATTAAGAAGGAAGGGACTTTCTAGTTTGCCTATGAATTGCCTGGACAAATGGCCAGGCATGTAGAAACAATTTCATTCCAGTGTAACAGCAAATGCTCTCAGCACAGCCACTTTTGTTGTCCAAAGCTCTGAAACTGCACATCTTCTGCTGCTTTTTCTGCCAACCCCAGGGAGGTGTGCAGAGAAGTACTTTCAAAGTCTGATATGCAAAGATATGAAAAATGAAATGCAATAAATTCCCAAATAAATATAACTACTGCAGCTAAAAGAGTTTAATATACCCTGTCATTTTCCCTATGATGAACTAAGGCAGTGAATGAGATATTCCCCAAAGAAAATGAACTCAAAAGCATACAGAAGACTCACCCCCACACCATTATTGGGTGGAGATAATGTACAGACAATTTAATGTTAATAGAAGATGGAATATTTTTAAAGAGCCAAAGTACAGGTATTTACACCAAAGGAGAAAGATAAGACATATGTGCTTGAAGTGGAAAGAGAATATGTTGGTGTTTAATACATAGTAGAAACTGTCCTGGAATTGTTCATCCATGTTAAAAATATGGCCCTTTTGATACTGCTAGGATCCATGTGACTCAGTGTGATCTTCTGGATTAACTCTGCTTGAGACTTAAAAGGCTTTAATCCATGTCAAATTTCCCCTAGACCTGAAAAAATTATTTTGAAAATCAGAAAAAGGTGGTGTAGCCTGTTGCTTGTGCTGTTACTTTTTTCCTCCTGTCATCCCTCTCTGATTTGGCAGAGGCATACATTCTAAAATGCATGGTATATACCATCTTACTATCTCAAAAGTGTGAAAATGCAGGCATATATCCAGCCATTTTATTCATAATGAAATAAGAAATGGTGAAAAACAATATAAACAGCAGATTAAATTCTTTAAATTCAGCCTAGTACCTAGTTAAGAACTAGGCACAATGGAGGTAATAATCACTATTATTGATTATAGATGATGTTAATTACCAATATTTTTGTAATGATACACTACATTATAAAGATGCAGGTATTTTACTAGGTCTTAAATATCCCCAAGAGGTGGAAAAACTCCACAATTTAAGGTCTTCAGTATTGGTAGGAATCATGTATAAAAACACTGACAGAGTAATATCATCCAGGAAAAGCAACTAATCAATGTTAGAAGGGAATATGAAATCTCCAGTGACTGTGAAGTCTCAAAACATATGCTTAGTCAACACATGGTAAGAGATTTTTTACTTGAAAGCCTGATTTTGATTGACAAGATTGAGGCCAAAAGCCAGAGGAATCTGTGATTCAGCCCCCATCCAATCTTCCTGATTATATTTACTATTAGAAAAGGGTTGAGTTCCAGGATATGGGGTCTATAGTGTACCAGTGACATTTCTCTGACAGTAACCAAATTTCACATGAAAAGTGGAGGAGGCCCACTTAGCAACCAAAGTTGATTTGCACCAATAATCAGCCATCATATGTGAACTGGTAGGTCCTCTCTCACTTAGCATGAATATCCTAGAATGTCTTCCTTAGATCTTTTACTTGACCACTGAGTAAACCATCTAGTTCTCTAGAAGATTATTTCAAAAAGTTGTCATGCCAAATGAGTTCCACCCACAGCAAGCAGCAGGAAGTAATCTTACAAGGGAGCATTTTGCTTATTTATAAACTCCATGGCCTCCTGATGTGTCTTCAAAGTGCCTTTTTAGATGGCCTAGCCACAGCCAATTCTCATTTTCCAATTCATCCTTAAAAGCATTTCTCTCAGCCTGCCTACATAAAGATTCATTTTTTAAATGCAAATTATTCTACTATATCCATTATCTATACCCTCTCTACTAGGATGCAGCATCTCCCTCTTGCATTGTGGTGACTGTTCTTTCATAAATCAGTAGGAAAATTCTTTCTCTATCTCTCTCTCTTCTTCAAGCCATCTGTAAACTGTCTCCACGACCTGGTGGGAGGTTAATGTATATTACTATGTTATCATTTTACATGCGAGGTAATAAATCCTGGATGGGTTAGACTGTCTATCAACATTGAATAGATGGCGTTTCAGCATAAGGGCTTTGCTCTCCCAGGCCACTTACTCACTAATGAAGTCTATGGCCCCTTTCATTTAGAACTTGGCCTAAATAAAATGGAAGTGCTCAATTATTAATTCAAAGTAGAAGAGATAAATAAATAAATAAATAAATAGCCATTTAGTAAAGTAGATGAAGGCACACATTTACAGCACCGTAAACACTATTTTAAAAAAAAGACAATGCTCATTTGCAATATAAGTGTCTAAAAGTTTGATTTTCAATAAGATAAATCCTCAGGTGCTATGGACACAGGCATCTATAGTAATCCACAAACACTTAAAAATTGATTTAATGCCATCTGGTCTCTGGAAGAAAAAACCAATATGCACATTTTTCTTATAAATTTAATATTCATGCAACTACGGGAAACATGCTTTCACATAAACTACAGCCATGCCAAAGTGAACTCCATAACACTTAATAATAAAAGATTATATGTCCCTCTTCCAAAACTGTCAAGGAATGAACAGTTATGTTTTTTAACTCTGCTTTTTTCCTAAAAAGATATAACTCATCCAGTAAGACAATATAATTTATTTCTCTGACATTTGGACTTTACGAGAGCCCAAAAAATAGTTCATCATTTTAATTACTAATGGTGCTGTATGTAGCATATATTTCCTTGGAGCAACCCACTTTGAAATCTCACAGTTATTTATAATAAATCATTGCCTTAAAAAAAAGAACTTCACATTACTAAAATGCTCATTTTAGTGCCCCTTCAATTTATGAGCAAAACTTCTAAAACTTGATGGTTCTCATTACTGATTCTCATAAATAAAGTACATTGCAGGTAAAAGCTAAATGCATACTAAAACATAACTGGAACGCCTAAATTATGACAGTTTTGGAAAAGATAACTGATTTTTATACCAAGTTGTAGGTAATTCAGTAATTTCTAATTCTTAATCTAATCTTGCTAATCTAGTACTTTGAGCCTTACGCTACAGAAACTATAAGCGGCCTTGTTTCCCTTCCTAAATGAGTAATAAACTCTTAAATAAGGGATTTCTTATTGAAATACTTTCTACTTTTGTTTATTTTTCACATTAAAACAAAATTACCTAACAAAAATAACTATTTGTGCAAATATATTATTATAGGTCAAGTAAAACACTTTTATGGTTTATCTGGTCATAGTAGATTATAATTTGTTAAGAAACAATTCTCCAATTTGTAATAAGATAATTTGGTTTGTGTTTTTTGTTAGTCACTATTTTAATGATAGTAACAATATATTTTGCATGAAATGATTGGTTTACACCTAGTTGGTTGAATGCAATAAAAACTGAAAATCTTTATTAGAAAAGGTCTAAAGAAAGCTACAAGTTTTAAATAGTCTACGACGTCTATATGCATTTATTTCAGTTACAAATATTTCTACTGTCTAGAGATTACTGATTCGACTTTATTAAAAATATAATTAGAACTTTAAGGTGTTTTGCCAAAAATACAAATTTTTCTCTTAATTTATACTGATTTCTTCCAAAAACTGAAAGAATGTTAAGGAAAATTTTGTTAATATAAAGATATTTCATTTTGTAAAGTTAATTTTTAAATAACCCTAGTAATGAATTACAGTTTAAATATACTTTGATATATTTCTATCTTGAATGGTAATATCTTGATAACACAATTAAGACAAGCTTTATTGTCATAGGTAAATTCTGTACTGCTTGATATTTGTCTGATATAATGCTATGCTCACAAAACACACATACTCAGAACACAGATTCTAGAAATATAAAAAAGAGTTTATCTGTTCAGAAAACCATATGAGATATCTATAAATGGAACTTTGTGCAGGCCTGGAATGGCACGGCTTCCTTCCACTTTCAGTACACTCTTAGTGTTCCCACTTTCCCTTTCTATGTCCTTGTCTTATCATGCAAAAAACAGACAAATAAACAAACTGGTTAAAAAAGTATTTTAAAAGCCTATAACGTGCTGCCTCATCAATTCTTTCCAGGCTCAGTTTGATCTACCTGGCTTTCTTTTCTTAAATCAATTTTATTGATACATATTAATAAAGCATAAATCCATTCAAATTATATAATCATGGTATTCAGTATAATCACATAGTTGTGCATTCATCACTTCAATCATTCTTTAAGCATTTTCATTATTCCAGTAATAATAATAACAATAATACTAAAAAGCAAAAACCAAACAAACAAAACTCATCACCTCTAAATCTCTCTATGCTTCCCCTGCTGTACGTAGCTGCTATTCTGTTTCCTTCTCTCTAGTTTAAGTGTATTTATATTTTGTAAAAAACAGTCTTATATGTGCATATATTCATATTTTACAGGAGGTTTCACTATGTGGTCCATGTTACATTTTTTAGCTTTCCTTCTAGTGATGTACTCTCACCATTTCCATTCATTTCCAAAGATTTACAATCTTTTAACCAATTCTACACAGATTAACGATCATCTTTCCATTCTCTACCCTAATTCTATTTTCTGTTTCTAATTATTAATTCCATGAGTTTACATAATATATTTAGTTCATAATAGCACAATCATATAGTATTTGTCCTTTTGTGTCTGACTTTCCTCACTCAGCAAAATGTCCACCAGGTTCAGCCATGTTGTTATATGCTTAATGACTCCATTTCTTCTTACTGCCGTATGATATTCTATCATGTATATACAGCACAATTGGTTTATCTATTTATCCATTGATGGACACCTGGGTTGATTCCAACTTTTGGCTATCGTGAATAACACCGCTATGAACATCAGTGTGCAGAGGTCTGTTCATGTCACTGCTCTCAGTTCTTCAGGGTATATATATACACCTAGCTAGCAATGATATTGCTGAGTCACATTCTGCCTGGCTTTACCTTACCTTGTGCTCTTTTCTACCTCACAGAAATACCCCAAGCTATCATAGTTTACCATACTTTTTCAGTCCCTGAGTCACAATCACAATTTTCTTAAATTCAAATGTTGCAAAACATAATCATGATTTGATCCCTGCTTCTTTTTTCACTCAAACTGAGATAAAATCCCCTAGCATAATGTGACCTGGCAAAATTTGCAGTAAAGCATATTAATTTGTTAACTGAAAGTTACTTTTCCTTTCATTTCCAAGATAAAATCATCAATTCAGTCCCCTGATGAAAATGCTGTATCTATATGTACTAAAAGCTACTTAGTATGTAAAACTGTTTAATTCACATAGTTGAAGACACAATATACAGCAATTTTTTGATAAGTGGTTTAGAAATTTAAAAAACAGTCATTGATAATATGGGGCTTTAGAATAAATGGTCTAAAATACCCTTGTAAAACAATAAGCCACCTAACTCATGTTTTGTTCTTATTATAAATACAGAGATCAGTATACTTTTAGTTAACACCTGGGCCAACTTTTCTATCATCCTTACAAAAACCTCCCAATTTCAAAATTAAACCTATATGTCTTTGCTGTTGCCAAAATACTTCCTTGCATCTTCTTCATTAACTGAACATACTGGCTTATGACTCAATGTGGAAAACAAGAAGTTAAATTCCTGAGCAATTTGCACTAATAATGGTTAAGGACAGTTTTTTCCCTTTGTAAATTAACTAATAACCCATTACAATTAGCTAATGTGCCTGGGTTAACGATTCTGTTTATAATCAGATGTTCCATTTATTTAATGGATGATTGTTGTTCTGATTAGAGCAGACAGGCACTCTTCAAAAAAAGGATGGTTAAGTCTAGTTAATGCTCAAGATTGGAAATCTTTGGGAACTTGCTCCATTTATCCGCTATAACGTCTAGGGGTTTTGCATACTGTGTTGTCCACAGCCACAAAATGGTGGAGAAAAGATTGGATTATGAAGTTCCTGATTTTAAGTCGGAATATATTTTGACTGGTTTCACTTCTGGCACAAGTTGTTTATCAATTCCAAAAAAGTGTTTGCAATGTCTAGCTTAGCAAAGGGATGCCAACCTCCATGCCCTCCAGGGGCACAGCAGGCTATGCCATCCAGTATTTCTCTGTTCCTTCTAAACAAAATTGTGTGTTTGCTTTCCTAGTTCATCCTGCTGATTCAAGATAAACAGCACATTCAAGGATACAAACAAAAGTGTCAAGTCACAAAGATCTGTATTTTTAAGCACGTTACTGCAGTAACTTTGGTTTCTCCTACAATAATTCATTGGACTGGGAGGCAGAGAATCTGGATTGTGATCCCAGATTGAATAACCTTAAAACACTTTCTTTTCAAAATGAAGGATTTTCACAATCCCTTCCACATAAAATAATTTATGATCCTGTGTGAATGTTTTATGTTCCACACCTTAATAAGTTGAACATAATCAGTCATTAAAATTCTTTGGCAAGTTGTCTTTATTAAATTTTTATTATGGTCAGTTTTACTGCAATAGGGAAAAAAAAAATTCAAAATGAGGATTGGAGTGGAATCTCCAAACACAAAAGACACTTCTTTTGTGTTTTTGCTCCAAAAATGAAAATTAGTAACTTTCTCTTCAGAGGGGTAGCCTTGGTAAGATAAAGGTACTTCACTAGAACAATATGCTATAGCATTGCCTAAAATTACTGTTATAAAAATTCTAAGTCACCAATTGCAATTAACATTTTTAATAGCATGTCAACAAATTCCAGTGCGAAATTATCCCAATTATTATATCTGATGATTATTGGGAATCACAGATTGCAAGAGCTGGAATTCATTTTGTCCAACTTGTTATCTTATAAATGAATTCCTTTAATAATGGCTTTGCAAAATGTCATGTGGCGTAAATTTTAACATATTCAATAGTTAAGACAACATACTTCATTCTATGATGCAGCTTTTTTTGAGGATTTCTTACAGTAATACATTTTATCCTTACATGGAGGCAATCTTTTCCCAGGTAATCTTCCTGCCATTAGGCCCACCCTTAGGAATCACAAAGAATGAGTGTAATCTCTCATCTCTATTGTGCATTCAAAGACTTCAAGTATCTCAAGTGGTTGTCCTCTTCACCCCTTGCCTATTTCATGTGAACCAAACATTCCCTTGGAATTATATATTTTAAAGCACAAAAAGAATCTGTACATACTTCAAAATGGAAAAATATGGCAGCTTAAAGTATAATAATCAAAATGCTTCTTTTTGAATGAGACTTCTTAAACTTTATATAGCAAGTTTATGGCATAAATGGTAGTTAATCACAGCACTCCATCCCACTGAGTCAAAGCAAGTTGCCAGAATCCTTCTCAGGTGAAAACCCCAGAAAGAAAAAAAAATGTCAGCACGTGTTACCAGTAAAGGTTAGAGTCCTGATCTAGCTCAGTCCCCATATTTTGCAGATGAAAAACCAAGCACTAGAGAGGGTAAATATAATTTAGTTATATTCACAGGCAGAACTAAACCCCAATTTCAAAAATTCCAAATTTCACATATTCCATAGAAAGCTGGAGGTTAAGATGAATTAAACCAAATCCCTCATTTCAGTGATGAAGTAAGGTTTTGAGAAGTTATGTGATTAGTCCATATCTCTTGCTATTCACTCCTCTCCTTCTACAAAACTAAAATACAGAGTGAAATATATTCAGTTGGAATGTTGCAGACAACAAACACATTCAAAAGCAGTGATAGATAAAGCAGACATGGATTTCCTGTTGTTTTTAGAATATTGGTTAAGAATCTTATGTTTAATCATATGCCTAAAGGCTATTGTTTTGGAATGCAATCTAAAGTAAGAGTTGACATATGCATACAACTTACAAAGCAATATTCATTATTATATAGAGAGAATTTATATAGGCACTGGGGCTTTTGAAAATATAAAGTCAAGCACTTTAATTACCATATGGAAGACCTTCATTAATATTATATAGGTTCAAAATACATAAAGCACATTTATAAATGGAAATCTTGATAGGGTCAGGGAAAAGGCTCATGGCATAAAAAGTGTTCTCTGCCAGGAAATTAATTAAATTCCCCAGGTCTAGAAAACTGGCCATATATTCTGTCTAGGCACTCACTGAAAGTCAGATATGCAGGGCCTCTGAGATACTTCCATAATGTACTCATAAATAGGACTCACCAGAGGACATTGACAGCAGTTTGGCATAAAGGAAGAGCTTGCATAATTGGTGAATTTACTTTGGAGTAGCTTTTATTAGGAAAAAGAAAAAGGAAATAGATCTGATATCTAATGCCATGTACTTCTTTCAGTCTTATTTTGGTCTATTTTGACATCCAGGTAACATACTGTTATATATGAACACATATTATTAATAAAGTCAGTAATTTGCATTAAGAAACATTGTTAACTTATTTTCTTTTGTGTTGTCTTTTACTTCCACTGATATTATTACCCACTTAAGGAACTTATGTTTCATGCTAAATTTGATAGAATGATGAATGTGTTTCTTAAGCAGAAGAACTACTAACACAGGTGTACAACTCAAACTAGAATATTTGATTAAGACATATGAAGTAAAATTGCAAATTATTTTACCTTATCAATTGTTTTTATTTCTTTTTTTAATCAGTTAATTTTCTTTTATCAATCTCTCATCCTCACACTTCTATTTATTTTGTTTATATATTATAGTATATACTAACAAAACCATACCTTTTTTACGCATGAATCCAGGTGAAAGCACCTTATTCTTTTACTGAAGAATCTGAAATGGATTTTCTAGGTTCTTCAAGCTGACTTAACATAAAAACATAAACTGGGAGATCCCATCCTAAATTCCTTATTTTGTAAAAAAGAATTTCATAATAAATGATATTAAGTAGAATGCTAAAAAGACTTGCAACCAAATAACCTAGAACAACTAGAAGGACTGGAGATGTAAAACAAAAAACAAAACAAAACAAAAAAGCATGTATACACACACATATATACGCAGAACAAGGGGAGTAATTATGACATAATGGTTGAATTCAGGTTTCGGAAGTAGTTTCATTTGGAAAAATAATAGAACTTATTTTGTAGTTTCCCAAGGGGAAGACATGGGATAAATGGATTCAAGTTACAGTAGGGCAGATTTCCAACACTTGGAAGTAAAGATGTACCCAAATAAAAGAAGCTGGTTTTAGTGTCACCAGAATTATTCAAGCAGAGATGAGTGATTCTTACAATGGCATTGAGGATGCATGCACAATCTATGACAGTATTGGTTGGCCACTAATCTCTCTATCAACTCATAAAATTCCATGTCTAGTTCAGGACTTATTCCACACTTCACATACTGCACATAGAGAAAAATGGTTTTATAGTCACTGTGCTAACAGATTACTTCTATTACAATCTTGGTAGAGAGTGTTGTGTGTGTGTAGGAATATTTTTAATTATATACTAGTTTTCTAACATGCCCCTTCTCAATCATATTCTCCAGACACAATCTTATTAATTTTTAAATACATAGTTCCAAAGTTATGTTTAATCCTTATCTTGGTCGCACAACATGGTTCTCGTGGAAAAAAAAAAGGCCTAGAGAAACAGCTTGCACACAAATCAATGTATCTAAACATGACTTTTTCTTTATAGCCTTTTCACCTCAAAGGCTTTTTTAAGAATAAAGGAGATGCAAACTCATAAATAAAGTTCTCTTTTCTCTAGCCACATTGATTTTCCCTCTCAGTTTTAGTTCATATTCTTTTTCAGGTAACTCAGTAACCATGGTTTTCAATGATATGTTTCCTTCAATTTCTTTATTGCTTTTTGATTTATTCATTTTTCCAAAATCTTTTTGGTTCTTTTTTTCAAGTATTTTCTTTTTCTTTCCTTGATTTGGCCACTTTTTCTTAACTGATTTTTATTGCTACTCTTTTTTTTTTTTAATGATGAATTGGTAAGACAATTTTTCCTATTTGATGCCCATTTCCTTTATTTTCCTGTAATGTGAAATTAATATCTCTAATTTCTTTTTCTTTAAATCTTTAAAATACTTGTTTAAATTTTCTACTTAGTTCCTACCACTATATTTGATATATTTGATATAATTTAAAATATCAGTTCCTTCCTCTGTGGATCTTTGTAATTATTTTATAACTTCCTTGGTTTTTAATTGCAGATTCCACATTTAGGGAGAAATAATGAATTATTTCTTATGCAGAAATATATTAAATCATCCATAAAGCTAATAAGTGTCAAGAGGCAAAAGGTAAAGGGAATAAAAACAGAGTAGAGGCAAGCACGGATGAGAGGAAAGATACACAGAGTAAAAAATGTTCAGGTGAAAAAGCAGAATGACTGTTTTGTAAATGTTCTCTATTCACCTTTTATAGAGTAGCAAGCACTGTGGACATTGGAGAGTTCAAAAAAAAATCAGATAGAATCACTGTCCTCTAATATTTCAGGTTGAGCAGAAATGACAGTCCCAGCTTTGCTTGGAAAAGATCAGGGAAAACTTAATAAAGCACATTCCACATTGACCACTTTATACCTCTCCAAGCTGCAGTCTTCTCATCTATTAAAAATAGATAATAATATTTTCTAATATAATGCTCCTTTCTAAGGATGAATTAAGAAAATGGGGGTAAAGTTTGTTAGCATTGTGCCTAATGGACAGAAAACTCAGTGTATGGTTGCTGCTATAATCACTGCAAATTTGGCAAACAGGCACAGGGTCTTGAGGGAAGGACCAAGCTCTGTGAACATGAAAGATTATTTGCACAGAGAAAGAGGTAGAGGCCAGAGCATAGGATGCATCTAGGACAAGAGTATCACATAAAGACTAGAAATGTGGGTGGAAGTGGGTTCATGAAGGATAACCAATGAGTTCAGGGCCTTACTGGAAAGGAAGCCAAACATTTTCAAAGTAAGATTGATGATCCAGTTTAAACACTAATTTCTTCTCCAGTTTCCCTAGTGCTGCAATGCATTTAACTTCAGTGGGAAAATCTGATCTTTGAAAGTTCAGCAAATGTGTGTACATCAAACCAGTTTTCTTTTAGACCTAATTATGCTAACATTTTAAAGAATAACATAAATAATACTGCCATGCACATGCACATCTATAAACACACTCACTTTTTTTTTTTTTTTTTTTTTGATACCTGTCAGTAATCTCCCTAGCCCAAAGGTAGTGTTCTAGTCAAATGTCTCAAAGAACCTGAAAGAGTCACCACACTGGGCTGTAACAAGGAGCCTGACGCATCCTCAACAAGCCGTTGCAGGAGCTGGAAGGACCAGTTCCACCAGTGAAAAAGGAAATCAGGAAGGTGGGTATTTCCTGGTGATGACTGAGTTTTCAAGTTTCATAGGTTACGACTATGCTGTAATTTGGGCCCCTGAGAAACTAGTTCCTTCTAAAATGTTGCACCCTGGAGGGAGGCTATCATAGGACTGCTAAACAAAACAGTAGCCATCATCTCCCTGAAATGCCACCACTTGTGGTGGCAAAAGAAAGTTTTGTAGAAAGTAATTAATAAATATTCAGCTCTCACATCCAAATGGCATAGCTTTGTAGGGTATTGAAGTTTGTTTGAACTGGCTTTTACTTAATTTTCTATAAACAGTTGAGTATTATAATTCATGTTCACATGCTTTTGTGCAGTTTTAAAAATTACAAATGTTACAATAATTGGATTTCAGTATGAAACACAACATATTCCTATGTCATACCTACAATGATACATTACGTAACATCTGTTTGTAGAACACTGAAAGTTGCATGTGTGCAGGTACAGTATCCATTTCTTTCTTACTTAAGTGTTTTAGGAAACTGCATAGCCTCTTTCCCTGAGAATTATTTCATGAATATTCCTTCACTCTTCTCATAAAATAAGACAACACCTGTAACTGTGCAGCGAATTCTGAAATGCATACCATGCTGGGATATGAAAAGATATACTCAGGTTGAACAATTCCTCCATATTGGTCAGCCCACCGTTACGGATAAATTACTTTCTTCTAAATGTAGAAGAGATAGACTTTTATTGGAGACTGCAGAAGAGGGAGCTGCACTGCTTCGTGAGAACCGCATACCTGTTGATTAATGGAGAGGCCTTAACAGCACTCTTCTTCCATGCGTCTTGCCATGAGGAAAGGGGAGGAAGGGGAAGGTAGTGATGGCAGCAACACCTGGGGAAGGGAGATGGGGAAATACGTAAAGGGAAAATCAGTAGCCCCTACAATGGAGTCCATCCACAGACGTTGCCAATAAAACAATTTCTAAAAACCTTAGCTTGTTTTCTTAGTTTTTAAAAATGTTTAAATCTAGATAAATTTAAAAAATAATCAAAACAAATTAGTTATCATGAAATGTGCCAATTTGAACATTCTTGCAACTGTAATCTAAATCCAGGGAAGCAGGTGGTTGTTACACATAAAGATCTACCATCTTTTTCTTATTTTTTAACTCAATGGGTTCACATAAGTCAGGTCTGTGATAGATGGGTATCAATTGTTTTTAAAATAGAATTAAGAAAAAACATGGGATAAACCTGATACCAAATATGTATTATTTTCTTCCCAACACATAATAGGATTATTATTATTTCCTCACTCTTCCACTAACTAGTTGCTTTATAACTGGCTCATGATGCACCTTCTTTTATCCCTTCTACTAATAATGTGCAGTTTCAATATCAAAACAGCTTTAAAATTATTCATTTAAAACATAGATTTAAATTTTAATAGAGTCCCTACATGAAGCTGGAGGTAGGACTAATAAAAGTTATAGAAGTATTCATGTTTTAATTATATTTTTACAGACATGGTATAATCTGGACTACAGGCCAATTTTGAAAAGCAAATATGTAGAATTATATAGAAAGAAATAAAATGGAAATTTTAATAAAGAGTTGATAACAGTAAATCATCTGAATTTTAATAATTAAAATTCCTTTTAGTAATAGTCAATATACTAGATAATTTCCCACCTGAAAAGCAAACACTGCTATACGTTTTGCTTAGTATTTGATTTTTAAGAAATCCTTAAGTTTGTGTGCTTATATTTAAATACAAACAACATGTGAAAAATATATCTTTTAAGCTATTTAGAGAAGGTTTAATATACAATGGAAATAAACTTACAAAAAAATATACATGTATACTTTATGGAGAAAAGAAGAGGTATAAAAATTTTTAAAATAGGAGGGAATTGGATTTCCTGTCTGAAAAAATAAGTTGACCTTTCACACAAATGTTTCTTAATGTATTAGTTAAGGAAGGGCTGGGATATAGTTGGATTTTTCTCCAAGACTGGGAATTTTTTGTGAATACATCTTTGCATTCTTGTTTCTCAATCTGATCCTAACCTTTAACCCTAATGTTTAAGAAACCAGCTATCACAAAAATCTTTGGGGTTTGGAACATGATAATCCTTTTGGTATTGCCTTAATCCTGTTTAGACAGGGTGTCTCAAAATTTTCCAATTTCTCAACCCCTCTGGTCTCTGACACACTGCTGACTATTAGCCATTATCTCTGTTAAAAACAACATAAGCGACCTAATGCGTAAGCAACAATATTAGTCAGCCCTGGAATTGAGAAATCTGGAAGCTAACTGGTTATCATAAAAGATTAGCATCAAAGTCTGAAGGCATGTGAAGTCTCTAGGCCTGTGGGATCAAAAGATATAAACTCAAGTTAGCAAACTTCATTTTCATCTTATATGCTATATATGCTTTTTGCAGCTTTTCTTTGATTCTCAAAATGTTTTGTTTTTGTCTTTAAGAAAATACTAATTGATAAGGCACGTATTTTAATGTTTAAATCCTCCTCCAAAATTAAAATTGATATAGTTCAGTAATATCAAAGTAAAACATTTTAAACCTAATTATTCCTACATTTAAATATTCCTGAGTGATAATTTTGGGATTGGCACTTAATCTTTGGAAGAACCAAATGTGGGAATATAGCAAGCCAAAGAATGGAAAGAAACCACATGCTCTTAATTTGTGGCCAGATATATCTAGCATGAAATGTAGTATTAACTGTATATGTGTTCCTAATATCCTAAGGATTATATAAATAGTAAATTCTCCTTTTGGCCTTAGAAAGGGGAGATTACTATTATATAATATAAATTGGCACTGTACTGAGAGAAATACAAATATAATGAAAGGAACACTTATGAGAAACTTTGGAAAATAAATATACACACACAGCCACACAGGAACACTAATATTGCAATAAATGAAGATGTAACAAGTAATATATAATGGTTTTATTAATAGTTGAATTTTTAAATAACTGAAAGGACATGGAAGAATAAGCCAAAGATAATCATAGCAGAGGTCTGGAGGAGGTTATAATTAAGATGGAATTTTAATGAGTCATGAATTGCTAGAATGGCAAACAGAATTTTGTGGATTAATAAAAATGATTTCCTACTAGAAAACTAGGGGCCAGGTAATGAATGAAATCCTAATGGGAGTGGGGCATTTGGTAGGAATTTGCTATGGACAATGATATGAGCTAGATATTCACCTTATAAAAATAAAAAGGAAATAATGAACCCTATGATAAACGAAGATAAGTAGATAGATGGTTTGTGATTATTACTGAGTCACATTGGTAATAGTTTATAATGAAGTTGGTTTTCCAAAAGGACAGAAACACCCAATCATTTAGATGGAAAAAACAAAACAAAAAACAAGCCACAATAAGAAAAGCATAAAAAATACTGTGGGCCAGTCCATTGCAAAGTCTGCCCCCAAAATATTTGATTTGAGAAGAATCTATGATGATGATGATAGAAATAGTGACATTAAGATAAGGACATCAACTTCTGTGTAATTTAATGAAATAGACAGAAAAGACACAAATGTTGAGCTGAAATGCCAAAAAAGAGTAAGGCACAGGACTTGGTCCCTGCCCTCAAGGAGTGCATTCTTTAGGTGGAGTACAACAGTAGGGACTAAGCATTGAGGCCAGTGGGATTTAAAGAAGAGATGAGGGGAGAAAATTTTCTTAACAAGACAACACTGAACTTCTTAAAGACAGAGTAAGATATGGATTAAAGGATACAAGAAACAGTATGCTGGAAAAGAGACCAAAATATCCTTAGGCAGTGTGATAGTTTGAGATTATTTATGAATCCCCAAAAGAGTAAGACTATGCTTGTAAACTAATCTGTTCTGGGTATGAGACCCTTTAATTATATTGGATTCAATTGAGAGGCCCTTGATTAAGTTACCTGTTAAGACCAGGCTTTCATTCCACCAAGTCAGTAAAGCATGACTCAGGTTGAGTCCCTGCCCCCTCGGTGGGCTGATATAAATGGGCACTCACACAAGAAGACAGATGGAAAGAGAGAAAGCTCTGTCAGTTTTGGTACTGGCGCCCCAGGGAGATAAGCCATTTACCTGACAGTTTAAGCCAAAATGAAATACTGTTATTAAGTAAAAAATGAAATGATCACTATGCCAGGGGAAAGAGGAAGCCCAGGAGGGAGAGACGAGGTAGAAATCAGCGATCATCTTGCTTCATCACGTGGCAACTGACTTTGGTGAGAAAGTAGCCTTGAGCTCGACTCTTTAGGGCCTTGTAACTGTAAGCTTTTACCCTAAATAAATACCCTTTATATAAGCCAACAAATTGCTGGTACTTTGCATCAGCACCCCTTTGGCAGACTGATACAGGCAGTGAGGTGGGAAGTACCTTGTTGTTGGTGGTAAGTCAGTGAAGTTTGTCCAACCATAACTTTTTGTGTGGTGGCAGAACAATGGACTATGGTACTGATATGTAGGTGAGAAATATTAAACAATATAATACTGTGAGATCAGTTTTGGCAGAAGGACCTCTGTTATCTTCGTAGTGTCCTTCAACCTTTGTCAAACCCTGGGGTGTCCAGTACAAGATTATTGTGATAAAAGGCTCTTATCACACAGCATAAAGAATGCTGCACCCATCTAGCCATGCCATTCCTAATAATGTTACTCCTTTGCTTATCCTATTACTCTGGTCGATCTAAAAAGTAAATTTTCAATAACAATTAGAAACCAGGTATTTTACCTCTGGGTCTGACTCTACAAATTTCTTGCTGGCATTAGTATTCATATCCAGGACTTGCCTGAAAACAAAGTCTGGGAAGGCCATGATCTCAGGCCAGAAGACATTTCAGATTTTGTTTCATCTTCATTATTGGAGATGGTGGCTTGATAATTGCCCAAAAAGGGCATTTAACAAATGCCAATGTTGTTAATGTGTGTGGGCAGAGCTGGAGTGCAGCAAGGCAGCCTTGGTTGTCTACACTATCTCTGGCATGATGGGATTGATTTTCACCTTGGGCAGTGGGATGTGGCAAGTGGGAGTGGGTATCAGAAAATCTTTACAAAGGAAGGAATGCTGCATGTTCTTATAGGACTGGGGATTGCTCCACCTCAGATATGACACTGCTCATTGGACATTCTATAAACAAGGACCATGAAGTGTTTTTAAATTATAAAATTTATAATCATACAAATTCTGGATGAGTCTATTAGTTGGACTTAACTACTGAGACCACAAGGAAGAAGAAAACAGAAAGTGCATATGAAAATAATCATTGTGCAGACACTACCTGAAATTGTTTTTTTAAAAGAATACAAAATTTAACTAGTTTGAAATGAAAGAATAGTTTTTAATCAAACTTTTATTTGGCTATCTTTAATAAGTGTCACTGATGTGTGTCCAGTATCCTGCATTATATAGTGTATTCCTGAGATCTGAAGGTATGGCTTGCATAGTACAATGGCAATTAAACTCAGGTAGTAAAAGTGTTTAATACTACAGCTTTAATAAAATGATTGTCTGACAAAGAGAGCAATGAATAGTATAAAAAAGAGTTAGTTGTAAAACTTAGCTACTATTACTGAACTTTTAATTGGCTTTGATATAAATATATATACAATTTATTGTATAATATATTGATGCCAGTATATAATGTTTAAAATTTCTTAAAATGATGTAAACTATGGACTATACTTAATAGTACTATTTTAATAGTCTTTCATCAATTGTAGTAAATGTAACCTGTGAACAATGGGGGATGTATGGGAATGCTATATTTTTTTTACATGACTCTTTTATAAACATACAATGTCTCTAATTAAATAATTGTAACAAATAATTTTAGAATTCTTAAAATTACAATAAAACATGAAATATCCATTTGCTTTTTCTCTCTAACTGAAGATGTTCACTAATTTTATTTAATATTTTACAAAATTTACAAATGTTACATATAATTACATATCATAATTTTCATAATGCAAGTAGTTTTACCACGCACAAATGTAGTCATTGTGACAATTTTTCTTGTGTGATGAATTTATTAAAATTTAAGTATTAATTATATTAGAAGCATTTTATAAAACTTCTAAGATGTCTATAATATTTAGTTTAATTTTTTTCAAATTGACCATGTTTAACAGATCTGTTCTCTAGAAATTATACAATTTCTAGCACAACCCACTGTGTCCTTTATAATAATTAGTAATATGAATATCTGATTAATCATTGACTAAAACACTGAGTAATGTGTGCTTATTAATTATTTTAATTAAAATGTGATTTTACTCCATTGATATGATTAATTTTCTAAATTTATTTCCCCCTAAAGAACTTTTTAAACTGGGCCCTGCTCGTTTCTTATTAACTTAGTTTGTAAAATTATAAAATTATCAAAAGCCTATGCCCTTGGCCAGAACACTTACAATCTGTAATGAAGGTTTTTATGGCAACTTGTTTACCCCATTTTTGTTCTTCAAATATTTAATGAGTTGTCAATCTCTGCTAAACATTGTTTTTCCAGTGGAACTCAAATTTTGGGATTCAGGACTTCTTTTCACTCTGAAAATGTATAGAGAATCCCGAAGAGCTTTTGTTTATGAGGACTATATCTATTGATATTCATCTTATTCAACATGAAAACTAAGACACTTTCAATATAATTATAGATGTATCTGAAAATATCCATAAACATTTAGAACATACTAATGTAAATAAATAAGATTTATTAAAATCACTATATTTTTAAAGAATCAGTGAGGAGAGTGTCAATGTTTTTCCATTTCTGCCAATCTCTTTGATAAATGGCTTACTAGAAAACAACTGAATTCACGTATCTGCTGTGTATTTCATTCATTGCATTTCACAGGGCTTGTAGCTTCAGGTAAAGTCCACACTACACTCCAAAGAGAATGAGAGTAAAATGGGAAAATTATCTCCTAATATAATAATGAGAATGGTTTTGAGTCCCAGAGGTTAAACAACATTCTTTGACACACTCTCCCAATGTTGACTTGAATAAAAAGAGAACCGTATCCTCATGGGGGTCACTCTCTTGAAAGAGGAAAGATAAAGAAATGCTTAAGATATAATAGAAATATGTTAATTAATTGAGATGTGTTATCTGAAAAGAGACAAGGAAATTAAGGTCGGCAAAGACTTCACAAATAGTTGAATCTTGGTTTAAACATTAAAGGTAGAGCTCACCAGCATAAAAAAAGATGCAGGTGAAAGAGGGTAGCAACACCCCAGTGATGGAAAGGCACGGCTAGATGGATGCAGCATGATGTAATGGAAAGAACATGGTATTTTGGTTGACAGAGTCTCTTCAAATCTCATCTCAGCCACTCATTGGCCATGTGACTGAGCAGGTTGGTTAAGGTCCAGGAGCCTCATTTAATCACATTTGAAATAATAAAACCTATACACTAAGAGTATAGTGAGGATGATGTGAGAAGAAATATGCGAATATTTTCACATGTGGCAGTCAATTAGCACACCCAGTAACATGGTGCTTTTTGGTAGGTAATATTTAAAGAGGGGAAATTGGCTAGCATGTTGAAAACAGAGTACAGTAAGGTGTGGGGGGGGTGGGAGATGATGTAGGTTATAAACAAACACGAAAGGGAAACAGCGAAGCAGAATTGGTATAGAGGTTCGAGGTTGAGAAGAGTGATGTAAAAAGCAGAAATACTATAATATGACTCCATACAGATCTCAGCAAACCCACAGCAAATTCAGATTTTCATCCTCTGCCCTCCTCTCCTCTCTCAGGAACAAACAAAATCTACAAATTAAAGAGTCACCAGAATCTTCATAAAAATAGAAGGATATGTGAGAAGAATAACATGGATGGCAGAAAACTTCCTGAAGACAGAAATTTAACCAACATATCCACCAATAATAGAGATTTTTTTACCTGAATATTACAGTCTTAATTAGATTTGAATTTTGGTATAGTAAAGAATTAATTAATTATATTTAATCACAATGGCCAATGTGTTAAGAATTTTTACTAGGCAACCATGATGTTCTCAACCTGAAGATACTCAAGAAATTGACCAATAAATGCCCACTTATGTAAAAAATAATTTTATTAAGGGTGTGGTATAGAGAGAGTGCTATGCTTTTTATTCATGCTAGATATGAACCACCCAGATAGCTGCCTTTGATCTTCAAGGTTGTTAATGGAAAGAATGTTGAGAACTATCAAACTTATGAAACAAGGATTTTCTGTAGATGACCTCAGTTCTGTTAATCAGAGCATGGAGGAGAAAAATATACTTAGTAGAGAAGCATGATTTCGAAATGTAATATATACTCTTCATCAAGAACTAAGCTTAGTATTTTATGAAACACTATAAATATACTATCTCATGCATAAACACTTGCTGCAGTAACACACCCAAGAGCAATAAGGTGGATATGAAGTATCTAATATATGCCAGTCACCACCCTATTAACTGAAGCTGTAATGGAGAACATGAAAACACGGTCTGCATCTTCCGGAAACAGAAAATCAAAGGTATAAGACATTAAATAAATAAATAAATGCAGCCACTGTCCCACCCAATGCATAGTCCAGAAATCCGTTTTAAAAGAATTTTGTTTAAAAAACTACATATAATAAAAAATTGAACCAAGCTGTTCACTTTATAACCTCTCATATCCTGTCTTACAAACAGAAGAAAGAACTATATCCAGAGGGATGGGTTTTTGACTCCACCCCATGTTCATCATCTAGGATTTATAAATGACTGCCCTAATGGCTGAAATTACACTTTAGATGATGATTTTTATCTCCATTTTCTGGTCTCAAACATGTCTACATGTGTGGGAGGAAAGATATGTCGCAGTGATAACTATCTTTACCATACTCCCATTTTAAACTTTAGGATAAAATCTCCTTATTCAACTATGCTTCCAAAAAATACAATGTGCTCATAGGTTCTTCTTTAAAATGTTCCATGCCTTTACAACTTTCTTGCTGTCTCCTTTCTCTTAGTATCAGTTCCCATATTCTAACTTTGCCAAGTCAAACAACATTTGTCAATTTTCATTCAATTTATCCACAAAAAAGTAATGATCTCCTGACAATTGGGAAACATGCTTTTGTCAAAAATGCACCAGTCTTGAATAAGATTAGCAGAAGCCACGCAAAGCCATTTTGAGTTTATCCAAAGTAGAAATAACTCCATTCTGCACTGTTATTTATAATTTCAAACCTCAAGGAATGATTATTCATAGATATGTAGGAATGGAAGAAAAGTAAAACAGTCTGTTCACCCTATCTTCCATTTAAAATACTTCACACACTGTACTTATAATGTATTTTATTTTTAAAATACGAGTTGCTCTGGTCTATAAAGCATCTCAGACTCTTACTAAAATTTTTAAAAATTATTTTCTCCTCAACATATTCAAGTACAACCAAAGTGATAAGCAGCATGTTCTTCTAAGTTGGAATTTTGTTAATACGTGAGAACACATTTTTCAATACTATCATTTAAATTACCTGAACTAAAATGCCAACTCTGGGCATTGCTATTCCCCCAAAGCATATATCTTATTTCATTATGTATGTATGTATTCATAATGTTTTATTTCAAGCATATAAAATATGGTATACTCTTGAGAAATCTGACATGATAAAATTGCAGGAGGGTAGTGCATGTGCACAAGTTTTCACACTTCCACAGAATTGCCGATTTCCCTTTATTTCAGTCAGCTGTCTGAATTATTTTACTATGATCAATTTTAATAAGCAGCATATGGACATGCTAATTTATGTGAAGAACCTGTTCTTTATTTCCCCACATACATGCTCTTTTATATTTCACTTCATCAATTTTCTGGGGCAAGGGTGTTAGACTCCAAATAAGCCATATGTTCCTTGGATTCCTTTGTAAAAATAATAGCTAAGTTTATTTTTAAAACATTTATGCAAAGAAACTAAATCTTTGCCTTTTGTATACTCTGTGTTTATTCTGTTGTATATATTTTTCTCTTCACAAGAAAAATAATTTTATAAAATTTTATATTGTGTGGCTATGCATTTAGGGTCTTTTAATAAATATTCAATTAGCATGTCAATGAATAGGGTTTCATTATATTAAAAAGAATCCTACAATCACCTTTTTTGGGGTAATTAAAATCTCCCTGACTAAATAAACTGTATTTCTCAACTGCATTTCAACCAAAAACAATTCAGTAAGTGCTATGCTAAAAACTTTTTAAAATTCAAGGCAAAAAGAAAAAAAAATCCACTCTTTAAAATGCAGACTAAAACTTTTTAACATTTAATTTCTGGGAGAAGAAGGAAGACTTAGACATACTTTAATATGCCTAATGCCTTCTCAGAGTATTGGCACAATCCTGAATCCCTCTTGTCTACATATCATTACTTCTAATTGTGTGGAAATCACAAGCCTCAGTGACCAGGCTTGCACTCTTCAAATTCGACCTGCTTTCCTGTAAAACCTGGATCCAATTAGTTTCCTACTCTTAACTCTTTTTTCATTTTTTGCCAATAAAAGAAATGGGTAAGGGATCCATCAAAAGTAAGCATGCAGGGGAGTGAATGTGGATCAAGCAACTGAGTGCCTGCTTCCCAGATGGGAGGTCCCAATTTTGGTTTCCAGTGTCTCCTAAAAAGAAAAACAAACAACAGCAAACAAAGAAAAAAATCAACTCAAGGGAGCTGATGTGACTCAATGGTTGAGCGCTGGCTTCCTACATAGGAGGTTCCTGATTCAATTCCCGGCCCCAGACACCTCAAAAAATAAAAAGGAGGCTTGTGAACACAATTTATTATCTTCTGAGTAAGAGCAATTATTTGTAAAAATAAATGCTTATTCTAAATTTTCCTACATCAGATTTAGATTTGCAAAACCAGGCCATGCATGATTAGATATGCTGAGGGCATCCCTCTGCAGAGGTTCATGCTTCTGAGATTTCAAATTACAACAGCATCCCATTTTTACCAGGCACTACTGGAATATTCTCCAATATGTATATTAGATTCCTTTATAGAGACAGTCATGTTCTGACAAGGCATAACTTTAATAAATCATCACTTACATAACTTTCATTCTCACATTTACATTACCAAATATTTTATGGAGCAATTTTCTTAGCCATAGAGTGATACTGTTCAATGATATTAATAAATAAATACAATTTCAACATAAAACACTTAACTCCAAAGAAAAATAGCCATGTGAAAGTCTCACAAGAATACAACTCACTATTAAAGAAAATTCACATATCAGTAAGGTCTATTTTTGATTGCATTCATGGAGGCTTATTATGAGTAGCTTCAGAAGGATTTTATTATATCAAGTATCACAAAAGCCAGGGACACCATTATGACTGAGAGAAAAGACCATGAAAAGCATAATATAACACAATATTAAAAGGTTATAATAAATAACTACTGCATTTTCAATGGATTATTCTAAGTTTTCAAAAGTAACTTGAAATACCAACTCAATCAGAATCAGTCCCAGGGCATACAGTTTCGTGTTGAAACCTGTTGTTTTGAATTAGCAGTGCGAGGCCTATGTGCTGCAAGGGAGTTTTAGACTTACACTAAAAAAAAATCCTTTGTAAAGAAAACCAGGTCTTTAGGTATAAAGAATATTCTGAAATGATGAAATATTGAACAATCCAGTGAAATAACCTTGAAGCAATTTCATGAAATATGCTGAACATTCATCTATTTTAACCTAATCAGCCTAATAACTCTAAGTCTATATTGTAAAAAAAAAAAAAAAAGTAAGTACCTATCTAATTCTTGGGGAGATGGAGGGAAAAGTAGAAAACTACAAACTTAAATTAACCTTACAGGTTTTTGTCAGTATTTTATTTAAAGGATTATGACATTAAATTCTAGGTTTGCATGTTATGTAAAAGAAAATGAACCAAATTTTAAAGGCATCTGCTACAAATGTTGAATTTGTAATTTAATAAGGCTTACTTTAACATAGGAAGCATTACTTATTTTCACAATATAAATGTCAGTGTAGCAGGAGATTGTCAATTATGCAATGCATGAAACCAGTGACTATAATTTAATAGACCATTTCCAAAACAATACCTTTATGAAAGCATTATTTGTACATCAAATTATTCCATCATGTGCTCTAACCTGCTCTGCCCAGCCTATCAGGCATAGTATGTGCCTATGTGTATATGTGTGTGCATTGTGTGTATGTATATATATATATGCATATGTGTTTAGTCAGTGAGTAATCTTCTTCTTCTTGGAAGTTTGTTCTTGGAAGTTTGTTCATAAATTTCAGATTGAGTATACGAAACATTCTGCAACTGATAAGTCAAATTCTCTACACGTAGATCCATAAGATATATTTATGGTTGAAATTGTTTAGGAATGCACATCAGGTGCAAGGAGATAGTTCCTGAAGTACCATCAACAAGGAGACTAAATAAATTAGTGCAAAAAATATTAAAATGGATCTTATAGCTCTTTGAAATCAGTGGAAGTAACCTTAGTTTAGAAAAAAAAGAAGTGTGTCTGAGCAATAACATGTAGCAATACTTCTTAAGCTGCAGAAATGAAAAGAGCTCAGAGGCAGGCATATTTCCATGTAGCTCTATTACTTTCTCTATTCTTTTTCCTTTATTGAAGCAGGGAACCACTTCAGAAATGCCTGGCCTTCTTCCCACATTGGGGAATGAGTCCTTACCACAGTACTAAGATATATACCGTAATTACAAACAAGCCGCCCAGGCAGGTCAGAGCTTTTGGTTGCTTAATTACTAAGTCGATTTTTAGCAAATTAAATAAACCAGCTTCTCAGTGAAAACAGGTAATTTTACTTAATCCCACATTGAAATATGCATAATCTTTTCTGGAAATGTGCTCCTAAATACCTGAAGCGATCCCATGTATCAAATTCATGAATTCTTATTTTGAAATGAAAAAATTCCAATATCTTAAAAAACTAACTCCACCCTTTATAAGACATATCTTCTCCTGACTACTAAAACATTTATTAAGATATACTACTTGAGAAGAGGGGAACTCGAAAATTCATTTTGGCTGATGATATATATTCCCTTTTAGTTGCTTATGCCAGTGATTTCAACATTCTTTTTCAATTTAATTTCCTACTATATCTAAGGAGGCTTCTTATTTTTATGCAAGTCTTAGAAAACTTAATAACTTAGATAAATAGGTAGGCTTAATCAAAATAAATATTCCCTTGGGTGGGAAAATAAATGTTAGGCCGTTAAAAATGTTCAAAAATGGTTTTGCCTAAGACTTGAAAGAGTTGACATTTTCTAATTCAATCTTTTATTGTAAAATTATATTCTTTAAATTAATCCAGCAGTTCTGAAGGTAATGTATGGAAGAGAGAAGAAAATGTTTGGGAAAAAAATCTCTGTGTTAAACATTTAGCTTATATATTTTGCTTATATTGATTTCCAACATTGCTGAGGCAATTTAAAAAGTATTAAATAAACTGTTTAAACATCTTTTTAGTGCTTGCTTTGCTGAATGGTTTGTATAATTAAATAGTTAATTGCTTTGTTTCCAGATCTTTAGGAGCCATGGGACCAACTGGAGACTCAGACTCCTAAGGCTATAATTTTCTTACACATATTCATCGCCCCATTGAACTAAGCACCTTCCCTCTGTTGGAAGAATGAAACAGTTAAGCAATAAATCTACATGCGTGTGTGTGCATATACATACACATACACAAAAAGGAACTGCCAATGGAAAGCAGTCATATAAATATAACTATCTAGTGTAATCAGTGACTGAAGGTCCTGGTATTGATTCTTACTATTTGGGGATATTTTATTTCTTTAAGCAGCTCATGATGCTCCTTCTATTATGGAAAAAAAAAATCTATTAGCATCATCATGATTTTTGTGATATGAATACTTTATCAACACTTTCATTAATGATCATATCAATATTTATGTCAAAGTCACAATTTAGAGTAGTTCTTGATGACAAAATACAAAATTATTTTATAGAATACTACTAAAAATATATTGTGCTTTAAACGCACCCATATTAACACAGGAAATGCCTTTATCCACTGAAATGTAGGTAGGGCATAGATTATTATTATTATTTTTTAAGATTTATTTTTTATTTATTTTTCTCCCTCCCCGCTCCCAGTTGTCTGCTCTCGTAACCATTCCTATGTGTTCTTCTGTGACTGCTTCTATCAGCGGCACCAGGAATCTGTTTCTTTTTCTTGAATCATCTTGCTGTGTCAGCTCTCCTTGGGCAGGCTGCACTTTCTTGTGCACTGGGCGGATCTCCTTAGGGCACACTCCTTGTGCATGGGGCTCCCCTACGCAGGGGACACCCCTGCATGGCAGGGCAGTCCTTGTGCACATCAGCACTGCACATGGGCAAGCTCCACATGGGTCAAGGAGACCCGGGGTTTGAACTGTGGACCTCCCATGTGGTAGGTGGACACCTTATCCATTGGGTCAAGTCCGTTTCCCGGGCATAGATTATTGATTGAAAATGAGGCAACACAAAGATAAGTGATTTGCTCAAAGTTACATAATACATTAGTGCTTCTATCAAATATACAATAAAAACTTTTTTTTTCCTGTTTAAAACTATTCTTTAAATAGAAAATGGCTAAGAGAAACAAAACAAAGAATAATAAATCATAATAGCCACAATGTATTGAACACTTTACCTTATCAGGAGTTATACCACACTTTTACATATCTTTTTCTCAGTTTCATAATCTATAAAATATAAATAATATTATCTTAGAGAGATTCTGTAAGGCAAAGGAATATGTAGAACCCTCAGGTAAGCTGCCATATACTACAAAATTATTAGGCTATTATTTTAAATATTCCTTGTGTTATGTATTATTTTCTATTAGCTATTTAATATTTATTCTCACTAGTAATTTTTTGACAGATTTTCCATTTTATGGTATGCTGCTCTTTTCTGGTGCTTCTCTATTTTCATGTATTTATGAGATAGTAAAACAATAATTCATTTGTTATTGATATTAGGGACACTTCTTGATGACTCAGTCTCTTTAGAATCATTTTCATCCCTTTATGCTTGAATTATATTGTAATTGGGATGTCTTGCACTGTGCTCTGAAAATTATCTCAAATACTCCATAAAAGCTGATTTCAATATTTATAAGGATATTTGACTTAATTAGTAGTTTAAATGGATACATGAATAACTGCTAGGAATTGGTGCCTAATTGGCAGATGGTGTCTCTGATTTGGGATAATCTTTACAAGCCTTTTCTTATCCCCATGATGTTTGAGAATTGTCTATAGTAGCAGCCTTTTAGTCCCTGCTGTGCTACTAGGCCTGAGTGGTCTTTAATAATTATTTGATGATATCTCTTGGAGTTACTGGTTTCTGTCATTTACTAGTCCTTAACAATAAATACAGTAAAATATATGCAGACCTCTTAAGTAGATGGCATAAAGTAAATGTGAAACTATTAATTTGTCTTCTGCATCTATGGATTTCACAAAATCGTACTGTTATAAACATTGGTACATGTTCATGGAGTCAGAGACCATGAGCTCATAGCCTAGCAATATGTCAACCAATATAGGACTTGAAAAAGGCCAATAATCAATTTACTTCTATGGCTAAATATAAGCAAAACCAAAGAACATATTTGTGGGGAAGGAAATAATCATGCATTTTATACATTTTTTTGACCATTAAGAGTCGGAGTTAATGTGAAAATAGATTACTGTAGAGCCAGAAGGATTTTTTCAAGTATCTATAAATTACTGAAGGTAGTAATGGAGTCATTTGATATAATATTAGATGCTAACTACCCAAGAATATGTTTTCATATATAGTTACACAATAAGCCTCTGTGGTAGATACAGCAGGAATTTTTGTAATTACAGTTCCCATTTTATAAGTGGTGAGATCTGACATGAACTGACCTAGTTTCCCTTCCTAGAATGTGATGGAGCTAAAACTAGAACCCATAATTTCTGGGTCCAATTATTTGCAAATGTTCAGATTATATTATAAATTACAACATAGCAAAATTAAATTAGATTTAAGGACTTCTTTAAACTGCAAATTCATGAAATAGATATTTCTAGAAATTCCCCCAAATGAAATAGAGAAACTTGACAGCCTAGAATGAATGAAATGTAATAACTTTTAGGAGAGAAAATGCCATATTTGATCCAAAAAGTTATAGATAAGGTATCATACAGTAGAAAAGATACATGGGATGGTGAGGTTCAGGGTAAGACAAAGAAGTAAGATTATTCGAACATCTTTGGTACAATACTCTAATTTTCTTTCAGAAATAAAGTGACTATCAGAGAAAAGCAGAAGTTCTCATTTGGGTAAAGAAGAATAATGTACGTTCCTGGCATTTTTCAATAATTAAAAAAAAAAGCAGAAGATAAATAATGAGGTCAGAAGTCCTATACTTTGTATTCTGAAATAGAATGTTGTTATGAAGAAAAACACACATGGAGTCACTAAACCCATGGACAATTATTGGACCTAATTTAAAAGCTACTTGATCCTGGGGACATAGATAAAACTCAGACATGGGCTACAAAAGAGAAGCATGGGGGTTTCATTTCACAAAAGAGGTTAAAATCAGTCTGGGCCTGAAATAGGTAAGAATTAGATTTTAGATCTTCATTATTCCGAAGGAGAAAGAGATCAACCAATGTTGTCCAGGAAACTAGAAGTACCTCTCAAAATTGAATTCTCAAAGAACTAGGAAGGGCAGAATACAATTGATCTCACTGAATAAAGGGAAGTAAACTTTATTCTGAGAAAATATGGTTCTGTGTGAATACATTCTTCAAAGATGATGTATGGCTAAAGCCTTGAGCAGAATTAAAGGAAAGAATGAGAATTGGATCATAATCTTGATTTTCCTCAAGTATTTATATAGTTGATAATGGGGCTTATATTAGGTGAGAAATATTTGAAAATTTTGACTATGTAAATAATTTATAAAACTACATAACAGTCTGAGAGATGTGTCTTATTCACAGTTTTGAATGTCAAGTACAATATATACAAGAGTAATGGTAGGTGACTCTGCCAGTTAAACAAAAGAAGTTATGGATAATTGGTGAATGGTTAGATAACGTAAAGGCGCCTTATAGGATGAACCTAAAGCAATGCAGTGAGCAAAGTCTGGCTATGCCTGGTATGTCAAAAGTTGATCTTGAGAAAAGTATTTCCTTTAAAAATCATATTAAAAAAAGAGAAAAAAAACGTATACTTAACGAATAGGCAAAATCTTCAAGAGATTGTTCTAGAGAGAAGAGAAAGGAAGCACAACAAAAAAGAAGTTTAAGACACAGGGCTGTGGTTGGTGTCCAGCAATGAAAATGGCACTGAATCTAGAAGGGAAACAAACCAATACGATTTCAGGAGATGCTCTCCTTTGGGATGGGTTTGTCTCAGCAGGTCTCATGAACCCTTACGGGATCTGCAGGAAGAAGTTCCTTTCTCTGATTCCATGCTCACCAAGCAACGTTTTAGAAGTTACAATGACTTCCCTTGGATCCTCTTGAGGATGAGGGTGGAGGGGGGTGGGTCCTTTATCTGGAACATTTCTGTTTCTTGAATGGGATATTCTCCTGTTCTAAATTTTATAAACCAATAATTTGATTTGTTTTCTTTATTAGGGAATTTATGGGTTTACAGAACAACCATACACAATAAACAGGATTCCCACACACCACACCACAAAAAAAAAAAACAAAAAAAAACTTGTTTTAATGTGGAATTCTTGTTACAAATGATGATAACACTTTTTTTATGATTATACTATTGGCGGCAGACTTGGCCCAGTGGTTAAGGCGTCCGTCTACCACATGGGAGATCCGCGGTTCAAACCCTGAGCCTCCTTGACCTGTGTGGAGCTGGCCCGCATGCAGTGCTGATGCACACAGCCATACAGGGGTGTCCCCGCGCAGGAGAGCCCCACGTGCAAGGAGTGTGCCCCATAAGGAGAGCCGCCCAGTGCGAAAGAAAGTGCAGCCTGTCCAGGAATGGCACTGCACACACGGAGAGCTGACACAACAAGATGACGCAACAAAAAGAAACACAGATTCCCGTGCCGCTGACAACAACAGAAGCGGAGAAAGAAGATGCAGCAAATAGACACAGAGAATAGACAACCGGGGTGGGGGGGAAGGGGAGAGAAATAAATAAATAAATAAATCTTTAAAAAGAAATAATTATACTATTAATTAAAGGTCATGGTTTAACTTAGGGTTCACTGTTTGTGTAGTGCAATACCATGAATTTTTAAAAAAATTTTATCTGCTCTTACCATATATACAAGCTAACATGACAATCTTGCAATATTGTTGAAAGGCGGTCAACCTGCTCAGTACTGTACATTTCTAAGGAACTGATAACTGAGGAACAACAGACATAGAGAAGGGAGAATCAATTTATGTGATATTAGTGGTTGTCTTTCTTGAGATAAAAACATCGAAAGTGACATCTGCCTTGTAAATCATTATCAGTAAGATTTTTACATAATATTTTTGGAGATACTTCTTCCCTTGGACGGTCAACTCACTGCGACAAGCATCATTGACATTGCATTCCTGTGGCACATAAAATACAGACAAATTGGACAATCCTTGTAGTATAGAATTTGATCTTATTTCTCATGCAAATTCCATTTTCATTATTTCCTATTTTAAAGGACATCTATTTGCAGAGTATTGCTGTTAATTGATAGGACTATGACACTATCAGGAATCATAGAATCAAAAAATAAAATTTTTAGATAATGACCAGGATAAGAGTAGCAATTATTTTATCTCACCCACAAATGCAATTTGTCAGGTACTATGTCAATATTAAACCTATGAGAAGGGCAGATCATGGGCTAGTATGAGATATAAAAGTTATGTAAGAGGTCAAAACTCATTTAAAATATTGATTAATATATCACTCAGGGAAAAAGAACAAAGCTATTACATAGAAATTTCAGATTGTGTAAGAACTTTCAGAAATTTTAATAAAAATTCCTTGAAAACTAGGGGCCCTAAGATGATCAGGAATTCATTAAAATTTATGTAAAAGAATGCAAACACGCCATGTCTCTGATAATGACATCATCATCGCTTGGTGACATAGGAGAAATTCTCAATGATGTTTTTAGGCTACTTTTCCTGGTCTCCAGTTTAATCTGTTGCCATACTTTTATGGAATCTGTATCAAAAATATAGGGACTGCTGAACCATATATGCACATTCCATATTCTATTCTCTATTGGACACTTATGCAGAGGGATTATTCCAAAAGCATCATTCAAAGGTTAACAAGACAAAGATCCTGTCCTCAGAGAGCTTACAATGTTACAATCTAGTGAGGGAGAGGGGATTTAAAAACAAAGCAAAATGTGGTGCCTCCCACTATGGAATCCCAGTTCTGTTAGTTAATCAAGTTCTGCAGGATGTCATGTATCCTATTTTATCTTCATGCCGGAAGCCAAATGGACATTTGATAACCACTACTTTCCTGATTCTAAGTTTTCCCAAGGCCTGCCACATTTTCTTTATTGTTTTGTTTTAAATCTCCTTCTCGGTTTCCTCCATGGAACACCTATCTCGCCATTAGTCCCTTAAATTTCAGTATTTCCTAAGGTTCTGTTTTTAGGTATCATATTTTCTCTGGTATCATGAGCTTCCTTGATGGTCTCATCTATTCCCAAGAAGTCATAAACACCACTAGACTGTATTCCTGCTGTTTATCTCTACCCTTAGGTTTCAGATCTACATTTCCAGTAGCTTGTTAGATAGCACATGCCTTTTTCACAGGTACTTTACATGCAACACAGGTTAACTAGAATCATTTCCTTGTAACCATGATGATTGTTCCATTTTACCAGATTCGCAAAGAGACCACTGATTCTCCATCCCCTCATGTGGGTGTTCTTTGTATCAACTGCTCTTAGTATCTTCTTTGCCTTACCAGTAGTTTTCCTTTCCTATCCCTACTCACCACATCCTTCAAGTTTGGCTATGATTTTTCATATCCTAAAGACACGTCCTCCTTTCATTCTCTTGCACTTAATGTCTCCATACAGTGCCTGTCATGCCTTTCTTTTAAGTATTTACAAGACAAAGATCGTGTTTCATTCACCTTTGGCTTCTTCATGGAAATCTGCATAGAGTAAACTCTCAATAAATGATTACTGAACTTAATCCAGTGATTCTTATAATACCTCAAGTTCCTGTTCATTATATAAAATCTCAGCTATGACTGCTATGACCTTTTGCTACAAACCCTGGGTTGGTGAAATGTAGCCTTGCACTAAATGGAAACAAAGGCACAATTCAGCTTAGGGCACTGTGCATCAAAGAAATGCAACCTCAGAGAAGTGTACCACTCTGAGATCACATATAGGTCCCCCATTACCTAATCCGTATAGATGGAGAGCATTTCTGAACAGAAATAAAACAGAAATGAATGAGTAAAAGATTTTTAAACAGCAGGAAGCTGTTCTGTTATCTCTTCCCCATAATATTTTATATCAATTGTCACAGATCATCTGAGCATACAGGATCAAAGTTGGTTTCTTTGAGGCTATCATATCTCAGCAGTGAAAGTCTCTTTAAAAAATGCACTTAAATGTGCAAGCGTTTCAAATATTTTGTCATTTGTGCAATGGTCTTACAAATAGATATTCTGGACAGCAACTATTAGGCATGCTAAAATAATGAGTTATAATGTCACAAAATCTATCAGCATAAGATAAGTAAAATTTATTAGAAACAAATTTTTAAAACTAGGCAACTTATTGCTAATGTTTCAGATAAATGGAGAATGCGACATAAAGATAAATAGTCATAAGTGTACCTTGAAACCTGAAAGAGCAGTTGAAAAATATTTGCAAGTACAACAAAAGTAATTAATTGATTTCACAAAAAAATAAATTTAATCTAATTCTATCTAGTCATTTTTTTAATTTTAAAAATAAAATTTGCCCTCAGGAAAGAAATAAGAATACCTTCAAAGATAATTTATAGAGTCTTATTAAGTTTAAAAGGTTTTATTTAAATCACATCCATTTTTAGTAACTGTCTGTTTATAGGGAAGGACAGAGGAGATACTTTTGTGTTGTATGGTTTAGATATGAATTTAGTGTCACATGCCAATTTTATCAATGCTAAATTTCAGAGTTTTGAGACTAATTTTATTTAGCACCAAAATATAACATAAGAAGAAAATAAAGGGACACATAGAAAAGAGAAACAATAAATTGATTGGGGAAAGAAAACCTAAAGAACCTGAATTTATATGGTTTAACATGAAGACTCTGGGCCAAATTAATAAATATTTTAAAACAATGTCAAAGGTAAGTAAAGAGATAGGATATGAAACAGATAACATTTCAAGGTTTGTTTTTTTTTTTCAGTGCAAGGTTATTTTTATAAAATCTAAAATCTCAAGAAGTGCATGTATGATGGTTTTATCAGTACATATTTTGTCTTCCTTCTCTGTCCTTCATAGTACTCTGTACTTCTCCAAAGAGCTGTTTCTTTTTCATGATATAGTATATTTACTTCAAGCAAGTTTGTAGCTCCCCAACAAAAAACTTCTTGTAGGAGATGGTTCTTTCTCATTAATTTAAACAAATCCCTCAGAAAACCTTGTTCATATTTATTTTCAAAGCATGGGTACTGAATTAAAGTGAATAACCATAGCTTTGCCACTATATAATTATGCCATAAAACAGGACACATGAAGGATTTTGTTCTGCTTTGCTGTACTTAACAAGAGAATGCTTTACCTACAAAAAAATACCTGTAGTAGAAGAGGTAACAATGAAGTGCTTTATCCTAGAAGAAGGATAATGAGATGAGACAGTTTTCCAATAAGTGGGTTAGCCCTAAGGTTGAGTGCTAACTATGCTTAAAGAGCCAAGTTCCTCACTTTCTTTTACCACATAGAAGATATTTGTTGCAAGTATTTCAGTAACATGAAGTTTATTATACATTAATCTGGACATAAAACGGGGGGGGGGAGTCAAAGTATATACAATCTATAAGCACAAAAGAATGGAGGAAAGATGGAATAATAATAAGGGACTAAACATAAAATGAATTATTCAACAAGTAGGCAGAAACTCACATAAGCGAATGCTTTGTGATTCTGGAAGCAAACTCCAAAGTCACTTTGAGATTTGATGAGAACTCATTCCCTCTTCAAATGTCATAAGGGTTCAACAGAGTGATCGAGTTTTAAAGGACCAAATTAGAATAAAAAGGGTAATACCGACCACACATTTTATCAGTGTTAATTATTAATACAAAGATTAAAACCTAAGAGGGTGAGAGTCTAGTGAGCATACTAATTGGATACTTTTTTCAGCTCGTTTTCTGTCGATGTGAATATTTTGCAGCAGGTTCATACACCTGATGAAGAATGATTTTGACTGAAACATTGAGTATAAAAGGTAAAAGCATTTAAAAAGAAGGTAAAGAATGTAGAAAGATAATAACGCTATGTCTCTGCCCTAGCTGACAATGAGCACAAAGTGATTGAGTTGATTTCATGCCATTTTAGAGCCTTCCCCATTTTAGATCCTTGCTATGTTAAAATACCTTGCCTCTGAATGTTTCCCCTACTGAACCCCAGAAAAGGGAGAAACTGGATGGAAAGTAGTCACGATTAGAATATTTTTCTTATGCATAATATTAGAAAGATATTTTCATCAGACTGAACATCTTATGAAGCCTCATAATTAAGCCATTGTGTTATGTTAAATCTACCTAAAATTTGTAATCATAGCAATTCATTTTCATTACTATTTAAATATGAGTGGTCAATAATTTTATCATTAATTCTATACTGAAAGTGTTCCTGCTCTTAGTATTTACTTATAAATTATTATGAGGTATTATCTCATATAGTTTCTTCCATAGCCCTATGAATTAATTTGAAAAATTAAAGTCAGAAAAGTACACTGTTAGGAAGCAAAGGAACCAGATTCAAATGGACGTCATTAGATTTCAAAATGTGTTTATACCACTATACTACTCTATTCTTCTGTAAAAAAGGCCATCTTTAAATTTGTTGTAATTGTGCTGTTCATTTTACAACATTCTGATGGGTTGAAACCTAGTTTAGAGATTGTCTCTATAACCACAGTGTACAACTAGCAGTGAATAGGGCCCTTGCAAATTGGGATACGTTGACTTCTTGGGAGTACTTTGCAGGAAGAGAGTCATTTCATATAACCCTCGAAAAGGAGAAAATGTCGCCTCAGACACTGGCAACTAGGGTGATGCATGAAATCCAGAATCATGAAAATGAATCCTTAGCAAGGTATATTAGTCTTTGCCTACAGAAAATATAGGAGGTATTTGATTTTGCATATGAGAACATTTAGAAAGAATGGAAGAGGTAACTTTGCCATATAACACAGTCTAAACGAAAACAGCACAAGGCAACAGTAAGTAGATGGCAGGAACCCTGCAGATTCCTGCTTGAAAATTGAGTAGGTGAAAGAAGAGTAGAGTCTTTTATTCCCAACAAAGAAGATATGAGTTTAGTCTCAATTCTCATTGCTCTTGTGCATAACAAAAATGGGGGCTGATCCCCAATGATATTTCAAAATGTACTGTCATTTATTTCTTAAAAGAAATACAAAAAATCTCTGGTGAACAGAAAATGACTTCATGATAGACTGCTCCAAGTTTTAATCATCCAGACAATATACTGTAAGCCATTTCACTATTTAAATCATGTGGAATGATGAGATGAGGGGTTAAAATGAATACAATAAAAATTGAGGCTACCTTTTTTAAGTCTGACAACGTAAGGGATTTTAGAAGTGGTGGTTCAAAAATGTTAGGGTATGAAAGTCAAAATTTTTAAAGACTTGAGGAAACCAAGAAGAATGAAATGAATCAGGAATTTAGAGTGGCCAAATTTCTGATCCCATTTAACTTTTTAAAAGCTGACTTATGGATCAAGTTCTTTTTTACTATGTAGATTTCTATGGTATACTATTAACAAAAGTTTACCCAGATGAAAATGTATACTGGTTCAAAGCTTTTTTTCTCTCTTAATGTGACCAGAGTTTACAAGTTCAAGTGTAAAAGTAACTCTGCTTATACTATTGTGAGCTGTCTTAATCATAATTAATGTTTTTGAAACTCACTGCAACCAGGGCTTGACCGGATCAGCAGAGAGCTGTTGAGCAGTGTACTTTGAAGAGGTTGGTTCTAAAACCCTTTCCCACAGTGACCTTGTGTGGTGCCACCACCCACCAGGCCAGAAACTGACTCAGACCTCCCTTCAATGTATATAATAAATGCATTACCTGCTATTAGAACCCACATGTGTTATATGTGTTCTAAGGAAGGCCCTCGAATTAATTCTGCCCAGCCCACATTAACACATATTGTCAAAATACTCATTATCTCACAAATAGACATAAAGTTCTCTTTCTCTTAAAGGAGGTGAAAGGTTCAAGTAAGATTAGGTGTAAGCAAAGAATCACAGATTGTTGGATCTGGGTGAGGTTTAAAAGTTAACTTAGTTAATGCCTTATAGATGACCAGAGGCAGACCCAGGAGTAAGTGACCTTCTCAATGTTGATGGCAGAGCCAGTTTAGAGACGAAGTGAGTCGTTTTCTACCTCGTCCTTATTATATTCTACAAAGGAGCAAGCTATACATAGATTAAGGCAAACTGGTCTTGCAAAGACGATTCAAAGGGAGCTTTGGAAATAATAAATGAATCATGGCATGAAGTCTAGGACCAAGATAAATACTCACAATGAGACCTAATACCATTCCAAGGGAAGGTGTGAAGATTATGGCATAATTAAGAGAAGGGCAAACACCAGCATAGTCAATATTTGTACTCAATGTGATGGTGCATTTAAACCTCATATTTGGTTTTATTCAAATTATCAATTAATATATTAGGTTCTAACTATTTTATTACTTTCATTATCAAATATTTTATCAATACCAATATCCTAGCCCAAACTCCACGTTATTGTATACATTTTATTGAAATAATAATTGACCAATTTCCTCATTCTTGTCACTCAAAGGCTTATTATAAAATAATTATTATAATGTTGATAATCATCAGTTATAGGGAAATATAATGTTAGTGATCTTTGTCATGAATGCACATGTAATTCATAAGGGTCTTCCAAAAATTTGAAAAAAGAAATGTATTAAAATATCCATTATTACTTTTCACAGTCCCAGAAGATTTGGAACTATCAAACCCTAGATTTGGTATTAACAAAATGGTGGTTGTCACTATAAATTATTAGATTCAGGTTGCAAGCAATTATATTTAAACTTACAGTATATTCTCTTTATTCAGCCTATAAAAGGAAGTTCTTCATTTTTGGCACTAAAGTGGGTTGGAATATTGGGTAAAGCTTGACAAAAAAGCAATCAACTCAGGAGCCCTCAATGAATTTTTGTTTATTATGCTAAAGTACAGGAGGCAGATAAAAGCTTTGTACAACATAAAGGCATTTTACTGCCTCTTTACTTAAATTGCACAATGTTTCAGTTATTTCTTTTCCTTGTCATAGTATGTAGCAATTTCTTTTTGTCAATAACTGTCCCAACTTATACCAGTTTGTATCATGACATTGGAATGTAATCTGTTATTACACTGGATATTATCTTCTAAACTTTATAATTAAAGTTAGTGCAAAACAATTAGCTATACCTGTATTATTTCACATAGGTTTAAATCCAAGGGAAATATTTGAGGTAATAATAATTAGGAACTAGAGCCACATTCAAAATGGTATTTTTATGGAAAATCCAAATTAAAATCCAATACCAATCCTGATTAAAACCTAGCCAAGCAAAACACTGCAGATTACCTGGATTCCAATTAAATATGACAAATGAACACTCACAGGTTTCAATTCCAATTCTATTTATGTCAGAGTGATCCATTAATCTTAAAGGTAAAATTACCAGAATTTAAGCAATACAATTACTCTTTACAGTTGATGAGTAGTCTTAAAATTTGGACTCAACAAAACTTTTACTCAAATGTAGCCTGCTACATTTGGATCACCCATCACAGCTCTTTCTGTCATTACATGGAGATTAGGGCTAACATGAATTACAACTAGAAGGTTACAAAATTGCCCATCACATATAAAGTCAGGAAAAATCAATTTCATTATGCTGGTCCTTGCTGTTGTAAGACCTTAAAACCTAGTTACAAAAAAGTAACTAAAAGCCTTCCTTGAGATGTTTATTCTCTTAACAAGCTCACCTGTCAAATTTTCCATGGCATATGTCTCCTAAAAGGTAACAGATAGGTGTTTGTGACATATAATTATGTTTTAATTATTCATCATTTCTTTCTTATTTTAAAGGTGTTGAATCCCCATAAACTCACAAATAACAGAATATGACATTAAAATGTTATTAAAATGCCAGTGGTACAAAGTCTTTTCATTTAATGTAACTTTCATCCAAAAAACTAAAAACTTAATTATATTCTCTGTTGCTTACAGTCAGAATAAGCCCTTTTTAAAACACAAAATCATATATTATCATCAAATGGTAATCTCAGAGATAGTAATGGCCATAATTCTGTCTTCCTGTGTATCTGTATGTTATTATAGTGATTGTAATTTGATTATTGATATTTTCCAAATCATTTCAATATATTATAATGTGATGATACTATTGTTCATATATGAATATATAACCGTATATTCATCAGTATTGAGATTCTTACCAAAATTCTTAGGCTTATTTTAAAAATTAGTAAAAAGAAAAAAAAAGTTAATTTCTAAAAAGCACATCAAGCTCCCATCCACAAAAGCACACATCACCATACACACAGATAAGCATGCCTTCATAGCCATAAGGCACAATGCCATTTAACTCTGAATAATTAATCAAGAGGGACATCAATGATCAGAACTTGAAATCATATCTACTCACCCAGAAAACAATGTGGACAAAATAATTATTTAACATGATTTAGTTTAACAAAAATTTCAGTTGGGGCCAATTATAAAATACTACCTCTCTAAAGTTAATTTTAATATTCATAGGTAAACTTCAAAAACAGAAATCAGAATTTTAATTTCTCCTGCAATAGTGTACTCTTCTTGCATCTACTTGCATCACTTCAAAAGCTAGTATATGACAAAAAAGTTAGAATGTCTTATCTCACTTGGGAGTTGAGACGGTGAAAGATCTAAAATCTTTTCCCAGTTTTCACTACAGATAAAATGCGAGTGATTCCTCTTCCTTCCACATATAACCACATTTCTTTTTAGATTTAAAATGATAATGAAGTTATTTGACACCAATCTATTCCTCAGGCATTTATTATGCCTTGAAACATAGAAAATAAATCAAATAAGTGTCTTTGGAAGCATAAGCAAATATGAAAATTTTATAGGTGCATTTTGCAAACTAATTTTACAACTTAAAGGTCAACATATATAAGGCTAATTGTTGTGGTAATTATGAGAATCGCCTCACAGCATGATAAGAATATAGAGAGCATTATGATTTATTTTCCTTTCTTTCCTTTCTACAAAAAAGGAAAACCTTATAAATAAACACAGAGGAGAGTCATAGCAGATTTGCAGTAATGTATGGAGAACAAGATAATAATGTTCTCCTTCTTTGACTCCTTTTCGTCTATTTCTTGAAAGGAGAGGTTTGAAATGCTTTTCTAAATACCTAGGAACAGAAAGAGTGGAGCAAGGTGTTTTCACTGGCATTTCCTTTCCCTAACACTGGACAATTGCAATTGAAGAAGTAGTTGCATGACAAAAATGAATAGAAGAAAACAATAACACATGACCTTTCTCAGTTGCTACTGTTTAGGAATTGTGAACTAATTTAGCTTCTTTCATAGCACCTACTACTCTGATTTATTTGTAAGCAAGTTTATTTCTGACAAGTTGTTTTAAAATGATGGTGCAAGGTTGGTGAGTTTTATTTGGATAGTTATGGTCCTTTAGTTGGCATTTTTATATTTTAGCAAATCTTTATTAGTTAAAATAAAATACTTTTAGTGTCGGCTACTTTATTTTGGTTTTAGACTGACCTTCATGAGTCTACTTATTACGGCTCACTAGCGTGATTGTGTGTGTGAATGTTGTGTTTGCCCCTACCATTTTCCATATGCTCTGCCTCACCAACACTGCCATCCGGCGTGGTCCTTTCATAGTTGTCCTCTGGGAGTGGAAGGGCACCCAGTCTTGGCCCTGATGAACTCTTACTGCTTGGTGTTTCTGACTCCTCCAGCCCGCTGTCATAGCAACTCTGCAGTGACCCCTGATGTGGGTCCTGAGGCTGACTCACAACAGAAAACGTCACTCTACGAAATGGCTGTAAAAGAAAAGATTCTGAATGTCACTAAGATATAAGATTGTAAATAATCTTATTTTAAAAATACATAAATTACACACATTAAGTTCTACTGACAACTAATTCAATACAAACTGATCAGATTTGTTGACACCTATGTGGTCAACTTTGTATTTTCTGAGGCAATGCCTAAAGCTTAGATTTTATTATGGAAAAACTGAAAGTACAGTTTCTGAAACAGAAATAAGAAAACAGCAAATTCACTGAAACACATTTAAATCAGATGTTAAGTCCACATAGTCAATTTTTTCTACTCTATCATCTCCCTTAAAATATGCCTTTCACAAATAAGCTCTCTATAAAAACAAGGGTGAGTGGTTTGGGAAGGCAAGTAATACTTTAATACATTGTAAGAAGACTCCATTTTTAAATACTTTCTCCATATATAATATAATGCTTTAAAATTGAGTGTGTTGGCAGACAACTTAAAAAGGCACAGGTGATAAACAGAATTTAGAAATTTAGGTAATATGAAATTATTAACAACTTGATTCCTACAGAAATATTACCTATTACATGGAAATTGTAAGGGTACTATTAAAATAATAGATAATAATTTCCTTAACCAGGGAATAGAGAATAAAGTTAAAAACTGAATTATACATGCTTTCTCTGACTGTTAATGGTTTACTCAAAAAAAGTAAAAACATATACTTTAGTCTTTAAAATTTGTATTTAAAAAGTGCTGCAAAACTTTACTCTAATTGAACAGCAATATTTACTATTCTCCTGTCACTGGCCAGACTGGAGATTTACTCTACATGATTTACAGATTATTACATGATAAATGAGAAACTGTTTAGACCCAGGAAGGGAGCAAATTAAGGTCACGCATTAACATACACTCATGTATATTAATTATACATTTTACTATAACTTGGAAAAACAATACAAAAAATCCTGTAAAATCAAATATTCTTCTGAGATTATTTTTGGCTATAGTTGTATCCATTAAGCTTTTGCATGAAATTGAAAGTGGCATAGGCAGTACACATTTTAAATCTTTAGCTCAGACTTTTTTTCCTACAATATGGTATAACACTAATGTTCCAGAAAATAATGAGAAAGGTGAAGAACGTTTTTTACACCTTTGTGACCTGAATGCTACTGATACAAATTACTAATCACCACTGAGACCATGAGGGTTTCACAAATGGTCAGGAATATCTGCGCATGGGGGCTGTCAATAGGAAAACTAAAATGTGTGGTGGCATTTCCCCACATTTATAAATAGGGTTTGCTAAAGTCAAGCATATGTTTCCACATAACTTGCCTTTTTGGTATAGATGGAAGAACAGCTAGGAATATTGTCCATTATTGGTATTTCTAACCTCACTATAGATCATTATTGGTATTTCTAACTCAGCTTCCATGTACTTACTGAAGTATTCATTCCTTGCAAAATCTTTTAGAACTTTTAGAACTTCCGTATCTAAATGTAAACGGAAAATATTTAAGTCACATTTCTCACTTTATAATGATTCACCAAAAGGAAACTAGGCTTTTTTATAAACAATTAGTGAATAGTTTAAGAATAAATAGCATACAAGTCATGGGTTATAGCATAATTTACTGGCATTTAATGCTCTAGAATCATTATCTTTAGTTCACTAAAAATTCTCATAATTCTTTACAGTAGTATGAGTGTGATGTTTTATTTATATCTAAATAAATATGGAAGTCAATTTGTATTTCCTGCATTTCATCTTATGTATGCATATTTTATTTTCCTGCTCTTTTCATTTATCATTCCCAGTTGAAAATGCAAACGCTCCATGATTTATTTTATGTCTGGTCTCACCTGGAAAATGAGACCATCAAGGTTTTCCTAAACTCATATTGCTCTGCACACAGAAAATGCTCAGCAAAATTACTGAATAATTAAATTCTAATGACACTGTTGAATTTAGGAAGGAATTCCAAGACTCATTCAGAGAACTTATCACTGTAAGACATAGTAGTAGGTTAAGAAACATCATAGAAAAGGAGAAAGGGGGACTGTATAATGATCCTAACAGAATTGCAATAACTTTCAAATCTTTAAAATCAGTCTTCACTTGCACAGGAAGAATTGTGATTCTAGAAATGGAAGAAATTGTATCACTGATGTGGAGACTGGCCACGGCAGATGCTGAGGGCAGGGAGAGGGAAGAAGAAATGTGATGTGGGGGCATATTCTGGACTTGGAGTTGTTCTAAATTATATTGCAGATCCTGGACATTATATATCCTGCCATAATCCACTGAATGGACTGGGGGAGAGTATGAACTACAATGTAAACTATAATCCATGTGGTGCAACAGTGCTGCAAAATGTATTCACCAAATGCAATGACTGTGCCACAGTGATGAAAGAGGTTGTTAATGTGGGAGGATTGGTGGGGGTGGGGGGACCAGGTCTCTACCCCCTCAAAAAATATAAGGGGGACCTCTTATATTGAAAATTAAATTAAAAAAATAAAAAAGTGAATACAGAGGTATATAAATTCTACTAGTAAAATGACAAAAGAAAAAATAAATGAGAAACAATGAGGAATGGCGCTCCATTTTGATATAAAAGGAGAAAAGAGGGTGACATTTCTGTGAAGATGGCAATCTCAGAATCTGTGCTTAAATGCTGGTTCCACCAAAATGTAATGTAGAGAGACAAGTGATTGGCTATGTTTGGAATGAAAAATGTCAAAAAATGAGTTTTCTATAATGTAGTGTATAATAACTGCCCAGAAACTATGCATTTCATTTTCTGACTGAATATTTTAATATCCATAAATTACTTAGGATACATATAAAATTTAATGGTAGAAAGAAGAACACTGTAATTTTAAAATAGTAAGATCAATTTATATATTAATAAATTCTTAGATTCATCAATTTCTTTTTGTGTAAAGTAATAAAATAATAAATAGTAAAATAATGCTTGAATAAAAAATACAAAACAAAGAATATTACATCCATCATTTTTATCCATATTTTCAATATTCCATTACAATCCTTCAATACAATATCAGCATTATGTTGGTAGCCCAAACTCTGTTCTGATTGGAAATATAAAGATAGATGATAGATGATAGGTGGTTAGAGAGAAAAATATTTACACATGGCTCTTCAGTATCAGGTTGAGTCTATTGAGAAGACAGCTAGTTTTATAGAAGAGGTTATGACTCAGAATACATATTTATATATTCCAGAAAGATTGACTAAAGCAGAAACATAAAGCACTGTGTCCAATGCATGACAGAAAATAAATTTGCATTATAGGCATGACTGTCACTTTTTTAATTACTGTTACTCTGAAGCAGATTAGTTTAAGTGGTGATTCTTAAACCTAGACATACCTTAGACTAATTCAGAGAACGTGTAACAAAATGTAATACTAATACCAAACCCAACTTAAGCTAACTTAATCAAAATTCAGGGTTGGGCTTACATTTTAGCAGTTCTTAAAATGCTATGTGTGATTAAGAGGAAGAGAAACGAGGACCCTCACATATATAAAGAGGATAAAGAGAAGTCAGCTGGTTCCCAAGTATCCCTAAAATGTTCCAGAGAGAGTCTGGAGGCACAAAAATACAGGCTTAAAGATGTTTAGTGACCTGAAGTGTCCACGCTTTTGTTTTTCTCTCCTGAATGGCTGAAAAACAATTGTGTCCTGCAAATGCAAACTGCTCTATCCAAGAAAGAAGAAAGCAAAAAGCTTGATGAAGTGTCAAACTTCCAGCTCTCTGTAACTGTGAAGGAGTGACAGAGGGAATGGAAAGGGCAATGCCAAAAAACAGGTCTCAAAGAAAAGCAATCCAAAAATTGGGGGTGGGGTATATGTGGAAATTATTAAAAAAGAGGGGGTGGAAATTAAGCTTTTATTTAAATGAATGACAAAATTAAAGCCCAGAGGTTGAAGGTGTGATCTGACAATTCCTTGCAAAACGTAAGGAAGAAGAAATGTGGAAAGCAAAGAATTATGCTAAGGAGGGGTGAACAGAGTTAAGGCTCAGAGAAGGTGGCAGCAGTGAGAATGGACAGTAAAACCATTAGAAAAAAAGGCCATGTGTCTGACTGGATTCATTCATTATCTCACTATCCCCGTATTTATTTTGTACCCATTATGTTCTAAGGTTTCAAGGATGTTTCAACTGATTTTACACATTGTAGCAGTTTGATATAGTGATGAATTCCAAAAATAGATATTGGATTATGTTTATAACCTGTTCTCTACCTGAGTATGATTAAATTATGATTAGGGCCTTGATTGGGCTATGTCAGTAGGGTGTTGAGCATGGACAGAGTTGGAGGGTTTTTAATGTTGGAATTTTGATGTTGGAGTCTGATGCTGAAGTCTTAGGCCAGAGCTCCGGGAAGTAAGCACACATGGGAAAGAGAAGTAAGCCTGGGAAAGAGAGAACACAGAGCCTGGAAAGAAGCAAACTCTGGGAAGAGAGGAACACTGAATCTGGCGAGAAGCAAGAACTGGGAAGAGAGGAACCCAGGAAACCTGAACCCTCGCAGACATCAGCAGCCCCCTTGCTCCAACAGGTGAAAATAGACTTTGGTGAGGGAAGTAACTTATGCTTCATGACCTGTTATCTGTAAACTCCTACCCCAAATAAAAACCCTTTATAAAAGCCAAAAGATTTCTGGTATTTTGCATCAGCACCCCTTTGGCTGACTAATACACACATATAAGAAACTCAAAACATCCTAGGTATATAAAAAAGAGACAAAATCAACTGTGATCAGATTTCCATTAAAATAGAACTATTAAAAGAGATACTGTGAAATTTGCTTGGGAATCTAGGATAGGCACTGCAAAAGAGGGGATCTGTGGGTTGAGATGACTACAAAATGTTTCTTAGGTAATATATACTTCAGAGCTGTATATGTATTCCATATCTGGGGGCCAGTGGCAAAGGAAAAAAAGGAAGAGGAGTAGGAAAACAAGGTCACTTCCGCATCTCAGAGCCAAGGAAGGAGACCATTACCAGAAAAAAAGAAAAGCCAGTTTGAATAAAACATCAGAGACAGCAAGAAGAATGCTAACTAAAACATGTCCTTTGGATTCATCCATCACAAGGCAATCCTGACTATAAACACACTAAATGAGATTGGACCAAATGAATCATAGGGTCCTCTGGCTTGCAAATATACAGAGAAATGGAGAATTTGAGGATATTTTATTACTTGTAAAAGTATGACAGGAGTGAGAAGAATTGTGGCAGCTAAAAAGAAAAAGGTTTGCATGAAGTGTTTTATTTATGAATTCATTTATGTATTTTGTCTTTCTCCATTATTGTTACCTTCAAGACACAGTGAAAGTTATGGATCATCATGGTACTGCAAAGGTTTGCTTGAAGGTAAGTATTTTAAGATGCAGGCAAAAAGGGGTGCCAATAACCAAGGTGGGAGGGAAAAGAGTTTAACCAGAATGAAGAAAGAAATGAAATTCCAAATAGGATTACAAAGGCAAGGTAAACATTGAATTATGTTGAGGGATCTCAAGTATGCCCGGGTGTGTGTTCATGTGTGTTTAAAGGAAAAAAACCCAGTATGTTAGAAATAGCAGAAAAGAAAAAGATTCCATTCCAAGTATGGATTTCCTATGTGACCTCAGAGAAGTTAGCTGAACTTTCGTTTTTGTGCCTTAGGCTCAGTGTCTGTAAAATTGAGATAACAATACCTGCCCCTTACTAAATTAAATTCTCTGAGAATTAATGAGATAGTTTATAAAAAGAGCCTTAAGCGTCCTCAAAGACATATACTATAAAAGGCATTATACCTCTGGCCACAGCTATATAACTAGAGCTATCTCCCATTATGTTTTGAGATTGTTTGTAAAGAAAACAGCTGGCCCAGTAATATACAAAGTTACTAAATAGGATTTTTTAAATCCATGTGAAATTGGAAACTTAATTATACCACTAATGAAGTAAGTTTCTTTTGGTCTAAATGCAAGCTATTTGGAAAGGAAATGAGAACATACACTAACACTGAAATTTATCAGAGCTCCTTTAACACTAATCTTTTACTGAGTATGGATCTTACCTATATTTCCATTATTTTAGAATGGCATTTATCAGTTTTTTTTAATCCCCATTATGACAAACCAGAGATTTTCACTTGAAGAGCACAGCCTATGATAGGGTATACCCATATATTTTCAAGGTTGTTATAAATACATAGGTAGACAAGATCTAGAAAATACTTAATTCCTGGGGTGTTCGATGAAACTTCATCTTCTGCCAATGACAACTGATGGACACATAGGAGAGTCGGCATTGCTCTAAAATACCATAGAATTGGAAACAAGATCCTCCACTTTTTATTTTATTCACTTTATTTTCTAGAAGTCTAGATGTAACATAGGAGTGGCCAAAGGTGTGTGAGGAGAAACCCTCCATCTGTTAGGCTTGCCTTCCTGCTCCTGCTGTCAGGGACACTGGGCATGACAGCTCTTCCTACCCTGCCATGTACTTTGGAAGTGCTGGAGAGCCCAAAGTGAGGGGTGTGTGACAGCAATGATCATTTCCTTATAAAATTAACCCCACAGACTTAAAACGATAAACATGGCAAATAACAGTTTATTAAGTTGGGGGCTGTGGAGTGTGCAATGCAACACTATCAGTCAAGCTTTATTTCTCATGAATGCATTTGCAAAATGCATTTGTTATCAGTTTTGTCTTGTCTATGTGGGTGTGGTTTCTGGAAAATGCAAACAGATGCAAAAATTGGTATATTGGTTAACTTGGGGTCAAGAGAAAGACTGTCTGCTAAGGTGGAGTGGGGAGTTAGAAAATATCTGGATTAGAGTGGACTTACTGGTATTCTACTATGGAACTATTGTGATTAGTAATGGAAGAAATTGTAGCATTGATGTGGAGAAAGTGGCCATGGTAGCTGCTAAGGGTAGGGAGAGGGAAAAAGAGATATGATGTGGGGGCAATTTCAGGACTTGGAGTTGTCCTGGGTGGTACTGCAGGGACAGATGCTGGACATTGTATGTCCTGCCATGGCTCACTGGGTGGATTGGGGAACAGTGTAAACTACAATGTAAACCATTATCCATGTGGTACAGCAGTGCTCCAAAATGTATTCACCAAATGCAATGAATGTCCACGATGATGAAAGAGGATGTTGATGTTGGAGGAGTAGGGTGAGGGGAGTGGGGGGTATACTCAAAAAATATGAGTATTTTTTAATGTAGCATTTTTTTTTAATAGAGAAAAAAAAAGAAAATATCTGGATTACAGAAAGAAGTTTTACGTTCCAAGGACACTGAAATAATTATCTAAAAAGTATTTTTTTGTGAAATATCTAGAAAACAGAAATCAAATTGAACTACAAGTATGGTAACCATGTTAATTATTATTTTAGCTATATAGGTTAATTTTTCAATAATTTTTTTTTTAATTTTAGAGAACCATATAACTACCCCCTTTTGAAAGTAATATTTATAATCTGCAAGGTGAGGAAATTAATATTAATACTGTTTTCAGAATGCAAAAATTACCAAATATATGCAACATTTCCAGGTGTTACCTATTAAAAAATCTTTATCAAAAATTCATTTATAATTTCTGAGAAAAGCAATAGAGATCTGATACATATTCACAGATATATGAATAATAATGAAACCATTTATTTTATTTATAGTTTCATCCCTTCTTAATTGTTAGATTTTGAATTAAAAGCAACACTATATACAATTATTATGTCTCATAATTATACCCATACTTAAAATAGTTGCCTTCTGTCTACATTAGCAAAATCTTCTAAGTTAAAACCTACAGAATAAAAATGTGTTGTTTTCTTTGATAGTGCAATGGTCAATATTAGAAAAGGGAAAAAATGCGTTAAACTTTAGGAATGCCATATTATGTACCATACTTACAATAAAAGAGAAAATACAGCTTCAATATAAGAGTATAAATACTTTTCCCTTGGAGTCCATTTGTTATAACCTAGTGACACTACCTTTATGGGGATTTTATTTACAAGAGGATAGGACTCTAAGGATGCCATCTATTGGAAAGAAACTCAGGTTAAATCTCTTTCCCTATTGAATGCCGGCTGCTCTGTGTCTTATAGACAAGTTTATTGGGAACTTTAAATCCGTACCTTCTTTTTTAGCTTCAGTAGTTTCTCCATAAATTGTCCCCTTATCTGAAACAGACATACAGCCGTCTCAGACACATCAATTATTTCTAAATAGGCTGAAAAGTCTCGTTTTATTTTTTTTCCAATTCACTTAGCTATGTCCATCAAATAGACTTCTAATGACTCTTTTTCAGTCATAAAGTACAGAAACAGTCGTGGAGCAAATGGTGCAATAATATAGGGAATGCTCCATTTTAATTTTAAGGAGGAGTTATCAAAGATATTGGGATTGGATCTTTCCTTGCAAATGAACAGGCCCTTGATTAAACTGCAAATATTCTCAGTCAGGGTCTCTGGCTGTTGAATAAACGTATCTAGAATCCCATAGTGCTTAACCTCAGATACATCCTGCAGAACCTTCAAACAAACTTTAATCAGGTTTTTAAAATATTTAGGGAAATCTTCCTTTTCTAACATTACAAGATATCCCCATACTTCAAACTGTCTTTCTTTCTTTAAATTCAACAACTCTTGAAATATATTAAAAAGAAACATATTGAGACATTTGGGTCCATTAATTGAAACCCTGATTTAGAGAATGAGTTAATAATCATATTCCTTTTAACTTCCATGCAATTGCATATTTGATATTATTAGAAATATGTGAGCTCTAAAAGCAATGGTTGCAAGTGACACTTTATAGTTCTTATTCCAACAGATTATAAGCTATTCAATTATTGCCAAAGAATAATGATGCCAGCATTAAAACAGTAGCAACTGTCTGATTTTGCAAATGAAAAAAAAAATCAAGAACTGCAATATTCAAAATATTGCAAAAACTTTTCTAGCCTAAAACTATGAGCAGACATCTCTTTTTATCCAGAATGAAAAATGGCAAGAAACAGAATAGCCAAAGTCTAATACTATAAGTAAATGTAGAAAAACATTTTTTCTGAAAATTTCTAAAAAAGGTATTATGCTCTAAAACACCAATTGTGGACCCTTTATACAGTGAACCATTTATTCAATCAATGTTTTACTCATTTTACTGTTTCTATTACATTTAGCCTAGAGGTAGTCTAAAAGTAAACTTTTTCTGTAAAGCCCTGAATATAAATATTTGTCTTTATGGGCAATATGGTCTCTGTTGTAACTACTAAACTCTGCCAGTATAGCATGAAAACACCCAGAGTATAAATGAATGGGTGTGGCCTTGTTCCAATAAAAACTTTATTTATAGGCCCTAAAATTTGAATTTCATATAATTTTCCCATGTCATGAAGCAGAATTCTTTTTTTAAAATTTTTCCAACCATCTAAAAATGTAAAAAACATTTTTCTATGCAGGCCATTCAAAAAACAGACACAAGACCGGGTTTGGTCCATCTGTTAGTTTGCTGACCTTTGTGCTATAGTCCAGGGTGAAGTATACAAAGATCCCAAAAAACTGACCCTAAATTATTCAAAGGGACATAATGAATCATGTGAATTATATAGATTCTTTCTTCCAATGGTTTTCTGCTCAGCACTTGATTTTTAGAGCTGTACTGTTCATTATTAACCCAACAAAAAAGGCACAAAAACCAAAAATCTCATTTTTTTCACCTGTTACTAGTTATGGACATGAGATTTAGTTAGATTTAAACATCTCTTCAGTTTAATGTGAATTAGATATTTCTCTTTTAGGCTACGATTAAACTATACTGGTGCTTTCTCATTACCAAAATAAAACAAATGTCTATAGACACTTCATATTCCTCTCTTCAGCACAAAGAGGTGTGGCTATCCTACTTTCACAGCCAGAATAAAAAGGCAGCTCTTAAACAAGACTTCTTGAGTACAAATTCTTTCACCTTCCAAAATAATTATTCCAAATAAGGAGATACTAGTAGGTTACAATATTTTGGAATCATTTTCTTCACACAAGTATCACATAGTGATTCAATAATCACTTCAATTCTTATTCAATTGAACATTTATATAAGACACGTACCTTGGATATATATTACATTGGCATTGTTTTTTCAAAAATGAAAAATAATTGCAATTTATATATTTTTTATAGTTTTGAAAGTTTTTTTCCACAAACAATATATCAGTTTGTCTTATAATAACCTAACCTTAAACAGGTTATGGATGGTTAAAGTGACACAGAGAAATTGAATAACTTGAAGAAGAAGTCCCATAGTTAGTGTCCAGTAGAGCTGGAAATCCTTCTGCTCTTATCAATCCCACCTTGTGACTTACACTAAAGGGAGATAAGTTTGATTTTTAAAAAAATCTCTCTCTATATATAGATATATATATATCTCTCTATATATAGATATATATAGGCATATTCTTATTGGTTAAATGGGATTAAATTAATATCTATAATATTAGGAGTTTTAAATAAGATATTGTTTTTAAGTGCATAGTGCCATGCCTTTCACACAGTCATTTTTCAATGAACCCTAAGAATATGCAAAAGAAGCCTTAGTGTGGTCCCATGATGAGAGCTGTTGCAGTTCACTGCTTTTCTGGACCAGTTTGATCCTTGTATTGCTTAGCATAGCAACTCAAGAATATTAAAATAGATAGAAAAATGTCACCGTGGTGTAGCAGACTGATGTTATTTATGAATTCCAAAAAAGATATTTGATTATGTTTGTAAACTGGTCTGTTCCTCTTGGCATGATATTCTTTGATTGTATTAGGCTCAGCTGAGATGGCTTCAATTAAATTATGTTAAGATTAGGGCTTTGATTTGACCATGTCATTAAGGCAACTCAGTTTGAATCCCCAGCCCATTTGTGGACCAAATAAATGGACGTTCACTCAAGCAGAACACAGAAATAGATACACAGAAGTAGCTACACAAAGGAAAAGAGACAGCTCCACAGACATGGCAGAGGCCCCAGAAAGAGAGATGAGCAATCTGTCTGATAGTTTACAGATGACCTTGTGAAGAGAGCAGAGCAGCTGAACCTGGAGAGAAACAAGCCCCAGGAAGAGAGACGAGCCCTATGCCAGCCTACAAGCTGAGATTGGAAGAAGCTGGATCCACAGAGCTGTAAGAGGGAAGAGGTAGGCTGAACCTTCGCAGATGTCGCCTGCCATCTTGCTTCAATATGTGACAACAAAGTTTGGTAAGGAAGTAACCTTGAGTTGGAGTCTTTAAGGCCTTGTGACTATAAGCTTCTACCCCAAATAAACACCCTTTATAAACGACTACAGATTTCTGGTACTTTGCATCAGTACCACTTTGACTAATATACAGGGTTTCCAAATTATACTCACCATTTCTATTTCTTAGCTCATCAAATGGTTTTCCAGTCACTACAATGTGGGTAAAAGACTGCTTGGGATTTAGGGTCAAACCCTAATCCTATTTTATCTATTCATTGTATGGCTTAGGGAAAATCACTCCACCTGTTGGAACCTCAATTTCCTTTCCTATAAATTGAAAAATAAATTCTGGCATTATAACAATAATGTCGACTTTAAAAGTATTTATGAATATTAGAAATATTTCCTAATGGAAAGCCTAGTTAGGACAGTAATACAGTACTCAATACTTTTCTACTGAATAAATAGTGGTTTAAAGTTAGCCTTCTTGTCCATTTTTGGCAGTTTATTTTCATATAATAATAAGAGGAGGGACGGGATATTTGGAACCCTGAGATCTATTATCATTATCAAGTGATTTGGCAGCAATTTGGATTTTTACCAGGCATTTCTCTTCTTAAAAATTAAATCTAATCCTTGGTCCATGAGACTTTAGGAGACACAGATGAATATTTTAACCTCATCATTTCCACATTTTTCTACTTGATGATTCATTATATAAAGGATTATGGCCCAATTTCTAACCTATATTTACCCTCTAATTAATCTACATCACCCTGACATGGGGGACTTTTGCCTTCACTTTTTTTCAATGACTGTTTTTAATCTTTGCATTCCATAGCAGACCATTTCATAAGGAAGCCCATTTATTTAACTCCTTCACTGGAGAGCTCTGTAAACACAAGTATGCTTCATCTTCATGAACAGATGTTGAGAATTTTTTCCTTGAATTAGGATGCCCAATAATGTGCATTTCTGTAAGGGGATATGTGCCAGACAAGTAAATGGGTGATTAAAATCAATGATTTATAGATAGTAGACTTGATTTGCTTTTAAGAAATTCCTTAGTATACTACATGGACTTGAAAATAAATGCGTCTTGGAAAAAAAGTCTTTACTCTTGAAACAAAGATCATGAAGAAAATATGCTTGATAAACAAACGTGTTAGTGAATTAAATTAATGAAAAACTAGAAAGATGGCATGGTTCCCTCAGGCCTAACATTGTTGTAACAAAAGTAAAAACATCCCCCAAGATCAGTTCCACGGAATATGCTTGTCTGAGTCTTATGTGTATCCTCTGAAACCACCTTTTCTGTCGTCCGTTCCATGACTTAACCACATACAAATGTTGATTGAATTCCTACTACGAGCTCAAGGTGGGGAAATCTCATCCATCTTGAAAATGTATGATTCTAATAGCAAAGATTAGTAAGATTGGTGTGAAATAGAATAGTGAAATCATGCTGGGCTAGGATTGGATTCCACCTCCCAATTCATTTGAGACTCTCCATGGTCGCTTGTAAGTCTCTATATATTTACATGCACAGTAAGACAGGAAGCAGAAAGAGCTCTGGTAAGGAAAAGAATATATCGACAGGCAACTAATGAGAAAAAAACTATCTTCACAAATGACATTCAGTCCAACAAAGATTTATTAAGTACCTGCTTTGTCCCTACACTGTGCCAAAAAATCTACATGCTTCAAATTTAGGTCTTGAGCTCAGCTGGGCAGAGTATGGTTCAATCATACAAAAGCATGCATAGAATACAAGCAAACATTTCTCTCTCTCTATTATTTTTTCCTTTTTGGCATTGTGATAATCATCAAAAGCTCAGCTCACATGCCACTCAGTGCTTTGCATGACTACCCTACACACCCATGGAGTTCCAGAAGCAGCTGAATGAGGTCGATAAACCTTGTAAATTACACAGCCAGAGGCAGTCTGCAACAGCTCAGGGAAGTAATGCTGAAAAACTCCAATAGGATGGCCCAGGCTTCCAACCATGATAGCATCAAAAAATGAAATATTAAACAACAACAAGACAAAAAATAAAGTTTTAAAAAGCCATCTCCTAAAATATATAGATGCACAGAAAGGGGCCTGCTTCACAAACACTTGAATCTATTCTCCCATACTGAAATGAATGAAAATAAAACGAGCATTTTAGGATCCCTCAAACAGATGCTCCAGATTGTTTTCTCTTTTTTCCTCTTCTATCTTAGTCATTCCAACTAAACTGCACCTGGTGAAATCTGTTTAGGAAACTACATACATTTAAAATCCTGGGATTTTCATAGTCTTAAGAAATGGAGTTTTGTGTCCTTAAATCACTTTCAGCAGTCTGGATGTATTAAAATACCTGACAAGAATGAAGACAGACAAATGGAGTAAGACTCTGAGACACTACTTAAGCATGTGATTATTAAATTGAGTTGAAACCTAACTTTTAACTCAGAAACTTCTGCTAAACAGGTGTAGCTTCTACTACACAGGTGGAACCTTCTAGTACACAGGTGAACCCCATTTTTTCTGCCATTCCTATAGTTCACATGTACTACCTTACTTCTCTGCACTTTGTAAAAAAGAAAAGCTAATGGCATCCATAAGGAAACATGTAGTAAATGTCCAATATCTGCTAATAGGCATTCTTTATCACGAAGTAAATGACTCCAGAAAAAGCAGTGAAAGTGGGGGTGGTAGGCAAGAAACGGGGTCCCTCCCCCCAGTGATGCCTACATTCTAATCCCTGGAACCTATAAAAATGGATTATATATAAAGGGGAAATAAATTAGCAAATGGAATAAAAGTTGTTAATCAGCTGATCTTGAAATAGGGAGATTATACTGGATTCTCTGGGTAGTTTCAATGCAATCATAAAAGTCCTGAAAAGTAGAAAGAGGAGGCAGAAAGGAGTCAGAATGATGTAATGTGAGAAGGACTGGACTTGCCTTTGCTAGCTCTGAAGATGGAGAGGGTCACAAATTAAGGGATGTGGAAGCCTCTCAAGACTAAAAGCAAGGAAATAAAAAAAAACACCTTACAGCCTCTAGAATGAATTCTGCCTAGCTGGCATCTTGATGTCAGCATAGTGAGACTCATTTTGAATTTCTAACTTTGGGAACTGTAAGAGAACCAATTTGTGTTGTTCTAAGTCACTAAATTAATGGTATTTTGTAACAGCAGCAATAGGAAACCAATCCAGTGGGATATGAAGCCTGGAGTATGGTGGAAGAGGGGAAATGGAGCTGTTTAGATCGGGCTTCAGATTTTTGAAATACGGTATAGTCATCATTCAAATTTAAATTGGTGTTCTACTGCTGGACTGCCCCACCTGTAGGTCACTGTGAACTAATATACCATTCTAACAATTGTATTTATTTTATAAAACACCCAAATGTTTTGCATGTTTAGGTTTAAAGTGTTAATTTAGTAAGGGTAAAAAAAATAATCTTTATAACCTTGTTTTGGCGTTTACTATTCCTTTAGTGTAGTGAAAATAACAACTACTACAAAAACAAAAAAATAGGATGAAGAGTATGAGATCTCTGGGAGGCTCTTGTGGGGGAAAACGACTTCAAATTTACTTCTCATTCCTCTCCTATCAGAACTACTCTTGTATTTGAGGAAATCCATAGGCGTTCAAATCAGGAACCAGATTTCTTTTTCTGACAAGGACTGTGAGTTGAGCAACCTTAAGCCATTGACTTAACCCTTCTGATTCATGATTCATCTTTTGAAAATATAAATGATAATCTTTAAATTTCAAAGAAAAATGAAGAAGCAATGAGATCTTGTAAATGAAAGATAGAGGGTCCTATAAATGATAATGGTGATCATTTCTCCCTTCCAGAACTGAGCCCATAGGCCAAAAATCTGTAACAAACCATTACATGCACTAAAAAAATACTTAAATTAGAAGAATACTTAAATTTTGCTCCACACTAGCAAAAATATATATATATATTGATAATGCATGTCTTATTTTCAATAATAATCTTTTCTATATTGTGGAGAGTTAATAAATCCTAATTGGTACCTAGATGGAATTTCTACATGTGACATGATTTTCTCCAGAAACATGGGTTCTTTTCATTTATTTATTTACTATTTTAAAGAAACTTTAGATTACATAAATGTTACATAAAAAATATAGGAAAGTCCCATATGCCCCACTCCCTCCCCCTCCCACACTTTCCCACATTAACAACATACTTCATTAGTGTAGTACATTTGTTACAATTGATGAACACATATTGAAGCATTGCCACTAAGCATAGATTATAGTTTACATTGTAGTTTACACTCTGTCCTATGCAAGTTTGTAAATACATAATGTATTAATCTTAATCCACATTGCTGTAGATGTGAATTCATTGATAATGAGAGCTCTTAAAGATGTTATTTTTAGTTAAGGTGAGACCCAGCTGAATGAAGGTCTGTCTTACTCAGGATTACTGGAGGCTTTATAAAAAGAAGGCCACAGGGAGAAGACAATACTAAAGAAGAAGGAAAGGACATCATTATTTGAGGGGAGAGAAATAAAAACCAAGGCACTTCAATGACTCTCTCCAGTTAGCAGCAGGATACCACAGACTTGGAGTAGAAAGCAAGTGTTGCTGATATCTTGATTTTGGACTTCCTGTAGCCTCAAAACCATAAGCTAATAAATGCCCCCATTGTGTAAGCCAAGCCAGTTTGCGGTATTTGTGATAGCACATCTGGTAAACTGAGACACCATGTTTGTAGATATTGCTTCCTATGCGCTCCCTCTTTGTTTTATACTTGTGAGCAAAGAAACTTTCTGGGAGGATGAATTCTTTGTATAAAATTTCAGGCTTTTCACAGGAAAGAATATAAATTCACTAGTTGAATAATAAGAAAGCATCCTGGGATTTTTCATGATCCTTTAGGGAAAAGAGGATATTCACAGCCTGACACTAATATGAGAACTCAAATTCGTATGTAGGAGGGCAGGTAGTCTAAAACACATGTAGGGCACCCGCAGTTTTATTTTAAGTCATAATTTGATAATGTAGCCTAAATTATCCAATATATGCCATATACTACTTCAAATTAAATTCCACAAGAGCAATGCTTAAATTCTTAAGTTTATAAGAAAGGAAGACTTTTAAGTATGAGGGCGAAATCAAATAAGCCTATGAGACAACAGAAGGACAAACATTTTCTTATTACTACTATTTTGTTTTCTATATCTTTTTATATTTCACATTGGGAAGAGACTTAGGGAACGAGGGAGTGTTCTAGCTTCCTAGGCTGCACAAGGAGATGCCATGAAATGGGTCAGGTTAAACAATGGAAATTTATGGGCTCACAGTTTGCTGTTGGGGTGGGGTGGGGAGTCCCTATCAAGGCATCGTCAGGACAATGGTTTCTTCCTGCAGACTGGTGTTCTGGGGCTAGCTAATGGCGATATGTAGTTATTGTTGGCTCCTCTTTAACATGGCAATGCTTGTGGCAGCCTCTCTTAGTCTCTCTTTTCTCTTCTGGGTTCCTGGGTTACTTTGAACTTCAGTCTCTTGATTCCATGACTTTCTCTATGTGTTTGAATTTCATTCTGCTTATAAATGATTAAGACCCACCCTGAATGTGCTGGACCACTCCTTAACTAAAGTAACCTCATCCAAATGTCCCAATTAAACACGGCTTCACATCCACAGGAATGGATTATATTCAAGAACATGTTTTTCTGGGATACATACAGCTTCAAGCCACCACTGGGAGCCATATCTAAAATAAAATGTTTTTATTCCTTTTTTTAAACGAGTTTTTAATCTTGCCTGTAATCATTTTTTTTAATCACAAAAGTTTATATACATTGCTATTTTCTACACATTACCTCACTAATATCTTAATTACATTTTGGAGGCACTAAAATGATAACACTTTTGGCACATGGAACTTGTTAAATTTACTATAGCCTACTAAAATATTCAACTCTCTGGTGCTTCTGTCCCTTGAATCCATTAAATACATTCCATGTTATTAAGAAATAATATGAATAATAAACCATGTAATTAAGTACACTCTTCTATTCAGGAGGAAACAAAGTAGTCTTGGCATGCTTTTATCAAATGTTAAACTTTGGTGTTTATTAAAGGAGTTTTATTGAAATATAGTCTCAATATAGCAAACCTTACAATCCATCCAAGGTATACAAACACTTTTAGCATAACACAGAGTTGTGCCTTTATCACCACAGTCAATTTTAAAACATTTTCAGTACTCCAAAAAGAAAAACCCCATACCTCTAGCAGTCACCTCTCAATCCCACTTTCCTTCCCTATCCCTACACAACCACTAATCTAATTCTGGCTCTATAGATTTATTTATATTTATATTTTATACAACTTATCATACCATAAGTTGTACTTTGTTTCTAGTTTCTTTCATGTAGCATACGATTTTTGTTTGTTTTATTGTAATTTTTGTTAATTAGAGAAGTCGTAGTTTTGTACACTTCTGTTCTTTCATTATAACTGCTTATATTGGCAGATCATGAATTAACCAGGAATGGCATTTATTATCTTCACACAGTTTGACAGAGAACCCTGAAGTAAAACATTGAGATACATCACTGAGCAAAAGACTTACCTACTGCAGCAACTGGTCAATAGAAAGGGAAAACTTTTCAGGGGATAATTGTAATTGATATCAACATTTCCCAAAACATACCAAAAGAAAGCAAAGTCTCCTTAATGATAGAGTTGAAAAAGGGTTTGTACTTAAAATGTATAATGATATCTCCTAACATTCATGGCTCATTTACTATGTGTCCATTTAAAACGTCATATAATTGTCACAATAACACTACAGGGTAGATAGTTCCTGTTATTCAGCATTTTACAGAAGAAGAAACCAAAGATCATGGAGTAACATGCCCTTATCACACAGGTGCTAAATGATCCACAGGTCACTTCCTACTCAGCAGACAATAATGCATCCTTGATTAAACTGCTAGCAGTTGATAAACACTGGGATTTTTGCCTACACTGGTAAGAGCGCTGGTATAATTAAACCACACTCAAGCACAAGCCAGCTTATTTAAGAGAAAAGGATGGTTGAACTTGGACTGCACAAGCAAAGTAGTCCACAGGAAAATAAAATCAATTATTTTAGCTGCCTCTGATAAAGCTCCCTTAGGCTGATAATTCATAAATTCCTATTGGAATTCCACTAAAAATTATCTGTAGTTTGGGGTTACTTTTAGGCCAATTGCAAAGGAAATGATATGTAATTCTCTTCCCATTATGTGGGCTTCAATCATTTCTAAAAGTCCAATTAACTTTCTTGCTTTGTTCACAGAAAGTTGACGGTTAAGATTTCTGATTGAACATCTGAATTGAAAAACTTTAAAAATTTAAAAATACTGATATTTGGGCTACATCCCAAAATTATTTTAGAATAGGGCTCAGTATCTATGTCAACAAGGTTGAAAAATCACTGTGGTCCTAAAATAAAAGAGGGGAATTGTCCTAATATTAGTTTTCCTTGGCTGTCAAGCAGCTCAGAGTTCAATCACTATACATTTATAAACTTAAGGTTAAGTATATTTGCTTATTCCTCTCTCCATGTGTTTTTTTGAGCTACTATTTCTATTTTAATATACTTAATATACATGCTTTATCAGAAAATATCTAAAATCTTTTTGGAGGTGAGTAGCCCACATTATTAAAACAATTATATTCAATTTATCTACTTGGGGAAGTATAGCTTGAATGTTATTTTTAACATATACCATATACCATATACTCTAGAGAAAAGAATTTGTGATTTAATTTCAGCCATACTTGGGATTTTGTTCTTAAACAGCATTAGTTAGAGAGTTTTATTTATTAGTTGGTATAGGAATAACCAATATGACATTAAAAATACAAGAAAATTCATCTTTGGGAAGTTATCTAACACTTCTTATGAGACATGTAAGACCTACTACTCTCTAAGCAAAATAAAGAAAATAAACTCACTACCTTCCTCGGTGTCGGACATGACTCCCAGAGATGAGCCTCCCTGGTGCCAAGGGATTATTACCAAGTGCCAACCAGTGACGCATTTGGAAAAAGACCTTGACCAACAAGGGGAAAAATTAAATACAAAAGAGTTTTAATTGCTAAGAAATTTCAAAGTGAGTCAGGAAGTCATTCCAGAGGTTAGCTTATGCACATCTCAGGAGGATCTCACTAACTGCCACTGTAAACAAAGCCTAAAACAGGGACTCTCTCAAAGGCTCTGAGATATTTGGACACTATAGGCAAAGCACCCATGAAATTCAGCACCCTGTCAATGGGCCTTATCTTGGAATATATGATAACCAATTTCTCCACTGTAACAGGCTCATTTATAATTTCTGTATACATGATTCTTTTACCACTTTTATTTGAACCAATAATTAGCTCTATGCCCATTAAATATATGTCCCAGAGACTTAAATCTTTGATTTGTTTATATGCCATTTGAGCCCTGAATCTCAGCAGAATTGCAGCCAACACCTGTTCTCCAGTTCACTGGACTCACCCAGGACAACTAACAAAATGATGAGGATGAAAACCCCCATCCTAAAAAGCCAAGAGTATCTACGTACAACTACAAGCAAAACCCATTCTCCCATCTGCTCCATAAGATCTAAGACCCCTGTCAATTTGAAACAGAGAGAGCATCACCATCCCAAAATCTTCAAAATTGAGGAATGAGCAAACATTAGGGAAGAATACAACATGGACCAAAGTAGACTTACTATTATTGTAGTAATGGAAGAACTTGTAACATTGATATAAAGATGGTGGTTACCAGTGTTTCTATGGGGAAGGTAAGGGAAGAACATAGGACATTTTTAGGGCATTGAAACTGTTCTGATTATTTTGCAATGACAGATACAGGTCACTATACATTTTGTCAAAACCTATAAAATTGTACTGTGCAGGGAAGCAGATGTGTTCAAGCAATTGAATTCCTGCCTACCACAGAGGAGGTCCTTGGTTTGGTTCCAGGTTCCTCCTGGAGAAGATGAGCAAGACAGTGAGCTGGTGCAATAGGTAGGTGCAGTGAGTTGATGCAACAAGATGAAGCAACAAAGAGACACAAAGAGGAAAGACAATGAGAGACACAAAAAACCAGGGGGCTAAGGTGGCTCAAGTGATTGAGAGCCTCTCTTCCACATGGGAGGTCTCAGGTTCAGTTCCCAATGCTTCCTAATGAGAAGACAAGCAGACACAAAGAGCACACAACAAATGAACACAGTGTGTGCAAACAATGAGGGGGCAGGAAACAAAATAAATCTTAAAAATATATATACTATGCAAAGTGTAACCATAATGTAAACTATAGGCCCTGGTTAGTAACAATGCTTCTATATTTGTTCATTTTAACAAATGTACCACACTCATAGAAGATATGATCAATAGAGGAAAATATGAGGGGGAGGAAGGAGGGTATGGGGGAATCCCCTGTATTTTCGATGGAACTTTTCTGTAATCTAAAACTTTACCAATAAAGTTAATAAAATACTATTTTGCTTTTTGTGGGGACCCAACCCCCCCCCCCAAAGTCCTCAGCATAGAGGCACCTGCATGACCTAGACATAAGTTAAAGGCTAACAACTCCCCCCACCAGAGGGAAGAGTATGCATAGATGGTATCATAAACTATAATCTTCCCAAAGAAGTAAACGTCCTTGGTAAACGTTCTTCCTAAGAGCATAGTGAAAACATCACCAGACCCCATATGTATGCTTCACATGTCCTTAGCAGGAACTCTGTAATCATACCCTGTGGAATGTCCTTGTTTTGAAACCCCTTACATTGTCCCTCATTTTCCCATCTCTTCAGAGTCCTATGTTCATTCTCCAAATTGCCATCATTGGAGATTCTCTCCTGTCCATTAAGTCCCAGTAAAGCTTATGCCTGACGAAGTGCCCTGTGCGTTCTTTGGTCTCATGGTCGTGCCAAACCATGCCCTTTGGGGGTTGGGCTGTAACATCCTTCAATTAACAATTAGTCTTGCACAACTGGTAACCACTCTCTTTTTCATTATGTTACAACTGAACATGCCCATTCCTGGCTTCATTTCCATGTAGTCAGAGGCCTGCTCTTTCCTTAAGCTAAGAAATCCCAGATGTAATCCTATTCCTTGGCAGCATCATGAGCCATTTCTAAAACCATTTCTTCATCACCTCTCCTCCTCTGAGTATTTCTTATGCCCCAGCATACTTTTTTCATTTTCACTTTTTCCCAAATATCACCAATCTTCTGGCATATGATAAGAAAGCCATCTAGGACAAAATTAACCTTCCTTTTTCCTATGACTTTAGTGTCTCATTCATCAATTTTGAAAATGCATGGTAATATTAACCAGTGAATTTATTTATTAGACTTCTGGAAGGCATGTAATGCTTCCCTCAGATAATGCAGTGTCTTATCCTACTTAAAAATACTTGATGCCTTAAGAAAAGCTTTCATGAGTTGTGTAAAATTCAAGACTTATTTATCTGATGGTTGAGAAAATTTTGATGGAGGAAAGAAAATGCAATCCTTAAATCACAAGCACTTCACCAATTGTTCTTTCAATTGAAATATCACTGGTCTTAGACTTGATACCTGTATAAGTCAGCCAAGAGGTCCTGATGCAAAATACCAGAAATCAGTTAGTTTTGATAAAGGGTATTTATTTGGGGCTTATTTGGGGTAGAAGTTACCAGACCATAAAGTGTAAGTTACTTCCTTCACCAAAGTGTTTTGTCACATGGTGGAGCAACATGGCTGCGGATATCCGCCAGGGTTCAGGCTTCCTGGATTCCTCTCTTCCCAGGGTTCATTTCTCTCTGGGCTCAGCTCCTCTGTTTTCTCCTCAAGGTTGGCTGTAGACTGTCAGGCAACCAACTCTGTCTCTCTCCCAGGGGCTCGATTCTCTCTCCTCACAACCAAGCTCCTCTGTGTGCTTACTAGGGTTCCAACTCAAAAACTCCAACTTTCCCTCTCTGTGGAGCAGTTTCTCTGTGAGTCCCACCCACCAAGGGGGTAGGGACACAACATCCTACTGATGTTGTCCAATCAAAGCCTTAATCATAATTTAATCAAGTAAAATTAAATCTGAATCCACTCTAATATCCCCAGAGGGACAGATAAGTTTACAAACATAAAATAATATCTATTTTTGAAACTCATAAATCATATCAAACTGCTATAGTACTTAAAGCTTTCCTAATTCATTAGCAATTTTAAAACATATTTTGGATCCCCACTTTGTTCATACTGACTTTGAATCCTAACTTTCCACTCATTAGTTCTAGGATGTAAGGCAAGTTTCTTAATTGCTATATGATTCTGTTCCCTAACCTATAAAATGAGTAAAACTGGAAATATTTACATCACAGGCTAGCTAAGATATAAGTTGGACAATCCAGTGGTTCTCAATCTTTATATGCAGGTAATCATTTGGTAAGCTATTCAAAATTTTGAAGCTCTCTAGCTCCCCATTCAGATGTGGATGATCCAGCTCACTGTGATATATGACAAATTTGGAAAACTGCTGATATAAATCATGCAAAACACTGAAAACATTATTTGTTTTGTTATTATGACCATTATTATCAACCTTTATTATCACCATTATTATGGCTAACAATAAGATGCTCCCTTTTTAGTCAATAAAGTAGGGGTTTAGTCAACCCATTATCAGGAAATTAGTTATGGCAAGACTCAACACAAGGGTTGCCATATGTCATGATGAGTTGATAAAAGATGCACAAGGTTTGCAGCATAATCAAGTGGATCCTACTCTAGAAGAATACTGGTGAAAGGTAAGGAGATAGTTCTAAACTGATCAGGGCAAGATCAAAGGAAAGCACAAAGGAGGACTTGTAGGAATTTACCAGATGGCTATGACTTAGTACCAAGCAGGTATACTTCTGCTTCCCATTGGCTGAAGGGATGCTCAAGTGAAATCTGCAGCAGAAGATGTCTTTCCTACCTCATATAGGATAAGAGAGGTATAGCTGGAATTAATCTTACTGGAGAGACCTACTTTTTGCAATGCAGGTCTAAGGAACTAGATAAGAAAAAGGCATGGGAAATCTAGCAGGGAGTGAATATTTAAACAGAAACCATAGTGAATGTTATAGATACACATCATATACATGTTGAGAAAATCAAGCAGGGGCTATTTTATCCTTTAAATTTTGAAAAATTATAATAACTCAAGGACCTAATAAAGGGAACTTAGTTTTACTCAAAGAGGGGGAGTTAGTGAGGGACATGCTAGAATTTGCATTGTTCTAGACAGCCATTCCTATAATTTATTTTGAGAGAGAACCCTAAGACAATGGCTTTCAATATTTTTGTCACAACCAACAGGAAATAAATTTTGTACTCGTATCCTGTACATACACACACACACATATATATATGCATACATATGTGTGTGAGGGGGTTTATATGTAACTGAAAGCAAAGCATCCTAAAAACAATATTTTCCTTTACTGTGTGAAATGCACTTTGATGTTTTTCAAATGTGTTCCATTCCAAACCATTCTCTTCTTTCATTAAAAATCCTGGATAAGACCCATAAAAATACTAGGTATTTGAGAAAAAAATATTTGTTACAAATGAAAATTCAATCCCACCTCCAACCCAAGATACAAATTTAGTAATTCTGGGACAGGGTCAGGAATGTGCATTTGTTAAGCACCCCTGTGATTCTGATCCCTTGAAATACTGAGACGTCTAGAGTTTAAAAATGGCATTCAGATAGAGCTGATCTAGCCTCGCCCTGAGGTGTTTCACAATCCAGTTCCTGTATGCTCCTTCTCTCCTGTAAAGCACAACTGGAGAGGACCTTCAATGTGAATCAGTCCTATGCCTGGCACCATATTTAACTAATAAAGTGAGGACCTGAGAGGTGAAGTGCCAGGCATGACTCTAAAATCCCCTTCAGAGTCTGCTGCTCCATAAATTCCTTTACAATTCTCAGAGCTCAAGTCAACAAGACCACTGAAACAACAACAAAACTCTCTAAATGCAATTTAAGGCTCAATTCAGGCAGAGATTTTCCCCCTGAATTTAATTTTATGGTTAGAAAATAGGAACATATTAAACTAATTGGACTGATTTCTACTTTTAATGTACAATTATCATATGGCAAATTAGTAATCTTAACCTGTCAATTTTTTTATTAGGGTTCAACAACAAATGTCCCTTTGAGGACAGAGTAGCAACATTTCCAATGTACTCTAGAGTAAGAAAAAAGGATCATAATAAAGTTGACAGTTGATTATATCTAGCTGTGAGGATCTACTGACAAAGACATATGTATATTGTAGTAAGGAGCTAAAATTTGAAATGATTTGTCAAATAAGCAGGACTGTTCCTATAGTTTCCATGCTATCACTGTAGAAAAGTATATCTAACCCATTTATATTTATGCCTATATTTGCAAACAATGCTGACATGATTTTTTTTATTTTGGGGAGATAAACCTCTCTATATTTTTTAATTAGCTTAGTTTACCTGACTGTATTTACTCCTTATGTCCAGAATAAAGTTATTAACTTACAGCTTCTATTCACAAATTTAGAAATTATGGAACTTCATTCCTCTTTTAAAGTTTGTAGTGGAGAGAAAAGATATCCAACTCATAGAGAAATCAAATATCTTTATTAACTTTTAATTAAGACATTATATTTATCAAGTATCTTCTATTAATAATTATAGGAGATCATTATGTAACTGAAGAAATATTTTATACTGGAGTTCCCTTAATGTAACCTTAAAAATTCTGAAAGTACTTTGGCATGGACAGAGAAAATAGTTGAAGTTATTGAAACACTAGTTTTGGCTTTGAAGTCTGTAACAATTACTAAATGCTTGCTAAATGAATAAAGTAACAAATGAGAGAAAGATTTTTAAATTTTATCCCTTAAACCCTTACAATATTTGTATTATTTCTGAAAACAGGCATTTGCCAGGCAATTTAGTGGTATAAATTAAGAAGACTGGCAGAGAACAGGCCAGAAGTGGGAAATGTTTGGCTAACATTTCAAAGGCATGCAGGTATATTCATTTATGTGCACAGATATGCGCAGACTGTAAACAATTTGCATGTTTTGTTTTTAAAAATCATAGTATCTGAAATGAGCATTATGTAAAATTAATTAGTATCAGATAAAGTAAATATTTTGAAGAAATAAAACTTTATTTAAAATTCTTTATCTGAGTTTTTACTTATTAAAATTTCCAAAAAAAATTACCTGGAATTAGCAAGTTTTTAGTACTCCTAATAGGTTAAACTAATGCTTAACTCACTCTTCATCTGTGGGAATAAAAAGGAACAAAGATCACTTCTTGGTTTAGGGATGAGTTTTGTAATATATATTTAAGGTACCAGGTAGTTCTTAACATTTAGAAATACAGAGTTATGTTATTTTTATCATCATGGTGTAGTAGATTCCAAGAAACAAAACACTTACAGAAACAAACCATTCAGAGTCAATAGCATATGAATAGCTATACAAATGAACAAAAGCAATTGAGCTGTTTTTGAATAAAGGAAAAAATCATCACATAATGTTTTATTTTATATTTTGTTCAGCATGCAATTTTGCACCCAGAATTTAGTGACTGTTCATAAAATTAAAATGTAAATTAAATGCTCTTTAGACATACAAAATTTACTGTCCAAAATGCAAATATAACTGAATTTAGCCAGAGGATATTTATGATAGGCTGAAAGGAAACGCAAAAACAAAATCTTCTGTTAGAATATTTAGAGTTATGCCATAGTACTCAGAAAGAAACAATGACCTCTGCAACTTGTCATTACTTATGTAGTGAAAATCATTCTTGTAAAAATGGATAGAACCCTTTAAATACTCTTGACATTGATCTAATGCACCATGGGGTTCAATGTAGGGTGCATTAGATGAAGTAGAAAAAATAAAACATCATAGACATTTGAATTATTGATATGTTCATAGCAAAAAGGAGATTTCTTCATTGCCCCCATTCCTCTATGAACTCGTTTTCAATGGGTTTGTTATTTTTTAGATATGTTTTTCTTGTAGAGAAACTCAGTCTGGGTAAGGAAACATCTAATGAGGAGTCTGTTACAGGCACTGGGCCCAGGAAATGCCAGTCCTCATGGCAACAGTCATCAATGTCTTATTTTCTGTCTTATTTTTGGTGGTGATGGTGGAGGAGGAAAAAGAGGTAATTTCCATAACCTGGGATACTCTGAGCTGGGAACAAGTTGTGGAGATGGAAATGATCAACTCAACCTTTTACCACAGATTACTCATAAAAGAAGTGTTGTTTGGGTTTTTCTGTAGGAGCAAAATAAACAGGGGGAATTAAGATTCATCATGCAAAAGCAGATGGGGGAATGGTGAGACAGACTGTATTGTGAAATCCAGCTGTCTCTGCCCTATATTGGAAATACATCATTTGTAACTGTAGCCAATCTTCTTAGAAGCTCTCTGTTAAGTTGACATTTAGAATAATCACTTGCATCTTCTGGTTATTTTCCCTGAAGATATTTAAAATGTTTCTATTGCCTTACATATCTGAGATACATGTCATGAAAACTATAGATCTGTATATAAAAAGGTACGGTTAATCATTTAAATATTCTCTTGATAATGTACTGTATGTCATCCTAATGAGAATAGAAGATTCTACACACCACAGAATTTTGCACTCCTTCACTGTGATGGATACAAATGTGGTAACCATTACTTTTGCTGAAATGGTCATGTTTATATTAAAAACGCAACTGATCATATTGATTTTAAATTCTGTAAAATGAGAGGATATACATTGCTCTTGAAATAAGAAGGTGAGACATGCATGACATAATATATAATAATACAAATAACAATAAAATAACTGTAGCTTATTTAACACCTACAAATTTGCAAAGTACTATGCTAGAGGTTTTACATATGTTGCTTCATTTATTTTTCACAAGAACCATATAGGCATATGAATTATTACCCCAATTTTATAGAGAAAGAATCTGAATTTCAGAGACATTAAATAGCCTTTGACAATCTAACAAAAAGAAGTGGAGGCAAAATATAAAGTGAGGACTTCTGAATTTTTCCATCCTTGGAGTTAATTTTTCATCATGATTTCACATGAATACATCTGATTTTTCTTATTAGATTATGCTTGTGATCAAAACTTAGATTTGCAAGACAATTTACCTACGTTAAATGAGGTGGGGACTGAAACAAAGAATTATCTCTTCTTAAAGGCAATGGTTTCTGGAACATGGCCTTGTCCTCATCAGTACTAGACTTTAATCAACTGAAGTGCTCTGCAAAGCTCAACTCTAGGGAGACTAATAAATAGCATTCACTAATGCATGTTTTGCCACAGATATTGAGAATATTTTCTCCTAGCAATTCCTCACTTGGTAGGATTTTAAAAGCAGTTGAGTTGCTCTTTTAGATAATTTTTTTCCCCCAGGGTGCTGTTGTCTAGTTCAATGTCACTCCAAAGTCTGACTAAACTGGCCGCAAAAGTGAATCTCAAGCATCCAAGGTCTGGCACTTGCACTGGAGATGATTCTTTAGAATACGAGGCAGGAAGAACTTCTTAAGAACAAAATAAAATATCTCTGGAAGTTAATAATTCATGATCAAAAAAGTGAGAGGATTCAAAGATTCTGAATCCCACAGTTTCAGAAGGCACTTTGGTCCATCTGGTACCACCCTGCATGGACACCCAGGGGAATCTGAATGACTTTAGCCATCAGTGTTCTCCCTCTGACATATTACACAGATCTTCAGTGATGACACCCTAAAATATACCACTCCCTAGATATTTAATCTGGCATAGTCAACCATGGTGATACGTGTGTCAGGCAAGGAGCAGGGTCAATTTTTCATATGGATGGCATTTTGGCCCTTGAATGAAAATATTTTAAGGAACTATTAGTGGACGAACTTAAATAGTATATTTTGTCACAAATGAAATTCGCTTCTGGTTGCTTCCACACAAATAGGATTATATTTTATGGAAACACAGTAACACATTTCTTTTCCAGATGCTCTTAGTCAATTAAATGAGTTTTATCACCAGAAGTTGAAACTTCCAGATCACAATATCACGAGGTCACATTTCTGCAGGAATTAGCTATCATTCATGCACTTTCCTACAACAAACGTGAATATGTGCAATTTTACTAACTTTACATCCAAAAGCAGAAATAGTCATGAGTTAGTTGAGAAATATTGTTGCCAGTATAGAAGTATATTGAATATTGATATTTGGTGATAATTTTAAATTAAATAGTAACCGAAGAGGAACTTAGCACATACATAACTCTTCTCCTCAGGATAGAGGAATGTTGACCCGTCCATGTTTAATTTAGTTTAGATTTAGAAAGCAAAAATAAATATACTTATTAAGTCACCACAAAACCTGAAAAAAAAATGGAAGAGAATATTGGAAAACTATACATTATTTTACTGTTAAAATTATTGCCTGCTCTTTTTGTCATAGAAAACAAGCTAATTGTTCCTGAAACTTCTATTTTTGAGATTATATAGTATGTGACACAGACATATAGAGTGTTACAATGACTAAATTTCTTATGAAGAACACATAAAATGTATTCAGAAAAAAAATGGTTTCACAATACCCATGTAACACTTTTAACAATAATAATCACATTTCAATGTGATAGACTCAATAAAAAGGCAACTGCTATTTGGCTCAGAGTAATTAACTGTGGAAAGAAATGTGGCCTTTTTAATTGTGGCAAAAAGAAGTGACCTAGGTAAACAGGAAGCGAGGAATGGTACAAGGGGTCATATACACTTTTTAATTGACAATTGTTGGGCATACTAATTCATAAAAGCACTCATCAGATTTATTTTATTTCCTCTAATTTGGAAATTGGAATACAGTTATATAAATATCTTCCTTATTATTTCATTTCCTAAATACATTACACTCAGTATAAAAATGGGAAAATTTATATTAATATCTTATTAAGATGTGATTATTCATCTCACAAAAAAGATTCTTCATTTACCAATGATTTACTATTTAATCCATCTGAGAAAAGGTACCAGGTATACTTAATATTTATCATTTTTCACAAACCTATGCAGTACAATTTATTGCATACAAAATGTTTCACCATAGAGTTCACATGTCAAATGACTTTTTATCACTGTTAGGATTAGTTGACTTGCCTTCTAAGTCACTATGAAATATCCAAGCAAGTTTTAATACCTTCTCAATCATTTTCTGAATAACTGGATATTGGACCATCCTTTTGAATTTTCTTTCCTTTTCACATATAAAACAATATTATCAATATGTGGTTTAAAGTCTCCACCTTCCCACTGAGTTTATTTTATAAGCAATAGATACTAATTCCTGTCAGCTTTCTTCCATAATTTATCTAATAAGATGTTCTTGGTAATACTACGTAAATGCTAATAACATATTTCACATTCATACTCTTTTCTTTTTTTTTTTTGAGAGAATATCTCGCTTTTTCCTCTCCTATGTAAAATGCATGTCAGTTTACGTAAATCCTTGGGATATTGTTCCCTTACCAAATTAGCTGAAAGTCCAGGAGGTAATAAAAGTATAAAAGGAAAAACTAGAGAACATCCCCCAGTGTGTTCTGGAGTAATTTACACACTGAAAACTCTTTAGAAAGTGCAGTCTAACAGAATAGAAACATCAGACAAACAAAAAAATAACCAGCCAACTGGAAAGAAAAGAAAGACAAAACAGCTAGTTGGTTGTAACTTGTAATTAGACATTTCATATTAATCAATAGGTGACCTTTGGTCATCTTCGCTCCTTGTATCAATGGAGTTTGTCGTTACTGCTATTGTTTTATTTAGTTAAAGGAGAAACATTGGTATTTGGATAAGAAAAAATGGTATATTAACTTGCAAGAAATAATCATTTCCCATTAAAGGTAAGAATAACTCTCTACTGATACCAGGATTCTAATCAACAATTCACTTAATCCACGGCTAGGTTGTATGCCTTAATTACGTAAACCATTGCACATATTTATAGACAAAATGACTCTCTGGTTTAAGTCAAAATTAAGCCTAATATTTTGCCCCACAGTGCATATTACAAAACAAAAGAATGAAATTATAGCACCAAAATATAGATCCTTCTAGAAAAAGTGAGATGCCATCATTTGGGAGGTGAAATACTTCCAGTTCATTTAGTAAAGGGCCTACTCTCATTTCCTGACTGGCTCAAAACAGTTAATGAACCTTGAAAATATGATCAGTGTACTCTCCTATTCCTGGTAAGATAGACATGATTGTTTACTATACCATGAGATAAAACTACCTTAGAAACCCAATTAACTATTTTAATGACTAGAGAGGGGCGAATGGATGATCCAAATGACAGTTGATAATTATAGGTGTCTCCTTCATTTAAACAGGGCTACACAAGATGATGAAAAACCCAGTCAGAGGATGCCTGAAACATAATCTCATATAACCATATTTATGTTTCATTTTTTTACCAAGTATTTTTAAAAAGCACCTACTGTGAGCTTGTTCCTAACCTCAGGAAACTTTCTGTCCATGTTGCTTCAGGATGATTAGTTACAAAGACACTCTACCATAATTAAAAAGAAAGTATTACCTATTTTAGTGATACATTACTTGAATATTACTAAAACCTTACTGATGTCATTTATTACATTTTTAAAGATAAACTTTAAAATATCATCATACAAATAATATGATTTCTTTCAAAAGAATTTTGGTACAATGCACCACTGCATAAACATCTTGTTGAATTCCGTTTTTGCAAGAAGTCAATCAGATTATTGATTCTTTCCCTCTGACCTTGAAAATTATTAGGAAAAACTAGCAACTTCAGCTACATTAACGCGTTTCAAAATGGATTAACTCTTTCAGGTCCTCACATCTGCAAAGGAGCAAAGCTGATCACCTATTTAGTTTCATGTGTTCAAAACATTTGATTTTCAGCTGTTGATAACGCTAACACACTGACCAAGAAAATGTAACAAATGATGAAATCTAATGCAATTCCATCTTGTAGCTGTCATATGAAACAAAGTGCATTGCAAATCATGTACTAATAAAAGGTATTTATATTAAGCATGCAATTAAAATGAAAGTATATTAAATGTGTAGGACATTTTTTCTAGCATTTCAGCTCCAGAATACTTAAAATTAAATGACTGTGAATTGCATTAAATGAAAACCAGACACACTTGGCATACAAATTATGACTCTCTGACAGTGACTTTTAATTTCTATGTCTTAAAAAAAGAGATCCCTATAAATAGTGGTCAATGGCAAATTTTGTTCTGAAGTTTCTCTTTCTGAATGTCCACTAAATATATCTTTGCTTTAAATCACTACAATCAAAATGCTGCACATATAACATATCAAAACATCTAACAATTTTTTCTTTGATGTCTATACCAATGAGCAAGCTGAAATGATGATGATTCCTCTGCTCAGTATGCAGCTCAATTATTGCACTTACCCTATTTTCTTGCAATTATCTGTGCGCCTATTAAGACTTTGCATTTCAGAAAGGTAGGGCTAATGTTCTGGATTTCCAGTGCTCAGCAGGATGTTAAGCACAGAGCAGATTTTGTACAAATTTTTTTACTATACCTCGTGAAATTTATTATAATATTATCTTCAAATCTCAAGCATTACTATTAAAATTCTTTTGGAATTTAGATTCTAAAAATTTTGTAATGTGGTCTAAAATCGATTTTTCATAGTTTATCATTATTTTTCCTTGCTAGAGAAGATAGTACTGAAACACAGTGTCTCTATAGATCTCAAACTACACTTAATTAATTTGTAAGCAGTCATTTACTTCTTTTTTTCTTTAAAGATTTATTTACTTATTTCTCTCCCCTTCCTCCCCCGCCCCGCCCTGCCCCGGTTGTCTGTGCTCTATTTTCTGTGTCGTCTTCTTTATCCGCTTCTGTTGTTGTCAGCGGCACAGGAGTCTGTGTTTCTTTTTGTTGCGTCATCTTGTGTCAGTTCTCTGTGTGGGCGGTGCCATTCTTAGACAGGCTGCACTTTCTTTCGCGCTAGATGGCTCTCCTTATGGGGCACACTCCTTGTGCATGGGGCTCCCCTACGCGGGGGACACCCCTGCGTGGCACGGCACTCCTTGTGCGCATCAGCACTGCACATGGGTTAGCTCCACACTGGTCAAGGAAGTCCGGGGTTTGAACCGCAGACCTCCCATGTGGTAGGCGGACGCCATAACCACTGGGCCAAGTCTGCTTCCCTCATTTACTTATCCATCCCATGAACACTTGATTTAAATGCCTCCACTTTGGAACTTATAAAATCTAGCCAATCTCATGGGCAGGAATAAAATAAATCTGCAGTAAAAGCTGTTTTACTATGAAGAATTTCGAAAATACACAAAAGTAGACAGAATAGTATAAGTTCCCATTCACTATACTCCCTAAAACTATCGAACCAAGAATATGCCTGCTCCAACTGCTTTCTTTTCCACTCCCTTCTGCTTGAAGCACTAGTAAATAAATTCCAGCTATCATGCCATTTCACCAATATTTTATTAATACTATGAATATCAATGTAGACAGTTTTAACAAAATCACAGTACTATTTCTCTTAGAAATAATAACCAATAATTCTGTAATACCAGCAAATATCCAGCCAGTATTCCCATTTCCTGTTGTCTCATACATGTAATAATGTGTTATGTCTTCAAGTAGAATCAAAATAAATTCCACACGTGAAAAACTGATTACTATGTTTTTAAAATCTGTTTAATCTATAGGTGTTTTTTTCTCACTCTGTTTTTCACTTTCAGCATATTTGTTGAAGAGGAACAGAGATTTCGTTTTCATCCCCTGCATATCTCACAGTCTGGAATTGCTGATTGCATTTTCATGGTCAAGTTCAACAAGCTCTTCCAGCTGAGGCTCAGCATAATCTGGTTTGGTAAGACTACTTCATAAAGAAGTGCCTAGAGTAAGTTTAATGTTTGACTGTTAAATTTATGGTGGTCCAATTTTAGAAACCCATTTAGAAAAGAAAAGGCTCACCTGTTTCTTCTGTTCTGAAACTCATAAGAATGTGATTTGAATTCAAAACATATATGTCGTTGAATTAAAATTAATTGGTCTATTAGTCAGCTAAAGGGGTGCCTTTGCAAAATACCAGAAATGGGTTGGTTTTTATAAAGGGTATTTATTTGGGGTAGGAGTTTACAGATACCAGGCCATAAAGCGTAAGTTACTTTCCTCACCAAAGTCTATTTTCATGTGTTGGAGTAAGATGGCTGCCGACATCTGCGAGGGTTCAGGCTTCCTGGATTCCTCTGGGCTCAGCTCCTCTGTTTTCTCCACAAGATCAGCTGTAGACTATGAGGCTCTCTAGGCTTTGCCTCTCTCCACAAGGTCAGCTGTAGACTATCAGGTGAATGGCTCTGTCTCTCTCCCTGGGGCTCTAGCTTCAGCATCAAACTCCAACATCAAAACTCCAACATTAAAAGCCCCCAACTCCGTCCTTTGCCAGACCTTTAATCTATGAGTTCCCACCCACCAAAGGGTGGGGATTTAATGCCCTACTGTCACAAGAGGTTTACATAATTACTTAATCAAGTAAATCTATGACTCCAATATAAGCTAATATGCTGAGAGGAAAAGATCAGTTTACAAACATAAGCCAATATTTCTTTTTGGAATTCATCAATAATATCAAACTCCTATAATTGGTCTACATGTTCTAGCACAAAAACTTTTACATGTAAGTTTTACATTTCATGTCTCTGTAGTTTGAACTATACCTAAGCTATTGACTAAAATATAAGAAAATTACCTTAGACTAAATTTTAACACATTTGTTTAATGTTTGACAAAGGAAAAAATATTCTAGAACATAGAGGGAATACAAGTTACTGTGTACTTTGGGAAATATTGTGGCAAACATTATATGTTCTGAATAATGAAATGTGCAGCTACTTTTTGCTCTAGCTCTCAACTGTATGTGTCACTTGCCAGGAGAGTTCACCGTATTAGCAACAGCTCAATAATCATTTATTGATTTTCTACTGTATTCTAGTGTTCTGGACTCTTAGGATATAAAAGAGGAAGCATGCAGTATAATGATATAGGCACATATTCATACATATAGATGATTATTCCTTGTAGTCCTCTTTATGTATGCTAATAGTTTCCTCTGACTTAAGAATTCAAGGTGAAAGGAATAATGTTTATATTTCAAGAAAGCCATTACTCTTAGCATACCATTTCTTTACTTGTCACTATAGACAGCTCTTAAACACCTCACACACACGAGTTTAATATTCTCATAAGAAGATGGAAGTTCCCTTGAAATAGACTAATAATAATAAAAAACTAATATTTGCATCTTTCTTATATGCACTTTATATTCTAAATGTCTGGAGTCTATTAAATCATTCAATTCACCCCAAAATATATATATCACAATGCAAATTACTACAGAAGATAAAATGTGGATTCAGCAACTTGCCTGATGTTTCACACTAGTGACAGGGCCAGGAGTCAAACAGAAGCCACCTGGTTCTAGAGTCTATAGTTTTTTTGGGTTTTTTTGTTTGTTCATTTTTTTAAAGATTTGTTTTTATTTATTTGTCTTTCCCTCCCTCCACTGTCTGCTCTCTTGTGTCCATTCGCTATGTGTTCTTCTCTGTCCGCTTGCATTCTATATGGCACTGGGAAACTGTGTCACTTTTTTTGTTGCATCATCTTGCTATGTCAGTTCTCTGTGTGTGTGGCACCACTTCTGGGTGGGCTGTACTTTTTTTGCACGGGGTGGCTTTTCTTGCAGGGCACACTCCTTGCACGTGGGGCTCCCCTGTGCAGGGGACACGCCTGTAGGGCATGGCACTCCCTGTGTATGGGCAGCACCACACATGAGCCAGCTCACCACACGGACCAGGAGGCCCTGGGATCAAACCCTGGGACTCCTATCACCACACGGACCAGGAGGCCCTAGGATCAAACCCTGGGACTCCTATATGGTCTATAGTTTTAACTGCTATGCCATATAACCTCTGAATCAAAACAAGTTGGTGAGAATCAAAGGAGAAAACTAGGTCTGGAGTCAGATTCTTTGGACTGGATCCTGGCTCAATGACCTTGGGCAAGGTCCTTCATGCCTTTTTCCATCTGTAAAATGGGAGTGTTGATAGTATCTGCCTCACAGAGATATTGAAGTTAAACAAAAATTGTGTGCACTTGCTCATAGTAAGGTGCTCAAAAATATTAGCCATTATTGTTATCACTATGTGAACAAAGTATAAGTAATGTTATTTATCATTTGTTTTTTGAAGAAATGAAGCTGCCAAATCTAAAGTGTACTGTTCACATAAGTGGAAGATGAAGCAATCAGGGAAAAGTTCTTCTCTCCCTGGCTCACATACAAATTAATAGTTATTAAAGTAGAAGGAAACAATTTGTCAAGAAAGATTAAGGCATAACAGATACTCTCACAATGGCTTCAACCCTACAAGGAAAGCACTCATATGTTCACATTATAGTCAGGAAAACTGAGTCCTGATGATTATTCAAAGTCATACAATCAGTAAATGCCATAAAAACACAAGGATGTAAAATCAAATCTCTCTGTCATCATAGCTCCTACTTTGCCTATATACCAGTGCTTTTCATACTATAGGTAACAACAAGGCAGAGAGAGGGTTGCAATCAGGATAAAAAAAAAAAAAATAGAATAGTAAAGAAAAGGCAAGAAAATAAAGCATTACAGTGCATCACATGAAGTAAAAGCAGGTGAAGAAGGTCAACACACCATACCAGGAAGCCAAGGGGACCTACAACTGCAAGCAGGAGAATTACATCCATCAAACAGGTGGAATCTAAGCCCCCTCTTGATATAGAGGTAGAGTGTACATAACCATCCCAGGGTCCACAGAATGGAGGAATAGAGTATGGATTAGAGTGGACTTACTGATATTCTGCTATGGAACTATTGTGATTAGTAATGGAAGAAATTGTAGCATTGATGTGGAGAAAGTGGCCACAGTAGCTACTGAGGGTAAGGAGAGGGAGGAAGAGATAGGATGTGGGGGCATATTCAGAGTTGGAGTTGTCCTGGGTGATACTGCAGGGACAGTTACTGGACATTGTATGCCCTGCCATGGTCCTCTGGGTGGACTGGGGGAGAGGGTAAACTACAATGTAAACCATTATCCATGTGGTGCAGCCGTGCTCCAAAATGTATTCACCAAATGCAATGAATGTGCCACGATGAAGAAAGAAGTTGTTGATATGGAAGGAGTGGGGTGAGGGGGATGAGAGTGCATATGGGGACCTCTTGTGTGTTTTTTTAATGTAACATTTTAAAAAATAGAGAAAAAAAGGGAAAAAAATTTTTTTGATGAAACTGTTATGGTGACATGTATGCTTATATATCCAAGTGTCTACTGGGTTGCCTTGGAAATTGTATTTCTAACATCTGGAGCAGTCAAAAAGGTTAGCAACACACAGCATCATGCCACTTCCCACATGTGGGTGTGAGTGTGACAGTCAAATATTTATCAATGTACCAACCGCTGATATGATGATCCAGTAATTCGTTGTGACCTACACATATTCTGAAAGTATTTAAAGAAAAACAAAAGAAAAATCAAATAGTGGTGTGTGTATATTCATATACACGGACATCACACACATATACACACACCACATACACACATACAAATAGAGCAGTATGCAGATTTCTGTTCTGACATTCTCAGGAAGGACTGGGAGACTTTGACTTGGTTAATTCTGCTTGATAATGGTTACACTATCATCACTAACAAGCATAGTGGATTGATACATCAATTAAATTTTATGTTCCTTGAGTTTTTCCTCTATAAAAGAGAGGATAACAGTTTCTTTTCTCTAATTACCTCCGTGGGACTCTGAGCCATTTAGGCAAAAGTCAGCACAGTGAATTAGAGAAACAGTCAAGGGAAAGGTGAGAGAGAGAGAGAGATTTTGTGTGTATGTTTCTTCAAGAGATGGAAACTAATGCAGATGAAAATAATGACAAAGTGTCAGATAAGGCAAACCATGCATCATACTAATAAAGAAATCTCAACTTTTTGGGAGTTTTAGATATTCCTATTACCTGGCTACGTGTGTGGACAGTAGAGTCACAAGTGATAAAATGGCAAATATGAAAAGCTTGAATAACTGGGTAAAGTATCCACAGATATATAAAGGTATTTGCAATTTTGCAATGCTAGCTAAGCAGCATTGCCTACTTACTTCTGGCATGGGTTCAATACCCAGTAATTGCAGCTATTGCCAAGTCAGTGGCTTCCTTAGGCAAAGGTTTTCCTTTGTTTTTATCTGCTTTTAGCTCTTAGTGAGTAAGGCACAATGAAAGATTTATTTTCCCACACAACCTAAGCTCAGAGATGGTTTATACACCAAGTGTATATTTTATTTATTTTATCAACTGGTACAAAGAAACATCACCTAGAGCAGTAGAGAACAAGTATTCTTGGCATTTCTGACCCCAAATTGTAGTGTCCAGAATAAGACTTGTGTTCTATTTTGGTGACTTAAAGACTGCCCCTTTAATTTTTGTCCAGTTATATTATTCAGTCACAAAGAAGTTCTGTATCTGTTACTTTACATATGACTCACATTTACATCTCAGCTCCATTAAGCTGAGATTCAGGAAAATGCAAAAAAAAAAACAACAATCTCATCAATTTTTAGGACTCTTTCTGAAGGGTTAGTTTCAAACAACACTACTGAAAAAATATGAAGATGAAACCGACAAGTTGCATAGCAAGTTGCATAGATGAAGATTCAATCCTGACCAGTTTTAGGTTAATATGAGCACAGCAGATGGTGTGACTTATTGAAAGCGCTTTTCAATTTTCTGGGCAAAGTAATTTCCTAAATGAAAGGGCTCCTTTAGGCACGCAAAAAGCGCATTCCAAAGCTGTTAAGAGACCTAACTGCAGTCACAGAGCTAGAAGTGGTGGTAAAGGACAGGTAGAACTCAGCAAAATTACCTTCTTATTTGTGCCAGAGCTAACACAAATTCCTCAATGATATTTAGTTGCTGTGAATATCCAAGTTTATGTTTATGCATGTGACTCTGAATGTCCATAGTTGTTGTTTTTGCCTGCCCAGCATTCATCATTAGTCTTCTGGTAGGTTGGTTACAGACCTTAGGCCTGGCCAATCATTTTTCCCATACATCTTGCCACAGATTTTGTCCAAGACTGAAAAAATATCCAATTAGTCCATTCTCCAGCCTGCTCATTGAGACTGATTCAAAAACGGATGTGACCTAAATTGGTTCAATCAGAGTGAATCTGGTGGTCTTGGAGTTCAGAAGGTATAAACCCAATTTACAGAGAACAGCATGGAAAAAGAGCAATTCAGAAAAGGAATTATGAGACCAAGACAAAGGAGGGCAAACTGAACAATGAAGCAACCAAATCAGATCAGCCATAGGTCTTGCAATACCCTGCCTCTAGACTTTCAGTTAAATGTGCCAATAAATTCAATTTCCCATCTTCTGTGCTTTCCTTACTCTAATTCACTCCTCCCTACTCTCTTTGTTACCTCTCTTACTCTTTGTTGATCCCTGTTATTCTTTGTTACCCAAATAAGAAATTATTGGCTTGGTCTTAGCCAACCAAGGAGTCAATTGGCTTAAGAATCTTCAGGTCCCCATCAAATATATGTCCCAGAGACTTCAATCCTCTGGCTGTTCATAATCTCAGCAGGGTTGCAGCCAACACCTACTCTCCAGTTCATCAGACTCACCAAGAACAACTAACAAAACGATGATGATGGACTACTTCCAACTCAAGAAGCATACAGTATCTACACCTGCAAGCAAGATAGTTTCATTCATCTGCCCCATGGGATCTAAGTCCCCTCTCCTTCAGAAGCAGAGGGGTCATCACAATCCCAAAATCCTCAAGAGAGAGGAATGAACAAACATAAGGGCAGAATGCAAATAGGACTAAAGTAGACAATATTATTCTAGTAATGGAAGAAATTGTAATATTGATAAAAAGACAGTGGTTACCGGAGGTTCTGAGGGTAGTGAAAGAGAAGAATTGGTGTAACACGGGGCATTTTTGAGATATTGAAACCATTCTGCCTGATACTACAATGACTGATACCAACCATTATACATTTTGTCAAAACCTATAAAATTGTGTGGTGCAAAGTAAAAACATAATGTAAATTATAGACCACAGTTAGTAGCAGTGCTTCGATAGGTGTTCATCAATTTTAACAAATGTAACACACTAATGGAAGGTGTTGTTAATGGAGGATAGCATGGGAGGAGGAGGGGGCAAGGTGTATGGGAATCCCCTATATTTTTGATGTTAACATGTATGCAACTTACAGCTTCTTTAAAAAGTAAGAAATAATTATTTTTAAAAAAAGAATAAAATTAGTGGAAAAATGAAATAAGATTCAGTTTTTAAAAAAGAGTGTTCAGGTGACTTCAAGAAATAATTGTTACAATAAGAAAAAAATAACAAATAAATTGTCAAGGAAGACAGGAGTTAGGAGAAAGAAGTCTCCTGTCTCTGGGTTGGTTTCTTTGTTTTGGTTGGTTTTGTTTGCTTCAAATGACACATAGCAGAACTTTATTAGAAATTCAGTGCAGAGATGTTTACATTGAGCTATTCTAATACTGATTCACTGTTTTGGTTAAATCATGAAAATGATGCTTCTGTGTCCCATTGGTTATGTATTTTCTACATATTAATTTAACGCTACATGAAGATTTGGTAATTTAGACTATTTTTATTAAGCTGTCAGTATGAAACTCCTTCACAATAAAAATTTTATACAAAGAACTTAAAAGCTGAGTTTTTATTTTCCTTATGTAAGGATGATAATTTACATATTAGAGGCCCTTAGAGATAACAAGATATACTACCTTTTTTTACTGAATATTTTACCTTAGCTAGTTAAACCTCTTGGTTTCCTTCAACTATTACTAGATATTTCATTTGCCAAGAAACTGTAATTCATCCTCAACTGTAAAATACCTGAAGGGCATCCCATTAAATATCCCACGAGTCCATCTAATATGTTAGTTAAGAATGGGATCCTGAATGATAGGTTCTAAAATGAAAACTATGAATAGGTTTTAGGGAATTTGCTCATCACTGAAAGCCTATGCAAAATAGTTTCAGAAATATACATCTGGCTAATTTTCCAGGGAAAGGGTTGAAATGCAGTAGCAGAAATGTAGTAGTCGGGTGTATGCGGTATCAAAGGCCAGGACGCAAGAATTCTGAGAAGGAAGATGCTTTATTTTGACCGGCTGGACTTGGCTGACTCTTGTCCTGATAAAAACCGAGCCCCAAATAGAATTTTTGGGTCCCTTTTATACAGAGGATATAAGAGTGGGGGGTCAAATGGTGCTTGAATGCACAAGGACTTTTTGTTAGTTTCTTCAAGTGTTTTATCTGAGTATTAGATAGGTTATTTCCTCCAGGTAAGCTTGAGTTAACACATATTCCCTTATTCCAGGTAAGCTTGACACATTTGGCTTGTATCCTCCCTGAAGATCCAAAGCCTATAGAGTTTATACTTCTCAAATGGCTTTCTAGGCATATTATGATATAAAATAAGTTTGAATTTATGCACAGGCTATATTACTACCTTTATCAAATTCTCAAAGCCCTATACTCTAAAGAATATTACTGGACAGGAGCAAATGGAGGAATTTTGGTCTTTGTCTTAGTTTCCTAAGTCTGCCACAACAAAGTACCACAAACTAGATAGAATAAAACAGAAGAAATTTATTATTTCACAGTTCCAGAGTCTAGAAGCATGAAATCTGCAGGCAAGAATCCCTCTTTGCCTCCTCTTAGACTCGGAACTCCTTGGACTTCATCTCTGCCACAGTCCTCACATGCCATTCCCTTTTGCATCTATATGTCTCCTCTCCCTTTCTTACAAGGACACCAGTATATTGGATCAAAGGCTCACCTTAATTCAGTTTGGCCTTATCGTAACTCAGAACATCTTCAAAGACCTGATTTCCTAATAAGTTCACATTCACAGGACTATGGGTTGGAACTGACCATGTCTTTGGGAGGGGAAGAGCACAATTCATCCCATAACAGACTATAAAGAGAAAAACAAGGATAAAGGGATGCTTCTGTGTTTTTTCAGAATTTCTAATTTCACTTCATCTTATTGAAAACCTGCATCAGTAGGATGTCAGCAACTGCAGGTGCCAGAGCTACGAATACATAAAATTAACCAGGACATAACCTGCTCAATATTGCATATCATCATGGCAACAAATGCTTTACTGTTCAGTGGCTAGGGTCTCTGCCAGAAAGCATAATGCAAATGAGAATTACAGGAAAGAAGCATGTGTCTGTAATATCACAATTAAGCTTAGTACCAATAGATATGAACAAAAAAACGCCAATTTAAAAACTTTCAAGGATACAGTCAATTAAATCATAAGAATGCAGGATTTGGGAGAGAAAGCTTGCAAAAACATACCAGTATTACTCATGTGATCACAGTTCTAACATTTGAAATAATCTTATAAATTTTCCTCCTAATACAGATTCATTTATGTTCATCCTGGAAAATGATCATTTCATGTGCTTTTCTGACTAGAAATCAAGTTCAGATTTACATTCCAAGTAATTTTTTGAAGGAAAGAAGGAGGGAGGGGGAATGAAGGGAAGAAGAAAGCAGAAGAGGAAGGAGAATCCTAACTATTATATCAGTATAGTGTTGACTGTTTACATCACACTCTTTTCTTCTGATAAAAGCATACCTATAAGCCACCCCCCACTTTTATTTCATATCTAGTTATTTTTGCTATAAGTTAAAAAAAATAATGCACCATAGAATTTTAGAGTCCCCCATTGAGAAAAAGGAAATAATAATCTCCCAAACTTGTATTTATGGAACCAACCAAAATTCTATATCCAGTTTAGATTTATCAGTGACACTCCTCTATCTCCATCTATTGATTCCATTGTAAATTATCTAAGAACAGAAAAATTTTGCCTAGAGCTATCTTTACTTGAACTTTAAAAGATGCCAATCTAAAAATAAGAAAAAAGAAATTTAGGAGAAATAGATTAGAAAAAAGACAACAGGGTAGATAGGGTAGAATTTAGAGCAATATTCCTAAGCACTAACATCAGAGATTTAAATTATGTGAGAGAAACAGCTGATCTGCCTACATCAATGGCTTATTGCCTACTTTCTTTTATGTCAAGCCTTATTTTATTTTACTTTATTTTTTAATTTTATTTCTATCAAGCACAAGCATCACTGACTTAGGCATGTCTTTCTCTGAGAGCTACAACTTCCTTTTCTTGCTACTCATCTCTCACTAATCAATATACAAGGATGCTGCCAGAGTAATTTCCTTTTCATAAGACTTACCACTTCCTGACACTTTTCACATCTCTTCCCTAATTATTTTCTGCTTTCGACAACAGATATAGAGCTCTTGTCCTCCCTCACAGGCACATTTATCTTGCACACATTGCTCCAACTTCTGCTCAGCCCTAGCCTGTCTTTTTTCTTTTCTTTTTTTTGCCTTTGTTCCTGTCACTCTCCCAAAATGACATGACTGCCTCAGTTTGCTAGGACTGCTGTAACAAAGTGCTATAGACTAGTTGACTTCAAACAACAGAAATTTATTGTCTCACAGTTCCAGAGACTGAAAGTCTGTATGAAGTGTGGGGAGACCCTTGCTTCCTATGACGGCTGAAGCCTTCTGGTATTGGATGGCACGCGGCGAGCTTTCTTGGCCTATGGCCTAACTGTCTCTGCCCCATCATGTGGCCATCTCTCTCTGTGTCTCTTTCTTTCACTGTGTTTGCAAACTGCATTTGCTGATAACACATCTGAAAACTTTCGAAGTTTGCTAAGGATAAACTGAAAATGGAAGAAAAATTGAAAATAAGACAGCATTAACCTGTTGGAAGGGTGTAGAATATACTGCAAAATATATTGTATAGGCAGTGACTCATACCTCAACCTTATGTGCGTGAAGTAAATATATGTTCTCTGGGGTCTAAAGCATTTATAAACTGAAGCTTTTAACAAATGCACCCCAAAATTTGAGTGCAATAGTATAATACAACTGCATGCTGTTCAAATGAAATATCCTACTGAATTTAATAAGTATGCTGAATGTATCTATACTATTATCATCTACAAAATCTTTACTTAAAACATTTTTAGATCTTAAATATATAAAGATAAGAAGGAGAACAGTTGTTTTAACTTCTCACATTCTATGTATGTTAAGCCCAAAATAAATATACATTTAATATATAACACATACTCAGCATATGTTTACTGCAAATTTCCCTATAAATAATTTCCACTCTGATTTGCTTTTCTATTAAAAAGAAAAATATAAAAATTAAGAATATTATCAGTATAGGTTGATGTTAATGAATATTGCAATCCATTACCTTCTTTGGCTGGTAAACGTGTAAGTGACCAGGGATGAAGTGGAGGGAACCTGCTAATTTATATTTCATGGGACTGCCTAATTCTTCACAGCCATCATGGGAACACCATCAATCACTTAGGAATGTTACAGACACACTTGGTTAGAGGTAACAAATGCTCTCTGGAGGCCAATAGACCATCAGAAACTTATGTAACTGTTAGCGCACTGGTTAAACCTAGTAAAACTAATTTTCACCCTATCTCACATGAAAGAAGAGAATTTTCACAAGCCCTGTTGAAATCAACAGCCTAATGTCTGGTCAGCACCAGGCCAACATAACTACTTAATAAATCTTTGCAGAATGAATAAATGGTACCTATGTGTAGAAATAAGTAATGAATTTGATCAAGAATATACCTTTCTGCAGAGTAGGTGTAGCTCAGTGTTTGAGCACCTGCTTTGTATGTAAAAGGTCCCAGGTTCAATCCCCGGTACCACCTTTAGAAAGGGAAAATACACACACACACACACACACACCTTTCATAAGCCAAGAAACAAATGAGCAAGTACAGAATTGATTGACCCTAAATCACCAAATGCAACCAGAGTTTATCCAGTGCTCAGAAGCTTTCTGTCTGTTTGAGTGAAAGTGACTGATGCATTAACCCACTGAGAGAGACATAAGAGAATACTGTGGACATAATAAAAACACTAGGATTTGTGTTCTGATTTTTAACAAACAGAAAACATAAGCTTGGTTAAGTCAATCAGACACTCTGATCTCTTAACATTTACCTGATTCTTTATGGCCCTAACTCTAAAATATTATGATTTGGGGAGGGAACATCAATATACACTAAAACAATCTATTGGATACAGGCCAGGAAAAAAAAATTGGGGGGAAACGGAATTTGTACAATTTTCCAAGTTTGAGAGATTGCATAAACAGTGGTATGTGCTCAGGAGCCATGATTTAAAAAGGCTCTCTATCTAAGCCAAACCCAGTATATAAATGAATTACCTTTCCACGAGCATGGAACATGACTCCTGGGGATGAGCTTCATGGTACCAAGGGATTATTACCAAGCACCAGCTGGTGATGCAACTAGAAAAGGACCTTGAATAAAAGGGGGAAATGGTAAAGACGAATGAGGTTATATGCCTAGGAGACTTCAAAATGAGTCAGGAGGTCATCAGAGGTGTTGCACTTACACACATCTCAGCAGAATCTCAGCGACAGCTAAAGTAGATATAACCCCAGGTAGTGGTGCTCCTAAGGGCTACAGAGACACCCAGGTGCTATGGTCATGGAAGATGGCTCTAGATTTCAGTGCCTTGCCAGTGAGCCCTACTTTTGAATTTGTGCTCCTGAGTGTGATAGAGTTGGACTCTGATGTGACTTCTCTACACATGCCTCTTCCGTCACTTTTACTGAAACCATGGTTGCTGGGATTGGTGTATGCCCAGGACTTGAATCACTGGACTGTCCATGTGCCAACTGGGCCCTGAGTCTCAGCAGAGTTGCAACAACTACTCTCCAGTCTTTAGACTTTCTCAGGTCAGCTAACAGGTAGGTGAGGACGGTCAGCATGACACCAAGGAACTGAGAGAGTCTACAACTGCAAGCAGGAGAATCCCAACCATCAGCCATGTGGGATCTAAGCCCCTCTCAATTTAGAGGTGGAGTGGACATCGCCGTCCCAGGGTCCACAGGATGGAGAACTAAAATATGGATTAGAGTGGACTTACTGATATTCTTCTAAATAATTATTGTGACTCTAGCAATGGAAGAAACTGTATCATTGATGTGGAGACAGTGGCAATAGGAGTTGCTGAGGGCAGGGGGAGGGAAGAAGAGGTGTGATATGGGGGCAATTTCGGGACTTGGAGTTGTCCTGAATGATATTGCAGGGACAGACACAGGATATTATATATCCTGCCATAACCCACTGAATGGACTGGCAGCAAAGGTAAACTACAACATAAACTTTAATTCATGTTGTGTAGCAGTGCTCCAAAATGTATTCATCAAATGCAATGAATGTGCCACACTGATGAAGAGGTTGTTGATATGGGAGGAGTGGGGGTGGGGAATGGGGGTATATGGGGGCCTCTTATATTCTTTAATGTAACATTTTGTGTGATCTCTGTATCTTTAAAAAAAAAGATAATAAAAATTGAAAAAAAAAATCTAGTTTAAGTAAAAAAAAAAAAAAGGAAAAAAAGGCTTCAAGAACTATTAATAAAGAGCAAGTGTTAAATGCCTTAATGAGAACCAGGTACCCAATTAATGGGCCCTGATATGGTAGAAAATAGGGACCTACCTAGAGAAACAATATAAGGAGCCAGTGAAAGATTCATAAAAAATCTATAAATGAAGTAAATACTACTGCCGTCTTTATCTAAGTTCACTACTTAGGAATAAACATAGCCCATCTTAAATAACTAGGAATATTCTGAGTCATTAAATTGGAGAAGTTTACAAGTACTATGAAGGTGACTCAGATTTTTATACTTTAAATTAAAAAATAAGTTTCCAAATACAAAAATGAAAGAAAAGCACAAAACTATACTTCTATGGATTGGATTTATCCAAACCAGTGTCAAGTGACATTTATATTATGAACATGGGGCACATCACATGCTATGCTCTACATACTGAAATAAAAATACTCAATTTTAAACTAAACATCATGGCAAGTGGACTTGGCCCAATGGATAGGGCATCTGTCTACCACATGGGAGGTCCACGGTTCAAACCCTGGGCCTCCTTGACCCATGTGGAGCTGGCCCACATGCAGTGCTGATGTGAGCAAGGAGTGCCATGCCACGCAGGGGTGTCCCCCACATAGGGGAGCCCCACACGCAAGGAGTGCACCCCATAAGGAGAGCCACCCAGCGCGAAAGAAAGTGCAGCCTGCCCAAGAATGGCACTGCACACAAAGAGAGCAGACACAACAAGATGACGCAACAAAAAGAGACGCAGAATCCCATGCTGCTGACAACAGAAGCAGACAAAGAACATGCAGCAAATGGACACAGAGAACAGAAAATGGGGGGGGGGGGAGGGGAGAGAAATAAATAAATCTTAAAAAAAATAGTAAACTAAACATCATGCCTCTATATATAGACAGCAAAACAACTAATTTAACAATCAGAAATACAACATATATAATTTAAGGAACGTGAAATACTAGCTTTATGATTATAATTAGCTCTCAGCAACCAATTCTCATTGTTTAGAAATACATATTTCTAAATAAAATTTATGTTTTAAGTGACTAACACAAAAATTTTAGTTATTTTATTAGTATTTTCTGGTTTTTACTCTATACCTTCTGTTAAATTTTCAACCTTCTTTATGCTTCAAAAAGAATAAAGCAAGGTCATTTAGTTAATGTAACCAGAAAAGCTATAGGCCAAGGGGTTTCTCCCTGCCATATAGCCATCAAAAACTCTCATTTATTCAATAACAAAATATTATGCATTCAAACAATTTAATTGTTTCATTTAAAAAGATTTTAAAATGGCATACAAATCCCCATATACAACCCAAGTTGTATCTAAAGAAAGATACCCAGGCCCTGAGCCTCAAAAGACTTGCAACTCCTACCCTCTGGTTTATTGAACTTGCCCCAGCCAGCTAACAGGGAGGTGAAGAAGGTCAACCACCATACCAGGGAGCCAAGAGTGCCTAAAACTGCAAGCAGAATTGCATCCATCATCCAAGTGGAATCTAAGCACCCTCTCAATATAGAGGTGGAGTGGACATAACCATCCCAAGGGTCCACAGAATGGAGGAATAGAGTATGGATTAGAGTGGACTTACTGATATTCTATTCTGGAACTATTGTGATTAGTAATGGAAGTAAACATAGCATTGATGTGGAGAAAGTGGCCATGGTAGCTGCTGAGAGTAGGGAGTGAGTGGGAAGAAGAGATGTGATGTGGGGTCATTTTCAGGACTTGGAGTTGTCCCAGGTGGTACTGCAGGAACAGTTACTGAACATTGTATGTCCTCCCATGGCCCACTGGGTGGACTGGAGGAGAGTGTAAACTATAATGTGGACCATTGACCATGTGGTACAGCAGTGCTCAGAGATGTATTCACCAAGTGCAATGAATGTTCCATGATGATGGAGGAGGTTGTTGTTATGGGAGGAGGGGGGTGAGGGGGGTGAGGAGTAAATGGGGACCTCATAATTTTTTAATGTAACATTAAAAAAATAAAGACAAAAAATTAAAAAAAAATTTTTAATTAAAAAATAGTGTAATATTTGAAAAAAAAGAAAGATTCCATATATTGAATGCCATTTCCCTTGAAATTCTTATTTCAATATGGGTAAAATTTTTCTGGCATAGTGAAGAAGGAGGATAGAGTGGTCCTCTTAACAGTTTAATGGCTTTGTCTTCCCAAGGTGAGAAGAAAAAGTACAGAACATAAAAGAGAAACTATTCTTCCATCCTAATATAACTGATAAATAAAGAAAAGAAGTTATTTATCCCTGAATAATCATTATGTATTCATTTAGTTCACTCCTTGATATGAATCCAGCAAAAATAAAATTCAATAACACATCTCACTGCTGAGTAACAAGGGAAGCCAATTATAACAATAATGACCAATATGAATTGGTAACATTTACTAAGTGTTTATTAAGTGCTAGGCACTACTCTAATTGCTTTGCATGCATTAACTCACTGAATCCTCATAAGCAAACTAAAAGGTAAGCAACATTATCAGCTCTATTTTAATAAATGAGGCATCATGATATGAAGTAAGTAGCCCAAGATCAAACATCAGAAAGTGGCAATCTAGTTTCATAGTCCTTGCCCTCATCCACTACATTTTACTGCCTCTGCAGGGGAGAGCTGCATATGAACACCTACAATAGCTAGGCTCTATGTGGATGATTTCTGTGCATGGTTCTCATTTTATTGATGAGGGACTGATACACATAAAGGTTAATCCTTTCAAGAACACAACTACTCAATGTACCCTGAATATGAATGTACATGCACCTGAAAGGAAAGCCAGGGTTCATTTCATAATGTTCACATGCAGGTTATTTTGGACCATCATTTAGTATGGGAGTATACGAACCACAGGTTAAATCTAGCCTGCCACCAGTTTTTGTAAGTAAAGTTTTATTGGAGCATAGTCATTCCCATTCATTTACTGGTATTCACATTACTGCTTTTGTGCTGTAATGGCACAGTTGTATAGCTGCAACAGAGACCATATGTCTCACAAACCTGAAATATTCACTCTATGACCCTTTACCAAAAAAGCTTGCTGACCCCAGTCTAGAGTGACCCTATCTGAGATTATGGCAGAGATGAAAAGAACATTTTTATTATTGTTGGTGCCGTGTTTTATATTTAATCTATTAAGAGGCAAAAATTGCAAAAGAAATAAAGGAAACAAAATAGCCAACATGTACTTCAGGGCATTTAGAGATTTATAGCAAGAAAGGTTACTTGTTTTAGACAGAGTTATCAAGGCGGACTGATTATCCAAAATTTGTGTGTATGTATATGTGTGTGTGTGTGTGTGTGTGTTTAGTACACTTATAATCAGAAAGTGGCTACACAGACACTACATTTCCCTGCCCCCATTAGCTCCAGTCAGGGTCAAGTGAATAGTACACATTGACAAAAGATTAGAAGAAACAAAATAGCCAGAGTGATTAAGATAGAGGTGTGCCTTCTTCAGGCTGGATGCAGAGGATTTAGAAAGTGTTCAATCCACAGTTAGCAGCAATGCTTCAATATGTGTTGATAAATTGTAACAAATGTACCACACTAATGAAGGATGATGTCAAGGTGGGAAAGTGTGGGAAGAGAGAAGGTGGGGCATATAGGAATCCTCTATATTTTTAATGTAACATTTTTGTAATCTAAAGATTCTCTAAAAATAAAAAAAAAAGAATTAAAAAAAAAGAGAAAGTGTTCAGAAGTCCTAGGCATGGTGGAGCCACAAATGTAAGGAGGCTGGATCCCAAAGAAATGAATAGAGCTAAACATACTCCCCAATCTTCCTCTGTCACTGGTTTCCATGTGAGAGAAAAGTAAAATTCTATTGGCTTAAGCCCCTGGAATGTCAGGATTTTCTGTTATATCAGTTACCATTATTTTAAATATTGTAGCAGTTCGATATGGTTAATGAATTCCAAAAAATAGATGTTGAATTCATGTTTGTAAAATGGTCTGTTCCTCTGGGCATTTTAGATTATATTGGATTCAGAGGTTTCACTTTTGTTTGATTAAATCATGATTAAGGCTTTGATTGGGCCATGTCAGTGGAGTATTGACTCAAAGAGAAACTGCCCCTAAAAGAAGGGATATAGGAGATTTAATGATGGAGCCCCGGAAGTGAAAACACAGAGAAGCAGATATGTGAGGAAAGAGAAAAAGCTCCATTAGACACAGCAGAGGCCCCAGGAAGAGAGACAAGTCATTCACTTCATAGTTTAGAGCTGACCTTTTGGAGAGAGCAGAGCAGCTGAGCCTGGAGAGAAAGGAACTCCAGGAGAGAGACAAGCTCCCACCCACAGCTCATATTGGAAAAAGCTGGGACCATGGAGCCTTAAAAGGAAAAGGAAGCCTGAACCCTTGCAGACATCAGCAGCCATCTTGTTCCAACATGTGGCAACAGACTTTGGTGAAGGAAGTAACTAATAATTTATGGCCTGGTAACTGTAAGCTTCTACCCCAAAATAAATACCCTTTATAAACCCAACAGATTTCTGGTATTTTGCATAAGCAACCCTGTAGCAGTTTGGCATTATTTATGAATTCCAAAAATAGATGTTGGATTATGTTTGTGAACTGGTCTTTTCCTCTGGGCATATTGATTACATTGGATTCAAGGGTTTCACTTTTACTTGATTAAATAATGATTAAGGCTTTGACTGGGCCACATCAGTAAGATGTTGTATCCGCACACCTTTGGTGGGAGGGGACTCACAGAGAAACAGCATCGCATAGAAGGGAGGTGAGAGTTTTTTGATCCTGGAGCCCAGGAAGTAAAAACACAGAGAAGTAATATGTGAGGAAAGAGAGAAAGCTCCGTTTGATACACCAAAGGCCCCGGGAAGAAAGAGGAGCTATTTGCCTGTGAGTTTACAGGTGACCATGTGGAGAGAACAGAGCAGCAGAGCCCAAAGAGAAAGGATCCCAGGAGAGAGATGAGATGTATCCCAGCCTGCAGCTGATATTAGAAGAAGTTGTGACCATGGATCCTTAAGAGGAAGAAGAAGCCTGAACCCTTGCGGATGTTGGCAGTCCTCTTATTCCAACACGTGGCAAGAGACTTTGATGAGGGAAGTAACTTACGCTTTGTGACCTGGTAACTGTAAGCTTCTACCCCCAAAAAATACCCTTTATAAAAGCCAACAGATTTCTGGTATTTTGCATCAGCACCCCTTTGGCTGACTAATACAACTGCTTTGGCTGACTAATACAAATTTAAATGCAAAATCAAGTGTTTCACCTTCCCCAGAACTTGTGTATTCACAGCTGTTATATTGTGATTCCACTACAAATCGTTTTTAAATAAAATGGAGAAGGGTATCACCAATATAAAGTTCACAAGCACATTAACCCAAACTCAAGCAACATTTGCCACCAGCATAAAGGCAACAGGGTAGTCAAATAAAATATACGACAAGAGGACATTGGAATAACTGCAATACGGTGAGCAGAAAATATGGAAACACAAAGAATTTGGCCGTAAAAGATGCTTAAAGGCACCAGGAAGCACTAGTTATGAATATCTGGGAGAGAAAAGCAATACAGATTTCAGTCTGATGCACACTCAGGACTGTGCTAAAGCAAAACATTAGACAAGAGGTGACAATCAATGAGTCACAGACAGCTCTCATTTCTGCAAACAATGGCTTCCAAGTGACACCAAGGTGTGATCTTTCCATGGGTGCAAGAAGAAATTCAGTTGGTGCTATTTTTGCACTTCCTAGACAGAACTACACACCTCGGGAGCAGTCTCTGCCAAACATGGGAATTTAAACCTGTAACTCCATTGAGGCTATGATTAGAAAGAATATTTCCCTGTCTTGATACAGGAAGGTGAGAAGCCTAATGTAACATCTCCAAATGATATATTCTATTTTTCCTTTCTTCTTTGTTGTTAAAGGAAGTCTCCCTTATTTTAACTTCTCTGAATTTTCATAGGCTGTGATTAGTTCATTAGTTTAGTTAATGTTTCCATTGCCCTTGACTAAAAACTTCTTCTTACATAAAGCCCTAATGAGATTTTAGATGCTCCTTCCAGGGGTAACGTGTTCCTGCACAGCCAGTGGGCATACAGCAACCCTGGATTGACACTCTCCCTTGTAATATTTCTGTGATATCTGACAGAAGGAATCCAAGATTATCATGTTGTTCTTTATCACTAGCTAAAAAAGAAAAAAAAAAGTAACATCCTGCCTTTCTTTTGATTTAGCATATTTTTAATTCACCCTTTTTTTATTTAACTAAATCTTCATATGGATGAACTATTTTTGCAGATAAAGCCTCAAAAAGTAGAGAAATAAATCTTAGAGTGGAAGTCACACTATTCATCACAAAGCTAGAGTTACAGACGAAAACATCTGTCAACATATGGCTATGCAGATGCATTGCAACACTTTAGAATTTGACAGCTTTACATTGGATGTGCTCTTGAGTAAAAGAACAAATGACTTTTGTTTTCTTGGAATCTAAAACAACAGGACTATTCAGGGATCAAAAATTCTCAATATTAGTTCCTGGCTTTCATCAGTCACACTTATATAAACATAGAATTTTTTTTTCATCACAGAGTTTATCATTTAGTTGTACAATTTTAATGTTTACAAAGTACAAAAAGAATAGAAAAATATTAAGCACGAGGTATTGACATATACAAATAGAAGTGTCTGAATAAACATCATAACATGGAACGCAATAAAGATGCCTCGTCAAAAATAGCTAAACAGCAAAGAATGTAATTCAAGGGTAAAATTTTTAAAATTGGAATTTTAAAATCTGACATATCACCTGAATCTCAGCTCTACCATTTTGTATGAGCCTGACATGCAAATGAACCTAAGTCACCATGTTCATATTTAAAATAGCATTAGAATAGGGAGTAAACGAGGTGATGTATGCAAAACACTTAGCAACATGCCTGGCATATAGGAATTTTGCCAGAAATGGCAACTTTAAAAAGTGAATATTCATAACAGTTGGTATCATTAACTCAAGTCCCAGTCAGTAGTGCATGAATTTTTATTTCTGTCAGAATGTATTTCTGACAGCACTACTGAAAAGTAGTGAAAAATGATGGATTTTACAAGACATATAATGACGGATAATAACTATTAATAATAACTAATGTAGTTTCAAATTTGAGCCTCTTTTAGGGAAAGGTTTTGTGACATCCTCTTATAGAAACACCAGCATAACTGACAGGCCTAAATTTTAACATATATTAAAAATGCCATGCAATTTTTAAACTGCACTCCTAATCTAGAACTATATGTTAGTTTCTCAGAATGAGAATTTCATCTCTGACAAAATTCAAAGAGCACTTTTGAATGGCCCTATTATCAGACTGGGAAAAGAATGCTATTTTCCCCACAGGTGATCCATAAGGATGACCCTATTACACGTCATCCTAAGCAATCGATCTTCATCTTTTTCACAAGAAAGTGGTAAAACCAATAAATCACTAAATGTTCTGTGGGCTCCTACACAGAGAAAGATTCTGTGCCAGCCTCTCAGATGGACACACAATTGTATAAGGCTCACCCTTCCTTCCCCCAGAAAGCTTACAATTTAGGTGATGAGCCCTAGGAGAAAAACATGAAGAGTAAGAAGGCAAGGGTTATGGGGTACGTCGTGGAGGATACCAAAAGAAGCTATTTCATTGCTCCTTGTTATACAGTTACTTTATTCTCAGGTGCCCTGAAGTTGTGGCAAATGCTCTACATAATCACTAAGCAACTGACAAATCAGATATTCTCGCCCACTTCCTAGTGTGTATATTCTTTAGAAGTCCATCTCATAGAGAGAGGCCTTTGAGAAATATTAACTTGGCCCCTCACCTTCAGCCCAACATTCTCTACCTTTGCTCACAGAGGCTGGTCGTTTACATGGGTTAAGTGAATCAAATCAGAAATAAAAGTTCAACGCAGGAATAAAGAGCAATCTGTGGTTTGTGCTATTGGAAAGCCACAGAGAGCTCTGATCCATGGGTCTGTACATTAGCCCAGGATGACATATCAATTTGATCTGATCACTCTGGACAAACATAATCTCTAACTCCACCTAGATAAAAGCAAGAGAAGATATTAGAAATAAATTTGCCATTTCCATCCCATGGATCTTAGTTTTAACTCACACTGAAGGGTAAAGCTATACTTCTTTTTCTTTCACTCTTTTGTCTAGCTCTATGTTATAAATAAATAAATACAAATGAATAAATAAAAATAGTGGTTTTACTACACTATCAAACAAGGGCTGCATAAAGAAATGTCTTTATTGCTGTTAGAGAGTTTTCATCTGTATTTTTCAAGCCATAACTCTCTATTACCTATCATCTTATTCCAGGTTACCATGTAAGGATTTTAGAGAAAGAAGTAAAAACACATCAGAAAGAACATTTTTTCGTCTAAGATGCTATTTGTGGAAAGCATTTTCCTTTTATGGACATGGCCAGAAAGCAATGCTTGCTCAGCAAAGCTGTGTAAGCAAAATCTCCATTCACCTCATTTCACAGAAATGCAACCTGAAAAATTGAACAGAAAAGTTTGAAACTGGAGAAAATTTGCTCCAATGTTATAACAATCAGCATAAAAATGTCTCTATTAAAAATGTCTAAGCCAAATAACAGAGGCAGAACTATATAATGGAAATGGTATGAACTTTGGGGTCAAACAGCTCTCAGTTTCAGCCTTAGCTACATTTAAACTGACTAAGCATCTCTCTCCTTAAATAACAATTTGAATAATAATTCATTTTTCTGGAGGAATTTCAGAGAACCTAATGAATTAATGTAGCTCTGTTAGGTAATGAGCAAAATTAAACTTCTCAAACCATCTCTCATTACCAACATAAAGTTAAACTTCTTGATATAATACTTTAGCATGACAATTCCAGCATCATTTTACCAAGGAAATCAATGAGGGTAATGGAAGGTGCTGTATGATACTGACCAGAGATAGCACATATCTGCTAATAAGAGAGCTTTAAAAATACAGGAGTGCAGTGATACCGTGTTCATTTACCATCTGGGAATTCAACTATCCAGGTGCAGGCAAAAATGCAGAGACTACGATTGTTCAGATGAATTTCTCTGATTTTCCACTTCATGAATATATACTCCCAAATGACAGTGAGATGGCAGACATGAATCTGCTTTCCCCTCAGTAGTCTTCAGTCCCATCTTCCTCCCCGTGTGTGAGAATCTCCCCATGCCATGAGGGATTCAAGGGTCAAATAATAGATAGTTTTCATACATCATAGCCCTAAAGTAAGATAGTACCTAACTCAAAAATGAATTATTCAGTAGGAAAATATTAGCTATGTTGAAAAGATAGAGAAGGTATGTCAGTTTCTATTAGTTCTCTCCTGTGAGGTTTTCTAAGATAAGTTTCCTCTCTAAATGCAGACTTTATAATCAAGACCCTTCATAAGATGTGATGCCACTGTGAGTCATTAAGAATATCCATAACTTGTTTTCCTTCAGCTAATCCCTTATGGCCAAAATAGCATAGGCTCTTAGAGCTTTACAAGATGTTTAAAATGTTCAAGAAAACCATTTGCTCAGACACTCAAGTCCTCTCTATGATATTTATGGAATATTCTACAAATGATAGTCCAGCTTCTGTTTAAGATCTCTAATTGATGGGAACTCACTACTTCCCAGGAATACCCTTTCGTTCTTGGATGTGCTCCATTTGAAGGTTCCAATACCAATCCAAGTTTCTTCCTGTAAATTTCTGTTACTTGCCTGAATGCTACAATCTAATTCTTCTTGAACCATGACAAATCTCCAAATATTCCACATTTTAAAATGCAGCCTTATTAATATCCCAGGTCTTATATTCTCCCCAAATCAAACATCGTTAACATCTCCATCTTTTCTTTATATGGTGCCTGTGTCCTCCTGACTTCCTACCACTTTAAATTATTTCAGCTTCTGAGTGTGTTGTGTGACTTGTTTCCTGACATCAAACACAACCTAACTAGTAGTATTTGACTAGTATAGGGCCATCCATCATGTCCTTTTTCTCATATGCTTTCTTCTTGCTTATGCACTTTAAAATCACATAAACTCACATTCTGTTGTAAAAGTCACATTCAGTGCTAAATTATGTTGCACTTCTAATCATGCAAAATTCCTGAAGTTCGTTCATATGTGCGGCTCTTGAAGCTTATCTCCCTTATTTTGTATTCATATGCTGTTGTTGTTTTATTTCTCATTATCCATATTAAACAGCATCTTAGAAGATCCCAAGCCCAGTCCATCTGTAAGATCATTTTGCACTTGTTCGCAATGAAATGTTTACACATTGGACCAAGTCACAGTGCCTTGGTAACCAGGAAAGTGAAACAGCATCATGAATTTCCTCAGTTGAACTTTGAAAATGAAATCGTTTTCATGCACAATATAAAACAATTGTTTGTAGGGAATACAAAAGTATAATTTTTACCGACTCTAGTGTGCAATAACCAGTTTTGGCATTAACTCAAGTTTAGTCTATAATCTATAGACTGTATTTCCAGGTAGGAGAAAAATTTTAAACATCACTATTTTCCTTAGTAAATGAAATCGTGTCCCTTGGCCACAACATGTGTATGTGTATGTGTGTTTATTTCTCAATATTTTTTTCTTTCTACTCTAAAAAATTAAAAGACTTTCTCATAGTAACTGTATATTAACTTTGAGTCTATGACTTCCTCTTTTTTAAATGTAGGAACAAAATTAATATAGCATTTATGGATTTATTTACTTTTTTTGTCTCTCACTGTGAGCCTGGATGAACTGAGAGGTCAGGAGGGATGTTTTTATTATTTTGGGCTTCTAAAGTATAATTAATATGCTCCTAGTGTAATTAATACATTCTACTGAATGAGTAAATATATAAATGAGTGAACGAAAAGGTCATACAATTCAAAATCAATATGGGAACAAAGAGATGGACTTGAAATAATTAACCAACTTCCTCTCTGGTTGCAAAATTCATCTGCCAGTCTTTTGTGCACTGTGTTGAGCCGATTACAGATTAAAGTAATTACAGTAAATTCTTGATTACTGGCATGCAGTCTTGCCATTTTGTGGAGTACAACGAATTCCAAACTTATCTGCTTCCACCCAGCATATGTCTGAGTTACAGTCAGCCTCACTGATAGCAGGTGCATCCTTCAAGAATGCACATTTATGTTGATATTAATGTAGAGAATGTATAATTAGGAAATTCATTCTGGCACGGTTTGGAAAGAACCCAGAAGCATTCCAAAATAAAATGCAGGTTGTATTTTTATTTTAACTCCCAAACCAAATGAGGTGACTTGGATAAAAATATTCAAACAATGTATCCATAAATTTCAACAATAGCATGATGCAGCATACTTAGCATTCAGCCTCTTTCCTACACTGAGACTTGCTACTTGCCTCCATTACCAACGCTAACGGATAATTGTTGTAGCTTATTCATTCTTTCATCCAACAAATATTTCTGAATGTGACACTGCTGGACAAAGTGATAGGTGCTATAGATCAAGCATTAGGCAAGAAAAGCATGATTGCTGACCTCGAAAGCTTAAAGTTTGTTATTGAGCTAGACTTGGTATGAGGTAGAATAATGGCCTCCCAAAGACATCCACATAATAATCCCCAAGGTCTGTGATTATGTTCGGTTACATAGCAAGAAGAAATTTCAATTGCACATGCAATTAAGGTTGTCAATCAGGTGGTCTTAAAGTAGGGCGGTTCTCCTAGTTACATGGGCTGGTCTAATGTAATCATGTAGTTACTTAAGTGGGGTAGAGTGAGGCAGAAGAACCCGAGCCAGGGGTTGGCATCCTGAGAAAAGCCTGACCAGATATTGCTGGCTTTGAAAATGGAAGGGACCACAGCCAAGACATGTAGACAGTCCCCAGAAGCTGGAAAAGGCAAACAATTAGATTTTCCCTAGATCCTCCTGAAAGGAATGAAATCCTGCTGACACTTTGATTTTAGCCCCAGGAGACCCACTTCAATCATCTGACCTTTAGAACTGTATGATAGCAAACCTGCTTTGTTTTATGCCACTAAATTTGTAGTCGTTTGTTACAGCAGATCTTAAATAAATAATCAATCAGATAAGACCTTAAATGCAATAGTATAGTAAGATACAGATTGAGAGAAATTACCGTGTGTATGTACTAAATTATCAGAAAAGTCTTCCCAGACCCTTAAGCTGAGACTTCAAACATAAGGAAGAGATGGCTAAGTGAAATAAATGTGGAAGAGCTTTGCAGGTAGGGAGAACAACATGCATGAAGGATATGAGGGAAGAAGTTGGTATTCCTCAAAACCTGAACTGTCAGTGGGGCTGATGCAGTGATTCAGTACAGAGGCCTAAGGCAATGCTAGCAAAATAGCTGGAAATCGAGCATCCCTGCCTTAAAGGCTCTATTACAGATGCTCACCTTCATTGCATGAGCAATGGAACACCACTGATGGGTTTTATACAGGAGAAAGATGTGAACTGGTTTGTATTTTACAAAAATCAATGAGGTTGCCTTATGGAGAATGGACTGAATTGGGGAAAAGCATGCATAGAGAGAGAGATCATGATGGATGCTATCTTAGCACTGCAGATGGGAGATAATGGTGGCTGGTCCTGGGCTGTAGGCACGGGAAATGTAGAGAAAGAGATGGGTTCAGGATATGTTAGGAGATGGTCTATATAGGTCTTGGTGATTATGTGGATGTGGGAGGAAGAGAGAAGGAAGCATCGGCAACAACTCCCAGTTATTGGCATAAGCAATGGGGTAGAAAGCATTTCCATATACTGAGCTGGAGAGTAAGTGGATGAAGTAGCTTTTTTTAAAAAAAAAAGGGGGTTCCCTTGTGAGTATGCTCTGTTTGAGATGACAGTGAGAAAACTGTGTAGACATGGTAAATAGGAAACTGAAACACTAACCTTTCAGTCTCCATCAGGATGGCAAATATTTGGTAAGTTTGCTGCCATTCCTTCCTGGTCTATCTGGAGTTGGTCTCAGACATCATCTCAAAATAGTGTTTCTTGTATAACAATCACCAAGTAAGAATAGCATGCATTGGAGAATACACTTATTTTCTACCTGGGTTCTAGTCTTTGAGCAGTGGCAAATATTAAATAGTTATTGGAACTGCTATAAAAAAGAAAAGAAGCTAGTACTCATGGGAAATTTTTACATGCTTTTATCTACTTTCATCTTTCTGTGCTTCCTCCAACTTTTCTAATTAAATTTGTTTCTTAAATAGTTCCCCTCAAATGTCGCCACCACAATAGAACATTAATTGTTTGAATAGATAGGTGTGAATGTCACTCATTTTTTAAATGCTCAGTATATAATCCTGGTATACTTTACCACCAACCCACCAACACACCCACTTGATAAAATAGAAAAAAACATCAGTTGTTTCTCTTTTAGAATTTCTTCCTCTGGTATCAAAAATTTAACCATCCTTTTGTCAAGGATGTGTGTGTGTCATCTTTAAATCTGAAGGTGTTTTATACCTACAGTTACTCAAAACAATTAAGAAAGTCTATTGATATTTCTTCAAATTATAAAAACATGTGTTCTACTATAATTGTAGATTTTGTTTTACTTTTTTAAGCCTCTGTAGATTGTAGTCATCTAATGCACTCATTTTTATCTCAACTGGTATCGAATTCCTATGTTGAATTAGAAAAAAGACTATTTTGCCCTCTTTCTGTATGAGCATGTCTTGTATTTAAATTGGACATATTCATTACCCTATTACCCAGTAATTCTACCTCTAGATTTACCTAGCAGTAACATATACATATGGATACCAAAAACAAGCACATAAATATTTAAGTAACATTAATTCTGGCTAAATACTAGAAATGTCAAATTATTAATCAGTAATTAAAGAATAAAAGAGTGCTATATATTCACCTAATAAAATACTATTCAGCAATGAAAATGCACAGCTAACAGCTATACACAACTCGGATGAATCTCCCAAACATGCTGTGACATTAAACTAGAAAATTAAAAACATTAGGGAAACTGGTTTCAGAAAGCATGATGGCAGTTAATTTTGGGGAGTAGGAAGGAGCTATTTTGAAGACACACTGCTCATGGGGGCTAGCAATGGATATTTCTTGATCTGGGAGATAGTTCTATTGATGTCATGATGTTGATTTTGTGGGATATTGAGTTTGTGATTTTTTATTAGCCCGAACCTTTAAGGTCTGCATACTTTTCTCTGTGGCAAACTTCAAGACAAAAGTTTTAAAACGGAATTCCAAATCTCACCAATGACCATCTGCAGAAAATGTGTAAGCACTTACTCATCATAGCCAGACTTACATTTAAGAACCATTCAACAGTCAACGTTTATGGAATATCTATTGTGTTCTACCAATACTCTAGCCCCAGGATACTTCAGGAGGCAGAAAAAGAATGCTTGCCCAGTAAAACTAGTACCAGCCAGTAAAGGGAGATACATGTAAACAAATGATTGCAATACAATGTAATAAACCTAAAGCAGGATTTCTCAACCTCAGCACTACTGACATATTAGGCTGGAAATTTCTTTTAGATGGGGGCTCTTCTGGGCATTGCAGTATGTTTAGCAGTTTAGTATCCATGGAATCCACTCACTAGATGCCAATAGCACCACCCCAGTTAGGATATCCACAAACGCCTCTGGACAACATCAAATGATCTCTAGGGAGTAAAACTGCCCCCAACTCAGAACCGCTGTACAGTGGTTTGGGAGTACAGAATAGGAAATAGCTAACTGAATAATAGGGAAGGACACATTATTTGCTGGGCAGGAAATCAATGCAATAGTTTCTTCATTCCATAACATTTTGGAACAAGGAGGGTTATTCCATAACCTCCAGGCAAAAGTCCAATTTCCTTAGCAGTACTCTGATCCCAGAACACATGTGAACTTAAAAGGACATTGAAATTGCAAATGGAATATTTTTAGTGGTAATGTTAAAGCTGTCAGGACAAAACAAACAAACACAAACAAAAAAAATACCTCTTTTCTCTGGTTTCAATAAACATGAAACAACTTACTTTTACTTTAGCATTTGTTTCTTGCATATGGCTAGAAAATAATTTATTTGTTCATTCCTTTTAACTCATTTAGGGCAGTAAATGCTCATGATAAAAATGCTTCCACAATCATGTGATTCAGAGCTACACTAAATCAACCTCATGATACTAGATTGAGCCTTTAAAAAGGTAGTGCTAAAGACATCAGAATGTCAGAACAAGTATTTTCTTTTCAAATAAGAAAGAATAAAGCAAGTGATACTCCACCTGATCTTTCTTATGATTCTTTTGTTCAGCCGAAAGAAGTTGCTGAGAAAAGGGTGAAAGCAAAATTTTCTCAGTGTATTTATTTAAAAGGATATTTGCAATAGACATAAGATATCCTGGTAAAACATTGGATAAAATATACTATTAATTCTGAAATAATGCTGTGCTGTCTCATTATACATGCATTTCCAAGAAGAAACATTCAGAGACAAATTTGTGTATTTCACAATAGTCAACCTATCATAACACAAACCTCTTCTTAAATGAACAGAGGTTTCCCAAGTTCTCAGCATGACTTCATACACTGTGGAATATAGATTGCTAATGGTAAGAGAGTTTTCTGTTCAGAGATCAACAAGATTCAGACAATTCTGTGTCTTATAAAGGAAATAGTATATGTTAGGCTATAGCAAATTCCACACTTTTGGCATCTCTCAGAAATTCCTGGAGAACACAGAACAAGTTGTGGTTTGCAATCCCACTAGGAATTTCCAGTGGGTTTTATATTCTAATCATCATCCACACCTTATTATTAACTACTTGTCAGTTTAAAGAAATACATCTGGGAAAAGCAGGAAGTCCAAGGACCAGAATTAAGAGGAGGTAAGATTTTTCACCCACAAAGTGAGGGCTAATGAATATCACTGCGATGGTACTTTTCAGGTTTACACATAGGTAGCCCAGGCTACTTAATGTACTATTAATAGGATTATATATTCCATGCTTAGAATTCATACCAAAGTGAGTTAGAAGTTTTACTTGGAAAAGGAATGTTAAATAAAAACCAAACAAAATACTCTACTTCTAAGTAACCTATACATAACCGGCCTCTGACAATCCAAAATATGATTATTTTTGATGATTGAGTATATACCAATTACAAATAATTCAGGTTATGCTATTTTGATACCCACTTAGGAGTTTATTTTCTAAACAAGAACAAAACTTCCTAAGAAAACATTGGTTAATATAGTACTGCATGAGGAATTAATATGCAGAAATTAATCCCATTAATTTACATTGAATGAATGAATAATATATTTTTAGAATTTGAGAATTGTCAGAATCATCTATTCCAAAGTTCTTATTTGACAGATAATGAAAGGAGGGTTGCAGGGCAGAAAATAGAGATTAGAATGCTGTTGTTTTTTTTCCATTGTGTTATTTTTTCAATTTGCATGCATATACAGCTATTTCACTCAAATGGTTATTATAACATGTAGACAAAAAACATACATGCATGAATTGCCCAGACCCACTGATAAGAGATGCATAAATAAAACCAAAACCCTGAGTCAAGTTATACCTGCATGCAGTATATAACTAGGGAATTAAAAATGAGAGTGGGTGTGAATCAGAGAAAAGTAATTATCTCCACCGGAAAAACAACTCAAGATCGCATCATGCCGAGGCTGAATCATTAGCAGTGTCATCCTCACATACAAAACCAGTACTTTAAATGTATAAGGTGTGGCTGTCATGTGATACAACTGACTCAGTAGACATGAATTTCTCTCTTTCGCTACCTTTCTCTCTTCTCTCTCCCTCTTCTCCCCTCCTTCCCCCCTCCATCCCCCTCCATACCCTCCTGTCTTTCTCCCTCTTTCTCTCCTCTGCAATCACTGTTCAGGTAGGTAAGATATGTCTACCTAAATCCCTTTGATGCACTATAAAAAATGTAGTTTACCAAGTGTTTTGTCTTCCAATGATTTTGATACAAAAATGCATTCTATTCAAAAAGCATTTAAACAATATTTATTCAAAATACCATGCAATGACAGCGTATTAATTGCTAGAGAGTCAAAGACACATATATGATGTTTTCTATCCTGCCAGAACCTAATTATGGTGCTGAAATTAGTCTGTGTATTATAGTGTGAAAGGGTTGCATGATAGAGTTTGAATGAAAAAAAGCCTAGAATCCTAGTACTTTCACATTATTTTTCACAGAACTCTGAATACCGATTTTATCGGCTCAATATTTGAACTTTATAAAGGAACTATGATTCTGGTTTTGTTCCTGGGGCAGATTGAGCAAAGGGTAGAGAAGAGAAGACCCCAGGCAGAGAAGCAGAACATCCAAACAGTACTTGTTTGTTCACAAAGATTTCCAAAATATGCAAAGAATGGTGCATGATTTGAAAATTATAATGAGCAGAACAGACAGATAAACCATATTTGGGGAATTTTAAACTGAACCCTTCCAATTTAAAAATACACATGATCCCAAAAAACAAGCCAAAAAAAGTAAGTAATCATTTATTTATATCTATCAATACCCTCTCTGCTCTTCTTCTATAGAATAATGCAGAGAGATTTTTTCCCATTCAAAAATTTATGTTTGGAAAACGATAGAGTTCAGCAAAATCGTCCCCCCCAATCCCGGTAATTTCTTTCTCGCTCCTCACTGGAGACAGAAACAGTATGGATTTTTGAAGCCAGACATTCTGGTGTTCCACTACTTACAAAACTTGTTGCAAATTATTTCACCTCTTTTTTTTTTTTTTTTTAAAGATTTATTTATTTATTTAATTTCCCCCCCTCCCCTGGTTGTCTGTTCTTGGTGTCTATTTGCTGAATCTTGTTTCTTTGTCCGCTTCTGTTGTCAGCAGCATGGGAAGTGTAGGCGGCGCCATTCCTGGGCAGGCTGCACTTTCTCTTCACGCTGGGCGGCTTTCCTCACGGTGTGGGGCTCCCCCACGCGGGGGACACCCTTGCGTGGCGCGGCACTCCTTGCGCGCATCAGCACTGCGCATGGCCAGCTCCACACGGGTCGAGGAGGCCCGGGGTTTGAACCGCGGACCTCCCATATGGTAGACGGACGCCCTAACCACTGGGCCAAAGTCCGTTTCCTATTTCACCTCTTGAACTTCTGATTTCTTTATCTGTAAAATGGGAATGAGAGCCACCTCACGAGCTCCAAAAGGCAGCAAATGTGTTATTGACCTTAGCACCTAAGAAGTCTTTAACACATGGTAGATGCACCAGCAAATTAAAATTATTACTGTCACTAATTTTAGCACTGTCCCTTCAATAAAACTAAAAGATGCCAGCCTCAGTCCCATTTTCATAAAAAAGGTTACTTTTTATTGATTTCCCCTTTGTACTAGCATTCAAACGACTAACTCATTGGCACATGTCTTTCTCTTCTCAATGTGCTTTACTCAGTCTTTATAGTTTCTCGATCTATTAGAAGCAAAGTCCTGCTGGCTTTTAGTTTCCTTTCAATCATCTAAATTCTTCTCTTCCCTAACTAGGAACAATTTTGCTCTCTAAAGAATCAGAATCCTCTTTGCTGCACATGCAGGGAGAAAAAAGTAATAGCTATTGTTCTGAAAATATAGCATACTCAGAGAGCAGTATCAAGTACCAGGACAGATTTGCTAGCTTCATCTGATGTCATTGTGATTGCCAATCTACTATCAAAAAGTTTTTAAAATCTTTAAAATGCTGAATCATTAGTACCACTTGACCCTTCAGAAGTTTTTGTTACCTAGCAATTGATTTTAATTCATTGGTGTTTGAAGGATCGCAGGATGTAAACAACAGAATTTTGGATAGGCAAATAGAAAACCCTAAAAAAAAATGCACTACATTAAAAAACAAAACAAACAACTTCACTACAACAAGAATATCAATTGTAAAGAACAAAAAAGAAAAAGAAAGAAAGAAAGAAAAAAGCAAGCAAGCAAGAAAGGTTATTTGGAGGAAAGTTTCACAGCTATAAACTGGAGGGCTTAATATGAATGATAAAGAATATTAACATTGTTGACCAAACATATCCGTGGCCACCATCTTTCAGATAATCCAGTATACCTCCCAGTGATGTGTCTTTATTTCTACTATTCAGTGATAAAGCAGCATGTAGCAAGTTGGTGGGATTCAGGAAAGGAATTATATATATTCAGTTCTGAATCTATGTTTATGCAGGACATGCTTAAGATAAAAAAAAAAAGTTTCATGTGGAGTCCCAACACAATAACAAGATGAAGAACTGAATGCTCAAGGGATACTAACCTAATGGTAGGAAATCAGTAAACAGCTAATTAGGATGATTAAATGTACTCAGGCTTTTGGTATTCTTGCCTAATGAGAGAGACCCTCTCCTTGCTACAGAAATTTTAACAATATTACATTTCTGCAGCAAGATGTTTTAAAAATTATTTCTGCTATTATTTACTATTAACATGCTTATCTGTAGGCCTACCTGCTCATTTAATGCCTGTAATAAATTTATTTCATTACTTGCAAGGTTTAAAATAATTAATTTACCTTCACTGAAGAGAAAAAATTATACTAGCAAAAAATAAATAAAAGTAAAACAAAGATATAGCAGGTTTGAAACTAAAAAAAAAATCTGAGAAAAATATTTGGAAAATATTTTTATATGGAGAGAGTGAATACCCAAACAGATAACAGATTTTATAAATCAATAAGGGCCAAAAGAAGTACAAGATTGTGCGAACAGCACAAATAAGACAAAGGACATGAAAAAGTGATTTAAAGGTTTTATCTTGAGCTAGTGAGAAAAGAAAAGAGACTTTTTTTTTTTCAGGTAGACCACAGAGGCTAAAATTTAAAATATTGACAGAAATCTGTCTTAGCTATGATGTAAATGCACTATTGGTGATATATTATGTATGGTAAAATGCAGGCAAAATTTATATTTTTATTAATAAATATATCTTTGCAGGAAGATATGATTGGACATACGTTTCTCAAAATGTTAGCCATGGGTTTCAGTGGTGGATGCAATTTCTGTATCTTTTCAGTGTTTCCTTTATTCAGTTCTGTATTGCTTTACATTAGTAAATAAATTTTCATTTTTACAAAAGCAATAATGCTACATTTACAAAAGCTGTATTGTTTATATTAGGGTTCAACATACAGGCTGTAGATCATTCCAAATGTATCAGGGCACAAAGCAGAAGGCTGAAATCTGTGCTGTGATTCAACACAAACAAAGGAAAAATGATCCTGAACCAAAGAGACTAATATAAATACCTGGCTTTCAGAGTCCCCTCAGAAATAGTTCTAATGAACATAGGACTAGTGCAAAAGGGCAAGATGGAATAGATGAGAAACACACTTGCTGAAGGGCAGGATATTCATAATGGACTTCACTGTACAGATGCTCCTGGGCATGACAATCTGAGTTTCAGTTTCCTCATGTCTAAAATGTGTAGTCTGGGCAAGGTGATCATCACTGGTTTCCTCAGCTTGAACATGCTGAACTGAGAGCCTTGGAACACCTACTTATAACCCAGCCATTCTTCACCTACAAGAAAAAGTCTTGTAAGCTTTGCAGGAAACACTCGAGACAGACATAAATTGAAATTATAATGGAAGACAGTTAGCTCCACATATTAAAGTTAACTTGGTGAAACCACATCCTTTATAAGGTTAAGGGGTTGTGGTCTTTAACAAATAAGACGGTTTGAGTGAGGGGAGATAATTTCCCCATGTCACCCTCAATAATAATATTAACTACTTGATGAAAACAGTATCCAGACAGTCTACAATGGCTAGGTTTCCACAGCATTGCTGATCTGAAGCAGACAGCGAAATTAGATTTCTAAAATATGCCTATTAAATACAAGGCATTCAGAAAACACACACCAGAAGAGCAGCAACTGTAAAAGGTAGCAAGGTTGCCATGAGACTCAAACGAGGGGAAAGGAAGTCATGTTTTGACAGAGGATTTGAAAAGGTTTCATTCAAACATCACCATTAACCTTGTTTGCTAATTTCAGAATGTATTTCATTACCTCTCTATTTCAACCTCCACGTTGACTCACCACCACCATTGCTGTTCCTTTATAATTGAAATGTCTGACAAAGTGGAATCATTTGAAGATTAAAAAAGGAAGAAGAAAAGCTTCCAAAATTTCTTCTAAGGATCTGATGTACAGTTTCACACTCAAATACTGGATCTTGTTTTTACAAACTAAATCTAATTGCCCTTTTTAAAAGGTGGAAACACGGACTTATAAAATTATTAAACTTGTATTTTCAGCAAGCTATATTTATATACCTTTGTTTACTCTTATAATGTGAGTAACTTATGGTCATGGTTTACACAATTTATTATATATATTTCAGGAAATATTAAGTATTTTCAGAACTACTTACAATTCACTTATATTTCTCTAGGCAGCAGTGGAATATATATATATATATAATATGAAATTTTATATTTTATAAATAGTGAAAATTGGGGATCAAGCTTATAAGTGTATCTGCAGAATACAGATTCCATTTTTAATATCCGACTTCTAAACTTTAGTAACATGTGATAATCTTGAATTATTTAAGAAGCGCAACGCTTAATCTGTATTTTCTTCTTTTATTTATTAAGTTCTCAGCCTAAAGGGGAGAAAAAACATATTCTTCTATGAAAAGTTGGTTTCAGCAATATCGAGGATTGGTATAACTTATGTAGATACATGATGGAGAAAGAACTATTCTCTGTTCAAAAACAAAATGTAAATCCTCCAAAGGATTATGATAAAATTAGTGATTTAGCCAAGATGGGAAAATAGAGTGCTTTAAAGCTTACAAATTACCTTTTTAAATTTGTTTTGGCAATCTGTTAATTCTCCTTGGCATAACCTCTCAGATAAACAAAATTTAGGTTTAAGGGTGCAGAACATTTTGTTTAAAACCAACACAAAACTAAAAATGTCTTCTTTGCATCAAAAGTAAGAAAGTGGGTTCGAGGCAAAAAATCGAGTGGTTTAAATTCTCACCTGATACTTCAATAAAATTACTTGTCACTACTTTCAGCTGGCGATTACAGGGACAGAGCCCCTTACATTAACAATGCCGACAGATCCGACATTTTACTGATGGCAAGACAGTCCGGCAGATTACAGCACAATGTAGATTTAATCTCTCCAATGACTTGATAGCCTCAAATGAAGGATTCTCAAATATCGTGGTTCTGACCTACTCAGGGTGAATAAGTATATAATAAATTACCTGTCCCAAGCTTTTTAACAAGAAAAAGAACAGGAATCAGACTATCTCTGTGCTAACTCCAAAGTATAATTAAGTTTATGGCAAAATTTGCATGGGAGAGGGCAAAAGATCATCCTATTTAACAGATTTCAAGAAATAAACTTGCATTGATAGATGACCCTGTGTGATGCCAATACAGTAATGTGGTAGCAGCAGGTTACAAAGAAGCCAGATTCCAAGAGAGGCTCATTTGACTCGTGATTGAGGAAAACTTGAAGTAAAAGTGATTTCTCCTCGGGAAGGAAGGATGAATTTGCTGCACGGAGTCACAGTGCCCACTGGCCAGCCAGAGCGTTAGTCAAAGTCACACCAAGTGTTCAGTGTTCTGGTCATGCTGTGGATAGTCTGACTGAAGGGACAATGGACAACTCCTGCCTTCAAAAAGGACAAAGCATGAAGAAACACAGTAAAGGACAATACCAGCAATGAAGAAAGAGCAGGTCCACCTAGATGTTTTGTTCTGAGCATGACAAATCAAACATCTTTAAAAGCTTTAATTTATATAGTGCTTCCCTTAAGGCAGGCTGATTAAATTAGAATCTCCATTATCCAGCAATAGTGCTGCCTAGGCATGGGCACTTCACCAATGTGCTGCTTCCTGTCCTTGTCAGCAGACCCAGAAATACCACCGCAGCAGATTTTGTGGACGTTGAAAATTAGCCGTGAGCCTTCTGCCTTCAGAAGGCAAATGCTTGTCCTCTCCTCCCTCACCAGAAAGAAAAGAAACTTGAGCCAAAGCTATGGCTAGCTCATGATTTTAGGAGAGACACTTAAGGCTCTGAGCCACAGAGTTCCTGATAAGTAAGATAGGAATCATAATACTTGTTTCACTGACAAATAGCTTTTTAAAAAATTTATAAACATTACATAGAAGGATATCTTTTTCCTTCTGGAATGCTCCTAGGAAATTCATTACTGGAGCCCATCAACCCTTGACCACCTTCCACCCTTCCGTTCTCCTTCTCCCAATTCCTTCAAACAGAATTCTATGATAACCAATCACAACTGTGAATATCCAAACTCCTGGGTGATGTGCATACCGAGTATCCATGGCTCCAGTGGTATTGCTTGTGCTGCACCACTCTAAACCCGTGTCTTCATAGTCCTTTCTGTTTCACCCCCAAGGACCATCTCTCGAGGTCTCTCTGCCTCAGAAAATATATTTCCCCTTAAGGAAGTGATGGGGAGATTAAAACAGAGAATTTTAGAGATGAATAAGATTATACAAATTCCTCATTTATTTATAATAAAAGCTGGTCTAGGGAGAATAGGTAACCACCAAAAGTTACACAGACAGCAAGTGGTAGAGCTGGAAAGCAAACCTAGTTCTCTTAATTCCTAAATTAGTGCTTGGTGTGTAGAGATATTGGTGGTTGTCACAACTGGGCATGGTGGTTGTGGTGCTGCTGCTATTGCCATCTAACAGGTAGAGGCCAGGAATGCTTCTAATCACCGCACAATGCACAGGGCAGCCCCGCAGCAGAGAATTACCCAGTCCCAAATGTCAGTAGTGCCAATGTTCAGAAAATCTGATCGAGCCTATGAGGCAGGAAAATTGAAATTATTGCATATTTTTAATGAAAGTTCTAATCAAGTATGAATTATATTGTGAAATATCAAAGCAAGTGTGTTAATAATGGCTTCCCTTTCAAATTTCAATTCTCTGCCCAAATATACCATGAAACAGAATGTTTCCAATTCCACATTGAACCAATATTTACTATCATCACATCTCATTTTACCTTGAAATGTTAATTGCTGTACCAGCAGGGCTGCATGGTTGATTTAAATTTACATTTGCTTTTAAATTTGATTAATCTAGTCTCTTAGGAGCCCATTCTTCCACAGCTACTCAGAGGGAAAATAGGTTTTTGAGTACACAACAGTTTTTAAAAAAAAACTCCTGGCAGATTTGGTAGTTACACTTTTATTTGCAAAGTGACTTTTAACTTTAAGCAGGAAAAATAAGGATGCTAAGATCATCATTTATGCTGGTTACCTCTCCCAAATATCTTAGGCATGATGTAATACTATAAGAAGGAAAAGAAAATATAGAGCTTCAACATACTCCTGGTAGTCCAGAAAAATATGCCATCTTTTATGAGTATCCCAACATATCTGATTTTAAAAATGTATATAAAACTCTGACCAATACTCTTGAAGCTAATATTCTTGCTACACAGAACCACTGTTTGTGTCTAGCTTTTGGATCAATTTCCAACACTGCTTTCTGGGACTGTCCCATTGGACAGTGCTGAACACGGGGCAGAATTCCATAAGAAAGTAATTGTGCATGTACCTAGAAGATGTGGATGATGATAAAGGAAAGAGGAACTACCTAATACTCACCAAACACCATCCTAAACATGTTATTCTTTCATCCTTGCAACATCCTGAGAGATTGGTATAATTTTCCATTTTTCAGAGAAGAAAATAACAACTAAGTAAAGTTAATTTCCCCCAACATCACTTAACAGGAATGGACCATGATTCAGACTTTGTCTCCCTGACTCCAAAGGCCTAGATATTCCAATGACAAATTCTCCCCCATTTCTCACTTTCTAATCCAAAAATGCTAAATATTGGCAAGCAAGTCTTCCAAACCCACTGGAAGGCAGGCCTCTCTAATCAAGTCACTTTCCCAATATCAATGATGTACCATAAAGTCCTTCTCAAGGTAGCACTCCAGGAGTCACTGCCAAACAATTCTTATGAAGCAGATGGTACAATGAAGCCCATTTGTTCTCCACTATAAACACTAAGAAGCACAAAAAGGAACCCTCCATCTTTCAGTGAAGCTGGATCAACATTTCGAACAGGGATGGATTCTTTCCTTCAACTTGGTAAACCTCAGTTTGAATTCTGATTCTGACAGTTCCATAATCATTCTTACAAACCACTTAACCTTATTCCATACATGCACTCTGGGATAAAACAATTGGCATTCTGTGAGAAGGTTATTAAATTTGGAGGGCAAAATATTATTAAATTATTATTAAATAAAGGTTTCATGTGCAAAGTTTTAAAGCCCTTCCTCCCTCAGGGATTTTTCAGAAGGACCATTATGAGTCAATGAAGATTGTCAAGTAGTGCTGTTTGATTTGATCACCAAGAGGTTTTCTACTCTACCGCCATTTTGGTTAACATATTAATAACTTGAGACGATTTCAAGTAGTCTCAAGAGATAGTTTAGGATTCTGTCTGATTAGATGAAGTAGTATTGCTGAAGGACATGTTCTCCTCTGACATCTCTGCAGCAGCTAATAGCTTGGACTACTGCCTCAGATCTGGAATAAGTACTTCCCCATGACCTTCCCCTGCTTTTGCTTCTGACTTTGACACAATCACTAAAGTGCATGATACATGAATCTGTATGTATCTACATACAAAAATATGATCTTAATTGAATGTGATGTGACTCCACAGCTTGGTGACTAGTGCCTTAGTACAATTTTATATATTTTGTCATAGCCCTTAAACATAGAACTTTAAACTGGCACAAAGACACCAAGCTAGGAAGCCAGAAATAGAGATGCTTACATCAGAGATTTTTTAGAGGGGAAAACATAATTTTTAGGTGTTTTTTTGAACAAAGAATGCAAAACAGCACACAGCATTAAATGGGCATTTTCTACATATTTAATCTATGATTTTCAATCATCAAATCTCTTTTCCTAAGTTATAACTAAGGTTTTATTTCAGAGAAATAACTGAGTTTCTTCCATGTAGCCATAATATATATGCATATATATGCATATATATGTTAATTTTCTGCATTGAACTACAGAATTTTATCATTCCTATCTAAATACATCCCAATACTGATGTATCTGAAATCAGTGGGCCTCAAATTTACCATCTCAATGATAAACGTTTCAAGGAAAATTAATTATGACCATTCCTTGAAGAAAACTGCCATACTCAATTAATTCACTGGTAGAGAAGGAAGGTAGAAAAATAGTTCTGTTACTATTATTTCTGAAAGACATATTTCACATAAATGATCTTATTTTAACCTTTTTATCCCCGTGTTACATCTGAGGCAATTGAAGCTTTAAGATGTTAAGTTATTTGACCGATCATTTAGTCTCTATGAAGCAGAAGGTAAGACGAAGCTCATTTACCTTTCCTACTTGACACAAAAGGCAGAAAACCATGAAGAGTAGTTTATTCAGTGGAGTTGAATGAACATTCTTAGCAGAGAGTTTATGTCAGAGTGTGGGGAAAACACAGGTTTTGGAGCTTAGTAAACCTGAGTTTGAATTCTGGCACTGGCACTTACAAATGATTTTTCACCCAAATAAAGGAACTGGATTCAAAATGAAGTGAGTTTCATTCCTGGGATGAAATTTATCCCATTATAACACAATGCCTTCTGAAAGAAATCCTGCCAATGAAATCATTTTTTAATATCATTTGTTTGATACTTCGGAAGAAATAAACAAACACAGATGCACAATTTATTCCTTAGCCTCATAGGGATTGAAGGGAATTTGCAAAGTCATAAAGAACATGTCTCTTGTCCTAAAGAAGACTACATATCTGCAAAAGCAATATTTTGGGCATTGTATAAATAATTTCCAGAGATGTATCCCTTGGCTTCTTTCAATATTTCCATCAGTTAGAATAAAAGATAAATCAAAGGTAGAGACCAGACACACTTGATATTTCTCTTGAGCAGGCAACTGGAAAGAATGCAGATAGGGAGGAAAAAAAGCCTTGTATCAGAAGCACAGTGGCAGTTTTACTGGGAGAAATACAAGACGCCTCTTATAGAATTACCCTGTAAGTAGGTGTAGTCAAGTAGGAAAGCAAAACCTAGGAATTAGGAGTAAGTAAACTGTGGGCATGAGGCTAGTCTGGTGTCTGTTCGTGAGTGTCCAGCCAAGGGCTGTAGTCCAGGCAGAGGTTTCCAATCCCACGGAAAGTTAGAAAGAAAAAGGCCATGTATCAAGCACAGATTCCAAAAGTTGCAACCTAGCTAAACAACTAGATGCAAAGCGGGTACAGAGTTAGAAAGGGTGCAGAGTTAGAAATTCTAGCAACAAAACAAAACAATCAGCTTTCTAGATTTGACTCTGAATGGATTCAGTACAAGTCATTTAGGCTCTCTGGATCTCAGTTTTCTCAATATAATATGTATAATATGGGTTGTGACTAATTTATCCTTAGATCTATTTCTAGCACTAATATACTATGGCTTAGTCAGGGGAAGGAAAGAAGGGCAGATATTAAAATTAGAGGTAGAGCAAAGGGACAATCAATATCAAAGAAGACTTCGTGCTTAGCCATTAAGTTGCAGCTTAAAAGCCCATCCCATTTCTTTCATGATGTCATTACAAAAACACTGAGATAAAGTAAAATCTTGTCCCCAAACATAAATAATATGCATATACCTCAAGCATACCTTCTCAGTTGAAGTCTGCACACAAAAAGGATACTTTAATCATAGTTTTAAAATACAGGTTAAAATAAGAAGAGAAAACAGGTGATGTCTGTGGAGAGAGACAGTTTAGAGCTGAATAAACACCCTGATGACAAAAAGATAAAGGATCTGAAAGAGAAGGCCTGTGACCAAAGGAAGCAAAATAAGCTAGTTCTTTTTCAGAATAAAGAGATTATGCTATAAGCAGAATAATGTTATAAACAAAGTCTCGGCACTCCACAGACATTTGTCTTTCAAGAGAACAATTTTGACTGAAAGTTAGAAAGCAGAGACTTAGGTACCAGACCAACAAAGACACTTTAATACAAGAAGAATGGAGAAACTCTTTGCTTTGGATTCAGGGAATAGAAATTAATGATAACCAGGCAAGAACAGTGCCCTCAAGGGGTCTGGGGATTGAGGAGGAAGAGGACACTGAGGAGAGGATAGCGGAAATGATCAGTATTTTAAATTTAGTGAACTAGATCTTTCAGAACAAATAACAGGTCTATATATCATACATGAGGAAAATTGCCCTGGCTTAAGTCTTTTGTGGGCCCCAGAAAATTATATTCTTAAGCAAACCCATTCCTGTGCCTGTAAACCTATTGTATGTGGTGGGGCTTTGGGTAAGATTCATTTAAAGGACTTTCGATTAGATCATTTTTTATTAGATTGCTTCAGTTAAGGGCCTTTGACTAGATTGTTGGACCCTTTGATTGGATTGAATTCAGATGGAGGCCTTTTATTAGAGTACTTCAGTGAGTCATGATCCAGAGTGGGTCTTGGACCTCTTGCTGGAGCCCTTTATAAAAGGGAGAAACCTGCTGGGACACAGAAAGAAAGAGAAATGTAAGCTTTTACTCTACCATGTGAGAGAGGTATCCAGAAACGCCTACTGCCACAGAAAGAAAAGAAACCCTTAGAAGCTGAGAGACATGATGAAGGCTGAAATAACAGGAGAAGTCCAAAGCTGAAGAGTCATAGTCTGGGGAGTGAAGAGTCATTTACCTGATTGCCCACAGCTGAGCACAGGGAGAAAGTGAGCATGGAGGAGAAAGCAGAGACCAGCTGCCATTTTGCCTTGACCTGGGATCTGCCAGCAGCTGACCTTTGATGAGACAGCATCTCTTGATGATGCCTTGATTTGGACATTTTCACAGTCATGAAACTGTAAGCTTCTACCCTAGTGAATTTCTATCCTAAAATTCAAACCCACTACTGGTATATTGTATTGGCAACCTGTGGCAAACTAAACCAAAATTAAGCCCCAAAATGTAAAATAAGTTATAAATTTATGTGGCTAGTTTTGAACAAGCAGAGGTTATACATCTACAACTAACCAATTCATAAACACAAACACCCGCACGTGTGCAATATTATAATCCAAGTCTGTCTCTACCAATAGGAAAACAGAATACTTTAAATTGCTGAAGACGTATTCTATGATATAAGGAGCACTGAGAGGGAAGAAGACTGAAAGTAATCTGAAATGGACAAAGGCCTTGAAGAATCAGAGCCTACTGTTCAGAATCAGAAAACCCCCGTTTTGACTTTAAAGGTAGTATGCAATTAGCTACGTGATGTTGAGGAAGTCGCCTAGACTTTAAAATAAGGAACTTGAATTGGCGTGTTTGTTCATTGTAAGAATCTATGATGCCCCAAGCATGTTCACTGGGGAGGCAAGCTTCTTTGGGACACAAGTACATGAAAACCTCAACAAGCCCATGTTTCATTAACAGTGTAATCTCTTGGATAGCAGTTTTTCACATGGTCATTTAAATCACACACACACACACAAAGGCATCTCCATGCTTTTTATTTTTTCCACTGACAAACTGTAAATAAATGAATGGTTTTAGTTAGAATGTAATGCTAAAGGCCATTAAGTGTTATTAACAAGGCAAAAAAAAATATTTTAACAGCTCCATTAATAAATCTATAAAGAACTAATGTGATTTCTTTAAAGGGTTCAATTTCAGTAGTATTTTTTTTCCTTTTTATAATTGGTAATAAGAAGAGAGCTTGAGGAAAGAAAATAGTATTTCCAAAGCCCTATAGTGAGGGCTAGTTTATCACTTAGCCAGGATAGTACAATTTTAATTGTATATTTAGGTCATTGGCTGTAACTGCTGATAAGCTGTTACTGTGAAACACCCTAAAATCAATAAAGAAAATGTTAGAAGGAGAGGAAAGTTGTAAATGGAAATGTTAAGAGATTCTTAACTATGCTGTCTCAAGTGCTACTGTTGGAATACAATTTGAACTTTAAGTGTGATTTAGCAGAACTATGAAAAGAAAGACCTCTGAACCAAGGCACTTATTTTCAATTCTATAGAAAACTAGCAGTGCTGTGTTTACACCAGACTAATTAAGTGACAAGTAAAAGTATTCATTTAGGCATACAGCCCTCATTGCATCTGTCCTCATCTGAAAAGAGGAAAATAAATGAAAAAGGAAGGGAAGCTCTTTGCTACAGAAATCTTTAAAAATGCTCACAATCATTTAGTATGCAGAGTATGCCAGCACTGTTATAAACACATATTAAAAATATAATTATGCAGAGATTCACCTGATAATATATTTTCCTTTACTATTCTGTCTTCCAATTATTTCCAATGTATTTTGAGTTGCTACCTAATCAAATGCCAGCTACATTCAAAGTTTTATGTTCTAGAAGAGACTTCAGATTGTTACTGCTATGCTCACTAAAGCTATTTTAGACAGCAGGTTGATATGGTAAAGGTAATGTGAACAGTTGCATAAATTTGTGCTTATAGTGTATGTAAATAATCAATTTATATACAATTGATTGGATGCATATTTTATGGCAGTGAGCTGAGCATAGTATTGTTCCTCATAGAGGGAGCAGGCATATGTCAAGGCAATTCGTTAAATATATATTAATAATAGCAAAATGGGAACAGGTTTGTATTTTTCTCTTGAAAATAATTTTAAAGTAATATGCTACTATTATTGGCTCCTGCTTTAAATCCCAAGTTCACGCTGACATATTACTAGGTTCAGAGATGCAATAATAACAGCAAATATGAACAATCTAATGAAAGAGGATGAGAAAAAAGAGAAAGGAAAGAGATAGGATAAAATTGAAAAGCTCTTTTTAAAATGCATAACATCAATCTCTAAAACAAAGTAAGAATCATACTATAATTTACTTATAAAATTCCAAAGCCTTATTAAAGTCCCCTATCCAATTAACTTAGAACTACAACTCTCAGCAAATGCCAACTAATAATTAACACCATTTTAAAAGAAAATAGTTTCACTAAACCATCTCTCTGAGAAAAATTCTCAGTTCACTTGGTAGGTTAAAGAAATGGTAATTTAACAGTAACTCTTCATACTTGCATCGTTCCTTTGTCTCTGTGAAGGCAAACAAACATTTTGGCAAGTCATCCATGAATGCATGTGGGTGTGGGCAACAGTTCCTTCACAGGACAGCTGGATGAGCCCTATAAAGATGCTGGAGCCAAATGTTTATTCTAAACCCTTCTGGTGTGAAGCACAAGGGGAGGCCTGCAACACAGCTAGTTTGAATCATCCTTTCTGCAGAAAGCTAAAACTACTCACAGTGGGCCCTCATTCTTATACATTATCTGAGCAATCCACCACATGGGAAACGAGGTACAAGTACAAAATCAGAGTACAACTTTGTCAGTTATTAAGAAAGTTAAGGTTTTTTTTTTTAATCTCTACACCTTGTCTTTGAAAAGGCTGATTTCTACATATAGTATTGAGAGGTTAAACACACGCACACACATGTACACACCGCATATTTTGAACAACAAATAAATAACAATAAAATATCGTTGTGCACATTTATCTTAGCATGACAGTTTGCAGGCAGGGAAATTTCCCTTCTGGTGTAATTTGGCAATATCTGAAGATATTTTTGATTGTCAAGACAAGGGTGGTGCAACTGGCATCTCATGGATATATAACCAATGATGCTGCTGAACATCCTACAACGCACAGGACACCCATATATGATAATTATCTGGCCTAAAATGTCACTAGAACTGACATTGAGAAACCTGCTTTAGATATAATCAGACTATGTGGCTGTTACTAGTTAAGTAGTATTGCAATGTACCGACCAACACTATATCTGATAATTAAACTATCATTTAAAATATCATTTCCAGAGGAAAATTAAATTGAAAGAATATAGCATGTCTAAAAGAAATGTTTACATGATGTTAAGACTAGCCGTTCTTTCTTTCACAGTATTCAAATAAGTATAGAGAGTAAATACTCACATTCCATTGTGAGTTTACACAGGCATATGTTTTAAGTTTCAACTTAAAATTCTATGATTCCATAACAAATTCACATATTAATTTGATGTGTACTGAGGTTCAACTGATTTTGGTAAAAGAACTACAACTTCTACTCCACAAACTATAACAAAGGAAACAATATTAAATGACTTTCCTAAATATTTTTCATATTATACTTTCTCATTAAAATAAACACCTCACACTAGCATTCAAAGTAAATGTGAGAGACAGTATTTCCATTAAATAAGTCATCTGAAAAGACTTAACCTCCTCTTAAAAGAACCAATATGCTTTTAATGTGTTTCACCTTTTGAGACCAATGTGTAATAAAACCCTCAAATTAAGTAGATTGCATTTTAGCTTAGATTAACTAATGACACAATTAGAGTGCCACATAATTCACCATTACTGCTCCAAAGGAAATCACTTAAGTATTTAAGCTCTTTAAGAGGAATTCACTGATAAGTAGACTATCTACAAAACTCTCCTGCAGATTAGTGGTATTGGAGCCACTATTGGTCGAAAAAAGGGAAAATAATAACCATCATATTCTAAGTTACATGTTTAGTGGCCAAAATAATACATGGATTTTTAAAGTCCACTGCTGTTTTTCACCTTCATCCCCCTCAAAATGATAAAGAGAGGTGCACTTGCTTAGATCCATCTGATTTTAACCATGTCAATGGCAATTAGAAAGAGTGAGCCTTAATTACTAAATCTTATAATTTGCACTCTATTCAAAAATCCCCCACCATCACAGAACAACTTTGAATGTCATATTAATAGGCAAATTGCAGCAACCTCAAATTTTTTGTGAAATTATGTTGAATATATACTTAAAGCTATGCATATAACATATATATACATAACATGGGTGATGTGAATACTTGGGTTTGGATTTGGTAAAGGAAATTTACAATTATATTTTTTCCATAACTTCTTTCTAAATACCTTACTTCTATACCTACCTTAGAAACTATAGAAGTTATGACCTGAAAAAGTTAGAAAATCCGGAGTATGAAATAGAAAGTAAGCAATGAAAGTCGATGAATAACAGCACTAATCTGGAATCTACAATGTCCGTAATGACTGATTAAAAGAAAATATTTGAAAATTATTTTTTATAATTATAGTTAAATGTATAAAAATGTTTGAGATTGCTGATTCTATTTTTGGTTTACAACCAAAGAAGCAATTCTGCCATGAAAAGCTGATTTTTTTTAAGTAAGATACAAGAACATTATTCAGGGAAACCCTGAATATTCCTACTTTTTCAGATCATATCGGTCATTCTTGATTCACATATATTGACTTAGTAAAAGCTAATGAACATTTCCACATGCTACATTCATGAGACCAGCATTTAAGAATGACCCAGATGGAGAAGTTACCTCAAAAATAGCCACATATGTCAATAAACTGGCATTTATAATGTTTGAGCTAAGAAAATCCCTGGCCACTGAAGACTAGAAAACCATACCATGCAAGTAATTTATAGTGGGATATAGAATTTGGTTATCAAGTTCATTTATTTGCTCCTGGATACTATGACTTTTTTTTTTTTTTTCCCCCAACCATAAGACCCACAAAAAAATCATCAATGTGGATTTCTTCCTGAGGTTTTCAAAGAATTTTAACTGCTTAGGCACAAGTGAAATCATTTCTGCCCCTGGAAGAAAGTGCTGCCTATGTAAACTTACTTAAATGACTCTTGCCATAGTAAGAAGAGGCCATTCTAATCTTGATGAAAAAAATAAATTGCCATCCCACCCCAAATGTATCACAAATCTCTAGATAACCAAATCTAGAGGAGAGGAGAAACCAAGTATCATTCTTCCAAGTATGTGGGTTTGCTATTTTGAGCTTGCTACTTTGAGTTAGCAACCCACGAGGACCGGGCGGGCTTCCACGGCCGGCGGTGAGCCCCTAGGCCAGCACGTAGGCCTAGGTTCTCCAGGTGTGGGGGACGCGCGGTAAAAACCACGGAGACAGCCTGTGAGACTGAGCTAGTCCACTTTATTGCGGAAATACACTTGATTATATAAGGTCGGGTCAAGGGAGGGGTAGGAACGGGGGCGGATTAACTACGGGGCAGTAGTGGATAGGCGGAGCTGTGCAGGCAGCTATGAGGTAGGCGGTGAAGGATAGCAACGGCTGGAAAAGGGAGATAACAAAGGCTAGGAGGAGGGGTGAAGGGAGGCAGCAACACAAGTACATGTTACAATCACCTCACATAGGGTCATTTTTCACTTTCATGTATAACAGAACATAGACTTACAAAAGTGGAGACAGAAATCAGATAATGTGACAATCTTTGCAAATAACTGCTACATTCTCAACTGGGAAAATTATGTCAATTTTATTTCCAAAATTTCCAGGTCCTAAATATGTAAGGTCAATTGGAAGGATGAATATCAAGGAAAAAGATGGATAGAAATAAGAAACTGCTTCCTAACTATGCTCAAGTTCTAAAAGTTATATTTTCATTCATTTATTCAGTATATATTCATTGAGACTCTACAGAATGCCAGGAATTTTTAATTGCTGAGTCTATCGCATTGAACAAGAAGGATACTATCCCTTCTCTCATTCAAGGTTAAATACGGCATGGTAGGTAATTAATGAATAAATAAGCAAATATCAGGCAGCAGTAAGTACTATGAAAAAACACACAACAGGATGAGATGCTCTGAAAATTACTGCAAGATATGCCCTCCAATGTACTGCTAGCTTTCTCATGGTCCTTTCTCCATATAACCTTCACAGTAGTCTACAAAATCATTAACCTTATTTTGCCACACCTCTGCTAAATTTTTTCATTGCTTATTAGAGAATAAAATGAATATCTTGTGATGTTCCAGATCCTTCAAAACATGCCTTCTCCACCTGCTCCCCATCAAACCTCACTGTTCACACTATGTAATTACATCTCATTGTCTGTAACCTTTATTGGTCATTCACACATTTCACCCATTCCATCAAGAAAATATTTATTGAGATTCATTTACATGCTGGGGATACAATAGAGAATATAGTTAAGGTCTCTTCTGTTATAAGAACCTAAACCCTGACATTGAAGACAGATACTAAGCACACTCTCACAGAGTTACTGCCCATTGTAAATGTGAAAAGTGCTCAAAAGCGGGGAACTTGACATTATTAGAATGAATAAAAGGGGGTATGATTCCCAGGAAAAAATGACAATTGGACTTCTTCTGGTAGTTATCTTATCATATTGCAATTATTTGTTTCTATGTGTTCAGTAAATTTGTGCACTCCTCAAGGAGAGTTTACTTCTGGGTGCCCAAGCACAGTATAAAGAGCACCATATAAAATATATCAAATGATAAAGGAATTATTGCCGACAGGTTTTTTACCTCTTCTGACCATATCACAGATAGTTGTGACTATAGCTAAAAACAGACTCAACAGGTTCAAGTGCAGTTTTTATTACTATCAAGTTGGTCTTCCATACCTAGCTCTTCCCAACAAACATCTCATAATTACACTCAACTCATGTGGCCCATGACATTTCTCTTTCTTCTTCCAACTCAAAACCCTATTTTCAGACCCTACTTTTCTAAAAAAATATCGTATTTACCTGCTAACCCCTTCCAAGAGATAATGGTCTTAAATTCATAGTAAGATTTTCTGTCTGGCAGGAAAGAACTTGAGAATATTAAACTTCCTCTTACCTCCTGGTGAGTAAAACATCCCTCTTTTATGTACAGTATCCACCCCAAAACATCAGCTAATGTGCTAGAAACTATAGGAGACAAAGAAAATTCAGGGTTAGATAATCTCTGACATAACCCAGTGTGGCATTTATTTATATTCTTAAATTCCTGGGTATTTATACATATATGTATCATTTACACTTTCATGTATTTGGGGGAGTTAATTTCAAACCCAAATTTAGAGGTCAAACAGTCCAGTTACTACCTATTCCTATCTATTTGTATTTAACACATAGGGATGAAATGTTTCAACAAGATCATAAAATCACATCATGCCAGAAAAATGACTTTCTCAGAATGTCCGGAGGGTAATGTTTTGGATAGATTAAACTAAAGTATCATATCAAGGAAGTTGCTGGCCTACAAAACATAATGTACTTCTTTAACTAGAGAGAGAGAACAGAACTGCAGAGGACAAATGGCAAAGACTTTTAATTTTTAATATATAAACAAATTACTCCTTGGACACATTATATCAAGATGAAATCTAAGAAATCATTTTTCCCTATAAAATCCTCTGGGAAAAAATATCTTACGGAAAACCAAAATGCAAAGTATTAAGGTATGATATATAGCTTCTTTTATTGTCTTCTTTTGTTCCTGGCTTCATCAAAGATTTTTATCTTGAAAAGAGCCAAATTATACCTTAAAATTAATATTTCTAACTTAAATTTAGTTCAGTTACTTTTATAGAGTGCATTACAACTATTCTAACGTATTCTAGGCAGGTATTGTACTTTAGGGTATACACATATCAGGACCAGTTGCTTCAAAATTAAAGTTACTACATATTGAAACCCTAAGATCTTATGTTTTCAGTATATTTTGTAGTTGTCATTTTAAACATTTTAGCAAAAGAGTTTGAATTCCCCAAAAGACTGGTTCCTTATGCATGGCAGTGACTCCCTGTATATGAGAAGGCAAACTCTTGATTTTGCAGGGAAAAAAAGGGCCAAAGAAATTATATGAGAGCAACTGTATGTCCTTTTACAGCTAGAAGTTGGCTTTACACATTCCACGCCTCATAAATAAACAGAAGAGTTCTGTGAACTATATGCAGATGGCTGGGTCTACACTGGGAGCCTTTTGTGATGACTTTGGTTTGCTTCCCTGTTTTGTCATCTCTTAAAATATCTGCAAAAATTCTTTTGCTCTGCTTCTTAGAAATAGGACAGTGGAATCCTGTAGCTTGACAATTTGCACTCTGCTTGGTTGGGGCTTTATAGAACATGGAGAAATCAAAAATGTTTTTCCTCCTTTTTGTTCACATAAAAATATCTGCCCCCACAACTGGCATAAAAACGCTTTCTGTTTTAAATTTTTATTGCATTATTTTTAAAGGAAATACAATGAAAGAAGCAAGGGTATAAGGTGGTAAAAGAGAGTAATAAGTCAAAGAGGGAGAAAATCCCACAAACCACATCAAGGAAGAGATGAGATTGGCCACTTAAGTAAGCGAGGTTAATGTTGCCACAATGGCACTGAGCTACAGTGCTCCTGCCAAGCCAAAATAAGAAAAGAACTGGGAAGAATAAGGTTATCCGACAAAACAAGGCAGGGGGAAAAGCACAAAAAGTCAAGTGGAAAAGCTAACACAGCAGTTTTGTCTTTTGTTTTATTTTTCTCACAATTATGGCACAGAAAATCCTAGTTGGCTGGTAAGGACATCGGATTTATAAAAAAAAAGAATTAAAATAACAAACATTTCCGTGTTTAAATCATTTAAATGTTGCAAATACTTTTGTTCAACTGCCCCCACTACCCCGAACACACACACACACATGCACACACATTCACTTACTCATCACCATTAACTCCGAAGCAACGGTCATTAGCTTAGCTAATCATAAAGCTTCTTTCTCAACAGCAAGAGCCTAAGGACTTTGGCAATGTAAAAAGTATTGGCATTTCTCTGATGTATATTCAAAAATCTATATCACAATTCTTAATTCAGCATGCATGAGTCAGCAATAGAGACACTGTATCTTTAAAAAGACATGAAGCTTTCCAGTCAAGCCTTTTAAGGCTTTACAAATAGCATTTCAAGAGGGTTGAGAATGTAGACTAAGATAGCAGATGGCTTTTAGTATAATACTGCTCCAGGATCCTTTGATTTTATTACTTTTGCCTTTTGATGGTGCTCTTTTCTGGTTTGTTTTGATGACTTTCTGGCCTAATGGACTGAAATCTGACAGTGAAGCTGAAAAGCCTTAAGTCCTAATGACAGAAAGTGACTTATGGGCAACCTTGGGTAAAGTATTGCATTCCATTCATTGCAGTTTCTATGGCAGAAAATAAAAATTACCCTGACACCCCCTCAGGGTGGGCTGGGGAGAACAGTTATTATTGCTTGACTTACATTATATAAAATAATATTAGCTCCTGTTTATTAAGCATTTCCATGAGCCAGACACTATTAAGAGACTTAGAATGCTTTGTGTCTCATAGTCCACATAATATCACATAAACTGTGAATTGTAAACCCCATTTTAATGTGAAAAAGAGTCCAAGTTTGAGATCTTGAACTTAAGTCTAAATCCAAGTTCCCTTCTCTTCCCTTTATGCAAGATTATCTCTGCTAATAATACTAATAACTAAGATCTAAAATGTTTAGTAATTATTAATTAGTTATATTAATGTACCTAATTATATAGTTACAAATTATTAATTGGTTGTACAGTCAGGGTGGACTTTCAGCACTATTGTTCCATTGTTCCTTGATTTTATTAGTCTCTGTGTAGTAGAGTAATATTTGGAAACAAGTACCCAAAAGAAAAAACAAAGGAAAGAAAGTGGAAGGTAGCAGCAGGGACTTGAGAGAGGGAGGGAGGGGGGAAGAAAGGAATGGAGGAAGGAAAGTTTGTTCCTGTAGTCTGTAAATTGCTATTAGATTTCTAAATGTGCAGATGGTGAATTGATTTGTCAGAAAGCTTGGCTCTTATTTGAGGGTGAAACCATGGATGCCAGACTTTGTATGTTCGGTGGTCCTTAGTTTAATTATTTTTCCTGTAGGTCACTGACCTGCAACAGATATAAGATGTTTTACAGTTCCAAGGAGCATAGAGAGAAAGGGAAACTGAATTTTCAAAAAAGACAGCGGATTCTTGGGCTGCTCTACCAAAGCCAGGAACTCACTTGTGAAATGAAGTGCTTTATTTCTAAATGATCTTTCTGATAGATAACCTCTAAGTGACTAAATGCATGTTCTATTTTTAATTAAAACAGCAAAGAAAACAAAACACATAGAAATGTGTTTGAAAAGTGGGGATAATTTAAGGAAGAAGCAAAGGATTTGAATGGAACAATTTCAGCCACATCTAATGCTACAGTATCTAGAAAATGCCTTATATAAGTTCTCTGCCAAGGGATAATTCTAGAAAAAAAAGGGTAAAGTCCTTGAATTTTTTAAAAAAATCTCTTCAAGCTCCTATTTCCAGGGCCTGGGGAGAACCACATGCCTATGATTTCTTTAAAAAAAAATGCATGTTTTTATTTTTCTTTTCATTTTGCCTGCCATTCATTCAACAAGGGCCTCAAAGCACATTAAAACATTAATTTATAATACTTATGCATATGTAGTGGAATCCCCGAAGATTGTAAGTTCTTACTTGCCAATGGAAAATAGGCCATATGGAGCACCCAGGCATTCTATACACAGCTGAACTCGATTATCTGCTCCAGCCCCCAGCCCCAGCATGAGGAAGAAGATATTTGGCTACAATATTTTGGAAGCTAAAATGCTCTTGTGGATTGTAAATGCCAACTTGGATCGGAATTGGTCTCATATAAAGCTAAAACACAATAATGTCATGCATATTTCTAATCAATTATTTCTTAAAGCCTGCACTCTGTTTAGTGCCTTTATATTTCAGTTCATTTATTGGAGACATTAGTAATAGAGTGAGAATTAACTTGTAGAAATTGGAGAAAATAAAAATTTTCAGCTGGCAGGTATATTACCTTTGACTTAGAAAACCCTATGTTTTTGGAGAACTCGTGCAACTTTGTCAGAATGCAAAGCGAAATTGCATAAAACCTGTGAGTTAATCAATTTTGAAAAACTGGTGTACACTGGTAAGGTGAACCTCACCCTCAAAGACTTTACAAACAAACGTATATTCTCTTTTTGCCTGTGTGCTGTTTCGTTTTTACCTTTCCTTCCTTACATAACACCAACTTCTTGCGTGTCACAGTTTGCCATTTTTTAAATGAAATAACAAGTTCCTAGATAAAATGGTAGGCAATTACCTCTGGAATGCTGCAGAAAAGAATTCCTACAGCCTCTGGCTAGTTGTAGAAGGTCTTACATTAATCACTCTCTCTTCCTCTGCATGCTTGTCTCCTCTTAGTAGTGTCCAATGTCAAGTCAGACAGTCCATGCGGGACTCTTGATAGAACGTTAAAGAGGCATTACCACACACTGCAGGTGTCCAGAAGGAACAAAGCCTTGGCCAAGAGTAATTTTAATCATTTCTGCACATTTAATCAAATTCTTTGGTGGGACCTATTTGTTTCAGAAATCCTTGTTATATTTCTTAGCATAGAATTGCTGATTCAACTTAAAGAAAACACAATGCAGTTCTTTTTCTCCAAATCACTCTAGATTTTTTTTTTTTGGTTTTTTTTTTTTTTAAGGAGGTATTGGGGATTGAACCCAGACCTCATACAAGGGAAGCAGGTGCTCAACCACTGTCCTACAGACAGATTTTTGTCTGTCATTTGGTACCTTCTTTTCGAAAATACTGACAACCAAAAGCTGCCTTCTTATTGTTAAATGTTTTATGTGTGTCTCGAGGAGAAGCTCAAAATGCCCCACTGTGCTGGCCAGTATGGTTTAGAGTGAGTCAGCTGTAATGGACTCTAAGGCACTCAGCTAGGCTATTGAAGTTAAACAATGAGTTATTTTGACATGCATTTGGAGTCACAATAATGTAAATGGTGCATTCATCAGGGGATTTTATCTCTGTTTTTGAAACCAGCAGATATTGTAATACCATCTAGAAATGATCTGAACCAGCCAGAGCCAGGCATTTTTTTCCATTATCATAACCTCCAGGCTACAGAACTTTTTCATAACACTATTTTCGTCCTGGGTCTACTGAGCATGTTTTCAAAATTATGACACTTCGCAATAAAACTTTCACGAGAGAAATTTAAATTTTCATAAGCCACAGTAAATGTAACTATGGAAAAATTCACCAACATAGACAATCACCTGCGTAACTCTGGTTATTCCTTATAAAAATAACTTCGGGGTTTTCAATAAAATTATAATACCTTCTCCTACATTTTCTACTCCTTTTATACTGCTAGAATTTAAACTCTTTCTTATCTTACTAAAAAGGATAAACTCCAGATTATGGTAGTTGTATAGTTTTCCATTTCATGTGCTCAACTTTCTCCTGTGAATCCACACAACTATTTGAAACTCTCTTACAGCACTTACTAAATTTGGTCTGGTACGTACTGGTGTACATGGGTAAAGTAAACCTAATCCTCAAAGGTACTCTACAGATTATATCATCCTTATTATCACTAGTAAACTATGTTCTCTGTAAAGGCAGGGAATACTTCTTCTTTATCTTATTTATCACTCCATCATTTGTAATGCATTATAAATAAAAAATGTTCAACACAGTGATATTAATAAAATAAATTAAAGAAGTTAGCATTGCTAACATCTTGATGCTTTGGTCAATTAAATACGGATCACATAAAGTAGTAAATTAGGGACTAAAAATTGTAGCTCTGCTTAATGCTCTTCTTTTTTCATATTTTGTGATTTTATTGCATATGTCTTGTTGAACTATATTTAATGCAGGAAAAATACCTTCATTTAGTACCTAGCTCCACCTTCTTTTTAAAATTTTTCAATATGCATTCATACTCATGAATCCATTTACTATTATATCACCTGGTGAAGAAGATAGCATAGATATTATTAGCCACACATTTCACATGGTAAAATGGAGATAAAGAATGACTGTGAGATCCCTGAAGTTATACATGTTATTGATTGGTAGAAAATATTGTAAACAATTGTATCAATGCATTGTTTGGTTATGATGAGCAGGACTGACTAAACCAATGAGTGGGACTGAAGGCAAAATGAAAATGCAGGGCATCTTGCTCAGAAATTATTAGGGATTTCAAGATGCTGACAGCAGAGCATTAAACCAAGCATGAGGCCCTTCTAAATATGGGGCCCTGCTTGAATGCACAGGTCTAACTCCAAGAAGACTGCATTGGTTTATCCCAAGAGGAGTAAATGAAAAGATATTAGAAGAATGCCTGCTGCATGGTAAGTATTGTGATATCTGTGCTAGCTTATTATTATTAAAGAGTTTATAGTCTCAATGATCATGTAAGAAATATAAGGGAAAATGGCAGATTCTTTTACAAGCTATGTAGAGCTAAACTTCTACTGAGTTCTAAACTTTGTAACAATGTTCTTCTCATATTCCCTTGATTGGAATTGTATCACCAAAATGTACCAGATCTTATTTATTTCACAGAAACAACTTTTGCCTCTACTTCAAAGAAAATTTGCACAATGTTTCCTTTCATTCTTTTTATAGGGCATTTATATAACATTTTCTATTTGTTTATCTGCATAATTTTTGTCTTAACGTGGTATGTTGTATATATAATGGGACAAACAGTTTCTTAACAGGAAAGTCAAAACCTGCTCTTCTCTCTAGCATACAGATGGAAAGTACTTTTAGGTTTTGTTTACTTTGTACATTTCCTCTTTAATGTCCAGACCTTAAACTGTAAGAAATATGCACTTCTGTGGTAGGCAGAATAAAGTTCCCCCAAGATGTCCACAGCCTAATTCCTGGAACCTGTGAGTAAGGGTTCTGTTGTTTGCTTGTTTGTTTGTTTTAAGGAAGATTGCAGATGATATAAGGTTGTTAATCAGCTGACCTTAAAACAGGAAATAAACCTGGATTATCCATGTGAGCCCATGTAATAACACAGGTCCTTAAATGTTGAAGGGGGGCAGAAGAGTTGGTGTTGGAGTGACATCATGTAAAGAAAACTTCACCTGCCATTGCGGGATTTGAGGAAGGGGCACAAGACAAGAATGAGGGCACCTCTAGGAGCTGGAAAATTTTAGAAAATGGATCCTCCCCTTCAACCTCCAGAAAGGAAAGTAACCATGTCAACACCTTGATTTTAGCCCAGTGAGACCCATTTCAGACTTCCCACCTCAAGAGATATTGGTTAATGTATTTATGATGTTTTATTCAATGAAATGTGTGGTAATTTCGTACAGCAGTAATAGAAACTAATATAATGTCTGCATATATATACACACGTGCACACATACACACTCCAAATATGTTTTCAAGCATGAAACATCTTATCTTTAATGTCCAATAAATACCCTCACAAATGTAGACTCTTCTTTCTGGAAACCAGTGTTGTCCCTCTCTCTCCATTGGATATGAACTAAACTTCTACCTTTTTGACAGAGAAAATACTGTCAGGAAGTGCAAATAACCCAACTTCCTTGACCTGGGCTGAGTGTTTTGACCCTTGACACTGGTCTGACTTCACTGAAACTACTTCTCTATTAATGGGTCGGCATTAGCTGGTGGTAATACACTTATGTCTCTTACTCACTAGACAGTGAATGCCTAGAACAGAGGGACTGTGATCTTATTCACACCTGCATATGCAGTATCTAGACAATGCTTAGTACATGGCAGGTCCAGCAATGTTGCATGATTTAAATGAATGTATAATAGGAAATCTCTTTAAGGCCACACATATGCACACACACACGTATACAAGGGTACATCCCCGAAGGTAAATTTACTCTGCCTATTGCACTTACTCCTACCTACAATGTTATCCGGTGGACATAGTCTTGGAAAAAGTAAGTGGTAGAAATGAATTGCAAGGTCTAATTTAGGCTTGTAATGGCAATTCTTCAGAGCTTTCTGATCACTGACTAGTGATCAATGAAAGAGCCACAGACTTCACTGCTCTCGGTTACTATAATATCACATAAACCAAAAACATGTCAATGATCACAGGATATCTAATTAAAAGTTCACAGAATGTATCCAATAGCATAGAAGGAAAAAATAAGTCTCTTAGGGGTCTAAAAGTTAGAAACATTTGGCTACATGTGGATAGATAAGTGAGATAAATTTCTTCAACAGTGGTATCACAGGATCTATTCTTATGTTATTAGAGCTTGTATCCTTCTATTCACCCACAGTATGATAAAGCTCACAATTTTGTCTCAACTTGTGATGTCAAGCTCATGTCTAGGTGTGAAGAAATTCATGTATTTTTCAAAAAACTTAAATCCTACTTAGTTATATGGGAGTTACTATGGTTTTTTAAGTGCCCTTTACTGGGCTCGTTGAAATGACAATTCATTTACATATTATGTTGGTTTTAGTCTTTTGTAGATCTCAGAAAATTATGTTCTTAAATTGAACTATGAACATTTGATTAGATTATATAGGTTGAGGGCCATTTGATTAGATTGCTCCAGGAGGCCATGACCAAGGATGAGACTCCTCTTACTGGAGTCCTTGATAAAGGAAGTAATAAAAACTGCACACACATGGAAATAGCCACAGAGACAGAGAAAGCCAGGAGAGACTAGCTGATGCTGCCATATGTGCCTGATCGCCCACAGCTGAGCTCAGGGAGAAAGTGAGCCTAGAGGAGAAGGCAGAGACCTCTGAGACCAGGAGAGCTACCATTGTGCCTTGCCACATGGCAGGAGTACAGGGCCATCCGCAGGTGACATTCGAGGAGAGTGCTTCATCTGATGCCTTGATTTTGACAATTTTTCTCAGTCTCAGAACTTTAAACTTTTAATCTAATAAATCCCATTGTAAAAGCCAACCTACTTCTGGCATATTGCTCCCAGAAGCTTTTAGCATGCTAAAGCATATACTAATTCATTAGTGGCTAGATCTCAATAGAGAGTCATACATTAAAAATGGAAACTTATGAAAAAGTAAGCTATCTGAAGCATAAGCCATCCATAATACTTTGATTTCAGGGACCTATCTCATTAGCTAAAAGATCACTTGTCTAGCAAAGCACGACAAAGGAATTATAGTGATGGCTGTGTACTCACAAATAATAACCCTATGAATAGTTGTTATGTCCATTTCACTTTGTTCCTATCACTAGTAAAGAAAGCAGACTCGAGATCTACCATTAGTTAATTCACTAAGATAAGCCTGACTTTACCATTAGTTAATTCACTAAGATAAGTCTGACTCTACCATTAGTTAATTCACTAAGATAAGTCTGACTCTAATGGACCTCTTCCTTATTGAATTGGGCCTGATGTGAGTGGATGGACACAATGAGGAGAGCCCCTTCTGTCTCTTTTTGCTTGTTTGATTTTGGTTTAGTTTTAGTCAACTAACTAAGAATATTTTAATAGAATATTGAATACTGAAAGAAAATATGTTTGAAAATTCCTATATCCAAGACCTTACATTTGTGCCAACAACTTAAGCCCAGAACTTTGCATATGTTATCTCACTTAGCTTAAAATTCACCTTATGCTATGAACAGGTATACAAGTTTTATACCCATTTTATGGATGAGTCTTTTGTCCCACAGCTATTAAATGCAAGGACCAAGATTTAAACCCAGTTCTGTTCAGTTAACCAAGACCATGCACCTAACTCCTTTTAAAGAGTGACTCGCCAAATGATTGCAGAGCAGAATTATATTTCATATGAACAAATTCCAGTTACACCTCTTTTATTTATCTTTTTGACTGTCCAGCCACAAATGAATGAATTTTATGAGGGATAAAACATAATCACTGGCAGAAGATTAAATATCATAGACAACAAGATGGATGCAATTGAGAGCTAGCAGTGCATGTCAGAGTAAAGGAAAGCATAAGCACTAACATAAGGCTAATTGTGAGAAAATGTTCAATGGTTGAGTGTCTGGGCATACATACTTGCAGAAAATGATTTTAATGAAATCTTCTTACTCTATTAAAAATAGTTAGACATTTACTCTGATACAGAGAGAAAGAGCAAAATGAGTTGAAAGAAAATAGTAAAAAGTTGGAGGCATTATGGGGCAATAAGAATTGTAGAAAAAATATTTTAGCTGGAGTGATTCATGTCATGATAGATGAAATTTCAAAGAATAATGAGATCAAACATAATAAGAGAGATGGAAGAAATTTATAGTGATGTTGAAAGGAGTATAAGTGATTCTTATTCTGGAATGGCTAGAAGGCTAAAGAAAAACAGAGCAATAACCTCAATATCCTCCCCAAATCCCCCCAGTTCTAGGTCCAAAACTTGTATTATTATTATTAGTGTTAGTGCTACAGAGCAGGAAAGACAGAAGAAAAACAAGTCCTAACTAAACTGGGGAAATAAGAGCCAGACACGGAAGGAAGGCAAAAGAAGCGTGAAGGATGATTTAAAAAAAAGAAAGAAAGAAACTAAAATAAAGAAAACAAGTTATTTTATTTTTATCTTTCAGTCCCAAATAATGAAATAGAATATGTGCAAAATGTGGTACCTAAATCCATCAACAGCAGGATGTATAAAATTATAATGTCTCTCTTACATCACCATATGTAGTACTTTTGATTGCTAATTACACTATCAGATGTATAGATGTATGTGATGTGAATAATTTATTTTACGGGTTTTTTTTAAACCTAACTTTGGCTATTGCAAACACTGACAAGATTTAAATCTACAACATGCATAATGTGGAAATGTAGTTTTCAGCAATTATGATATGAGTATATACTTTTCAAAGCATTCATATTTAATTTAAATAACATGCATTTAGGTGACTTAGGTGAATTGGATTTGACATGTGGTACATTTTTAAATGTCTGCTGACGGGAATCTATTAAAGAAAAGGTTGATATAAAACAGTGAATGATGAAAGAGAAAAATGAAAGGAAGCAGAATAAATACGTTTTTAAAAATGAGCACTCCATAAAACCAGAACAGATTCTGATTGGCTAGATGAGCAAGTATGATTTACTATTCTATTTATTCAGCTCTTCAATAAATAACATGGTGTCAATGGAGCAGCTGCTGTATCATAAAGAATGCAGGTCACAAAGCATTCCATGTGCCAATATATCACCAATGTATTTCCATCACCTTCTATTTGGGAGCAAACTGTGTAATGAGATGATAAAGTTTCCTGGAATTTTGTAGTCATATTTCTAAAAACTGTGGATCATGCAAATTATCTGCTTCTTTATTTCCCAGCTTATTGATAGCAAGGATTGGTGGCATTATCTTATCCTTATCTATTTAAAATAATGACATTTGGTAAGATTTCCATCTAGCACCTGGTAGTAGAGGAATTGCCCTCTATTGCTGTTAAGAGCATTCTGAAGATACTTTTTTAACAGTTGGCATTTGCAGAAGTTCTTTATGGACATCAATTAGTTACTGCTGCTAATTGCTTCATGAAATAGGGTGCTATCTGTGAGCTCAAGCTGTTGCTTCTAACTACTGGTATATGGATACCCTAACCAATAACTACTTAGCTTCTGCAAATCAAAATCTTATTTATTAATGAAAACTTTGCCCTCCAAGTTTGCTTACCATTAAGGAAATCTCTAAGACTACTTCTCAACCTCCCCTCTGCTGAGACATATGTTTTGCTTTCTCATTTGAATGTACACCTCTAGATTTTACTTGTCTGGCAAAAAGGAAAACAAAGGGACAATTTTCCATATCCATATATTTGTATGTATTTATTATACACTGGGTATTTAATAATGCTTAGAGAATGAAGTGCTGAATTATATGTCCAGAACCATTTTATTCTTTCTGCCTAAAATATGGTTTCTCTCTGTTTCATCACTCACAAACTTCAATGCCACTTCTTCCAAACCCTCTCTCTTTTCAAAACTAAACACAGAATGGCAGCTGAACTGATGGCTACAGTTGGAAAAGATAAAGTGACAAAATAAAATACAGATATGTGCACATCTACACATGTGGATGGGTTAGATCTGGAATAACCTCAGGCCTCAAACTTCACTTCCAGATTGCTTAAATCTAAGGAAAATGTATCCTAACAGCAACATTCAAAACGGCTCACAAGCCATAGGGGCCATTCAAGCTAAAATAATACGCAGGCAGATGATTCCTAGGAATGAGTAAGAAATGCACTGATTAAATTTCACTATTAATAACTTTGGTTAAAAAACCAGCATTAGTATAAAAGGCACACTATACACAGAAACTTGTGATTGCCAAACCTGATAATACCTTAAGTGGCCATTGTTTTACACACATTTAATAGTGAATGTGCACATTGAGGGTATAGAAAAGTGAGCAAACACTTCAAAAGAGACTAACCAGAGAACCAAGGTCTTGGAAGGGTAGTAACCAAATCTGTTGTTGTCGCTGTTGTTTTGGTACAAGTCAATTAAAAGACACAAAGCATGTTTATGAGCCACATTTCCTCACTTTTTTTCACATCACTATAATAAGACTCCATGATTAAAAAATATATATATGTATTCTCACAATGTAGATTGCCTGCTTAATCACTGAGATGAATATTAATGTGAAAAATTGACTTTTCTTAAGTCACTAAAATGTTCATTACTGGGCATCTCTGACATGCTTGCTGACTTTTAGAATTTGAAATGCTCAGTGTAACTCATTCCACTTGAGAGCCTCTCTTTATTGGCCACCAGCACCAAATTCATGATTGTGGTCTCAGCAAACATATATTATGTATTGACTCTTGTCTCTGTAATCTGTGCACATGTCATTTCCCCTGCTTGCAATATCTCTCACTGTTTCTTTGCTAAGGTTACTATTTATTGATATAATATCTATAAAGTGCTTATGCGCCAGTCATTGTTCTAAATACACTATATGTAACTCCTTTTATTGTCTCGGTAATAACAAAAACAGTACCTACCAAGTTTTTTGAGTATTGAATGAGCTATTATTGTAAAGTGCTTAAGACTCTGCACTGCACATAGTAAGTGCTATGTAAATGTCCATCATATTAAATAAGTTATTATTATCATCATTTTATAGTTGAGGTATCAGAAGCAGAGGTAGAGTAAGCAACTCCCAAAGATGACAAGCTAGTGAAGAAATGGACTTTAAATACCAGCAGTGTGTGTCCTAAACCTAACCTTAAAACATTTCTTATTCACTAGACTCTGACACTTCTCAAAGATCTGCATGAATTACAGACTTCTTGAGAACACAAACTCACATCGATCTCAAACACCTTCCCCAAGAAACTTTATTTAGAGTGTATAGCTATACACATGCTACACTGTAAGCTTCACAAGAGGATAAACCACTTTCTTTCCATGGAACTTATTTCATAGATCTCTATCCAGTAAATGTGCACTGCAAGCAGACTACCTATATGATGGCCTTGAGAGTATAAAGCAAGTTATAATATTTTAATCTTCAAAATTTAGCAGATATGCATTGAATATTTCATGCTTAAAGACACAAACAAATACCAATCCAGTTTAGTCACCTTTTTATTTTTTATTTCTGAACAGACATACCCAGGTACCGGTTCAATGAGCACTTCTTTTGTACTTAACGCTCTCAAGACTGTTTTTTTAAAGTCTTCACAATCATGTAAGACTATTTTAGCACTTGAAAAAGAAAAAAAGAGTACACAGAATTAAAGGCAGAGATTTGAGTTTGTGTTCCAGCTTTACCACTCACTATCTACGAATTCTGGAAAAAGTTAATTCACTGCTATGAACCTCAGCTGCCATGGTACTGAAACATAAATTACAATATCCTCTTGTAGAGTTGTGGTGCAGATAATATAAAAATATGCTTACTGCAAAGTAAATATATATTATAAGCCCCTAAACTGCTTCACCAGCTTTCTACAAGGAAGTAAGTTAGAAGTCAAAAATCAATAAACCATAAATGTAGTTTAGTTATATCATTATGGGTTGAATATATGAGTTTTCTTTGTGTTTTTATCATTCTAATACTAAAGTGCAAATATATTTGCACTGTTTATATACACAATGACTGTTAGACATAGGAAGGATCAGATCAAAATAGCATTTCCTGAGAGTAATCAATAGCTAGATAACAATGACTCTAAGACCTCCCAGATGACTGCCTCTTCTAAACAACATGGTCTGAGAAGTTTGGTGGTTTGGGAATTTCATGATGTTCTTTGATGGGATGTATCCACTCTTGGGTACTTCACCAAAAGAAGAATCTTCCTGGTTCTTAATTTCAAGAGTGATGCTACAGGTCAATACTTCCTAAAGTAGGGCATGCCCGGAATAAGCTCTGAAATGGTTTTTAATATACTACATATGCTAGAGGCTCAGGAGGCCTAAGGATGGATTATTGACAAACTGTACTACTGTGGTGCATTTTTAAAAGCATATGTTTACTCCTATAAGGCACTGTTCCAAGTTCATTTCAATTTTCAATGCATTTGTTTTATTTATGTATCTAATCTTTGTCCTAGAGAATCCTAACCACAATACGACACTATATACTGATTTCCTATCAGTCTTACTTCCCTCTCACCAAATCTCTAATGAATAGTTATAATTCCAAAGTCCTTGAAATAAAAAATAAAAGATAATGTTGCCGTGGCTTTTATGAGGTTATCAAATAGGCTAGAACTTAAGATTTGCCTTTGGATTTTAAAGAATGGTCAGTTGAGAGTGAATTCTTCTCTGGGGCATGAATGATGAGAGAAAGACATAGCAATAAGTTTGGAAGGAAAGAAAGACAGAAGAGAGGAGGGAGGGAAAAAAGGAAGGAAGAAAAGAGGGAAAAGGAAAAATAAGAGATGCTTTTCTAGTCAGATATCAGCCACGGTCAAATGTGAAGAAAATTCTACATTTATTCAAGTCTTGTTCACTCCTCTTTTAAGGTACTGGCAGCCACCCATCTTATTAAACATTAAATTAAAAAGCCTGCCAATGCTTGACCTACCCTGACCTGCCATTTTTGAATTTTAAAACGAGGAAAACAAAAATGGCCATACAAATATTCAATATAATTTGATAGATATATGAGAAAAGATCCAAGGACTAAAGCACTTAAACCTCCATAGCCATTCCTCAAAACTCCCCCAATGAAGTTTTGACCTTTTCCTTGTCTTTTCCACACACATCCTTGGTGCTTTTATGAAGAGGCAGCTACATTGGACCAACATGATCCCAAAGTACCAGTTAAGCAGGAAGTACCAAGAGCAACAATACAGTTTTCTGACATTCCACCCCCCCCCCCTCCGGCTTACTGACAATCCTCAGGAAATGAAGAATGTGGTTTTGATGAAGTAGTTCTTTAAATTTTAATGTGGCATCGATCTACCTTAGGATTCCTAAAGGTTCATGGGCAATATACACTAAAGGAGGAGAAATAACAACTGAAAGGGGAAAAAATCCTGAAAGCTTAGTTATATAAAAACACTTTAATTTGGTGTAAATTAGAAATTGTACTACATTACACCAAAACATAATATCATTGATAGTCTTTTGGTTCACATCACAGATTTTCAAAGTCAACACTGAAAAATAAATCACATAAATAATACGCTTTGTATGTAAACATGATTCAGATATGATTCAACAATGCGGATCACTAGAGGGAGGATGGAATACAATGGTGATATTACATAGCGTCATCTCTGTTAGCATCAGCATCTATGCCGTTGTCTAAGATAGTCACCACAAAATCGTCTTTATATCTCATGACCACAATACATCCACATCTATTCACGGAGCATATGCCTTGTGTATCTCTCTCCATCTCTCCTTCCCCGCTGCCACTTGATTGGTTTGGTAACTCACCATCTATCTCCCAAGCGCTTAGCTAATGTGTTTGCGACTGATTTCTGTGGTCCCAACCTACCTGCTGGTAGCATTCATTTGCTTCCTGTAATACAAATCTCAAATAATTACTCTCTAGAAGCCTTTGATGACTCCCTATTTCCCACAGGATAAGCTGAAATCACCGTTTTATGATGTGCAAATGGTCCCACACTACCTGGCATCCTAGTATCCTTTCCACTTATTCTGTCATATGCTTCTGCTTCCCCCAGCCACAACAGAATATTCACAATCTGAAACCCATAACCATGCTAGTGAAACTGTGCTCATGTTCTTTCTTCCTTACCCGACTAACAAAGTTTCACTCACGGTCTTGGTCAAATGCCCTCTTCTCAGAAGCTGACCCCTCCCCAAAGCCAAGTCATTATCTGGCTACTTTGTCCTGCAGTAACTCTTTCCATAAATCTCTATTAACAGGCCATGATAGGTTTAGGGAACTACATCTTTGGACTGCAATGTCAAGATATACCATCCATATGTGGAAAGCATTCAATATTTTTATTTATTTATTTCTTAGGGGGAAAATGCCTACCCCTCAGCAAAATACCACCACTGCAAATCTGAAGTTTACAGGAAAACATTATAAAAGGATACAGAGCATGTTCTACCACGGTGTCTACTTGTTGGAATGGAGGGAGAAGGCACACAGGCTTGGTAGGCCAATGACCTACAGAAAGATAACATGGGCTTCTGAAGCTAGTGAAGAAGAGCTGAAAGGAAGATTTCACAGAGGTAGAGACAGAAGTATGCATATGAGGAAGGACAGGAAAAAAAAAAAACCTGCTTTAATTACAGAATATCAGACAGACAGCCTTCAAGAGAGGTTCTGCTGTATCTATGACTGACAGTTCTCTAAAATCTTCCTAACTTACTGGCATCTCCATATTTTGGTTTCTTTTTTCCACTTTTGCTGAAGAATAAAAGGAAACTAACTACTGCTGAGCAATACAGAGGGGAAAAAAGCACATTTGGAGTGAAATATAAATGATAACCCTAAAATTAGAAAAATTGGAAATTCCCATTTTTGGTACGGTGCTTTTCATTCTGCAGAGGTAGCACTCTCCTGCCAGTTCTGAGTTAGCCTATCCTGTTTGTGGATAATTTAAGTGAGTTAGATTTCCAACTCATCCAAGCACCAAGATTCTAGGTCCTGATATTACCAATCGAATAAGAATCAGATATGTCCATAATATGATTTCAAGAAGCCACTATTACATTCTGTTCTCTGAAAGGCACTTGTTCAAATGATTCTTGTTATCAAAGCCCTGGAACCCCAAGGTAGCATCATATTTAAGTTTTCAGGGATTTTATTGTAATCTCAGCAGTATCCGGCTGTCAACAAGAAAGTGGCATAATGGACTATAATCATTTTGCACAGAGTAAGGACAGGTCTAGCAGAGAATGTTTAATTCTGGGTGATGGCTCCTGCAGAGCCAGTAAAGGGCACGTACTAATAAGGAACTGCAGGAAAGTACCAGTGACGACAAGCTCACCTCAAAAAGCAAGCTCAGCAGATTTGCTGAAGCTAATAGAACCATTACTACTGCATGTCAAGCTATGAAAAAATACCACAGGACAGGGACATCAGAGTGCAAGGGATAAAAAGATAGCAACAACAGAATGAGATAAATCAGAATACCCAAATCATGGCTCCATATTTTTAGCAGATGAAAGTTATTAAGCTTTCTGTACCAAAAAGCTTGCATGGAACAATCTCCATTTTTAAAATTTGTTTTAAATATCACACACTGTTACCAAATGTTGCATTATATTAATTTCAGTCCAAAGCTTATTTCTAATGGTACCTGTAATTGTCACCTGCTACTATACACGGGCTCTAAGGCTTTTATCTTTGTGATTTAATGCTTATTTTCCTTTTTCTTCATACAAATAAAATGCAAAGCAGGGCAAATGAAGAGTAATGCATGAAAAGGATCCTGTTGGTTTTAAAAGGGAATGGAATCATCATCCTATTTCTAAAGGCTTCTTTCACCACTGAAAGAGTCAGGGTCAAAAGGGGTTCTCTAGAAAACTGGGAGGTAGTCCAGAAATAATACTAGGATCCTAAAATCTTTGTAGATTATCCTCTGCTCACCAGCACTTCCCTAGCTGTATCCTGTAATGACAGGGCAGTGGTTCTTGTGCAATGACCACAAGAAGCACTGATGCTTAAAAGCCCTGTACTTGAAATGTCTAAGTGAAAAATATAAATTTTTAATATAAGGAGGTAAAAGCACAAAATAAGTAAACCAAGATGGATTCATAAAAATGCACAAAATATCCCCATAGGAATGTAAAGTAGCTATTTAAGGCTTGCAGTACCATTTATCAACCCATAAAATAATAACACAAACAAAAGATGAAAACACAACAGCTGACCTTTTACATAGCTCTTAGCTAGTCTGTGCTAGGCTGTGGCTGTTTAATGCAACTCAACAATGGGAAAATGTTTCTGGATGTGGCATGTGGCATTCCAGATCTAGCATTCCACTGGTCTGCACTATAAAACATTTATAGTGTCTAGGCCTCTAGACAAGGCTTAGACAAGGTTTTAAATGTATTCATTATTTTAGTAAAATTGTAATTAAATAGTAGAGATGCCTTCAAATAAATGTAAAAGCAGGTACTCTTTGAAAAAGCATTTACTGGGGGTGGGGGAGAGGTACCCATGGCTCACTACCAATGAGTTCAATTAATCATTCCTGGAAGAAGGAGGAAATGCTTGGGTTATGGGTCTGCCCTTTAAGAATTTAGTATATATTATCATCCACTGTAATCACCCACTAACTGAGAGACTATTCCTTTGCTATCACCAGTTACTATGCTTGGCTGCTATGTGATGGGCCTTAAGTCAATTTACCTAACTCTTAATTTAACTGTTAATAAAAACTGAATATCGAGGAACATAGCTCAGAAGGTTATGAATAGTGCCTCTGGGATACACATTTTATCCTTCCCACTGCTTCTGTTCTTGTTTCATCAGTATGCAGAAGCCATTTCAACTGAATATTCCTAGACGCAATAAAATTGTACGCAGAAGGATTGGTTTGGGTTTAAACAAAAACTTTCAAATTCGGGCAATTCACCTGTCATGCATGCCAGAGCAGTGCATTGGAAATCTTGGGCATTCATGAACACAGGTCATTTTCCATGAGAGCTCATGTAGAAAACCCCTGAAGTCACCAGAATATTTCTGTGTTTCTGCTTAAAAAATAAAAAACAATTGCTTTTGCAGCAAAAGAAATGCTTCCTAATATCCATTTCAGGCCAGCGTAAGGAGTGAGAAATCTTAAGTGGATAGGGCTATGTCCAGCATCTGAATTAGGTCTCGAGAAGGCCACAGTCCCACACTTCAACTCAGAATTAGCTTGGCCTCATTTGTGTTTTTTGGACACTGTGCCAAGCTAAAGGCATAACAAATACCCTGGGCCAGTTGTGGAACTGCACATGCCTTTCCTTCCAATATCTAATCTAGGCCAACCTCTTCCCTCTGCATGATATCAACTCTTCTGAAAGCACAAAGAGTACAAGTTAGCTGATGAAATTCTCATTTTGGACCAGCACTTGGCTGACATTGCAGAAAAATCACTCTTTGTGATATCCCATTATCTGCAGAGAGGACATAAAGAGGGTAGAAGAGACTTGATCTTTAGAATCAGACAGACCTGAGTTTGAATCCAGTACTGTCATTTACTGTTAATAGTTATGTGGCCACAGGGTGAAATAAGCTTAAAACTTGATTCAACTCTAAAATGGATCAAATAAAGTACTGCTTCACAGAGTCACTGTGAAAATTATGTAAATGCTTAGTACAAGTACCTGGTATATCATAAGTACTCAAGAAATGTTGTACAACATGATGATGATGCTACAATTTCAAAAATTAAGCTACCAGTCCATAGGAACACATGCAGTTGGGAATGAGAAGGAGGAATTGCATACTGCAGAAAAAACATGTTCTTAATTCATTCCTAAGAGTGTGAGCCCATTGTTTGAAATCGTTTTTAGTTGAGGTGTGGCCAGCTGAATCAGAATGGGTCTTAATCCTATTATTGGAGACTTTATAGAGAAGGCCATAAAGAGAAAGCCACCAGAGAGGAACAGAAGCTAGAAGTCAATGGAATCTGAAAGAAAAAAAGGCAACACTTCCATGTGCTTCACCACATGACAGAAAGGCAGATGATCACCAGCTGCCAGCTTAGAACACTCCAGTCTTTAAGCAGAACACATTGCTTGCTGACTCGTCAATTCTGGCCTTCTCCTAGCCTCAAAAACATGAGCCAATAAATTACCCTTGTTTAAAGCAAACCCATTGTATGGAATTTGTTTTAGCAACCAGAAAACCAGTAAGGGGTGGTAGAAGCCAGTGCTTTAAATACACTACAAATAGCAATAATGGTACCCTAAATTTTCTTCTTCTTTAGTCCATTTTTGTAAATATTGCATTTTCCTCTTTTGTCCTCTACGGTAAATTCCTATAGTCTATGCTTTTTCTCTTTCTTTTTTTTTTTTGCACATATGCCAAGTAGAATACAGATCACATTTAACACACTAAAACGTTCGTGTGCGTATGAAAATGTTGCCTTTGTTCAAAGTGCTCCTAGATATCCATATCTTTGATATATTGATAGTCATTTTTATATCAGATGTGTTGACTACAACTACATATTCTCAAAACGTCTTTGTTCCTTGAAAAAAAACACTAGTGTTGTTTACTTAGCACTAGTTTTCTCTTTGCTACAGTAATTATACTCAGTTTCTCATCAGAATAACATATTACTATTTTTAAATCCATTTGAATATGATTTGTCATCCTTCAGTCGCTGCTGCCCATCTGGTTCTACATAAGCAAGTACTGGCTAAATATTCCTTGAAGATTCACACTCAGAGGTCAAACTTAGACAAATATGAAGAATCATTCATACTAATATATCACTTCTTAAAGAGTCCTAAAGGGTGGGAAAAAGAACTGCTTTCGTTTAAAAAAAGGAAAAATGCCTGAATCAGAACTGCTAAAGAAAAACTAGGGACTCACAGCCCTAATGGGGCTTCTTAAAAAAGGAAACATTCTGTCCTCACCCCAAAAATCTACTTTATTTTATTATTGCTTTTACAACTTTGGGCCTGTTTTGAAAGAATTCATATTACTTTCTCTCTGTTTTTCTGTATTATATATTATTTTTTAAATAGAAAAAATATTTTCCCATTATCAAGCTTCCTAAGATTGTGGGATTGAAAAAGCTCAAGAGAATTATTTTGAATGTGAAATCTTGACCTAGAGGAACTCAAATTATCTTACTTGTCCAAGTTAATGATTTTATGAGATTTCAAGATTCTAAAACATTTTTGAGCATCCTAAAAAGATAGGGTATTTATCATATCTACCCTATGTGCTTTTTCAAGGGACTAATACAGAATTTTTTAATGATAGGACTATCTTCACTAACCTCTCTTTAAGACAGGAGGTGCCCCATAACCTATATTTATCTGCACACGCTCCCAAAAATCTTTAAAATTATTTTCTAGAGGATAAATTCTTTTTTTAACAGGATTATCTCATTGTTCACACCCAATTATAGGAATTTATTCCTCATACCCTGCCAGAGAAAAGTTCTACATATTGAAAATTATCTGAGTAAAATTCACCAAACAAATGATTTCATAACCAACCTGAGTTTAATTATTCAAGTAACTATCATAACATAACACCCCCATCAAATTAATGGCATGGATAGACAATCTGAAGATGAATCATTTAACTAGTCCTTAGCAAAACGGCAACAGAGTCTATTTTTACTTTATCTATTCAATTTCCCTCTAACAACGCAAAATTCTTGTACAAGCACAAAGCCATCTGCACTTAATTAATCACACACTCCACCCAAACATTATCAGATCCCAAGAGAATGAAAAAGTACATTATATATATATATATATACAGTTAAATACAGTCTTCATGTAATATATTTAAAGCAGAGCATATCTAAACCATCCAGGAAAAAGCAGCATTGCTCTGCCCAATTGGTTAAATCTCTTAATACCAATTTTCCTCCCTAGGAGACATTATTTGCATTAAAGGTCTCATTACAATTGGAAATTTCTAGAAGACCCTATCCATTATGTAACATGAGAACATCCTTCACAAAGAATAAAGAACTGGTCACCTCAAGAAAACACTCATCAGAGTTCGCTCTTCTATGAGGTACGGCTTGGACAACTCTGTCTCATCTTGTGATAACAGGATGATGTAAGGTAAAAGTTGCCCTTTCTTTTTCATCAGGAGATAGAAATCCTTAAGGGTTAGGAATAGAACTAACTGCAGTTAACCTCAACAAGATTAAGATTTAGAACCACAGGTGTGAGGAAAGGAGAACAGGCCACAAATCTCACTGTGGGACTCTTGTTTTGCTATCTTTCCTGCCAGTAATACTTGGATTTCCAGGTCTTCAGGTTTATTTGTTAGTTTTATTATCCCTTCAGACTTCAGAGTTTTAAACTGCATAAATAGGAAAAAATATTGCACTAGGAACCTGGTGCTCTGGATTCTAATTTAAAGCCTACTACTAGGAGTGGGCAAATCTGAGACAAAGGCAATAGGCAGAGATTTCCTTAAGTGATTAAAGAGGTCCTGATTTTTCCAGTACTACGGGACAAATCCGAGGATTACTGTCTTGGTTTGTCAGGACTGCTGCAACAAAGTATCACAGAAGAGCTGGCATAAACAACAGGAATTTATTGTCTCACAGTTTTGAAGGTTAGAAGTCCAAAGTCACGGTGCTAGCAAGGCCATACTTTCTCTGAAGTCTGAGCGTTCTGGTGGCGACTTACCAGCAATCCTCGAATCAATATCTTCCTCCGTCGCATAGCTGTCTCTCTTCCATCTGTCTCCTCTGTATCAGCCAAATTTCCTCTCCTTATAAGAACTGGGGGTTAGAACTTGAATACGTTTTTGTGCGGGCCATGACTCACTCTATAGCGGTCACTATTACCTCAATAGTCAGATACACATATATGTGGAATTCTCTAGGATAATTGGAATTGTTGGGTTCTCTTCAGGGGTTATTTTCTCATTGACAAAAGAAATCACCTAGTGTTTGGACACTGGCATGCAGTCCCATATTATGAAAAAAAAAAAAAGCTCATTTTAGGAACCCCAAAGTCTCCTTTTCATTGGCATAACAACTGGATAAATGGAGACTCGGAAATATTAAATAGCTTCTCTATTCAACTGAACAGATATTAATTGGCATCTGCTTAGGGTTAGGCTCTGAAATAGGTGCAATGGATAGAGCAATGAAAAAAAAAAACTAACAAAATTCCTAATCGCAGAGGATTAACATTGTAGTGGGCAAAAGAAAAATAGGCCAAACAAGCAACTATTGCGCACACACACACATATACATACACACAAATATGCATATGTATTAACAACATCCTTCACTAGTGTGGTAGATTTGTTACAATTGATAAACACATTTTGGAGCACTGCCACTAAAGCGTGGATTATAGTTTACACTGTAGTTTACACTCTCTTCCGCACATTTTTGTAAATTATGATAAGATATATAATGGTCTGCATCTGTTACTGCAATGTTTTTAATGTGGGAAAATGTGGGAGGGGGAGGGGGTAGGGCATATGGGAATTCCCTATATTTTTCATGTAACATTTATGTAATCTAAGTATCTTTAAAAATAAAAAAAAAATTAAAGAAAAAAACAAAAACAAGTAAGCTTATGCATACACGTATCCATCCATCCATACAATACATACATACCTCAAGAAGGGCTGGTGGAAAGGGATGGAAAGGGGAGTGTTAGGGGTAAGAAAGGAAGATGCTATTTCAAATTGTGTGGACAGAAAGGCCTCCCTGTGAAGAGGACGTGAAGGAGGAAAAAGGTTTGGAAACCAGAAGCAGTGTTCCCGAGGGCTGGGCAGCTGTAAAGATCCTGAGCAGGGAGTAGACCTGGCCTTGTTGCAAAAACGGGAGGACACTAGGGTGGCTGAAGCTGAGTGAGTAGGAGGAGCATGGTAGGAAGACGACTTCAGATCAGACAAGACCTGGAAGTTTTTGGCTTGTACTTAGAGTAAGATGGAAAACCACAGGAGGCTTCCCAACAGAGAAAAAATCTGAAATACATTTTAAAAGAATTTCTCCATCTACAGTTTTGAAATTAGACTGCTGTAGGGGCCAAGGATAGAAGCAGAGAGACCAATTAGGAGACTTAAGACATGCACTGTCATGCAAAAGAGATAGTAGGAAAGGAAAAAAGTAACATAATAGTATAACTGCCCCATCCAACAGTCCAAAACAAAAAATACGAAACAGCAACAACAAATAACCCCTCACAAAACTCCTCAACATCATGAAATATGCAATTGTTGACCCATTAATTTTCCCACAGTGTGAATATTCATATTGGAAGGGAAAAGCCAATAAGAATTTAAAGTGTATGTTTGTCAATAAATTATATAAGTCCCTAATATTTCATTTGCTGTGTATCTTTCTACATCTATTTTTCTACTCCTAATTATTCAGTGAAAGTTATACAACAGAGAGATGCAGACAAAAGGAAAAAAAATTAAATACAAATGTTTAATACATACATACTGCAGCCTTTTATCTTAGGACACACTAATGATTAAGGTCTAAAAAATAAATATTGAAGTATTTAAGTACTATAAAAACTCAGTATTCTGAAACAGAAAAAGAATCTAAAATTGTTGAGCATTATGAGTAAAAACCTCAGAAACCTTATTTCATTGAGTCTTCCAAATCATTCTGTAAATTAGATGAAGATGAAAAACCTGAGGCTATAAGAAATTTACATGGCCTATCACAGGACACAGAGCAAGTAAATATCAGGTAAATATTCAGATCCAGGTGTCTAATTCCAGCTCACCTTTTCTTCTTTATAGCATAGCTACCATGAACTTACTTGAGAATATTTTTATATTATTGCACAGCCAAATAATCAAATACCTGTGAGAATGGTAAGCATTGTCAATAATCTTGAGGCGACCAATGTGTACTCTCTTGGCTTACTTATTGAATCCCTGGTAATGTGAAGCACAAATGGAGGGCTATGCTAATTCTGCTAATTCAGGACCCAGTGGCCTGATAAGGTTCTTCTATATTGGAATAAGAACAAAGGGCCTTTATTAAAAGAACTGGAGAGAAAATTCAAAAATTTCTCTTTCCCCCAGTTCTTTCTGATAAAAGATCTCATAAGTTTTCTTTTCTTTTTTTTTCCCTTCTAACTCTCTCTTGTGAGATTCTGGCCATAATTTATTGAATAAAACATATATTTTTCTGAAATATACAATCACTGTTTGAAGAAAAAGTGTTCTGTCTTCCATTGCTTAAGTGAAAAGATAGAAAAATGGTTCAAAAATCATTCTGAAATCTTATGGCAAAAATATTCACTTTCTACTCCCCAAAACTAGCCAACATGAAATAAGCCCCATTCCAAAATATTGCCTTATTTTATAAAGCAAAGAATTAGAATATAGATTTAATTCAAAAGAAGAAGCACAAATTAGAGAGGAAAGCCCTGCTTATATGATTTAAAAGGTCAGTGTCAAAACTTGATGTGAGAAAATGTGTTTCAAATTGCACCTTTTAAATTTTGATTCCTTTTTAAATGCATCCCTACAAAGTTAATCACTGCAGGAAAGAAATGCATTGGGGATTTTAGAACTGAAAACATATTTTAAAGCAAAATATGCCACTAGCAGCATTATACAAAAACAAGAGAGAAACTGACATCATTTGAAAGAATTTTTTAAAATGTTTACAGTGTAATTTAAAATATACTTGAAATCCATTTGACAATATTTAAATGGATATATAATTTAGAGTTTACCATCAAAAAGACAAAATGATGTTCTAAGATGATGAACAAAACAACTGATTATCTAGAACACATTGCAAGTAATAATTAACCAGGAAGCTCATTGGAGGAGGGTCTCTATATAACATAAGAGATACATTCAGTAATTTATTGAATGAGTTAGCTTGTATTGTTCAAATACCATTTCCTGTATACCCTTTCCTCTGATATTTTTACTATATATATATATTTTTTAAAGATTTATTATTTATTTCCCCTCCCCCCCCCAGTTGTCTGCTCCCTATGTCCTGTTCGCTGTGTGTTCTTCTGTGATCGCTTCTATCCTTATCAGCAGCACCAGGAACTATGTTTCTTTTTATTGTGTCACCCTGTTGTATCAGCTTTCCGTGTGTGCCACGCCATTCTTGGGTAGGCTGCACTTTCTTTTGCGCTGGGCGGCTCTCCTTAAGGGCCGCACTCCTCGCATGAGGGGCTCCCCTACGTGGGGGCACCTCTGCGTGGCAGGGCACTCCTTGCATGCATCAGCACTACGCGTGGGCCAGCTCCACACGGGTCAAGGAGGCCCAGGGTTTGTACCATAAACCTCCCATGTGGTAGGCAGATGCCCTATCCATTGGGCCAAGTCCGCTTCCCTTCACTATATTTTATATGCACATACATATACATATATATAAAATTCACTTTCAAATAAAAAATGAATGTATATATTTGTAGTCTTCATCATATAACTTACCACTGATTTTATTCTCAGTTTTACTAAGTATTATTTATTTTGTGATTTTTAATAAGTCTCTAAGCTGTATTCTAAGCCTCTCTAGAACAAGGAGAGAGCCTTATACTTTTCCTTACATACCTATCATGTCTAACACATACAGGAAAGCAGATGCTCAATTCATGAGTCTTAACATATGTATTTTCATTAAAATGATAGAGGTGGACTGTAAACCACTTATACAATGCATTAACAGTTAAATGTGAGGAGATGGTATCTTATTTCAAACCCTGAAAATTACATTTAATTAATACATCATATGCAGTTTCATGAGTCTGCTTGATTTGTTTTTCTATGTATGACTGTGAGTGTCACAACCATGTTTACCTTTCCACCAGTAAGCACGAGCACAATAAATGGTGAAGAAAAGTCCATGGAGATTGTTGATATGAAAGAGATTTCTCATATAATAAGAAAATCTAAAGTATGTAAAGGAAAACATTTTTAAGCCAGAAAAATAAATAAATAAAAAATACCACCAACACTGATGTTCAGAGGAGGAAGAGTAAATAGAATAAATGCTGCATTTCATACAGAGGATTAAAAAGTTCACTGAAGAGTAAAATGAACTAATAAGATCACAAACACATGAGCCAGGGGTAGAAACTGATATCACGACTAATGTTTTCACTGTGAAATAAAGCAACAGAAAAACAGCAAAGACTTGATGAAAAATATTCTCAAAGTGTGTTTACAATGGTATTTGATTTCCTCCTTAATATATGTTTCCTATACATATATAGTCTATTTAATGTAGATATAAATATATATTTAATGTTTATATTACATTTAATAGAGATCCGCATAGTAAATACATAATAATATTACCTATAGGTAAATATAAACCATAAGAAACTATGGTATTAAAGTGCATTTGCCTAGAGATATAAAAATATAGAAATGAACTCAAAATTTCATAATTTCAGACATAGATAAAACTAGGCATGTTTTGCCTGTGTTTGGAATATTTACCCAATTCTGAAAAACAACAGCAACTCTATGAGCAAGATAAGATTTACTTCCTTGAATTCAGCAACCTTGTCTGACTCCCCAAGTCCAAGTTCAGGACATTTCCTGTACACTGTAAGGTACAGCATAACTAGAACACTGTGTTTTCACTAGATATACAGTTTGCCCAATAGCATATAACTTCTTGAGGGCAGCAATTGTACCTTATATAGTTCCATATCCCTAGTTTTTAACATAATGTTTTGCTAATTAAATGTATGCTTGAGTGAATAAATGATATTTATTTCAGAGGAGCCAAAGATTGATGAAATTCTTGCCCCCTCACTCAATGAGTAATATTCCATAACAAATAGCTCATTTTTTGCTAATGTCCTTGTCTCCTCTTCAAAAACTTCGGAGTTGCAAGTAACTATGATACAAATGGAAAACGTGTTTTTAAAATAAGTGGTTTTCAATCCATATTTAAAAACATAGATTTCAACATCCAACACTTCTTCTGCTTTCTCATAAGAGGGGAGGTATTCTTTAGGTTCGAAGATGATGTTTATGACCCACCTTTTCCAATGGCTCTCCCGTATACTCAGTAAAACTGATTTGCAAAAATTTCAGTCAGAATTCAAACAAGAATACAATATTCTAATTGAGTTAACTCCCTAGATGTTAGTCACCAGAAGCCCAATAAATCTTTATAATGCTAAGAATTATGTTTCCTTCATTTTCTAATTAAAAGCCTGATTTTATGTATGACAGAGAATTTAATATGTGCATGTTTACTTAGTTTAAAAATTAAATTCATCAGCTTACCTACTATTTGCTACAGCTTTTGTAATAACAAAAACAAAACGTAAGTAGCCTTAATGTTATTCTGTCAATATAAATTAGATGAATAATGTTTTCCTTCATTACATGAGGGAAAAAGAAAAGAATACTGAGAATAAAGTTGAGAAAATGTGGACTAAATTCACTCTTAGCAATTGCTCCTAGCTGGAAAGAAATTAAAACAATCGCACATAATAGAATGAAAGTTTGCTTTATGTTTCTATTTTGAAAATAGTTTAACAGACTTCATCAATATGAACTGCAATATGATTCATTTGTCAAATTTGAGTTTTGATTTTTTTCTAAAAACAAAGGTATGTTTATTGATCTACTGATAAACATTTCCATACAATTTGACTAGATTATTTCACTAAACCTGACTGGATTTCTGAGAAGAGAAATGGTTATGTTAATTTAAATATAATTTTGAAATGCTATATGGCTAAGTAGTATTTTCAAAATGTTTATGGAAAATAAACAAAACAAATAGTGATAAATTCAAAATGACTGACACATAAGATGTTAAGGCTTAAAGAGAATCTTCAATCTTTATTACACCTGCTACCCTTCTCTGAAATACATTAAGCAGACCACTAAACAGAGTTTTACCATAGTAGACTTAGTTTAATAGACTTGCTTACTTAAATAGTCTAGTTATAAAGTTCAATTCACAGGAGTCTTTAAGAGTCAGGAGCATGTGTCTTAAGTCCCATTCTTGAAACAGACATTGATCTACTGTATAATGAGCATGTTGCATGTATTTGTCTTTGTCAGCTGAATGGCAAACTCGATTGAGTACCAAGCTTTAACACACAACCATTTCTTGTGCATCTCTGCATAACCTTCCCCAATATTTTCACAAGCCTGGGCCTTGGCTTTTGCTAATTCATCCCCCTACAAGTCCTTCCTGTCCCTCCTCTACCTAGTGAAATGTTACTGTTGTTTCAAGGCCCAGCTGAAGTGCTCTTTTCCCTACCCTCTACAAGCTGCCACCTCCTCACGACTGAGGACAGTATTATGACTTTCGGGGTCTAACCTCTTCTGCCATTGTGGATCTCTCTCTATAAAAAAAAAAAAATCTGAAGAACTATACTTTGCAACTGTGTTTGTATAAAGACAAACATAATAATATTATACAAAACATTTTCTTTGACTTAAATGCTCCATGTTTCACTTCTGATGTCAAAGGAAATGAAAACATTATCATGGGTCCCTAAAAGTATCGTAGGCCTTATGCATTCTGCCCAGTGTACACAAGAGAAAAGTCAGCCTTCAATGGCCCTTCCAACACCAGGTTAAATAGATCCCACCCTACTTTTCTTCCCATAGCACTTTAAGAGCACCCAGCACAGTGCCAAGCAAAAACAGTCTTCAATAAACATTTGTTGACTGTGCTGATTAACATTTCACTTTTTTTTTAAATAGGGAATTGATTATACTTCACCTCTCTAAAGTTAATGTAAGTTCCTTGACAATAGGGTCAAGACCTTATTTATTTTCATACATAGCGAAACTCATAAATTATTTGGTTTTATAATAAATGTGTGTTGAATTGAACTGAAGAAAGTATTTTTATCTTTTCCAACTCATAGCAGGTGCCTTGCCGGCCACTCTAGGGGAAAACATCTTTCCAGTCAAGTGTACAACACCTTTCCACATGAGAGGAATATTTGAAGCTTCGGTTCATTCAAATGTATATTTATCTGGTCCCTAGTTTTTACATGACAGGGACAGAAAGCCAGAAATTATCTGTAATGTTAATTCACTACAAAGAGCCATCATCAGATTTCATGAGTTGTGTCCTTACATTGTACAGTGACTCTGTTAAATTTTAGTCATTAGCTTCAGCATGAAAATATATTACACAGTACAATAAAAGAAATTAGAGAATGAGAAGTTGTCTAAAAAAGATTATAATTTAAAGTGCAGATATCATTGATTTTCAATGCATACAAAACCACAAAATAAACTAAGAATGTAGGTACAGGATAGTATAATCTAATTGAATATAAGTTAGTAATATTGCCCACTTATTACCCACTTATTACACTAATACGAACCACATGTACAAGTTATTCTTCATTCATTCATTCATTCAACTGACACTTTTAAATGCCTATTATGGGCATATTAGCAGATAAAAAAATACATATAACGCAAGAGCTTCTTTATCTAGCAAGTGAGACAAATAAACAGTCCATTATAGCACACATAGATAATTATTAGGAGAAGGGAATACGTATGCTGTGGAAATACATGGGGGATACTCCTAACTCTGATTCAGATTATAAGCAGAGCCTTTCAGTTTTGAACTTTAAATGGCATTTTTATTATAAAAGTCACAAAAGAGAACTATATAAGCAAAGAACTAAGGAGAAAAATTTTCCCAATCACCTGCAATCCTACCATATGGAACTGAGCTACACATTGAAGAACAAGGAATATGTAGCCAGAAGAAAAACAGAATTTGAATTCCAGGCATGTACAAAGAGGAGTGAGATGGCATTACAAAATCAGAAGAGTATAAGTAACCCCCACCAGGTTCTAGAGCATTGGGGCTCAAGGCAGCATATGTGTATTATATATGATGCACACCAAGACAAATGTTCTTCTGCCTCTGCCAAAAGTTTCCCGGAGCATCAAGGGCAAAAGACTAACAGAAGAACAGGTTCCACAAAGAGCGCCTTGTAGGTCCACACAGAATGTCTCTGAAATCAGTTGCATGATTACTACATAGTCACAAACCTCTAAAGGGTCAAGGCTCAGAAAGAAGCATGACCGAAACAAGTCTATATATCATTTCTCCTCCAAAATAAAATAGTTTAGCCTGGAGGTAGACGATAAATATTGTCCTATTGTAGAATCCTCCTATGAGGGACTTACTTTTACAAAGCCTTTTCGCAATCTTCAATTCTTTAATTCTCCTAACAGCATAAAAAGGCAACAGAAAATTCTGGCATTTCACCAGCATAGAAAGTGAGGCTCAGAGAAGGGCAGAAGTTTGCTCAAAGTCAAAGACTTTAAAAAAAAACAAAGCCAGGATAGTGCTTTCCTTTCCTGCTTCTTCAGTGGAAAGACATGGGTTATCTAGGCCGTTAAATTCTACACCGAAAAACACAGACACTTTGGGGGAATGGGGAACTTCTGCTCACCAAATTATTAATTACAATGTTTCTTTTTTGCCTTGATTTATCCAGATAATTGCTCTAATTTTCCATTTTGTTGCATATAGATAGCTACATCATCAATCTAATTTCATTTTTTAAAAAAGGTTAGAAGCTTCATAGAGAGCTAGAAAAGGAGGGATAAATTCTATTTTTCCAAATACATTTATAAGCTTTTCAAGAGTCAGATGAATATGAATATTTCGTAATTGCATATTTTCTTTTTGAGGACCAGTAGTCGTTTTAATATAGAAATCATTAATAGAATTACCAGATGGGTGCTTTATTTGCTTTTAAAATGGGTTACAAATAGTAACAATTAGTCACTGACGAAGACCTTTAAGTCGAGAGGTTTTTCATAATTCAGTACCATGATAATTTTTGGTATCATCTGCAAAACAATAAATACAAAAACATTTGTAAAAGCAACATATGTCTTGACAATTTTCTAATTATCTGTGTGTAGAATACTCAATTTTTTCACACAGACGGAACTTTTCACATGACACATTTGTATTCTAAAGCATACAAAAGATTACTAGAAATTTGTGAGCCTATATTTTTATACTTTGTTGTTATCAATCCTACCCAGTTAGAGCCTGGAGTTCTATTTATTTTTCCCACAAAATGTGGTAACTATTCATGAAAAATGGAGCAATGTTGGGTGTTGAATTGAAAGCTGAATTTACTCAGAAATAGCATTAAAAATTAGGCTCCATATTTTCAGTGAAAATAAGAGGGGAAGGATGCCAGATGGAAATCGGCCAAATAGTGTTCTTTTAGGAAATGTGTCTAAGTTATCCTGAAGGGAAAAAAGAAATCAAAATAAGGGAGAAAGAGAGGGAGATTTGAGCAGGATGACTTGAAGAAAAAAAAAGTTTTCTGGCTTTACTTGCCAATTAAGAAGCAGAAAACGTTTATTATTGAAACATCTTCTTCTTAACAAATCCATTAGAAAACTACTAAATATTTTAGGCAAGGAAATATAATTTATAGTGCTTCTCTGTAATTTTTGATGGTATCAATTTCACTCCCTCCCCAAATTAACTATTTATAGTTGGATTTAACCCCTTTCCAGATCATTTGTTCATTTAGTCAGTACTGCCATCTCTTCTATCCTTTCAACATCCTTAGTACATATTTGGATCTTACTCGTTTGCTTCAGATTCTTTGAGATATGCCTTGATGCCCATCTCTCCATCCTACACTGGCTAAGAAAGATTGTGTCCATGTCACTTTAGACTCTTCAAAGAGGCCACGGTAGCTGAACCTGTTTTTGCTTCTTCATGAAAAAAAGAATCTGAGTTGAGACCTATCTCACTTCAGAGAGTTTCTACAAATTTAAGCTCTAATTAAGTATCTCAATTGGGGATTTGCAAAATACTTAAGATCAGAAAGCCTCTCTCATAGCCCTCTCAAGCAACTAGAATTTCTAATGTGTGCCAGGTTCAATGAATTTTCTCTTTTGGTTTTCCAAATAGGTAAATGTCTTTGACAATACATGATGCGTTGGGCCAAGAAGTGGAGTAGAATATTTAGTCAGAACACTTTGCTTCATGATATCTTTAAAAATGCAGTCCACATCCAGAAATACAATGTGTATGGTTTCTGACTTCATTTTACATTCAGATCTTAAGTGAACATACCGAATTAGTTGGGGATACAAACATAATGTTATCTTTACATTTCATAAATAAGAATCCATTTTATTTTTGTAGTGGAGGGCTCATGATTGCAATTCATTAATACCTGATATGCTGATATATCTACCTTAAAAGAGTAATCCTTGAACATGCCTGCGTATCCAATGTCTTGATCAACACTGATATTCATTACTACAGCATTCGGATTCTCAAGTAAATATAGCACTGCTTCAGAAACTGTGCGAAATGTGTTCCACATTGCTTTGCCCAAAAGGAAAGTGAGTGTAAGGAAGACAATGCCTCGGTTTTGCTTTTATTTAATTACTTACACTTTTGGGGAACTGTTGAGAAAACAATTAGGATCTTCCAATATATTAACCTTAGTAAAATAATTCATGGTTCAAGTGAGGTACTTCTGGAATTAAATACAACCTTTAGGTCATTTGAATAGTTCCTTCAAGATTCTTAACTATATCAAAAGATAATAGCTCAGTTAAAAAGAAAAAAATACAGTTCTCCGTGAGAAATCCAGATCCAAAAGCAAGTATTAACTTTATACAAGTCATCTTTACAGAGGTGAAGTAGATAGTTGGAGAGACTTAAAACATTCCAAAATACCTACTGTATGAGCAGATAATAACATTTCAGCTAATAAGCACTTACTTACATGACCAAGCATATGCAAAAATTAAATTTAGGAAATCTGAAGACCATAATACAAATAATCAGATAAAAAAATCAAACTCTACATAGATCCTTTTATTTTTTCAGATTTAGTTGTGATCAATTTGGGTAAACTAACATTGGGGCCAGAGATAGTATATCCCGATGAGTGCTACCAAAAAAAAAAAGTAAACAGTCACGATAAAAAATGGTCAGGAGATTCTATATGAGCACTTGATATTTGAAGTGAGATTTAAATAACAAAGAGGAGGAAATAACAATACTTACTAAGCACTTATTCTATGCCAGTCACATTTCTCAGCACCCTAATTATTTTAACTTATTCAAATGTGTTACTTATTTAATCCTCCTATGACCCCCTTGAAGTATTTGCTATTAGTACCCTCATTTTAAAGAATGAGCAAACTAAGATAAGAGAGATGAAGAACCTTGCCCTAGTTAGCCAGCTAATTAGTGACAGAATCAAAGAAATAAGGCATCAAAATCTACCACTTCATCACTGAGTAACACAGGCTTTCCAGTGAAATAGCCAGGTAGAGAGTTGTACTAAGTATGGAGGCCAGGGCAAAAATCTAGGATGGTGACATATGAAAAACAAAATCCTGGAGCACTACAAGATTTAGACATTTAAAAGAACAGACATAGGAGACTAAAAAGACTCAGTCAGAAACAGAGGAGGAAAACTGGGTGAACTCTGATGATAAAAATTGCTCTGGGGGGAGAGAGTGAACAACTGTTCAAACACCACAATTTAAAAAGGAGGATGGAATGGGCTACTGGATTCAGAGAAATGTGATCTGGTAGACTTGATATAAGCCATGTTAGAGAAGCAGAACTGACCAAAGCTCATAGGAGTGAATTAAGGAGAAGTTTGGATGTAAGTGGAAGATGACGATATGCATAACACTTTGACATGTTTTGGTGAAGAAGAAGCTCAGAATCAGGAAGGCAGTAGCTAAGTCAGAAACTTTTTCGGGGATTCAGTTAGGTATTTGTGTTTAAGATAAGTTACATAACCAGATGTTTAAATACAAACTGGCATGACCTAAAAGAGTAGAAATAATTTACACACTAGAACATATCTTAGGCTAAATGCAAACTAAGGCTGTATGGGAATTGCTTGCAATAAGTTTTAAGATTTATTCTTATAGATTACATTACATGCTAGAATACTGTTAAAAATAGTATTACTCTTCCTATCTCAAGGCAAAGGGAAAGATGGCCATTGTCCTGGATTTCCACTCCCTCTGCTGGGATATTTTTCTACTATAGTTCAATAAGTCTTTTATCTAAAAAGCTCAAACCACCAAACTAGCTCTCTTCTAAATCTTGTGCCCACGACTGCTTCATCAATTTATTTGAATAATCTGGCAGCTGCCTTGGTTTACTTCTATCACACGTCACTATTCTCGATTACTTGGATGACTCATTCATCTATCTAGCTTCAACATTATTTTACCATTATATTTCAGTGACAGTCACTTCCACTCAGCTTTGGCAATCCACACCCAAAAATACAAAAGGGACTGTTCCTAAAGAAAAAGTGTGCCATTGTAATATCTGGAATTGTGAAATCCACCTCTGTAGTCACCTATCCCATTAATTCATGCCCACAAAATCTTGAGCTTCAAAGGAAGATGACTACCCCTACTTTGCTTGCCCATTTCCTAGCAGTCTCCAATCTTCCATTGGAAGTCTCCAATGACCTCCATCTGTCCCTAATTTTGACCTCACTGATAACCATTTTCAACTGCACTTTCTGGGTGCATGTTGATTTCTTCCATTCTTTGACCTTCTCTCACAGCTGCCTTGCCAATCCCATTACAAAATCAACCCTACCATCTGTTGGTCTCTTCCTCCTCCTCCTGGGCTGCCAAGAGTTTCTGAGGAAAGTAAATAACCATGCTGATTGACTCTACTACAAATTTATGATTTCTGATGTCCGCTGAACCCTCAGAGCTGCTCAGCAGTTCTATTACTCATTTGTAATTGGCCAGCCTTCCCCTTCCACACAGCAGCTGTTCCCAGCACCACACCCTCCTCAGATCACCACCCTCACTCTCATTCCCCTCACCCTCAACTTATGGTATCACCTCCTACTGCTTGAAAATTTTAAAGCTGTCAGGCATGAATGCCCTAAGCTTCCATCCTCTACATATCCAAATTTACCTGTATATTCACTCATCTGGACCTCACTTTGCATCTCAGAAGAAGAATCCTATGCTCTTGAATGTCTGAGCTTTTGATTTGACTCCTTCCTACCTCTACCAAGAACTTGTTTCAACAATGTGCTTCCTCTTTTCTGTTCAACCTCTAACTTTCTCTCAACCTATAAATCTACTTGAATTTTCCTATTTTGAGAAAGGATCTTTCCTCACCACTTCCAACATCAAGTTGCCATTTCCTTTTCTTTCCTGCTTTTTTTTTAAAATGTACAATGCATTCATTGGCTTTTCTTATTTAAGATTGGTTCCATAAGACCTCATGTATTCTTGCCCTTCCATCATGCTAACTCAGAAATGCTACATTAGTAGTCCTTTCTTACTCTTCAGTTTTCTTGGTCTGAATGCCTGGGCTCAGACATTGCCATGAATTTAATCACTTACTAACTGTTTGAATTTGGCAAGTTACTTAACTTCCCTATGAGTTGGCTTCCTCACATTGAAACTGGGGATTTTTACACTGCTAGTCTCCAATTCCATCTCCTCTGAATAAATAATGACAGCCCAGTTTTCTTCAAAGAGATTTCTTTTACCCACTGACTTTAGTCTAATAAGAATGTTATTTTAAATATGTAGCCTTACTTTAACCAAAAAATTGGCAGTTTTCTGCAAGAGGATATTTGGACAACCATTTCCTTGCATTTGAATAATGTGATGAGATAAAATAATTAGATTTAAGTTATTCTAGCATTCATGTTTGAAAGGCACAGAGTAACAGTCTCTACTAAACTCTGGATTTGCTTCTATCCCAAGAAGTTGGAATAGACCTTTTTCTACTATGAGCTATGACCTCCACCTCATGTTTCACAAGACTTTCTTTTGTATAAGTTATTAAAAGTTATTAATTTGATTTCTATTGCTTGAAAAAAAATGATAATTATGACTAAATGAGATAATCTCTGTAATTTCTACAGTGCAAAGACCAGTACCTAGTATTAAATTGATTTCAGCTTTTAGCATTGCTGTGGACAATAGTAGTAGAAGAGTGTCTACTCATTCTCACTGCAATACTTTCCTTCTTTGCTATCCATCACACTACCTTCTCTTGGTTCTAAATGTATCTTTTCGACCTCTCTTTCACATTATCCTTCCATGACTTGTCAAGATTTGGCCTTCCACTGCCTTACGTCTTTATATGTATTCCTGGGGATCTCATACTTTTCATGGAATCACCTATCTGAAATGTAAAAGTACATAAACTGCTTAATGCTTTCATCTCATTTTAATACCTCTACTTTCTCTCTCCTCTCTTCTAATCATCTACCAAATATTGTATATCCATCTGTCCAGATGCCTCTTGATCTGTCTCAGTGGTCAGTGCCCAAGAGCATGGAGCCAGAATTACAAGATCAGTTGTGATCAGGCTGTTCTAGGACACTGACAGGCATCTCTTCCTCCAGTGCCCTTGACTGAAATCTACCCTCCACTCTACCAACAGAGCCATCTTTCTAAAACATGTCATACCCTTTGCTTAAAAACTTTCAGTGTCTTTCAAATGCTTACAGAGTAAACCAAAATTCCTTAGCATAAATTTTAACATCCATCTTAGTCTGTGCCTGCCTTATTTTTCCAGTTCATATATAGTGACTCATCCCATGCACCCTAGATTCTAACCACACTAGATTATGTGGCCTTTACTTAATAAACAATGAATTTTGAGGTTTTCATGACATTGTTCATGAATTCTTGTCCATTAGAAATACCTCTTTCTTCCCTCTTTAATTTGGGGAATCCTTCTTTGCATTACCAGGCTCAGCTCAATAGCTTCTTGTACCAGTAAACCTTTCCCAATGTCCTCACTTACCCTTTCAGTTCCTTTCATTCTATAGCATTGGTAACACTTTGTGTTGTTTACACATCTGACTCCCTTGGTAGGAAGTCCCTTGAAAGCACAGATAGTATCTTTCCCATATTTATAATCCAGGCATCAAGAATGGTGTATTGATTAAAACAGATACTCAGTAATTACTGTTATTATAGCCCTTGGTGAACTTTACAATAGAAAAAATATATTTTGCAATACATATCCAGCATCTTTATACTTTTCTACTCCATTGGTTAATGCTTCAGTCAAATTAGCACATGACTCAACACTAACTTTAGTATTCCTGATATACTTTATTTAGTGTATCAATGGAAGTTACACTGAGAATTGATGAAGCAAGCATTAAGGCAATTCTAAATTATATTCAATGGTAAGACATTCCAAAAATATATCAGAGATTATATTGTTTTTCATAGCATATTTGTCAGAAAATGTTGATCTCTAAGTGAATTTTAAAAATAAAACATTTGACTTATTCAATTAGAAAAATTTTGAATTAGGCATCAGCAATGTTAAGGGCATGATAGCATTCATGCTGAAACTTATCAAGCAAGAATAATGAAAAAGTTAAAAGAACATTCATCATCTATTTTTAAAAACCTAAATAATAAACTATATTACTATGACATGTAGGATTTTTAATAAATGTTACGATAAAACACAAAGGAAGTATTCTGAAGATAGAGCATTAAGAATATGAATATTTATTTACAGAATGCTGGGTTAAATATTTTGCAGAGATATGTACAACCTCTCACATTTTATGGAATATTAAGAATGGCTCCAGCAACACAGAATAACATTACAGGGCATCTTTCTTGTGAAATTTAACAATAGTACCATACATTAATCATTATTCATATTCCAGAATTTCTACCTTCTTGAAATACAAGCTAGCCCCTAGCATGCTATGGGCCCTTCCAGCTCTAACAGACTGAAACTGAATTTCTTTGGTTACAAGTCAAATATCAGGCAGAAAGCATCTAGTCTAGTAGAATATCTTTTCATGGGAATTAAAGGTTAAAAAAAAAAAAAAAGAAAGAAAAATACAAGAAACCCCACAGATTATGCCTCCAGTATCAATGATCCTTAAAATTTCCCTGTCATAGAACTGTCAGAACTGTCTTACTGAAAATGAGACCCAATGAATTTTGTTTTTTTCTGTTTATTTGTTTGTTTTCAAGAGCGAACAGTGAGTTCTATAAGCTACAGCTCTGTGAAAATCATCTCGGCAGTAAGCATGCCATATATTTTTTGTAATATACTGCAAAATGAAAATCAAAGAAAAATGCTTCTGTATAAACCCAGAGATAGAAACAAAAATATTTTATAGCTTCAGTTCATGGAAAGATAGAGGTAGAAATGGGATGCCATGCATTTGTTGATTCTTTAGCCTTTTATCTCCTTTTGCCTTCTAAAATTACTTCATTTGAGGTCACAGATTACCATGAAGGAAAGCCACCTTTGAGTCAGTACTAGAGCAAAGAAATTTTAAAAGGAAAATCATACTGAGAACCTATCACCACACTCATACAGATTTGCCATGTTTTCACAGTTTAAATTTGCCAAACTCTATGTTTAAAGATTTGTTCTATCTACAGATTTTGAAAGAAAAATGTGTTCCTCTTGTTATTAATTTTACTTTTTGCTCTACTACAGAAATAAGTCTCTAGTGGCTGTGGGACACTGTGCCTAGAAATTACCAAATATGGTTCTCTCAACTACTTCTTGAAGCGTGGATTATAAGTGTAACTGAAATGCGTCCCAACTAAGCATAAACTCAAATCCCTTCAGGGTTATTTGTTTCTTTGTTCCTGGGTGCTTACTCCACACTTCCATTAAAGTTATTTCCTAATAAATCAAGGACTCTGCTGCCCTTCTTTAAAGACCTCGGCTGTCTGACTCCCATTTCTCCTAGGAACAAAGCCAATCTCCTCAACATTGAATATGTTACCTTTCACATTGTCATCTGTTTTCCATTCTCTTTTTAATGCATCCTGCCTTGATACCTATTTCTCTGCTACTGGACCCTCACTCTTGCACTGTATAGTTACCAATCTGGATACAACACATTTATCTGAGTAACAATGAAATTCTTGCAATATATTAGATTTTGAGTAAAACAGAAGAATGCATGTTCTAATGGAGCTGACATGATTTGTGAGATACATGCAAACATGCATTTGTATATCTCCCATCCTGTAAGTACCTTCAGAAATCACATTCATCTGTGGTTACTTAGCATTTAATATTTTGTAGGAATACAATATTCTCAGAACCAAATATATTGCAAGAATTCAATAAATATTTGTTGAATAATTACTATTTATACATTGCATTGGAAGGCCCCAGAAATCACACACAATTTCCACTTTTTACATAAAATGAATTCAACCATTTTCTAATGAGCATCTAAAATTCTGTATAAACAAAACACTCTACTAAGAATTAAGGGGAGGTAAATTTGTATCATACTTGAAATCAGACTCCCATTGAAGAGAGTCTGGGCTAACAAATAAATAGTACATACCTGCACTTCCTTAGATGCACAAAATTTCCATCATTAAAAGTAGCAAGATCTAGATACCGTAGATCACCCAGAAAAAGTGATGTAAAACTCGGCACTAAGGTTTGGTAATTAGGAAAACTTGATATGAGAGGAACCAAGGAAGGTGGAATTTAGTCATGTAAAATTGTAGAGACAGATATACAGGAAATAAAAGTATGGGTTAAAATAAGCTGGCAGGAAAGTGTGAAGCAAGTAAAAGCTTGAAATTTGCCAAATATAGCTGGAGTACAAAGTTCAAGAAGAGGAAGAATGGAAAATAAAGATGAGAGAGGAAGATTAGAGTCAGAGGAACATGATTCTAAATTAAGAAATTCGAAATTCACTTATCAGAAACAAACATGCACTAGATGTTTCTGAAAATGATCAGACAGGAAGCAGGTTGTCCATTCTTTGCAAGAATTTTTGGCTGCCGTGTATGGAATACTTATTTCAGCTTTCAATAGAATTATCTGAATTTGCTATACATAATTTCTATGCAATGTAGAAATGTTAATGTTAGTTCAGCTAAGCTCTCAGGCCTAATGACGATCTGTTTTATTTCTTAGTCTTATCTGCTACTACAGCATCAAGAAAAGAGAGAAAAGTCCTTTGCTTTCCTTCAGCACACATTTGCATGATCTAATATTGCTAGATGGCAAAGCAAATGGAATGAGTGCTCATAACAGTTATCAGGGCATATCAATTCCAAATTCATACTAAAGAGGAATGGTGACAACTGGGGAGACAGCTAGGCTGTACAATCATCTACGTGAAAATGGTCAATCTAAAGATTCGCCTGTAACACATCTTGCAAAGCAAGGTAATAGGAAAATTACAGCAAAATATTTGAACCAAACTGAAATAAAACATTCCCAAATCTCACAGATGAAAGCGAAATTAATGCAGCAAACCACAGAAATGAGTATGCCACAGTATAAAAGTTGCTTCCCACAGACAGCGTGCTTGGTTATATAATTCTAAATATCCAAAGAAAATACGTGGAGGTGAGAATATGGGCTTACCTAATTGCCCTGCTGAAGTCTGCTAGAAAAATAGATAAACCCATTGCATATTTTTTGGTGTTTAACTTTCAATGAGTAGTATTTAAATTCAAAGAGATACTTTTAGAAGCATTTCAAAGTGTGTGTTAATAATTGGTTCTTTTTATTATATTTCTCATTTAGAAATAGTATCATGTTTTATAAATGTGTTTGCATTTTCTGAGCAATTCCACAACATGTCTTTTTAAAGCTTACTTAAAAGACTGTAAAGTCTATACCAATAAATAGTTCTAAAATAAGGTTAAGATTCCTGTAGAGCAGGGGTTCTTAACAAGGGGTACATGAGGTTGAACTGAAATTAAAAACACCATTATTTTTGCGGGGAGGGGTTGGTGCAGGTATGATATATTTATTAAATAATTCAGTGTAGTGTGGACTTAGTAAGGGGTCCGTGGTTTTCACCTGACTGGCTAAGGGATCCACAACAAAGATTAAGAACCCCTGTTGTAGAGGTTTAAGAAGATCAGTGTTTTAAATCAGATACACCTGCAGTTCAAATCCAAGCTTAGCTTGTGACCCGTAACATGTCCTGACCTGTTTTTAATAGCAGATACCAAGGAGGGACACTCACTATATTCCAGCACCCTTTTGTATCACATTTAGACAGAATCTGGAATCTCAGCTCAGCTAATGATTTAGCTATGTGACCTGACACATTTCTGAGCCTTTCTTTAATAATATCGAATACTCATAGGATTTTATTGTATGCCAGGCAGTGTTATATGTACTTTACATATATTAACTTATCCACATTTTCTAAAATGCCATGAAGGTGTGCTATCTTCATTTAAACAAATGAGAGCTTAAGTAACTTGCCCCAGGTCTCAAGGGCTAGTCCCACATCAGTGCTTTAAACACTACACTTTTCACTTACTTTATGAATTACATATCCCGTTATAACATATATTGTGCAGGGAGTACAAGAGAGGACAAAATATGTAATTTAAGTACTTGGCAAATGTACTTAAGTTGAAAAATCACTCAGATCAAATTGTTGTCAGTTAACTCTTACGTCAAAAATAAAATTGCAACTTTCTGATTATCTGAAGACAGAACAGCAAACTAAAAAGAAAGACATGTTGGTGGTGCAACAGCTTTGTCTGCTTCCTAGCACAAATGTTTACCGAATCATTTTTATGTCATAAATTCAAATTTGCCCTTATTTTAGGAAATAGAACTTTCAATTGATTATATACTATCAGTTAAATATCTGTAATTTTTATATACCATCTCTTATTTCCAGTTCCCACAAGTTTCTACTAAAGAAAAACGGAGCAATTTGAACGATATGTTGGACAAGGGAAAGACCACAGGGGTGGAGGTTGCTTAAACAGCTTCCTCCTTTATTATGCATAACAGTGGATACAGAAATTCACAGCTCTGTGTACAAAAAGCATCTGTGAATTACATAATAACTTAAGTTATATTCCAAATGGCATCTATACATTAATGGCCCAAAAGAGGATGCATAACAAATTTTTGAGAGGGGAAAAAAGAGCCCCGTGTGGATCTATGCAAATTCATAGGAAACTAATAGCCTAATTATGTAACCATTGAGTAGGAAGCCAAAGTGTCCAGTGATTGAGAGAGCGTAACAAAATTTAGGGATATTAGTGAGATCCTTAAAATGTTTTATTTCTTTGCATGTTTTGAGTTACCATCAGTGTTAAATGAAGAGAAAAGCAGCTCCAGAGGGTTTTAAGTGTTATAGCCCAATATTACTAACTGCTGTGCCCATTCTATTGGTATTGTGAAAAGGCAGAGACAATCTTCCAGCAGATGACTGACTTCAACTCAGCAGAATATTCCAGTCCATGTAATAAAGACAAATATATCCAATCTGAATATGTCCTCACTAGAGAGGGGAGGCAAGATGGGGGAATCCTTTCATGTCATAAACATGATAAATTATTTATAGGATACATAATTTTTCTCAGCCCTGACCAAAGGCAGAGTTTGATTGTGATTCTCCAAAATGCAGTCCTTTGTAAGTAATCTCAAAGGTCCTTATTAGAATCTTAGGAATCACATAATGCATTCAAAAATATGATTATCCTAATACATATTTTTTATGTTTCTCCAAAAATAGTAAAAGGTCCTTCTTTTTTATCTAAGTGATTGCTTTAGGCATTAATCTGAGGACACTTGTAGTTTAAAAGGTAGTTCATTTCACACTGTTACACATATAGTTAGTTGTTTGATATGTTGATATGCTTTTAATTTGTGGAAGTATTTTGTACCACAGAAATGCTTTTTTTTTTTTTAAACAAATCTGCGTTCAGAAAAAATGTAGAATATAGACATGTTCTCTTGTTTTAAAAGGAAAAGTTGTTTTTAATCCTGGTGGTATGTGATACAGCCATCAACAATACAGAGGTGTTTTTTTTTTTCCATTGTCTTCATTAGATCCGCTGGGAATACAACAGCTTAGGTCACAACGTAAAATCTCATGCCAATTAAACTGCTAATTAACTGGTACAAGAAGAATATTGCATAAAATAGATTATGGCATTACTTTGTATTAACTTTTGTGTCATTTCAACTAGGTAACCACTAATTTAGAATCCTCTAATCAGGCTCTTTAATCCAATTGTTAATCTCAATGACAAAGCACATGATCACAGAGAGGTCATAGTGCAAGATACGTACTGCATTTCTTCCTGGTATTAAAATGGATATTAAAAGACAAAAAAGATCCTGTGTTTGCAGATTTCTTGGTATTCTTCCGAATACAAGCTCTCTTAAGGTATGATTAATTGGAAATCAGTCTCATAAACATTTTCACAAGCTTCTCAATGTAAATAGGATTTCTGTGAATATTCATCAAATGATTTATGAAAAATTTGATTGTTTCCTTAATATCATCAGTGTCTTTTCTTAACACATTTTTTTTTCAATTTCGTGACTTTAACAATCAGGTTTCAATTTTGGATTTAAAAGTTTTAGTTGATAAATATTCAGTGCTTTTAAAAAGTCAACAAGCAGAAAGTTAAAACACAATGTGCTCACTTAAGTATACTATCAGGTGGCAGCCAGTTTCTGCTCTCTCTCTTTCTCTGGAATGCACATTCCAAATCAAATGTCTGCTTCTTTCATGAGTCTGACACAGTGGAGGAAAAAACAATAAAATTCTTGCCAACCTGCCTTTAACAGTTAGACACAAAGAAGAAAGATTAGATACCTGGGGTCCCCTCAGTTGCCACTGAGACAGAATTCTCAGTGATACAATTGGGCAATAGCAATTAGAAAACTGGCTGAGATATACCTGATCTCAGTAGTCTAATCTCTTTAAAAGGGAAATGTTCATTTTCCACCTAACATCTAAAGATATGTGCTAGGAATTTATTCATATTTAATCACATATTTTTTACACTTTTTAAATTAAAGTTAATAGATCACAAAGAACGTTATATTAGAAAACATTTAAAAAACATAAGAGGTTCCCATATACCCTGCTCCCCACCCCCACTCCATCATTTTTGTCAATTGTATTTTTTTGAAGATATATACATCACACAAAAAATGTTACATTAAAAAATATGAGGTTCCCATATAACACCCATCTCCCCACCCCACTCCTCCCATACCAACAAACTCTCATTAGAACTTCACAAAAAGCAGCATAAGATATGGTGATGTTAATGCTCATAAAAACATAGAGTAGTCAGCTCTTTCATTAAAAATATACAAATTATTGAAATGTATGGTCTAATAAAAATCTGTAGGTTTCCTTTTTTTGCTTTTTTTGTTTTTGTTTTCAAATGCACAGTGACTAAACAGAAATTTAGTTAAAATATAACTTTCTCAGGTTTTCACAAGTAATGCTATGCTTTCCCAAGTAGGTAGAGCAATTTCCGGGCCCACAGTCCCACATTTCCACAGTCACAGTCAGTAGTCAATATAAATACAGTTCATCCAAAAGGTAGTTTCAAATGGGGAAGTCCAAGCATTTTTAACAGTTGTTTGTTTTCTCTTTTCCTATACTCTCAACTAACCAATAACTATATTTAGAATGAAAACCACTGACATTTCAGATGTTTAAACATTATCCATTTCATTTATTCATTTCATTTCAGCAAATATTTTTGTATATATTTCGTGCATCCAAATATTATCATCTCATAAGTGAAGCACATTTTCTGCTTCAAGAAAGACCCTGAAAATAAAACCTTTGTCCAACATAATAGGCTCATTAAATATTTGCACAGAATAACTACTTATTTGTGGACTGATTATCATAATTACCATTATCTTTAATTTTTAAATGATGATCTACTAACAAATAATTTATAATTATTAGTTTTCAAAACTTTTACACTACCAATAATAGGAGAAAATTGTATTCCCTTATGATTTTGGATAAACTGATCTTCAAATATGTTTCTCTGACCTTTTGAAACGTTGATCACTGGTTTGTGACAAAGGTTTGATTTCAGCTTTCACAGTTTCCTTTCACTTGTCTGGGCCTGAAAAATTACAGCATACAGAGCGCCAAGATTTGAATTATCGCAGCCCAGAAAAGGATGCATTTCCCTGAGAACCTTAATCTGCCCAGTTTTACTGAATTTTATGCCATAGTCTATGCTGAGTATTGAGGGCCTAGAATTACCTATCTGTAGGGTTTCACTTCTCACTTCACCTTTGACAGTGACACTGAGGTTATTTTGGCCCATAAATACCTCGCTCAGCAACCACGACCATCTCCTCCTACATCCACTATAAAAACAACAGTAATAAAAATAATAACTGACAAAAATTGAGTTCTTGCACATAGAAATAGAAACCATTATTAATTTCTTATTACATATGAGGAAATGGAGGCAGAGAGATGTAAAATACCTTGTCCACAGTTGCTTAATATGTAAGTGTATGAGCCAGGTTTGAAACCCAGACCCTGGGTTTTTAATCACTATGATATTCTGCCATTTAGCACATGATATTGAAATAATTAGCCTGCACGACTAGATCCCCATTAGACATCGAGCACTCCCTGTTCAAAGAACGGAACCGCCATTTTTCTCAGGTCCTCTCTAGATCTCAATAGCAAAGTCTTACTTTCAAATTATCTCTTTGATGCAAGTAATAATATTTAAAATAATATATTTTGAGCCTGCAAAGCAGACAAGCTGAAAAATAATTTTTATCCCTGCTTACAAAACAAACCTTCTACCACAGATTCTAACCTTATCTTCTATGTGCTAGAACTGAATATCCCTCAAATCTAAATCACATAGGCTGAATTAGATTCACTCAGGCTACTAGTTGCATGACTTAAGTTTAAGAAACTACAAAATCTATTTCTGCACCCCCAAATAGTTCAAGAACCTAACCTGTACCCCATTTATATTAATGTGTAGCATGATAGCTCTGTGGAGGCTATATTTTTCACTGGTTAAAAGTGGACACTAGAACCAGTTAGTAAAACTCTCTGTAACTTATGTCTTCATCTGTGAAATGTATATCATAACAACAATAGTATCTGCCTCATGTGCTTAATTTGAATATTAAATAGAACAATTAATAAATTGCCTGCTCATGATTTGACTCTGTATAATTTGAAGAAGTTATCAGCAATATTAGAATCCATTCAGATAAATCATATTTACTACAACAGGAAAGTGTAATATAATAGTATTTTAAAATGACAGTAACTAAAAACCAAATGTATTGTTTTAATCCTCAATATCTGTAAAAATTTGTTTTATAAGTTTAGCAAAATTTATACTCATGTGAATCCAAGCTGATGAGGGATTTGAACATAACTTCACAATTGGTATCTCTCATTCACATTTACTTACTGATTTACTGAACAATTTTCTTCCTCTAGCCAAATCTACTACTCTTTTTACAAGATGGTTAGAGGCAAGAGACAAGTGTAGACTGTTGATTTAGAAGTAGTGGGGTATGGGAGAGGATTGATGGGTAGAGGGCTGCAAGTCTCCCATCTAAACTTCTAATCTAGTAAAATGATGAATAAATGAGACAAAATTAATTTTGATTATCTAAATAAACTCCATAAATAACCATAAAATCTCTCAGATGAAGAAAAGCTGAGTCTGATCATTTGTCAAAATAAATATCCCTGACATTATCCATGCCACCTTAGTGATTGTACAAGTGACAACATTTTACAACTCAGTATTGCTGCAATGAAAAACAAAACAAAACATGCAAAGGCTTTCATTTTGCTTCCAACTGTTTGTCTGACCTTTCCCAGTTGGAGTACTAGCAGGAAACTAAAATAAAAGTACTATTTTTCTAAGTGGTGCACTTTGCTACTAAACATTAATCGTGAAATTATAGCAGTTGCGAGACTCTTCTGCCTGTTGCTTCTTCTAAGTCAAGAATTACTATTAGATGAAAGAGCCTACAGCAATAAACATCAGGGCTAGTGTTTCCATTTCCTCTGAACCCAACCAGGCTGATCCAAGTTCAGAAATGTCTTTGAAGTCACAGAGACCTTCATGTGCTGATCAATCCTAGGGAGGTAAAGAGGAAGAAAAACTGGTTCTAGCACTTTAATATTCTACCAGGGAATGCATTCAACTCAGTGCAGAACAAAAAGGTTTCCTCTGTTACAAACTGACTGATTTTGTACTTGGATGCTGTTTGGTTCATTAACTTGGGGTGGGAGTGGGGAGAACAGCTATTGATCTCAGTACATGATCATGTATACCATAGTATATAATTCCATTAGGTCAACCTTAGGAACTGTAAATTCATAATTTCCCTTGGTCTTACAGTATGTATTGTGCTTTGGGTCAATTTAAATGGAAAAAAAAACAGCTTGTGATGTTCTTGGATGACCAGTATATAATATTTCTGTTATCGTAGTCAACAGATAAAAAGTTAAGAGCTAAAGTTAGGTTAAAAGATAAGAAGTTAAGAACTAAAAGGATCTTAAAATCAGTAGTGTAATCCAAACTCATTGTTAAGGATATGAAACCTGTTTTTCTGGGAACCCAAAAGATTTATCAACCAGGTCTGGCTGTTCAGTGGCAGAGGAAATTTGACATCAAGACTCAGTTCAGTGTATCTTCCCCCCAACAGTCTCACAATCACCTCTGTTGAAACTTTTCCCTTTCCCTTAAGTCTCTAAGCCTTTCACCCATAATTATAGAAGATGTGCAGAAGGTATTTTAAAAGCCAGTAACATGAAAATATTTTATGTCTTATTATATTTTAAGAGACTATTAAAATAGGAAAAACAGCCATTTTATAAAGTAATTTTTTTATTTTGGTCACAGAAAAATATTCAATGCAATAGAGCTATAAAGTTTCCAGACTTGTAATTTATTATAACTGTGTAAATAAAGTAAAAAATTCCCAGTAATATTACAGACAGGGTAACAACTGCAGTTGATTGCCCCATAGAAAGAAGAGGTAAAAATTTCAACTATAAAATTATAATAATTGGCAGAATAAAAAGAAATGAATACAAATAATACCAGAAAACTAAAGTTTTCAAAATTATTATGGCACATTGTGACTATAAAATATAGGTCAATCTGTTTTAAATATTCAATATCTTATCTATTTTAACATATGGTTTATTATTATATAAATTAGATTATAGAAAAGTGAAAACAAATGCATTGACAACTTATTGGTAGGATTATGAAGTTATAGTTAAAACAAAATATTTCCGTAGTCTCTTCTACAAATTCATCGATGATTCATATCCTCTTTTACTGCGTGAAGTAGCCTGAGGAGCATAAGACAAATTTCTAAGTGTCTTCAGACTGATTTCAAAGGCCCTCTCCCATTATTTTTAGACAATGGTACCATTTTATTTTAAATGATCAAATCGCATTAAATATTACATTTAATTGGCAAACCTTTTGAGTAGTCATTCTATTTTAGAAATACTTCCATTTGTAAACAATAATTTTTAGTAATAATAACCCTTTTGAAATGGCTTAAAACAATTTACTCTTACCTTTTTACGTTCTAGGTAACAAACCGAAGTGCAAATGTTAATTATTAAATTATATCTTCTTCTACTTACACACACACACCCTCACACAAATACATATACATTCATACCCACACAAAAATTGGATTTTATATTTATATAGCATCTTCACCTAAGTAAGTATCTATAATGCAAAGAAGTACTTCTCACATGCAGTGTCCCTTTAATAAAATTTTTAAAACGCCTTCCTCTGCATAGATAAATTCATAGGACAGCAATTTTAAAAGCCGGATTCCTAATTGATATAATGGTCATACATTCCTTGAACATTTACGTATTTTACCCTAAATTCAATCTGAAATTATGTAAAATGTTTCTGAGATATATTGTGATCTACCTTCTGCTTTTATACCATAGTAAACTATGTTTCAAGAAGCATAGGAATGACCTAAATTTTGTATCCTCTCATGTCCACTATTTTCTCACTTTCCCCAACTGTCAGTATTGTTTCTTCTTAGTGCCTTAATTAAAAAGCACTTGAACAGTCTAATTTTCTTGGAATTCGGTCCTGAGGTATATTTTTCCATTTTCTTTGTTGATCTAGCACAGGGTCAGGTGATTTCCACATAATGCATCCAATTAGTTCAAGAAAAGCAAATGAAATTGCTCCTATACTAATCTCCACAATATTAACTATACATGTAACAGGATACATGGTTCCACTCTTTGCTTGAGTCCATTCAAGTGCAAACTGAAGAAAAAGGATTTCCTGTTCTTCTTTTCATACTCTTGAGTAAGAGCAGATCTGATTTCATTTTTCCACAGTAATTGATAAGATTGCAAAACCTCTCTCACTGTCCCTCCTTTATTCTGCATTGAAAGCTTGATTGTTTCTCACTTGTTTGCCATATATTGTTTGATTCCTTTTGCAGATGTTTTATATTAAAGTCCTTTTTTTGTTGTTTCCTTCAAAATAAGAGTTTGATTTATTGCAAGTAGTGATTCTGCCCCTTAGGAATCATTTTCTTTTTTCCACAAGACAAATCCAGGTCCTAATGGATCCAACACATTGAGTTGGAACATTACATGTACTTCACTTACAAGCACATACATTCATTTTACACGATTCCTCATTGTGGCCAGGGGTGCTCATGGTCTGCACTGTATCCACCTATAAAAATACAAAAATATATGTCTGCTTTACAGGGATGTGAGGAGTGTTTTGCTAACCTTGTTCAAGGGCTCGGCCTGCACATCCTGGCCAATTGTATTCCCTCCTTCTTTAAGATGTTTTTGCAATGACCATAACCTCCTTCAGGAGACACAGAGACAACACTTCTTGCTACAGTTAACAACCTTAGGGCATTTAATTCAGCAAGCTGATGTCGAGGATACCATCTCCGACAAGAGATGTTTGCCCAGTATAAGAAACATGGAGTGAAAAGCACTTAAGACCTCAGGATTTGCAAGGTTATGCAATGTCCCAGGAGTGGAGTTGGCTTTGTTTACAACATCTACAAATAAGAATGAAATGGTAATTCCCTTATCACTGTTTTTACAACTTTCACTTCCCTAAGATCTCAGGACTGTGAGCTGGCCCTGAAAGTTCACAACCTTAAAAGTAGCTCTAGTCCGCCAGTGAAATCATTAGAGTACATCATCTCCTCATAGCAATCTGGTCGATTTACATGTTATCAACAAATGGCTTGCAGATCTCTGGTCAAGAACGAATTACCTTCTCCTTCAAAGTCATGATTGTAAAAAGGGAACGTTTTCAAATTTTATGTCTAGTTTGCACAAATAAGTGATGATAAATACTCTTCACAATGTTTTGGTGCTTATGTCAGTTTTAAATTAGTGTTGAATATTGCTCTAAACTGAGCCTGATCATTAGGCTGATTTCTGTGTACCAGAACATACACAAAGCATTGTGTCCAGTTTGACTGTGCAATTGATGCTGGTAAAATCTTTAATAAGTAAGTCTGAATATTGTCAGAAAGGATAATTAATCATTTCCACAAAGTAAACATTGTACAGGGCTCTCCCCCTAGTTTTTAAGAATTAGATTCAGGAAAAAGAAATAGGTGTTCTAAATAGACACCCGATTTCCAATGTAACAAGTCAGTACACAATGAGAGTGAAACTGAGAAAAGAAGTGCATGGCTTCTTTCATTGAATATTTGATCAACTCATTTTTGAAAGCAAATGGTGAAATAAAACAAGTCATCTAATTTTAAAACTCATTGTTTATATTCAAGCGGAGAAAACGTTAAAATGACATAGTGCTCTGACAGTAAGTTATTAAACATTAGATGGATGAGTTTAAGAAGCTTTAAAATAAGTATTAATATTCAAATTAATTTTTAATCTTTTCCTAGAAATATAGTTTCTTTTTTCCTTTATCAGTTCTAAAAGTCAACTTAACTTGGGCTGTTCTAGCCAATTTCATAAGCAGTACACCTTAACTAAGCCATCTATGATAAGCAAATCTTCATGACAAACTGTAAATGTAAAATGAACATAGTTTTTCTTATTTTACACAGACCATAACAAAAAACATATCAACTGCACATTTAATTTCAAAATCCCTTCTATGCAGGGCAAGGTAAATATTTGAAAGTTTCTGGTATTTTTTTGTTTGCAAACCAACTACATCCATACAGTTGTAATGCATACCTAGACTATAGAGTTTCCTATTATATAATCGTATTATATGTGATATGCTTCCACGACATTCATCAAATCTTTGACTTTTTTGGTGCAGTTATTCACTTAATTCTCACTTCACTAAGAGTACAATTGTCCCATGAGGGCACACAACATGCCCACTCTTCATTCTCACTGTCGGGACATGGTTGGCCCACAATGACCACTGGCTTTAATGAATGAATGCATATTTAGGAATGACTAAGAAAATCATAAATTACTTATGTCATAGAATCACATATCTAATTTTAATATTTCTAAATAGTGTAGCAATCTTTAAGTTTCTATTTCTCATATGACTTTAGGTGATGGAGTATATTAAGGTCAAACTACAGATATGCTTCTTATTTTACTAGTATATTATTTTCCCCATTTTTTCCTAACTATTTCTTAAAATTAATTTTTGAAGCTAAAACTTCATCAGCTTCTCTTTTTTATTTTTTCCACATAAAACTCATTCTATTTTTTCCTAAATTATATGTAAAATTTTCTGCATTTTTAATGAAAAATAAACAAGTAAAACAAATTTTTAAAAAAATAGGCTATCAGGAGTGTCAAAAAGTTCCCTTTTCATTTTCAAGACTTGACTTACACTTTTAACTTAAAAGCATATCCAAAAATATAACATTTAAATAATATATATACCATATTGCCATACAACAAAATGAAAGCCTCTTATTAAAATGCTACTGAGGAGAAGAACTAACTCAAAGTTAACTATATAAGAGCAAGTTTGTGTTTTTGTTTTCAGCTTTAACCCACTGAACGAATGAATCTGTGTGCTAAAATGACTAAAGTCAGGGAAAATGGATTCTTTCTCCCCCATTAAAGATTAATGTTTAAAAACAAAAGTTCATACTTCAATCACTTACTGAGTTCATAGAAATCACCATTCTGAAAACCTGTTGGTAAGGGTCAGGGTAGAAATGGATGCAACCAGGATGTGTTTACTTTGATTTGAATCAGCTAATTAAAATGGCCCTGGAAGCAATTTTCAGATCACTGCCACCAAGGAGATGGGCTCCAGTAAATCAAACCAAACCAATCTTTCAGTCAGGTCTAATTCAGTTGAACTTGTAGAGACAGAGCCTTTGTCTTCCAATTTCAACTTTTCTCCTTAATTTGCTCTATCACCCAGGCAACAAGGCACACACACAAACACAAACATACATACATACATAGAGAGAGAGAGACAGAGAGAGAGAGAGACAGAGAGAAGGAATGAGAGGATTCCAAGCATTCCTGAAACACTTCCTACCAGGACATCTCTATGTGAAACTCAGATTCCATTCCCTTCTTCTAGAGACTAAAATAAGCTGGTAATTTAATTAACAAAAATTATCAATAAAATGTTAACTTATAAAAACTATGTTTTCTCCTAGTCCATACCTCCTTGGCCAAGAGGAGGTGACTAGTCCTAGAAGAATGAAAATGAATTATGCAGAGGACTCAGATCTAGATGCCAGAATACATGGAACACATATAGGAATTGATGTGCACTTTATCAATAATTCTGATAAAAACTACAAAACAATTAATAGGAATCTATGCAAGAATATGAGACTGTTTTTTTACCTTTTTTATTAGGCGTGCTTCAATATTAAATCACGCGCCTATTTAATTGGCATAGATTAAGTACAAGTGTGTGTTGAATGTGTTTGCATATTATTGGCAATATATAAAGGGTTTCTATGAATATTCATTATTATTTTTCCTTGACAGATGCTCAAATCTAGGGAAAAGCGAAAGGTATCATATAAAAAGCAGTGTATATTCCATGACATAGAAAACCCAAATTTACATTAGTTTCTACAATGTAGAAACATGAAGCTGATGTTCATATGTCAGAGTATATTTAAATTAGGAGCTGAATGAGGGCAGAATTCACCTATCTACATTAGTTTCTCTGGTATTTTTAAAGAACTGGAAAATCATCTAAACTGTAATATAGGACACAAGCTAAACATGAAATTTGGGGAGTGAAGGGCTAAGAGAAGGATAATTCTGGATGGTATTTTGGTCTTTTACATTGTTATGATTTATATAAAAGGTGTACCAGAAGCCAAAATATATAATTGTTAACAATTATTATAACATCCGCATAGATGTTTATTACAAGGCTCCACTTACCTATCAAATTTAACCTCACAAAGTTATTGTGAAGCAGGAATTGTTATTTTGCCCACTTTTACTATAATGGAATTAAAGCTTAGAGAGTTGAACTTCTTAAATAAAGTCACATAGATTTGGGCCTGGTAGATTAAGGCCAGATATCAAGACTTCTGGCTCCTAACCAAATATCCTTTCCTCTACAATATGTTTCCTCATAATTATTTTTATCTTATTTTTGAATATTTAAAAATTAAATAGCTAATATGTCATTGTAAATATTCCCATTTTTGCCATTATATTTAAAAGAATAGCAAGAAAACTTATGCAATTTTTGTAAACTATGATAAATGGCAGTTTTGGGAAGTTGAATTTCAGAAGTCTATGCATTCAGAATACTTGGGAGTCTATCATAATTATTTAAATTCATGAGTACTTAGGAAGCAACTTCAACATACCTGAAAGTTCTCTAAATTGTCAAAAGATTAAAAAAAAAAAGGAAAGGAACTAATAAGACTAATTCCATCCAATCAAAAAGGGGCATCTAAGGGACATCTACTTCCATTTATGTGTATGAGAATATACGCAGAAAAATGCCATTTATTCACACTATTTGGCAGCATTATTAAGAAAAAAAAGGCTCAATTTTGAGTCAACCACAGCACAGCCCACGTAAGGAAAAGGGGTAAATAAAATTAAAGAAAATCTTCATAAAAGGTACTTTGCCCTGACTTCAAAGCATAAATGATTTGGGGACTAACAAAAGAATTCCTTGGATTGGATAGCCAAGCAATCAATATTTATTGACTGGCTTCTTGTTAGAATCAGAGCACCTCCGAGTAGGAAAGGTCAAAGCTTATAGAGTCCAATCATGTTAGAAGCATTGCCAAGAGGCACGGAAGGAAGTACAATGCAATATAAGACACAGTCCTGGTTTTGAGGAGACTTGTATTCCACGTTTGAAGAGATATACATATAAATACATATAAACAGATTAGTATCCCTAGAGAGAAAATGTTAAGAGCCACGTATAGTAAAATTATGAGTTCCAAAAATGAGAGGAGATTGTGGCAGGATAGTAAGGAGAAGGTTTATTGACAAGAACTTAAACCTGAGTCTGAAAAAAAAAAAAAAAAGAAAGCTTCAGACTGATGTTAAGGGAGCTTTGCATTTCAGGTATTCCAGGTAGGAGCAAAGATGTTTAGATAATACTTGGGGAGGTCAAAAGGCAATGAGCAGATTTCCCTGCCTAAACCAGAGATTCCCTTATTTCTACACAACTTCCTCGGGAACTGTTTACTCCTTTTACTTAGCTCAAGTCTACATGTAAAAAGATCCAACATACAAGGGAAAAAAAAAATTCCAGAACATGCTAAAGTAGAAAAATAGAGGCAAACTAAGACAATAACTGCCAAACACAGAGTATGCAACTAAAACAAGTTATGTTACCCGATAACAAATTTAACTGTTTGAGGTTTGCTGCTCTAGATCAGCCTACCCACAAATGTTAAATCATGTAATAAAATCTTAGTTTATAATTTTATTTATTTAGTTTTTCCTTCAAATATTTTAAAGAAACACCCTCTCTAAATCAAGGAGGGATGAAGATTATTCCAAATAGACTGCTAAGCACTTTGCAAGTCACAATATTACCATGGATCCTAGCTTTACAGTTCCAATTTCATGTGGTCAAAGTTGAGCACTAATGTGTTTCCATTCTTAATGTTCATAATAAAAATGTAAAATGAAGCAAATTAAGCTATCATCATTATCCTCCCCAACTGCAATATTGATCACTTTTGGAAATAACAACAATACCGTCTAGTATTCACATGCCAAAGCACAAAGCCACCCAAGAGACACACGGCTTACACTTTAATGAGAAATGCATAGTCAGTGTGACTGTCCTTAAATGTCAATTAAATTGTAATCTTGTGCCTCAAAACTTGAGAGCTACTTGAGAAGTCTTCAACACCCCCAGAGAGGAGTAGGAAGCTGTAAGATTGTTTGCATGTGATGGTTAAACCCACTAAGAGTTTGATTCACTAACAAGCAATGTATTAAATGACCAAGAAATTAACTGAGACTTGAAAACCTAAATGTGAAATAGGATAAAATTCCCAAGTCTGTTTCCATAAATATTTTTATAAATACTAAGAGGCTCTGACTTAAAGATTGGAATGAGTGTATTTAAATACTGACATTTAATATATAGGAAAAAAGTTAAATTAATAACTAAGAGATAATAAATAATTTCTGAGATAAGGAAGTGAGCTAGAATCACCCTCTACCAAATTCCTTGTTTTTCATGTGATAATACTGATGTACAGGAAAGTGTTGGGGCAGGTTCAATGTAATACTGCGGAGCAGGGATTAAAACTAAACGTCATCTCTTGAATTTGGTTGCTAATTTGCATTTAAAATATGAGAATTACATCTCAAAGTGGTGGTTGGGGATGAGATTACTTCAATAAAAAGATAATTAAGAGATAATTAGAGAAATGAAAGTATCTTTATTTCTAGGGTACTGCAGGAGAGATATATAAGTTACATAGTCACCCATTTAATTTATAATGGACATAGCATTAATAAGGCCTATTAGTTCATCAGGAAGAACCAATGATAACGAAAAATAAAATCCTAGCAAAATAGGTTAAATACCAAAATAAGACTCTTAGCAATAAAAATATTTCAACTGGGCTGAATTTGAAGAACCTCCTGTGAGTTTTGAACAGTTTGAAAATTCATAACAAACTAACAAAAATTATTGCAAGCCAAGCTTTGTTATAGCTTCATTTTTAAAAAGTTTTGGTGGCAATCCCAATCAATATTGTGTAGACGTCTTTGAATAGATCTTGCTTTAGTTTCATAGGACTGCCATAACAAAGTAACAAACTGGATGGCTTAAAACCACAGGAATGTATTGTCTCACAGTTCTAGAAGTTGGAACCCTGGAATCACCATATCAGAAGGGCCAGGCTTCTCAAATGTGACCCAGACCTCTCTCCTGGCTTCCAGCGGTGGCTTGTGAGCAAACTATGGTGTTTTCTCATTCTCTGACTCAGTCATCACATGGCGGTCTCCCCTGTGTCTATGTCCAAATCTCCCCTTCTTATAAGGAGTCGGTCCTACTGGATTAGCACGCACCCTGATCCAGTGTGGTCTCATTTTAACAAATAACATTTTCAAAGGCCTTATTTCCAAATAAAGTTCACATAGACAGGACTGGGGGTTAAGCTAGTGTATGTTCTGTGAGGACACAATTCAACCCATAACATGCCTATTGTAAAAAAACAGTACTGAAAATCTTATACTTGAAAATAGGTCACAACTCCTAACGCACTTAATCAAAAAGTAACGTGGTGTTTCATTTAAAAAAAAAAAAAAAGATTATTGTCTTCTCCTTTGCTCCTTTGTCTTATAAGTGCACTGTGATGTATTAGTTTAATTAAAGTCTACCAAATTATCATAAGGATTTTATGCGCTGCAAATAATTGGCTTTTTGTTCTCTGCTCACTTTTTTGTTAATGGAAGCAGAACATTTTTTTATGATACTTAGTATAAGATATTACAAGACTACAGAGAAGAAAAAGGCAAATGAGGTGCCTGATCAGGTGACCTTTTCCATGTTGGATGTGGAATAAAATTAAGTGTGTACAAATGCAATGAAAATAAGTGAATTTTTCAAAAGAATTTATGAGGATGGAAAATATTATGGACCAGCGAAATCATATCAAGGATCCCACCATTCATAAAAATGGCAATCCTATTGCTATGGAAAAGCTGATAGTCCTTAAAAAGAAGAAAAATGTGTGAATAGTTCATGTGATAACAATTTTTAAAATATTGCGTGGGACAGATTTAGGTTATAATTCAGATAAAATATACACTACCAAGTACCTCTTTAGTAAGAAATAGATTAAACACACAGGTGAATAGAGAATTAATAAATGTAACATATTAAGTGAAAGTTGCTACAGAAAGTGGGAGTACTATACTAACTTGTCAAAGGTGAGTTTTACCAAATTACAATGAAAATATATAAGCACCTACATAACGCTGCTATACCTAACAGTAGCATAATAAAAAATGTGATAAACTCTGAACCTAAAATTCACATTTTTGAGGAATCTGTAAAATAGAAATGACCACTGATTTCCTTATAGTATAATTCCTAAAGTACATTACAGAATATGAGAGGACAGCAATGACAATCAATCAACAATTCTTCTTTCATTGAAAATAAAATGATATCACCCATTTATTATGTCCTGAAAGAAACATAATCTTTATATTACAGACCTCCTGAAAATTTTGAACTTTTATTTTATCTTTTGAATTTAACTGACATTCTGTTGAGTGTTTACCAGCGATCAAGCTAACTCACATGGTCCCTAGAAAGTACATATTATCATAATGCACATTTAGCAAAAAAGAATTAAGGAACCGAGAAATTAACTCATAGGTTTAAAAAATGGCAGCACTGGAAAATTTTTAAAGTAAGGAAACCTCACCCTAGCATCTGCACTCTTAACTAGAAGGCACTGCCTCTCCAATTGGTGATAGAATCATTCTTAAAAAGCAGAATTTGTCAAACTTGGTATACCTTTTCAAATATATCCCAGCAGCATCTTTTAGGTAGACATTATTCTAATATTTTTTTCTTTATTCTATTATTTTAATAGATCCATTAAACTTCAGCATCTAGTCTTACAAGTTTTTAATTAAAATCTCTCTCACACACGCATACACACCGTACCACTCAAAACACAAATCAAAATAGTAATTATATTTCTGAAGAACTATAATGTATACATAATGATACAGTAGGTTGGCATTAAGGCTGTAGGTTTTCTCCTCTTCTTAAAGGCACCACTATGTTCTTGTGAAATTTAATGACTTCAAAACCTGCCAAACTAATAATTAAGCCAAGAAAAGGATAGTCTCCTTAACCCATGTTACTGTTTCTTTTTTAATAATTCTCTCATTTGTTGTTTGGGAAGAAACACTCCCAAGAATGCGTACTTCCTCTGCATATTTTGAACTAATATACTTGATTTACTCCATTTGTTTTAAACCAAAGAGTGGAAGGGAATCTTAGACAAAACTGTCATCTTTAAAACACGGTGATATTTCATTTTCCCCTTCTGCACTGTTTAGATTGCCTGTAACTGAAATGCTTCCAGCAGCTCCTGTGTCCAATTTTTCAAAGCTGTCACTTCCTAGCAAATCTGCTTAAACAAAATACTTATGTTGTTAGAAAACAGAACAAATATACATTATAAAATAAATTTCATTCTTCTTTCCAGGTCAGAGTCTTACTCAAGAATAGGAAGTTGGAAAAACATATGGAAATAAATTAAAAGATGACTATGATGGATTGGTTTAAGTCAATGAATCTAGAGCACCTCTGATTAGTTTCCAAAGATACAGTTGAACTTGGCTCAGTAGAGTTTCCAAAAATAATCATATAATCAAAATGTTATTTTCAGTCATTCACTAAAGGTCATTAAATTGAAAAAGAACAAATCCAGAGAAAAATGAGACAATGAAAGATGACCATGGTTACTCTTCCTCAGTTCATGTCTCCAGTAGCTATTACACTGTATTTGTCAACATTCTGTGTCCCAGAGGGTAACAAAAAAATTGCCAACTGTTACACTTGTAGACCTCTGGCCTTTCTGAACTGTGGGCATCATAAGTCATATTCTCTATATAGTATGTGAATGAAAGAAGTACAACAGAAACTAAATGTAAAACAATGATTATATCATTAGTGTGAAAGATAACAAAATTTCAGTTATTACCAAGTCAATTCTAAAATGTGAAAAGAAATATACTTTGGAAAGGTTCAATCATATTGACTCAAAATATTACTCAATATTCTTAACACAGAGTTTACTTTCTTGATACACCCAAACATACACACACCTAACCTGCAAATTGTACATATTTCTCATATTCATTTATTATGTGAAGAACTTTTTCTCCTGCATGCATGATTACACAATTCTGGTTTAAATTAATCTTTCCAAGTTTACACAGTAAAAATTACCTAAGACTTACAATTCCTTCCACTGTTTTAAAAAGCTAGTCATGTCTCAGCAAAAGCCAAGACTGCTTATGGCACACAATCTGAAACCCAATTCTCTCCCAGCACTTTAACACTAGATCTGTCACCCTTTAACACCACAAAATCAATACCCTGGAATGTCATGGTTCTCTGATGGCCCACAAAGCCAAGGCATGATCAATTTCAACTTCCTTACGAGACAGAAATAGACTTAGACAAATAAAAGATTTCATTCAAGTTAAATTCAATAAAACAAAGGGAAAAAAGGTAGAAGGGGTCAACATTATCAGAATTTGGTCCAATAAACTTACATTGAATTTTAGATCTATTTATAAATCCAATCAAATTGCACATGCAGTCAAAAGGTTTGTGTTAAAAGTTAATATAAATACATGAATTATTCCAAGCCTCTAAATCAAGAAATATTGCCAATTAAAAAAAGACATATATATCTTCTATTTCACTGCATCAGGAACTAAGCAGAAGGGGAAGGGTGGTGTTTGAGTTGTTCACTGTATATTCTGAGAAGACAGGGTCATTAGTCCTTAGAATTTTGCTCAGTGAGAGTTGTAATCTTCAATTTGTCATGACTGTATATTCAGGACTGAGAACAGTCCCTGACCCAGAGTAGACTCTTAATAAATATTTGTTTAGTGTATGAATAAGCAATCCATTCAGTGAAATATATCTGGTATGTCAGGTGCAGGAGAGCAGAGGCTTCTCTGTCTTGTTCACTGCAGTAGCACTGGCTTCCACTACAGTACCTGTCACAGAGCAGGTGCACTATCTACATCTGCTCAGCAGAAAGAAGGAAGGAATAGAGAATGCCTCTTATTTTATCTATTCAGTACACTCCGTGGAATATAAATGATGGAGTGGTGATTTCAAGAAACTTTATTCAGTAATGAACAATTGATTTGTCAGTGGCTTGATTTCATTCCTAAATTTCAAAATATTTATAATATAAAAACAAAGACTTCTCATTTAGTAATGCTTCTAAAGAGCTGCTTCTGAGTGTTAGGAAATATGGAATCTAGTTTTGGTTCTCTAGCTTGCTATGTAACTTTGCCTCTACAGGGCTCTCTACTCTCATCTTGAAAATGCAAAGGATAGATATAGAGAGAACAAGATGGTTCTCAAGTATCCTCTTGGGAATGTATAGAAATAAACCCTTTGGGTATCTCTAGAGATATGAGTTCAGAAGAAATCAATGAAAGGGACTCTTGAGGTCAGAGAAATGTTGGAAAGCAATCCTATTAAAAACAGTTATAATAAATTGGAACCATTCAATTGAGCACAGAAAATGCTGGAAAAGCATAAATAAGGCAAACTCACATGGGAGGATTTAGACTCACATGGTACCAAGAACTGAGTTACTATTCTCCATTACCACTTAGGACAGAGTGTACTGGATGGCTCACTTCTTGTCTTCCTTTACTATCAAAGCTAAAAAGAAAATACCCCACTTCTGACAAGTTTGTCCCTACAGGAAGTTATGTGACACAATTCTAGCCAATAAGATGAAAGCCAATAGAAAAAAAGTCCTTGGGAAAGGAATCCCTCCAAAAATAAAAGTGGAATGAGATCAAGAGAAAGATTTTCCCCTTCCCTTTCTGTCCCTCCTCCTCCTTCCTACCTAAAATAAAGACACAGTTGTAGAGAGGCAGCAGACATCTTGAGACTAGAGAAGGGAAAGCAAGAACTGGCATGATCCTCAGTGACACCCACTGACAAGCTGATGACCTCTAAACTCCTCTAAGGTAAAAATAAATCCCTGATTTATACCATGGCTAATCCATTATTTGCAGCTGAATGCATTCTTAAGCGATATAGCCAATGGGGCGGGGGGGGGGGGGGGGGAAACAAGCAAAAATCTTAAGATCTTGAGGATTCCATGATGCTACTATCTGACAGTAAAAACAGGGCCATAAGTAACTGGTCTAATCAACTATCATGTTTCAGGTCATTTTATATCAATGAAACCCTGTAGATAGGAGGAAGCATTTAAATGCAAAAATCTCTGAACAAGGAATCAGAAAACATCAGTTTAAATTCTGGCTCTGCCAATTAATAACTTGAATTTTAAAAAGAAATTCTTCAATATAAATTGGAAATCATAATATTTATCTGATAAGTTGATTGTTAGGATTAACAACATAATACACGTGAAAACACTTTTTAAATGTAGAGTACTTTACTAATAGCTGTTTTCATGGGATGATGCAAGGAAAACATTTAACACAGTGTCTGGCACACAATAAGTGCCTTTTTATCATTATCACTGTTATTATTATATGACAGGATCTACCCATCTATTTTTCTCTAGAAAATCCCCACCCTGCTACAGAGGTGGTCCCTCAGCAAGGATATGCTTTATGACCCTTCCCTCTTGAGCATGATTGATTAGATGAAAAGTCAACTCTTAACCCAAGCAGAGCCAGACAGAATTTCTCTCCCAGGAATTTGAAATTGTTATCTGAATGAGCACCAGTTTTGTAGGTAGACCAGCATATAACTGTAAATTCAGGAATTATGATGTCACCATGGCTTACCATCTGGTGTAAAAAAAGATCCTCTCCAGTGTAAGAAGAAATAAATGTATGCATAGAGGTAAGAGATGAAGAGAGAAAGCTAATAGCATTGCAATCCCAACCCAATCCATTTCTGAAGATCAGGGACCAGGTATTCTCTTTTGCAGCATACTGTATCCTGAGCTAATTTCTCATGCTTGCAACCAAGGAGGGCTAACTAAATACATTCATTTCAGTGTAGCTTTGAAACATGTTATCAAATTGGCTATAGAAAATCTGAATCTATGAAAGCTGTATAAGAAAAGGCCACACATAACCACTTGTTTCTCTAATTTTATGGCACTTCAGTGATTTTGTGATAAAATGCCGTAAGGAATTTTAAAGAACAAAGGGCTTGTAAAATTTGAAACTTTAAATGTTCTTCTTATATATTTATGATTCCTGGTGGCTTTAATCATTGAAGGAAATATGAGATTAGTTAAAATCCTGAAAATAGAAATGATTTTCTTGAAATATGTAATCTGAATGTCCACTTTGAAAATAAAAACTATTTATTCTCTGAAAATCACATTTACGTATGTACTTTTACACATCTCTCTCCTGTGAAGAGCAAACAGAAAAAGAAAACAAATATTTCAGATGTCAATAAAACAGAACTGACCACAACCCTGCCTGTTTTGTGACTGCTAGGGTCCTCTAAGTGCATTGTGTTACTCAGATTCCAAAGTCCATGAGAAATTAGCTCAGGATACAGTATGCTGCAAAAGAGAACACCTGATCCCTGATCTTCAGAAATGGATTGGGTTGGGACTGCAATGCCATTAGCTTTCTCTCTTCATCTTTCACCACCATGCATACATTTATTTCTTCTTAACGCTGGAGAGGATCTTTTTTTACACCAGATGGGTAAGCCATGGTGACATCATAATTCCTGAATTTACAGATTCCAGAATCTGAGTGTTTAAGCTTGCCAAAGGTCTGCCAATACAAAGTACTGGAAATCCGTTGGCTTTTATAAAGGGGATTTTATTTGGGGTCAAAGCTTACAGTTTCAAGGCCATGAAAAGTCCAAAGCAAGGCACCATCAAAAATGCTTTCTCACCAAAGTCAACTATTGTTGATCCTGGCATGTTCCCACATGGTGAAAGAAGATGGCCACTGATCTCTTCCCAGGTTTCAGTCTTCCCCTCCTGGCTCATCCTTGCCTCTTGAGCTGCTCCATGGGCCCAGCCTCTTGCGGCTTCATGCTTAAATGATCCTGTAGTCCTCTCTCTCTTCTGTCACAGGGCTTGTTTCTTTCTGAGCCTCCTATATCAACTGCTGCTGCTCCACTCTCTTCCCATGTTGAGCTATAAGCCATTAGGTATATCAGCCCACCAAGGAGGCAGGGACTTAACCCTAAGTCATGCCTCACTGAAGTAGTCCAATAAAAAGCCCTACAGCAATTTTATCAAGTAATCTAATCAAAGGCCCCTCAACTGAATTTAATATAGTCAAAAGATATCACACCCAGAGGAACAGATTAGTCTACTAACATGATCTTTCTCTTTTAGAGATTCATAAAATAATCTCAAACTGCCACACCAAGTATCATCTTCTGAAGGTGAGTGTAGCCAAACTGCCAAATGCTTTTGGATAGAGTCCCAGAATGCAGGGACTTGTGTGTATGGTCTTGTTTTGTTTTGCTGACAATGAAGAAAAACTCCTAGCTTTGACTATAATCTGGTGCAGAAACAGTCATTTTTCAAAGGTAAGACTATTCCAATATGGTCAGTTTTATGTAGTCAGGTAAAATTATGAATTTGGTCAAAATAAGAAGTACAGATTAAGCACAGGAAATGTAGGAGACTCTTTCCATCCAGTGACAAAAAAAAAATAGATCAAAAAGCACAATTTTCCTGTTAGGACACTCAGGAAACTTATACTATCAACAAAAGGTTAGCTTCTAATGGAAAGAAGTTTTATGACCTAACTTTAACAGAACAGAGAAGACCCATATTTAGTGTGTTTACACTTTAAATTGTCACAGCGCAGATCTCAACCACCTGCTCACTGGAAGGATTCCGTAGTTGAAAAATAGTTACATCAAATAAGCCTATATCTTACAGATTTTCTTTAATAACAAATCCAGAATTTTATTTTGATTATCTTTAAAAAAGACAAATGAAAGGAAATATTTTATTCCCTCAAAATTTGGTTCATTGTATAACTTCAGGAATAACTAAGGGAAACTTGTGGGAATTATTTAATGATACTTTCTTCAGTTTTCTAACTTATAAATGAGGAGGCTACAATTCATTCCTATGCATTTAATAGGAATTTTTACAGGCACCTATCCTATATCAGCAAACAGAGTGAGAAAGCACAGAGTGCCCCTTTGATTAAAACTTGATAATAGCATGATGTAGGCACTCATTTAGTAGTAGTAAAGTAAGTGAATCTACAAAGGGATAGATGTATAAACTTTTGCTCTATTCCCACCTGAGCTTCATATTCTCTTTCCTTGTACTTAAACCCCCCAAATTTCCATAATTTCCATAATAAACACATTGGGTAATAGGGTTAAGATACCTATACTTAAACCCCCAAAATTTCCATAATTTCCATAATAAACACATTGGGTAATAGAGTTAAGATACCTATACTATTTCCTATTGTTTCCTAAAACAGGAAACCACAAACCATTTCAAAATCCATTCCTATAACTAAGGAAATCTGCCAGAATACATGAAAGCAATCATAATCTATCCCTAAAAGAAAAACAACAAAAACATATGCACTATTTCAAGCAAAGACAACCAGAATTTTTTGAAGTATCTGTGAGATAAACTTTTATTTTTTTTCCATACCATGGCCCCAGGAATTGAACCTTGAACCTCAAATGTGGGAAGCCGATGCTCAACCACTGAGCTAAATCAGCTCCTCCCCGTTAGTTTTTTCATTTGTTTGTTTTTTTTGCTTTGTTTTTTAGGATGTGCTGGGGATTGAATTAAGGACCTCATACATGGGAAGAAAGCACTCAACCACTTAAGCTTCATCTGGTCCCAAAGATCTACTTTTAGAACTGATATTACTTGTTTGAAAACAGAGGATGACATGATGTTAATTTTCAAGTGGAAGAAGCTGTTCATGGCCATCTAATCAGATCGTGGTGTACTCGAATCATGTGGCCTGTCATTTTTCAACTCAGAATACCCACTTAGCCTACTCTGGTGGCCATTACGAGGGCACGACTCTCAAGAAATTCAGTGGGTGCTTTGCAAGCTGAAAGCCTGTGGGATTGGACACCTCTGGCTACATTTTAGCTGCATAACCAAGAATATAGCTGTAAATAACCATTAATGATGCAAAGCACAAATAATCAAGCTTTAGCTATAGAAGAGCCCTTTATGGACTAAAAATATCACCAATGTAATCTATTCCTGACTTTTCAGGATGGCTCTTTGGAATAGTATCTGTTTCAGTTTGCTGGCTGATAAAAACAAATACCATGTGATGGGTTGGCTGAAATAACAGGAATTTATTGACTCATGGTTGAGGTTAGGGGAACTCCAAAATCGAGGCATCAGCAAGGCGATGCTTTCTTCCCAGAGACTGTGGCCATTCCAGGGCTGGCAGACAGAATTCTGGTCCTTGGCTTTTCTCATACATGGCAATGCACATGGCAGCATCGTCTCCTTTCCCATCTGGGTTCCGCTGACTTCCGGTTTCCTGCTTCTAGTGCTTCTTCTCCAATGTCCGATTTCCTTTGCTTATATGGACTTCAGTCCCAATGGACTAGAGTCCATCCATATTGAGTTTAGGCACACCTTAACTAATACCATCTTAAACTGTTATATTTTTAAAGGAACTCACACCCACAGACCTGGAGTTGGGACCTGAACATACTTTTTTGGTGGGACATGATTCCTCCCCCAATAGTAACAATCAAAACAACCTAAATACATGCCCACTGAAAAAAGAAAGCTGATGAAAACTAACCTCTTAGCTTAATAGAATTACATAAAATATGAATTAAGTGGGAGAGAAAGTTCCATTATATTCTTACATAATCTCATTTTCTGTTACTTAAACTTAAAAGCAAGCACAAACCTTGCAACGTGGTAGTTCTCCATGGATTAAGATCCTCAAATCATGCTGACACCATTGAAACCTGATAGAGTTTATCATGAAATAGGAACATCTAAAATTTAAAAATTAACTAATAACAACAAGCATAACAAAAGGGAAGATATGTACACGGAGAAATTTATTTTGAGTCACACCCTGGGGAAGAAAATCTTAAAGCCAAATTGAGGCTTATCAGACAAATATATGCATGCCAGGCAAGCAGCGAAAAAAGCCATGAAAGAATATCAACACAGATGGGAATGAGATAGCTGACTTGCAGGAAACCATGTGGAGTGACAGCTCTGAAGCATCCCCGCACCTGATCTGGCAGCAGGGCCTAAGGGGGACACACTGCAGCCAAGTCAGCGGGGTCGGTAAGCAGATGTGTCTTTGCACTTGAAACTGTGTGCAGGAAGTCCTAGGGCTCAGAAGCCTGCAACTCTGCAAGCAGTTTCTCAAAAAATATATAGAAATAAAACATACTACTCAACTTGCCTATACTTAACAGGATGCAAATTATACCTCTCTTCAAGGGAAACTAATCAGAAAGGGAATGTCTGTCAATAGCTACCATGAAAACGTTTGTTTGACCTTGATCCATGTTACTCACTAGATTCTACTACTTTATTTATTGAAGTGGAAACAAAATTATTGCTGATCCATATCGGACTGGTTTAGTTGTAAAAATTCTACATTTTTCAAAGCTACCTGAGATCATGGCCCCCAAAAAACTGATTTGATTTCCCAATACTCAATTTAAGAAATGTGCTTAAAACGATGCTGTTTTCCCCAAGTCATTTTCATAAAAAATATCGTCACCTTTTTGTACACACTTAACTGTAAAACTAAGGTCCCTCTGTGAAAGGTTTCTAGTTGATTTTGAAGACACAGGGGTAACAGCCGAATAATGGCAATTGAAAATTAAGTCATGAATGAGCTAGAAAGTACACGCATACTCATTGGCATCTGGTTAAAAAATTAATTCATTGGCAACATAAACAGCAAAATTAGGTTTGGGAAGAAAATCTCTCTCACTTGTAAGCGTCCTGCTCTAAAACTTTCCCTGAGTTACAGAATTTATTGAGACCAATTTCCTGCTTTAGTATGACTAAGTTGCAGGGAGTTAATCTCATATCCAGGGCAAATGAAGTCTTCCTGTTCATAGCTCCTTAGCAAATGGAGCTTCCCAGGGAAGCTGAAAAGGGACCAAATATTTCACAGCTGAGGCTGTTCACCTGAACGGTGCCCTTTTTTAAGTGATATAATTTTATCCTTTTCTTAAAGTTCTATAGTTTCCAGCAATGAGCAAATGAAAGGTAAAGATCTAAGTATATTAATAGCCAATAAACTTAGGAAGGGTACAGTCAATTGTTGAATTAAACAATAAATGTGGAGATTGAATAAGGAACAACTACTAGATCTTTAAAGACTTGGCATCACAAGTTTGTTTCTACCCAGAACACTTTATCCAAAAATAGACTAATTTTTTTTAATCATTCTGCCTTGTTTTTCTGATTCCCAGTATCACATTCTAAAGGTACTATGTCTATTAAAGATTATTAAACAACCTTCTCCAACAAAGCAGAAGTAGGTATCATTTTCAAATGATCAGACTGTAATAATGTAGGGATGGAAGAGGAGTATCCAATTTGGAATTCTGCCAGATCTTTTAATGATTTTGGTGCAACAGTGCTTGAGTTTTCTTTTTCTGTTGATGTTTATTCCAGTAGGTAGGCCATTAAAAGACGATTTTTCTGAGAAGTTTAATTCTCTCAAGTTTCCAGTCCAATGTTCTAAGTTGCAAGATAAACACCAAAGTCTGCCTTACTAGTAAGATCCAATATTGCTGTTTTATTTAAATTCTAAAACACCTTTTCACTCAGCACCTCTGGCAGACTAAGAGCTTCCTGATGGTTGGCAGAGCTACCAAAGACTTGTTGCCCAAATGAAAAGATTTTCATCAGAGTCCGAGCTTTTAGGAAAAATCCTTCACAGTTCTTAATACCATCTCTATATCCCTTTTTTTCTTTTGTTTCTTTTTTTTTAAATAAGCAGTAGGTTCACATAAAATAGTTACCATATACCATCATATTAATGTTGTATTTTTCATTTTTATTCTAGTAACATAGAACCTAGAATTTTCCCCTTTTAACCACATTCAAGTATTTAATTCAGTGGTGTTACTTATATTCACAATGCTGTGTTACTATTACCACCATACATTATCAAATGTTTTCAATAACCCCAAACAGAAACTTTGAAGAATGTTAACATTAACTCCCCATTTCCTAATCCAATTCATCCCTCTGGTACCAATATTCTAGTTTCTGACTCTGTAAATTTGCTTATTCTAAATATGTCCTATCAGTGAAATCATACAATAGTTATGCTTTTGTGTCTGGTTTATTTCTCTTGGTACCATTTTGAAAATGTTACCTGGACTTCTACTAAGAAAGGTCTCAGTCTGGTTGCAACATCCAATAGACACCACCCTGTGCTGTGAAGTTACAGGTTCTATATTTTCTCAGAGGCAAGTTTACCATTTGATGAGTCATTAGCATCACTTCCTGTAGCACTGAAGTATTCCCTAGGGTTTCTACAAACTAAGGGCTAATCACCCAGGTTCTTATTTAGCTCTTGAGTTCCGATTAGGTCATAGTTTAAAGTGGATGACTGCAGACTGCTAATTCTTACCTGACAACATATTGAACAAAGACTACATATTCAGAAAATATGTTTTAGCTTTCCTTTTAACAAATCCATACCTTGCTATCATATCATTAAATGTGAAACCATGCTGAGTTTAGCTGTTCAAGGAAAAGATAATAAGATTTCAGTGGCCACATGTTATTACTATGGGAATTCTTGATGGCTAAGTTATTTACAACCCATTACTATTTTAATACTTGACTGTAGCATTTAAAAAAAAGCGTCATATGCAAGTTTATGCAATATCTACATATTAATATAAGTTAAGTCCACCCAAAAATCATTTTTAAAATAATTTAACTGAATTTTGAGATTATTAATTTTTTATACATATTTCTTTCACAATTGTAGGTCCATATTTTAAAATCTTTTGATAAATAATATATTTGCTTCATTGATTTATTCCAAATAAAAATTATTTCTTAATAAAATTGTATCAATTAATTCCAAAATCTGCAATTTGAAGAGATTGTGATAAAAATGAAAATAATTATAATATAAATATATGAAAATTAGGTACAGCATTCCAGAAAATCTTTTTTTAGAGGTTTATTATACAAAAATTATTACTAAATTACAGAAAAGAATTGTCAATCTAATAGTCATAGTTTTACAAATTTATATATCTATAGCACAGTGCTTCTACATTTACATACTATGATACTTCTACAAATAAAACATTATATGATGCCTAAAGATACACCAACAACTCAGCTGAATGGATTTAAAACCTGTATTTTCCTAAAATTCCAAATCTTGCATTGTTATTGTTTAGGACAATACATATCTTGTTAGATCAAATCACTCTGCAAGTTGAGTTCTTACTTGGTTGCATATTTTTTAAATTGGATTTAAACATTCCCAAAAAGTTCTTATTGTTGCAATACTAGATTTTACGTATAAGCTTATACAGTTAACGGGGACTTTTCATGAGAATCCCTTTCTTTTTGTTTCTACACGTAAGGAAAAAGATCCCACTGCTACATTGTCCCTAGCCACTCTTTTCTGTGACGCTGCTCCAAGCCCACTAGTGTCTCTGAACAGGCGTCATTTGGTTCCCTTCTCTCTCCAGGGAGTTTAGCTCCTCCCCACTCCCTCCCAATTATAAATATGCAGGAAAGATAATTAACCTACCCCTTTGACTGACGCATTAACTGAATGGAACTGACTGCCTTCTAGTAAACCACTAATAACAGGTGGAGGAGGAAATATAATTAATCAACCTGAATATCTGAAGTCATTATTGCCTCAAATCCCTTGGTACTTTCCTGAACTTTCACAACTATTAAAACACCCCACCCCCTGATCCACCTGCATACATCAGGGAACACAAAAAAGAGTTTAAACGAATACAAGAAAGTTTTCAATAAATACATGGGCACACAGGAATATTTAAGCTTATATTTTTTTCCTAGGCATTCCATATTTTACAATTAAATCTTCAAATTTAAGCTTTCTAGATTCACTATTCAAAGTACAATTATGAAAAGTAATTAAAAGGAAACGAATAGCCTTGGTTATTAGTCCACACAATGTCTCCACTAGAAGTACAATTAGAAACCCATCAAAGTGTGAAATCAATAAGATCAGAAGTGTACTGGAGTTTCCAGGGCTTAAACATACCAAAAAAGACACATTCCAGAATGTTAGAGAAAAAACCTTTGTGAGGGCAACTTAGAGCCTCTATTCCAGCCCAGAAGGCTGTTGATCATCATCTGTAAAACCTCTGGAGGACACTGATAAGAGGCTGTTTTTTTGGGTCTTGGATATGTGGTGACAAAAATGGGATTTGTATATCAAAGTACAAGAGTTTGTTCAAGTTGCTTACCAATACCATGTCATTCCAGGTTGTTTCAGAAGCTACACACAGGAAATAATATGCTCTGCTCTGACAAACGACACTTTACTTTCCTTCTTCCTACTTGCACCCAGGTACCTGAATCCATGCGAAGTGTCTAGAGAGCTTCTCTCCTTTCCCATAAGTAGCTTCTTCTTAATTACAAAGGAAATTTCCCAAGCAGATCATATATACAAGAATACGGATGAGAGCAAGGATGGAATATTCAATCAGGTCAATCCTGTGTCTTAAGTAGAGCCTCCTTAGGGTTTCAGACTTCATTTCACTGGCAATAACAATTTGCTGAAACCTAAGCCTAATATTCCAAAGTTAACACATTTCATTTGCACACTTCATTTCTTTCAATGCCATATAAAGATTTAACAGTAACATTTACTTGTACATCTTTGAAAAATCTGTAGTCATGAATTGATTGCTGCATAGATAAACATGTCAGGGTAAATTAAAAGCTAACAACAGTTTATGTTACTAAATTCGTGAATCATTACCTTAAAATTAGACATAAGGATGGCTAATTGATACTCATGAAACTTATTAATAAATGTATAAGGGACCAACCCATTAAGCACAAATTTAGCCATTTTGAGTGGAAACCTTCTAAAATGCATTCCATATGGACTTCAATTCTTAAACAATGGATATACAAAGTCTTCAGGATCATTATAAATATTAACTGTGCTACTTGAGGTGGAGGTTTCTGGCGTCGATGAGGTACAAGTAACTTTGCTTTACGGACCCAGATAAAGAGTCTCTCTTAGCTATTATACATTTTCCATGAGCTGGGTATTATTTACTACTGCTCTCAGAATACAGTACGCCTTATGAAGCCCTCATCTTTCATCTTTCAATTTGGCTGCTTTAATCATATTATCAATGTAAAAATTAATAAGCATATTTGATAGCACCATAGCTTACATGAGAACAGGCTCTGAATAAGGGTCTTATATGAGTACATTACGTAAGGTTTCCTAAATACACTTGATAGCACCTTCTTTTAGTTGCTCAGTGCTCTTTTTTGTTGGTTTCTAAATTTTTATTACAAATAGTAAAAGTTATGCAGTGAACTAACATTTAAAATGTGTGAATTTATCAAAATGCAAGTAAGTATTTAGAGTAAAGCAAGACGAAACAGATGCCAAATGACTGGGATGTTAATAGTATGTAATTTTCCTTCTCATTCCAAATGGCAGCTTAGGCTATTGAGACCTTATTTCATCATTAATGAAAAGGGATTTGAAAAATACTGGGATCAAAAACAAAACTGATCCTGAAATCCCAGGCTAACAGAGCACTCCGGGATTATATTTCCTGCTCTGACTAGACAGCTATACCCATGAGGTAAAAACTGTACTTGGTATAACATGTGATTTACCAACTTGGCAATGAAGGAAACTCACACCATTAGAAAAGTCTAAACCACCAAGTTTATCTTATATATGGATAGATAATTTTATATAGCCAAATTTAAGGGAGCCATTGGTATTCAATATTCAAAACAATTAACTTGAATTATCTACATATGACACACCTCTCTGGTGAATCACCTACCAAAAAAATATGTTAACTGTATCATGGCTTTCTGTATACTAGTTACTTCTAAAAAGTCTCACTCATGGCCAGATACATTCAGGATTAGAAAATAAAGATTTTAAAATAATACACCCACTTTATACCAAATATAATATTTTTAAATTGTTGTTTGCCATTTATCTATGCCCTTCTCATTAGGGTGGGTAATCAATTTTTGAACATTCTGATTGTATGTAAATTTATTCTAATGAGGGACAATAAGGTTTCAGTAAATTGATTCTGCTTATAATGATTGAGAAAAAGAACATGTTTATTTGATTTTGTTTTTGTTTTAATTCCATAACTGGCTTTAAATTTTAAAAGCACTCACTGCCTTAATCTGAACATCTAATGCAATCCAGTCCAAGACAGTAATATAGGAGACTAATGTTTTCAACTTAAAATAATATTTTCTTTGGTCTTTGAAAGTCCTCCAGGAGTAAAGTATTTTAATTTAATGCCAACAAATGATTTTCAAATATTCAGCAATATAAAAAGCAAAGAGTTCGCATTTTTGTAATTAACCAAGTTTATCTAAAATAAATTAAGATGTTCATATCATGAGTACAGAAAGCAAAGGAAAAAAAGAATAACTTTCACAAATAACCTTTGAACAAAAGATGCTGTGATAAGAAACATGCCCTTGAAAAGGTGCAGCTCTCATAATTTTACTGCATTTTGCACTAGTTTATTTATTCACTCATTCAAAAATGAAGATAATGAATAATTGTCAGTGAATGACCGTTTAGTATTATTGTTATAAAGTTTCCTATTGCCTCAGGAAGGAAAAAACACTAATTTACCCTAAGAATGGCCCAGAAAGCTTTTTAAAAATTCAGGCTCCTGGCCCATGCCTCAGGTGTACAGAAGCAGAAATGCATTTCTAAAAAGCTCCCATAGTGAATCCTTTGCAGGCAAAAATTTTAAAACCATTTCTTAGGAGCTTATAAATTAGATGCTGCCAAGAACCTAGTCTCAGCTGGACCTTCTATCCAAAATTCTAAGATACTTGGCTATTCTCACTTAGTGTCTAATGAGAGTACAGTGTGAAACAAGTAAGGGAAGCCTGCTAGCAGTTCTTTTAAGGAATTTGCAGACAACTCAGTTTTCAAATAGAATTGAAACATCTGGGTCTTTATTAATGTAGGGTGCGAAAAGAATGACAAAGAAGATAGTATGTAATAAGGCACAATGAAAGAACTGTATGATTGACTCCTAGATATGTCTCTGCATAAGATAATGCAGTTGAGCTATAAAAGGAGGGAAGACAAATCAAAGGAAAGGGAAGTCTCACTGAATAGTGGCTCTCAAATTGCCTGGTTAGGAGGTATTTAGGCTGCTCCAGCAAATACTAGATATAAGTTGGATTAAACAATGGAAATTTATCAGCTAACAGTTTTGAGGCCATGAAAATGTCCAAATCAAGGTATCATGAAGGCAATGCTTTCTTCCTGAAGACTGGCTGCTGATGATCCTTGGCTCATCTGCTACATGGCAAGGGACATGGCAAAGTCTGCTGAGCTTTCCCTTCACTTCCGGTTTCATTATCTTTAGCTTCTTGCTACTATGGCCTTCTCTATTTGCTTTACTTCCCTTTTTAAAGGACTTATTAATAGGATTAAGACAAGCGCAGTGCTTATGCGTGCAAGGAGTGCGGTGCTACACAGGGGTGTCCCCCGTGTAGGGGAGCCCCACGCGCAAGGAGTGCACCCATAAGGAGAGCCGCCCAGCGCGAAGGAGGGAGCAGCCTGCCGAGGAATGGCGCTGCCCACACTTCCCCTCCCGCTGATGACAACAGAAGCGAACAAAGAAACAAGACGCTGCAAAAAGACACAGAAAACAGACAACCGGGGGAGGGGAGGGGAATTAAATAAATAAAAAATAAATCTTTAAAAAAAAAAAAAAAAGATCCATCCTGAATGAGTGGGTCACACCTCAGTTGAAGTAGCCTCATCAAAAGGACCTACTTACAATGAGTTCACATCCACAGGAATGAATTAGATCTGAGAACATGCTTTTTTTTCTGGGGTCCATACAGCTTCAAACCACTACAAGACCACTCATCTGGATCACTGTGCACTTTAGGGGTTATAATGGCATTGTGAACTATTTCACTAATGTTATTTAATTAAGAATAAAGAACAATTTTACGTACAGAAAAACTAATACATTAAACCTGTGTGACATGAAATCATATAACAAGCATATCTGCCTAGCCAAAAAAATTTTTTTCAACTTATTTCCTACATTTTTCCATTGGCATTATAATAAAAGTTTGCTGTTTCAACCAATTAGTGTGTTTTAGTCTGTTATCTGGTCAGAACCAGGAAATAATTGATAGCAGGGAGCAGAGTCATAAGCATTATTTACAGAAAATCTGAAATTGAGGAAAAAATTATATGCATTATTTTTTCTTGCAAATCGAGAAAAGACCACAAGTATTTTACTTTAGATGTAGAACATCCCAGTCTAATTTCTAAATACTCTCAGAACCACACCATCATCTCCAAGAAACACAGTCACTGAGCAGGAAAGAGGTCAGGAAGTTCTTTCTAATGTAATCTACAGAGACCAGGAATTTTTGGATCACTAGAAAGTGGGAGAAAAGATTCGGGAGAAAGATATAAGTAGCCTAGGAGAAAAAGAGTCAAAACTCAAAAGGGATAGGATAAAACATTGATAGGCTAATCGAGAAGAGGGAGTTGAGCAGTAGAAGCCCATCTTTTCTCCCCCTTTCTCCTTCCTCCTTCCTCCTGCCTCCTTCATGTCTCATCCCTTAAGCAAGTGCTAAGAACCAGACTTTGTGTAAGAAATTTTGGCTAGGGAAGACCCAAATATATGGAGAAACGCTGGTGAATACTGACCTTGACAAGCAGGGAAACAATGGAAATTAAAGCTCAACTACCACGATTCTTGTGTGTTTGTTTTTTATTTTCTTTTAGTTCACACATTTTCTCTTTTATACTGTGACTACCTGTTTCCAATGTAAGGGGTTGATACAAAACTTCTGAAGGAAATGTTTAACAAAAAGACTATCCTAGGCTTTCTGATGGTTATGGGGAAGATTAGGGAGGGAGAGGATTGTTCAAGCCAGGAAAAATAAAACCCAAGCCTTTCCAGCCACATAAGTTTTAACTAAAAACTTAATATGTAAGATGCATCTAAAATTTGAATGCAGATTTGAATGAGAAATCCAATTATGCCGTTTTCTTAAATAATCTAGCATTACTCATTGTTAATTCATTTAAAATTATTTAATTTAAATTAAATCATACTAATGTAGAAAATCTGAACTCTGTGTGTGCATATGTATATAAATATTCCACATTTCATATATTTATTTGTTTATACCACAAAATTATAGCTAAGATTTTTAAAATTTACTATTTCATTTTTTTCTTCACATTAAGATAGACATCTGGCATATAATAACTTAATATTCAATTTCCATCTTTCACACTTTCTAGAAAACAGGAACTTTATCTTTCTCTACAGAACACAAATTGGCATAAAGTTGGCTCTTGGATTAGATTTCTTTTGTCTTTCAAAAATCCTTTATTTTCAGAATTTCCTAAAAGTTATTTCACCCAATCCTAGGAAACTCAATATCCTCTGTATAGTCAGAAAAGTCTATAACTTCAAAATAAAGATGAAATCGCAACCAAGAATCAGGTTAGAGAATATTAGAATGATTCTTGTTCCTATCCATAAAGAAGAATGCTGAACACAAAGCTTTCCCAAAGAAATAAAACAGCAAGCAACCACATACACAAGGACCTGAAGGTGCTCAAGTAGTAGAGTAAAGATGGTTTATAAGAACTGCATCTATTGAATTAATTGGAATAGCTACAACAATAATTCCTCATATGACATGCTCTCTTCTTCCACAATGTAAGAAACATATAAAAGAGTAATAACCAGTTGTCTAGTGGTTCCAGTACAGTACCTTGCACTATCAGCCATGATTATCTCTCTTCCTGTCCATGGATGAAGTCTTCAATTTTCCGATCCAACCCTGAGTGTGTGCTCAACAGCATGTTATTGCAGATAGAGAAATGGATCTTACTTTTATGAATGCTGGCTGGACTCAAAGCCAATGTCACAAATTTACCATCAGGAACTCCACAGAATGACGTTGTAAGATAGATGCTTTAAACTGTACAAAGTATACCACTTATCTGCTAATCGTCCAAAGGCTACCCATATCACTCAGAGTAAAACCCCATATTTGTATAATGGTCTACAAGGCCCTGCCTAACTTCTGAAACTCTCTGACCTTATCTTGTAATACTCATCTCTCCATTCCCTTCTTCCCACCATACCGGTCTCAGATACTATCTTAACTATGCCATGCATTCTTTTACCTCTGTGTCCTAACCTTTGCTATTCAAAATCCTCTATGTGGAGAGATCATCAATATCCACAGACTCCTCCCTCTTCTAGAGACCTTTTTCACATGACACCTTCTTATTAAGACTGTGATGGTTAGGCTATTGTGTCAACTCAGCCAGATAATTGTGCCCAGTTTTTCAGTCAAACAAGCACTGGGCTAACTGTAATACAAGGGCATTTATGGACTTTAGTGACCATTAACTTTACTGCAGTGGTAAATCACAGATAGCTGATTACAATGACATCAGTCAGAGAGACTGTCATCAGCAAGAGTGATGCTTAACCCAATCAAGGGGAAGTGATTCCAGCATTGAGAGAGAATTTCTCAGCTCTTTGGACAGCCAACATCTCCCAGAACTCGTCAAGAACCTTAATTGGACTTTCATTGTAGTCCCTGGTTGCAGCCTGCCTGTGGAACCTGGACTTGTGCATCCCTACGGCTTTGTGAGACACTTTTAAATAATCACATATTATTGACAGATATCTCTTGTTGATTCTGTTTCCCTAGAGAACCCTGACTAATACAGCTTGGTACCAGGAGTGGTTTGAGTGTTTCTTTTTTTTTTTTTTTAAGATACCAAAAAAAATCTTTATTACAAGATATTCCCCCCACATGTGATAATCTGACTGACAACCCAAATAACTCAATGGTGGGCTGAACACAGTTAAAGTTTAGTCTATAAATCATCTAAATATATATTGTTGTTGTTTTTAAATAAAGTGTTAATAGTCATTAAAAATGGGTAAAAAAAGAATTTACAAATACTTTAGGAATCCTTAAAGTATTTTTTTAATTAAATTGTCTTTTTTTTTAGGTACATAGATCACAAAAAATATGAGGTTCATTTTCAGGACTTGGAGTTGTCCTAAATGACACTGCAGAGACAGATGCTGGACATTACATTTCCTGCCATAACCCACTGAATGTACTGGGGGAGAGTGTAAACTACAATGTAAACTATAATCCATGCGGGAGTGATTCTTGAGGAACAGAGTCTTAAACATGGGATGTCTGAAGTGGTTCTGGGAGTTTTGCAATTGTCTTTCTACTTTAATTGGACTCAAGGGTACTGACGATTCCCTTTCCAATAACGAAGAGGCTGCTCACAGTCCATGGCACAAGTTGGCAATCAAGATCCGCAAAATAGCATCACTGGATTCCCCTACTTCCATGCTTGTAAGAGGCAAGGATGTGAGTGAGAGTGTTTTCAACACTTTAACAGAGTTTTGTGGAGTCAATCGGTATAATGATGTTGGATGGCTCCTCCTAGATACTCTGGATACTGTTACCAAAGAAAGAGACGAGTTAAAGGCTTCAAATTTGAAACTTAAACACCGAATGAATGACAAAGTCCTTCCACCTCAGTGAAATTTCTAGGTCCAATGGTGTGGGGCAGGTCGAGATATCCCTTCTAAAGTAAAGGATAAGCTGTTGTATCTGTTTTGTAAGTTTCAGAGGTCTATAGCAGACAGGACTTTGCCTCAAGACAAACTGCATTTCTTTAAATTGATTATGATATGATTTAATACTTGCACTGTTACTGATTTAAGGTTTTTTCAAATATTGTAATGTTTTTTTGGAATTTAGAGGGTGGAGCGTAGCAGTTTGATATGGTGATGAATTCCAAAAATAGATATTGGATTATGTTTGTAATCTAGGCTGTACCTGGGCATGACTGAGTTATGACTGGGGCTTTGTCATTAGGGCCTTAAGTCCCTCCCCACCTTGGTGGGTGGGAACTCAGATGAAAGGCATGGCAAAGAACAGATTTGAGGGCTTTTAATGTTGGAGTTTGATGCTGAAGCTGGAGTCCCAGGGAGAGAGACAGAGCCGTTCACCTGATAGTCTGCAGCTGACCTTGTAAAGAAAGCAGAGGAGTGAGCCCAGAGGAACCCAGGAAGCCTGAACCCTCATAGACGTCAACAGCCATCTTGCGCCAACACGTTAAAATAGACTTTGGTGAGGGAAATAACTTAGGCTTTATGGCCTGGTATCTGTAAGTTCCCACCCCAAATAAATACCCTTTATAAAAACCAACCAATTTCTGGTATTTTGCATCAGCACCCCTTTGGCTGACTAATACGCTGTCATTGAGTCATATTTAAAATTGGAGCCTTCATTGCTCACTGGCATTCCCTATTTCTGCCTCTGCATTTAACTTCTCATAGCATTTGCCACCATCTACTTTGCTTATTTATAATCTTGTTAATTACCTGCCTCCCTTCGCTAGAAATGCAAGCTCCATATGAAGGCAGTGATTTTTATTATTTCTTATGTGCCATAATCTAGTGCCTTGAACAGTGCCTGAACATGACATGTTAATTATTTGTTAAATGAACATTTGTTATTTACATGTATTAATCTGCTCATTCAAATCATTCAACAGCTTTTGTTCAAAGCCTACAAGGGAGGGACACATATGGGACATTGGCTATTCAGTGATACATCTACACAGACTTCTTAAAAAAATCACATTATTGTGGAAACAGATATATAAAAAATTAATCGCTATGCAAAGCAGTATATTTTGAATAAAGACTAAAGGAAGGAGGGCAACTCAAACTCATTTAGCTTGGGAGGTAGGGAAAGCATTCCATAGAAAGTGGCATTTGAGCTGAGTCATGAAACACAAATGTGTTTCTGAGGAATGGAGAAGGATCAAAGGACATTCCATACAATGGAAAAAGGCTTTGTGCTGATAAAAGGAATGTTCTGTTGGGTAAACAGCAAATAGTTTAGTGAGACTAAAGTAGAGTAACTGGGAAATAAATCAGAAACAGATGGAAAAGTCACCTGCTAAGATCATTTCTGCCCTGCTCATAAGTCCTCACTTTATCCTATCAGGATGCTACTTAAGGTTTTTACAAAGAGGAGCAACCTGGGTGATTCAGAAGGTATGATTGTAATTTTAGAATAATAACTCTGAAGGTCATGTAGAAGGTCAACGGTCTGGGGTTGGGAGCCAAAAGGAGAATCAGAGTTGAAATAATGGACAGGGGTAAAGAGTTAGCTTTGAAAAACCTTTTTTGTTGGTTGGTTGGTTGGTTTTTTAAGTTTGTATTTTATTTTGTGTTCTAGGAAATGTTAGATTATTTCTGAAAAACAAAACCAAAGAAATTCAAAGTTCCCAAAGTACCAAAGCAGGTAATTCTCATTCTATAGTGCAAAAAAATGCTTGGTGACCCTTCCATGAGAGATGGGGTGGCGGGGAGGGAGTCACTTTAGCAGTTCACTCTGCAGGTATCAAGAAACTATAGGGTGGATACTAGGAGGTTCAGTTTGCCACCTAAAGCAATTAAGATAATTAATTCTTCAGGCTTGAGGGATCTTTCATTAGTAGTTCTGAAAAATTAAAAATAGGTTGATGGGGAGAGGGGGTATGGAGGGAAGATCTTGCAGATTTTAACATAGAAACATAAAAGTCAAAGAGAGGTTCTAATATAGTTTGAAGTGTTCACACAATGTAATGTTTAAGGTCAAGGTCTCTAGCACTGTACACTCCAGGTTAAAACTCCATGTTTATTACTTACTAGCTGTATGAATGGCATTGGGGAAGTTACTTAGACTCTGTGTACCTTGGTTTCCTCATTTGTTCATTTGGGGATAGTAATAAATCTTTATTCAGGGTTGTTAAGAGGAGTGCATTCTCTTAACAGCTAGTTAGAGTTAACTCTCTCCTAGTAAAGTTTTAAGTACAGTGTCTGACACTACTTTGTTGTTATGTAACTATTTGTAGGAAAAAAAATAACTGAGAAGGACAAAGATCTTTCAAGGGTTCAGGCCTTGAGGCCTCAATTTTTTTGAGTAAGAAGCAGTGATAAAGGATGCAAGGAGCAGAAAGCTGAGCAGCTTTCAGGGCTACCAAGAAGCAGCTTGTTTGGAACAGGCTTTCACATATAAACTTCTCTAGATATAAACAATTACAGAAAGAACTAAGACTGTTGTAATCACCTCTGGACACCAACAGATGGTGATAGCAGTGCTATACTATAAATTCTTTTTAAAATTTTATATATGTGTGTGTTCATGTGTATGAACAGCTTTTCAGAACTAACATTCATAAGCAAAGACACATCTGTAATTTTAAATACTAGGGTTATTTAAATTTCTAAGATCAAGAACATTTGAGCTTTTTTCCCATTAACTTTATAAAATCTTATAGAATTATATAGATGCTACCCGAGTTCTGTGACTAAATTTGAACAGAGAGAAGCTATGAACTCACATAGTCCTGGGTTCCGGTGAAGTTCTACCACTTACTAACTGTATGATTTGGGACAAGTTATTAAACCTTGAGCCTCAGTTTCCTCATCTGAGAAAACTGGCATAAAAATAATATCCACCAGCACTATGAGAATGAAATAACATAATCAGCCAAAACATACTTGGCCCAGTGTCTGGTACAGAATAGATCCTCAATGTAGATTTCTTTAAATACCATTATAAATAAAAGTGTTGAAGCCATTGGACCACCCATCTCCTTGTTAAACCACGGAATTAGAAAATGTCAAAAAAAAAAAAATACATATGAGTTTTCTCAAGGATTGATATAAAATATTTAAACACCAAATTGAATTGAAGATAAAATACTAAAATGGTTTAAAAGGGTCTCTTTAGGCGCGATGAAAGTGATGAATTTCTTTAGATGTCTTATACATTCTCCTGAATAGTATTATCTTGTGACCATTTTTTTACCATCTTAAAAATACCTTGAACCTGACAAGATTTATTGTTTCCAACTGTTATTCCTACCATGGTGTGTGTTTCATTCACTTAACACCTTACAATTTAGGACCTTTAATTCATAACTTGTGCAAGTACAAAACACCTTAGACCTTAAACAACCTAAAATATAAAATAAATCAATACATCATGTTTTCCACAGAAGAAAGGGAAAAATAATAAAGTGATACATTTCTGCTCACATCACCCGGGCTGCTTGAAGATGACAACCTCCTTCCTTTTCCCGTGATAAATGACTTGGGAATGCTCTGCCGCTTGCTTGCTAAACTCATTTCAGGACATGTTCTAATGAGTCATGGTTGAAGCTAATAGCAACCCCTTCCACTACTGCCTCCTCCCACCAGAAATAATCACCCAATGTTTGCAACAAATCTTGATGGTTTTGAGGAGATAAAGAGTAACTGTTTCAAGGAGACTTAAACTTAAGTTAACACAGACTGTCCAACGTAATTCCAATTTGACAAGTCTGAATGTAGCCAACAAAAATATATCTCAGGGAGCATGCAGTGCTGTTTTATGTTTGGCAGTTTCTAGACTGATAACTCTTTTGGATAAAATCAGTTTGTCAGTAAATTTCAGAGTATTCAAATATAATTCAGGTCCTATTTTAAATTATAGACATAATGACCCATCTCTTCCAATATAACCCCTTATTTCTATGTTCAAGGTAATCAGTAAGTACTGATACGTAGTCCTTTGAGTGGAATAACTGGAAGAGGCTAAGTACTTCACAGTTTTTAAAATTCATCACATATATAATAATGTTTGTATTTATGTCTTTATTCCAAATTAAAAGGCAAGCTCCAGGAGAACAGGAACAAAACTGGAAAGATGGAGAAGAATCAAGCTGTCTTCTAACAGAGGCTTAAAAAGCCTTTGCCATGGAGGCCCAGCTCAAATTTAACCTCAGCCCTGTGGCAAAAATCCACAGGGCACACAGCACAGGAGACACCACCTCACGTGGCAAGCTGCTGCGAGTCAGTTCATACAGAGTGTCTGCTGAAAGAAATGTCTCAGATTTGCCTGTAAGGTCTTCATATGTCAATTTAGCAAAACTTGAAATTTATATGAAACATACTTGTTCAGGATTTTTACTCATTTAACTATCTTACCACTCGTGAAAATAAACCATCCCCAGATTACAACCATGGACAAACGGATGGGCTTTCATTCTGCTTCCTTATCAATAACAGAGAGAGTTGTAAAGGTTATCTCTCCCTTTACAGTTAAAGAGACTTGAAGGGAAATGAGATATGTACCAGAAATAAAATGAATCTGTGTGGAGGAGTTAGGAGAAATGCTCTGACCTTGTCTTTTACAGCACCCTTTATTGTTTATAATGACTCAAAGAGTCGCCCAGACATGATGCTGACATTTATGGTATTCTATCTCCCATACCAGCCAGCTCAGAAGTCTTCTACACTCATTAGTATATTTTAATCAAAGATTCTTTGAATCTAAACACTTTTTATTCCTTTCAGAACTTCTCAAAATCCACATTATGTCCAAATGCTCCCAATTGGAAGCCTAATACTTTTCATTGGCTTACAGTAATATGCCATTTACCTACTCCTTACAGAATGAATTTCCACTTAATACTTACATATCAACTGTATATGTGAATCTAACACTTTGACTCACAAAATTTGCCCCTTTTTTCCAGGTGTTTTTTAGCCCAAAACAAGACCCCTAAATGTAAGGGGAAGACGAGAGACTGGTGGTGTGAGCATCTGGGCTCAAGTCCTTTCACTAGCTTCTGCAGCCACCATTACTCGCTGAGAGTCTAACCTTTACTGAAGAATGACTCAGTAGGATTTGCAAAAAATACCATTAGCAAAAGAAGATAAGTAATACAAATAAGTATTTTACCATTCCTCACATTCAAATTAAAAAAATAGCTTTGAGTATTTATTATTTGGAGAAGTAAAAACATTGAGGTTAACTATTCAATTATCATGTATTTTTCCTTCACATGTCATGTTTCTAATTAAAAAGAGACACCTGGTAATGGGTGCCACCTCCTCACTCCTGCCATCAATTCCTTGGTTTGGAGATATGTTGGAAAAATTGATGATCCTGTTTTATCAGGCCAAGAAAGGCAACAAGAGAAAAACAGGGAAAAGAGGCAGCTGTGGAAGAATAGGAACTGACCTAGATATGCTTTCCTCAAAGACAAACATATTTTAATTGTACCTTAATATGAATTGGAGAACAAACCGTATTCTACCTTCAAAGCCCTCATAGCAACAGGCTTACTGTTTCAAAACAAGAGGGAATTACATTTTAAAAATTGTGTAGGAAGGAAAGAAATAATATGGTGAAAATATTTCCTTAATTTTATTCTCAAAACATTTGCCAAGCAAATGGGAAATATAAAAATAAAGATCATGTGAAAAAAATGCATAGCCCTGTAATAAATACATTGACAGAACTAAAGTTGTTTTAAAACCAAACTGTTTAGCCAAAAATATATTCCTCAATGTCAATTCAGAAACCTACCTGAGCACCTCCAAAGCCCAGAGCTTAGTTCTGTGAGGTACACAAAGATTAACAAATTACACAGAAAGTAAGCAATTAATATACATATGAACTCATATTTAAAGGGTGTCAAACAGGTACATCTGCATAATATAAAACTTAAGATCCTATTATATATCTTACAAACTTTCTTAGACTAGGTTCCTCAACTGTAATCATTGCATAACTTTCTAAAGGACAATGATATAGGAATTTTTTCCCGGTGTCTCTGAGGATTTAAGGAATGCTTACAGTTGAGAAACAGGGACCCTTATTCTCAAAATATTTCCAAGATATCTGATCCCCAAGCACTCATCAGAATAGCACAACAAAGGATACATATTAAGTTCTATTTGAACACCAAAATTCACCAGAAATAAGTGAATCTATACAATGTCAATTTTTAAGATATTACTTTTAAAGATTTTAATTTAAAAATTTCTGAATGGCTCATTTTGCACAAGTGTATGAAAGCTGTAAATATTTTTAAACAAGTCAGTTTACACAGCGATAACATTGACCATCCAATGAGTCTCCACTGCTTTAAGGATCAGCCTCAACATAGTAACACAGCATACAAAACCCTTAGAAATCTGAACCCCACAGCTTTGTTGTCATTGTTTTCTCCCCATCACACAGTACACTTCTAAGTGTTATTACTCTTCCCATTTCTCTGTCCAGAAAGCACCTTTCTGGTAATTTGGTAAATTAGTGAATGAGCATAATGGATAAAGATATGCAGCAGATAAAGGCAAAATAGAGGTTTTCTTTGTTTTAATGTAGAAAGCAAACCCATAATATTCCTGGGGAATAACTAATGTATAAACGTATTTCTGAACTTTCCCTCCTCTCTAAATTGATGCCCATGTTTGACTTTTCCCTCAGCATCTATCCACAATTTTTATTTCCTCTGGGACTCACGAAGTGACTTGAAGACTAATTTAGAGAGTGGATCATGGTTGGTATTAGATAGTCTATTTGTCATCCCTCACACACATTCCCTGTCCAGGCTCACCCTTACCCATTTTGATTGTGTTCTATGCCCAGAACACTGACCTACAAGGATTACATTTAAGAGTACCTTGCCATGGGTTGAGTTGGGTTTGGCCTTTGGGAAGTCCTAGCCCAGATGGAAAAGAGAAAGACGTTCATTATTTATTCCCTAACTGCCACCCTATAGGTTCACTTTAGGCAGCCCTCTCTAAATGCCTCTCCTTTCTTGATCCATTAACTGCTCCTTCTTCCTGGCATCTTCAGCCTAGGAATGGAACCGGATGGCTGTTACCATAGGGCAGTATTTTCAACCTCAGGACTATTGAGATTTGGGGCCAAATAATTCTTTTTTAATGTAGCAACATCCTTGGTCTCTACCCACAAGATGGCAGAAGGACCCCAATCTAAGCTGTAACGATGATCTAGAATGCCAAATGTCCTCTGGAGTGGTGAAATTGTTCCAGGTGAAGAACCATGGTCCTGCATTATCCCTTGTAATTTCCTTATCCTCTGCCCAGATATGTATAAATTGTTCCTTTAATACAGTCTCCCTCAGGAACGATTTCTGGATTTTTCCAATTTGAACACAAGATCTGTTTAATCACTAGTTGCCTGTTTAACCACTGTACCACAAAAAGCACAGTGCCTAGGGTCAACAATTTTTTACAGCCCCATGAAATACTTTAATTTCTTTTTTTTTTTTTTAAAGATTTATTCCTTTTGTTGCGTCATCTTGCCGTGTCAGCTCTCTGTGTGTGCGGCACCATTCTTGGGCAGGCTGCACTTTCTTTTGCACTGGGCGGTTCTCCTTATGGGGAGCACTCCTTGCGTGTGGGGCTCCCTTACGCGGGGGACACCCCTGCGTGTGCAGGGCACTCCTTGCACATATCAGCACTGCGCGTGGGCCAGCTCCACGTGGGTCAAGGAGGCCCGGGGATTGAACCACGGACCTCCCATGTGGTAGGAGGATGCCTTATCCATTAGGCCAAGTCCACTTCCCTTAATTTCTTTTAAAATCAGAAGAAAATTATAAAGATAACTGAGTCTGGATTATCTTCTTTTTTTATACCAATGCAGTTATAAAACATATTTTTAATATATTTTTATGGATGAATTTGTCATTGAAGACAAAAGTGCCTAGGACCCCACAGAAGTCATAATGCAACCCTGGCTGAGTATACCCTTAGTTCTCATATATATCTTCACCAATACAAGTTTATCTCTCTCCAATGATAGCAGTGTCCACAGCCTTAACTCCAAGTAACCCCTACCCCTGATAATGGGTGCAATCAGCAATAAGTGGACTGAAAACTCCTTGAAAACATGATTTCTTATTTTTCAAAAAATAAGAAAGTAAATGGTCATCAACAACCATTAAAATAGGAAGTATAACACAGTGCAGGAGTTCTCACACTATCATAAGGTTAAGACTTAGACAGAGAGCTTGTTAAAAACTATCTCATTTTCACAAGCTTCCCAAGTACTTCTTAAGTAATTGGTCCATAGATGACTCTTTGAAAAAGATATGGTCCTTAATAGCAAATGTGCTGAAATTAAACCAGTTGAAATTGAACACTGGTTCCTTCTGGATGACCTGGGGCCAACTATATAATTGATGGGTACCTAATCTCCTCCATCTATAAAATGGGTATACTAAAAAGATATTGAACTACTTAACACAGACTAAGTATTTGAGATATGTTACATATTATTATCATTATTATTAATTCTCAGCAAATACTAAGCATTTACATGGGAGGTTATGGGAAAGATTCTATAGAATGCTAATGCATACCTGAGATCCCCAAAGTCTGGATGCATTAGGTTACTATGAAAATAACAGGGTTGTGAGTTAGCCTCTTCTAGCACTCACCACACTGTCATATTTCTTGCTTACATTATATTCCAATACTTCTTTAAGTGCCACTCAAAGATGCTTATTTCATTTATAGCAAAAACATGAATCTGTAAATTACACTAAAACATACTTTGAAATGAAGGTGTTCTTATTTTTCATAGTTTTACAAAAGATAAAGGTTTTCTTTTCTGAAAGCTTCACTGAAGTCTCAGTGATATGGAAAGAGATAATATTTAGTAAATGGCAGCATTGGATTGGAATTTGAGTTTCTAGATTTCAAAACAAACAGACTTTTCATAGGTACTGCCCTTCAAATAAAACCAATAAAATATATAACTAATATTTGTATAGTAATTTGGATTATTAATTTTCTTCCATCTATTTGAACTTTAAAATTTTGTAGATATTAGTAGAATCTATACTATCAAAGATGAAAAAATGAATCCATTGATACAGTAACTTTTAAACTCTTACATGAAAATCCTACAGAGGAATGATATGAACAGAACTTTTTTCAACCAAAGTCATCTCTCATTCCTTTTGTACCACACTACCTTGTAAACACTTATTGTATTATAACGATTTGACTAAATGCCAGCAATCAAATATCAGGGCTAACAGGTTTCACATGAAGTACCAACATCATAGTAGAGTTCTCTGGGCATTTTATGTAATGCAAGTGATATAGACAGTCATCTATTATCGCTTTTTCTTCCCTAAGAACAATTACATTGAAGGCATGTTTATTGACAATTAGAATTCTCTTTTAAGATAATGTATTCTGAAGCCCTTGTACAAAAATGTCCACCAAGATTACGTTGGGAAAATAGAATAACTCCAGGCATAACTCTCTTACTTGATCCTCTCGTATTAAATCAAGAGAGATGCTTAATGCATTTAAGAATTTCAGAGACTGGTTCCTTCTTTCTTCCCCTTGCCCTGCTACCATGATGAATTAGAAAACTTAGAGCTATTGTAAATTTCCACATTTGGACATGGAAACACAAACTGCTAACTGCCTTTAAGAAATTAAGGGATGTAAACACAGGTAGGCTGTGAGAAATTCATAAATCAAAGCAGCAACAGGTAATGCCTCCATTAGGAGTTTAGGGAACACTGATGGATAAGATTTGGTGAGGAGTCTTTGCTCGAGTCAATATTTTTAAGGGGGCAGGGCACTATCTCAGATTCAGTCTCTGAAGAAAATACATATACATTTCTTTCCCCTCAAAACCATTTTTAAATAACAGTGTGGAGAAAAATAGGACAGGAATAGCTTTGAAGGAAATATAGATGTCAGAAGGGTTCAGTTAACAGAAATGTCCTCGAAGGAAGCACACTTTACTCTTGTGAATTTCATGGCAGTCTTTACTACCTTCAGGCTGTCTGCCCTCATTGTCCATCTTAACAATGGTCTCACCTGGATTCAAGTAGAGAATAGTCTGGGTTGTAGCCTTCAGGAGATTTGTTTGGGATTCCAAAGAAGTCCATAGATCAACCACAGACCCCACACCAACTGAATGCATTTAAGGAAGCTATGACTGCATGGTGGTTTCTAACCCCAAAGATCTTCCTTCTTCTCTGTTGTTGATACCTACTAGCCTAGTAATGTTTAGTAAGGGATCCTGAAATTGAAAAAGAACATCCTAGGACAGGCTAGTAACAGGAGGAGTGAGGAATTATGTCTAGTATCAGATATAATTGTATCTTATGTCCTAAAGTTGGCCCTGAGAAAGCCCATCATGCTGGACCTTCAGTGACTTCACTGCCAGATCAAACCCCAGCAAGTGAAGACACTATCCTTGGTTGATTTCTCTTATGTCTAAGGATCTGTGTTTTCATTATCTTATTTAACCCTCACAAACCCCTACAGGACAGGGATTGCTATCGATTTTCAGATTAGGATATTGAAGTTCAAAGAGGAATCAGGTTTACTCTCCCTCAAGACTGGTTTCACCCATCTCTCTCCCTAGTTGGAGTTATTAAGTCAGACCATATTTAACAGCTATCAGTGTTTGTATATAATAGGCACTTAATCAGTTGAATAAATAGTTTGTAAAACTTGCTGTAGTTTTATGCTCCCATTAAAGTTAAGTGTTAAATCACTAAATTGACAAGCATATTACTAGTCACCTCTCAAAATATTTAATGGTTTTGTATATGAAACGAAATCTTTCAACTTACAAAAGATAAAACTGATCACGTCAAATGTTTTTATGCCTAATTTTTCAAATGCAAATAAATTATTTTGAGAAAAATAAAAAGATCTAGTAGAGGCAAAAATAATATATCTATTTGTCTTATGAAAAAATAAAAATGGGAAATGTATAGGAAAAAAAATCTTGCTGGAGACTGCCCCCAAAATATTTAGTTTTTATATCTACAAAGTTTGTTTATCAGATTTTGGGATGTTTGGCTATCAGATATGTGGTATCAAAATAATGGCCCTCCAATGATGTCCACATTCTAATCACCAGAACATGTGACTATGTTACCTTACACGGCATAAGGAAATTAAGATTGCAAAGAGAATTAAGGTTGCTAATGTACTGACCTTAAAATAAGGATATTACTCTGTTTTTCCAAGTAGGCCTGATGTAATCACAGCATTCTTAAATTGTAAGAGAGAGGCAAAAGGGTGAGAGTCAGAATGTAGCCATGTGAGAAAGACTCTACCTGGCATTATCATCTTTGAAGATGGAAAAAGGTCACAAACCAAGGAATGTGGGCAGCCTCTAAATGACAGAAAATGCAAAAAATAAATAAATAAATAAAATTTAAATTAAATGAAAAATCAAATTCAACCTTAGATCCTCAGAAAAGAAAACAGCTTTCCAACCACCTTGATTTTAGCCCATCTCAGACTGCTGACAGCCAAAACTGTAAGATAATAAATTTTTGTTTTTGCAATTTTAAGCCAGTGAGTTTGTGATAATTTGTCACAGGTACAATAGAAAACTAATATTAGACCAAAGTAAGGACTCAAAGATATCTGAAAAATATGGTTAGGTGCATTAGCCAAAATCACATAGAACATGATTTAGAGACTCCTGGTTGTATAGTGCCACACTGCCTTCATTTTCTCAGATGAAATTCAACATAAGCCATATAAAACATTATAACATGACACTTCATTATATTTCAGCCAAAACCTTTAAAAACTATAGTGTAAGTTGTAATCAGGGAAACTAATTCAAAGTTGCATTTTCATACTTATAGTATTAAAACATCATATATCTCATGAAAGAATTCACTATTACGCTGGTGGTATAAATTACCCAGTGATACACAAAGATTACTGAATCTTCATATGACTGTAACCCAGTACAACAAACATCTATTTAATTTATGATTTATTTATGATTTTCTAGATTCTATGCAATTTAAAACCTTTAAAAAGAAAGCAAAATAAAGAAAAAATATGAAACAAAATGAATGAATAAATGAATGAAAAAAACTCTCTTCCATCAGTCAGACATAGACAGTTAAATAGCCACTGTTAGAAAAATGTTTTTTTTTGGCCTCAAGTCAACTTCCAATTCCTACAAAAAGTCACTAAACTGCTAATATTCACCAGTATAAATATATTCTCAATGGAATAACCCAACAGATGCATTAGTTCAAACTATTGCCTTCATAGAATTTAACAGATTCTGCATGATTTTGTAGAAAGAAAATCAGCCAAATACCAAAAAGAATTACTGAAAACAGGGCCTCAGGAGATCTGCAAAAATTAACAGCATAAAACATAGGAAGCTGAGATGCCAAATTATCAAGGGGGAGGATTACAGATTATGCTATGAGGCTCAAGCCAGAGCTGTACCCCTCTGTTTTTCCTTCATGTTTGCATTTCCTTGAAATTGAAGTTAATTCGTGGAAAATTAATCTGGTTTTTCTTTCAATAAGTAACCTCTCTCTAGAGTTGTGTTTGTCATCTTTACCCTCAGGCCAAAAAAGAACATTTTTTAAAGCGGACTTTCTCCCTGTTGCCTCTTTTTAATACTTTGATAAATGAAAAAATATAACTTTCTAATTATTCTTATTGTTATGACCTAGGCTAAGGTTATCAGCCTCTCTTACTTCTGGGGAACGGAAGGGAACATCCACACCTTGAATTACTCTAGGTTGCTCAAAAAGAATATTTTCTCTTTAGGAGACAATTGATAGATAGCAAAAAAACTGAGAAATTTGACCCCAAATGCCTGAGTACTAAAGAAGTTTCTGATTTCCACCTGGACACAAGACTGTGGAACTACTGCAATTTACAGCTTTAAGAGACTGGTTCAAGGGACCAGGAGTGATAGGAGAAAAGTCAAGCAGGATTGTTTTCCTTCAGATAAATTCCTCTGTATTCTGCCATGATGCTTCACGCATCTTGTTGGGGCTTTTACTTATTACAGAATAGTCCATGAATAGAAATATACCTTTAAGAGGCAATACCTTAAAAGCTGTCACTAGCCAGTCACTTAAACTGGATTATCTGAAAGCCAGCTGATAGCAAGCAAAGTGTCAATAAAACACAGGATAGGTGCTTGGATGAAAAGGAGAGCACTAGAAGACAGAAAAGTGCCTAAAAATAATGCGAAATGTTAAAAAAAAAAACAAAAACCATATCATCATAACTTTTCCTAAGGGCTTCCCAGGCTTAACTGACTTTATACAATCAATGCATTGAAAAGAAATACGAGCTGTAACTACAAGATTAAGTGACTAACCATGCTTAGAAAAATGTAACTCATGACTCAGATGAATTGTTTGCTGTGCTTTTCAAAGAAGTTGCCTTGGGAGGACGTAAACATTTCAGTGTTGTTGCCATGATTAAAACATCTATATATCTCCGTTTTAGGAAACGGCTTCATAGCATGTGTCCCTTTTCTTTAACTTTCTTCAGTAGTGGTAACAGTTCCCCTTTAAAGGTGGTTTGACATCTATAAATTCCAAAATAAGAAGAATTTGGAGTGAACAGTTACAGGGAATATGTTGTTTTGGTCAAGTTTATAGAAGGACTAAAATGCAGTCAAACTAATTAAATTGCTCATTAATTGGTCCTACTAATATCATATCGGTCAAAGAAAAAATCCATTAGAAATACAAAACAAAGAAAAACCTATTGAAACCTGTTGAAATGTAAATAGTGGAATCTAAACGAAAATATATTCCAACTCAGCTCCAATGAGAAAGGTTGATACTCTATAGTCAAAGTTGCAAGGCTGATGCAGGGCTGATGCAGGAGAAAGAAATCAAAGGCACATTATAAACCTCCTTATGAGGCAAACTGTCAATTTTCCTAGGAATCAGTAAGTCCCTCCCCAGGGTACCAGTAGCTGCCATTATAACCTTTCTCATATTACATTATAATTATCCCTTTGCAAGTTCGTCTCCTTCATAAGACTGCAAGTTCCTACTTTATATTCCTAATACAACAGGGCAACAATAATTAGGAGTTAAACAAATGAATGAGCAATACTCATTTGGGTATGTAAATTCCAATACATACTTATTTAGGGCCCCAACCTTATTTAGAATAATACAGATAAAGATTGGTGGGGACACATCTTAGGCAAACTGACTTTTGCCTCTGCTTTTTTTTTTCTTTTTTTAATTTTTTTAATATTTAACTTTAAAGAAGTTTTAAACTACATAAATGTTACATAAAAAATATGGGGGATTCCCATATGCCCCACCCCCATCCCCTCCCACACTTTCCCACAATAACAACCTCCTTCATTAGTGTGGTACATTTGTTACAACTGCAGTTATCAGGCAGTATTGGAAATATGCCCATTAAAAACAAAAATTCTCAAATATAGTAGACTTTTATACATTCTTCAATGCAGCTGAAAAAATATTCAGTATTTAAAATATTCTTATCACTTGGCTGCTTGGTACTCACTGACATCTAACTCCCTCTGAGACAGTGAGAAAATTCAGCCTGTTAGGGGGGAAAAATGAAGATAGGGCAAGTGCAAAAAGCTTATAGGAGGCCACTGAGGAAAGAAAAGAACATCTCAGGCTATCATAACCTGCCTATGCTGTAGAGAGATGCTGACGGATGAAGCAAGATACAGATTGCCTGCAATCTGATGTCTTTAAGGAAGATTGCCAACTGCAGAATTTCCACTTTGCTTAAGCCATTATTCTAGCACTCTTCCTCCACAACTTGAAATCTAGTGAGATGGCTAATAATACATTTCTGAAAACAGCTTTCAAAAATGACAATATGCCCCAAAATTTCAATGCTCAATAAAACGACTTTTTTAAAAATTGCTTGCAAGGGCAAATATATGACTCTCCTCCAAAAAAAAAAGTTTTAAAAGTTACAATAGTGTTAGTTGTGCGTGTGCATGTGCGCGTATATCTGAGAAGGGGCATGAGGAGAGAACAGGATGTTCTATTTTAATTTCTAGCATTTTCCTCGAGCCTTGATATTTTTTCATAGCTTTTTAACTACAGGGCTAGGGGAAAACGTAGGCAATTATGAAAGGACAGGAAAATACAACTAATATGACTTCCCATCTATATTTCCTTAGTGTTTTTTCCTATATTTCTCCTATGATGAAAAGACCCTCCTTCCAATTTTTTTGATTATTTAGTGAAAAGGCCCAACCAGAAACAAATAATACAAATAACACAAATGATACAAAACAAATAAATCAAACATTTTTAGGACCCTTGAGCAAAATCATTGATTTTTTTTCCTTCCTTTTATAAATTGAGACTTTCCTTTCTAGTTGTGAAGCATATGTTTTTCTCCTTTCTTCAATAAGATATTCCAGCTTTTACTCAGCGTGATAAAATAATACGTCTTCAAGTCTCCACAGATGAGTGCTAGGAATAAAATGTGACAACATAACTCTTGATATTTTGGGTAACAAATATTCTTTTGCTTTTAACTAATTCTGCTAGGAAAATATTTAGTTTCAGCTCTTCAAATCATTATTTCATTTTCTTTTTATTCTCCCTCTGTCCCCCAGAGATGGCTTGTTTACGATATGTGTAACAAATAATATTCATCAATATCCAATGTTTAACTGCTTGGTTTTTACAATTTCTTACATTTTCCATAGAACATTAAATTAATAAGTGACAGAAATGGGATTAAGAAAAATTGAGTGGCTTGCTTGACATAAAGATTTAGACCAACTAACTCATAAAATCTACATCAGATTCCCAGTCAGGCTGTACTCACTAACGTGAAGGCATGTTACATGGTAAATCATTCTTTTAGATGTGAGGTTATTTCTGCATTTATATCTTATATTTATGAAACCAGTATATAAAGAATAATTTTCTCCTTTCTGGTATTAAAAAAATAATGAAAACAAGATTCACAGCTCAAGTGGCAACACTCATAGTACTTACTAATGCTAGAGATCCAAAAGCATGATAGAGGTCATCTCTGAATACAAGATAAGTTGCATAAGTATGCATTATAAGACACAGTAATTGAAGACTAGAAATGTAACTGGTTTTCCTTTGGCTTCACACAAATCACTGACATTTTCTTTGCATATCATCTTCTGGAGCCTAAATGTAGAAATCAATATTTCTGATGGACATAGAGAAACATATACAGATGTGTATATATGTAAATTATACAAGTTCCATATACAGATCAATTTTTATACTCCAAATCTGTTCTTCATTCACACTGTGCATGTGCTATTCTTTAACTGTAATGTGACAACAGGGACATCAGGCACTTTAAATCCCTCAAAGTCTGCCTACATCCAATGATTAGCAATCAATGTAATAGAGAACATCTGTAACCATAAACAACAGCAAAATCAATGAGGAAAATTTTTTCTAAGTTCTTCATTAAATCCTTTCTCAGGCTAACCAGAGCTGTTACATGATGATAAATGCTTGTTTGCTGTTAGGATTCCTTGTCTTGTGCTCTAGCAACAACTGTTTTTGTTTTTGAAATATGCAATCAAAAAGTTCAAAATTAATGGCCATGAATTCTCAAGAATTCATAAGCATCCCTTTTTATTACTTGCTCACCATGTAAGTTAAGTATTCATACTATTTATTACTGATGACTGAAAACAATTTTGACTTGTCTGAGTGAGTAAGAAAAAAACTCACAAGATGTATACAGGAAACTTTTTGCTAGAGTGATAAAATATATACTAACTCCATCTTGTATTTCACTAAGTTTTTACAATGTGGTTATGCAAAACACTCCATTCTATCTCTTTTTCCCTCCATTGAAATTGTACCTATATCTAAACTGAAGTTTATGAATTCATAATTATTTTGTCTATTTTTGGACACTGGATTGAACAAGGTTTCTAATCTGAACCTAATTGTTCCAGCTCCCTCTTTGGTCTACTGATCTAGTGCTTTTAGAATACATTTAAGATGTCCAGATTTAGTAAGCCAATAAAGAACACTGATTAATTTCCAGGGTTTGGCATTAAATAGTTGTTACCAGGTGAGAGTTACTCTTTTAAGAGACTTGCAAACAGGTGGTCTGTTGGGCACTGTAGGAATCCAACCGAGGCCTGGAAGGAGATTAGCTAGGGACCATTATCATTTTAATGTCGTCCCCTTGCATCATTAGGAAATAACTGCTACACTGGCAATATTCTTAATATCTGTTTTCAGGGAAATAAAATTCCACAAATACATAAGTGAACTGGGGAAACAATGACCTCAAATGTTTGATTCACTAGTTATGATGCTTAACAATTTTAAATCATTTCAATAAGACTTAGATCAATTCAGATACTACCTACATGGAGATAAGTATGTAGAAATAGTTTTGCTACAAAAATACATATTCTTCAAAAATCTATTCAAATGAAAAGATATTCTAAAATGAAAAGCTTCATCAACTCATTAAGAAGACACTGTCATAGGAAAATATTAGTGCACCATTTTTTCCAAAATAATCACAACTTCAGATGGACTTGGGCACTATTTATCTGTATTGGAACTGATTGAAAATGTGTCTCATAAAGAATTTCATATAAATTTTAGCTAAATATAATAGAATATAAGAACAGATTTTAAGAAATAACTGTAAAATGGTATAGGTCATATTTTAATTGTCTACTCAATAATGAGCACTTAATTTAAAAGCAGAATAAATGACAGAAAATCATTTACAGGAAATTGATTTTCACTTTGGTTTCTTTCAGGGATTTGGGAACACTTAAAAAAACTATAAGCAGAAAAACATGTTTTCCATCTCTTCTTTGAAAAGGGTAATAAAATGTTTTAAAATGCTTCTAGTTACAATTTTATTATCTATAATAAGGCCTTTCCTATCATGAATTGAATGGCCATCCACAAAAATATGAATACATTTCTAACTACCTGTACTAGTAACACACAAAGCAGATTATATAAAGACTGCATAAAATGAAGAATATTAAAATGAAATAAAAGTTTTTCAAAGTATTTATGTTTCAAAAAGCACAGGGCAGATAGAGGAAAGAAGGAGAAGTGCTGGCTAATCTTAAGATCTACCTTTCCATCTTTCATGTGCACTTTGATTAAGGCTTATGGTGGTACTATTAAAAAGAAAAAATTGGACTGAGGGACCTAATTTCAAGATCATAGTAAAAGGTATTAAAATAGCAAGGTTGAATTATCACTAAAGCATTTAAGAGAAGCCAGTGAATCCAATTTCATTTTCATATAACTAGTTTGCTATAAAATAGACATATTCACTCAACTTCACTTTTGCATAGTTGTTGAGAGTGCAGTCTCTGCCATCAGACTGTCTGTGATTGAAGCTTGGTTCTGCTGCTTCAAATATTGTGTGACTGTGAGCAAGTACTTAACTCCTCTGCACATCAGTTTCCCCCATCTACAAAATGAAGATAATTAGAGGAGCTACTTCTTTAGGTTATTGTTCCTATTCAGTTAGTTAAGATAGTAAAATGCCTTGAACAGTGCTTAGCATATAATAGCGAAATGTAAGTTTAGCTTACATTTCTCCCTTTTCATGAGGGGAGAGATTTTCTTTCATTTCTGTTTCTTGCTGTTTCTCCAATAACTACAGGAGTGTCTTGCACCTAATAGGAACATAGTAGTCATTCAATGAGTAGTGGTTTTTTAAAATGTTAATGGAATTATCTGTGGAATCATATGCATATATACATACATATATATATACACACACACACACACATACCTATATATAAACACATACCTGTACATCCACACATGTAGTGGTTTGTTATTATATGGTAAAAAAATTAAAGAAAAAAGCCAAGAAATTTTACTACCAAAGTAAGTTGTAATGTTCCTGACCTAACAGTATCAGCATCTGGTTTTGAAACAATAGTCATAACCATCTTTATTTCTTGATGCCCTGTAGAAATGACATCTCTGTACCTTAAATCGATCCTTATGCTCAACAGTTAAATATACTGAAAATATTTAAAATTTTTAAAATCTTTTAAGTTTATGCCATAAATATCACCATTTCCTTGAAGAAGGAAAATGTTTTCCTTTCTATTTTTAAATGGAGGGGTTCAAATGTAAAATTAGATCTAAAAGCTTGGAAAGGTACTTCTTAGGAAAAGTCTTATTCAGTTGCTGGTATGCTCGGTTGCCTAGGAATCCCAAGCAAAGTACAGAAAGGAGAGAGTCCCTCTGCCCCCGGATTTGATGAGTTTATCCTTTATGCCGCTAACCAAGTCATCACTTCATATATCACATTAGACATATAGATTATTCCCAGGCTGCTCATTATGCATTTTATCATGTGAAGCTTTAACTTCATTAAAATAGAAAAAATGTAGAAAACTCAGATTGAAAAATTATAATCCTCCATTTGTCCATGTGTTTGTTTCACAAAGGAAAATTTATTGCATATACAGGTAATAACACTGAAGAGTCACTGGAAGTGTTGTACCAGCCTCCATTATATGCTTGGTAATTTCAATATGCCATGAGAAATTAGACCCACTAGATCTTTGTGAGACCAATTATCCCACTTATCCCACTATTTGTGAAAATCCACTGAGAATATTCTTAAGAAAGAGGGATTATGACACCTACATTACTGTTTCAACAGATTCCCTCTCCCTACGTAACCCTTATCACTTTTCATTTAGGTTTTAATACTGAAAATGTCCTAGACATTTAACACTAAATACTAATGCTGTCTTTTAAAAAAAGACCTCTGTCACATTTTAGGGTAATTTTTGGACTGTTTTTTTTTTATAAATATTGCTTTTGCATTAATCAATATACTTACATATACATCTTGGTTGACAAAATTAAAGTCGCTGTTATTTAAAATCACAAATCTCCATGAAAACATAAAATTGCAGAAAGCATTCAATGATGTGCATAAAATTTGGATGGAACAAGCTAAAACAGTATCTCAAATTTTATGCAATGCATATATATATATATATATATATATATTTTAAAGATTTATCATTTATTCATTCCTCTCCCCTTTTCTCCCCACCCCGGTTGTCTGTTCTCTGTCTCTATTTGCTGCATCTTCTTTTTCTGCTTCTGTTGTTGTCAGCAGCAAGGGAATCTGTGTTTCTTTTTGTTGCGTCATCTTGTTGTGTCAGCTCTCCGTGTGTGCAGCACCATTCCCGGGCAGGCTGCACTTTCTTTCACGCTGGGCGGCTCTCCTGATGGGGCACACTCCTTGAGCGTGGGGCTCCCCTATGCAGGGGACACCCCTGCATGGCAGGGCACTCCTTGCGCGCATCAGCACTGTGCATGGGCCAGTTCCACATGGGTCAGGGAGGCCGGGGGTTTGAACCGTGGACCTCCCATGTGGTAGATGGACGCCCTAACCACTGGGCCAAGTCTGCCACCAATGCATATATATTATAGAGTCATATCTTTTTCTAAAAAGCTATAGAAATCTTACAAATTTTTTATTGATTCCAAACACACATGAATGAGGTAATTCTTTGGGGCTCATCTAGAGAGGGTATGGTTGGTATGGTTCCCCTAAAAGGAAAAGTGTACCTTCCTACAAATAGTATACTTTCTGAGTATAATGACAAGCCAACAAGCTCATGAGGAAATAATGGTCCAAGCCAATGTGCTCCTACTTAGACCAAAGATGGGCTCTTTCCACCAAACCAGCTGAGAATTCCCAGCAGCTGTTATATACTAGAACAAAACATTTACGAAAGCCTACATATGAAAGCAAATTCAAATCTATCAGAACTACTAAAATAATAAAAATTATCAGATTTCAAGTGGGAGGTACGTTGGAGGGTGGCTGGTGAAGGTAGCCACTGGTGATGGCATCTCCGAGAGCAGCTGGGCCCACAGAGCAGCCAGCATGGAGTCGTAGCCGCAGCCTGAGCCAGAGTCGGAGCCTGTCACACTCCTGATTTGGTTTGGGTTTGTTCTCCTCAAGATCTTTTTACTCCCCTCCTTGCACAGACTGGACAAAACTGCCGCTGGGCCTTGACTTCAGGCACCCTTGCTCTGTCATGGACGGAACTCCCCACCGGGCAGAAGGCAGAGACGGCCCCCAGCCCGCCCTGGAGGAGCCACAGTCCCACTGGGGATGAGGGCAGGCCACAGTGAGGGGCACCAGAGGGTGCTGGGCCGCCAGGCACCACCCTGAGCCAGTCCGCAGACCGAAGGTACGATGGGAGAAGGCAAGACAAGAGTCCCTGGTGGACCTGGTGGAAAAGGCGGAAGCAGAGAGGATGGAGAAAGCACACTGCTTCTGAAGCCAGACCCCCTCCATCCAGGCATCCAACAGAGTCAGCCAGAAAGTTTGAAGGTGAAGGCAGAGGGCCAAAGCAATGGGTCTGTGGAGAAGCAAGGAGGTCAGGAATGGGGGGGCGGGGGAAGGTGGCTGTCTAAGCAAGGCTGGTTTGTTTTATCCTGATAACTTACTACATCAGTTTCTACACTATTTAAGATGTTACTACACACGAAAACCCTGACTAGGAAGCAGATATGGCTCAAGTGATTGGGCTCCTGCCTACTACATGGGAGGTGTGTGGTTCAGTTCCTGGTGCCTCCTAAATAAGACAGCAAGCTGGCATGATGGGCAGGTGCAGCAAACTGACATAAGACGATGCAACAAGAGACACAAGAGGAAAAGCATAATGAGGGACACAAAAAAGCAAGGAGCAGAGGTTCCCAGTGCCTCAAAGAGGAAGAGCAGGGTGACGAGCTGGCACAATGGGCAGGCGTGGTGAGATGACATGACAAGATGATGGCACAAGAGAAAAAATAAAATGAAGCAGGAAATGGGAGTGGCTTAAGTAATTAAGCACGTCCCTCCCACATGGGAGGTCCCAGGTTTGGTTCCCAGTGCCTCCTAAAGAAACAAAGAAGAGGAACAGACACAGCAAGTGCAAAGAACGAGGGAGTGGGGAGAGAGAAAATAAATAAAATAAATCTCTAAAAAAAAACAAGCCCTTTCTGACAATATCCAGGGCCTACAGGCAGATGTAGAAGCTCATACACAATTGTTGCATCCTGCTGGGGGGCTTCAAACAGTTTTATAACAAATGAAAAAAAACACACTTTTAAAAATATAACAGGTAGTGAAAATACCCCAAAAGTGTAAAGGCACTTGAAAGAATATCTAGAAAAAGTCATGTTTAACTAGAGTGCTTCACAAAGGACCAAATGCTTTGTGTAACCCCGTAAAACCTTGTCATGGAATCCGAAGAAGGTCCTTTTAGACAGAAGTCTTCAGGAATGAAGGGGTTTACACAGATTCACACTGCCAGTCAGCAAGAGAACTAGGAGGCAGATTTTCCAGTTGCCTTGTCCAGTTTCAGTTTATATATTATATCACAGTCCTTACACGAACGAACCAATAAGCATAAGTTAGGAATTTCAGGGCTTCTAACCCAGAGCTTTTGCAATTCCACATACCATCCATATCAGAACTGAGAAAAAATTTGGATTTCTGAGCCATAGTACAAACCTACCAGAACTGAATTTCTGAGAACTGGTCAAGTACATCTGCATTCTAAATCATATTTTACAGCCTAAAATCACCTGCTATACCTGGTTAACAGGGTCAACACCACATTACAAAATAACCACAATATATTTTATTAAAGATATTTTAGTTCCTCATAATCTTTACTTCTTTTCTAAGAAATGACAGTTAACTAAATGAGAACTATCAACTCTCAAAGTCTTGAAATATTTAGTCCACATAACCAAAAAGGGGAGGGAGATGTGTTAGGGTACCCTTTATATCTGGTCTGCCCTAGATATTCCGGATTGCCTTTTGTAACTGCTATATTTTTTGAAATTTCCTCCAAGGGTAAACAAAATGCTCTTGTCATCTTTAAGCCTCAGTTTCTTCATATTAAATTACGGTAACAACTTGATGGCAATAATAGGTGTTAATAAATGGCAACTATTTTTATTACAGTAGCCTAATAATATTGAAAAGTTCCCTCTTTCTTGTTTCCTTGTTTCTTCTCTTTCTCCCCAGAGTACAGGAGTAGAAAATGAATGGGAACAGCACAGTTGGATTGGGTATCCTAGACTGAAGACAAAGACCAAAATAAAGAAGTGGAGGTTTTCTACTTTCCACTTATCTTGTGATCATATCAGGCCATGACGTTTAGTGCCATCCTTAAGATCAACAGGGCTCTGGGCCAAAATTCAAGGACACAAACACTTGCCTTTGTCAGGCTTTCCTGTCTTCTCTGATAAAAATCTTACCTACCTCCCCACCTCCTACTTGGAGTTTGGCTTTCCAGACACTCTGACCTAAGGGATTTCTTAAGTCTCTTAAGATACTGAAAGCTGCCCATTTCTCCTCACTGCCCTAATCAAAATCCCCACTTCTTCAGGGCTATTGATCTTCCAGAGTTGCTGACCTAGTTATCTGCTTAAAGTAATTTACACCAAGGTAGGCCAAAGAACTCTTTCAGAGGTCATTTGCATTTTAAATGAGGTGCTTCTTAGACTATTCCAGGCTCCTTAGGAATGCTTTCAAGTTGCACAGTATTTCTCTGCTCTCAACTCCTCCTTCACTGCCCATCTCTTCCAAGTAAACATTTCACTTTGCAGATATGCAGGGGATCTCAACTTTAACATTGACTGTTCACTATGAGAAATTCACCAAAATGGACATTTATCCCTTAATAGCAAGCATGGTTTGGCAAAAAGAAGGAATACTATCGTCAGGAAAATGTAAATTGACAATGGAGACCCTTGTATGTATTTGGGCAGGTATGTATTTAAACGTCCTCAGATAAGTATTTCCAGAAAAGTACTTGAGAATCCAGGCATTCCCATGGTTCTTGAACGTGTCCAAAGCTTTCTGTGTGTGACCAGTTCCTCCTTATTTCTTTAAATCTTTGCTTAATTTAGTTGTTTTATTTATTTATTTAAAGGTTTGGGGTTTACACCACCAACAGGAGATAAGAAAGAAGGAGGGAAAATCTGGGAATTGCTCATTCACTACTGAAACAACTGACACTATACAGAGAAGGCAGGGACTCTAGCTAACACTGCCAGGTAGCCTTTCATCCTGGAGATACTCAGCCAGCAGGGCACTCTCAGAGCGTGACATTTGGCCACACCATATTCCAGTGATTCCAAATGAATGGAACTAAAGGATGCCCAACCCCAAAGCTAAGCCCTTCAACAATCACTCAGGAGTGCCTCCTATAGAATGGATATCTACCAGGGACCACTGGGAATACAGTGATGAGCAAGACAAACCTGGGGTCAACCCCTCTGAACTTTATGTATTATTCCTTGCCTTAAGTATAATACTTTTGAATTGTCTTATCCATAGTAGCGATTTTGTTCTAGTCACCATTTTATCTGCATTGTGTATTAAAAGTTATAACAAATCAATAAATTTTCTATGACGTGAATGAATTAAAAAAACCTCTCACACACACATACCTCCAATCTGCCAAGTTATAGATAGAAAAGTACTCCCAGAGAGATATTTCAAAATGTTGAATCACTTTTAAAGGTCCTTGATAAGTTTTCTAGAAATAGACTCAAGAATTTAGTTAAAGTGATATGCCTACTTCTTGAGAGGTTTTTATATTTGATAGAAAGGGTGCTATTTACAATTCCAGTTAATTAGATCTCCAAATTATACCCACCGGGACTTTTTTTTTTTAAGTATGAAATACCGTCTAAGGCTGCAAAAAGTTTAAAAAATGATGACTGTTTTAAGCAATCCTTTTGGGAAGATTTTGCCCAGAGACATCTGAAAATATACTGTATTCAAAGACACAAACTACACAAATTCCCTCACAGACTGCCAGTACTCTTGAATGTTGACCAGATATGTCTTCTTAGACTTTATAAAGTTCTTAAGCTACTTCCCTCAGAGTTGTGAAAAACCTCTTTATTAGCTCACTTTCCTTAATTCAGAAATAATAATGCTACTTTTCCTCACAGCTTATTCTGATGATCAAATGAACAAACATGTATGAAAATGCTTTGAAACTCAAGAAGCAAGATACAAACATAAACCATCATTTATCTGCTCTGTAAGCTTCCTTATAATATCCTAATTCCATGAGGACATCTGTCTTATTATTCTCTGCATACTCAGGGCTAATGCTGATATTAGTTGTCTTTAAACAAAACACTTATCTAATGAGTGAACTGCTCTAGACAGACCAGTCTAAAGCATTCTCATATTCCTCCTGAGGTTTTATAATGGAGAATTAATTATTGTTTTATAGTTTAAAAATAAAATGTCCAAAGCCTAAAATATACCATCATGTGTAATATAGTTTATTCTGTGTCTATCTTCATCCGTCCACAGCTTCCTCCATCACAGGGAACTCCCAGTCATCTCCAAGGTGAATGCTCAGGAAGACCTGAGGTTAACAAATTGGCTGTGGAGTGTGAGAAAAGTGAGCATCCAGATAATGAACCAATGGGAACGTGTTCAAAGGTTTAAAAAAAAAAAAAAGGCAAGAAATGCAGGGGAATGATAATAGATTTCTCAAAGCCTTTTGCTTTTGATAAATGCTGCTGTAATAAGCATGCTGTTGATCATTCTGATTCAGCTTAATAGCACACTAGAATCCATGGCAGTGTTAGTCATATTTTTGCTTTGATTTGTTTTGTTTTCCTAATCCTAATAGTAAATGGCTCTCATGTCCCATATCAAACAAATATAGAAATATAATTTACTATCACAACCAAATATATGAACATGCGCACATGCACGCAAATGTATTGTAACAAAAATAGCACCAAGCAATATTCACTCTTACCAGGACGATGTAATCAGATATTTTCTATTACACTTCAAATACTTCTAATTTTGATTTCATATTCCAATAACATGTTGCAACCCAAGTTTAAAAAATTCTGACTTAGAATATTCTTTGTGAAGGTATTAGTAAGTATTCCCGCTATGTGGCGGCACATTCAATTAACCCAACATTCTAGATTTTTTATTTTTTAATAATTTGTTTTTGAGTTGATATGATTTGTTACAGGATTCACATGTTAAGCATATATGAAAAAGTTAACTCCTGGAGATGAGAAATCATTTCCAAGAAACAGAAAGTGATACAGGCTATTTTCATCTGCTTCTTCCAGTGTTCCTTGTGCTCAAAACAAAATGAGAAGAAGAGAATAATTAGAGTTTTACTCATTGTTCTCACTAATACTTCTGAGACTTTCCTTTTGTATTTTCTATTAACAGCTAATAGAATAAAAGGCCTCAAATATACATTAGGTTAAAGTGCATTGCCTATCACTTCACACTTTAGATGTAGTTTCCAATATTTTCTGCTTTTTTTTCTTAAAGGGCGATTACATTGGCAGTGATTCCCCAAAACATCTTGAGAATCTGGCATTCATGGACAGTATTTCAAAACTTGGGAAACATTTTATACCACAAGCAATATAGTAAACGTGTTATAAAATTATCAAACTTTAAATATGGGACACACTTTTAGGTACATTAATAAAAACATATACAATAACAAATAGACACATAAATATGCAAACACAGAGAGTTAGGACTATCCAAAGCATTGCCTGACTTACATAGAGTTGTCAGTCTTTCTCTCAACAATATGTAACATGCAGAATTCTTAGAAACTGTTTGAGTTAAATCCACCAAAACAGGAAGCCACATATTCTTTCTGATTGTGACTCCAGTGATCTCAGTAAATCTAACTTGAAAAGTTGTAAATTTTTTCAGGAATTTGACAAAACACCTGAAAATTCTGTAGCTACCCTGGTCAGTGTTTCTAGATTAATGAAAATATCAGTTCTTCGCTATTTCTATGCTAAGTGCAAACCTAATATCTCAAATTTCTTTCACACACAATATTTTTTATAAATGTCTCCCCTAACCCTTGCAGACACCTATGTGGGAGTACATACAATAGAATTCAGAAGTATACACGCATAATGAGAAACACAACTCTCTGACTGACCTGAAAAATGTTGTGATTACATGACACTTAAAGAATATTGATCAATTTTGGTTTTATTTGAAGTATGTACTTAATATTATATATATAATAGACAAAGATTCAATAGATTTAATTTTGTCTGTTCACAAAAGTCTTACAATTATTACGGAAATATGTTTTTGGATTTTTGCAAGACTTCACTATAAAGTTCTGCTAACCACCTCTCTGAGAATGGAGCTCTTGGTGACTTAGATATCTATTTATTAGTAGCACATTTTTGTTTCAATACTGTTTCTTTTATAAATTTATTTATTTCAATACTGTAATTCCTTATATGAGAAAAAAAATGAAAATAAAATGCACAACAAGTGGAACAAGCAGTGATTGGCTGACACCCCACAGTCAAGGACAGGCTCCAGTTGGTTTCGAAGTAGCAAGGTCATCACAGTATGGTGCATAAAGGAGCATCATATTAGAGTGGAATTCAGCCAACCACAGTAATGTATGGATGTAGACGCATCTGAAAGAAGGAAAATAAAGATTTATGCAGGTAAAAAAAAACGTGGCAAAGAAATTTCTCCCAATGTCTTATGCCCCATTGGATTTCTGTGTTAGAGGTTTTGGAGGAGAGAATTTTCATTTGCAAATTATGTGTTTGTAAATAATAAATCTGCTCAAGAAAAGCAAATAAAAGTAAACTTGTCAGATGAATACTACTTGGAAGCTTTAATAGTTTTTTTGTTTGTACACAGCATTAGAGTTCAATACAAACATCACTAAATTCTTGGAAAAAACCTTTATTACGCCTTTAAAGCATTAATTCACCAAAAGTGATAATTAAGATTAGTTTTAGTGGTTTCAGCTCAATTCTTCTTGGAATGTGATTTCTCCCACAACTCTAAAGCTAAATAAAGCATTGTGCAATGTACTGCAACTGAGTCCCTCCTTTCAAAAAGATTCTAAGGGCTTTAAAAAAAAAAAAGAAAAACAAAGCTTACTCAAGATATATATAAACAAATCTTCCTATTTCTATAGAGCCATAGTAAATAAATGAAAGAAGACTTGCTGTAGTCTAAAAATTAGTTATGCACAGCTTAAACATAAATGCTCTAAACAAGTATTATACTAAATTTCCTGCATAACCTCCAAATCCACTTAGCCCCCTAAAAAAGATGTTAAAATATCTAATAAGATGGATGGCCATGCAAAGCAATGACTTTGTCATAATATATGTAATTTTTTTAAATCCTTCAGATTTCAATTTTTAATTTATGAACTCAATAATCTATATTTCATCAATATGCTCATTTAGAATCTGATACACTAGACTGGTTAATTGTCTAACAAGGAAGAAATGCAATTGAAAAAATGACACAAAGTCACACTCTTCTAAAAATTTGCTAGAAAACAAATTTAGAGGGAAAATTAGCTCACGGTTGTATGAGCAAGATATTACACAAAATGCATCCACAAAGCTGGCAATATGCAAAGGAGCCCAAAAGCCAATATTAGTGATAAAGGTAAAAGATTATCCCAACTATACTGTATAAAAAGTTTCTAATTTTTTTCTTTTCCATTAATCTATATTTTTATTAAGGACATGCTAAATGCTAGGTAGGAGCTTACGTTTATTATCAATGTTCTACTAAATTTAGAAATTATATCAATTAAATTGTAAAATATATATTCTAAATAATTTTGAGTTACTTTAATGTATATTATCAATTGCTATCCTACATAAAAGAGGAAAAGAATTAATTTCCATTAAAAATCTGTAAATTCAAAATATAATTTCTCTGATAATTTTACATATAAGAACTAGTCTGAAACAGACTTATGTTCTATTATAAAAGTGTCAATGATCATAGCCAAATATATAAAGTTACATATATATATAAGTAAATCTCAGCAGATTTCTGTGGCTGATTAAATAGAAAGAGAGAAAATAAGAAAAATCATTTTTTTTCTGATATGGATGATATGATGAATAAAAAACATTGGACTCTGCATTCCGTGACAAGTTCTAGAACACATTTTAAATCCCTGATAATTTTGTGATCTTAAGCAAATTACTTTTCCATGCTGAGTCTCAGTCTTCTCTTCTGGAAAATTAGGGGTAGCTTGGTAGATCACTTTTAATTCTAAAATGTAATGACTCTCATGGTTTTACATACAGAAGTTAGGCTGTTGATTACGGAATATTTTGTTTTGGCTTGTAAGTGTTTAAATTTCAGATATTTTGCACATATCAATGTACAAATATCACAATGAAATAAAAGCATAAAGATGCCACATTTGGTATATACAAATATATCTGAGGGCTTGTGTGTATATGTAGGGAACAGAGTTTGTGATATATACCATGAGATACATATTTTTCACGTGGTATATGAAATTACTTTAAAATATAAAGATGGTGAGAGAATGATTTTGCTTTATTTTTCCAGTTGCGTGATTTACTTGAAATCTTTAAACTGACTTAGGAATAATTTTGAAACAAGGTTCAAATCATCATGCATGGACTTCCATATAAATCTGTATTCTCAAGGCAGATCAAATCAGTAGATGATCTTTTCTTTATTTCATTGACTTTCAGAGATCCAGTTAAAGTTGCTAAAGACAAGGCCTATCTTTCATCAGTTAAGAGCCTCTTATATCTTATGTGAGACTGAATGTAACAGAAATACCAGCATATATAGATTCATTGTATCTCTTAAAAGTGTTCTTTGCCATAAAACAGGAGAACCATATTGTAGAAATTATACTTAAAGAATTAAAACTGGAAGCTGTGACTGGCATCACATCATAGATGCATTTCTACTATAATATATATTTAGTTTTCTTAGTGCTTAGACTCTAATTGATGGTGCCAGGTGATTAAAAAAAAATAAGCTCTGCCCTATTTTTACTAAGCATACAATGACTATATTGAACATAATTTGATCAATTAAAAAGATCATTGTTCAGCAGTTTCTCCTACAAGGAAAACTGTCACTGGAGTGAATATGACTTTTTTCTTGAACATTTCAGGATCAAATAAAAATAGGTTTAAAATTAGTGTTTATTCAAGATGTATCTTCTATATTCTTGTCAAAAATAAAGTACCTTAATTTCCATTTACTAAATAAATAAAATAAAATTTTTACTTGCAAGCAAGTGCAGTATATAAATAACAGCATGACAAGGATAAACTGAAGAAAAGATGTGATACTAAGGAAAGTGGTACACGTATTTTAGATCATCTATTAACCTTTTGCAATTATATTTTTTACAAAAATTTAAAAATAATCATTTAGTATAACACTAGAGATTTAAAAATAAATAGGAAAAAAAAAAGTCTTTGCCTTAATTTTATACATCAAAAGTACACTTGTACTTCCAGGACCCCAAATTCTAAAGACCAAGACCAGGTTTACCAAGCAAAGGGAAAGAAAAATGGAAAGGTGGACACTCAGTCTCGATAATTCCATCAGAGATCCACATTTTGATGAACTAAACACATTACTTAATTGAGAGCAAATACTTTTGTTTGAATTGCAAACTGAACTATGAAAACCTGGGTTCCATCATCAGTTTCTCTAGTGTGAATTTCATAAATCCAGCAAACCTGCGACACATCTCTTAGAATATGTCAGAGTACCTACAGAAGTTTTTATTTTAATATCTCTACAGCCTATGAAAACAAACCAAAAAAAGATGTTTGAGGGTAAAGGTGACTGTTACTTACAAACTTATTTCTACCAAGCTGTTTAACTTTTGATAAAATAACCATAAACAGAATTGATGAGGAATACCTCAAAACGTCTAATTCTCATGAAGAAAGAAAACTGTAAGAAGCATTATTTCCATTTTATTGCAAATAAAGAACTGTGATAAGGAAGTTCAGGAGTATAAACGAAAGCTTTTCATCAGATGAAAGTAAAGATTCTTAATTAATCCCTACTATAAGGAATTAAAAGAATCTATCCCTCATGTTTTCTCTTAGATAAACTGAATATCATGAGAGACTATAACAAAATACTGTGTTCTTTTTATAATTTACATTGAGTTTAATCAAGAAAAATGCATTTAGGCAGTAACTGTTGTAAAATATAAAGGTATCTTTTTAAAAATAAAAATAGAAATACATCTACTTATGACACAAAATAAAAATCAGAAAAGGACCCTGTGTATTATGTTAGATGTCTAAGCAGAATGTAACTTTGTAAATGGATCCTTTGCCCCTTGACAGCAATATTGAGATGAAGCGTATCAATTACGATTACTAATTACATTAAGCAGAATGTGTTTCATTCGTCTTTATTTCATTTTAGGTCAGCTATTTACTTGTGGTTAAAACTTTATCTATCTTTTGAATACCTAATGATATACAAGTTTCTCAAAGTCATTCCTATTGCTCTGTGGGTTTTCTCTTTTACTGTATGGACTTACTGGCTCAGTTAAGGGATTAACACCATACATTAGTTTATTTATAAGCCTATCACTTTGCCCTTTAAACTGGATGCCAACAGTGTGGATATTGGCTGTTTTAAAAATTTAAGAATATAGAGCTGATCCCATCCGATGAGCCAAAGGAAGCTTAAATGACAGCACAGAACATATGAAGGGTTTGCATGCATAAAATAGCTCTAAGTCTGTCACTTGATCTGTCTACCCATAAGCATAAGATTACACAATTTAGAACACAAATGCCATTCAGCCTCAGGACAAAACGTACTGTAAGGATGGAAGGTAAGAAGTAAATATTTGGCCAAAAGGTCTCTTCCTGCTCTTTTTACTTTAGGTTTACCATTTTCTAGAAATATACCTACCATTCTTAATTTATTTGTGAGTGTTTATAAGTAATCTTATAAGTAAGCTGACATGTTAACTGGAATCTTCAATGGTCATAAAACGGATAAATGCGCTAAAACAAAACAAAAATCTGCTTCTAACTCCAGGTAAAGCAATAACACAATAAAGCCCCACTATATTGAATGCCAGGTTAATCTAAATAATTCACGTGCATCAAAAGACATAATTTCAAAAGCCATTTAATGCAATGGAGTTCAAATCTGTGTCTCCTTGGATTGCTTTGATTTATTCAGTATAAAAGCAAAGGAAGTGCACTTCTGCTTATCCAAATTGCTACAATAAAGTAATAAATATATCTATATAAATTATTTCTTAGGAAACAGTTTTAATAATTATGCAAGCAATAAAAACTAATATCCCTTTTGATCACATCTTTATAAGCTCTATGGCTAAAGATGATTTTTCCTTTGCCTAAATTCTACTCAGATCACACATACAAAGCATATTTACTAGAAAACTATTATTTGATATTATTTGATAGTTAGAAATGTGTTTCTTGAAAGGAGTCCTGGCAATAAGAAATGTGTGATGTTTTGTTAGCAGTGTTCCTACAGCATGAAACACAGAAGTTACCAAAAGGTTTATTTGCTGTGTGTCAAATAAACTTTGATGGGCATAAAAAGTAAACTTACTGAGTATTATATATCACACAAGCAAAACTTTCAAAAATAAATTTTATATTATCTAAAATTCACCTCAGGATATGCATTCTTTTTACTGTTTCTACATTTCACTGAAAAACAACTATGTCAAAAGTACATCTAGTTTTTATAGCCTCAGTAAATCACAATGCATATTAAAATATTCTTGCACACAGTGCATCAATCATGAATATTTTTGTTGCTTGGCTGAAATAATAAATGGCTTGTTCAATTTATTTTTGCTTTTAAACTTTGAATACTAATCATGAGAAAATGCAAATGTTAGTGGCATATCACCACAGAAGCTGAATTTTTGTAGATATCAAAGTATTAAAAATGTAGTTTTGCGTGACATTTGCATATCATTAAATACTTCGAAACCAACATTCTTGTCAAAATAGTAAGTATTTCAGCATTCTTGTCACAATATTAAGTAAGCAGGATTGGTACTACATTTGCATGAATCAGTATCCACTCATCTGTAAAATCCTGCATGATGCATAAAATAGCTAAAACCTTTATAAGTGGTCAATTTTCATAGATGCCAATAGCACCTTTACAGATTTTCTGTGGATGCAATTATCCACTTAGTAGCCACAAAGGAAAACAATTTCATATTAAATGTAACCATCCATATTCATACATACATATTTATTCTGGGTACGGGGAAAAGAAGGTCCAATTAGGACTGTCAAGTGCAAAGAGAAGTACAAAACACTGCCTACTATGAATATGTCCTTCAGTTGCTTCTTGAACTTTAGGTCTAACTTTCAAAATACAATGATACACCTTAGTTGGAAGAATAGATGCCTCCAGCTTAATTAATGGTAAATAAATTGACGTAAAATTCCTGCTACTAAAAAGTTTAACAGCTTTAAAAAAAAATTTTTTTTTACAGGGAAAAAAAACACAAAGTTTACAGAAGATGTTCTGCCTCTGAGTTAATAGCCCTCTCAGGGATTATATTTAAATGTATTTGGAATACATCTTACCTGTTTGCTGTACTTGTTATTGGTTTGACAGCTGTATTCAGAACAGTGATCTGATCCAATTGAAATGTTGTCTCCTGCTCCCACAAATGTGTTGGCTGGTGGTAGATCTTGTACCGCCTGGTGTTTTTTTCCTGCAGTTGGTGACTGGGGGTGAAGCTGGACAGTAGGCAACGGGGAACTAGATTTGTAATGCCTGGCCAGATCAGGACTGCCAGGCCCACCATTAACAGATCGGTATCGCCCCATGCTGGGGCTGTCTGACAGCTTCTCATTGACACTATCATACCTCTGTCCATTTGGTTTAGAAGCTTCTACTGTGACAATGCTGCTGTAAAGAGGCTGCTTAGATTTTTTGTTTTTCTTGTCCTTTTTAGGCTTTTTTGATTTGTCATGCTGTTGGGGTGTAAAAAAGTCTTCATGATCTTTTTTGCCGGCTTCATAGCCATTTTTATTTTTGGACCTGCAGTACCTTGCCATCACTACAATTAAGATGATCAAAATCACTGTCATAATTCCTGCAACCACCCCAATGACAATGCTGAGTCTCTGTTTGCTAATTTCATAGCTTGGATCTCCAGCTATGTCCTGGGTGAGTGGGGTGTGCAAACTTCTGGCTATCTGGGAGTCAATCACAGTTGCATTAGAAACACTTTCATTGACAAACACATGTACCAGAGTCGTGGTGGACTGGGAAGGCTGCCCACTGTCATTCACTTGCACCACCAACCTGTGCAAGCCATAGTGCTTTTGGGTGAGTTTCCCTACTAAGGAAACCACACCACTGGTGGAATCAATCTCAAACAGCTTGAAGGGATTCCCTCCCACAATGCTGTAGTTAAGGTCTGCATTGATGCCATCGTCACTGTCTGTTGCCAACACTGTAGCTACTACTGTCCTGACATTACTTGAAGGTGGCAGTAAAGTGTAAGAAATGTTTCTGGGAAGGGTAACTGTGGGAGCATTGTCATTCTCATCCATCACAAAGAGAGAGACTGTAGCTGTGGCCGATCTGGGAGGATCTCCCCCATCCACAGCCTTAACTCTGAAAGTATATGTGGTCTGATGTTCCCGGTCAAAAGACATTGTGGAGTATATGGTCCCTGTGTCATTTTCAATGGAAAAAATGTTACTGTTCTCCTCTATGTAGAGGCTCATCTCTGCGTTGCGCCCCTTGTCAGCATCCATCACAGTGACCATCCCCACAGGGCTGTTGGGCTGCAAGTTCTCTTTCACATAAAAGGTAAAGACGTCCTGCATAAACTTAGGGTCATTGTCATTCTTGTCAGCCACCTGCACAATCACCGTGGTGCTGCCCTGGAGCACCGGGATGCCTTTGTCTTTGGCATTAACTTTAAACTCATACCTGTCAGTCTGCTCGCGGTCCAGCACCGAATTGACCAGGATGTCCCCAGAATCGGGATCGATGGCAAAGATCCCCATCACCGACGTGTCCAGGGAGTAGGCGATCTCCGCGTTCTTGCCGCTATCCGCGTCTGTGGCCAGCACGGTGGCCACCCTCTCGCCGGGGATGTTGTTCTCCGGGAAGTAAACCTCCACCACCGACTGGCCGAAAACGGGCGGGTTGTCGTTGGTGTCCCCCACCTTGACCACCAGGGAGTTGTTGCTGGAAAGGCTGGGGCTGCCCGAGTCCACCGCCACTATGACCACGTTGAACTCCCGGGTGGTCTCATAGTCCAGGGGGGCCGAGGTGTGCAGGAAGTACTTTTTCTTGTTCTGGTCGCCCTCTGTGTCGCTGGCCGGCTTGAGCTGGAAGGGCACGTCGCCCACCACGGTGCAGGTGACCACCCCATTCTCTCCTTGGTCTCGATCCGACACCTGCACCAGGGCGATGGGGGTGTCGACCAGAACGTCCTCAGCCACGTTGGCCACCCCGTCTTTGAGTGGGATGCGCCCGATCTTGCGAATTTCAATGGACGGCACGTTGTCGTTCTCGTCCTTGATGTTGAGCACCACGGTGGCCTTGTCGGTCTTGGGGGGCTGCCCGCGGTCGCGTGCCATGACAGTGAAACGCAGTTGGTTCACCTCCTCGCGGTCGATGCGGTGCAGGACGCTAAGCCAGCCAGACATCTCGTCTAGGCGCAGCAGCCGCCGCACCGACTCGGTGGCCGCCCCGAACACGTACTCGATTTGCCCGTTGACCCCCACATCCAGGTCCGCGGCGCGCAGCTGCAAGATGGGGGTCCCCGGAGCGCTATTCTCCGCCAGGTCAGCCTCGTACACGCTCTTCTCGAAGCGGGGGCTGTTGTCGTTCACGTCGGTGATGAGCACCCGCAGGATGGCCTGCGACGAGCGCGGCGGGTCGCCGCCGTCACGCACCCTCAGGGTCAGTTCGTAGGAATCGCGCTGCTCCCGGTCCAGCGCCCCCTTCACGATCAGCTGCGGCTGCTTCTCGCCGTCCGGGGTGTCGGCCACCTGCAGCTCGAACACGCTGCTGCGGCCGCCCGGGCTCGCCCCGCCGCCGCCCTCGGGCGCGTCCAGTCGCCGCTTGGAGCCACCCGTGCCGCCGCCGCTCGCGCCGTTCCCGCCGCCCCCTGGGTAGGGGGCGCTGTCGGCCGGCCCCGCACGCCGGCCCTCGCTGCCGCCGCCGCCGCCGCCCCCGGGCTCCTGGAGCAGCTCGTAGCGCTCGATCCCGTTGCGACCGAAGTCACGGTCGGTGGCGGTAGGAAGCAGGTAGAGCGTGCCCACAGGCCGGTTCTCCTCCACCGTCAGCGTGAGCACCGGCGACGGGAAGGTGGGCGTGTTGTCGTTGATGTCGAGCACAATGACCCGACCCTCGAATAGGTCCACCCAGCTCTGCGAGGGCCCGATCACTGACACCTCGAAGTCCAGGAAGCACTCGTTTTCGTCGAAGATCATCTGACACTGGGGCAGCTTCTCGCGGTCGATGCGCCGCTCGCTGGTGCTCAGCTCGCCGGTGAGGTTGTCGATCTTCAGGTACTCGGAGCCCGACTCGAGGCTGAAAGTCACCTCGCCCGAGCCCGTCACGATGCCCAGGTCCGAGGCGACGTTGCCGATGCGGACGTCGGCGGGGCCCTCTTCGGCCAGCCGGTACCGAAGGAGTTGCTTGGCGGCCGCCAAGCTGATCGAGAGCGGCAGGAGGAGGCAGCAACCCAGGAACCAGCCGCGCACGCAGCCCGCCGTCCGCATCCTAAGCATCTTCTCTTGCTGCTGCTGCTACTGTTCCTTCTAACCACGGTCCCCTCGGCGCCCCCCTCCTCTGGGGTGGGCCGTTTATCCTCGCCTCAGTCCGATCCCCTCCCGGAGAAAGGAAGGAGCAAGTGAGAGGGAAGAGAGGAGGGCAAGAGCGAGCAGCGTGCAGAGTCAGCCGGGAGAGAATCAGTGATAGATCCTTCTTTTCTTTTCCCTTGCTTCTTCTGAAAGTTATTGTTTCATAATTCATGCAATGGGTGCTAATCGCCCTCTGGCCGGCCGTCGTTCAGTCGCAGTACTCACAGTTCACGGGACACTGCGCGCGGCGGGCTCGGAGCCCCCCCCCCCCCGCCCCCCAGAGTCATCCCCGCAGCGGACGGAGGATCCCGCTCTCTCCCGTCCGGGCTCGGTCGGAGAGGGCCGGAACCGCTCCTTCAGGCGAGCGGAGGAGCCCAGAGGCGGCAGCGAGGGAGTCTGCAGCCTCCCCCCGCCAGCCAGCCTGGCTTGTCTTTGCTGCTACTCCAGTTGAGTCCAATACACGTTCCAGTCACTCACGCCAGACCCAGCCTCCGCTCCGGCTCCGGCTGCCCAGGCAAACGTGAGTCGCTTCCTGCACTAGGCGCCGGGGCCAGCAACAAGCCAGTCTCAACTCCGACTCGGCTCAGGCAGCAGGGGAGCCAGCCAACAGCTCGAGAATGAAAAAGCCCTGGCAGGTCTCTTCCGGCACGGTGCAGAGGAGACTACTCGCGTCACAGCGCGGTCCGCGGTCGGGTCTCCCCGGCGCGCCGAAGAGCAGCCCGAGCCATCTTCCGAGACGCCCAGAGCGTCAGTCCCTTCTCAACCCCAGAGAGCTCGGGTTTCTCTTTTTTAACAACTCTGCGCAAGGTCATTAGTCACGGAGCCGCCGCCTGAAACCGCAGCAGCCGTTTGCCCGCGGGGGCTAGGGCTGAGCTGTGCGCACCGCGCGGTGCCCAAGTTTGGGTTCGCAGCCGCAGAGTCCGTGCCTTTCCTCACCTGCATTCGGCCCGCAAGTCGGAGCAGTGGTATCTGCAGCGCTGTGCGCGATTCTGGGAGGAGATTGCAGCCTCTCTCTTTCTCCCCGCGCGCTCTCACTCTCTCTCACTCGATCCCTCCCCTACCTCCCTCCCTTCTCTCCTCCCTCCCCCCTTCTCCTCCCTCCTCTCCTTTCCCCTTTCCCCCCTCTTCAACTCGCTCTCCGGCACGCTCCCTCGCTCCTTCCTCAGTCCCAATGCGGGGAACTCGAGCTGAACTTGATCTTTTTGCAGTTCAAAGGTGAGCAAACCCAGCTCGGAGCACCAGCGACGCTGACCCGGCGAAAGCGCCCAGCTGGGCTCCCCCAGTGGCAATTAACAAAGATGCCCATTTCTGTCCGGATTCCCGAAGAAAAGCAAAAGGCATTTGGGCGGGATGGGGGTGGAGTCAGAGACAGCGGCCAAGTAGCTTTATGAAAAAAAAATCCAGTGTGCCAAGGGGAGAAAAAGTGCCTGTAGGTTGTTGCCTCGGAAGTGCCCAGGCACAGCGGGTGAATTCCGCAGTTGTCTCGTCCCTTTCCACGTCTCGGAGAGTCTGGTGCAGGCGCTCCCGCCGTCCCCGAGCTGCCTCGGCTTGGAAACACTGAATGGCAACTGGGAAGCTCCTGTTAGCTCGCCGGGAGCTGGAAACCCTCAAGTTTGCCCAAAGTGGTGGTTGCTGCTGTGAGCCCGCTCGCGGTTCGACCTCGTCCCTACCGTGGCGGCGGCGGCAGCCGAGCTGCCGAAACTACACACTCGTAGAACAGGAGGGAGGAGGGCCGGGAGGAGGGCGGCGAGGGGGAGTACCAGCCAGCGCGCTTCGGAAAGCCCAGCTTCTGCTCCGAGGGCCGATCTGAGCGTGCCCAACTCCAACCTGTCCCCCTTACGCTTAAGCCTGTCCCTACCCGATGAGTTCAGCTGTCGTCATCTCGGGGGTCCTTGCTTTCCCTCCCTCGGGCGGATAAATGTCCTCTTGCCTCTAAGGCCCGGTGAGTGTGTGAGCGCGCTAGTGTGGGTGTCAGAAAACCTTTCTCCTTTATTCTCCTCTCTCGTCGATTTTGCCCCCTCCCCGAAGGTGTCTGTGGTTCGAAATTGACCGTCTTGATCGGGGCATGGTTATGGGTGGCTTGGGGACCCCGCGTGCGCCCAGGAAACCACGCTGGTGTTCTGAGAAACCATGATGGGCTGCAGTGTTAGAGAGAGCAAACTCCAGGGAGAACTGGAGAGGGGATCCTTTTTTGGGAGCGCAGACATTGGAGGCTGGGTTGGGGGCGGGAGTGGTGGTGCCTATCTTTGTTTAAATGCTTGGCATTCCTGCCATCGTGCATGCTTATAAGGCGGCAGGCCGTTTGTGCGCGCGCGCCTGGGGAATAAACACATGTTAGACGCCTCGATATTATTTTCTGAGCAAAAACCTTCAGCCTTTAGTAACTGGCAAAGTGTAGCGTCACCTATCTGGATGAAAGGGAAATAAACTTAAATGCCAACTTTGTGTACCGAAGTGTCCGCAGCTTCTTTTCTTCTCTTGACTTCGTGGCACTTGATCGCCCATGGAATTTCCCCCACGCGAGGCTTCCCCAGTTTTCAATCACGCCCACCGAAGGCCGCATCACCAGACCTCTCAGTCCTGGCTGTGTTTTTTGCGCTGTAGCCTTTTACTTCTAATTCATTTTAACAGCTGTTAAACGGGGGAGGGGAGCAGGATTAAGAGGACTGAGGCGGACAGGAGACATTTGAGGAGAGTTCTTTTTTTGCGCAGCCAGCTCCCGAGGTCACACAAGGGGAGAATTCTTACCACCTCAAAAGAGAAAAAAAGATTATTGCTGGGATTTGTTAGGACCTCAGATCGTCTAGTCTGTAGGCATCCGAGGACTTCCCCTTAAAGGAAATTTTAAAGTGAAAAGAAACAAGAAATCCGCCCAGAGTGTTTACTCTGCCTTTACGAGACCTGTGCGGGAAAGCAGAATGCTTTAAACAAGACTAACACCAATAAAGTCTTCGAGCAGATGTAGCGCGCGGTTGTTTGGCCAAGCGCAGAGAACAGGAAAGGGCGGGGGGGGGGGGGGGGCGGCAGCGGTTTCCAGCTCTTCCTTTGGGCGAAAGCCGAGCAGCGGAGCGTGGGAGTGTGTGGTGTGAGTGGTGTGTGCCAGAGCGCTGGCGCGGATTTACCACCCCGATAAAGCAAAACTCCAGGGGTGACGACTCCTCATCCACGGCCTGGGCGGAGAACTCGGCCTTAATCCACCCCCGGCCCCAACTCTTCCTCCGCCGCTGCCGCCGGAGCCGCTTTTCATTGTATCTGCAGCATCAGCGAGAAAAGCCCGCGCGCAGGCTCAGTGCGCACCGCCGCAGTCCCGAGCCGGGTGGGGGCGGGTGCTGCAGCGCCGCCGCGGCCGGCTGAGTGGCTGGAAGGCCAAATTCTCCTTATATTTGCCAAGAACTCGGGTTTAATCGAAACCCTCTTGCCAGCCTCCCCTGCCACTCCCTCTTTTTCCTGGGTCTTAGGTGGAAGACGCAGACCGTCTCCACTCCGCGGCCTTGCGCCGGTGCATTCCGATGCGCGGCAATATGGTGCAGTGCGCTCACTCTCCTCGCCGCCTTTACTAGGTTTTGCAAACTTCAGGCAGCCGCGTGGGCAGAAACGTTGTGCACGCGCTCTTCGCTCCCCAGACCGTAAACTTGGATCAGCCCCCTCGCGTCTTGAGGCGTTTGCTCGCTGCCCTGGCGCCCACTCGCCTGGCGCACATTTGCAGGGAGCGGAGTGGGCGTTTTTTACCTCCAGCGCGCTGCAAATATTTTCCCGGATGAGTTGGGGCGGGGGGCGCGGAGGGGGGGCGTGTGGTACGTCCTTCACAGTGGAGTGGTTTTCTCTTAGCGAACAAGGAGTCTCCAGCCCGCCCTTCTCAGTCTCATCCCGACCAACTCGGCAGCCGAGCCAAGCCAGCGTGAGAAGTGGGTCCGACGTGTGCGGCATGGAGAACAGAGCGGGGGCCACGGAGCTCCCGGCTGGCCTCTGTCCCCACTCCGACCTTTTCCGCCGGACTGCCAGGAGGCGGCAGCGGCTTTGACCGGCCGCGCAGTTCTTGGGAAAAGAAAACGGAATGGGCGGGGTGGGAGTGGGGACGAGGTGGGAAGACCCTGGGGGCACCCATTCGGAGTTCGGGGTTGGAAGCTCCCAATCTTCTTCCGCCCCCTGTGTGGAGACTATCACTCCAGCCTCCCGCCGACGCGGCGCGGAGGATGAATGGAGGTGAAAAGCCGTTTCCCCCACCCCCGCCCCATTTCCGCAGTCTTAGAGGCAGTGTCACAAGTGCTCAGCAATTTCATTAAATGGAACCCGGGGACTTAATCCTCCACCCCCGCCCCCACCCCCACCCCACTGCCAGACCTCACCCAGGGACTACCAGATCCGGTTTAGCTCTGCCCACACACCCCGCCAGGCTTCCTAGACCCGAGGCTGCATTTATCTTCTACACCTGATAGGAAAGGGTTCCGAAGGAAATGGGATCGAAAGTGTAACCGGCTGCAATAAATTTAAGAGCCTGCCGCCGCCGCCGCCGCCGCTGCTGCTTTGGCGACAAGAACCGAAGTGAGAAAACGAGATCTCTGTCCTAAAGATGGCATTGATCCGAGTGGTAGGACGTCATGGCGTTGTAGGAAGCCAAAATGTTTGAAAGAATGTGAAATGTTGGTTTTTTGTTTTGTTTTCTCTTGATTGACCGCTTTCATTTTTTAAGGGACAATAAAAATAAACATTTCTTTGAGACCAGGATTTATAAAAATGGAAATTGGTTATAATGTAAATACCAATGATTCCTTTTCTGTGCCAAATGTCCTACCCTTAAAACGTACAGTATACGGTGGTTGGCTGTTACTTTTTCCTTTTTTTTTTTTTTTAACCTGCTAATCCCGCTTGCTTAAAAGTGCTTTGCTTTTAAGAAATTTCAGTGACTGAGCTGAAAAATAGCATTCCTGGTCCGTGAAGTAGGTTGAGCCTCAAAAAAAGACAGGAAGAGAAGTAACAGCTAAAGTTTATGGGAGAGAATACAAAGAAGTGGGTGCGTAGACATGATCTCGGGGGGGCTTTCATTTATAATAGACGCTGTATTCACAATACAAGAAAAAGGTTAAATACAGTAAACATGATAGCCAGTTCTGGAAAAAAATGTAAAGCAGTGTGACAGAAACGGAGAAAGTGACTCAAGAACTCCACCAAGGGACAAACAGAGGAAATGACACCTCTACAATCTCTAAATCCATTGACCTTTCATCTTTTTTAAAATGGCCCTGTGTATACATAAACATATGTGAAGACACGATTTCCAGTCTTTTGTGATCAACTGTTTCCCCGATTACTTCTGCGGAATTTAATACTTCGGTGCTTTCTCTAAATAATTATTAGAAACGACTGTTCTTAAATATTTATTACTTCAAAGATTAAAAATAACTGCGTAGCTATTGTATTATAGCAAGTATGAGTCTGATCCTGGGGACTGTGTTGAGGCATATTTTGAAGCTTTAAATCCATGAATGTAGAATTATAATGTGTAGTAGACTGAAATGGCTAAATTATTCATTGCAATAACAACCTTTCTGATGGACATTAAACCTCAGCAGTTTAAATAAGGAAACCGCAGATTTCCTTTTAAGCAGGTAATAACTGCTTGCATAAGTGGTTGTTTTATTGGTCTCTAGCCAAGAATAGAATCAGTTGTGCTGTTTAAATCATGAAATAATGTTATGGAAAGTCCTCTATTGATATATATAAAAAAACAACACACCTAAAATTAAACGGAGTCACTTCACACTAACAAGTGGATAACTGTAACACATTTCCACAATGCCAGTATTAAAAAAAAAAATCCCTGTTTATAAAGAAAAAGGAACACGAGAAGATAATTTTTAAGTGTTTATTAACTCATGTTGTCTCTTCTGCAGATTTAAATAGTATCTTAGGTTTTAAAATAACAGTGATAGAAATGATTTTCACTTTAAGCTTAACAGATTGACAGTTGATATTTTTCTTTCAACCTACAAAGAGGGAAATGCCAAAACATATGTAATATAACAAAGACTTGTGATTTATGCCACATATATAAAGAGCCATCCAGTTACTATAACTGAACGATGCATTGTCTTTTATTTACAAGATAATTTATGGATTTTTTAAACTTTAATTCTCATATATTCTGAAAATCTTAAATTTGTGGAGAATACTGTATGTTGCAGAATGTGTGTGAGTTTTTGAGAAATAAATAACCTTGAAAGGTAAAGCAGAGTATCATTTTATTTGGGACTATCTGAAACTGTCCCGTCTTGCTATCTATGGTAAAATTGGATATTCCATTGCCCTTTGTAATATGAACTTGAGACATTTGGCATTCCTTTATTACCATGTCAGGATGCACCAAATGTTGCTGTGAATAATGACCTCTAAACTAGGTATATATTAAAGATTTGGGGAAAAATCCCAAAGATTTTGGAAAAAATCTCATTATAATGGCTTATATGAATATAATATTCAAATAAATATCCTTGATTGTACTGAGAAGTTGAAATTTATGATTTAGCTTTTAGCCCTGACTATGTTGACCTATGCTACCTTGATCACTTCTTATTTTAAGTTTGAATACCAGGTAATGTAAAACTTTTGACCAATCGCATTTAGAAAATATATAATGTGGAATGTTTCTAGAGGGGGCAATATAAAAAATTTGACCAACTTCCCCCCCCCTTTATTAGAGAAGTTGTGGGTTTACAAAACAATCCAGCATAAAATAAAGGTTTCCCAAATACCACCCCACCATCAACATTTTGCATTGGTGTGGAACATTTGTTACAATTGATAATAGCACATTTGTATAATTGTACTATTAACTAAAATCCATGGTTTAACTTAAGCTTCACTGTGTAATGTAGTTCAATGTTTGTTTTTAAATTTTTTTATTGTTCTTGTATATACAATCTAACATTTCCCCCTTTTATTATATTCAGTTACATATTTAAGTGCTGCTAATTGTGTTCAGTGTTGTGTTACCATCACCACCTGCTGTTACCAAACATTTCCATCATTTCAAGTAGGAACCCTATACATTTTAAGCATTAACTCCCCATTCTCTATATCGAACCCATCCTCTGATAACCTATATTCTAGATTCTGACACTGTAAATTTGCTTATTCTAATTGTTTCAAATCAGTGCACTCATGCAATAGTTGTCCTTTTGTATCTGGCTTATTTCACTCAACATGATGTCTTCAAGATGTCACATGTATCAAGATTTCATTTCTAAAAGAAATGAAATATGGCTGAATAATATTCCATTGTATGCATATACTGAATTTTGGTCATCTATTCATCTGTTGGAGGCTTGGGTTGCTTCTATCTTTTGGCAATAGTGAATAATGCCACAATGACCATTGATATGCAATTGTCTGTGTTAGCCCTACTTTCAATTCTTTGGGGTATGTACCTAGTCACTGGCATTGCCATGTCATATGGTAATTTATATACTTAGCTTTCTGAGGAACTGCCAAATTGTCTTCCATAGCAGCTGCACCATTTTACATGGCCACCAGTAATGAATGTGCATTCCTTTTTCTCCACATCCTCACCACTTGCTTTTTACTTTTTTGAGAGCAGAAATTCTAATGGATGTGAAATTAACCAACTTCTTTTAGCAGCAATGTATTTTCCAGTGATAGTTGCTGATCCTTGTTTGGCAGTCATTGCGATCTATAGTAGTTTGGAATTACTTATGAATTCCAAAAATAGATATTGGATTATGTTTGTAAACTGGTCTGTTCCTATGGGCGTATTAGATTGTATTGTCTTCAGAGGTTTCACTTTTACTTGATTAAATTATGATTAAGGCTTTGATTCAGCCATGTCAGTAGGACATTGAGTCCTGCTCCGTTGGTGGATGGAAACTCACAGAGAAAATAACAAAGCACAGGAGTTAGTTGGAGTCTTTAGATGCTAAAGTCCCAGGAAGTTAACACACAGGAGAAGAACGCAGAGGACTAGACGTGGCAACGGCCCCAGGAAAAGAGACAGCCTGACAGTCTATTGTGACCTTGTGCAGAGACCAGAGCAGCTGAGCCCAGAGAGGAACGAGTCCCGGAGAGAAATGAGACTTACCCCGGCCTACAGCTGATATTGGAAAAAGCCGGGACTACTGAGCCTTAAGAGGAAGAGGAAGGCTTGACCCCTGCAAGCGTTGGCAGCCGTCTTACTCCAACATGTGGCAACAGACTTTGGTGAGGGAAGTAACTTACCCTTTATGGCCTTGTGGGCTTCTATCCCAAATGCCCTTTATAAAAGCCAACAGATTTTCTAGTATTTTGCATCAGCACCCCTTTGACTGACTAATACAGGATCTTTCTTTCAATATTTCTGACTCCAGCTTCTGTGCCTGGAATTTTGAATGGAAGCAATGTATTTGACTTCCAGGGGAGATATGAGTGTCTGAAATGAAAATTTTTTTTTCAGATATCAATGAGTAAAACCATTGGACTTGGACTTGGTGAGCCTCAATAAACTTCACACTGATAGCAAATTTTGAAAGTAGTAGTATGTTTTAAATGCTTATCTCTGCACGTATTTGGTGAATTATCCAAATAAAACTGAATTAAAAGGTTTATCAAAGTAGACAATATTAGTTTCAACTATGCGTCCCTATAATTCAGCAGGTGTGCTATTCAGTAACAGATGGAAATACAGTTCCATTGGCAAGGTGAGTTCTTCAAAGAGCCAAATAAATTTGTACCTGGTGATTTTTAACATTAGCAAAAATATTTTCTCTACTTTATTTTCCCCTAATAACTTTTGTAGAATTTAATACCTTAAATAGGATTTTTGGTAACATATTGTTGACTCACAATGGGATGAAAATATAAAAATGACTCTATGACATTTATTGTTCTTTTTGTTTTTTGTTTTAGCTGGTTAAGTGGCTCTCAGTATTCTCCAATTGACTGGATAGGAAACCATTATAAGAATGTAAATATAAGCTCTTAATTTAGGTAATTTAGGTATAAAATATTACATGTTTTGATGCATTAATAAGCTACAAGCAGTGATTAGTAATTAGTGTCAACAGGATATATCTGAATTCAGTACTGAAAGGTCTTCTGTTTCAGAATATTTCCCTCTCTCCCTCTCCAGATGTCAGCTATAGCCTGATCATATCTGCCTACTTGGAGAAAAGGGGTAGAATCTACTGTCTTTTCAGTGACATCACCTGTAATGCTTCTGTTTTCATCTAATAAACTGGAAGTATGGTTCCTATCTTCCTAGTTAAACTGATGTATTTATAACAGAGTGAGAGCAAAGCATGGCAATCTTAAAAGATATTGAAATTAGGGCAGTGCCCACACTTGTTTGTGTTTTCCAGTATTGAACAGTATTTTCCAAAGGTCTAAAAAGCAATATTATCTTCAACTACCAAAAGTTATTCTCTTTGGGGATGCTATTCAGAGTTCTCTGGTTCCTGCATTACTCTCAGGGTCAGATTTACTGTGGTACTAATGAACCTTAAGCTTAAATACCAGACTCTTCTCAGACTTTGGGGGGGGGGGCGGGACAGGCAGGACTGGGGTGTTTGTCAATAATGTGTTTTCATTGTTAGATGTTTCTGAAATTTGCCCAGCAAAGAACCTAAACTACAATAGATTAAGACCACTGACTGCTTCCTGCCACTTCAAATTCCTCTTTTTCACACTTCTCTCCAGGTGTAAGTGGTGGTAGCCCACAGGCATTTTTGGAATCTAGATAAGGGAAAGGTAAAAAGGGGATATATTTAATTTGGATATGTCAAAATGTGACCTTTCTACACATGCCTCTTCTGTTACTTTTGCCGGACCTGTGGTTGGCGTTTGGGTTGATATATACTCAGGAGACCTGAATCTCTGGACTGTCCATGTGACGGCCAGGCCCTGGGTCTCAGCAGACTTGTAGCTCCTACCTTCTGGTTTGTTGGACTTACCCTGGCCAGCTGACGGGGTGGTGAAGAGGGTCAACCACCACACCAGGGAGCCAAGAGTGCTTACAGCGGCAAGGAGGAGAATTGCCTCCATCATCCATGTGGAATCTAAGCCCCCTCTTGATGTAGAGGGGGACTGGACATCACTACCCCAGGGTCCACAGGATGGAGGAATAGAGTATGGATTAGAGTGGACTTACTGGCGTTCTGCTGGGGAACTATTGTGATTAGTAAGGGAAGAAATTGTAGTAGTGATGTGGAGAGGGTGGCCATGTGGCTGCTGATGGTAGGGAGACAGAAGAAAAGATATGGCATGGGGGCATTTTCAGGATTTGGAGTTGTCCTGGGTGGTGCTGCAAGGACGGATGCTGGACATTGTGTGTCCTGCTGTGGCCCACTGGGTGGGCTGGGGGAGAGTGTGAGCTACAATGTGGACCACTGTCCATGTGGTGCAGTGATGCTCCAGAATATATTCTCCAGGTGCAGTGGATGTGCTGTGATGATGGAAGACATTGTTGATGTAGGAGGGGTGGGGTGAGTGGGGTGGGGGTATATGGGGACCTCATTTTTTTTAATGTAACATTTAAAAGAAAATAAAGGAAATAAAAGATGTAATTTTGTGTGTTCAGTCACTTTGCTGACACTTGCTGTTGCTAATCACCATGGTGTAGAATGGTGTGGTAGGTTGAAGTAAGGACCCCAACAAACATATGTTCTTAATCTTTATCCAAGTCCATATGGGTGGGAACCTACTGTAAATAGAACTTTTTGCAGACGTTGTTTTTAGTGAAGGTGTGGTGCATTGAACTAAGGTGTGCCTTAATTTAGATTACTGCATTATATAAATTTTAAAGAGAAGGCCACAGTGAGGAGCTGGAAGTAAGTGGGAACCTGGAAGAGAGAGCTGAGGATGCCACTATGTGACAGGAAGCAGATACACAACCCAAGGGTTGCAGGCAACCAGCATCAGAAGCTTTGACCCTGGAAGAAAGCACTGTTTTGCCCACGCCTTGATGTGTATTTCTAACCTCTGAAACCATGAGCCAATAATTTCTTTCTGTTTAAGCCAAAATTCATTGGTATTATTTGTGATAGCAGGTCTGGCAGATTACACAATGGCTTCCAGGAATTTGCCCAACATCCAGTGCTGGGGTTCACCTAGTATGATGGCACAGAGCTGAAAGGAATGTATATTTTAGTGCTATGATCCCAGAAGTGTATGAGTGGTAGAAAAGAAATAAAATTTAAATAGGGATCCAGAAGCTAATCTGCAGAAAAATCTTCCCATTATTAGACACAGAAATTTCCAAGCGAGAACATGCTTCTCATTGATGTTTAATTAAAACAGATTTTCATGAATATACTCATTAAGGCAGGAGATAAAATATAAAACACTATTGTTGTGTGTGTGTGTGTTAAATAGAAATTGTGGAAATACAGAATTTTTCAGAATCCTTGTGTTTGAAGGCACACATATAGATAGTAATACTACAAACAGATTATAGGTGTGTAGTTGAATCATTTTTGCATGCCAGTATATTAGATCACATCTTATGTATCTGATGTGCCTTTCCTGACAAAATCTGGCACTTCAAGATGAAATGACGCACCCAATATCCACTAATGCTGTAAAGGTAGCTTGAAGAAGCAAATGTGTCAATGATAAAACTCTTATACTTCTTGATCTAAATATGTCATATTGTATCTACGTAATTATGAAGCTCAAAACAGTGCAACATTTTAAAAATCCATGCCAGTTGCTCCTACATATGCCTTAATTTCAGATTAATTCCCTACACCTTTGTCTTAGTTTGCTACAGGGCTACCGATGCAAAATATCAGGAGTGTGTAAGCTTTTATAATGGGAAATTTATTAGGGTAAAAGCTTACCTTTTAAAAAAGTTCTGAAGCTGTAAAATGTCCAAATCAAGAAACCATCAGAGATGATTTCTCACCATAGTCAGCTACTGGTGATCCTGGCATCCTGCCGCATGGCAAAGATGGCAGCTAATCCCTGTTGAGATCCTTGCTTCCCCACCTCCCCTAGAATCTACCACAGCTGAGCTCTGGGCTACCAGACGTAGGGTTTATCTCTTACCAGGCCTCCTCTCTCAGTCTCAGCTGCTCTACTTTCTTTCCAAGTTTAGCTGTGAGCTATCAGTTGTATGGCTCATCTCTAGAACCTTAAGCTGCTCAGTGGTCCCAGCCTCTTGAGGATTTCTTGCCTAAGCTTTGGCTGCTAGCAATCCTCAGGTTCTCTCTAACATAGCAGGATACAACTTGGCAGCTTCCTTTCCTCTGTGTTTCTCAATGTCTCCATTTTTATCAAGCCCCAGTAAGAGGGCAGAGACCTTGAGTCATGCCTCTCTGATGTAGTCCAATCAAAAGAACCCCACACTCACAGAAATGGATTAGTTTAAGAACATAATCTTTTTCTTTTTGGGATCCATAGAATAACTTAACTGTCATAGACATTTTTTCCCAGAAGTTTTAGTCATGTCAAAATTTTGAAAAGAGCATTATAGAAGTTAATTAATTCCAAACAATGGGTTTTCAGTAGATTTTGTAATACTTGTTTTATCTGACCACTTTTTAAAATTTGAAATTTCTTATCCTTTCTTCTATCATTTGAATAAATATTCTTTTGTAGCTATTTTTATATAATATTTTGTATTCTTTCTCTTAAGGAAGGCCACCCATACTATGTAAACTTTAAATCCTACAAATTCTGACTCTGCTCTTGTTTGTAATAATAGTCAAGCAGATGTATAGACTGGTTATAATGAGTAAAGCATTGGATAACAAAGATTCCCAGACATCATAAATTTATTTGTGAAAAACGAAACCAATATTAAAACTTTATAAGACCCAATTTATAGATAAATATTGCTTAATGGTATTTTCCAAAGAAAGATGATAATATTCATTTACAAAAATAATTATGGGATCAGATTGTTGTTAGAATTTGCTGAACTGGCAGCATAGTGAGATACATTTGGGCACAGAATTTTGATTCAAAGAAACTAAATTCGAATTCTAGAACATCCACTATGTTCCTCTGTGATGTTGATTAATCTCCCTGATGCCTGGTTTTTATTATTTAATTCAATTTGATTTAAATTTCATTTCATATCAGGGCCTGTGTTAGATTTGGGGTATGAAGAAATGAATAAAACCCTAATCCTTGCCTTCAAGTTTCTATAAATAGTAGTATATTTAGTAGTTTCTATAAAGTGGGATTAATAAGCCATTTCTTACAGTATTATGGGTAGTAAATAAGAATTTTATAAAAGAAACTCACTGAGCTTGGAAGAAATTAAATTCTTAATAAAAGTCATTTTCCCTCGACGACTCCTAATGTTCTAAGAATTTGAGGGCTGAATGTCTAGATTTTGCCAGATCTTCATTTCTAATTTGTTTTCATTTTCATCATTTAGAATACAAGCCATTTGCATTTATATTTCTTCATTTTTTCAAAGGTCAGCAAACTACAGCCTGCAGACCAAATTTGGCCCTTAGCTTGTTTTTGCATGGCTCCCTTAGCTTGGAATATTTTCTATGTTTCTAAAGGATTGCTAAAACCAACAAACAAAGAAATAAAGAAGAAAAAGTGACAGTATATGGGATAAAAGCTTAAAAAGTTTGTTTTCTTGTCCTTCACAGAAAAGTGTTCTAACCTTCTTTTTAGAATATTGTCTCCTCTTGAATCTGGGCAGAATCTGCTACTGGTATTTTCAATGGAACATAGTGGAAGTACATACTGCCAGTTTCTGACCTGGGTATTAAAAGCCTGGCAACTTCCACTTCCTGTGTCTTGGAAGCACTGACTCTGGAAGCCCTGAATTGCTACTTAAGAAATCCAGTTATCCTGTGATCACCATGCTGGAAAGGCCTCATGTTATGCAGGCACTGCAGGTGACATTTTCAGCTGCGCCCTGACTTCTAGCCATTCCCTCCAAGGATGAATCAGTCCATCCCGGACCTTCTAGACCAGTCCATCCAACAACTGAATACCACTGAATGGAATAGACAATCCTCTACCTAAGCCCTGCTGAAATTCCTGACGCACAATATATAGGTGAGATATGATAAAAATCTTTGTTATTTTACACCACTAATTTTCAGGGTGGTTTGTTACCCAACAATAATTACTGGAACAAGGATATTCTGTTGCTAATTAAATTGATGCTGAATGTCATACTAGACTTAGTAATGTTAGTCAGTACCATACTGTGGTTCATCTGTGTGCCACGCACCATTTTCAACATATTTTTTACAGGTTATTTATCTTTGAGGGTTATCACCTAATTTAATAACACTATGATAGTTTCAGATTATGGAGATTATTTTCTCTGCAGTACAGATGAAGACACCAAGACTTGAAGAGACTAAGTAATAAATAAATGTCACAGCTACTAAGTGACTGATGGAAGGGAGAGTATCAAACCAAGTTCATTCTTATTTGAAAACCCTTGCTCTGATTTACTATAATACCACTTAATATTGCAATGGGAAGCTGTTCTAATTAGTTTTTGAAGTTCAGCCTATAAGCAAGCACTCCAAATATCTTTCTTGTTTATATTACATTATTTTATTGAATTAATATTAAGTGTTTTTCTCTTTTAAAAGTCAGTTCTCCAGTCAGCTGATTTTCTCCAACAATTTGTATTCAGAGATATCTGGATGGATAGAGTAGGGCTGAACTTAAATATACCTGTCTCCTTTAAGTTAGATGTATCATTTGCCCCTAACTTTCAAGACCATGCATTTAACTCAAAATATTTTGAAGTAAACATACATTTCAATGGATCTTTATTTCCAAAGTTGACACACAATCAATATTTATGGGAAATTCCCATTAACTGATATTTCACCTCTGCTTCATATAATTTTTTCTTTATCTTTTGATACATGGCACAACATGGACATTTTAACAAAGATGATCTTTTTAAGAAGGTTAATGGGAATAATTTTTTCTTCAGAGTACCATTTATAATAATGATAAGAGCAATTGGTAACATTTACATTGTACAAGGGGCAACAAATCTGAAATATCTATATATAAAAGTATTTAATAAAGAGTCCAAAGGATTATTATTCATAAGACCTCATATTTTTGGCCTTCTTTCTACCCCTATCATCTCTTATAGTTTTAACCTTGATTACATGCCTGAGGAGTAATAAGCAATGTGACCAGAACTATACTCTACTGGAAACTTGCAACCTCTTGTTCATGAGTGATCTTTATTTCTGCGCTACTCATTATTTATTATTCACCAAAGTCATACTATATTCAAGCATAGGAAGGACTATACTTCCATAGATTCTACAAGTCAGGTTGCCATGTGCTTTGTTCTATCAGACACAGTTTCACGATCTTTAAAATAAGGAATTTTAACTAGATGTCTGTAAGGACCCTTACAAAACTCACATATTATGAATTTATGACCCCCAGTTTCAAATAAGGAAACTAAATCTAAGCAAACAACTGTACACAAGGGCACTTTGCACATCCGATGAAGTGCTAGGGACAGAACTGTGCTCTTCTAATTATCTATCCAGTAATCTATTTCTGTTATATTGACTCATGCTCTTCTAAGAATTTGTTCCAAAGAAGCATTAAAATATATAACCAGCTTTGGAGTGTTTTTATCTTGATATTCATTGATTGCTATAATAAGATTAGGGATGTGTAATTCGAAATGCCAAAAGTAGTTCACCAGTAGTCAATTTCAGGCATAAAATTTAATGCAAAATTATTTATCTTCTTTGTATCTAGAAATTATCACAGAACTATGGGAAATGTAGATGTATAAGATGTGACTGTAAGAAATTCCATTAATTGTATTTTAAACAGCATGATATAGATCACACATTTTAATGGTGATTTCCAGTATGTTTAATATGAAAATATTCACACCTTGTGTGCTTATAGAGAGCTGTACCCCTTCAGGGTATGCTAACTATGATATAAAATTATTGAAGACTTATTTTTGAAGACTAACATATCAGAGCCTATCATCTAATAAGTATTACCATCTTCAAATTAGTCTCCTTGAGAAGTTGTGTACTTACTCCAGTGACATTGCAGTTGTCTCAATATTATTAGATTTCCTTCTCAGAGTCCTGGAGGCATTGGGTGACTGTGCTTAAGTGACAGCACAGTGCCTCTCAGTCCTTGAAGGTGCTATGGATTATTGGAAAGGGCCAATTGGCATTCAGAGTCTCCTTGTAAGAATTAAGATGTGACAGAACTGTATATTACTTTCATTCAGATAATAAGTTGAAAGTTTTTATTTTGAGTCTTCTGAAGTTTGTAATGGTGGTTTGACTGCAATTATTCTGGGCAGTGGATGTAGCACAGTGGTTGGGCACCTGTTTCCCATGTACGAGATCCTGGGTTCAACCCCTGAAACCTCCTTTTAAAAAAAAAAGCATTCCACAGAAATATATCTTATCAGAATCATTGGAACTGATATTACTCCATAACTCCCAAACTAACTATATCAAGGCCACTCACCCTGTGATTGATTTAAGCACAGTTTACTTATGACTGTATATGGTGTGTATGTTGTGTGCATGCATGCGTGTAAATATCTGAAAGAAAGAAAGAGGTGGGGGTATTCTTTTCATTGTTTTCTACTTTATGAAAGGTGTTATCTCTATCTCTATCAAGTTTGATCTAACTTTAGTATGTAAGGAGGCCTAAGATTGTGGCACTGAACCAATGTGATGTGACATGTTAAACAAGTAAGGTTTTTTCCTCTGGAGATTTTAAGAAAACATAGATGGATAGTTATAAGATTCTTTGACTGTAGTATTGTCTGGAGGTCCAGATATGGACAAGATTAATATGAGGTCATTTCCCACCTCTAAAACTTCTGAATGGAGCTAAACGAAAGGCAATATTTAAGGCTTACCTTGGACAACAAGTGAAGAGAAAAATTGATCCACTGTGTCATTAGCTCTACACCTTCCTAAAGAATCTGTATGCTGAAGAAGGAAGAGAGGGCACACCCTATCTGAGTGATTATAAAGATTTAATGATACAATGTAAACTATATTCCATTCTTAGTGGCCATGCTCCAAAATGTTTTCATGAATTTTAACGAATATACCACACTAATGAAGGATGTCATTAATGTGGGAAAATGTGTGAGGGGGAGGGAGTGGGGCTTATGGGAATTCCCTATATTTTTATGTAACATTTGTACAATTTAAATATCTTTAAAAAATAAAAATAAAAAATATATTTAAAAAAGGTTTAATGAGATCATGTTTTTAAGTGCACAGCACAGAGATCAACATATGAGTCATACTCCACAAATATTTATTTTCTTCCCTCTGTCCATTTTACACTTTTGATGAGTATTTGCATATCTATGGACATGACAGAAAATGAATAATTTTACGTTGTTGTGCCATATAATGAGGAAAGAAATAGAGATGAGATAGGATCTAATAAAAATGAGTCAGACATAATCTGTTGTCTTTGAAAAATAATAATAAAAATTACTTTTATCAAATTTATTAACATTTTATGTTAACTTTGTAAAAGATAGTATTTGTTTATAGTAAAGTGATATATATTATTTTTCCACAAATAGGATCTGTCTAAAATCACCTTCCATATCACACTAAAGGCTCTTCTAAGTCTTAACATTATACTGAAATGACATGGTTAATACCCAAATCTACAAGAGTGTATTTTCTTGCTTGTTCCTTATAGAGGTTATTTCTGTATGTACATATGTGTGTGTATTCCTGTTTAGCTTATTTTTTTTATAAATAATAAGCCAATTTGTAGTATAGGGATGCTTTGTACACAAAGAGGATGCATGATAAGCCTATTTCTTGCTTACTTCCTTTATTGCCATTGTCATTTTTTAATGGTACAGAAGAAGACAGAATGATCTTTCATGATTATGAAATACCATCTAGGGACAAGCATATCTAATGGAATTGCAATTTATGACCATCTACCAAATTAGCTTCCCTGATGGTCCACTCTGCTGGAAACCTGTTGACCGATTTTAAAATCAAATGCCCATGTGTTTAATCTCCAGGAGGAAACTTGATTGGAATTTGATGTCTCTGACACAATGAGTGTCTTTATTCAAGGGCAGTGAAAATGCAGAATGGTACTTGCCACAGAAAAAGGAAGTATTGTTTGGCAAGGTAAGAGCAGAGTGGAGAATAAAGATTACTGTTTTGGTAAGGTGTCTAAAATTGCTAGAGCATCTTCCCAGAGTGGATAAGGGAGACGGCTAGGTGTTTCTCTTTCCTTATCCAACAGTCCTAAGTGACTAAAAGACAAAATATGATCTAGTGTTGGGTTTTACAGACTTCATTTCTGTTCTATTTCAGACCTACTCTGTTACTCTTCTCTTCATTTCTTCCTTTGGTATCTTATTTTACCTTTTACTTACCTTTTTTCCTTTCTCTGACTCTTCTTTCCTTAAAAATTGTTTGGATTTTTAAAATTGTAAATATTTTACCTGCTTCAGTACAAATGTATAAAGAGAAAAAGTTAAAAATCTCCCTTTCCCTTTCTTGTTTCAATCACCTAAAGTAGCAAATACTAACATATTTATGGTGTAACTTCCCATCGTTTACTGTAATATACAAACGTACAATTTGTATACACATATATTTTCTTTTACTTTTGTTCTTCAACAACAACAAAAATGTTTTCATACCACTTTCCTTTGCAACATTCTTTTTTTCACTTAATAGTAAACTATCTCTAGGTCAGTATCAGCAGCATAACTTAGGCTTTTCATAGCTGAGTAGCATTCTATAATTTGGCTGTGTTATATTTTACTTCCCCATATGAATGGAATTCAATATGTTGGTAGGATTTTACCACCATAAACAATGTTGCATCCGTATTCACTGGTGCCCTTACTTCTATAGAATGGGTTCTAAATATGAGAATGGCTAAAATATATTCACAATTTAAATTTGAATAGATACTGCCAAATTTTCAAAAAAAAATTTAAGCAATTCACATCCCTCTATAAAGATTTAAGAACTCCCATCTCCCTACACTCTTTCTAGTACTGTAAGTTATAAATATCTTTACTTTCCAATCAAATACTTGAATGCATTTCCTTTTAAAAGCTTTTATAAAATAAATAAAAAAGGAAGTATATATATTTTAAAAACCGATTATATTTTCTCATTAACAACTTCATGGCATTTTCCCTTCTCTGAATTTCCTGCTTGTGATTTCTCCATTTTTATTTTAATAGTTTCATTTTCTTATTGATTTTAATTATTATTCCGACATTTATTGATTTCTTATTGACTCTAATTCTTTGTTTATTAGGTGTGAACCAACTCATTTTTACAGGGTGATATATTCTGGAACCTGTATTTTTTTCTGGAAAATTCCTTGACTTTTGGTTTTATTTACTTTATTTTTTTATCACTGGTTATTATGTATTTGAACAAATCTGGATGTATTCTTCAGACATTTGAATTTTAATTCTTGCTTATATCTCTTCCTTTTCTTTAAAATTTGAAGTAAATTCAATGAAGTAAGTCTTCCATAACCTGGATAAGAGAAAATTTCAAGAACTAAAACATTTATTGAACTAGGACACACAAATCGCTTTGATAATTAATTTTATTTATTTATTTATTATTTCTCTTTTTTTTGCATGAATTTTCAGAAAGTAGAACGTCTTTTTTTCTGTTATATATAAGATAACCACAATGCAAAGGCATAAAGTGATCAGGAAGTAGAATAACTGGGATGAAGACCCGCACACTAGGACTTTAAAGCTCCTGCATTTCAGCTGCACTCAATTGTTTCCCAAGGGTGCTGAACTGAATTCATTGGCATTCACAATAAATTTTCTGTGGGACTTAAACTAGCCATTTCCTAAAACTGCAGGTTGTTAAACATGAAAGCATCTTACTTAAGAGGAACTGCACTTTCACATTCTCTGTGAATGTTACACAAGAACATGTGGGTCAGTCTGAATAGAATATGCTGGCCCAAACCCGAGAAAGGTGCAAAGTAATTCCTCTGCAATTTTAGGGGAATTTACAATTTGGCAAGGAAATGACAACCTGCCTTTAATAAACTTCTTGATCTACTCTTTTCTATAGCCAACGCAAAAACTGGCTTTTGTGAGCAAAGTAAAAAAGAAATCCCTGTGGAGTAAGCAGGCAGTCAGCAAGCCTCCAATTCGAAGTTTGCAAACTAGAAGAAAAGACTCTAGAGTATTTTACATTATACTCAAGACATATCAGAAGTGGGGGAGAATATCTTACCAAAAATAAAAAACTATGGCCTTGTCCCAACTCAGATAACTGTGTATGGTAATATTTACTATTGCTGTCACATGAAAGCTTGATGTTCAATTGTGACAACTTCTGTATAATAGATCAAAGAATATTGCCCTTGTTTCATGTGTCATGTTTGAAATAGCTTTTGCTCTATTCGCCCATGTAGGGCCCCTCAAAATTTCATCTGCAGAGTTGGCATGCTGCTTCTGCTACTCATAGGATTGCTGTAGAGAACTTATAATGTTTAGACATCATACAACCTGGAGACTGCTTCCTGTATCTAGCCTGAGCTTGTCTGGATACCATAGTGCCACATCATAGAATGAAGAGTCTCCTTAAAATAATGAGAACTGCTTAGAAAGGAAAATGGCTATGTTATAAACACATATTTTGCAGCATATTTATATATATCAGCAATGTATTTATAAAGTGTTTACTATATACGTGGCACTTCATGGGATTTGCTTCATATATATATATCTTTATGATAGTTTAGCCCCAAATTATAAGCAAGGAAATCAAGTCTTAGAAAAGACTAAATACTTGCTCAAGGGGACTTATAGATACTTACTGATATAAGTTCTGAGTCATTTGTTAAGCACAATGTAATGAGTTCCTTTGATAGAGAATAGAATTCCCTGTCCTCCAGGGTAAAGGTCAGTAACATTATCTCCCCAGGGTTAAAATAACCTCCTGACATGTGGCAAAAGAAAACTGAGGCACCAGTAGTAGTTAACATGATGGGTTTATTGAAAGAGGGCTGTTAACACAGAGACCTCAAACCAGACTAAGAGTCTTAAAATAGTGAACAAGTTACATTAACTTGCAAAGATAATTAGGGGAATTCCAAAGGGGAAATTACAATAACTGGTTGACATTTAGATACTTTGTTACAAAGGAGGATCTTACAAAGCAGGAAATGATCACAGATTGGTTATTATACTATATTTGTCTATTTTTGAAAGGTTATCTCTACTGGACCAAAGCTAGCTCATTTCCAATTGTTGCTTAAACGGCATCTTTTGCAGGGTACTTTCCGTTTTCTAAGAAAGCTCCAGAGTTCCTGTCACTTCTCAGAAAGGAAGCCTCTCCTGACAGTCCAATGTAGGCAGCCAATTTATTTTACTTAACATAGATTATCATAGATACTTACTGACAGAGGTTCTGAGCTGCTTGTTAAGCACAATGTGATGGTGTCTCTTTAATATAGAAAAGAATCCCCTGCCAATCAATGTGAAAGGCAATGACATCATCTCCCAGGTTTGGAATGACCTACTGACATATGAAAACAATGTAAAACTCTATATCAATATAACTTGTATCTAAATATTCTTCTCATACCCTAGTTCTCATAGTGAATATAAAGGCCACTGGAAGAAGGGCTGTGCTTGCTAACATTGCAAACTTGAGAGGACCTAATTGGAACCTAGGGGACAGGAATCAGCATGCATGAGCACTTGAATCAAATATCTGATTTCTGTGTCACTGGGTAGCTGGACCCAAGGAATGGAACACTCCAGAGTTGAGCTGGAAGAGCCATGACTCCGTTCCTGCCTCGTGTCTGGGCAAGGTAGGGAACTCATGGGAAAATAAAAGAAAAACCAAAACACTAAACTAAAATCAGGACGACTGGATTTTAGTGCCTGCTCAGTGATTAAGATTAATCAGTCTTATTGCCTTTGGCCAAGTCATTTAACTTCTTTGATTACAGTTTTCTTATCTGTAAAACCAAGGTATTAAAAATTAGAACTATCACTTAAGTCTTTTAAAACTTTAACTTTCCACGAGTTTATAATCCTAAAATAAAATGATCCTTCAATAAATCTCCAGAAGTCATACTTTCACAAAGCTAGCATCCTTCTTCACTATATCAGTTCTTCAAAAGCATTTCAACAGCACCTTTCTTACAAGGATGTGTCCATATGTCAGTCAGTGTTCTTTGCTATAAACAGCAGATTGTACACTGGCTAGATCAAGTAGCCAAGTATATTAGATTCAAGCAGACAAGAATATCTGGTAAGAATTTCTTGGATGCTACAACATAGACTCAGAAGCTATTCTTTTATGACCAATGCCAAACCACCAGAAGAGAGGGATTTGGCAGAAGTGAGTAGGAGAGAGGCAGGTGAAAGTGAGGGGATGTCTTTAGCCAAAAAGGCACCTAAGAACTGGGGATTTGTCATTTGGGACACTGGAACATCTGCCCCTGCCTCTGCTTTGGCTCACTTCTGAATCCTTGTCTCCACTGGTGCTTCTTGTTGCTGCAGAGGAGTCTGGAAACTGGATTTTTCTGGATTGGGCAGGCAAGAGAACTGTCTAAGTGAAAGGATGTCTTAAAAGAAGCTGGCCAGTGGCAGTTGAGAGAACCCACTAAGGCTGCCAAAGATATGTTGCCCATGAGTTCATCTTTCATATGGCAGTATGTTGTTTTCTTTTTTAATTTGAATATTAAGTAAACTATTAATACTGGAACTATTTCACAGATGCCCCTATAAACCTCTGCCTTTAAAAAGAGAAAATTGCTAAACAAAGCGTGTTTCTAGATGACAAGATTTTTAAAGCATATGAACATGAAAACATAGTTTAAGGGAATTGATTGCTCATTTTCTGAATCTCTGAAATTCCCACTGTGTAAAGAACTGATCACTTATAAAACTGATTACATTTTATGGACCTTCTTCCATTTATAATAATCATGGAAGTTATGCAATATCCTGGAGTCAGACATATCTAGGTTCAAATCCTAGCAGAGGAACCTTGAAGGTTTAGTAACAGTTCTGATGGTTTTATGATATGATGAATGTGAAGTGGTTCACAGTGCCTGAAGTATTGTTAGGACCTCACTGAACGAGCGCCGGCATTGTTATGTCTGTTTTGTTTTTACTGACTGTTCTCTTGTAAAACTGCTTAATGTTCCTTTTTCTGATTAAACCTGCCTCTCACACTGTTGCTTAGAGCTCTCCCAGTTTACTTCAACTTTGCTATGAGATTTCTTTGTTAACAACATTAAGGTTAATAGCCCTTTAGCTTATTGATTTCTCAGTTACAGGATCCTCATCAATCCTCTGTGTCTGTTGCCATAAAGGATCCCCCACCCCTCCTAATCAGCCTTCATTGTTCTTGACTTCTTGATTTCAAATCTTGAATTTCTCATTGCTTCTGTTTGGTGTTTGCAGAAATCTAGCCTTCCTTTCAATGGTTTGGAGGTAGATTGTAATGTTTAATTAAACATCTTATTGGGCAAAGGTTAAAAAGAGAACAACAACAACAACAAAAGGGATTTTTCTCTCCTCATTAGCATGTAGGAGGAGATTTGGAGCCAGAGAAACCTTTGAATCTCAGCCAATTCATTTATTACTCAAGGATTTTTAGGCAAGATGGTTAACTTCTCTGAAAGATATTCCTGAACAATTGCCAACTTGCAGGGTTTCTGTGCAGATTAGAGATGCACAGCATTCCTAGGGTAATACCTAGCAAGTATTAATAGCTGGTGCTCCATAGATGCTAGCTGCCCTATTCATTGCTATTGAGAGCAAACCAATGGATAGCGATAGCCACCTTGAGAAGTGGATGCTGACTAGAATAAGGGAAAAGACACCCCAGAGAAATTATTGTCTACTTCTGCTCAAGGTCAGCCCTGTCAGCCTGCCAGGAAGCAAGGACCTTTAATTTCACGGTGTCATTTTCTCTTCCTAAAAGTACAGCGTGACATATATTTGCTTTTTAAATTAAAGTGAACTAAAATTAATTTCATTATGGGAATCTGATAGTCCTTAAGATACTCAAGACTCCTGAGTGTCACAAAACCGGACCAGAAACCCTGGCAAAATGCCAGCGGGGAAATCAAAGGTAACTAAGTGGCCCCCTGTGGGGCTGCAGGTGAGGGGGCAAGGGATGGTTATGTATAATTTGACTCCTTTTGACATTTTGTCAAAATATTGTGCCTCAAACAGACATTTGAAGCCTGATTATTTTTAAGAAATCCTGAAAGACCTTCCTTGTGTTTCTTAGCCAACAGTTTCTATTTTTGAAAGCCATTTAGACATTATTTAAATTTTATTTAAATATTCAGAAGAGGCTTGTTATTAAGCATTAATCTGCACAGTTAGTTTGGTGACCATGGATTTTGTGGCTGTTCCTGGAGTCGGATGTGGACCTGCACTATGTACAAGGACAGCTTAGACACACACACAAACACGCACACGTTTATATAGAAAGTCAAACCTGGAGCCGCTCTGTTCTCCAGAAAGAAATGTCCGTGATTTTCCATCAGAGGAAGACTTAGCGGAGTAGTCTTTGAGAAGAAGTGGTAAATCATTGATATTCCTATTTTTTTCCTATGAGGTCTTCAGGTCCCAAAATGATGATTACCTCTTGTCAGGATCTCTATCTCCTCCCTTATTTTCGGACCCCTTGATTCTTTATTGATGGTCTGTCAGTCACTCTGGTACCGCTAAATACGTGAATATACAACCTTCTCTTCCACATATCTCGAGAGATCTAGAGTGTCCTGGAGAGAAAGCTCCTAAGATTGCCACTTGTTACATACTTTGAAATATTTATAAAGCAATCTTACCTAAAAATTTCTCTCTATCTTGCTTCTTAAGCCACTGTTGTTTAAATTTCGTCATTGCCATTTTCGTGATGTTGCCAGTCATCACACCATCCTTAATATATATATTCTTTCTTTTCTATATTGAACCTGAAACTTTCCTGTGAGTCATGTGAACTGTTAATATTCACTTAGTGATTTTCTACGTCTCAGCAAGACTTAGCAACAGGAGCTGGAATCGACTCAAAATAATACACCCCCTTCCCAAGCCCTGAAATCAAAACCCATATCTCCACCTCTGGTTTATTTTGGAGTCAATTTACCTACCTATCCACTTTCCTAGTTTCCTTTCTACCTACCTACCTACCTACCTATATTTATCTAACTATCTATCTATCTATCTTGTCACCTATATTTAACTATGTATTGTCTATTCCTAACCCATCCACACACAAACCCACTTCTTTATTTTACTCTGTTTTGCTCGTCCCAACATCTCCTTTTCATTAACAAGCCCATTTGTGAATGTTTTCACCTAATGGACCATTACATTTATTAACAAGGATTTAGAAAGTCTTTGGGGGAATTTCATTAAGAAAAGGAAAGAACTAAAATGAAACTCTACCTAGAGTTTCCCTTTGATACTTAATATGAATTGAGAAAAAAGGGTCACTGTTATAGTTAAATTGAAATATACCTATTTCATGTGGGTTTTATGTAGCTCATATACTGCACCCATTATGCAGAAAGCAAAGGAAACAAATGATCTTTCAGAAGACACATAAAAAAGTATTTAAAATTGTGTAGTGGTTTAGCTTTAAGTGCACATTTTTTAGCTTGTTGTGAATGAGTGTATGAGAGACAAAGAAACAGATGAGAATGCTTTAGGTTTTTCTTTTTGATGGGGTAGTTAAAACAAGGTATTGAATCATCAGTTAATTTAATTCCGCCAACCCCAATAATATCATGATTTCTCAGAATAAGGCATGTGATAAGAAAGGGGCTTTAACTGCTTAGAGTCATCGTAAACCAGCTTGTGCTTGAAACACACTCAAGAGAGTACGAAAACATACAAGTACACCTGGGCAAACATACAAACACACACACCAACATCTGCAAACATGTATATTTTCTTAAACAATAAATGGCTAGAAATAATCCAGGGTAAAAATGACATTGGGAATATGGATTAAAAACATCAACACTGTGATGTGCACAAGAAGTGCCATGCCACGCAGGGGGGTACCTGCGTAGGGGAGCCCCACGTGCAAGGAGTGTGCCCCTTAAAGAGAGTCACCCAGCGCGAAAGAAAGTACAGCCTGCCCAGGAATGGCGCCGCACATGTGGACAGCTGACGCAACAAGATGACCCAACAAAAAGAAACACAGATTCCCATGCCGCTGTCAAGAATAGAAGTGAACACAGAAGAATACACAGCGAATGGACACAGAGAACAGAACACTGGGGCAGGGGAGAAGGGGGAAGGGAAGAGAAATAAATTAAAAAAACAACAACAACCATCGGCAGTGGTTTGATTTCTCTCTCTTTTCACAAATTTCACTAGTGTTACTATTTTAGTTTTAATTTTTAAGGTAAGGTATATATCGTTTTTTATTTTTATTTTTTTGTGTTTATATATATATATATTGTTTTTAAAGCATGAAACTTTAAAAATAGTGTCTTTCTTAGTAAAGATCTCAGGGAATGCCTGGCCATGCTGAAGTATTGTGAGTGTCAACATGCTTAAATATTTGCTATAGGAAAAAGAAAACATTTAGCATATAATGCACAAATCAAAGCTATTGAATAAACAACATTCTCTATTCTCTAGGAAATTGGGCAACAACAAATATGCATACTCTGAATAAGTAAAATCAAGGAAAATATATTATTGGTACCACTAAGTTTGTTGAAGGACCCAAGGAACCATTATAGAATTAACTGCATTTACAAATAATCTATTTCAAAATGAATACTGCAATTTTGAAAAACAGCCCTCTAACCATTTTTTTGTTTTTCATTCTTTGCTGTTGTTAGTCAGTTATCCAAATTATGATCAAAACAAGGCATTTTTATTCATATTACATAAGATGTGGGCATGATACTGAATATTTTTAAGTCTGGATATTTCCATTTCTATTTCTACTTTCTCTTTTCTCTTAGTAATCACTTAATAGCAAATACCTAGTGGGTATTTATGGTCTACTAGCATTATGTTAGGCAAGAGATAATATTAACTGAATGAAATTTTATATATATAATTCAGTATAATAATAAAAATTTAAAATAATATACATATCTAAATGAGTATATGTGTGTGTTAGATTTTGAAAGTTGAATAGGACCAATTTTTATTCAATCATCAAAAGTGGTAGATAGAATATCGTTTGTTTGAAGACCATTGTTCATGTATTTCATATATTTGTATCTACTTTTTCTTGTCTGATGACCATCCACCATACAAGCAACTGTACTTTTATTACAATGGAATTTCAGTACTAGAGCAGTTTCTGATATAGAATGGATGCATAAATAAATAAATAACATAACATAAGATAGCATTACAAAAATCTATATTATTCAATAAATATCAATCAAAATGTGATTGCTGATAAAATTTAATTTGGTGTATTGTCTAAGAGTAGAGACCTGGACATTTTAAATATGAATTAAATTTATATTCATTTCACTACTTTTACCAATTCTTAAAATATTTTTAAAGCAAAAGGACTCAAACATTTTTATTAGAATTTTCATTTATGACAATTTTTTTAGTTAAGTGACATGATTGGGAAATACATTGTTTTCATTAATTAAATTTTGAGATAATTGAGTAATTTTACATTTATGTAATGATACTGCCCAGACCAATGTTGTAGATGTGGTTGTTTCTTAAGACCTGTACCTATGAACTCTCTTTTAGAAGTGGATGTATCTTAATTTTTATCCTTATAAATATATCATCAAATATGATATAAAATCTCTTTAAACAAATATCATAAACTTTCACTTCTAGCCTTGAAGTTGTAGCAAGGACTGGACTTAACCTTTTGTTGTTAGAAAGTAGAAAATAAGACAAAATATATGAAACTGTTGTTTTCAGACACTGTACAATAAGCAGTGCAGGGCTGTTTTTGAGAAAAGAGAAGAAATGAGGTATGCTCTATCATCACCTTGGCTTTCTGCCTAAAGGCAATTGTAAAAATGCATGTCAGGGAAAAAAATCCCAAAGTTCAATGGATGTATGGAGTTGAGTAAATGGATATCAGAGTACAGTGAGGATGAAGCCACTGCAAATTTGCCAGGCAGAGTTTGGAAAAGAAGCAGTTATTCAGAAAAGAGTTCCACCTATTTGCTTAATGGTCCCTTCTATTCTTTGCTGAGTCCCAGCCCATGCATTCCTGTGGTGAAACTCCACAAAGCCAGACAAAGAAAGAGCAAGGGGTAGCAAAATTTTCAAAACTCATGAGAATAGGGAGATGCCCAAGGTCCAACCAATGTAGAATCCCCAGTGATTACCAGGAGTCAATGGAGACTCCAAGGAGTAATGCCTTAGTAGGAGATATAAACAATTCTTGGAATGAAAACTACTCTACATATTCCCCAGGAAAGATTATAAACAGGTCCTGAAGGAACCAAATTGATCCACATGAAAATTAAATGCTTTCCAAAACAAAGCTCAATCAACATATAAAGAAAACAACAAAATCCAGATACTCAAGAATGTAACATCCAAAATGTGCAGAAACAATAAAATATTACCAAACATTCCAAAAAGGACAAATAGGCCCATGTCTATGGGAAAACTCATTCCATGTAATTTTTTAAAAAAATTCTTCTGCTGTAAACATTCCATATAATTAGACGCAGATATGGCAGAGATCATGAAATTAGTACACAAAAACACTACAAAGTTATAACACTATCTTCAAATATGTAAAGAAAAACACATAAATTTAGTGAGAAGAGAAATAGATGATAGAAAAAAATTTGAGTGGAATTTTTAGAGATGAAAAACACAATAGTAAAAGTAAGAATTTCACCACATAGATTAAGAGCAGTTAGTGCAGAAAAATATCATTGAACATGAAGACGCAGCAATAGAATCTATGTGAAGTGAATCATGGAGAGAAAAGACTAAATATCAATGAACAGAGTTTCAGTTATTTGTGCATAATGTTGTGGCATAACAAACGTGAAACTGGAATCCTAGGAGGAGAAAGGAGCAGAAAACTCTTAAAGAAAACTGAATTTTTCCCAAAATTTATGAATTTTTAAGTCCACTAATCTAAGAATTTCAATGAATTCCAAGGAGGACAAAAACACCCATACCCACTCACCCTTTAATTATGCCAAGGTACATCGTTATCAAAGAGCTGAAAACAGGTAGTAAAGAAAAAAATCTTAAAATCAGCCAAAGTAGAAAAAGACACATTATTTACAAAGAAAATTTTCTGTACACATTGAGTACATTTCTTATTATACTTCTCATCAGAAATGATGCAATATAAAGACTACAACTTAAAGAACTGAAAAAAAAAATTGTCAAAAATTCTATAACCACTCAAAATATTCTTCAAAAAAATACTACTTCCAGAAATGTTTAATTCAGGTGGAAGAAAAGTTATACCATATAGAAACATTGACCTATACAAAGTAATGAAGAGCATAAAAAATGTTGATATATAAAAAATATACATAAAATAATATCTTCTCCTTTTTAAAAGTTCTTTAAAAGATGATTGACTTAAAGGAAAATATGTGAATAAATTTTTGGACCAATAACATATATAAAGTAAAATGTATAACAATAGTAAGAAGGAGAAAATAAAAATGCTGTAGGAAAACCTACAGCTACCATTAAAAAAAAGAAAACAGAGGCAGATGTGCCTCAAGCAATTGAGCTCCCACCTACCACATAGGAGGTCCTAGGTTCTGCTCCTGATGCCTCCTGAAGAGGACAAGCAAGACCACGAGCTAAGCAATGGACTGTGGCAAACTGACTCAACAAGATGATGCAACAAGAGACAGAAAGAGGAAAACATAATAAGAGACACAACAAAGCAGGGAGTGGAGGTGGTTCTGGAAATTGGGTGACTCCCTCCCACATGAGAGGTCCTAGGTTTGGTTCTTGGTGCCTCCTAAAAGGAAGAAGAGCACACAATGAACAGACACAGAGAGTACAAACAAGTGGTGGGAGAGGCAGAAAAATAAATAATTAAAAATAAATCTTTTTTTTTTTTAAAAGAAGAAAATATTGATGTGGAGGCAGTGGCCACCAGAGGTTCGTGGGGCTGGGGGGTGGGGGTGGGGCTAGGGGTGGGGGTGGGGCGGCGTTCGGCTAGAGAGGGAAAAATGAGTATAATATGGGGAAATTTTTTGGACATTGGAATTATCCTGAATGAAGTTGCAATGACAGATACAGCCCATTATTATATGTCTTGCCATAACTTTAAAAATTGTGCAGGAGAGAGTTTAAACTATAATGTAAACTAGAATCCACACTTAATGGCAATGCTCCAATATGTGTTCCACTATTGTAACAAATGTACCACACTAATGAAGGGAGTTGTTAATGTGGGATATCATGGGAGGGGTAGGGTGTGGGGCATATGGGAATCCCCTACATTTTTTACGTGGCATTTTATGTAATCTAAGTATCTTTTTCAAAAAGTGTTAAAACATATATTAAATTAAAAGAGACACCACCATGATGTGGTGTGTTTGCCAAGGGGTATTGTATGGGAATTCTACACAAGTGCATGATGGTTTTGTAAGTTCACAATTCCTGTAATAAAAATATAATAATTTAAAAAATATTAATAAGGTAGGTTGGGGAAAATACACAAAATGTAGAATATGGACTATAGTTAGTAGTAAGATTTTGATGATATTCTTTCATAATTTGTAATAAATACTTACAACAATGCAAGGTGTTGGTGGTGAGTTTATGTTTGGGACCCCTCTATGATGTTATGCATGTTAGTTTTGTAAGTTCACAACTTTTACAATACACTTATTGTTTATGTATGTTCATATATGAATGATATACTTCAATAAAGTTAAACAAAACAAAACAAAATAAAAAATAAAACAGGATTATGGCTAATAAGATACCTAGTAAAATAAGGTGGATTACTACAAAAAATTAATCAAAAAGAAGAGGAAAAAAGGAAAAAGTGAACAGATGGGAAAAATAAAAATAAATAAATGGTAGAGATAACCCCAACTATATTGGTAATCACATTAAATATAAATGCTCAAAACACTGCAAATAAAAGAAAGAGATTGTCAGCCTAAATTCAACAATGATGCCTGTGCTGTTGTCAAAAAAACAAAATAACTAAAAAACACTTTAAATATAATTTAACAGTAAAATTATGGAAAAAGTTATACAAACACATATAAAAATGCAGTGCTACCACTATTTACATTAATTATATTATATGTGATTTAATTCTGTTACTTTATCAACTTTGTTGATAAATAGACTTAGAACAAGGACTGTTGCTGGAAATAAAGAGGATGTTTCTTAATGCTAAAACAGTCAGTCAATTCATGAATTAGGCACAACACCATAAAAGTCAATGAATCCACTGAAAAACAGACTTATTGAATTCTAGAGCTTCAACATACATGAAAAAATAACTGGCAGAACTGAAAGGAGAAAAGGAAAAATATGTAGTTATATTTGAAGATATTCACTCTCTTTGATATTGAGAGAACAGGTAGACAGGAAATCAGTAAGCATACAGAATTGCAATACAACATCAATCTATTTGGCTGAAGTGACATTTATAGAAATCTTCACTCAGAAGAAGCAATATACACATTTACTTCAATTGTCCATGGAGAAATCACAAGGGAGACAATATTCTGGGCATGAAACAAGGCTCAATGTTTTCTCTGACTACAGATGGATGAATATAGAAATAAATATTGAAAAGGTATAAAATTTTAAAAATTTATAAATGATACTATACACTTCTAAACCAATGGTCCAAAGAAGAAATCACAATGTAAATTAGAAACTCCTTTGAATATGAAAAAAAACTCACAACGTATTAAAATTTTGGAGCTCTAGGTACAGTGATACTAGGAAGGGAATTTATACTTTTACATGCTTGTATTATATTACAAAAATTCTAAAATCAATTGTCTAAGTTTTTGCAATAATAATTTCAGAAGCACAAAGTAAATCCCAGTGAAAAAGAAGAAAGCAAAAAATAAATATAAAGGCAGAAATCAATAAAAAGGGTAGAAAACAATTTGCTATTTGCAAAAATGTAGCTAAGATGATAAAAGAGAGAGAGAGAATATGCAAATTACTACTAATAGGAATGAAAGAAGGGGTAGTAGTAAAGAGCCTTTAGATACTAGAAGGATAACAAGAGAGTATCATGAGCAATTTTATGGTAATAAATTTGACACCTTAGAAAAAATGGACAAAATCATTGAGATACAAATTGCCAAAACTGACACAAGAATAAACAGAAAATCTAAATAGCTCTACCACTAAATAAATTGAACTTGTGCTTAAACATTTTAACACAAAGAAAACTCCAGTTCTCTTATTAAATAAGAAATAGTACCAGTTCTGCACCAACGTTTTCAGAAAAGGGAAAGAGAGATACTTAACTCATCTTATGAGTTAAAAAATTCATGCCTAAAACATCATAATATATATTATAAGAAAACTAGAGACTTGGACATATATAAAATGGAATTCTATTAAGAAATATATACAAAAAGAATGAAATACTGGCATGAGCAGTAATATGGATGAATTTTAAAAATAGTATACTGAACAAAATAAGCTATTCAGATTACCTACAGTATGATTACTTTTGTATGAACTCTAGAAGAGACAACTCTAATCTCAGTGACATAAAGTATATATGTGGATGCCTGAGATAGGAATGGCGGTGTTGGATTGCTTGGTCAGGGGCACAAGGCGAAGTGTTAGGGGTATTCATAGTCTTTTATAACTTCATTGTGATTGTGGATATATGGGGAAATCATTTTCAAAACTCATCAAAATGTACAATTAATATTGATGCATTCATTTTATTGTATGCACATTATTCCACAATAAGTTTGATGTTTAGAAATGATCATGAAATTGTCAAGAAAAAAAATTGGGGGAAAATGTTTGATGTTGGATTCACAATGATTGCATTCAAATGTATAAGAAAACCAAATCAGGAAGCAGATGTGGCTCAAGCTATTGAGTGCTTGCTACCCAGGTGGGAGGTCCTGGGTTCTATACATGGTGCCTCCTAAAAACAAAAAAGACAAACAATAAGCAAACAAATGAAAACACCAATGCAGGGGAACCGATGTGGCTTAGTGGTTAAGAGCCAGCTTCCCGCATATGAGGTCCCAGGTTCAATCCCTGGCCCTGGTACCTCAAAACAAACAAACAAACAAACAAAAAGCAACAACAATAAAACTTATATTCATTAACTCATTTAATATTCACAAATCACCTAGATAGGGATTATTATGACCCCCATTCTTAAATGAGGAGACTAAACATTGAATCCAAGTACAGAAACCAACCCAAGATATCACTGACAATAAGTGGTGTAGTCAATACTAATTCCCAGGGATTGTGATTCCACCAATTATCCTTTTAGCCACTAACTGAGTGCCTCCTAGGTGCTACCTTATTAGATGTTGAGAATACAACATTGAACAAAACCATACAATGTGGTGAGGGGGTCAGAAATTAATGGAAATGTGGGCTTCAATACAAGGGAAGATGTCATCTGCAATAATAATAAAATTCATTTTAAAGTAAATTCAAGGTACTATTTTGTAAACATGGAAACACAATAAATGAAGGCAATAAAATCTTGACCAAAATTAGTGTATTGCTCATAGATGGTGGCATTATTAATTGACAAAACCCCTTTTCAGAGAGCATTCTTGCAGTGTATATTAAAAACTTTAGTTTTTAAAGTTAATGCATACCAAGCTATTCTACTGTAGGGACCTTAGCCTAAGGAAATATAAATAATAAAAAATAAATAAAAGAAGCTCTAAGAGGAGTGGTAGCTGTAATTTCCTCATATGAGAGAGCAATTATAAATATTGTTTTATTCTACCTAGAAGTGTTGTACATCCACTCAGTATATGATTAAGAATCCACTAAAAGCATAATTGTAAAAATTAAATAGAGCCATGAAGAATGGTCATGATGTAGTTAAAGTTCAAGAAATTTATGACTATGTACCAGTGTCATGATTTTACATGCCTTAATTATACAGGTTGATATGATTGTTGGCTGTCATTAGTGCTGCTCGCCAAATATTTTTAGTTCTCTCCTTCTGACACATGGCAGGATCTGACTTCCCTCCCCCTGAGGATAGTTATGACCATGTGCTTACTTTGGCAAGGAAAAATGAGCAGGCATGACTTACCACTTCTGGGAAGAAGCTTTGCACTCCATTGTGTACTTCGATATAGTCTCTCTTTACCTCTTCCATCACAGATGGCTAAATTAGAGATAATGGCAGCTTTGTCATCCAGGAGAGTATGAAAGAGAGCCCCCAGCTGACCCGTGATGGACATGTAATAGGAACACAAAAGAAACCCGTGTTGTTTTAATTCACCACTTTTGGGAGTTGTTTGCTCTTGCAGCATAATCAAACCCATTCCAAATAAAGCAACTAATAGGACACAGGTTTCGCTCACACAGACCTTTAAAGTCTAGGTAAGAGCCATAGAAATAATCATATCATTACAACTGAATATGAAAAATGTTCTGATAAAACAATGCAAAGAATTTTATGGGTGGCATTAAATCCCAAAATCAGTCTAGGAAAATTTTCTGAAGGGAAGGGACATTAGCTCGGTCTTGAAAGTCAAATTTGAGTTCATCAGTTGAGGAAATGAAGATAGCAAAGAGAACACAGGTGCACAAAGGTGAGACCTGAAAATTCCTCCTTTTGCTGGAATGTGACATATGAGGATCAGTTGACTAGAGGTGATATTTGGGAGGATAAATTGACAGAACCCTGTTCCCAGATAATCTTGTAGACTATGCTTAAGAGGGTTGCACATTACCTTCCTAAAGGCAATAGGCGGTGGAAAGACCAGAAAGGAGAAATCAGTTATAGTTTTGTAACTGGGGGAAAAGGTGTTATATACACTGAGTTTGCAGTTTTGTAAAATAGAAACAATGGAGAACTGCAAAAGTAATATATAAGAGTAGTTCTATGTGAGTGCAGTGTGAAAATAGGTAAACATCATTGTCTACTTTGTTACTATATAGTTTGTTCAATTAAAATAAAATTTAATGTGATGGTTCTGACCAGCAAAACAAAGTAAATTAAAAAAAATTTCCCCCCAAATCTTAAAAACTGGGAATGGAAATATATGTTTACAAAATGCCGTTAAAAATGTGTTTGGAAAGAGCATATTAACATAAGCAGCTTAAATGGAGATGAAATGAGTTTTCTCTAGCTCTCTTGCTAGCAAAATTAACTTACACCAGAGACAGAATAAATATTTTTAAAAGCTGATTGTCCAGAATGGAAACACAGAGGAGGAAAATAAAAATAAAAAGAAAGCCTGGTAGCTGGAATTCTAAAGATGTGCCCCAAGTTTCTTGTTTCAATACTGATCTTGGTAGTGCTGTGAAAGGACTGTGCAAATGGAATTAAGGTTTTTTTTCAGTTGACTTTTAAATAGGAAGACAAGCCTAGATTATCCAGAAGGATCTAAAATAATCATCTGAGCCCTTTAAAAATCAGAAGAGGAAGACAGAAATGGAGCTGAGGAGAGAATCAGAGGAGAGGTAGGCAAAAAGGAAGGTCAAAAAGATCTGAAGCTTGCGGAGGATTCAACCCTTCATTTTGGTTTTAAAGATGGAAAGGGCCATGAACCAAGGAATGTGGGCAGCCAATATCCCATGCACTCCTGACAACTATCTTCTAAGAAAACTCTGGGCATGTTCCTTTCAGCTGGAAAATGGAAAACTTCTAAGTTTGTGAGGTGTCCCCAAATGGTTTTTACATGCTCTGGTGTTTTCAATTTTTGGTCTCATTTGTTTTGTGATCCCTTTGTGAAATGATATTATTGCTTCCCATAACTATTGTTATGTGACTACAATTATACATTTTACAGAAGAATGAACTACAAATGTATAAAAGGAGTGCTGTTTTAATATATCTGCGGGCAGTTTTGGGAGAAGGAATTTCAATGAAAATATGTTGATATTTTTCCATGCTTCGAACTTTGGGTTTGATAAGCATAATATGAGAGGGTAATGTACATACAGTATCTCCTAATGATGAACACTGCATGAAAATAAAGTACACATCAACAAAATAATTGAAATACAAAATAATTTGTATTTTTAAACATCAATATTTATGTCAAAGTTAACTTGATTGTTACAAAGTAAGTATAAATGATGAAATTTAATAAACGTTATACTCTGAGGCTTTTTAAAACCCAATGCATTGCCCTATAGCTCTCGCTTCCTTTGCTGCAGTGACCAAGAAGACATTTGTTCCAGACGGTGCAGTAACAAAATGCAGTGGCTGTTTCAGCAGGGATTCCTGAGTGACTGTGTGGATTTATCTATTCTGCTGTCTTGTGGGATGTTGACCCCCAGGGAGAAATGAAACTTTTTTGTATTAAGACAATGAGATTTTGGAGTAAATTTCTAACTGCAGAAACAAGGTTATTCTGACTAACAGTGTGTTCAAAGAGCATTAATAAAGAATAAAAAATAAGTTTCACTTTAACTGCCAACTCTGACCAGCTGGGAACCTGGATTGCTGCTTAAGAATTCTCATCAAGAAAGAGTAACATGATCTCATACTGAGGCCCCCAATTGATGTGGGAATAGGGAGTGTTCATATGTATTGCAACGTTTCCCCTATCAGATATAGAGCTTTGTTTGAATTTCTCAATAGATTTTTTTAAAACTGTATTTTATTAAAGTTGTTTACTTACAAAACAATCGTGCACACGTGTGGGATTCTACACATCACCTTTCCACCAATGCACTAGATTGTTGTGGAACATTTGTTACAAATTATGAGATAATATGATCAAACTTACCACTAACTATGGTCTATAGGGTACATTTGCTATATTTTTTCCATACCCCCTGATTATTAACATAGTACAACTTTGGTATTGAGGCAAGAATATTACAGTATTGCTGTTACTCTAACCCATAGGTTACATTAATTGCATTTTTCTCTCAATAGGATTTTTTTTTTTTTTTTTTTTTAAGGTTCCAGGGCCGGGGATGGAACCAGGGACATTTTATGTAGGAAGCCAGCACTCAACCACTGAGCCACATCGGCTCCCTTGAGTAGGATTTTTAGTTTGTTTGGTTGTTTTTTGTTTGTTTGTTTTTTTAGGACACTCTGGGAACCCAACCCAGGGCCTCCCATGTGGGAAACAGGCACTCAATCACTTAAGCTACATCTGCTTCCTCTTAATACGTTTTTTTAAAAAAGATTTATTTATTTATTCCCCCCCTCATGGCTTGTTCCTTTTGTTGCTGTCTCTTCTCTGTGCCCATTTGCTGTGTGTTTTTTTCTGTATCTGCTTGTCTCCCTTTGTTGCGTCATCTTGCTGCGCCAGCTCTCCATGCGCCGTCGGCTCTCTGTGGCATGTGGGCCAGCTTGCTTTCACAAGGAGGTCCTGGGACACAAACCCAGGGCCTTCTGTATGGTGGACGGGAGCCCAACTGATTGAACCACAGCCACTTTCCACTCTCAATAGATTTATAAAGAGAAAACTATATTGCTGATTAAGACAATATACGATTTTTGGTACAAAAGGAACATATAGAAAGACTCAAATAAGACAAAAAAAACACACCTGTAGTTCCATATTCTATAGACAAACAGACAAAATAATGAGGTATCACCTTCTAGTCTTTTTCCTAAATGTTGTATACATGACATATACACACACACGACTGTGCACATAAACATATTCTCACTTATATAACATTTCACATATTTTACATAGTACATATCATTTTGATCTTATAGAATCGTTTTATGGCATACATTTTTAAATTGATAAATGCATTAACGTTTTCTTATGTCATTAAATATTCTTATAAAACATGATTTCCAATGTTTGCAGAGTATTCTAATGCATGGATATGTGAAAATTTACTTAAATAGTAGTTTTTTATACATTGAATTTGTTTTCAATTTTGAATACACATTATATTTCTCCAGTGGCCATCCTCATGTATACATTTTATGTAAATAATTTTTATTTCATTTTATTTTATTTTTGTCTTAGACTAATTCTAATTTTTTTTTAGATGAAGTTTCTACTGGTACCATTTCTGGATCAAAATATAAATATTCTTTTTCAAGGCTCTGGTAACTTTTACATACTCACCTTCACTAAAATTGGACATTATGTTTATGTCTAAAGGATATCAACTTGTTTGTTAAGTAATGCCATCACTACTGTGATTTTATTTAGTCCTTCATTTACTATTGGTAAGGTTGTACATTTTCACATCTATTAATGCTACATTTATTCTATTTTATTTTTATTCACTTATTTCTTTTTCTGATTTGTGAGAACTTACTCTATATCAAATAATTTTTCATGGCACCTAATTTGTTTTTTTTATTTTGTTTCTGGTAGCCTTAGAATGTTTTACATTTCCTATATTAAAAATCCATTCATCTTTTACTCTATAGCTTCTTTCTTTGATTTTATGTTTGGACATGGCTTCTTTTTTTTGTAAGCAAATAAATATAAAATCTATTATTTCAGTACATTCATTATTTTACTTTTTGGAATTTCATACTTTATACAAGGGTGATACTTTCACCCTTTAATAGTCACTAGTTATCTCAGCAGCTTTTATATTTAAAAATTCATCTTAAAGATTTAAAAATTCCCAATCTATCATATTCTAAATAAAACATTGGATCTTAAAATATATTCTCTAGTGAAACAAAAAAATATGTCCAGTATTTTATTTTTATTTCAAGTTCAGGCATTGAGATTTCTTAATCTCTCCAAAATGTTATGAAAAATACTGACTTTTGAGTAAGAACATCTTCTCCATCTTTTTCTTAGTTGAGTAGGATTCTTAATACTGAATCAGAATTCAACTGCTCATAAAAATTTCACTTTTTGAGTTATACTTCATGTCCTAACTCCTGCTTTTACATAAGTTCTAGTGTTCTTAAGACAAGTAGATAGCCTGAGTTTCCAGATATACTTTTTACTAAAGGCAAATTATATGAAGTTTCATGTACAAGGTCAAAGGAATACTTTTTATTTCCTGTAATAAAATTCTCTCTCTCTCTTTTTTTTTTTTTTGGTTCTTAAAACAAAGGACTTAAGTCTAACAAACTTTTCTTTAAAGCCAAAATGTTTCCTTGATTTATACAGAAAAAGATATTGCAATTAAAATAACATATAATAATATATAGCACATATTAGAAATTCAGAAACCAAAAATATTTTTAGTCAGAAAAAATGATTCATCTTTTAAAATCATATTTCATATATTATAATAGATATTCACTTAAAGTCCACTTAAGGAAAACACGTTTTCCTCTTTTGCTGTACCCTTATCATTCCAAAGTAATACATCTGAATTTGATACATTGGCTCATTGAAATTGAACTCTTCAGTAGATGATGTTTAAATATCAATCATCTTATGAATATTTAAATTAAAGAAATGTCAAATTAAATGTTTGCTCATCTTATTTACTTTTAAGAGTTCTTCATAAATATCAGATAAAATGAGATCCTACTTGGTTGTTGTTTAAAACTCTCTTAAAGGCTGATCTTTGCATAGTAATACTCCAAAATATTCAGGGGGAAATCTTCAAATATAATGTAACCTTTATACTTATTGAAAGTAACCTTTTTGTTCCATTTCAACACCTGTTAAAATGAACTTTGACAACATTTTCTAATTAACTCTTTATGTAACATAGTGGATTTAATTCTAAGGTGAAGTATTTAAACAAGAAGCCAGCTGTATTAAGCAGTTTATTGTATGATGAAAGTAAGTATCAATATAGTGGTTAGTTTTGTTACATTCTTTCTCACTAATTACATTTAAATTTTTTAAGAACTTCAAAGTCACCTTTATATAAGTTTTTCATTTCAGTTTTGGCAAAAAATCTAATTTATATATAATTTTGAACTAAATTAAGTCTACAAGCTAAATAATGCCTATAAACACACAAGTTAGTTCAATGGCTAAACTTTTAGTTCACAAATGTATGTTCTCCTTAAGGAGGAATACAGTAGAGTCCTCTGAAAAGCAATTTCTCCTGTTGCACTTATATATGATTTGGTTCACCAATGTATTATATACATGCTATAATTAATTTGTTTACTAAGTTTTTCTGGTGACTATAAGATACTAGTATTCACTGAATAGTGTATACTAAACTCAATCTACATTCTGGGCATTGATGAAGGAAAAGGTTTGCTGTACATAAAAGACCAAAGAGCTAAGTAACTGCCATAAAGGAAATTATAGAAAATCCATATTTGTAATTTGCTCTTATCGATTAGTATATGTGGCTGTTTGATATTATTTATGAATTCCAAAAAAGATATTTGATTATGTTTGTAAATTCATCTGTTCCTCTGGATGTGATACCCTTTGGTTGTGTTAAATTCAAAGGCTTTACTTTACTTATTAAATCAAGATTAGAGTTTTGATTTAACCACGTCATTAGAGCATGTAGGGGTGAGCCCCACCCTCTTGGTGGGCTCTATAAACAGATGCTCATTCAAGGACACGGTAGTAGATACATGGAAGCAGATACACGAGAAATGAGAGAGAGCTCCATAAACATGGCAAGGACCCGAGGAATAGAGATGAGCCCACAAAAGAAATGAACACTGGGAAGAGAGAGGGTCCTATGCCAGATCAGAACAAGCTAAACCCAAGGACCCTTAAGAGAGAAGAGGGAAAAGGAAGGTTGAACCCTTTCATACATCACCTGCCATCTTGCTTCAACCCGTGGCAACATTTTGGAAGGAAGTAATCTTGAATTGGACTCTTTAGGGCCTTGTAACTGTAAGCTTCTACCCCACCCAAATAAATACCCTTTATAAAAGCCTATAGATCTCTGGTACTTTGCATCAACATCTCTTTGGCTGACTAATATAGTAGACCTGTTTGAAAATGGCCAGAGGCAGTCTGACTAAAATCAGAGAAATATTTGGGGTCATATATTTTCCAGAGGGAATTCAGTTTTCTTTATGAAGTTAGAGTGGAGAGTGGTCTTACATGGGACTATGTTGATTGTCTAGGAAAGATAATTTGCCCAATATTATCTTCTACATGTTCTCTACTTGTCTCTTCCCCCTCCAACATGCTGCATATTCTGGAATTACCTTCAGTCATTCAGTTCATCTGTTTGACTTGCTCTTGAGTCTTCACATTTCCCTGACACTCAAATATAATTGGATTTATTTAACCACAAATCTTCAATCTCAGATTTCATAAAAGATACACATGTCTTTTGTCTTAGTTGGCTTTTTAATGCCTCTCACCTTTTCAAACCACAATGAATCACTCTACCTGCCCCAGGATTTTGATTCCTGCCATATATGTCATTAGACCCTATGGACAATGAAAAAGATAATCATAATAAATCAGTGTGTGCCAAAATAGACGTTTTCCCTCTTTCTCTATAACTTTCTAAGCAATTGCAAAATTCCCCAAGTTTGAATTTCTTAAAATTGCTTTCTAAAGACTTTTTTTAAACTTTTTTTTTTCTTTCAAATAAAGAAAACTTCAACAGATACAATGAAGAACTTATGGATCATTTTCTCCAAATTAATCATTGTTTGAATATTATTATATTGTCCTCAATTTTTAACAAAAGAAATAAACCATCTCATATGACATTTAAACTCACCCCAGTTTCTTTCTACTCTCTCCTGGAATCCTTATCTACACTGTGTCCTCTACTTTTCTCCTGTTCTTTCTTAAAACTACTCCAGTCAAGGTTTTGCTCCCATCACTCCCCCTTACCATTCCTATCAAAGTCACAATAACTTCAAAGTTACTAAAGCCAGTGGTAAAACTTCAGTGTCTTCTTAAGTAATCTAGCAGCATCATTTCATATGGTTGGTCACAGTTACCTTCTTGAAACCACTAATTAGTTACCTTACAGTATACTACACCCAAGTACTTTTCCTCCCTGCAAACTCTTACTTCCTTGCTCCTTCACTTCTTCCAGAGCCCTTAAAACTGGAGTAAACTATTATCTTCTCCAACTAAAAACCAACTTGGTGATTTCATTCAGTCTTGTGGTTTTAAATACAATTTTAAACTGATAAAATCCTATTTTCAGAATTCTTCTTTCCCTCAAATTTGTCATCTACCTGTGGATGACTGATTGCCATCTCAAACTTGTTTGCTAAATGAAACTCCTAACTTCTCCCTAAACCTGCCGTGTCCACAGTCTTCCCTGTCTCAGTTAATGACAACTTCTTCCAGTTTCTCTGATCAAAGATCTTTATACAACTTTGACTCTTATATTTCTCTCATACCACATATTTAAACCCATCAGATGATCTCACGGCTCACATTCAAAACAGAACTGACCATATTTCTTAATACCTCCACCTCTGTTACCCTGGTCTTAGGCATTACTTTCTCATTTAGATAGCAATATCCCTCCAACTTGTCTCTTCGCTAAAACCTTGGATCTTTCTCTCTATTCATAGAGGCTACAGTGGTCTCTTTAATATATAAGTTAGATCATGTCACTTTCAGTTATAAAACTCCTCACTCACTGTAAAAGCTAAAGAGGTTGTAATTGCCTGGAAGACCCTACAAAATTTGACTGCTTTTTCCTTCTCTGACCTTGACTATGTTCTAGATTGCATAACTTCTCTGATCATACTTACTTCTCCTTGCTATTGCTTTGACATTTCTAGCTTTTGCAGTGGCTGTTAATTTAGCCTTAAATTCTCTTCCTCCTTAGGTCCCCATTGCTCTCTCTGTGGTAGGTTGTTACGGTTGCCAAACATTTCCTGTTCCAATGAGAAAATGATACTTAGCTATCTCATTGATATCAGATTTGGATATGTGATTTGGCTAATGCACTGTGAGCAAAAGCGATACATGCCTCTGTCAAACAGCAGTTTTTAGAGGTATTATGTGTTTTACCATTGCTTTGTTTCCCTCAGCTGTCAGGTTAGCATGTTCCAAATAGGGCTGCTCTGTCAGTCTGAGTCTTGGTATGTAAGCAACACGAAGTATAAACATAGCCGATTCACATGATTCTCATGACATGAGAGAGAAATTAATCTTTGATATTGAAAGCCCATAAAATGTTGGGATTTTTAAAATACTGCATCATAATTTAATGGAAGCTGACTAGTATGGATACTGCTAACTGGAATTGGGGGCCTGATACAGCAATCAAAAGAACCCCTCAGCTATATAGCACTGACTTTCCTCACTGATGGTAGATGCCAAGGTCATTGTTGTTGGAGTTGCAACAAATGATAATCAATGATATATAATGATGAAACTTTTGGTAAATTGTCACCTGCAATAATGAATGTGTAAAATGTTATTCAAAGAGGTTGGGAAATAGATTATCACTAGAATGGCTTAGTTGATATTGCTTGCATTGACTACTATAAGGAAGAGATGAGATCAGAAAGTAATTGGTTACTTTGCAAGCAAAATTTTATGGAAATACAGAAACTCAGAAGTCCCCAAAGCTTCAGGATATAAAAAATTAAATTGATATATCCTTTAAAAACAAAGATTAATTAAAACTGAGCCCCTTCTCCAAGATCCAAATGAAGATCATGGACATAAATTTCTTTGTTAAAAATCTCTGATTTAAGGTAATGCTTTGTAAAAACTTTCATCTGGTCAATATTGCCCAGGGGAAAAAGAATAAAGGCACGGCTTCCCCACAATGCTTGAGAAGTCATCTACAATTAAGTCTAGAAAAAAAGAGTAACTTGTGGGTAGACTACTAATGCACAGAGCAGAGTAATAGAAAAAAACCAACTAAACTTTTGAAAGAGTTTTACTGCCAAAGGATTTAAAACACCACTGTGACTTTTTGAGAATTAAAATATCCTTTGGGTCTTCAAGCTTTTATAGACAGAAAAGATGAGAAAACTGTGTGGCCCTCAAGAAAGACATCTGTTCCAATGTCCTCTTCAAAAGGTGACTTACGAGGAAAATGATTTAAAAAAAAAAATCTCCTGAAGAAAGGAGCCAAATACCAAGGAGAACAATGGACTGAGAATCTACTTCAAGGGAGAAGAATGCCCTAATCAATGGACCTTCTCCACCTCCAGGGTAAGGGTCCTTTGTGTTTCTCCCAGAGAGATTTCAGTATCACTACAGATCAGAGATGTTTGTTTCCCAAGTTGCTGTATGGGGAATAATGGGAATACAGGTTTAGGGACAATGGAAACTTCCAGCAAATGAACTGCTTTATGACTTCTACAGCCAACTGCTCGGTCAGCATCTGCGGATGGCAGCTTCTCACACTTTAGTGGCTTGGTGATGAGAATAATCTGTGTTGCCTGAGGGCAGGGTGTTTATACAACCCCAGGCAGAGCGGGTCCTGCTACTGAGAGTTCAGGCACTGATAAGCAGCTGGTGCTGTGAGTTCCTGGTTTGGAGATCAAGGTCAGGTCAAGTCAGAAATTTCTATTAGATTATCTCCCCCAGGCGGCAGAATGGAAACATATTAAACATCTGTACACAATATAAAAGGAGAAGGGGGATAGGCGGGGTTGAGAGATGGCTGCTTGGGTGTCCTTGATTTCCCCCAGCATGATTCTTACCCTTTTTCAGTGGGAATGTTTATTGTAGTTGGACTAGCCTTGTACTAACAGTGGCTTGTGGAGTGTGTATTGGACAGATCACTTGACTTAAGTTCTTTGGATCAACATGAGTCACATATAGACCATATGAACAAACTGTCAAGAAATCCTGATTAGACTATTTCTCTTTGGGTGGAAGGGGTTACATGTATTTTATACATAAATGTATTTTATACATAAATGTATACATTTATACAAAGGAGAATGGTAATGGTATTGCTCCCAAACATCCAAACATTCCCTGAGGCTCCCTGTAAGAGAAGTTTCCCTACCCTGTTGCGATTGGGTTTGACCATGTGATATGCTCTGGTCAGTAAAAAAATGAATAGAAAAGTGTATGGAAGTGACACATGTCATTGCCAGAAGAATGGTATTTAAGGGCTATTCTTTGGTTTCACCATGTTTTTTCTTTTTGTCTCTCTGACTTGGAAATGGCATGCTACAGATAGGAGGTTGCTCCTTCAATCTTGATCCTGGATTTAAGACAACCTGGAGCATGTCACAGTTGTTCCATGAAGAATACGTAAAGTGAAGTTGAGTGATGAATCCTATACTCCTTCAAATCTTTGTTCAAACCACTTTTCAATGATGTATATTCTGACCATATTTAGGAAAATTTCAGATAACATCCTATGACATTGCATATCCCTTATTTTGCTCTATTTTTTTCCATACAACTTATCATCTTCAAATACACTAATGATTTATTTTTTATTATGTTGTCTGCCTCCCCCAATTATAAGCTCCAGAAGGCCAGCAATTTCTCTCTATTTGGTAACTTGTTCTGGGTACATGGTAGCCACTTATTTGTTTAATGAATGAATAAATGAATGGTTTGTGCACTGTAATTTACAGAAATTTTATTATAATTTCTCTATAACTTTATAAATTTTATTTTACCCAGTTTTCATATTTATGGTCTACATAGGAAGAAGTAGGGATCTAGTACATTCATTTTATTTCTTGTGTACTATGGTAAGAATATATAACATTTTATCCATTTTCCTACTGATAGACTGCTATTTCCAGTTTGTCATTTGTTCAGTGTTACAGTGATCAATTTTTCACGTGGTTCCTTGTACCCCTATAGTATAATTCCTTTAGGGTACTTTCTAGAGATGCAATTGTCCATAAATTTCAGTATTTTTTAAATGAACCTAGGAAAAAGCTGCAAAATTTAGTTGATCATTTATAATTTCAAAAAGCTTTTTGAAAAATATTTTTAAATAATCATTTTTTAATATAAAAGCAACAAATGCTCATTATTGTGAAGAGAAAATATTTAAAAGTTGAACAATAGAAAAAGGAATTTTTAAATTATCATTACCTAAATAAACCATAATAAACATTTTAGTCAATATTTGAATGTAGCTATTTTGGTTTATTTTTATTTATCTAGTTGATGAAGTCATATTCCTTGTTCATTCTTTGGTCTTGGTTCAGTTACTTAAATGCTATAAATCATGCTTTGTAAGAGACTAGAAGCAGTTATATATGTTACACTGTAGCCTTAATTTTTGTATTTCGCTAATGAATGGTATTTTAGTTTTAAGTATGTAATCTCACTCTTAAAACTCCTAGCAATTCAGCTGTGTACTTGTTACCTATTATGGAGAAACTGTCTATAGTCACAAAGTAAATTTGTGTTCTCCTTTTCCTTATCTGCACATAAAAAGATCCTCTTTTCCACTCCTTTCTCTTTTTGTATTTTTATTATTATTCATTTTATTTTTAAAGAAGCTTTAGATTATATAAATGTTATATCAAAAATATAGGAGATTCCCATATACAGCCCTTCACCCCTTCCCTCCACACTTTCCCACATTTACATGTTTCATTACTGTGGTACATTTGTTATAATTGATGAGCAAATATTGAAGCATTGCTACTCATCATGGACTACAGTTTACATTATAGTTTACACTTTGCCCTGCACAATTTTATAGGCTTTGACAAAATGTATAAAGGCCTGCATCTGTCATTGCAATGCCATGCAGGACAATTCCAGTGTCCCAAAAATGCCTCCGTGTTACATCAATTCTTCCTTTTCCTTCCTCTCAGAAACTCTGGTGGCCATTGCCTTTATATTAGTGATACAATTACTTTCATTGCTAAAATGATAATAAGTCTACCTTAGCCCATAGTTGCACACCCCCTTATATTTGTTCATTCTTCATTCTTGAGGATTTTGGGATGATGATGCCCATTTTGTTTCTGATCGAGAGGGGGCTTAGATCCCATGGAGCAGATGGATGGAACTGTCTTGCTTGCAGTCATAGATACTGTGGTTTTTGGGGTGGGCATTGTCTATCATCAGCCCTTTGTTAGTTGTTCTGGGCAAGTCCAATGAACTGGAGGGTAGGTGTTGCAATTCTGCTGAGATTCAGGTCTCAACTGGCACATGGACAGACCAAAGGTTTAAGTTTCTGGGACATATATTTAATAAGTATAGTGCTAATTACAGGTTCAAATAAAAGGGGTATAAGAACCATGTGTAGGACAATTATAAATGAGTGTAACCCTGTTAAACTGAGGAGCATTTATTCCAATGTAAGGACTACTGACAGGGTGCCAAATTCCTGAGATTGTCAGCCCTGCCTAAGCGCCTAGATGTCTCTAGAGCCCTCAGGGTCCCTGCTGTTTGAGGCACTGTTTACTGTGGCTGCCAATGAGATCCTGCTGAGATGTGCATAAGTGTAACCTCTGGAATGGTCTCCCACCTCACTTTGAAATCTCTTAGCCATAAAAACTCATTTGTATTTAATATTTCTTACTTTTGGTCAAAGTTTTTTTTCCCAGATGCATCATTAGTCAGTGCTTGGTAATAATCCCTCAGTGCCAGGGAGTCTCATTCCTGGGAGTCATGTCCCATGCCAGGGATAGGTAGTGTATTTATATGTTGAGCTTGGCTTAGAGATAGGCTACATTTGAGCAACAAGGAGGTTTTCAGGAGGTAATTTTTAGGCAATATGTAATACTAGGCTAATTTTCAATTTCACGAGAAAAGGTTCTTAAATAGAACCATGAATATCAATGGCCTTGCATAATGGTCTGTCCTCCTTCACTAGGCACTGCCCAGTGCTCAGGAGATTATTACCATTCTATTAATAAATTTAGAAGGACTTCCCAAGATGCAAATTCAATATTCTTTTGGGCATTGTATGGATCTCCACCCATTGAGATAATGCCCGTGTCCACTTGAACATCTTCATATGTCATAGAGGCATGGCCAAAGTGCACCTTTTCCCACACATCCCCCCATCGTTGACACCTTGCACCACTGACACCTTGCACTTGCCACAGTTATGACCCTTCTGTGATCCAAAACCTCCCCCGAAATAAAGCCAAAATAATAAATAAAAATAATAAGAAAATAAAATTATAATAATAAAAATAACAAATACAAGACAAAAGTAAAAATAATAAAGTAAAATAAATTCTTTTCATTATGTCTTTCATTTCAGTAAGATTTGTTATCTTTTACGTACAGTGACAATTTCTTCTGTATGTTTCCCCAGTGCCTTATTTTTTTGCTTTATCTTTAAAGAAATTTTAATTTACAGAAAAGTCACATAGAAAATATAGGGGATTTCCATATACCCAACATTCTACCCCTCTCCCACTCTCCCCTATTAATAACATTTTACATGTGTATGGTACATTTGTAACAATTGATGAACAAATATTGAAGCATTGTTACTAACCATGGTCAACAGTTTACGGTATGGTTTACATTTTGCCCCACACATTTTTTAGGTTATGACAAAATTTAAAACGGCCTGTATCCATTACTGCGAGATCATACAGAATGATTCCAATGGCCTAACAATGCCCTTTGTTCCATCTATTCTATTCTACCCTTCCCCTCTCCTTAAAACCTATGGTTACCACTAAATTTCATTTTTTTAAGAATAAGTTTCATAGTTACATAATATTGAGGAATTGACATATTGGCCTGTTTTCTTTTATTAGACACTGCCTATGTTGTCAAGAGATTCTTGCATCTCTAACTAACCATTTTGTACTACACTCTGCTCACGTAAAGGTGAGAAAACAAACAGGGTGACTGCATCCATGGAGCCTGGTAGGGAAGAGAGGGTGGGTGAATTTAGAAATGTAGATGTGAGACTTAAAGAATTATGGATTCTTCTCTAATTGGGATACACATAAACTCACATGCACAAAAACAGTAATATAAAAGAAAATTTAATAAATATGCACAATAATTAATTTTTTATATATTCCTCTTCAGTCTTTTTGCATATGTATAACTCTTAAATCTACTACTATTGATAAGAAGAGGAAGAAGAAAAAAAGAGTTATAAAGTGGGTACTGATCATACAGAATGCTTTATATGAATTAATTAAATTGTAAATATTTTCAGATGAATATAATCATAATGCATATACCAATTTAGTGCTTAATCAATAACAGTTGTTGTCCTCGTTATATATCATTTTTTTCTCTCTGATTATTTCATTGGAATTCCAGATTGGGAGTTTGATATTTTCTTGTTTGTGTTTTTGGGTCTCCACCCACTGAGAAAACATAATATGACAAGATGAACACTTTCATATTAGATAGAGACATGCCCCAGGTGTGCCCTATCCTGTATATCCCCTTATCCCCAATGCTCTGCACTAGTAACCCTCCCCTGCCACGTATGCTAAAAGAATATTCCCACCATTGTAGCTTTAACAACAGACCTGAAAATCCTCAGAGTTCACCTGCTCCTTCTCCAATCTTCATCCCTTTTACATGGATAGTCCAACCCAAACCCCAACCCTACTCTCCCTTACATTCCTTCACCATGGAACCTAATCACACCACTGAACCACAATCAACCTCAACCACACCCTTCCAATTTATCATAGATTTTGCCCATATTGAGCATTGACTCACCACGGTCTACTCCTTTACTGTCCCCTGATAACCTGTCTTCCAGACTCTAGCTCTGTGAGTCTGCTTAATTTACCTAAGTCATAATCAGTGAGGTCATGCAATATTTGTCCTTCAGTGACTGGCTTACTTCACTCAACATAAGATCTTCAAGATGCATCCATGTTATCCCATGTGTTAATACAGCATTCCTTCTTACAGCTGAGTAATATTTCATTGTGTGTTTATACCACAATTTGCTTATTCATTAATCTGTTCATGGACACTTGGGATGCTTCTAGCTTTTGGCAATAGTGAATAATGCCACCATGAACATTGGTGTGCATATACCTGTTCACGTCCCTGCTTTCAATTCTTCTGGATATATACCCAGCATTGGGATTGCTGGATCATATGACATCTCTATAGTTAGCTTCCTGAGGAACTGCCAAATTATTCTCCACAGTGGCTGCACCATTCTACATTCCCAACAGCAGTGGCTAAGTGTTCCTCCACATCCTCTCCAACACTTGTAGTCCTCTTTATTTAATAGGCACCAGTTTAACAGGTGTAAGATGACATCTCATTGTAGCTTTGATTTGAATTTGCCTAATAACTATATGTTGAGCATCTTTTCATGTGTTTTATAGCCCTTTGTATTTCTTTTTTTTGCAGAAGTGTCTATTCAAATCTCTTGCCCATTTTTAAAATGGGTTGCTTGTCTTTTTATTTTCAAGATGTAGGATTTCTTTACATATGCTGGGTATTAGACCCTTATTGGGTAAATGTTTATCAAATATTTTCTCCCTTTGAGTAAGCTGCTCTAGCAGTTTGATGTTGTTTATGATTCCAAAAATAGATATTGGATTATGTTTGTAAACTAGCCTGTCCTTCTGGGCATACTAGATTATATTGGATTCAGAGGCTTCACTTTTACTTGATTAAATAATGATTAAGGCTTTGATTGGGTCACTTCAGTAAGATGTGGCATCCAAGTGTGTGGGGACTCACAGAGAAACTGCACCACAGAGAAGGGAGGTTGGAGTTTGAATGCTGGAGCTGGGGAAGTAAGCACACAGAGAAGCAGAGAGAAGGCTCGATTAGACATGGCAGAGGTCCTGGGAAGAGAAATGAGCCATTTGCCTGATAGTCTACAGCTGGACTTGTGAAGAAAGCAGAACAGCTGAGCCAGGAGACAAAATAGGCCTAGGAAAAGAGGAACCCAGGAAGACAAAACACTTGCAGATGTCAGCAGCCATCTTGCTCCAACATGTGGCAATAGACTTTGGTGAAGGAAGTAACTTATGCTTTATGGCCTGGTAACGGTAAGCTTCTTCCCCAAATAAATACCTTTTATTAAAACCAACTGAGTTCTGCTATTTTGCATCAGAACACTTTTGGCTGACTAATATAGCTGCCTTTTACTTTCATGACAAACTCCTTTGAAGCACAAAAGTTTTTAATTTGGAGGAGGTCCCATTTATCTATTTTTATCTTTTGTTGCCCACACTTTGGGTGTAAAGTTTATGAAACCATTTCCTACTATGAGATCTTATATATGCTTCCCTATATTATCTTCTAGGAGCTTTATGATCTTGGCTCTTATATTTAGGTATTTGATTCTTCTTGAGTTAATTTTTGTACAGGGTGTGAAATGGTGACCCTCTCTCATTTTTTTGGATATGGATATCCAGTTCTCCCTGCACCATTTCTCTTTCTCTCTCTCTCTCTCTCTCTCTTTTTTAAGATGTATTTATTTCCTTCTTTCTCTCCCCTCCCTCCATTGTCTGCTCTCTGTGTCCATTTGCTATGTGTTCTTCTGTGTCTGCTTGTATTCTCATTAGGCTGCTCTGGGTACCAATCCTGGGACCTTATGGAGTGAGAGAGATTCAATCATTCTCTTGCACCACCTCAGCTCCCTGATCTGCTGTGTCTCTTATTATCTATCCTCTATGTCTCTTTTTATTGTGTCATCTTGCTGCACCAGCACTGTGTGTGGACCAGCTTACCACATGGGCCAGATGCCTTCACCAGGAGGGCCTGGGCATCAAACCCTGGACCTACTATATGGTAGATAGGAGCCCAATTGCTTGAGTCACATCTGCTTCCCCCAGCACTGTATCTTGAAGAGGTCATTCTGGCCCAGTTGAGTGGACTTGGTGGCCTTGCTGAATATCACTTGACTATATATGCAAGGATCTATATCAGAACTCTCCATTTGGTTCCATTGGTTGGTATGTCTATCCTTGTGCCAATACCATACAGTTTGACCACTGTAAGTTTGTATTATGCTTTAATGTCAAGTAGCATGATTCCTCCAATTTCACTTTTCTTTTTCAATGTTTTGGATATTCCAGGCCCCTTGCCCTTTCAATAAATTTCACAGATTTTTCAATTCAGTAAAGAAGAGCTGCTATAATTTTTATTGGGATTGCATTCAATTTGTAAATCAATTTTGGTAGGAAAGATGTCTTAATGATGTTTAGTCTTCCAATCCATGAACATGGAACATTCTGCCATTTATTTAGGTCTTCTTTGATTTTCTTTAACATTGTTGCATAGTTTTCTGCATAAAAGCCCTTTACATCTTTAGTTTATTCCTATTTGATTCTTTAGTATTTGATTCTTTTAGTTGCTGTAGCAGTTCGATATGATTATGAATTCCAAAAATAGATATTGGATTATGCTTGTGATCTGGTCTGTACCTGAGCATGATTGAGTTATGATTGGGGCTTTGATTGGGCCATGTCATTTTATCATTAGGATAAAAGGCAGAGACAGAGTTGAGAATTCTTAATGTTGGGGTTTGATGCTGAAGTCTTAAGCTGGCACCCTGGAAAATAAGTACACAGACGAAAGAGAAGCCAGCTCCAGGAAGCAAGGAAACTTGCAAGCAGAGAGAAGCAAGACCCTGAAAGGGAGGAACTCAGGAAACCTGAACCCTTGCAAACCTCAGCAGCCATCTTGCTCCAACATGCGAAAATAGACTTTGGTAAAGGAAATAACTTATGTTTCATGGCTTGGTATCTGTAAGCTCCTACCCCAAATAAATACTCTTTATAAAAACCAACCAATTTCTGGTATTTTGCTTCAGCACTCTTTTGGCTGACCAGTATAGTTGCTATTATAAATGGAATTTTTTTCTTGATTCCCTCCTCAGATGGTTCATTATTGTTTATAGAATAGCTACTCAGTTTTGCATGTTGATCTTATATCTGTCAAAATTTACTGAACTCATTTATGACTTTTAAAAGCTTTGTTGTAGACTTCTCAGGGCTTTCTATATATAGGATCATGTCATCTGCAAACAGTGAAATTTTTACTTCTTTCTTTCCAAATTGGATACCTTTTATATCTTTTTCTTGCCTAAGTGTTGGAGCAAGTACTTCTAATGCAATATTGGATAAGAGTGGTGACAGTAGGCATCCTTGTCTTATTTCAAATCTTAGAGGGAAAAGCCTTTAGCATTTCACCATTGAATATGATGCTAGCTGTGGGTTTTTCATGTATACCCTTTATCATGTTGAGGAGGTTTCCTTCTATTCCTATTCTTTGAAGTGTTTTTATTAAGAAAGGATGCTGTATTTTGTCAAATGCTTTTTCTCCATTTATAAAGATGATCATGTGATTTTTTTTCTTTCAATCTGTTAATGCAGTGTATTACATTGATCAATTTTCTTATGTTGAACCATTCTTGTATACCAGGGATGAAACCCACTTTGACATGGTGTATAATTCATTTGATGTATTGTTGAATACTACTACAAGTATTTTGTTGAGGATTTTAGCACCCAGGTTTAATAGAGTGATTGGTCTTTAGTTTTACTTTCTTGTGGTATTGTTGTGTGTCTTTGGTATTATGGCAATGTTAGTATCATAGAATGAGTTAGATAATGTTCCTTCCACTTCTAGTTTTTGGAAGTGTCTAAGCAGAATTGATGTTCAATCTTTCTGCAATGATTCATAGAAGTCACCTGTATTAGTCAGCCAAAGGGATGTGATGAAGAGTACTAGAACTCTTTTGGCTTTTATATAGGGTATTTATTTGGGGTAGAAGCTTACTGTCACAAGTCCTAAAGAAACCAACTCAAGTTACCATAAAAGGTACTTTCTCACTAAAAGTCTGTTGTGATGTGTTGACAAAATGGTGGGCAATGTCTGTGAGCATTCAGCCTTCCTCTTTTCTCTTAAGATTCCATGGGTATGGCTTCTTCCAATCTTAGCTATAGGCTGGCATAAGGCTTATTTCTTTCCCTGTGGCTTGCTTCTTTCTGGGCTCAGCTGCTCTGTTCTCTCCACAAGGTCAGCTGTAAACTATCAGGCTTATCCCTTTATCAGGGCTTCTGCCATTACTAAAGAGCCTTCTCTCTTCCTCTTTGTTCTTCTCTGTGTGTATATTTCTGTGTGACAGTCTGTTTTATCAACCCAAGGGGACTGGGACTTAATACTGAATTGCACTCTATTGATGTGGTTGAACAAAAGCCCTAATCTTAACATAATTTAATCAGATGTCTCAGCAGAATCTAATATATTCAGAGGGGTATCATGCCCAGAGGAAGATATCAGTTAACAAGCATAATCAAATATATATATTTTTGGAATTCATAAATAATATTTCTCTGGGTTTAGATATGTCATTTTTTTTGATTTTTGTTTTCTCTTTTTCTCTTTTTAGTTATTCTTACCAATAATATTCTTTCTACACACTCTACCAATCCTCTCTCTGCTGTCTTTTCCTTTCAACCTGTATAATGCCCTTCAGTATTTTTTGAAGGGCAAGTTTCTTGTTGGGAAACTCTCTTAATTTCTGTTTATCTGTGAATATTTTGAACTCTCCCTCATTTTTGAATGCTAGCTTTGCTGGATACAGAGTTCTTGGTTAACAGTTTTTTTCTTTTAACACTTTAATTATGTCATAACACTGCCTTCTTGCTTCCATAGTTTAAGATGAGAAATCAGTACTTAATCTTATCAAGGTTCCCTTATATATGATGGGTCTCTTTTTTTTTTTTCTGCTTTCAGTATTCTTTGTTTCGAGCATTTGACAATTTGATAAGTATGTCTTGGGGGTAATCCACTGAGCATTTATACTGTTTGAGGGGTGTGCTGCACTTTCTAGACATGTATGTCCATGTTCCTCAAAAGACTTGGGAAATTTTCAGCCACCATTTCATCCAACACTCATTCTGTAACCATTCTCCTCTCTTCTCTCTCTGGGATGTTATAATGCATACATTTCTGCATTTCCTGTTATTATTCAATTTCCTGATTTCTTGCTGATTTTTCTATCTTTTTATCTATCTGTTTTACTATCTGATTGATTTCAGATGTACAGTATTCAAGGTCACTAATTCTTTCCTCTGCCTGTTCAAATTTGCTGTTATTTGCTTTCGGTGTATTTTTTATTTTTTGCATTGTGCCATTCATCACCATCAGATCCATTATCTTTTTATGTATGTTTATGATTTCTTCAGTATGTTCCCACAGTGTCTTCTTAATATTTTTTTATCTCTTCCTTCATGTCATCAAGTTGATTCATGATATTTGTTTGGAAATCTTTGATTTGTTGTTCCCCATTCTGCACAGCCTTCCATTTTTTATTTATTTATTTATTTTTATACTTTATTTTTCTTCTTGTTTTTTAGTTTGTTTTAAAAAACAAAACAAGGACTTTAAGAAAAGAAAAAATATATAAAAAACAAAAAAAATATCAGCTCAGAAAACCTAATACAAAAATTTTATTCTAAATTCCCCATCAGAAGGTGCTGCCTGGGTTCCTGACAACCCAGTGGATCACTCTCTGGGTTTCTTCTCTTAGTAAGTGCCAGGAATTAAACCAGGGACTTTGCATATGTGAGGCAGGCATTCCTAAACTGTGCTACCCTCCCCATGGGTTAGGTAGACTTCTGTAATCTAATCTGGCTCTCCTTGTCCCTATTGGGTTTCTAAGTTTGCTATCTCTTCTGGCTTCCTTCGCTCTAGGGCTCATTAGACACCTGTTTCTGTCTACATCCTCACTAATCTAGTTCATTTCTCTGTCAGGGTGGCTCAGTGTTATAGTCTGCCTGATCAGATCCCCCTCCCCTCTCCCTGGGGCCACTTTAGTGATGGCTAGGGTCTTTTTTTGAGATTCAAAGGGGGCTAAACTGGACAAACTCACTGAAGAGAAGCCACTCTCTGCCCTCTGCTAGACCCCTCTTTCTACCAGGGAGGAGAACGTTCTTTCCCGCTCAGTTGACTGCAGTTAACCAAGAATATTACCAGGGCTCTTTACTTTGAGATTGCAGTATATGTGTTATTCCCAGCCACAGAGGTGAATAACTTGTGGTTTTCATTTTGCCTCTTTGTGTCTCTGTTTCTCTCCTTCCTGGATGATGCACAGCACTCCCCTGGTCTGCAGATCCCCAAAGTAGCTCACTCAGATAGCTTTTTGCCTTTCCTCCTTTGTTTTGGTGAGAGAGTTGAGCCCTGTCTCCCTACTTTGATGCCATCTTCCTGTAAGTTTTTTTTCCCCACTCCTTTTCCTTTGTCAGATTTGGCAAATTCAAGGAAATTACAAAAAGAATGCAAACAACTAGCCATGGTCATTGAATTTATTAACTTTACAAATAACTAGAGGCATGTAGCTGAAACTTATTTCTTTGATTCTAAATACAATGTTTTATTTTTATAACTGTGTAATCTTTAATATCTTATTAATCACAATTTTTATTCCCTTGTCTTACCATGCATGGATTTTGTCAATCCTTGACACCCCTTGATGGTGCACTTCAGTTGGCTTAGTTATGTTATTTAGGTGATTTACAACTTTCTGTTTTATTCCAGGCAACCTGTGTTTAGTTTAGCATTATGTGGATTGAACTATTAACAAATATATATATTACCTAGCTAGAATTCATCAGTTCCTAATGGATGTGAACTACGCAGTTTACAACCCAGGTTATAACCTGTAACCTGATGCTTACCCCAGCTAGCTTCCTGGGTCTGCACTTATATACTTCCAAGTTTAAAAAATCATTCAATAGCCTAACATCCCAACATCTATATTCCCACCTTCATTTGTCTGAAAATAATACAAACCCTATCCTTCTTTTGTCAGGAATAAATATTTGAGAATTTGTCTGTCTCCTGACCACCAACAGCTTAATAAAACTCGTTCCCTTATGTCATCAAACCTTGGTGTTGACTTCATGTCTCTGTGCTGGGCAAGAGAACCCAGGGAACTCATGTGGATCCCCTTCAGCTTCATTACCTAAACTGTGTGGTAACTGTACATCCTCATGGGATTTCATGAAGACTAATGATATAATATATGTTAAAAGCCTTACCTAGTGGTATGTAGTAGGGTTTTATCAGATATTAGCTAGCTACTACGACTATTTCTCTTATGTGACAAACTGTTAAAGACTACAAGAATTAATCTAATATTAATGCAAGGCTTGTATAACATTCATAGATTAATAAATTAAAATTAGATGGTTTTGTCTTTTAAGTCCACTAGATCATACCATGTGTCTGTGTGCTACTAAGGCTGATTTCTTTTTTCTACATGTCTCAGGACTTTTGCCCAAGTTGTGTCTTTGGACTGCATGAAAGGCTCTTTCTTTTCCTCTTTGTTCATCCAGTTTCTACCCCTTCCTCTAGTTCAAAGTCTTGCTATGCTATATCAAGGATACTACACATTCTGGGAAGTCTCTAATTAGGTAAAAGCCCATAATTTTCCTCATTTTTTTGAACCACTATTTTATTTCAAATAAGTATAAAGAACTTGTTTTTTTTAAGTGTCAAATGAATTGAAATTTAATTATTCTGACATTTAAATTGTTCTAATGTTTTTGTTTTATCATTTTGACTCAACTTGCACTCACTGAGACAGAATCTAGTCCGTTCATTCAATATCAGCATATAAATAGTACTCTCAATCTCACTTTTCCCCTGGACACAACAGTGCTTAATTTATAATATTCTTACCTAAGGCATTCTTTTTTCTAAGTATCACATTTCCATTAGTATGCTCATATTGTCATTTAATGAAAATATGCCTATTTACATTTTTAACACTTTACAGTTAATTAAGAATAATCCTAGGTATATATATATATATTTAAAGATTTATTTATTTATTCTTCTCCCCTTCCCCCCCCCCACCCCGGTTGTCTGTTCTTTGTGTCTATTTGCTGTGTCTTCTTTGACCACTTCTGTTGTTGTCAGTGGCACAGGAATTTGTGTTTCTTTTTGTTGTGTCATCTTGTTGTGTCAGCTCTCTGTGTATGCGGCACCATTCCTGGGTAGGCTGCACTTTCTTTCGCACTGGGCAGCTCTCCTTAGGGGCGCACTCCTTGCACGTGGGGCTCCCCTACGTGGGGGACACCCCTGCGTGGCTGGGCATTCCTTGCCGTGCATCAGTACTGCACATGGGCCAGCTCCACACGGGTCAAGGAGGCCGGGGATTTGAATCTTGGACCTCCCATGTGGTAGACGGATGCCCTAATCACTGGACCCAGTCCACTGCCAATTTTTCTGATTTCTTTCTCCAATCCTACCTTTCTTTCTCTTGCCTGCCCTCTCTCTTTCCTTCTTTCCTCCTTCCCTCTGTTTCTCCATCCCTTCAGTCCATCCTTCTTTCCTTCCTTCATTTTCTTTCTTTTCCATTTCCCTCTATTCAAAATTTTCACCCTTATCTCTTTGCTTAAAATGTAACAGTTTCAAAATACATCTTTTTTATTCTCTTCTTATATTCTTAACAGCTTAATTTTGCTTAACATTTTATAGTTGACATCACTCTTGTTTGCCATTCTGCTGGTATGTAACATAATAGTACTCACATAGATATGTTTGAATGATACATTTATAATACATTAGTAATTTCATATTCTAGTAGAATTTATTTTTAAAATGCTGTTTGCCACCAGAATGAGAAATTGAATTGGGATCAAAGTCAGTTTGTCTAATTACACATACTTAAGGTTATTAACTTTAACTTCAGTTATGAATTCAAATTTATTTAAAAGTCCAGTTTTAGAAAATGATTGAAAAATCAGTGTATAAGTGATATAATCAATCAGGTGTTTTTATAAGGTAATTTTTTAAAAAGTTTTATTTTATTTATTTACTCCCCCTGTTTGTGCTGTCTGTTCTTCTTCTCCGGGAACTTAACCTGGGACCTCTCATGTGGGAGAAAGTCACTCAGTCACTTAAGCCACTTCAGTTTCCTGCTTTTTTCGTGTTTCTCACTATCTTTCCTCTTTGTGTATATTTACTGTGTCATCTTGTTGCATCAGCTTGCCATTCCTGCTGTCACGCCAGCTTGCTGTCATGCTTGTCTTTTCCAGGAGGCACCAGGAACCGAACCTGGAACCTCCCATGTGGTAGGCAGGAGCTCATTTGCTTGAGCCACATCTACTTCTCCCACTTACTTTTGAGAAGTCAAAAATAATACTACTTTTAAATGAAATCCAATGCCAAGAGAACTTTAGTGTTTTGGGGACATATATCTATTTATTATTGGAGTCACTGGGTAGCATTTTCTTAAAATGTTAATTATACATTAAAATTAGTGTAAGACTTTATAAAAGAAATAGAGATGATATATTACTTTTCTTTTTTACCAAAAGAATGAAGAATAAATCAATATTACCATTAAACCCTATTCATCAACTTAATCAGTTCATGATTACACATTTTACTATATGTTTAATGATACATTTTTGTCACTGCAGAAATATAATTTTAATAACAAATTTTGAACATTATCTCTGCAGAAATCTACACCTTTCTATCACTGCAGCAGAAAATAAAGATTGTACATACAGTGCTGACAAGGACACTGGTGCTATTATGTAGACTTTATTTTGGGTCAGCTATCTACTTTAATTTCAAATCATAAAATACCACACAATTTCCTTATGTTTTTACATCAAATATGACCACCATCCTTCTTTCCAGGTTTACTCCCCTCCACTTACCTAACCAGACATCTATTTACATCCTGTGTAGGGAAACAGCTCAGGCTTTACATCTATGTAAATTTCCTTCCCTTTCTCTACCCATCTGCATGAAACAGCATATTTATTTATTTTTTTAATTAGAGAAGTTGTAGATTTATTAAAAAATAATGCCTAAAGCACAAAGTTCCTGTATATTCTCATTGTTACAACTGGTGAAAGAAAATTATTATAATTATACCATTAACTATACTTGTGGCAGTTTGAAATTATTTTATGAATCCCCAAAATAGATGTTTGTGAAGTAATCCATTCATGTGGGCATGAGACCCATTCAATTGTACTATGTCAGTGAGGCGTGACTCAGGTTGAGTCTCTGCCCTCTTGCTGGGTCTGATAAAAATGGAGACACAGGAAAAGGAGGCCTCCATATTTGATCACACCATGTGAGAGACAAGACTCCAGTTTTGTCCACAACTGAACGGCAAGGAGAAAAGCCCCTGAAAGAATCAAAGAGCGAAGGCCCAGGGAGAGATGAACCAGATGCCTGATAGCTTGCAGCTGAACTCAGGGAGAAAGCAGAGCACCCCAAAATGATAGAGGAGGCCTGAAAAGAGACGAGCTTTTATGTCTGGTTGCCTACAGCTGAGCCCCAGCAGACAGCTGATTCTGGAGGGGAGGCAGAGACCTCCAAAGAGATTGGCAACCTTTGCTTCCCTACATGGCAGTTGACTTTGGTGAGAAAGCATCTCTCCTGATGCCTTGTTTGGACATTTCATGGTTCAGAACTGTAAGCTTTTACCCCAATAAAATTCCCATGATAAAAGCCAATGCATTTCTGGTACTTTGCATCAATAGCACTTTGGCAAACTAAAACAGTAGTCGATAGTTTATATTAGGGGGTCACTGTTTATGTTGTACAATCCTGTTTTTTTAAAAAAACTTATTCTAGTGACATAAATAAAACCTAACATTTCCCTTTTTAGTCACATTCTCATATATAATCCAGTGGAGTCAATTACATTAATTGCCATCAACACCATCCATTACCAACACATTTCCATCATACCAAATAGAAACTCTATAACAGGGAAACATTAACTACTTATTCCCTTCCCTCACCCTGGCCTCTGGAAATGTACATTCTAGTTTTTGACTTTATGAATTTGCTTATTCTATTTATGTCACATCAGTGAGATCATACAATATTTGTTGCCCTTTTGTGTACAGCTTATTTCACTCGACATTATGTCTTCAAGGTTCGTCTATGTTGTTGCATGTATCAGGTTTTTGTTCCTTTTAAAGGCTGAATAATATTCCTCTATATGTTTTACTATATAACATTGTGCTTATTCATTCATTGATTGATGGACATGGGTTATTTCCATCCTTTGGCAATTGTTAAAAATGCCTTTGTGAACATTGGTGTACAAATATCAGTTTAAGACTATAGTAGTTTGCTATAGTTTGGTATAATTATGAACTCCAAAAATAGATATTGGATTATGTTTGTAAACTCATCTGTACCTGGGGTGATTACATTATGATTAGGGCTTTGATTGGGTCATGTCAGTAGGGTGTTGAGTTCCTGCCCCTTGGTGGATGAGACTTACAGATAAAAGACATGGGAAAAGAAGAGAGTTAAAGATTTTGATGATGGAGCTTTGATTTGGAGTTTGATGCTGGAGTCTTGTGCTGGAGCCCTGGGAAGTCAGCACACAGAGGAAAGAGAAGCAAGCCCCAGAAAGAGAGGACCTGAGCCAGGAGAAGAATACAGAGGAATAGAGATGGCACCTTAGACATGGCAGAAACCCCAGAGAAACAGAGCCATTTGCCTGATAGTCTACAGCTGATCTTGTGGAGAGAGGCAAAGCCTAGAGAGCCTCATAGTCTACTGCTGACCTTGCAGAGAAAACAGAGTACCTGAGCCCAGAGAGAAGCAAGATCTGGGAAGAGAGGAACACAAGAAGCCTGAACCCTGGCAGATATCAGCAGTCATCTTGTTCTAACACAAGGAAATAGACTTTGGTGAGGGAAGTAACGTATTCTTTATGGCCTGGTATTTGTAAGCTCCTACCCCAAATAAATACCCTTTATAGAAACCAATCCATTTCTGGTATTTTACATCGGCACCCCTTTAGCTGACTAATACAGAGGCCCTGCTTTCAATCCCTAGAAGTGGGATTCCAGGGTCATATAGTAATTCTGTACTTTCTGAACAACTGACAAATTGTTTTTCACATGGGTTGCACCCTTTTATATTTCCACCGACAATGAACAAGATATCTTATGTTTCAACATCCTCTACAACACTTGCTATTTTTCTTATGAAACAATTTTTAATTCCCCACAGACAGTTATGATCTGGAATGACCCTAATTACCACCCACGCCCACAATTTAATTGTTTATGCCTCTTTCCTTACCATCTCATCTCTTGATGTTAGTTTTTACTTAACACCTTGTCATTATTTTTGCTAGTTTGCAATATTTAGGTAAACACTTATGTCTGTATTTTTAAAGTGCCTGACATGGTGCTAAGCATATAGTAACAACTTAATATATATTTATTGAATTAGGCCTATTACATATTTTTACATGAGTAGAAGCAGTATTCATATGGTAGAAGTCTGGCATTGTTTATGAATTCCAAAAATAGTATTGGATTATGTTTGTAAACTGTCTGTCAGAGGTATCACTTTTAATTGATTAAATTATGATTAGGGTTTTGATTGGGCCACAGAAATGACATAGCAAAGAATAGAGTTGGGAGTTTTCTGAGCTGGAGCCTGGGAAGTGAACACATAGAAAAAGAACACAGAGGAATAGCAACAGCTCCTTAAACATGCCAGAAGCCCTGGGGAGAGAGACAGAGCTAATTGTCTGACAGTCTACAGCTGACCTTGTGGAGAGAGCATAGCAGCTGAGCCAAGTGAGAAACATGAGAGGCTACTGGAAGTTGCTTAACTAAAACTGTCAATTTAAATTTAAAAATTACTTAGTACAAAATTATAGCATTAATTTTATTTTGAGAAGCGTAGCATATCACACGTTTGTCATAACAAAATCTCATTAATACAGGCTTCATCACCATGGAGTCTGTAATAATTTTAGTAGTCGCAATTTAGTTTGCTATTGTTTATATAAATATTTCATTTTCTTATGGACATATAAAATCTTAGAACTCCATTGTTTCACAGAGAATCATCAAAAAAAGAGAAGTTGTTGAACATCCTTTAATAATAAAGATAATAACAATAACAATTCATCATGTATAAGATGATTAATACTTTATTGCTAATAATTTTACCTATGCTGAGGTTTCCAAATGAATCATTACTGAGTAATACACAGGTAGCATTGAGTGTAATTTTTAATGGAGGTAACAATGCTCCATTTCTATAAGAGTGTTTTAAATCAAATTTTTAAATATACATTAATCAACATCAGTCAAAATGAGTGACATAACCATAATGGCATTTCTTAGGATAAGGCAAGAATCTTAGAATAAAACAAGATGTTGGATGATCCCCTTATGAATTTTTTTCTCTCTCTTTATGTATATGGATACATATACATCATACTAATATATGCAAATATATGCCCACATATGTATATATATGCGTGTGTGTACATGTATCAAAGTTCTTGGTGAGTGATAATCTAACAGAAAGAATAAAAGAATAATTCATATAGTATTCTTATATAAAATAGCTATATTTGCAAATTATGTACAAACTATATTAAAATGTATTAGTTTAAATGCATTAGCTTAAGTACTAATAATATTACTACACTATCAGGACCACCATGAGTACTAACTAATATTGAGTGGCCATTTTTTTATGTGTATCATACTGTGCTAAGCACATTATATATTTATCACATTTAATCCTCACAACAACACTATGAGGTAGTCATCATTTTCTCCATTGTACAGATAAAAACTAAGATGCAATGAACTGAAAAGGTTAAATATGTGTAACTAGTAAGTGGTTGAGTTTAGGTTCTAATCCATGATTTTTGACTCCATTTCTCCATACCTTTTATTCTGGAACTCTAGGCTATAAAAATATTATCTAGAAAGTCATAAGACCTCTAGAGAAATTAGCATCTATACTTATTGCCTTTTATGAAACAGTGAAACAAATGCCCTTGAAAATCCAAAGAAAGCTAGCCATATGGAAGCCATTCAATTACTACCTAGTAAATGAAGAAGTGAATGAATGTGGTTTTTAATCACTTGTATGAGTTTGAGAATAGCAGTTTAATAATTTTAAAAGTCAAATTGGATCACAAAACTGTTCTTTAAATGTCATTTCAAAATGTTTATAACATGTGCCCTTCAACTTATTGTTTTCAGTTCATGTGCTCAACTACTAAGTATTTTAGGAATTTATGAGGTTTGTTTCCAATAGCTTCATTGAGGAAAGAGAACTTATATTAAAAACATATCTTTGGAAAGAGCAATCTGGTACAGGAAAAATGTTCATTTAATGAGAAAAACCTGACACGTTAGAGATCTTTCTCTAGACATTGGACTTCATTAAATCAAGGGTAATAGCACAGTCTAATGCCTGACAATTTGCATCTTTCATATTGAATTTAAATTTTTCTGCACCATGTATTCCAACTGGTGTATAGTTATCTGATTTTCTATTAAATGAAAAGTGCAAGCTTTTAGTCCCTAGTTCCAAAGATCAGGCATTACATTCTTTTCTAACACAAATTTTGAGGTGTCAACATTTTTCAGGCTGATTAAATCCCTTGTCACACAACTGAGTAGTGAAACATAGCTTGGTCATAAGACTTGAGTTACTATATAGCATGTTTTTAGTGAAGTGCCTCTGTGGGAGGGGAAAATATATATTTTTACATGGTGTGACCTTAATTTGTATTCCTCCAGACTACATTTAAAGGTAAAAGTTTATAAAAATGTAAAGTTTTAAAGGGATTGCTTCCTTCAGGCTTAAAAGCCTTGCTGACATTTATGAACAAATAAATTTATCATAGAGTGAATATATATTTTAAACTCTTATGGGTATTCTCCAACCTCACAACATCTGCCAAGCATGAATGACAAAATTGCTTTTAGTTTCAAAGAAAATCTAGAGTTTATTATAATGAAAAAAAAATACAGGTAAAGAAACTTGTATGTGGGGATTACTTAAAGGCTTAAATTTATTGCATTAAGAGCAGCTTTAACTTAGGTACTTAATTAAAGAGTAGGAACATATTGTAGCTTACTCTGATTAAAGAAGTATTGAAATACGTAAGTGGAGCCAAAGCTACACAATGAAAATATTTTTTTGAATTTGATAACTTGCTTAGGAATTTGCGTGCTAAATTCCTAGGCAGACACTCATTTGCTCCTAGGTTCTATAAAGAGATGATTAACTAAGCTCTTCCAAAAAGGAGATTCTAAAGCCCAATATTTGGCGGCTTGGAGGTCCATAAAACAGACAGAGATAGAGCAGCTTGTCTACAGATCCATGACCAAAGCTTTGTCCTCTCCTCCACTCTGCCTTGTCTCCTTTTAGCCTTTGTCATGACTTACAATAAATGTTTACTTTAGTCATTTCCTCAAATTCATAAACTCTTTGAGCCTCGTTTTTGCTTGGGGATTAAAATTTTTTTTTTTTTTTTTAACATTTTGAATCTGAATCCTAAGGAATACACCTTTAGCCAATACATGTGGAAGACAATAGTAAATTTGGTCTGGAATCTGCAGCATGTGGCAATGTTGAGAGAATGATTGAAAGCACAAGGATAGAAGGGCATTAAATGGGACTCTAGTGGCTTGAGAGAGTTAATGCTCTCCACTGCACAATACAGAATTACTACTGGGGAGAGAATAAGGAATGATGAAAGGATAGAGACTCACAATTCAAAACGCATTTCCTTTCCCCTTACCTGCTACATCATGTGTCTAACATGTTGCGTTTCGCCAATAACAGTTGGTAGATTTGCATACATTGTAGAGAATGCAGATGGTTTTCTGCTGAGACCCTAGCAAGCCCAAGAGGTCACCCTAAAGTCTTAAAGTACATCCTCATAAATGTTATAATTTTTAAATCAAAGCCTTTTTTTAGTTCCTTAACATGTTTTTCTGTGTTTAAAACATATGCTCTTTTGACCCACTTAGGAAAAAAAGGAAGTAAAACTCAACATCCACCAGTAAAGTAAAGACTAGGGGCATAAATGATTGTAGTATCTGTAAAAATACATTCCCAGGAGAACAGTCTGCTATTGAAGTTCAGATCAGCAAATATAGTTGCCAAATTATTATTGCATGTCTCGTATACCTGCTGCTTTTCCAAACTTCCTCATGTTATTTTCTGTCTTTATAAATGGTGTATGTTTGTAAAGACAAAGTATTTTAAGATATGAAGATAGATAGAGTATTTTAAAATATGAAGGCATTTTAAATACCTTGAAGAGACTGGATATTTTAAAATGTGTTACTGGGCTACATTTTGAACTATCTTATAGAGACATGCAATACTTGGCCCCAAATCACATTCACGTAAAGCAATGGTGCCAAATAATAAGAATAGTTGTACAGCTTTTTGTTTAGCAGTCTCTTGCTTGGATTTAGACTGGAAATAAGGGGAATTAGGGACAAGGTAAATTAGGGAAGACTATTACTTCTTAACTTATACTAACTCTTATTTTTCTAGAGATAATTTATTGCTGTCAAGTATAGGTAGATAATTTCAATTGACCAGCTGACAAAATTTATCCCAAATGAAATCATTCTTCAGTTAATGATATTTTTTTAAATGTATGGAGTGAGGAGAGCCATTCTTTCATGTATACCTTTTTCAGGTAACTATCGTAGAAGTGGTACTATGTGGGAACTTTGCAGATAGGTAAATATACTCTTTTCTTGGAGGCTGATCTCATCCAGGATTATATCAATAGAAAGAAAACACATTTTAAATAATGTAACACTATTTCAAAAATATAAATATCAAATAGTAAAGAAAAAAATTTATGTTAACCTATAGATTTTGTGCAATTACAAATAAAATCCAAAATAATTCTCAATTCATAGAATAGAGAATGGCTGGATGATATAAAAGAATATAAGAGGAGATGGCAAAGAAATGAAACTATCTTTACCCAATAATTGAGCATGAATTTTTAAAAACAGTTGGAAAAATTTTGCAACTGGTGCAAAATAGAATGAGATAATGGGGAAATGGAGATCATATCAATAGGGAAGAAATATTTTTAATTATTTATACCCATTATATTAATCATGTAATTAAAATTTTATTACATATTTAAATAATTAAAATTTGAAAAATCTTTTAATATTTACAGCTTTCATTTATGCTCAAAATTTATTTTAGATTCATTAATTCAAAAAACATTTGTATTGAGCATCTACCATATTTTAGATATGTTTGAGGGTGTTCTGTGTACTTGTGTTTCAGAAATATATAAGGCAGAGACATTACTGGAGTTTATTTTCTGATGGAGAGGCAGACATGAAATGCAAAAAAATGTTTTAATTGTTCGAGGCAGTGATAAAGATTATGTAGCAATTAAATTGATGGAGTGATGGGGAGGAGAAATAAAAGGCTGTTTAGATAGGTTGGCCTAACTGAAGAGAGGGACTAACCATACAAAGATTGAGTAGAAGACCCCTTTAGGTGGAAATGCAAACACCACATGTTCAAAAGCGCTGATACAGAAATTAAGTTGGTGGTGCTTGGGGAAAAATAAGGAGTGAGGGGAGAATGGTAGAAGAAATAGTGGCAAAATCTTGTAGAATGAGGGAGCCCAAAACCATGGTATAGAGTGTAGATACTAGTTTATGGATGATGAAAAGTCACTGGAAGGTATAAGTATAGTCATGAGGGTATAAGAGTGTGAATTAAGAAGTCAGTCTGCCTCAGTTTCAACCCCAGTTCTGTTATTCATCAGCTGCTATGATCCTCAGTCAGTTACTCATGCTCTCACCTGGAAAATGGGAAAGAAAATATAATCTTTTTATAGGGCCATTGTGAGAATTAAATGATTGCATATATATGTAAAATGCTAAAGATATTATTATTCATATTTAACAAAGATTACTCTTTGTTGTGGAAAATAGATCATAGGAAGTCAGACAGAAAGCAAGAAAGCGTTTAGGAGGCTACTGCATTGAAAAGCCCATGCTAAAAGGGAAGGTGCTGTGGACCAAGGGTTAGTGTTTGAAGTGATGAGAAGTGATCAGAGTTGAGATGTAGCATGACAGAAAACTTCAGAGTTGTTGCTAATGGAATAGGTGTGAGTGGTGTGAGTAAGAGAGGACACAAAGATAAAGATGAGATATTTGTCCTTAACAACTGGCTCAATAGTTGTAGCAATTCCCAATGGTAGAGATGGTATTGAAAGTTCAGGAACTGAACAAATGTGTACAGAGAAGAGAATAATGCCAAAGAATTGGAGACTGGGATACTACAACATTTAGAAGGATGAGCTAAAAGAGAAACCTGAGAAGGAGTTGCCAGAGAATTAGGGGACATCTTGGGAGACTGATTTTATGGGAGAAAAGTGAAGAAAATATTTGAATGTGTGGTCATCTGTGACAAATGCTAAGATTGAGTGAGATGAGAAATGACAAGGAACTGCTAGATTTGGTGGGGAGTGGTCAATGGCCACTTGACAAGAGCAACAACTGTGATCAGAGCAGTTGCAGAGGAAATAAGATGAAATTCCCAGAATTGGCTGAGAAGAGTTGGGAGATCAAGATGTGGAAATGCATTAAGGAATTAAAGCAAGTATTATAGAGGAAAGAGAAGAAAGGGAAACTGAGCATTTAATCCACCATTTAGAGCAGTGATAAATTTAAAAATTTAAAATCTTTGTGGTATACATAGGGAATTCAACAAAATATTGAAATATTTGCTAAAATACATAAATAGTAATATATTCAAAGAGATCATACCAGAAAAATTACAGGTGAACTTGATGAGTCCTTTTCAAGTTAAAAATATTAGCAACAATTTTTAAAATGATAAGATCAAACTATAAAGATTTCTTTGTACTGCTAATATAGTATACATTCATTAATTCATTGTTAAATAAAGCACACTTTTTAAAATATGAAAAAACATATACTAAGAACCATAAACATGTAAAATTTTTTTCATCTATTAAGTCTACTCAAAGAAATATATTCCAGTGAAATAATAGGAAGAAAATTTCCTATGTAACAAGGACACTGTTACTGATTAAGCAGTTAAATTTGTATGTACATTATGATTATATTAATTTGTAAATATTTAATTAATTTGTATAAAGCACTCTGTATGAACAGTGCCTAGTCTATAATTCTTCTTCTTCTTCTTCTTCTTCTTCTTCTCATTAGTAGTAGATTTAATAACTATACATGTGTAGAAAGACAGAAGAGTTAGATACCAAAAATTAATTATTGTGCTTGTTTATTAAATTTTCTTTTATATCACTGTTTTTGTGCATGTGAATTTATGTGTATCCAGTTAGGGATGTATCCATTATTCTTTAACTCTCAGGTCTACATATCTAACTTCAATCTACATCTCTTGCCTGCAGGCTCTAAACTCCATGAATGCAGTCATCCTGTTTTTTTTTTCACCTTTACATGAGCAAAGTCTAGCACAAAATGGTCAATTAATGTAGTTGAATGAATGGGAAAGCAGGAAAAGAAGGAAGGAAAAAATGTAGGAAGGTAGGAAGCAAGGAAAGAAGAAGGAAGGAAAGATGGAAAGAAGGAGGGAGGGAAAGAGGAAAGAATGAATGATTGGATCTTGTTCTTCTGCTTTAGATTCATGTTTCTACCAGTATTTCTGCTCTCACTTCAGATCCATCTTACTTAAAACTGAAATCATGTTTTCCCTTAAGAAATTACTCTTCCCTCCCCATATACTTAAATGTCTAATAATGGTTTTCCTAGTCTTCTAGTCAATAAGGCTTGAGCCTGTGTGGTAACATTGATTTTTCTGTTTTCAGCTTCTATATACACTGATTTTTTAACTCCTAGATACTCCACCATCATTCACTTATACATTCATTCACACTCATTGAATGCACACCTATGGTGTGTCACTGGAGCTAGAGATTAAAATATAGGGCTTACTCTCAGGATCTAGTGAGAGAAACAGATACACAGACAATTGCAATACAGAGTGATAAGTACTCTTAGATAGAGATAAACTTGTACTTAATTCCCCACAATAAGAGGAAGCTAATCAACCCTCAAATAGGAAAAGTTTCCCAGAGGAGGTGATAATCTGCTTTGCATCTAACAGGAATAAGAATTTATACAGGTAATTACGAAGAGAAATTAATTCCACTACAAAGGCACAGGCCCCTGGTATAAAAAGGTAAGGTTGGTGTATTAGTCAGGGTTCTCTAGGGAAATAGAATTAACAAGAGATATCTGTCAATAGTAAGACATTTTATCAGAGTCTCTTACACTATTGTGCGGATGCACAAGTCTAGGTTCCACAGGCAGGCTGCAACGAGGGCTCCAGTGAAAGTCCAATGAAGGTCCTTATGATTTCTGGAAGATAATGGCAGTCCAAAGATGAGCTGGGAAATTCTCACTCAATGCTGGAATCACTTCCCCTTTTAAGGCATTCAACTCATTGCTGATGGCAATCTCCCTGATTGATGTAATTGTAATCAGCTGTCTATGATTTACCACTGCAGTAAAGTCAATGGTGACTAAAGTCCATAAAGCCCTTGTAATACAGTTAGCCCAGTGCTTGCTTGCCAAACAACTGGGCACAATTGCATGGCTGAGTTGACATATTAGCCCAGCCATCACAGTTGGTAACATTAAGTAGTTTGGAAAAGGCAGATATGAGATATGAATTAAGATGAGGCAAGAGGGACAGATCATGAATAGCCATATAGAATGCTAAGTAGTTTGGGCTTTATACAAAAGTCTAAAGGTATTTGCAAATTTTAAGTGATGTGAGTAGAATTAATATTTTTACAAAGACAAACCTTAGTATCCATGTGGTATATGAATTTTAGGAGGCATAGGAAGAGAGTGAATATGAGGGAGTAAAAGCAGGGGCACAAATTAGTGACTACTACAGTAATTCAGGAAAGAAAAAACGAGAGCCTGAATTTGGGTAAGGACAGAAAAGCAAAGATAACAAAAACAAACAAACAAACAGACAAAAAAGTCCCAACAAAACTATTACCCATTTCCACTACTACTCTTACCTTCACCAGTATCACTATAATCATTTTAGGCTCAATCCTCATTAATTCACACTAGGATAAATAATTGATTAATTAATCAATTGATCTTCCAGCTTAATGACTTTCCCCACTCTAATTCCATCTAGAATGTTATTAAATTAAGCTTCCTACAGTTTAGCAAAAATTTTTAATGATTACCCCTCTGAATAAAATACACTACTCATGTAGTCTAGTATTTTAATTCAGATGCTTGTGGCTGCAAGTAACACAACACTTTACTCAATCTTTCCTATTCAGTGAAAACATTTATTATCTGATCCAACCGGAAGAAAGTCAGAGGTTAGAAGTTGAATAGATCCTGGGTTGGTTGATTCTGCGACTCAGGGACAGCATCATTTTGCTCTTATATCCAGAGGATCCTTTCATCCTCATGCTGATAGTAAGATGGCTTCATTAGTTCTGGAATGCCATGAAGAAAAGACAACAGAAGGAGGAACAAAGTGCTGAGCTCTTTCTCTGTTTGCCCTTAGGGGTAGGGAAACGTTTCCTAGAAGTTTTTCTACTAACCCAATATATTTCATGCTTCATTAACCCAAAATGGCTTAGGTCTGCCCACCCATGAATCAATCATTGGAAAGGCTCATAGAATTACCATGACTGGTTGAGATTATTCATTAGAAGCAGAATGGAGGCTGCATACCCAAGACTCTGTAAATATATATAAATTCTATTACCTCATTTATATTATTGACTTCAACATATATGTCTAGCTTTAACATCCATTACTTGGCACTTATGCTGCATAGTTGAATAAGATATCAATGAACATATTCAGGACATTTCATTCTCCAAATCTTGACTCAGATTTATTTAACTGAAATATGCAACTCTACCTTATCTTTGACCACCCAAATTTCATTTTTGGGGCGATGGTTCTAACTCAGTTGTCATCGCTAATGAGGCTTTCTCTACAGAAACTCCTAACCTCTTCTCAGAATTTTTCACGTTCTTTTTAAAAGGGAAACCTACTCATTCTCTTTAATATCACAGTCATTTGTGCACTCCCCTTATATTATCATTAGAATATAATATTCTTGAGGGTAGCTATTACTTTAGACTTTAAAGTATGGATAGGATTTGGATAGATGGAGATCTGATGACAAGGGAATTAGAGATGAGATTAAGGGCCCTTTTCCAAATAGAGGTCATGAAAAAACACAAATGGGAGCTCAGATTTAATAAAGAAAAGTGTTTATCTGTGCAATAACATGTAATCTGTTTAATTATAACACAGAATTTTGTTATTTAGTCATGGGAACTATATCCAGAAAAGTTATTTTTTGCTAATCATAAATGATTCAAGTGGCATACTAAGGAAATGGGAACATATTTGGTAGGCAACCGTTTATCACTGAAGGATGGTGTGTATGGGAGTACAATTTACCAAAACATTGCTTAAGGAAAAATATATATGTTTTAAGAGCATGAATTCATTACTAAAAGTAATGTGAGGAGTGAGAATGGGTTTGAGGGTGAGGAGTTTTGAATTAGAATTAGAAAGTTTTGAAAGATACAACAGAAAATGCCTGGGCTATGTGAAATAAGAAAATTAGGGGAAAAAAATCTCCCTGCTTTCCAGCATGAAAAGAAAATTGGAAATTGGGAGATATTTTAGTTATTTGAATGTTAGTCTTCACTTAGGTGTTAGAACTACACTAATATAGTCTGTGCATAAATTCAAACTTATTTTATATCCAAATATTCCTAGAAAGCCAATTGAGAAGTATAAACTCTATAGGCTTTGGATAGTCAGGGAGGATGCAAAACAAATGTGTGAAGCTTACTTGGGATGTGGGGGGTTCATGTTAAAAGCTAACCTGGAATGTGGGGGATATATGTTAAGTCAAGCTTACCTGGAGGAAATAACCTATCTAATACTAACAAAAAGTCCTCTTTCATACAAGCACCGTTTGACTCCCCACTCTTATTTCCTCTATATAAAGGAACCCAAAAATTCTATTTGGGGTTCAGTTTTTATCAGGACAAGAGTCTGCTGAGTCCGGCTGGTTGAAATAAATATCCGAGTTCTCTCGGCTACTACAACACTATGCCTAAAATTTTATTGATCAGATTTATAATTTGTACTTATTATGTATTTTGTGTCAGAGTAACATAAATTGTTAATCTATAAATTGACTTTTAAAATGCCATTTAATTTACTTTTCTGGATGTTAAGAACATATTAAGATGAACAAAATTACATGGCATATGATACATATATTTCTTCTAAAGTTCCTCATTTGTAATTAATTTAAAATGTATATAAAGCCTAATGCTCCAGTTATCATTGCATTAATAAATAATAAATGTAAGTATTGAATCAATGCTGGGGATGTCACCTACATGCTCAGCAGTCATCCCGAGCCTTTACCTACTCCCTTCCTTTGCTTTGTGTGCAAATGTTTCAACATGTTTCCATTTCACAGCCCTGGAGAGCCCCTAGGGCTAATGGAGTAGCCTGACCATACCTTGAATGTCAGACCACAAACAAGCATCACCAGCTGCTTATCAGTGTGGGAAACTAGGCAGAAAGGTTGCTTGATACATGCTTTTTGCTCAATGGCAGGGTCCCTCCCCCTGGATTGTATTAATACCTTGCTCTCAGGCAGCACAGATTTGTCTGTCCTCTCCCACATGAAGTAGGATGTACAGAGGAGGCTACATGGGTTTGCTTTCCTGCTCTTTTTGATCCCTGGTGCTATGTTAAGTAGTAAAGTGGTCATTTGCTGGAAGTTTCTGTTGTTGCCTGAGCCTGTGATCCTATCACCCACCGAGTAGCAACTCACTCCACAATCACTTTAACTAAATTTTATTTTGCTCTGTTTTTCTAGCTGGTGAAATGAGGTAGCAGTTATACTGGATTTTCAATTTTTAATTAAAACCTAAACTAATTCATTGCTCTGATTACTTTTCCTTTGAAAGATACAATTTTTCTTTCACAAAGCATTTTTAAAGAAATACTGTAAATTAATTCACATTTACCTTTTGGCTATTCATTTTTCCATTACTAATTATAATGACCAGCAACATCATTTAGCAGCAGCATATAATGACAGTGCCTATTAATTCACATGAGTAACTTACTGGCAGAATTCATACCATGCTTGTTAAACTGTCAACAAATCTAACGTAACTTTTTAAAAAATAAAGGTTTGTACCTTTTTACAAAATACTGTTAGAAATAAAGGCATATTGTCTGTAAGTATTAAAATATATGTCTAGCATTTACAAATATATGAAAACATTTACATGCACACATGGAAATACATTTTAAAGCAGGTTATATATATAAGTATATATATGAAGTGGGAAAAGATGCAATAATTCAGACAGCTTATGTTACAATTAATTTTCAATAGATTAGTTTTCGAAGTGGGATGAGGAAACACTCTTCAAATAATCTGGAGAAAAAAAAATTTTAACTATAGTCTCTTTGGCCACTCACTCTTTTACCAAAAAGTCTTAATTTTGTTTCCATGTTCAGGAAACTCTCTTCTGTATTAGTTTATTGGTTTTCTTGAGCTGTTTCTCTTGAAATATAATGAGCCTGATTAGAAAATATATGATGCCTTTTTCTCCATTCTCTCTTTTTTCTTTCTCATCTTGCAGAGAGATAATATCTCCCTACATATTTTATTTCTCCTTATTTAAATTTATAAAATTTATACTGTTTTTACTCTTTAGACTTAGAGATTATGATGAGGTACTGCCATCCGCATTCTACCCTAGGAATTTGGAAATTGATGAAAGACTGGCATCTGAGTATTACTTTGAACATTTAACAACACTATATAGAAATGAAAAATACTGGAAAGATAAGAAGGCTTTTTAAATCAGCTAGCCTGGCCTGTAAACAGAAAAAAAAGAAAAGTATCTGAAGAAGGAATGTGTCCAGATGAAGGGCAGTAGAAACTGACCAATCACGAAATAATAGAAATATAGTCACAGGGCAAATATTGCAATGCTCATTTGAGTAATTTCTAAGTGAAAGACAATTATAGCCATTGGACTTCAAAAAGTCTGTTTCCCTTGCAAGTCATCCAAAATATGGAAATGAATGAAGAGGAAAAATAGCCCGTAGACACAAATACTCTATTGGCAAGACAATCCCAACTGTGAAAGTCTGTTATCATTAAACTTTAGCTTAATTTAATACCCCTTATTCTGATTTCGTGTTTTATAGGGCTGTTTGTGGAAAGAAATGGGCTTATTGCATGTTTTTCAAACATACCAGTTTCTATTACAATACTTTATCAATGAAAATAAATTGGTATACAAAAGAAAAAAAAAAGAGCAAATTATGTAATTTAGAGTATTCTTATCCCAGGATAGTGATTTCTTATTAGAAGTTAATAATATTGTCTTCTGAATTTATATACTAGTCACGTGACCTTAGATAATATTGTTGTACCTATGAAAGATGACTCTTATCTGAGTGTATTGGCAGGCAAGTATTGGGAAGAGGTTTGGTCCCCCTATTGCACAATCACAAATCTTGAACAGAGCTGGCTGTGTAATTTATGAGGCCCAGAACAAAATTAAAATGCAGCTTGACTGGGGGCAAGGAAGTCAGTCTCCTAATTCCCTGGGCTAGTCGCAACCAATGGTCGTGTTCCTGGGACACACTTTGTACAAAGTGAAAATCATGTAAGTCAAGCAGTGCCAGAGTGTACTTACGTATTCGATGTTCTCCTTATGGTCTTAGTTTGTTATAAAGCTGAATATTGTGGCATGGTTATAAAGTTCATGTTCTTCCACAAATCACTGCATAGAAATATTAGACTCATCTTTATAACAGAAACTTTTTCATTCTGTCTGTTATAATACTTGTGGCAGGCAAATAGTGAAATAGGTACCTTGTCTCTGTTGGCTACCATCTGCCCTCAACTTTGCAGTCCTTTTTCTTCTCTTGTCTGTGGTGAATATTTAATAACCTCGTGTTGCTTCTAATTGTCTGGGAATTTGGAAACCTGTTAAATATTGGGGTTACAAAGATGACCAAGATCTGATCCCAGTTTCATTGTCTCATAGGGAGAAAGTGATAAACTGAAAATAATAGTTGAGACAGTTAACTGCATGGTAGAGGAATGCACTGGGTGCACTGGAAATGAGAAAGTCAAGACAGTAACCCATCCTAGCGTAGGTCCAATGATGCTTAATGAGAATGAGTTCTTATTAAGAGGAAAAGGGTATTTCTAGCAAGGGATCAGCATAAACAAAGATAAAGGAGTGAAAAACAGGGTAGTAAACGGTAGAGAAAACAAGCCATTTTGAGTGAAACCTTAACATTTCAAGAGTGAATTTCAGAAGTTTGGGAGGAGCCAGCCTCAGGAGCATTTATGAGCCATGCTCCATCCCACCAAACACTCTCCATACCCCTTATTCTGCTTTATTTTTTTCCCCATCACACTTACCACTTTCTAGAGTAATATAAAACTTGTCTATTTTGTTTATTGTATGTTTTTTCCACTAGACTAACTTTCTAGAGGGCAGATTCGAGGAGCTGCAGCATAGGGACAAGTCAAAAGACACTTGCTCAGCCTTCCAGGAGAGTTAAGAGACAAGTCTGGCGAAGGCAGAGATTGCGGGAATGAAGGCTGGGGTGGAGTGCGCGGCACTATTCTAGACATAGGACTTGCTGATAAGTGGGGTGTGAGGGTAAGAGAAAAGGACACCATGACTTGTTTAGTTTAGAAGGCAGTTGGATGTATGGCAAATATGCCCAGAACAAGTTCTGTGATGCAAATACAGATTTAGGAATGTTCAACATCGGTTTTGTAATCGAAACCTTAATATGGGTAAGGTTTTCCAGGTAATGCTTGTAGAGTAAGAAAAGCAGAGTTCTATGAACAGAACCCTGGGATGGATGGAAAAAGGGGCAGCTATATAGAAATCTGAAAAGGAAAGATTTGAAATATACAAGGTCCATCAAGTGACTATGGAGACAAGTTACCAGAAAAGGTAATTTCAAGAGCAATGGAGTGATGAATAAATTTAAAAGCAGCAGAAAGTTTTAGTAAGATAAGCAATAAAATGAGCTCTTTTAATTTGGCAATGAGGAAGTAGATGGTAACCATAAAAAAGGAGTTTGTTAGAGTGATTGAGGCAGAAGCCAAATTCCAGAAGTGGAGCGAGGTTCAGAATATGAGTATGAACTGTTTAAAGGAGACGTTCAAAGATCTTGTTTACTGGCTTGCTGGTCATTGACTAATAAATTTATGTTAATGTATCATTTCTGTCACAAGTACTTGGGTTTTGAAAAGAAGTTTCTGAAGGAGCAATATCATAACTTAAAACCAAAGTTCTTCATAATAGGAAACATATATCCACATAGAGTATTATATCGAAGATGAACATGAGCTCAGACACAGCTAACATATATTGCCCTGCTGGCACCTCTCCCTAAGCAAATCTCCACACATAGTCACACACACATACACACACCCCCACACACAGACCAGGCTAATTCACAGAGGCAGCATTGATATAGCACTCAGTCAACAGGTATTCAGTCAAGCTTTGCAAAGGATTTTGCTTTTTGGCTTTTACATCAGGTCTCTGTAGCATGACTAAGTTTGTTTTGAATTGCTTGATTTATTTTTCATTTTACCCTCAGATATATTAATAGAACAATCAATCAGATCTTGGCAGGGATCAGAATTGGCCATTAAAAAGCCCAATACAATGAATCATTCATAGATTTGCCTTTTTTTTTGGTAAACAAATAGACCTGACCTTGGTCATGCAAATATTACATATGAATGCACTGTATGGTTTTTTATTACACTTAAAATATCTAGATTTCATTACATTAGTTGAGAACTTTTCTGCTTACAATCCTTCTGAAAACAATACAAAACCATATTAAATAGTTAGGGTTAAATACATGTAAGCAGGTGGCTCTGTACTCTGGGTGATTCAGACATTTGTTAAAGTTGACAATTATTTAGGCAGCAACTGGGAAAAGAGGTGATCAAGAATGTTATGTTTCGTACTATTCTGTAAGATTATGTTCATTTTTGAACATACATTTCTGAATTCTTTAATCAAAATTAAGTTAGTTTACAATTGGAGAAAGTGAAGCATTTAATGAAAAGACAAAGGAAATAGAATGACTTGCCAGGAAAAAACATTTTTTCAAGATAGTTGGTTATTATTTTATTTGGGAAATTAAGAAATGGGATGTCTTATTTGTGGATATCAATTTATCTGATCATCAGCAAAAATAAATTGAGGGAATTTAAGCTCATTCTATGGAAAAATGCAATAGCTTCAAACATTCAGTGTTGAATACTTAGATTGCAATTTTAAGAAAATTTTGCATATGTGTATGATCAACATGGACTAGAAAATTTGGTTCGTTCTTGTGTTTGAAACTAGGTAATATCCTCACACTTTGGACAAAGACATTTTAAGGAGTCAATGAATCAGCTTGATCACCCCTGAGTCTTCTGCATGGTGTCTTTGAAAGGCAGGGGCATGGGTATTTGCTAAAAGGAAGACGCTCTTACAAATGAGGCTAACATATATCTGGGAACTTTCAGTTACTTCATTTCCTCTTCAAAGATAAGCTTGATGTTAATTTTTAACCTGATCATCATTGTACAAAAAATATTTTGGAGGGGGAATGAGATCTTCCCTGGGTGTTTTTCTCTACCGCCTATAACAGGTCATTACTGCTTAGTGGGTTTGCTGTGGACTCTTACCTATTTGAAAAACAATGTGCCCTTTTCTGCCACCATTTTTACACTCAGAGTCTCTGCTAAAGGATTTTGGGTGCTGCTCAAGGTTCAAGTTACCTTATTTTTGGGGGAGCTGTAATTGGATGTAATTAGAAAAAAATGTGGTCTGATAGACGCTTGGCGAGGGGTTAGAGAAATATTGGAAATGTTTTTGATACAAGGTATTTGTACAATGTTGGCAATGATACTCATCCATCAAGATTGTTATGAGTTTCATATTATACACTTTTATTTAAAAGACCTGGCAATTTAATTTTATTTAAGTTGACTTGACAATTAAGATGATCTAATTAAACTTAGCTTTTATGAATGTTGGTTAGACAAAAAAGCTTGCTACAATTTTAAGCATCGTTTGTACTTGCACCTATTTTTCCTCTTTCCAGTCCTTACTCTTTAACATTTACCAAATATTTCCTCCTTTTTACCACTTATTTCTCATGCAAATCTACTAACAGAGTGCCTATTATAAATGTCAAGGAGGACTCTAGTGAGATTAGAACTTATGACCTCAGGGCTTTAAGAGCATTAAACACTTAGAAGAGATCAACCCTCATATCAGAAGAAGTAAATGGCTTGGTCTTTGGGACCTTTCTGTTTGTTTGCTTTCTTGAAACAGGTGTACTAATAATACATTCTTCAACATTGCCCTGAGGGATAAAGCTTTACATATATAAAATGCTTTATAAATGTTAATTAATGTTAATAACAGCCATATGGCAAAAATAATTAATGTTTGGATTGAGCCTTGCAAAGGTTCTTAAAATTTATTCTTAAGGTATGAACATCTAATTTTGGAGTCTGCTCTGGAGCACATAGCAAAATCAGGGGATGTGGGTACAGCAAGGGTATACAATGGCAATCCTGAGTAGGACCTGGACTTATTAGCTGTGGGAACTCAGGCAAGTTACTTGGCATCTTTATGCAATAGTTATTTTTGTTGTTTGTTTTGTTTTTCATTTCTAAAACATACCTATTTTATAGGTTGTTGTGAAGATTAAATGAGTTCCTGTGTGTACTTTAGAACAGTGTCTGGAATGGAATAAGTGCTCTTAGTACACTGTGATTATATACTTTTAAATTCAAAATACACTTACTCACCTCTTCATATGTATAAGGACCTATAGCAGTAGCGTAGGAGTCTTTTCAATTAAAATTTTCCGTTTAGTAACAGAATATAACATTGCAGCCATTTTTCTTCTAGCACATACAGTACTTTCGTATTCTGGTAATGGCATTTTGTCCTTATTTGATTAAATCTACAGTTTAACATTTTTAATTGCTAGACTGGATTATTTAATCTTAGGACAGTGTCAAGAAGACAATGCATCCTCTCCACCTTGAAGGCTACCTGTGGTTTGTATCCATTTTCTGAAATATAATAACATTATTTTAGGGAAAAACAATAAGAAGAATCTATGAGAGAAGGAGGAGCTTGTTTGTAGCAGAGGAATCAATAAAGTTACCTATTGTCATAGAATCTCCCAGCATATAAATTAATCGAAAGCATTTTAAAATCATACTTAGAGTACACAGATCTCTACTGAATTCTAGAATTGCAGAAAGCTAGTATGGAATGGGGCCTTTTTAAAAATTTTGTTTTTCTTTATTAGAGAAGTTGTGGTTTTACAGATCAATCATGCATTAAATACAGGATTCCCATATACCACCCTATTTTGAAGTCATTGATTCATCTTCATTCATTTACTCTAAAACAACTTAAGTAAATCAAGTTGGAAGATTATGGGAATGCGAACCAACGTTACTAAGCCGACCCGGCAACAGGCGTGTGCACAGCCTGGAGCCGCAGTTCAGGGTGGCTGGAATGGGCGATCACGCCCTCAGCCTGGTACGGGCGAAGCACCCTCCGCCTACCCGGGCCAGAGATATCAATAACGGTCGCCTCCCGCTATCGCCCGCCTAGCCTAACATCTGGTCGGCTCTCACTTCCCCTTCCCCCCCCCCCATTCCAAACCTCTCAGCTAGCCCTCAGCTAGCCTCAGGTTGCCTAGCAACCGCTTATGATCACCTATCAGAAAGCAGTACCCGCCTGCACCTATCAAATCTCTCCACGCAATCCCTAACCCTATAAAGCCGTATCCCCTTCCGCAATAAACCAGACTTGTGCCATCAGCCTGTCTCCGGGGTTTCTTCCTGAATCTCGCGCGCCCTCCACGCCTCGGAGCCACCGAGAGAAGTCGCAGCTGCCTCCACAGGCTCCTCTCCACCCGCCGGCAGAAGATGAATATAATTTTTATGTTTAATAGTTGCATAGCACTTCTATATTTTTATTAAAAACTTTTATTAGAGATGTTTTTTAGAGAGTTGTTTATAGACCAATCATGCATAAAATATAGGGTCTCCTTACACCACCCCACCACCAACACCTTGCACTGATGTGGAACATTTCTTACAATTGGTCATAGCACCTTTTCATAATTGTACTATTAATTAAAGTCCATGGTTTCACTTAGGGTTCACTGTTTGTGTAGTGTACTTCCATGGATTGAGAAAAAAATTTTGTATGTATCACATTTTGATCACCCTTCATTTTGGTTGATGGACACGTGTTGCTTCCATCTTTTGAAAACTGTGAATAATGCTGCTTTGAACATTGGTGTGCAAATATCTGTGAAGTCCCTCCATTCAGTTCTTTTAGGTCTATACTAAGTAGTGGGAATGCTGGGTCATATGGAAGTTTTGTACTGAGTTTTCTAAGGAAATGCCAAATGTTTTCCACAGTGGCTGCACCATTTTCCATTGCCACCAGGAATGAATGAGTCTTCCTATTTCTCTGCATCCTCTTTTTTCTTTAAAGATTTTTAAAAAAATTTCTCTCCCCTTCACCCTCCCTCCCCAGTTGTCTGCTCTCTGTGTCCATTTGCTGTGTGCTCTTCTGTGACCGCTTCTATCCTTATCAGCAGCACCAGGGATATGTGTTTCTTTTTTGTTGCGTTATCTTGTGTCAGCTCTCCGTGTGTGCCATGCCATTCTTGGGCAGGCTGCACTTTCCTTTGTGCTGGGCAGCTTTCCTTATGGGACACACTCCTTGCGCATGGGGCTCCCCTATGGGGGGAACACCCCTGTGTGGCAGGGCACTCCTTGCACGCATCAGCACTGTGCATGGGTCAGCTCCACATGGGTCAAGGAGGCCTGGGGTTTGAACTGTGGACCTCCCATGTGGTAGGCAGATGCCCTATCCATTGGGCCATATCCCCCCTTCCCTGCATCCTCTCTTACATGTGTTCTTTTACATTTTTAAAATTAATAGCAGCCATTCTAGTAAGTGTAAATGGTTTCTCATTGTGGTTTTTCTTTGCAATGGTTTCTTAGCCTTTTCACCCAAAGCACAAGCAACAAAAGAAAAAAAATAGATATATGGGACCTCATCAAAATAAAAAAAAATTACGTCTCTAAGGACTTTATCAGGAAAGTAAAATGGCAACATACACAATGGGAGAAAATATTTGGAAATCACATATCTTATCAAGATTTAATATGCAGAATGTATAAAGAAATCCTTCAACTTAACAACAAAGAGATAAACAACCCATTTAAGAATGGGCAAATACTTGAAGAGACATCTTTCCAAAGAAGATATACAAATGGTCAGAAAGAACATGAAAAGATGCTCAACATCATTAGCTCTTAGACAATAATGCCTTTTGCCTCATCTAGCCTGAGTGCCCTCACTTAGGAGAAGTCTGTGACTTTTCTATGGTCCCACAGGAAATAATGGAAGTGACATCTAACAGCAGCTCTCCAGACTGTCTGGAGCACTGGATTTCTGCCTTCGGTACCACACATCTTTACAGTAAGGCACAGAGCATTGTTAATGAATGCTTGAGGAATTAAGGAATGAATGCTGACAAATTCAGACTCTTTCTACTATTTCTTAGTTATTTATAGCTTTAAACTTACCCCAGAGTCTGTGACTGATGTTTTACCCAGTACTGAAAAATATCAATTACTCTTAGTGATTCCTAGAGGAGAACTGAGAAAATATTTTTCTATCCCCTTCTTGGATATTTAGCATCATTCTCCCAGTCACTTGGTGGTTTGGGTCCTGTTTCCTTGACATAATTTTCCCACTGTGGAGTAATTCAGTTGACTAGCAGTTGGATAACTTCCATGCCCCCATCTTTCCCAGTGGCTGGCATCATATTTTGTTCCCCTTTCTCCTACTTACTGTGACTTGAATCCCTGCCAAATCTCTTAAGTAATGGAATTTCTGTGCACAATTTATCTCCCAAAGACTGATACCTTCTATTGACAGCATTTGGTAGATGCAACTGCTTCCTTATTCTGGATCTTTTCCACTTCCCTATTACTAGACTTTCCTAGGATCAATGGCTTTATTTTTGCTGTGAAAGATAATCTGAGATTTTTACTCAATATGAACCATTTGCTGACAGTTTTCAGCTTATTTCTTTTCTGACTCATTATATGGTCGGTATGTATTCTTCATTAGAGTAGCCCATCATTATCTAAGCCCTGGTTTTCAGATTTAAGTTTTATAGAATTATCCATGAATTGAAAAAACTAAGGCTAAGGGGGTCATTCAAAAAGTGAGACTGGGTTTGAATAAGCTCACGAAAGGAGCAGTTTATACTGTAAGGGGGGAATTTCATCCTCTTCAGCATTAAGGAACAATAAGTTTGTGTGGTTATCTCTACTCCTGTGAGGTAGTAGTTTCCTTTCATATCTTAGTGGCTGTAGCTTGACTGGCTATATGCTGCCAACTATTTCTCCAGCTATGAAAAGCATAAAAGTATTAATGTGGATGAAGCTCATTCTCTATCCACAAACCACTTAATTCTGAGAGCAGGATGTGCGTTGTGACATTGATTGAGCACCCAGTGAGACTTGGAATGGGGCCTCTTCTATAAAATGGGGTGATACACTGTCTGGTTTGTAAGGCTATTATAAGTTTCACTGAATTAATATATATATAAAGCTCTTAGGTCTAAACCTGGCATATAGTAATCCCTCAATAAATAATAATTATAAATACTGGGTTTATGGGGCCAAATAATTAGTGGAAGTAAATGTTTATCAGTAAATATTGGTTAAAAAACAAGTATTTTCTTCACTGAATCAGCTTCAGCTATCAACAGAGAAAATGCATAAAATAGTAACCTTCTTTTTGCACTATATCCAAATATCTGCTTATTTCATGACTGGAATAAAGGTAACTATGCTCCAGAGAGGACTTGGTGAGAGTCCATAATATGACTGTAGATGTTGCAGATTCACATGGCAAAGGTGACAGAAAAAGTCAATGATACTTTTTTACATTGATCCTCGCCAACCAAAGAGGACACTTGTCAAACAGATGTTGAGACGGGAAAAGATGGTGGATAGCCAAAGCAGAAATAGGGGCAGAGATGGCCAGGGATAATAGAAAACTTGGCGAATGTATTAGTCAGCTGAAGGGGTGCTGATGCAAAGTACCAGAAATCTGTTGGTTTTTATAAAGGGTACTTATTTGGGATAAAAGCTTACAGTTACAAGGTCCTAAAGAGTCCAGCTCAAGGTTACTTTCTTACCAAATTCTGTTGCCTCTTGTTGAAACAAGATGACAGGCGACATCTGTTATGGTTCAACCTTCCTCTTGCCTCTTAAGGCTTCATGGGTCCAGCTTTTTCTGATCTCAACTGCAGGCTAGCATAAGGCTCATCTCTCTTCTGGGGGCTCATTTCTCTCTGGACTCAGCTCCTCTGTTCTCTTTACTAGGTCAGCTGTAAACTATCAGACAAATTTGTTCATCTCTCTTCCCGGGCTTCTGCCATGTCTATGGTGCTGTCTCTCTTTTTCTGTGTATGTCTGTGTATCTACTTCTGTGTTCTTGAATGAGCATCCATTTATATAACCTACTAAGGCCAGAGAGGGACTCAACCCTGCATGCCTTAATGACATGGAGGAATCAAAGCCCTAATCTTGATTTAATGAAGTAAACATAAAGCCTTTGAATTTAACACAATCAAAAGGGACAGGCCCAGAGAAACAGACCAGTTTACAAATTCTTTTTGGAATTCATAAATAATATCAGCCTGCCATAGCAGATAAGAGGAATGATCCTTGATATAATTGGGGAGGCTCAGTCAACAACTGAAGGAGTCAAAGGACAATTCTTAGTTCTCAAGTGAAATCCATAGATGTCTCCAAGAGAGATAAGCTGCTCTAGTTCTCAATTCTGCCTTTTTGGCAAGTAGTCAAGGGAGCTTTAGCTGAGTGGTTCTTCCTATTCCTGTCCTTATGGCCAGCCAAACTCTCCTCTGTGCCATAACTTAACAGCTATGTGTGACAGGGACTCTAAGTGGAAAGCTGTTCATTGTAGCTCTTCCAGCTGTACAGGGTAATTATAGCAAGAATAGAGGGAAAGGTCTTAATACCCACACTTTTCAGGGAAAAATGATTAGACTTGGCGATTGACTATGTATGTGAATTAAGGAGGGGAAGAAATATGGTTGAAAGTTATTACATGAATGGTGGTGCTAAAGCAAATGATAATGATCTGAAAGGTCTGGATGGACTTAGAAGTCTGGACAGATGCAATTTCACTCATGAAGAATTTTTCTTCAGGACAGGTGCAATTTCTTCCACCATTAGCGTCAGCACAGAGGGGGGGGGTTAGCAAACAAGGCCATGTGAAATTTATAAAGCATCATGTATGTGCAAGAGAGATGCCATTTAATAGAAAGCTCTCTTTCAAGTGCATTTTGCTGCAGACATTTTTTTCTCATTGCTATGAATTCATTTTTCTATATTTAGTTTACAGCATGCAAAAGCAAATATGGGCTTTGAAGAGAATTCTTTAAAATATTCATGTCTTCTCCATTACAGCTTGTATTATAAGCAAACTGTTATTTAGTTGCATGAAGCATACATAAATGTGTTGTAAATAACTTAACTTTGAGAGGGTTCAGGAAGTTAGTGAATAGTACTCGAAGCATATTCGAAGGAACTAGAATTTTGGAACAAGAACATTAACTCCCATTTGCCATATGATAAGAAGCCATACTACACTTCTTCACATTTATCAGAGTTGAACATTTTTAAATAGGACTTGCTTTATAAATGCAAACAAAAGTAAATATTATTAGAAGCTTTCCACGAACACTATCTACCCCAATTGATTACAATGAATTCATTGAGTATCTATAATGAGTTCACTAGGCTCTATGTGTGGCAAAAATTGTTGCTCACCTAATATTCACCCTTTCACTCTTTTTCTTACTAATAGAGTCCTGGTAGCAACCAGAGTGAGCCCATCAGACATAACTCTGATAATGGCATTCCTCTGTCCTAAATTCTGCACTGGACTCCCTGTTTCCTTTAGAGCTAGTAAAAGGCAAAGTTCTTACATGGGAATCTAAGAAGTACCACCTCATCTAGACTCCTGTAATTTCTCTGACTGCATCACCTACCCTTCTCCAATCTTCACATTTTCCAATATACCCACTGGCCACCTGATTATTCCCTCTCTGAAATGCTCCTCTTCATTATATCCAAAAGATTAGCTCCTTCCCCTTTTGCTGAATTGTCCCGTCCATGAGACCCACTTTGGTCACCCTTTTAAAAATCATACTCACCTACAACCTCCTGCCTCCCTGACCCTTTTACTCACTGATGTATTCTATATCAGTTATCATTCTGAGATTATATACATTTAGTGTGTTTATTATCCCCTCACACTAGAATAGAAACATAGCATGTGGAAGAATTTTTTCTACTTTGTTGGTTCATGAATCTTCAGTTCTAAGAACAGTACCTGGCATATAGAAAAGGTTCAATAAATATTTTTTTGCTGAATTGAATCACTGGGTGTGCCAATGGGTCCAGCTAAATACTCTACTTCCTTTAAAGATATAGGTCTGGCTCATGAAATCTTCTTCTGTTTTCTAGACGGTATTTTTGTGAAAATTTAAAAACTGCGTATTTTTTCAGTTTCTCTGCTAATTTGCCAAAGCTGAAGACATTCTAGTTCTTATCAACATCATTCTCTCATTCATATTTTATGTCTGGTTGGTCAACTAGCTTACTTATTTAATTCCAGTATATCTCTCACTTTTCCCCACGTTTCAATTTCCATTGCCACTTTTGAATTGTCCCCTCACTTCCTTTTAATGAATTATATTTGCTGAAATAGAAATCTTGTACTTATGTCACTTGACCATTCATATTTATTTACTCTTTACTTCCAGAATAAAGTACAAACTCTTTGTCCTAGAATTCAAGGCCCTTTAAAATTTGTTCCCACCATATCTTTTAGAAGTTATCTTCATATCCTGACCCCCTGTATCCATGCACCCTACACTTGAGTCATACAGATCTAATTTTTGCTGCCCAAATATGCTGGGAATATTCCTTCCTTTTTGCCTTTGCAGGTGCTGCACTTTGGACTAAAAGTACTTCCTCTGTTGCTGTCTATCAAGCCCTACTTATTTATATTAATTTTTAAGCATACAGATTGTGCTGCAGTAGCATGCAATCCCTAAAACCCATGGTTTTATACAATAAAACAGGGTTATTCAAAGCATGTTCCATGTACATCTAAGAGTCCTCCAAGCCCTTTAAGGACATTGGTGAAGACCAAAATGGTTTCAAAGGAATATTAATATGTTTTTTGTCTTTTTAACTTTGTTCTGATTTGAATTGATTTGCACTGAGTATAAAACACTGTAGGTAGGTATTAGGGAAACAGCCATTACACCATCTACTGGTCCCCTCCAGGCCAGGCTTGCCCCAATCAGGCTCTGGGCTTGAAATATTCCCTTCCTCAGAGGCTGGGTAATGAGCACGTGCCCCACCCAGATTCTTCTTCTTTTGGGTGATCCTCCCCTATTTAAGGGCACAGTGAACTTTTTATATTGCTTAAGCAATTATGTCCAAATGCAATTGACCCGAGCCCCACTAATACATGTTTCCTGACAGGGAAAGATGAGGGATTCCCCCACTGCAATGCAAGAGCCTGTTTGTGAACCATCACCCTGCTTTGGCTATGGGGAAGCACTCGCTGACTGTGGGAAAATAAGGCCCATTTCTGAAAGCTGATCTTCTCTATGTGAGTAAAGTGTTGTTCCAACTAGGGCTTATGTGTGTTGTGTCTTCCCTGGTGACTTTGATATCCCAGTATCATGGAGCTGGCAGAAGTGTTTGAACTCCTACTCTTGGTGACCGGCATATATTTTCCTTTTTCCATGTGGTTGGCATCCTCTCCTGGCAAATGCCTGAAACTTGGCTCAACAATGAGTAAAACTGCCTTAGCAGAAATCAAGGCAGTGGCTCCAAACTGAGCCACTTTATCATTATATTTTCAGTGCCTTGGGCTGGAAGTAGTGGGGAGGGGAAAAGGCCAGTTTCACTTAAGAGCGTCCCTAATTAAACAGTAAAAAGCATTAATTTTATTAAGCTAAATTTTGATTATTGAGTACAGGTCTTTTAATGTTCTGTGTGAAAAAATGGGAAGTATGCACAAAGTCTCTCCCCTGCATACCAAAGTATTTTCACTATCTCCAGGAAAGCTTTCACGCAATTATTTGAGTTGGAAGCTGAACTAGCACTTTTTCCCACCAAACACCATTTTACTTGAATGAATGAATGACTCACAGACAACTAGGTTTATTCAAATCTGGGTATTTGGCAGCCATTTTCTTAAAAATGAGTGAAGTGAGTTTGGCATTTCATGGAAAACAGCTGGCAGTTTTTCTGACCAGTGAAACATTTTGAGATGTTAATGAAAGTCAGAATTTTGGAAATCTGAATCTGCAGTTGTGAACTTGACCGCGTGCACATAAGATTGGTGGTGATATTAGCAAATGTGATTATTTTGGTACTGAATAATAAAACATGTCTGTTTAGATGTGTAAATTTCAAATGTTGTTAGGATAAGTTCCATGTACCCATGTGGCCCACTACGTAGTCTGTACTTAATAAATGCTTACTGAGTGCATGATTATATAATTAATGTTTCAATTCAAGAAAAGTGATTTACTCATCCAAGATTCAGAAATATCTGGATGAGTCACATTGGATAAATAAAATAAATGAATGTTTGACCAAACTTCTCAGTTTCAATTTAGACTTAGTAAATTTTAAACACAAGCTGCAGTGCACATAGCATACAATTCATAATATAACACTCTTCTTCCTTTCCTATGTTATATAATGAAGTGGCCTATGATCCTAACAAATATCGTTTTAACTTGAAACATTCTATCAGACAAAATGACTATGAAAATTAATACAAAACAGTGTGGATTCCTATTTATAATTTGCATATATATAGGATTCCTATTTATAACTTGCATGGATATATATATATATATATAGTTTAATATGTTGGCAATTATATTTATTGCCTACATTTTATATAGCATCAGGCATTTTCCAAATACTTTAAAAAAATGCTTTTCATATATTAATAATTAAATCTTCAAAATAACCCTATGAGGTGGTATTACATGTGAAGAAACAGAAACAAAGCCTAATTAATTTGCTCAAGGTCATGTATGTGCTTACCATATGTACGTTGCAGAGTCAGTATTTGGCTGAGGCAGTCCATACTCTTGACTTTTGTCTTTGGAGCAGAACTTTACCTTTTGTCTTTGGAGCAGAACTTTACCAATCAAGACACTATGGAGTTGAAAAATCTCATAAAAACATCATTAAATTCTATTTAATAGTATTTTATAGGTATAAAGACTTATTTTTTTTCTCCTTCAGGAAAGTACAGATTAACTTTTGCCAAGTGAAGGTCCCATGAGGAATTCACAATCACTTAGAAAAACCTCATGTATTTGTAAATCCCCAAATAGTCAAATATTTCAGAATTTGCAATGAAATCTTAATGATAAGGGCTTGAAATAGGGAAATAATGATGTGACTTTCTCCTGTATAGGTTTAGAAACTGAAGATGCCAAAAACAAATGCAAAATTAGATATGTAGATAATTAAAAGCCTGTGTAAATCTTGGGAATGGCAAAAGACTCTTATTAAAAGAATAAGCAACATAGTATATGCCAAGAATTTTTCCAAAAATGTGCATGTCATAGCTACTAAAATCATGAACACATCATCATTATTATCATTATCATCATCATTTTCATCAGTTGCTATTTTTTAAATATACTGGGTTCATGATACTGAGTTAAATGCTGAAAATCCATAAAAATACCCACAAAATTGCAAAATAGCTGAAAAAAAAGGAAACCACTTTGTGTTACTGAAGACATTAAAACGGTGGATCATTACTGGTCACAGCTTAATACTTGTGGCCACCAAAAAAATGACATTTAGTGTCTTGCAAATAGTTTGTATAAAAAGGAATCCTATGTGAAAGAGTTAACGTAGACTTAAAATCATCTGCAATCAACCCTGCTGAATGTTGGAAAATCTGACTCAATATTTGCAACCAATTAAGTTTTCCTATATATAGAGTTGACATTCTTGCTTCAAAAAAATCAAAGTGAGAAAAAATCAAAGTGCCTTTTTTCCTTATTGTTTTGCTGTGAGTAGATTTATGATTTTTAAATGGAAACCATTTTTTCTTCCACAAAAGGATTGAGATTTGAAATGGAGATTTGAAGTCAAAGTGACAACCTTTATATACATAAGCATGCAATCAAATTCAGTGACATGTTTGCTTAATTGAAAATAGAATGAGAATGTGCTTTCCTAAAAGCATAGTATTCAGTTTGCATTTTACAAACTAAAATTAAAACTAACAAAAGAAATCAAAACACAGTTGTTTTAATCTATAATTGGAATGTAGGGCAATAAATTGGAATTAAAATAAAATAATCATTCTTATCTTTTATCTTTAAGAGGCTGTAGAAAACTGTGGGTTATTCTCCATAAGATTTCAGGAAAATATGATGCACAGGTATATGTTTTGATATATAATGTGTTTACTTGAAAAGCTGGCATAAATTAATTAAGTATTTTTGAAATAGAAATACATTTCAATTGCCAAAAGGAGGTTGCATCAAAACAGCCCTGGCCTAAACTAATGTTCCTTTTATATTGAGAGTAATAACTTCATATGTCTGTTTAATACAGTGCTGCTTTATATATGCCTGGGTGTGCACTGGTTAACTGTTCATTTAATTTTAGTATTCATTTTAATTTTCTTTTTTTGGAGAAACTCAAAATGTCATAAATATTCTGGAAAAATAGATATTTAATGGTGAAGGCATACCTTACTTCTAGGAATTAGAACAAAAATCCTTCTCTTCAAACAAATAAATTAAAGGATGATGATTTGCATTTCAAAGCCACCCTAAGGATTCCTTAAAGAATGATTTCCCCTGATGAGTGTCAGAATCAACTGGCTCAGGTGTCTGAGATTTCAGTAAGATGCATACCAAAAACTTATTGCTCTAGTGCACTTGAAATAACCATGATTTATGAAAATCCTGTCACACATCTTACACACTTTCTCAGTTGCCGTTGGCTTTGCCTCTGACACTGGCCTTGTTGCCTGAGTGACTGCTCCTGTCTGTGGTGTTCACCTACCTAGGGTAGTCAGCCCTGCACCACTCCCTCAATACTGGAATAGAATGTCACATCTAATAGTATGTAAACTTTTGAGAAGTACCACCTGAGTCAAATGAAGCAACTAGAAATGCAGTGAATTTAACCTAGTTAGGAGAAATTTGCGTAACATGCAATAGGCAAAAGGGGGGTGCTGGGTGGATGTACCACTCTCTTTTTTTGTTACTATGGACTGCTCGAAGTAAAAGTTCCTCCATTTAGCCTCTCTGGAGATGTACATCTTGGCTGAATGGACACACTTGCCATTGACTTGTTATGCTGCTTCTGGGTTCATCAAGAAGACTTTGTAGGGAAGCGGATGTGGCTCAAGTGATAAGGACTCTATCTACCATATGGGAGGATTCGGGTTTGCTCTCTGGGGCCTCCTGGTGAAAAAGAAGAAGAGAAAGCATGCCTGCACAGTGACCCAGTGCTGGCATGGCAAGCCAAGTGCCTGTGCAGTGAGCCAAGTGCCCATGTGGGTGCCTGTGTGGTGAATGAAGTGCCCACATGGTGAACTGAGAGCCTGCACAAGTACCCAGCTGGTGAGCTGAGTACCCTCGCAAGTGCCCACATGGTGAGCCAAGTGCCCATGTGAGTACCTGCTTGGTGAGCTGGAGCCAAGTGCCCATGCAAGTGCCTGTGTGGGAGGCGAGTGTCCACGTGTTGAGCCAGGGCCCACGTGTTGAGCCAGTGCCTGTGGAGTGAGCTGAGTGCTCACATGGTGAGCCAGTGCCCTCGCAAGTGAGTTACGCAGTAAGATGATGTTGCCACAATAGAGAGACAAAGGGGAGATTCAAGGTGAAGTGCAGTAGAGACCAGGAAATGACGTGGTGCAATTGACAGGGAACCTCTCTCCACATCAGAGATCCCCAGGATCGAATTCTGGTAAATCCTAGAGGAGAAAGATGAGAAGAGGAGACAAAAAGAGAAATAGATACAGACACTCACACAGCAAATGGACATAGACAGCAAAAACAGCAGGTTAGGGGAGGGGGAGGGAAAGAAAAATAAATAAAGTACATTTCTTTAAAAAAAGAAGCCTGTGCAATGCTTCTTACCCTTCCAAGTTTCACTATTTTTTATATGCACAGATGTTATCCTGTATTTTTTAAAGAACTCAGACAAAGACATTCTAAATACATACATTTTTGAAGAAAAATATTATGTTAAGGCAAATACACTTGAATTTAGAATGTATCTTTACCTAAAATCTACTGGAACGAAATAAGTCACAGAAAAAAAAAAAAGAATAATCCAGTCTTATTAAAGAAGTAATAATACAGAAGCCAATAATTGCATATGGTATACAAATTAGCTGATATTTCCTTTATCCTTTTGACCAGTGCTTCTTAAATCTTCCAGTTCACAGTCTTCTTTATGGGAATTAAAAAAAGAAATCCTTGAGTTCTGTGGCAGTTTGGAATTATTTTATGAATCCCAAAAAAGGAAATATTATGTTTGTAAAGTAATCTGTTCTGCTGAGTGTGATATCCTTTGATTGCATTAAATTCAGTTGAGGTCCTTTGGTTAGATTACTTGCCCAGATTAATTTAGGGATTTAGATTGTACTACATCACTGGGGTGTGACTCAGCTTGAATCCCTGCGCCCTTGCAGGGTCTCATATAAGTGGAAACAAGGAGAGAGACTCACTCAGATATACACAGGAAAAGAGAGCCAGCATATTTGATTCTGCAACGTGAGAGAGAGAAATGAAGAAAAACGAAGTCCCTAAGAAGCTCAAAGAGCTAAGGCCCATAAAGAGAAAAGCCCTGTGCTTGGTTGCTCTCAGCTGAGCTCCAAAAGATGGTAGATTCTGGAGGGGAAATCAGAGACATCTTCAGAGATCAGTGGCTACTGTGTTTTACCATGTGGCAACAAGAGGCCAGTAGCTGACTTTGATGAGAAAGCATCTCTGCTGATGCCTTGATTTGGACATTACATATCCTTGGAACTGTATACTTTTACCCCCAATAAATCTCCGTTATAAAGATTTCTGGTACTTTGCATCAGCTGCCCTTTGGCAAACTAAAACATGCGCTTTTTTCTCATTCCACTTATGTGCAAGTCCCTATCAATTCCCAAAAGAAAAATAACTTTTTTGGGTAGGGGGCAGTATCAGATTTGTTTCCTTGCTATGGTGAACTGCAAAAACATCCTAAAGTGTGGCAGAGTTGGGATTATTACTAATTTATGGATTTCATCAGCAGGAGTGGAAATGTGTGGTCTAAGGCAGCCAAATGTTTTAAAGTTGACAAGTAAGTTTCTAGCATGACCTACCTGTGGTGGTTTGAAGCTGAATGTACCCTCAAAAAATATGTTCTTGAATTTAACCCATTCCTGTGGGTGTGAACCCATTGTAAAGTAGGACCTGTAGATTAGGTTATTTCAGTTAAGGTGGGGCCCAGCTCAGTCAGGATGGGTTTTGATCCTACTACTGGAGTCCTTTATAAGCAGAGTGAAATTCAGACAGAGAAATCCATGGGAAGTAAGAAGCTGAAGATCAACAGAGCCCAGAAGAGAAGAGAAAGACCATGATTCTGCATGTGTCTTGGTATGTGCTAGGGATACAAAGGATTGCCAACAGGCAGCCCCAGGATGCCGGTTTTTGAGAAGTAAACATTGCCTTGGTGACACCGTGACTTGGACTGTCTTTTAGCCTCAAAACTGTGAACAGGCACCCTATTAGTGGGACATGTTTTGGAAAACCTAGTCCACTCCTAGGTTTTCACTCAAGAGAATCTGTATTTTGTCTCTATTTGAGAAATTAAAAAGAATTGAAAATATACATCTATACCAACAATGGTGTATGAATGTTATAGCCACTTTTTTTGTAATGGCTAAACACTGTGAAAAACCCAAGTGCCCATCAGTTGTTGAATGGATAAAAAAATTGTGGTGTACAATTCTATACAAGAGATAATAATGATCTATAATACACACATGTATTAGTCAATGTTCAACAGCAGATATCTGTAAAGAGTATGAGCGTTTATAAGAGTCTTTCAGATGACTGTGGGGATGCACAAGTCCAGGTTCTGCAGGCAGGCTGCAAATCAGGGGCTCTGATGAAAGTCTAATGAAGGTCCTTGATGACTTTCCAGGAGATGTTGGCTGTCCAGACACAAGCAGGGAAATTCTTTCTGAATACTGAAATCACTTCCTGTTTGAAGGCATTCAACTGATTCAATAGAACATCACTCATTGCTGACTGCAATCTCCCTGGTTGATCATAGATGTAATCAGCCATCTATGCAGTAAGCTCACTGATGGCTAAAGCCCATAAATGTTCTTGTATTACAATTGGCCTAGTGCTTGTTTGACCAAACAACTGGGCACAATTACTGGGCCAAGTTGACACATTAGCCAAACCATAACAACACAACAATTGGAATCTCAAAATAATTACACTGACTGAAAGAAACAAGATAAAAATAAGTATATACTGTGTGATTCCACTTAATAAAATTCTATAATATGCAATCTAATCTACAATCAGTAGTTGCATTTGGACAGGGAAGAGAATGAGAGGGATGCTAAGGAGGCATGAGGAAACTTTTGGGCAAGATTGCTATAGCCAATTATCTTGTTTTGTTTTGTTTTTGTTATGGTCTTACAGGTATATACATATGTTTTCATTTCCTATATTGCTCAAGCAAATACCAAGCAGAAGGGATGGCTTAAACAATGGGAACTTAATGACTAGTGATTGTGAGCCCAGGAAAAGTCCAAATCAAGGTATCATCAAGGCGATGCTTTCTCCATGAAGACTGGGTTTCTGGGCCTGCCTGCTGATAATTTTTGGTTCTTGGCTCCTCTGTCATACGGCAATGCACATGGGACAGTCTTCTGGCCTCTTAGTTTTATTGTAGGGTCCACTGAATTTCAGACTCTAACTTCGCATGGCTTTCTTCCCATTTGAATTTTGTTTTGTTTATAAAGTAATTTAGTAATAGGATTAAGACCCAACCTGACTGAAGTAGGCCACACCTTAACTGAAGTAAGCTCATCAATAGGTCCTACTTACAATGAGTTCACATCCACAGGAATGGAGTAAGTTTAAGGACATGTTTTTCTGAGATATCTGTAGCTACAAATCACCACAACATATGTCAAAAATTTGTCAAATTGTGCACTTCATAAATGCAGTTTACTGTACCCCAATTATATTTCAATAAAGCTACAAATTAATGCCAATCAAATATTTATATTTATCATCTATGCTATCTATTGTTGTGTAACAAATGAGCAGGCACTTAGTGTCTTGAAACAACGTTTGAAGTTTTCATAGTTTCTTTGGATCAGGAGTCTGGGTATGATTTAGATACATTCTCTACTTCAGAGTCTCCCATAGGCTTCAATCAAGTAGTTGGCTGGGCACTAGTCATCTCAAGGCTTAACTAGGCAACTAGGGAAGGATCTGCTTCCTAGCTCATTCATAAAGTGTTTGGTAGAATTCAGTAACTTACAGAGTGTTGGATTGAGAGCCTTAATTCTTTGCTGGCTCTTGGTGGAAGGCTGCCCTTAGTTTCTTGTCAAATGGACTATTCTGTCAGATCAAGTGAGAAGAGCCAGGGAAAGAGAGAGAAAAATAGAGAGAAGATGGTGGGAGGTGTGAGGGTATAAGAAGAAATTCATAACCTAATCTCAAAAATGATATTCAATCACTTTTGTGATATTCTATTCATTTGAAACAAGCCAAGGGGACAAGATACCATAAGAAAATGAATATCAGGAGGTAGGGATCATTGGCATCCATTTCAGAAGCTGCCTACATATGATCTCAGAGAATTTATAAAGGACTATTGGAATAGAATATATATTAATTCATTGTACATTTTCTCCCAACACAGGTCAATTTCAAAAATAATAACAATCGTGAAGCAGTGTCTGAGAAAAATTTTTCTTAAATGAGTATTTTGTCATAGCAGCATCATTTTCAAATCATTTGATTTGCATAATGTCTCAATTATGCCATGTTTGGTGATATGCATTTGTGCCCAAATTCAATCGAGTAATCAATCACTATTTTATATGTGCTTGGCACTATTTGTTATGATAAAATATAAACTTTTTAAAATTGTACTCTTTCCCTAAGGAACTAATGATCTTGTCGAAGAGACAAACCAATAAAATGTTTTAAAAAATCTGAAATAGACAATACATGAAGTGATAAACTGCATGATACAGACTCTAAATAACCCAGAGTTTGTCAGAGGAAAGGGAATAAAACTAAAATGGTGAAGAGCAATTTTATTTAGGAATTGAAACTTGAGCTTACCTTTGAAAAAGGGCAAGTAATTTTGTTATTCATCTGCCTATTATGTACACAATCATTCTTTATAACTTTTGGGAGGATTATCACTTGTATATTTTCTGGCAAGAGGAAACACCCTATTTCGCAAAGTATAGATTATCTCCATACCAACTGGCATGTAATGCATTGGTGAATGACCTATAGCTTTGTCTATAAATTGTTCCTATCCATAATTTTTAATGAGAAGCAAAATAGACAAAGATGAAGTGAATTCCTTTGCAGTGGTGTGTGTGTGGTGTTATATTCTTTGCTGTTTTCCCCCAGCATTGCTTTGATTTTTCTTGGTTTTCCAAGCCTAGTTTTCCAGTCTCCCTGTGACTCTATGAGCTACGAATGGCCTTCCAATAAATTCCTCGTTTGCATAAGACAGATAGCATCTGTTTTTCTTGCTTGCATCCCACAATTTTGTTGTCACAACCAAGTCATATAGTCAGAGAACAAGCTGAAATTGTTTCAGATTAGGAAAACACCATGAACAAAGAGCTTATGGCCCTACCATATATTATTGATTTTAAACTATTTGGTATTTTTCAGCATAATTAATAACACGGACAGATGTGTATGTCTGAGCTAGTGAGCATATCTGTAACAAGATCCATGAAGTAAACAGAGAATGCTAATTAGATAACACCTGTCTCTGATCAAGATGAATGTGCATATTTTCAGTCTTAAAATTTGTAAACGCTTTGTACAACTTCATGGAACTAGGGACTAGAAGAAAGTCATATTGGCAGTGCTTGCAATCATAACAGAAGTATTTCCACCTGTTGCTCAGTCTGTCCTCCATGCAATAGCTTCTCTACCAGAAAATAGGATTTGTAATAGAGAAAATATCAGCAGAATGATCAGTTTTCCATGATTTGGGGATATAGAAAGGAAAGAAAGCAGATGCAATAGGAAGTTTAATCTAAGACTCGGACTGGTTCACATTGGCCTATTTACTTTTCATATCAGGTGTGTTAGTCTGCCCAGTGTTTGAAGATGAAGGAGAATTGCTTGACTTTTCAGAACCTGCCCTGTCTCTAGGCATGTACTAGTACTTCCAGAGATGGAATGACCTCCAAACTCTGCTACGTATCAGATATTTTACTCCAGGAGTATATGTTGTTTGTTGTTGCTTTATTGCAGATTTTCAAACATAGAAAAATATTTATAAGGTATTAACATAGGCTTTAAAAATAATATTTCATTACTGCAACCTGGGGCTAGGTGGCTTTAGGAGGGACTATAAAACCAATAAAGCACTTAGCATAACATAATATGAAAGTCAAAGTAAGTCTATAATTAAAACATTTAAATCCATCTAAAGCCATTTGCATATTTAATTACTTTCACCTCTTTTAGGACCTTACTGATCTAAAAGAAAGATTGTTATAGACCAACACTGGCTTTATGCATATTATTGAACAGTTGGCTTCTGAAATTTGTGAGATTCATTTCCAAAATGAAGGCTGAAGTTTTAATGCGACTCCTGTAGCATTCTGTTTCTGCTAGACCCATAAGTACCAGAAGTGTAGAGTTAACAGTGCATTTCATTCTGACTTCATCATTTTCTAGTAAACTTAAAGAGCATTTTGAGAAGAGTACATAATAAATGTATTCAGACACTGCAGCTGTTTTTTGTCTGTTTTCCAAACACATAATGTGCTAATTTGGAAAAAAAATCAACAACAGCTGCAAATACATGTCAACAGCAAGGTCTTCCAGGGAAAGCCCTAATAGGTTTTGTTAATCAGTGGTGAACCAGGTGTGAATAAATAATTAACCCACTTGATAACAGAGCCCTGTTGCCACTGCTGCTATAGCTATAGTTTTGATAGCATTTTCTTTAAGTTCATGATTTACAGGCAATATTTAAAATGAAAAATATTTACTACCAATTCAATAAAGTAAAGTTATTCTGCCTGGACAGAATTTTTTTCATGTAATGTTTTCATAATTAGTTAAACTGCCCTTTGTTTTTTTATTTTTTGAAATTTAAGTTTACTAAATAAAAAAAATAAAGTAAGATAAAAAATGGAAAATATTATGGATCTCAGGAAATGGACATCAGGTAATTTAGAATGTATTTTTATCTTATAAATTAAGAGGATATCTAATAATCCATTTCATTGGCATATTTTTTTTTAAAGAACTGAAGGCTGTTAGTCTAGAAATGGTTAAGCAAAATTAATCTCTATAGAACAGGGCACTATATTAACATCTTGATTGCTACATCTTCCTTTTGAAGATAGAAAATGTAGCAAAAAAAGAGTCAGCCTCTTTACAGAAAGTGAGCATGAAATGCATATCAGAACTCTGTTGTTATTACCCTTAAATACTGTATGTACTATGTATAAAAAAAACAAGTTAGGTGTATTTTAAGTACTTATTGTGTAAAACAGTAGAGAAAAAATAAGATGCATGAACTAATTTTATTGAGTACAAAATTTAGTTGAAGAAATCTTAACAATTGTGGATATTAATAAACAAGGCACAGGAATCATCATTTTCTAGAATCATGTGTCATGGACTGGCTTAGAGTAGGGCAGTGGTTCTTAAACAGTGTCCCAGAACAGACAGTATCACCATCACCAGGGAACTAAGTAGAGAGGCAATTTCTCAAGCCCCGTCTCAGACCCAATGAATAGAACTCTGGAGTAGGGCTCAGTGATGTGTGGTTTAACAACCCTTTCAGGTGATTTTGATGCTTGGTAAAATTTAAGAACCATTTCTTCATGCCTGTCACTAATTCGTATAACAGGATAATATTGGTTGCCAAGGACAGAGTTGGATGACTAAGACTCACATCTGGAGTCAAGAGCTGTTTGGTATCCCACACACGGCTGTTAGAAAACCCACCAGCTGTTGGGACATTCTACTGGTGGGCTTACTGAGAAGCATTATTTAGCAGAAAAGTTGCTTGCAATCACTTTTTTTGTTTCCTGTTGATGAAAGAGCAGGACAACGTGGGGAAAAGTTACCTTTTGCCGAAGTACAGTGTTCCCAAGCAAAGAATATTCTCTCCCTGCTTCAACTCATGAGAGTTGAAGAAATTAGAGTTCTTTACTGCCCAATGTTAAAGATGAGAACTTTAATCAATTGACTATTAAAGTTTACATTCACCAAACTCTCACTCTTCCAAGGAATAGAGGGATGGCTGATGACCAGTCAACTAAAATTTGCCATCAGCAGAGTGCCCTTGGGTGTAGTGGTTGGGGATGGCTGCATAACTAACCATGCGAGCAAGCTTATGGAGGTTTTCCACAGATGAAATGAACACACCAGAAAATGTTAGGCTTGGAACATCTTGCCCTTTCTTTTACAGTAGCATTTTTCTAAAACTTCCTTCAAAAGAGGGCCATTCATTGGATAAAGGACCGTATGGCAGGAGACTATGCGGTAGATGGAAGTGGCCAAACAAAACCAGCTATCCCTGAGGAGGGGGATTCAATCTCTGTCTGGAAAGGACCCCAACTCCCTAAAACTAACCAACTTTTACTTCTTGTTAATAAGATTACTCTTAGCTTTTGGGTGGGAAGACACTCCTCTCTTCTCCAATCTTCAGAAACATGGCATTCCTCTAAAAGTTGAACTCTTTCCCCCTCTGAATCCTTCTGTCTCATCTTGAGGAGGGGTGGTTATGGTTGAGAGGTAGAGCAGGTGGAGGTAGTACATGTTGTGGAGTTCAGCAGCAAGCCTTGTGGGGATCTGGTTGGTGGTTTTTTACGTAGCAAGGGGTATGATCTATTTCTGCTCACAGATAATGGGATTTGTATCCAGGTCCAACACTTGATACACAAAGACATCCTGTCATACTCATTATCTGATCTTTGGCCAGTCAAATTACTTCTCTTGGTTTCTGTTTCTTCACTTTTAAATGTAAACTGTCTGAGTTGGAATGAATGAAGGAATATTTCTGCTCTGTCTACACAAGGTCATCTCCTCTGTATGCCTCTGTTTTTGTGTCTCCTCTCTCAGATTAGGGGGTCACCCTATTTCAGTATGATCTCTTCTTATTTTCAGATAAGATCATATTTGCTCATACAGGCTGTTAGGGTTTCAATATATCTTTTGGGGAGACACAAGCGAACCATAACAGTGGTCATACCTATCTTCTCCATGATTTAGAAAAGGCTTGTTTCTTGCAAGGGTGCATTGGATAAACTAAGTGAGAATTCCACTTTTCAGTTGTAAGAGTGCACGATTGGGAAAGCAGTCATTAAGGTTTGGGTATTCGATTTCTGTCTCTTTCCCTTTTCAGCTTTCTCTCAGTTAGTTTCAGGATTTGTCCTGGGAGCTTGGAGAAGGCAAGAAAGGACCTTTGATGAAGTCGAGTTACACTGAGTTGAATTCATTAACAAATGATGGAAGATGACATTACGGATTACAGCCCTTAAAACCATATATTTTTTGAGCTCTATGACATTATTTCCTGAACTTCTCCAAATCTCTGTTTTCTGGAAAACATGTGACAGCTCCCTATCAGCTGCCACTTGGCTTATTAGTATTGTATACACTTATTATATAACATATATTATATTATACATATATATATACATACATTATCATTTATAAACAACACTTTCAACCCTCTGTCCTAATTAGCTCAAGATGCTATATTCTGTTAAAAGCTTAGGGTCTCTTTAAACATATAATAACAGTAGAATGAAACGGATAATTTCAGGCTCAGGGTTGGTAGATTGTAAAGCAACTCTTGGCTTGATACTGAAAATTTAGGATGTTCAAGTCCCAGGAGAAGAGAATGGGACATGAGTTAAAACGATGTCCTTATAAGACATGGACATGGAGGTGTCTATGCAAAAAGACAGATTCCCCCAGGATTTCTGTTTAGGAGGTCGTGGTGGGAATGAAATAATAGGGAACTTGTTCTGAAACGGCATTGGCACAGTGATTTACATTAAATTGATAAGAATTGCTCATCTATACCAAGTAATGGGCAAGGGTGAGAAAGGGGAGCATAAAACTTTCCAAATCACTTTTTTGCTACCATCCTCTTACTGGCTATGTAACCTTGAGGAAATCTCAATTCCCTCATTTTTAAAATGGGGATAATAATAGTGCACAGGAGGTTATTGTACAGATTAAGGAAATGTATATTAAGTACTTAGCATGACATCTGGTATATAGTAATTGTCAATAAATTGTAGATTTTTAAATTTTTAAACATATTATTATTGTATTAAGAATCTGAAAAATGATCAAGAATCTAAAAATGATAGTTTACCAAATGGGCCACCCATACAAGTATCCAGAATAGAATAGAATACTTGGTTGGGCATTTATCATTTTCCCCCTGAAGAGTTTTACAGTTTCTTCTGGGTAAAGGTGGCCTTGTGTGCTGATTATATACAAGAAATAATTGCTACTAGCTGGCAATTTACAGGTATACTTTGTTTCAAAATGAAGCATGTATTCTGAAAGGTGACAGGGGTGTTTAAATTTATTTTAGCCCATCCAGAAATGTATTCTCCCTGACTTTGTTAGTAGACTCTGACTGCTTATTTTGTTTCCCATGAAATTGAGGCAGACTTTAAGTTCTTATTTATTTTTAAAGGCCCAGGCACATATTTCTTTTTTTATACTACTACAAAATCTAGTTCCTTGAAAAGTACACATGTGCATAATATTGAGCTAGAACCATTCATCCTATAAATGATACTTAGCAGATAAACAAAACACATTAACATTTAAACAAAAATGAGTCTTGCCCCATCATGTTACTTACTTCTGATATAAGACCAGCGAGAAAGAGGAACTGAGCAAAAACACCTATCAGGAAATATGATTGAACCTGCAGTAAAGCTGGATTCCTGCGATGGGGAAATGCTTTATAAAGAGGTGTGACTGAATTAAACACCTGGTGGTTGCAATATCAAATTAAGTCACCTCCTTTAAACTCAATTTCACTCATGAACTAACTGTAGATTTCTTTCTTCCTCCCTCCAGCCCTCCCTCCCTCTTCTTTCTCCCTTCCTCCATTTCCTCCCCCTCTCTTTCTTTCAATACATTGTGAAAATAAACTTGTTGACCAAAATGGTTGTAAGGGGGCTCTCAGGCAAGGAAAACCTGGTTTCAAAAAGACCACATTATTATGTCTTCCTAATTGATAAGGCCACATTCTATCATCATATTCATCTCCATAAATTAATTTTGGTAAAACCATTTAATAATATCTGTCTTTACTCATATCTTTCCAAAGTGCATGTGACCAGTTTATATCATTTACCCTTCTTCTGCTGTCTCTTTCAATGAATAATAAATTTAAAATAATAATAATCATAACAATATAAAACTACCATGAACAATTATAGCTAACCTTTACTAAATGCTTTTTCTTTAAGAGGCACCATCTTAGGAGCTTTACATACATTAACTGGTTTCATAAAGGAGACTTTTCACGATGTGTACCTGTAAGAGCTTCCATTCCCAAAGCCTGCCCTTGATCTAGTCACTACCAGTGACTCAGAGTTCCTTGAGATAACTAGCCTATTTTCCACCTCTGAATCTTGACATGTAGTTTGCCCTTTGCCTAGAACACTCTCTCTTCCTTCTGCCTCAATTCCAGTCATTCTCTAGGACTGACTTCAGATATTACTCTTTTAAGGGAGAATTTCCTTACCCACCAAACTGTATTGGAGACCTCTTCTTTGGACCCAAACTAGTGGATAACTCAATCAACTTAGCCTTTTCCACATTGTTTTGGAATTGCTTACTTTCTTTTGGGAAACTTCCAGTGTACTTTATGCTCCTTGAGTAAATTTCCTAGGGCAGAGTAGATATCCAATACTTATTTGTTGAAACAATGAATAAATGAGGCTTTTTGTAATTTTGTAATCCCATTTGGGTGATTTTCCAAATAATCTCTGGATTATAAGGCACAGCATGAAAGGGAAAGGAGGGAGGGTATAGCACAGTTAGAATATTTAGTCATTGATGAACAATTTGCTTTTTGTGAAAATCTTGGATAAGTTGAAAAAAGCTGAGGAAAATATATCCTAAAGTATTAGACAGTTAAGTCTAAGATATTGATGTTAAAAAGTCTTTAGTCAGGGCTTCATTTAGCCCTTTAGATATTGAAGGATTTTCAAATCCATTTAAAAAGCATTGCCAAAAACATATTGGTATGAGTGATTTAAAGCTAATGGTAAGAAAATTGAATGAGCACAAAAGACAGAAAACTCCAAACTAGAATAAAATATGCAAGAAATGAAAATCTAAGTTGCTGCATCAGCCTGTAGAATAAGTTGACTGCTTGCACTTTGGCAAAATATATTCAACTGTTTCATGAGCATAACTAACTTTAAATTTCCTTGTTTTTAATGGGTTTTCAGTGATTATGATACATAAAGTTTGACATCTTTGAGGATTGATATTTAAATAAGAATCAAATAGTGTTTAAATAGCAAACAAATTCTGCAAATGTTTAATCTATGACTTTCAGAAACCAGATACAGAAATAAAAACCATATATATATTTATTTTAAAATAAGTATTGAACACAAATCAAAATGATGTGTACTATAAATGGCATGCATTATTTATAGAATCGATTACAATCAGAAGTATTACATATGCACGTATATCCATTATGTTAAATAGTTTTAAGATATTTAATGACTAAAGACTTTCATAGCAGCGGCAGAACTAATTATAAAACGAATAAGCTATTATCCATCTTTCTAGATGTTTCTGAAATATCTTTGAATATTTAGCATTGTTTTGAGAAAGATGCTGTGTATTAGTTTTATACACTTGACAGCAAATTAAATTTATTAATCAGGTTTGCATTTCTTTTTTTCTCACTAATTCACACCTAGAATGATTCAGCTCTAGAATAATTATCTAAAGGATTGTTCTTAAGATGATTGATATATGAACCTCTATTTCTGTTGAAATACTTTAAATGTCAGTAGCTTTAGTTATTCTATATGCATGTTTTACCCAAAATTCAGATGGGACTGAAACTGGGCCTGTAATACATAATGATTAACATAGAGTAGAATATTTTTTCTAAGTATAAGGAAAAAGCAAATAGACATCAAGCTATTTTCCCCTTTAACTGTGAAATAGATGCTCTGTTCACTATTTAAATATAAAGCCAATATTTTTTCTTTTTTAAGAAAACATTTAACATAAGTGTCCCCCTTTGTATTTCTATGATCAATGTTAGAAGTTCATGAAACATGGGCTAAACATAGTTAAAAACATGGGTTTTGGTAAAGCTGTCTGGCATATGGTGTACTCAATAAATACTTGGTGAATGGAAGGGTTCAAATTCTTTCCCTCCCACTTATTATCTATATGGACTTGCACAAGTACTTAACCTGTCTAAGCCCCAATTTATTCTAGAAAATGGAAATATTTGTGATGACTATATGATATATTTAGACAGTGCTTAGACTTTTTCAGTTGTGTTCCTCATTATCGCTTTGTGGTCTGAAACCCTTCTTTTACTATCAACCCTGAAAGCAGGAAGTGTCTGTATGAAGAGGAAACGCTTTAAATGACGACATGGTTTGCTGGTGGTAAAGCATCCTGGTAACAGCTGGCTACAAACACTTATCAAAAGAATGTGCCTCTCTTCAAAGCATTCATCAATCTTGGCACTCCGTGAAATCAGATATAATCTGATTGTAAACTATCTCTCTAGGGTTTACTGTGAAAAGCTGCTCAGGTCTTCCAGCTAGCAGAGCTGCTAGGGGTGCCTCTTGGAAGGCAACAATTAGGTGAAATTCATGCCCAAAGTGTAACAATCATGTTAAAAGATATTCAGCTGCCCTGTCACATGTGGCCTATCGATACAAAGATGAGAAACATTGAATTTTTAGCACAGAGATTTCTTCATTCTACTACTGAAAATAAGATACTTTCCCTCATGGGGAAATGAATCTAAGGATGTTATGGCAAATGGTAAACTAGGATCAGATTCAGATAGTTTTGGTAGTTTTCTTTATTCCAATACCATTTCCATGAAAATTTTAATGTAAGTAAAAGGAATAAAATATTATAGTTTAAATATTCCAGTCAATAAATTTCTGTTGAACTTTAAAACAATTGTAAAGTTAGTTGTCAAAACTTTATGGACAATGTCAGCATTTAATTTTTTTTTTTTAAAACAAGGCAGAATTTTACTGATTGCTTCTAAATGGTGTAGAGTTCTTTCGTTCATCATCCTTTGCTGAATTGTTCTATAAGCAAAATTGTTCTATAAGCAAAGTTTTCCAAAGTTGCTTGACTATGTTTTTAATATAAAATTTTTATTTAAAGAAATCTTTAAAATTTAAAAATAGGTTGACATTTTCATGGCAAAAGCCTAAGAAATAGATGTTTTGATTATTATATAAGATGACTGGGAAGCATTTAGAGTTTAATCAGATGTTGTGAGGAGAATAGGTGGTCACTTCAGTTTTTCTGATTTAGTTTTATCTTTTCTGGTGGTGAAGAAATTGAACTTTTTGTTGGAATGAAAGTGCACACACATAATTAAAACTCTTTTTCAGATATGTGGTTTTATTTTATAGTAAAGGACACTTCTTTTCTGTTTATAAATCTAAGCTCAGTAATTACCAGCAGATATAAAAAAGAGCTATCATTTATTGTGGCACTCATTTTTTATTATTGATATTGTCTGTTTTATAATTTGTTTTGAAATAAATATCTGCCTTTGTATACCTGGGTCACAAATCTCTGACAGGAAATAACTAGCCAAAGTTACAGTGATGATAAGAGGTAGAACTGAGATTTGAACCAAGATCTGCACATTCAAAGCCTGTGCCTTTTAACCACCATGATATACTGGACTAATAACTCATAGGTGTTGCTAGTTGTGAATGCTAAAGCAGATTATGTTTGCAGCTTCACTGCAGAGTGTCTCTGATTAAAGAACTTCTCCATAGTGAATCTACAAATAACTGTTTCAATGCCAAATGTGGCAGTTTGGGCTTATTTATGAATTCCAAAAAGGGAGATTATGTTTGTAAACTGGTCTTTTTCTCTCGGTGTGATACCCTTTGATTGTATTAGTTTCAGCTGAGATGTCTTTGATTAAATTATATTAAGATTAGGGCTTTGATTTGACCAAGTTAATGAAGTGTAACTCAAGTTAAGTCTCCGCCCCCTTGGTGGGCTGATATAAATGGACACTCACTCAAGAAGACACAGAAGAAGATACATAGGAAGAGAGAGCTCCATAGATACCAGAGGAGAGACTGTCATGACCCAAAAGAGCAGAGTACTTTGACCCTGTGGCCCTGGGAACAGAGAAAAGTCCTATGCCAGCCTGTAGCTTAGAGAGAGGAAGTCTGAATCCTCACAGATATTGGCAACATCTTGCTTCAACACGTGGCAACTGATCTTAGTGAGAAACCAACCTTGAGTTGGACTCTTTAGGGCCTTGTAACTGTAAGCTTTTACCCCAAATAAATACCCTTTATAAAAGCCAACAGATTTCTGGGACTTTGAATTAGCACTTGTTTTGGCTGACTAATATCCAAGTAATCTTTGTGTAAAAAGGATGTGTTCATATATAATTAAAAAAAAATCTCAAGTGGTGTAATACAAAGAGGGAGGTAAATGTCTTGGAAGAAATACTTTTAATAAGTTATTAGATTTTTTTTTTCTATATTTATGCTTCAGTTCTCAGGCTTTCATTTGTCTGTTTTGCTTTGCTTTACTTTGTTTTTGTTTTAATGTCTCGAGACCCCCTGCACCACGTCATTCTAGGTTTAGGTCAAGAAGCAGCACCAAGGGTGTCTTGTGTAAGCCTTTTAGAAATGCAGACACTCAGGTCCAACCCAGCTGTATTGAATCAGCACCTGTCTTTCATCAAGTTCCTCAGGTGCTTTACAAACACTTAAAATTTGAGACTTACTGTCCTTGCAGGCCTTCAGAATACTTTTAAATAGCCTTGGAAACAAGACCGTAAATACCAGTGTTTATAATCTCTCATGGCTCAACAGCTCTGTTTTGATATACCTATCCTTCCTAATGGGAGCAGAAGCCTGTTCACGAATAAGCAGTTGTCAAGCCTGTCCTGGTTCCCAGAATCAGCAACTCTGTCTTCCTCATAGTTAAGATCACTTGATTTCCATCTATGGGACAGCCTCACCTTCCTCCAATTTCTGGGATCACCCCTTGTCTTAATTGTCTAGGACTGCCTAACTAACAACAAACTAGTTATGTAGTTTAAAACAACATATATTTATTGCTTCACAGTTCTGGAGGCTAGAAGGCTGAATCCAAGGTGTCTGTTCATTTAGGGACCTTGAGGGAAGAATCCTTCCTTCAGGGAATTCCTACCTTCTGGTCATTTGCCAACATCCTTGGCCCAATCCCTTGTCACTGTCTCTACTTGAAAGAACACCAGTCATATTGGATATGGGCCCACCTTAATCCAGCTTGCCCTTAGCTTTACTAAGCATATACTCAAAGATCGTACTTCCAAATAAGGCCACTTTCACAGAACTTGCCTTTAGACCTTGAACATATCTTTCTGGGGGACACAATTCAACACATAATAACCCTTAGCCAGGAAAGGAATTGCTTACCAATGTCAACCTCATATTCTGTAGTTTTACCTCAAGAAATCCATCCACACTGCTCTACTGGTTCCTGCAGTTTATATAACTGACTTCATTCTCGTTCACTGCCCCTGATTTTCATGCTAATGACTTATGTATTGCACCTTTCCCTCTTAACATTTGTATTTCCTTTTCTTCTTTCTACCTCCCTTTCTGGAGACTGGTTATGCTGACCTACTGTTCTGCCAATATTTTGCTTCCTGGATTTTCAATTGTCACCTTTTAGCTGGATCGCTATGCTTCTATCTGCTCAGACTTTTTACTACTTGGCTTTGGTATCCAATCTAGGCAAGTTATGCAAGCACTAATTTTGCTCTGTACTTTGCAACTTAGTCCACTCTCTTTCCAAGACCTGCAAAGGAGGTACATTTCCTGTTCTAGGGGTGGGTCAAATCTAAATTGTAGGGATGTCCTAGCTTGATGCAGGTAATTAAGCTCCAAAACGTGACACTATGCCCAAAGCAGAGTAACAAATATAGATCAACTTGTAAGAAATTAGTTATTAAAGATATATAATTGTTTAAATGTACACATTAACTATGATCTTGAAAAACTTATGTTAAATTTTCAACTTTATGTTCTTTTGACTTTTTGATGATGAAGGGTTTGATTTTCAAAACTACTGAACTTTAAAAATGTGGTAACTTTGGTTGCTTTAGACATTTTATCCAGACTTCACTAAGAGCAGATGATATTATTAATTCATTATGTGAAATGGAAATTTTGGCAAAAAGAAAATCTACAAAAATTCAAAAAATATGATAAAGGTCATTCAGAAAATTATATTTTAAAGGATAAATCTTTGGCATTAGGTCTGTTATGTGACTGAAAGACAATAAAAACAACCTCAAATCTATGCTGCCTGGTCCTTTTCCTGACTCAGGATTATTAACATTTTTAGGACATCTTATTTTTGATGCAGCGAGCCTATCACAAACTTCCTACAATGAAGACAGAGCAACAGTGGACTTTTCTTCAAACCTACTTTTGTGACTGAATTTTCTTTGCTCTGTGCTTTAGAACTGTCTAAATCCTGCATGAGGTCTAACACCTTGGAACAAAATGCCTTCATTTCTTTCTGTCATATTACATTTAATCACCTCTATTATCACTATCCCTTCTAGAATTCACTAAAATTCTCTTTTCCACCAAAAAAATGCATCTCCCTTGGATTAGCACAAAACTAATTGCCATAACCTTCTTCTCATTGGCCTCCTTGTGTCTTTTTCTTCTGTGTAAATTTTTCAGATCATCTAGGATGCCTCCTGCTCCCATTATGTCCATTTCTTTCATGGACTTATGCAACTTCTACCCCCAAATAAATAAAAAGATAAAGAAAGAAAATTGTTTCCTATCATGTTTTAAAACTTTTAAAATGGAAGAATATAGCTGCACATGCACACACATATATATACATTTTAATTACACATACAAAAAATATATATACAAATATATAATATGCATATATATGTGTGCATACACATATATAAGTCACCTATATGGGAAAGTGCCCATAAGTGTACAGATCAATGAACTTTCATAAAACGGTTACATATATCATGTAACCAGATCCTATCTCAAAGAAGTGAATATTTCTGCCCTTTAACCACTTTTTACTAAGATTAAGATTTCATTTAGAGTTGCCCTTTGTACCATATCCTTCACTTCCATCATCAGCATGGGTTAGATTATGCTCAGTAATAAATAACTCCAAACCTCAGTGGCTTAAAACAGTAAAGTTTTTTTTTGTTTGTTTGTTTTTTTTTTTTGACAATGATATATATCTGTTGCCAGACATTGTAGCTCTGCTGCACATTACCTTATTCATTATTTGACATGCATTTTTCCTTGGTAGGATAATGAATAATGGAGAATTGCAATCAGGTGCTTGAAGGGTAGCATTGCTTTTACTCTTTAAAACTGTCTTCCTTTGTATTCTACGCAAGCCCGTATTTGCCTAAAAAGTTGGTCCAATTTTCTAGTTTATAGTTACAGACATTGTCATCCTGAACACAATCAGAGCCCCATGTATTGCATATGTACCATGTGCTAATAAATACTTTGTTTAGTACCAGAAGTCACACAGCATAAATTGGAGACAAAACAATCTGTTTCCTTGACTCAAGGGTCTTAACATCACATTAGAAGATTCTATAGGGTTTTAACTTAAGAGTCCACTTTTAACCATTTGTCTGGACTATGCTAACAAAATTGCATTCATGGCTTGTACCTAGAAGGTATGGGGCCCTTGAAGTTTCTCTTTTATGTTTAGAGGATTGCAGGATAGTTGGGTAGTTGAAAAATATTTTGCTTATATAGTCTAAGGTTTTTTGGTTTTTAAATGTTTTGTGTGTGTCATATCCAATTAATCATTACTTAACTCTAGTTCACATATTTTCCTCTTATATTTTCTTTTAGAAATTTTACAGTTTTATATTTACATTTGGGTCTATGATTCACTTTGAGTTAATTTTTGTATATGTTAAAGGTATGGATCAAATTCTTTTCTTTTTGCATTTGGATATCCAATTGTTCAGCACCATTTGTAGAAAAGACTATATTCTTTACCCACCAACTTTGCAGCTTTGTCAAAAATTAGTTTCCCATGTAAGTGTGGGTCTACTTCTGAAATCTATTCTGCTACATTCATCTATTTTATGTTTATGCCCAAACCACAGCTTCTTAATTATTATAGTTTTGTAATGTCTTGAAATTATGTAGTGTTAGTCATCCAAATTTTTCTTCTTTTTCAGAGTGGTATGGCTATTCTAAGTTCTTCACATTTCAAGTAGATAGTAGAATCAGCTTGTCAATTTCTAAAAAAACAAAAGCCTGTTATGATTTTTATTGAGATTACATTGGATCTACAGATATTTGGGGAGAATTGATGTCCTAAAAATATTATCTTCTGTACCATATGTCTCCATTTCTTTTGGTCTTTTTTAGTTTATTTCAACAATGTTTTCTAGTTTTAAGTGTACAACTCTTGCTTATCTTTTTTTAAGTGATATGTACCTATTTTGTGGTTTTGATTAATACTGTTGTAAATGATGTTTTTAAAATTTCAATTTCTGATGCTGTTGTGTAGAAATAAAATTGGTATTTACTGATTAATCTTGTATCCTACTACCTTGTAAAAGTCAATTATTATGGTTCTAGTAGTTTTTTTGATAAATTACACCCAATTTTCTCTGTAGAAAAACATGTAATCTGTGTATTAAGACAGTTTTATATTTCTTTTCATTCTGGATGCCTTTTATTTTCTTCCTTGCATTATTGCACTGGATTGAATCTCTAGCACTATGGGAATCGAAGTTGTTAAAGCAAGTATCTTTGACTTATTTCTGATCTTAGAAGGAAAGCATTCAGGCTTTCACCATTAAGTATGATGTCAGCTATAGATTTTATTTTGGTAGTAGATGGCCATTATCAGTCTGAATAAATTTACTTTCATTTCTAGTTTGCTGAGAGTTTTTGAGATATGAATGTTGGAGTCAGCCAAATGTTTTCTCTATGTGTATTTGAATATTCATACAATTTTTTCTTTTGTAATTTGTTAAACCAACTTTGCTTTCCCAAGATAGACCCTACTTGGTTGTGATATACTTTGATTTTTTATATATAGGTGGATTCAATTTACTAAATTTTTGTTTAGAACTTTTAGAACTATGATCATGATGGTTATTGGTCTATAGTTTTCCTGAAATGTCTTTGGTGTTATTTCAGGGTAATAATGACAACATTGAATAACCTGGAAAATTCTTTCCTTTGAAATTTTCTAGAAAAGTTTGTAGAATTGGTTTTTCGCTTTCCTTAAATATTAGGTAAAATTCACAGTGAAGCAATCTTGACTGTGATTTTCTTTGTGGGACTAACTGCAAATTCAGTTTCTTTGATATAGTATTCTTTAAGCTGTGTCTGTTTCTTCTTGAGTGTGTTTAGGTAGTTTGTGTTTTCTACTTTGTTTTTTTCTAAGCTGTCAAAATTTGTTGGCATAAATTTCATGATATACCCTTATTGTCTTTCTAATACCTGTAGAATGAGTGTGGACATAACCTTCATCATTTCTATTACTAACACTGGTAATTTTTTTCTTCTCTATTTTGTCTTAGGTAGTCTGACTAAAGTTTTATCAATTTTGATTTTTTTCAGAGAAGAAATTGTCATTTCATTGATTATCTCTCTTGTTTTCCAGTTTTCTATTTCATTTGATTCATTTGATTTCATTTGATTTGCCTCAAATAATTATTTCCAATGTTCTGATTTTTTAGTTCACTTTGATTTTTTTTTGTACTAGTTTCTGAAAGCTGAAGCTGAAGTAATTGATTTGAGACCATTCTTTTTTTCCAGTATATTTGTTTAGTGCTATGAACTTCCCACAAGTATTGCTTGTGGATTTCCCACACATTTTGATATGTTCTGTTTACATTTTCCTTTATGTCAACCACTTTTTATTTTTCTTTTGATTTTTTCTTTGATACATGGATTATTTTGAAGTATGCTATTTAGTTTACATCTATTTGGATGATTTTTCAGAGACCTTTCTCTTCTACATATTTAATTTAATTCCACTGTGTATAAAAATCCTGCTTTTATGGCTTAAATCCTTTTAAAATTTTTAACACCTGGTTTATCCCTCAAAAAATGTTCCCTGTGCACTTGCAAATAGTGTGTATTTTACTCTTATTTGGTGGTGTGTTCTATAGATATGATAAGGTCAATTTGATTTATAGAATTTCTCAAGTCTTCTATGTCCTTATTGAGATTTTGTCTACTTATATTTTCAATTATTGAGAAGGAAGTATTGAAATCTCTGACTATATTATTTGTCCTTGTTTATTTCTCTTTGCTCGTCTAGCAGTTTTATCTTTATGAATTTTGAAGTTCTGCTGTTAGGAGCACAAACATTTAGGATTGTCTTGTCCTCTTCATAAATTATCTCTTTAACACTGTAAGCTGAAGTTCTTTATTTCTGGTAATATTATTTGCTGTGAAATCTAATTTTTCCTATGTCAATATAGCCACTCAGTTTTCTTTCAAATAGTATTAGTATCTTATTAGTATATCCTTTGCCATCTTTTTACTTTAAATCTATTTGTATCTTAATATTTAAAGTATGTTTCTTGCAGACAACATATACTTGGGTCTGCATTTTAATTGAAACATTTAGATGATTTACATTTAGAGAGATAATTGGTATGGTTATATTTAAATCTATCATCTTGCTATTTATTTTCTATTTGTCCTCCTGGTTCTTTGTTGCCCTTTTCCTCTTTTTCTTCCTTCTGTTGGATTAACTGATTTTTTTTTATGACTACATTTTATCTCCTTTGTTGACATATTAGCATAATTATTTATTGTGTTATTTCAGTATTTGTTTTAGGGTTTCTAGCATATAACCTTCATTTATTACAGTCTACCCTTAAATGATATTTCCCCCCTTCTCAAATAATATAAGAAACTTACAATAGTATAGTTTAATTTCTATCCTCCTGCCCCACAAACTCTAGATTCTCTGGTACCTTTATCTGTGAATTCTAGCTGCCTTGGTCTTACTAAACTCTCAGTGCTGTTTCCTCAATTCAGGAACCTGAAAGTCTTCACCTGGGCTCCCCATTCCTGCTCAGTAGCCTAGAAACTCTTTCAACAAAGTAACCTTGACAAATGTGGGGCCTACCTCATTGATTTCCTGTGATAGGCCTCAAGATATCTATATTCTAATCACTGGAAACCGTGACTGTTATCTTATATGGCAAAAGGGGTTTTGCTGATGTAATTAAGGATGGTGAAAAGGAAAAAATCTCAGTTTTATTTCCTGATATTATTCCCTTCTTTTTGACTGAAGCAGGTTATTAAATACTTTGAGACTAAATTCCACCATTTATAAAAAGGGTATAATGTTTGATGATTGATGTAAATTATGAATGTAAAGGACTTACCTGATGCTTGGCACAGAGTAATGATTTAATAAATATAAATTCCCCAATTCATAAGTTCTTCTAAAAGACAGAAAAGTCTTATTTACTATAGAAGAATTCTGGGAGCTACCTGTTAGGCCCACTTTAAAAAACAGACAGGGAAGGGGAAGGAATGTTTAGAAGAAAGGCACTCTGATGAAAACTCAAGTGTTAAAGAAGCAATCATCAATTTCCCCATGAGAAATGATGTTCTATATTAAAGCTGAGACTTGAACGGTCCGTGGGGATTTTCAAATTGGAATAAATCCAATCCTTTAGCTTCCAGGTTGAGCCAAAACAAGAAGCCAAAAGACTTCTGTTCCAAAGAAAATATTTAGAATGATTTGGTTAATTAACTTCAAAGTAACTCCAAAAGCATTTGGCCTAATTCGACCCCCTGATGGAACCACCCTTTCCCTTGTGAGCTGTGGGATCCACATAAAAGGAAAGTAGTAGCTACTGAACGCCCGGCATTTATAATTTTAGCCCTTGAAACACATGACTTCACAATCCCCACACCTTTTTTCCTCATCCCCTGACCTCAGATCTGCCTACTTGCCACAACTCCACTGCTTTTTGTCTTTGGCTGGCCTTTATGTCCCACAGGTGTTCTTCCTACTGATAGCTTTTGTCTACATATGGTCCAGAAACTGCTGTCCTTTAGAACCTTCCTGGACTCAAATGGGAAACACCACACAAAGTATAGAAAACAGAATGAGAAAATTGGAATTTTATGTTATATAATATTTTAAATATTTAAATAAATTTAAAATTATATTTCATATAATACTGACTCTGGAGGTAGGTAATCTGGTTTGAATCTTTGCCCCAGTAGTACCCAACTGTGTCACTTTGAGAAAGTCCATTCTTTTTTTTTAGTTTTAGCTCTCTTATATGTAAAATGGAGACAATACTAGCACGTACTTCATCGAATACCTACAAGAATTGAAAAACTCATATATGTAAGGTACTTACAACTGTTTGGCTGGTAATGATAAGTAGTAAGAAGTGCTAGACCTATTTATAATTATTAGCAGTATTTCAAAACATAACAAATATACCTTGCTAATTAAAAGCTACTTTTGCTTTTATTGTAGTACAGGTTTATATTTAAAATATTTACTTGAAAACACAAAAAAATGAATTAAAAATATTTACCAAATTTTGGTTTATTTCTTTTTTCTCTAGAAATCCTAGATGTTTAGTTCAGATAATCCTATCTTTTGATGCCACCATTCTGATGAAAAGTATAAGAATTATAGACCAAGTGGCCTTTATAAAACTGCTTTTGCAAACACAATGCCATATATTACAGAAAGGTAAGGAGATAGGGGATCTGATAAGTCCCAGCCTTTAAGTAATATTATTTAATCCATAAGGACATGAATAAATGACCATGGAAATAGGCTATATAAAGAGTGAACTTTGCTTATATGTAAATTAAGACTCCAGAGAATATCTAGAATAACACTTTTCTAAATATATGCCTGCATATCCCCTGGGGATCTTGTTAAAATACAGGTTCTTGATCAGTAGATCTCGAGTGGGGGCTCAGAGTTTAGCAAGCTTCCCAGCAGTGGCTGTGCTTCTGGTTCTTGAACCACACTTCAGGGCAAGATAAGATATGGAGAACTGTAGCAAGGACAGACTAATAACTGAAACTTATTAGTTGATTTGAAATCTGTGATTGGTTCCTAGGTTTATGTTTTGCACACATTTGAAATGAAAATATTCTGTTGTTTTGAGGTTCTTTCTAAATCACAGTAGTAAAATATATCCCATGGATAAAATTAACCCAGGGAAATATGATGATGTCATCTCATTAATCATTTAGTGCTTGTTTAACAAATATAAATCAATTTTTTTGAAGTAAATATGAAGTTGGCAATTGGCTGATTGTGATCCTACATAAAAATAGTGCATTGAAAATGGGATCATTTTAAAAATCATTAAAATAATTTCATTTTCTATAGAATACCTAAAGTTTATCTCCTCTTTCTCCAATTCCCTGGAGAGAAAAACAAAACAAAACAAAAAAAGTAATTATCAGGCCTATTGACATGGATAGTGATATGTCCATATATATTGCCTATAAAACAAAAAACAAAATACAAAATCAATTAATAATAATAAATATTGGCTGAGGAAATATCTGATCTGAAGTCTAAGCTTTGAAAACTTAAAATCAATATCAGTAGATAAAAGGGAACAAATAACCAATATTCGAATAGATTTTAAGATAAAAGATTCTGGGAGAAGATGAATATTTCTAATTAAGGTATATTTTAACTGGAAAAATTAATATATCCCAACATTCCATAGAGTAGGATCAAATAAATGTCCTTCAGAAGTCCAATTCCAAGGATAATTATTTTTGAAAAAATTAATTCGCTCATCTCTTTAAAGAATGACTTATAATTTACTTCATGTGGGCAAGCTTTCTAATTCCAGGAGATCTTGATTTTTCCCCAGCTCACATTAGTGTCCATATCTATTTATCCACTGCTCTTCAAATTCCCGCCTCTATTTGAAGGTTAAGATATTTTGTCTTAATGAAATACTGCCTAACGTTTGCAATGCCATGCAGTAATCGAAATACATTTTCAATAAAAGGCTATGAAATTGGTTTGCTTCTTCAAAAAAGTGCTTTGGAAATAGGAACAAAGTGGGGGCGAGAGGGTGGGGGAGTGATCCAAGACGGCAGGCTGCACTCCTCCTTTAGAAACTGCGGGAAGGTGGGCAGGCTTGCTGGGCATAAGGGAAGCTGCAGACCACAGGGGCGATTGCAGAGGGCGCCTGGAGGGGGGCGCCCAGTCGGCTCTGGGAGATAGGGAAGCCGTGTGAGTAGGGTAAGAACCCGGTGCGCGCCCGGCTCCCTTGGACAGGAAAGCCAGGGAAGTCATCTAGCTGGCAGGCAGGCGCTCACCGGGCTCTGAGCGTGAGGAGAGCCACTGGACGACCAGGTGTGCACGGGGGTGCGCAGCAGGCTCTGGAGGAGAGGGAAGCTACCGGAAATCCGGTGTGGAGGCTGGCACCCAGCGCGCTCAGGGTGAGGGGTGATCAAGAGAGAGCCTGGTGCCCAGTCGTCCCAAGGGAGAGGAGAGCCGTGGTGCAAATGGGTGCGCTGCCGCCGGCTAACCCGGGGCGATGGCTGGTACCAAGCCCCTTCTGGGGGAGAGGGAAATAGGAGTGGGGAGGAGGAACCGGCTCTTAGCCAGTTCTGGGGAAGAGGAGAACGCCTAAGCACCAAGGAGAGGGGAGGGCGGAGTGGATCAGGCAGGCTGACACACATCTAGCCAGCGCCTGGAGAGACAGGAACCCCGGCAGAGATTGGGTGGACTGACAGGTGCCAACAGGTCTGGGGTGGGGGAATCCGGAGAGTGAGCCAAACAGCTGTAAGGCCGCCAGGTGTCTGCCTGGGGCAGGCGAGGGGACCCGCAGCTTCCAGAGAGGGGACCTAGTTAGGGGTGTTTTTTCTTTCCTTTTCTCTATATCCGGGACCTTGCCTGTGGGAAGTTGTGCCAAGGGAGTGAGTGGTTGTTGAGCACAGGCAGCCAGAGATTGTTGCTTGTGGCCTGAGAGGGAGGTCTGTGGCTTTTTTTTTTTTTTTCTCTCTCTCCTATTTTCTTTCTTTCCTTCTCTCCCTCCACCCCTCCCCCCCCTGCCACGTCCTCTTTTTATCATCTTCTCCTGCTTTGTCTTAATTTCTTTCTTCTCTTCTCCGTTCTCTTGTCTTCTGTCAGAATGTAAAAGAGTTTTTATGATTGAAAGATTTCAAAGTGAGTCAGGAGGTCATTCCAAGGTTACGCTTTTGCATCCCTCAGGCAGCTCTCACTAACTGCCACAGTAAACAAAACTTCATACAGGGGTGATCACGAGGGCTGTAGAAATGACACCATGGGGAAGGCACACAGCCTCATGAAGTCAGCAGTCCATCAGTAGGCCTTACCTTGGACTATATGATAGAATCTGTTTCCCTAATATGACAGAGTTAGACTCATTTATAATTTCTCTAGTCATGATTCTTCTATGCCTTTTATTTGAACTTATAATTAGCACTATACTCATTAGATATATGTCTCAGAGATTTAAATTTCGGTTTGTTCATATACCAGTGGACCCCTGAAGCTCAGCAGCGTTGCAGTCAATACTACTCTTCAGTTTACTGGGCTCGTCCAAGACAACTAACAAAAGCATGATGGATAACTTCCACACCCCCAAATAAGGAGTATATACAACTGCAAGTAAAACAGTTCCTTCCATCTGCCCCATAGGGTCTAAGACTGTTCCTAATCTGAAGCAGAGTGGGCATTGTCATTCCAAAAGCCTCAAAATTGAGGAATAAACAAATATAAGGGTGTGTGTACAACCACAGACCAAAGTAGACTTATTAGTATTATATTAATGGAAGAACTTGCAGCTATGATATAAAGATATTTGTTACATAGTTCTCATGGGAGGGGGAGGAAAGACTAAGTGGAACATGGGACATTTTTAGAGCATTGAAATTGTTCTACATGATATTGCAAAGGCAGATACAGGGCATTGTACATTTTGTCAAAACCTATAAAACTGTACAGTGCAAAGTATAAACCATAATATAAACTATAGACCTTGGCTAATAGCAATGCTTCAATGTTGGTTCATTAATTGTAAAAAATGTACAACACTAATGTAATATGTTATTAATAGAAGGAAATGTAATAGGGTAGAAATGTAATAGGGTAGGAAATGTAGAGGGAGTGAATTATTTGGGAATTCCCTAACCTTTCAGTGTAACTTTTTTTGTAATCTAAAAACAAAGTGCATTAAAAAAGTGCTTTTCCCCCAAAAAATTTCCTTTAATTTATTTGATTGATAGTTTTAATTACTGAAGAATTTCACATTTGGATCCAGCTGCCTTATAATGCTATCTCTTGCTTTGTTTATGACAATGTTGGATGTTACCATGAAAATTATTTTGCTACCACAAATTTTGCATTTTGATTTTGATGTAATATTGAGAGGATTATGGATTTAGTTGTTCAGAATTTAAAAGATTTCATAATAAGTTGATAAGGAATAAAATTTTAAACACTAAATGGTTCAGAGATTTATGTTTCAATGTGAACATTTCCAGGGCTCTTTTTTCTGTTATGAATATATTCATTAGAGGGAATAATACAGTTTAATAACCTTTAAAAATACGAAGTAATTTTATTACAATTAAGCTAAAAAATGATTCCTTCAGTAAGAAAAAAATTGATTCACTATCATTATAAACGGAATCAATTAAGCCCATTAAGTATAAAGTCATTTGCCATCTTATATTAATAAAATTCATATTCTTTATTATATCCAACCAATGACTTTCCAGATACCTCAATTCATTTAATATGAATTTGGTTAGCCTCTAACAAGTGCCTGAAAGATGTGAGTGGTGGCAATGGGTGTGATTTATCTGTATTTGAACTATTTAGGAGACAGTGATCTAGGTACAAGGACCTGGGATTGACCATTGCTCTGCTTAATTTCAGGATTTCATTAAAATGGAATATTTTGACTTCTGAAAAGAGAAATATTTTGAATAACAGAAGAGCAGAAAATCTAGGGAGTAAGTCAAGCACTAGGTTTTGGGTAGTTAACTACTTTTCCATATGTTATTTTTGGAGTAATGAGAGGAAATTTGAATATGTCTTTATCAAATTCTCATTTTGACGTGCTCATCATTTTATTCCGCTTTCTGCTAAGACATCACAGTCTCATAGAGCTTCCCTTGATCATTCTATGTAAAATAGCAATTCCCAACACCCAGTATTTATTCTATTCTTTCCCTCATAATACTAATTACCACTTGACTTTATACATCTTTTACTAAAAACTATCAGTCCCAAACCAGTCTAATAATATTTCCATAAGGGAAGGGTAGGGGCATTGTCTATTTTACTTATTGCTTATTACTCATTACTCATATGGAGCAATATCTGGTAAATAGAAGCTGCTCAATAAGCATGTTTTCTTGAGTAACTAAATGGATGCACTATCCACCATGGGCCTGAGGTAAGCATGTAGTTATTTTTGGTTCATTGGAGGGTCATATGTCTTTGAAACCACCGTTGGACATACATGGAGTGGTCAGAGTTTTTTTTTTTTTTAATTTTTTTAAACCTACCAAAGTAGGGTCAGTCAAATGTGTGAAATAGAGCATGGACTCATCTCACACCCACAGGGATTCTGTCTTTATATTTTATGTCTTGATTTCTAACCTTTCCTTGCTTTACAGACTTTTTCTTTTACAATACTATTCTTTTTGAAAGTAAAACAGGATTGCTAAACAGTGACATGGATAAAACCAAAATAAATGATTCTTTATTGTACAACTGCAAAGTTTTTCACAAATGGTTAACAACCAGAAATAAGAGCAACAGACAAAAGATCGTGGGTGAGGTTTCTGAGACCCTTCTATTCTCATTTCTTTACACAATATGCAACATTTGAGAAACACCTTTAGTAGGCTTTCTTGTTTATATTCATATCATTGTTGCTGAAAAAGATGAGCTCTTCAGAGTCCTATATTTTTTTCATTATGTATAGTTAGTGTTAAAAATATTATTTAATGTTTCTTGAAAGAGAAAGTTCTTTAATACAATGTCTGGCAGTCCAAATGAAAGTGCAGAGCAATTCCACTTGGGACAAAGGGTAAATGCTAAAGGAAAAACAAATTTAGCTAGAGAATGATCTTCCTGGATTTGTTTTTCTTTATTTATGTTTCCATCCATACACCGTGTCATTGCGCATATGCCTCTGGGCACTGTTAGAAACCATCAAGACAATATTAACAATTGATCTTCTGCATCTAACTCAGGACAAAACCAACCTAAATCAATAATTTTACCATTCTGCAACACTTTGCTGTAATTTACTTCTAGGGTAATTTATTGTGTATGTGTATGAATGAATGAAAACTTTATCCCCAAGAGTGTCCTCAACTCAGCCTTAAGGCATGCTTGTGAAAATGTCATTCTGCTCATTCTTATATGTTCCCTGCCCTGGACAGCTAGAATTTTGTATCTACAATTAATTTCTGTAGATTTCAAAGCAAGAGAAGTGTTCCACAGATATAATTTGTATTCTTACACCAATTCATAAACTTAAGGCTTTCTAATAGATTTACAAAAGTTTCAGCATGAGAAATTCACTTTACAATCAGTTGGAGACTCTCAGGGGGTCGATTTTTAACTGGGAATGAATGAATGACTGTGAGAGAGATAGACTCAGGGCTAGAAATTCACTTTTCCATTTCACTTAGGCCTGGCTAAATGACTAATCGTTGTGGTGAGAATACAGAAAGGGAGTTTCCGTTAAGATAGTCTCCAGCGGTTTAGAAAATGAATCCTGTGGTTACATGATGGTTTCATCAGTGTCCTGTAGTTCTGGTCTGATTTGGCCATTTGGGGACAGGTCTAAAATTTCTTGGTCACTAGAGTAATAGTAATGGAAACTGATGTTACCAACCAACAAACAAAAAACATGACTTAAGGCAAATAAAAATTACAACTCCTCAAACCCCATTTTACTACCTAGAAGTAAATTATTTACAGATTAAACTCACATTCTAGGGCTGCAGCAGTAACAACAGTCTTATTTGTGGCCGAGTCCTCGGTGGATGGAGGAGGTCACTGTAGGCCATGAATGGTTCTGATGCGACTTTGGCCTAATTAATGACCCTAAGAAGCCATTTGGCCCTCCAGTGCTTCTAGCATTCCTTCGTGTAAAATGAAGGTAAGGGTTCCTGTCCCAAAGCATTGTTAGAGCAATAAAATGAGATTGTGGATAAAAAAGGGCTTGAAAATACTATTGCAGAGCTTTTCAAAGAAACTATAAATAAGAACATGTATATGTATATATGCTACATGTGTGTATGCATAAACATATTTATTATAATTTGCCATATTTATATACACACCTTGGTATATAAATTTCAGGACTTCATGTTGTTATTCAGTTTATTAAGCAACTTGTGAAGAAATTAAGATTTGAATAAATACTTGTGTATGGACTTAGAATAAAAAAACTGTAATTAGAAAAGAGGTCGATCATGACAGTTATTGTAAACTTAGAACTAAGTTTGTTTGGTCATCCATAATCATTGAACACTTTTGGATAGATATTGTTAAATCTCCTCAAGTTACAGATGAGTGGAATCTTAGGTTCTTCCCAAAGAAACTTATTACCAGGTATTAAAGAAGGCATGCCCATAATTTTTAATGAAGCCAGCTTTCTAAGATTTTAGACATCACATTATCTTCCTTTAAGGCTTCTTTCAAGGCACAGACAGCGGTATTCAGGCTGCAGAATTTAGTTAAATTCCATGCATAAGTGAGATAATAAAATCTGCCTGGATACCAACTCTGTCAGAGTGCTAAGCTTTAAATGCTTCGAGTCTAGGCTACTTAACTCATTTGATTCTGATAATTTCTTCAGACAAGTGCAGAGCTACCTATATATTTCTAGCCAATTCATATGTTTTGACTTCCTCGCATTCTACCATTGAAAATAATCTCTAATACCTATTATGTCAATTGACAGATGACCAACTCTGTTGGGAGCATGATCAGAGATAAAAGAAATTTATGTCTTCTCTGATATGGGTTCAGGATTTCACTCTTTCTATTGAAAATCAAGCATCTCTGAAGAGCATATTCCTGATTCAGATTCTTCAGATCTACAAACTACCAATAGAACTACCAATAGAAACCTGTGGGTGTGAATCCTTATACCTAGGACCTTTCGATGAAGTTACTTCATTTAAGGTGTGGTCTGCTGAATCAGGATGGGTCTTAATCCTATTATTATAGGCCTTAGAGAAAAATAAAGCCACTGAGGGGGCTACCTGAAGCTGGAATTCAGCAGAACTCAAAAGACAAAGGAGAAACCAGAAGAAACCTGCATGTGAATTGCTGTGTGATAGTAAAACTGTGGACTAAGGATTGTCGAGCAGCCAGCCCCAGAATGCTAGAATTGCCTTGATGATGCCCTGATTTTGGACTTCTCCTAACCTCAAATCCATGAGCCAATAAATTTCCATTCTTTAAGCCAACTGATTACATGGTATTTGCTTTAGAAACCGAGAACCTAAAAGTATGTCTAGCACTTTGCCTATGTTGAAGGATTTAAAAAGTAAATGATCAGCAATATAAAGGTTCTATATTCAGATTTATCAATATATTTCACTATTTCATAGTCCTCATCAGTATACCGCTCAACTGGTTAATTCTAAATAGTTCTATGATGTTAATCTTGAAAATGCAAATTTGTCCCAACAAGATTGATACATTATGAAACAATTTAGGCATAACATGAATTTCTTACTCATTTAGGGGCAATTTTGCCCCCAGAAACACTAGGTGAAGGCAGGACACTGCCCCCGATAACGGAGCTCAGCAGGATTCACACATGCACACATGCATGCAGCTCAGTTGCCTCGATTCACTGAGCCATGCTCATCCACACCTGGTGTTATAACTCAGTCTGATTTTTTCAAAAAACCCTCCTGCCACTTTACAACAACTCAAAAGGTGCAACCCTTCCTATTACCATGTCTATAAGCAAACTTTGGGACTTTACAAATGAAATGTCGTATTTATTATCATGTTAATGTATTTCTTTAGCATTTAACATGTATAAAACCATGCCATTTTAAAAATTAGGCTCCTTTTTGAAAAATGTGTCACAGGTGAAATTTTTGAATGTTGTGCATAGCTCAATTTTTGCCATGAGATCCACGGTGGGTATTTATTACCTGACTTGGCATTCCATGGTGATTCCTAGGCTTTATTGCAGAACTGACTATATTTACAATGAAACATTCTATATGGTGTTTAGAGTTCCAGATGTTTAGAGTTCCAGTAGAAGCACAGTTAGCATATAGGCCTTGTGTGGAATCTATGAACCTCTTTAAGTACTCCACCTTTCTTCTTGTAAGTAGTGATAAGTGGTACATGCACATTTGGTTCACGCTGTGTTGGGGGAAGGTAAAGGAATATGAGTATGCTTGTAGATAAGCCTGGGTGTATGTTAAAAAAAAGACAAGATGAGTTTGTTTTTCACTTTACTTGGAGTTTTCCTTGAGTGTTAATTCTTTTTCCCCCAGTCCGCATGTCTCAGTCATACACATCACAAACTCGCAGTATTAATTGAGTGAATAAATATATGAATAGATGACCTAGAAAAATAACCTCAAAAGAAAAAGCTAGAAATTTCCCCCTGCATACACCAGGGGCTGAGCAAGTTTTGTCTGATGAGTAATGGTGGTATCTGCCAGGCAGCTGCTGATAGGAATTAGCCAAAGCCACTGCATCCCTTGTTCAATCCATGAGGACATTGACTGCACCTTTGTTTGAAAACAGAATATATGATCTGCTGTTCAATCTTACTTAAAAGACCTTTTGGCTGATCAACAGATAAGCAACAATTTATCATCATGTTATTTGAATTGAAGGAAATATTTTAATCTTGTTCTTTTTCCCTTTAGTAGATGTAATTATAGAACTAGAAAAACTGAAAATATTAAAAAATACAGTCTGAATGATATTCAGCAAAATACATAGAATATGTGCTAATTTGCAGCAAGTTTTAATTTGTCAAATAGTAACCATATGAGTGACCTAGAATGTCACCCATATCCACTGGTTCTCAATATGATTAAGCCCACGGTAGGAATAAAAGGGAACTTTATATTTCTGGCCAATCTATGGCATTGTTTCAATGACATTTCTTCTTTGGACTCTAGGTCATTGGCTCAAGGTTTGTACCAATAACGGTGGAGCATTTGTAATGTTCAAAATGACCTTTATAGTGATATTCATTCCTGTTCAATGCAATCCATACAATTAGAAATCTTTGTCAGAATTTCCCTACATGTATGTATGTGCCTTAATTATTTTTGTTTAAAATGATGGACCTGAGGTTCTGCAAGATCCTAAATTACATATTGAATTACCAATATGCATTTGGGGTAATCAGTATATTCATATTCTCCTGAATGCAAATAATTTTGAAAATGTGTGATAAATTGATTATTTATGTCATTGCTTGTTGAAACACATCATTCAATGAAGCAGAGCTCCTTGAAAAAAAACTGTCCCAGCTTGGATGATTTAGATCTGAGTTAAAATCATGGGTCTGCCACCAATTAGTTGTAATTTCTGTCATGTGATATAAAAGTTATAATTCTCATTTAGAAAATGAGTTCTGATCATGTCTACTTTATGCATAGTTACAAGAATTAAATGAGGTAATATATTAAATATTTGGCATATATATTCTTTGTGCAAAAATATTGATTCTCAATCTCTTCTTTTTCCCCTGCTCATTATGATTTTAAATGGTATTTTATAGCATATTAAAATCCATAGTTTATGTTAATTATAGACATCTTGAAAGGATAAATAAGAATAATATTTTATAGGTCTCTTTAATTCAGTAACTTTCTTCATTGAAACTCTATAATGTTAGCAATAGTCAATGTAGGCTTTGGTCACTCTTGTAACTTGAAAACAGCCAGTAAACCCCTACCCAACCTCCTCCTGCTCTCTATGTCACAGTATCTAACAGCAGAAAAGTTTCCATAAGTTCAGAAGAATTATAGTTTCCTCCAGTGAAAATTACATGGCTGGTCAAATTTGGTAATTGCCCAGTGAATTATAATTAATGAAATGTGCTGCAGGAGTAGTAAGGAGTATCCTTGTTTGGATCTGATGGTCAGTTTTGCTTTTCCTCTCTACACATTGACAACAATCTCTTGAGAAATCAGGACCAGTTTTTTTGTGTTTGTTTCACATGGCATCACACATGGGATGCCTGAATATCTTAGATGAAAAAAGATGATCCAATTTATAGGCATATACTTTAGGATAACTGAAAATGGATAAAGATGGAAAAAGATACAGAGGAAGAAATGAAAGGCTGGAATGGTAATATTATTATCAGATAAAATGGACATCCAGACAATGAGTAATACTAGAAATATGGACAGATATTTCTTAAAGATAAATGGATAGATTCATCAGGAATACACAATAATCATAAACATTCTTAGGCATACTTAGTATCAAGAAAAGAGACAGCGAAAGGAAAGAAATCATTGTCAAGAAGGAAAGAGAGATTGTCTCAGAAATTAAAAGAATAATAAGGTAATATATGGAAAATAATGTCAGTAAGTTGAACAAATTTGATGAAATAAAAAAAATTCCCTGAATTAAAATGTACTAACATTTGCACATGAAACAGAAAATATGGATATCCTTATGTCAATTAAAGAAGTTAAACTCATTATTAAAAAAATTCCCACCACGAAATCACAAGGTACAGATTACTCCATTAGTGACTTCAAATACTCAAAGAAAAAAACCCACATAACTTTACACAAACTTTTCAAGAAAATGGACAAAGAGGAAATGCTTTGAAATCTTTTTATGAGGCTGGTATTGAATATCCTGATAACAAAATGTGACAAAAACATGATGAAATATGAAACCATTAAGAAGGAATAACTTTTAGCTTTAGCAAAACATTAGTGAATAAGTCGGGACCAAGTAAGTTCTATTCCAGGATTGCAAGTTTAATTTAATATTTGAAAATCAAGCAATATTAAAAGATAAAGAGATGGAACGTGATTTTAGCAGATGCAGAAAAAAGCATTTTGAAAAACTTCTACACATTCATGATTTTAAAAATTCAGCAGATGAGAATAGAAAGCAACTTCATCAAACTAATAATTAGCTTCTACCATAAACTATCAGCTAACATCACTCACGATGGTAAATATCTGAATTTTTCCTCTAAGATTGGGAAAAGGACAAGGATACCTTTTCTTTTCACTTCTAGCCAATATTATACAGAAAGAGGTATCTATTGCAGTTGTATATCCTAAGAGATTCAGGTTACATAAATAAATTATATCTTAGTTAGGTTGATTAAAAAAATAGGTTTAAATTTTATAGTCACTGATGTCTGAAAGAAAGTACTAAACACAGGATATTCCATGAAAGTTAAGTAAATCATAGAAAAACTATCGGAAACCAAAGAAACAAAATGAAATCTTAAAGGCAGCCTGAGAAAAGTATGAAATTAATGGTTATTATTTTTTAAAGATTTTATTTATTTATCCCTCTCCCCCACCCCCCACCCCCGGTTGTCTGTTCTCTGTGTCTGTTTGTTGAGTCTTCTTCTTTGTCCGCTTCTGTTGTTATCAGTGGCATGGGAATCTGTTTCTTTTTGTTGCTTCATCTTGCTGCAACAGCTTTCCATGTGTGCGGCGACATTCTTAAGCAGGCTGCACTTTCTTTCGTGCTGGGCGGCTCTCCTTATGGGGTGCACTACTTGCGCATGGGGACACCCCTGTGTGGCATGGCACTCCTTGCGCACATCAGCACTGTGCATGGGCCAGCTCCACATGGGTCAAGGAGGCCCGGAGTTTGAACTGCGGACCTCCCATGTGGTAGACAGACGCCCTAACCACTGGGCCAAGTCCACTTCCCTTAATGGTTATTTTTGTCCTTGCATTATACAAGTGATGCTATTAGACTTTAATTAAAGTCAAGGATGTGTGTTGCAATCCCTAGTGCAATCACTAAAGACTAGTGCAATATTATGTAAGGAAAAGCTAACATGGTGACAAAACTGAATGAAAACAATAATCAATCCAAAGATGCAGAGTAATGAAAAAGGCATTGATTAGTGAGACAAATTAAATGCTAATAGTAAAATGATAAATGCAAACTCAGATATACCAGTTATTACTCTAAATACTATGATTAAATGCCAAAGACATTTAATCACTGGAATAAAAAACACAACTATATGTCATGCAAATATTAGCCAAGAGAAAGCTGATATACCTCTTTTAATATCAGACCAGGCAAAAATTTTATTAACAAATGACATTTCATAGTATTAAAAGTTTTGATATATCAGGAATATACAGCAATTTAAAATTTTAAGGACCAGTATAACTTAAAATATATGAAACAAAACTGACAAGAGCCATATGGATATTTGGATATTTTCAAACAAATCAACATTCATATTTAGAGGTTTTCAAATACTTCTCTCACTTATAAACAGGAACAAGATGACAGAAATTAAGAAATATATACAAGAGTTTAACAAAACTGCAGTCAAAAGAATTGACCTAATTATCATAAAACAACATTGCACCCAACAAATAAAGAATAAACGTCTCTTTTGATTACTTACAGATAATTTACTGAAATTGAGCATATGTTGCTGCATAAAGCAAGCACCAATAATTTCAAATGAGTGAAATCATGGAATATGTTTTCAGAGCCAGTGTAATTAAACTAGAAATCCATAACAAAAAGAAAGTTAGATAGCTCACAAATAATTGGAATTCCTAAAGCACATTCCATATAACTTCTAGATTTAACAGAAGCATCACAGTAACATAACAAAAGCTGAGGGATGCAGCTACACCTTGGTAAAAGGAAATTTCAAGCCTTAAATACATGTTATAAAAATGAATAGCTAAACATCAATGATTCAATATTAAAAAAAAGTTAGAAAAATAACAGCAAATCAAACCCAAAGATATAAAAAGTAGAAAACATTTAAGAAATGGGCAGATATTATTAAAATAGAAAACAAACCTGTAATAGAGGTGATCAATTAAGGAAAAAGCTCATTCTTTACAAAGACAAGTATGTTTGATAAATGCCTGAAACCCCTGGCAAGAGTGATCAAGGAAGAGAGTAACCAATATTATGAATGGGAAAGATATCACTTAAGCCATATTTAATTTCAAAGAAACTATAGTCATTGTAGAAGTTATTATGACAAAGGTGGGACAATAAATCTAAAAATTTAAATTAAATGTACAAATTCCGTAAAAATATACTCACCAAAACTCATACAAGAAAAAAAAGGGAATTTTCTGACATACACTTTACTTAAAATTAAATCCATCCTTAAAAATCTTCTGCAACTCCAGGCCCATATTGCTTCACTGATTAATTCTACCAACTATTTAAGAAGGGAATAGTATCTCTCTTACATAAACTCTACAGAAAATAAAAAAAGGGAATATTTTTCAATTTGTTTTTTGAAATCAGGATAAACTTAAAACCAAAACTTGATAACTGCATGACAATAAAGAGCAAGTAAAAGCCAATCTTACTCATGAACTTAGAAGTGAAAACCTTAAACAAATTTTATCCACAAAATATAGTGATTTAGGACACTATTTTATAGAAACCAAGTGGGACATTGCATTAGTCAGAGTTCTCCAGGGAAGCAGAACTGACAGGAAATAATATATATTAGGAGATTTATTACTGAAATTGGTCATGAGACTGTGGGGATGGGCAAGCTGAATTCCATAGGGCAAGCCACAAGCTTAGAACCCCAATGAAGATGATTGAAGAATTCTCCAGGAGGAGCTGGCTGACTGAAGTAGAGATGGAAATTCTTCCTTCGGACTGCTGAAATCATCAGTTGCTGAAGCCAGTCTCCTTTGCTGATTGTAGATGTAATGAGCCATAGCTGCAATCAACTTACTGATGATTTAAATCCACATAATATACTCACAGTAACAATCAGGCAGTGCTTGCTTGACCAAAACAACCGGATACCATAACCTAGCAAAGTTAACACATGAATTAACCATCACATGCATATTTCAAGAATTCCAGATTGGTTTGCTATTTGAAAAATCTATCACTGCAGTCTAGGATATGAACAGAATAATAATAAATCATGCATTTTTTTTCAAAATACTCAGAGAAGTCACTTGATATAATCCAATATACGTTCTTAAAAATATCTTAGGAAACTAGCAATAGAAGAGAACTTTATTAAAATCGTAAAGATACCTAACCTAAACTTTCAGCATAGATCACATGTAACAGTGATTTCTTTTTTAAAATTGCCTTATTTACGTGTACCTCTAGCTCCTCAAGAAGTTGAAGTGTCCTTTAGTTTCATATCAAGTAAAAGACAGATTTTAAGAATTTAGAAAGAGAGACCATTTACTTTTTCAAAAGAAGACAATTTGCGAATTGGGGAATGCTCCCAGTTGAGACAGAAGCATTCTAATTTCCCCTAAGAGGCAATGTGTAACAATGAGGTTAGACAAAGAAAGATATGACTGGTTAATCAAAAACTATAAGAAAAGCAAGATTTAAAAAGGGATGGAATTCTAATTAACAAAACAAAACAAAACAAAACATATTTACCTTCTACAAAAGTCCTGTTTCTTGGGAAATTAAGACAGAGATTCAAAAAAATATCAGAAGGTCCTAGCAGTTGTGTAAGATCAGAGAGTCTCAGATGACTTGCCATAGGTATGTGTGGGTGATTTCAACATGTACAGACACACTGGACTTTGCTTTAGACCAGGGGTTCTTAACAAGGGGTCCCTGAGCTTGAATTGAAATTCAAAAAATCATTATTCATGTGGGGACATGTTGGTGAGGTGCGGTATATTTATTAATTAAGACACACTATAGTGTGGACTTAATAAGGGCCTGTGGTGTCACCTGACTGGCAAAGGGGTCAGTGGAACAAAAAATGTTAAGAAACTCTGCTTTAGACACCTATGGATAAGTTTCCTTCAAGCCCTTGATAATCCATTTAGTATTGGGGAGCATATTATGCAATTAATATTTGTTTTTTTAATTACTGAATTGGGAAAAGAACACATGTTGAGGTAACCCAACATCAGGGCTTTTATATGTATTAGCTCTCTGCTTGGAATTCTGTTGATTTATATCTTCATATGCCTAACTCTTTCTCATCATTTTGGTCTGCTCAAAAATTACCTTTTCAGAGAGGACTTCTCCAACCATCCTAACCAAAATGATCCCCAATGGAATCTCTAAACAGCTAAGTTACCAGGAATAAAAAAAATCAACTGATGTTATTATCCATTCATGCATACATGTCACAGTATTTTTTTAATTGCCAGGTGTTCTTTTATGCACCGGGGATATAGTAGTGATTAAAACACAAAATGATACTCTCATTTGGGGAGAGAGGCGCAGATACAATAGTAAGTATTAAAATTTCAGAAAATGATAATCACTGGATGTTAATAAATCAGGATAGCATGAATACAATAGATCGTCAGAGTGCTTTCCATCCTTGGATTCCTCTTGTCATTAGCAACACCTAAGATTAATAATATTTGCTCATAATTCAACAAAATGCACTGTGATAACTTTGGGCTTAAAGATATTTGCTCCAAAATAGCAGGAAAAGGAAAGAATATACATATTTTCATAATTTTTAAATGTAAATAAAAAATCAAATCTTTGTGTTTTGATCAACATTTAGAAGTAACATTTTTAATACCACATATCAGGAATATGGGAGACAATTTCTCAAAACCATTTTTATAGATTATTCAGTTAGAAGTTATGTGTTAATAATGTGACTTTTCCTTTCCTCCAACTCTAAAATTTATCCTCCAAATCATGGGGCATATACTCCTTCTTTCTAAAGCTCTTGTTATTCTTTTGCAGTGCATTACTAATTAGACAATTATTTCTGTACTGGTGAAACATAATTATAAGTATTTATTTTAGCTCTTGAACTGTTAACAAGTTACACAGCTGTAAATTGCTTACATTATAGCAGGTATCATTTGCCCCACAGTTCAGTGACTACAATGACAAATGCATACTTTTCAGGAATGACATTTCTTGTCTTAATTGAAGTAAGTTTGGAATGAAATTTTTGTATACATATAAAACTAATTAATAGTGCCCTTTTAATAGTGGGCATCAGTTACATTTATTTATTCTTCCTTACAATAAATACTTTTAAAGTACCTGGTGTATGTGAGGAATTGCACACAAGGAGAATCAATGGATATAATGTAATATGTTGAATTCATGATCAGTGTGAGCTTCCTAGGAGATCTGACTGCATATGAAATCTTAGCCTGGTCAGTAAAAGCCTAGGGAATAAGTAGAGAAAGAGAAGATTTCCCTGGTAATCCATATCGGTCAGAAAACATATGCAATTGTGCTTTACTTTTAGCATCATATTTTGGAAGGACATTGACATATTAGACTGTATATAAAAGAAAATATTCCTGATAATGGGACTGAAATTTTCTTACGGGCAGAATTGAAGGACCCCAGGATGTTTACATTTAGCTAATGAAAAACACAAAGATGGTGAGAAGTTCAAGGATGTGTAAGTTGTGCTGACCTCTTCATACAGGGGAGTCAATAGATGTTGCCTAATATTGCTAAATTAATTTTTCAAGGGTTAAGCACAATAAATCATTTATGACGGTGATAACTGAAAAGTGTATACAATGGATTAATTGCATTTTGGGTTTATTCAAGACAGTTGAGTATTGTTAGGCAAAAAAATATGTGCTATTATCTTTATTTAGAGATTAAATATGACTTAAGGTGATGTGTATGGCTGCCAACTTGACAAGAGGTGGACTGTGATGATCAGGCTTATGTGTCAACCTAGCCAGGTAATGGTGCCCAGTTGTTTGGTCAAGCAAGCACAGGCATAATTGTACTGCAAGGCCAGTAAATGGACTTAACTCATCAGTGAGTTGATTAGTACCTAAGGCTGATTACATTACAATCAACTGAGGAGACTGCCTTAGGCAATGAGAGATATCTCATTCAATCATTTGAAGGCCTTAAAACGAGAAATGATTTCAGCATTCAGTGAGAGAATTCCTATCTCTACTTCAGACAGCCGCCAAGGACCTTTACCAGAGTTCCTAGCTGGCAGGCTGCTCTGTGGAATTTGGACACGTGCATCCCCACAATTGTGTGAGACAATTTTATAATATCTCCTGTGGGTTCTGCTTCCCTAAAGAACCCTGACTAATACAGTGTGTTTCACATATTTTAAACTACAGCCTTTAGTAAGAGATATATTCTGAATGAAAATTTGGCACACACCTGTACGCGTACACTCCATAATGGAAATTTGAAGTGATATTTTCACAGCATACACTTACTACCCGTATTAAAATAAAACAAAATTCTTACCTTCACCGCATATGATAAAGTCAAAGCATAATGATGGTGATATTGATTATGGTTTTATTATTATCTAAACACCATAGAACAAACCTGAAATAAACAATGAGAAAATTAAAATTTAAAAATATGTTACTTAAATTTCCAAGTCTGCTGGACTGTTCATGACTATAACCCAGGTGAGCACATACCTGGACTATGATAACTCATCTCTGGGAGGTCACTGAGCCATTGTTTCTATTACTACGTCAAGACAGAAAATCCTAGTTCAAAAGATTTTGTTTGGTGAGAGTAATAATAAAAATGCAAGGTGATGAATTTAAGAAAAAGATGATGAATTCAGTGCTTTTAAATCATTCTTCCATAGAAGTGTGAAACTAAGTCGATATAACTCATTGCCTTTTTCTCAAGCACCGAGTTGAATGCTAGGGATTGTAGAACCAAATTTTTTTTTCCTAAAATATTTCTTTAATTTTTCAAATTTCTCTTCTGCAAAGTAATGATTAATGTTTGGATGCGAAAAGTGAGAGATAACAATAGCTCTAATTTTATTTTATTCAATGTGTCTTCACTAATAATGTATTCAGTATGCTGTAACCGTGCCAGTTACAATTAGTAATAATGGCCTTTAATTTATATTTTGCTTGCCATACTAATAATTTTTTTCAAACAATTAGATTAATTAAACATGTTAAGATTTATTATGTTTTTCAGCAAAACAAATAATGTATCTCTGATGGTATTTTAGTCACAAAATAGTAAAAAATGAGCTATGTGTTCCAAAAATATCTATTAATATGCTAGTTTTGCTATAATAATAGCACTGTTGAAAATATTTACCATGAGATTGCTGAAAGCTTAAGTATTTCAATCTCATTCAGGAATTCTTATTCTCTGTTTAGTAATTCACTTGGACATAACTAAGGCAACACATAGGGAATGCTTATGGTTGATATCAATGTGTGACCAAAAATATGTTAGAAAGTACCCATTTAATAGCCTAACAACTTTCATTTCATTTTTCTATGCATCTGTAAAATTTAGGGGAAATTCTTTTGGTTGATAGCCCTCTAAAAAAGTGTTTTCAAATGGTATTTTAATTAATAAGTTTCAACAATTTGTAATAACTCTTTCCCATTTCTGTTCTTATTTACAGCCCAACTATTTGCAATTTTTTGTTATTTTTAATGCAGTTTTTTTTGGTTTACCTTACACTAACCCATAGGTACTTTTCCAATTCTATATTTAATCCAAATATTAAAGGTTAAACAACCAACAATTCCTTGATGGAATCCATTTCCCACATGTATCACACAAATGAAATGGCCACACATTTTGCAATATTAGTGATTTCAACTGGTTGGAATGCAGAAGTAGCCCCTCACTCTAACTTATTGTGTTACCACCAAAAGTATAATCAAAATTTGTCAGCTGGTACATCATCAATTATCATCATATACACTCATGCCGCATGAAAAAATATTTATAATAATTAATGTACAACTCTTATAAGTTTCTAATTTCCATGATAATTTACCCACCCTCTAATGTGGCATCAATGATTAATAAAAACTTATTAAGGAGAGGCAGACAGAAACATAAGAGTTAAAGATGATAGACAATAAAGGATATAACTAACTTAATTAATGAATAAATCCAATAGTCATATATTGAAAGCACATACTGAAAAGAAGGTGTGCTATTTCTTTTCAAAGGCTTATGGAATTAAAAAAAAATTAAATGAAAAAGAAACTTTAGTAACTGAAACTAAATATTCATAGCAACATGGAATAAAGAACCCCAGCAATCTGAACATTAAGAAACACAAACTACCTCTAAAGATCCTTTTGGGGCAAAGAATAAGTCAATCCTAAATTGCTATGTATTTTACAAATAATCATATTAAATTCTTTGGGACATATATTAATAGGTTCAACTAAAGAGGGTAGAAGAGCCTAGTTTAGGGAAAGTATAAATGAGTCTAACTATGGTGCAGTGGGGAGCATAAATTCCAGAGTAAGGTCCATTGACAGGGTGGCAAATTCCTGAGCTGGCTGCTCTGCTTATAGTATCTGGATGTATCTAGAGCCCTCAGGAACTCTGCTGTTTGAGGCACTGTTTACTGTGGCAGTCAATGTGTTCTTACTGGGATGTGCCTAAGCATAACCTCTGGAATGACCTCCTAACTCACTTTGAAATCTCTAAGCTATAAAAATTCATTTGTATTTACCATTTCCCCCTCTGGTCAAGGTTATTTTACCAGATGCATTACTAGTTGGAGCTTGGTAATAATCCCTTGTTGCCAAGGAGGATCATCCCTGAGAGTAATGTCCCACACTGGGGGAAGGTAGTGTGCTTATATGCTGAGTTTGGGCTGAGTTTGAGTAACAAGGATGCTGTTAGGTGGTAACAGTTAGGCAAAATCTTTGGCCCACACATCTTCCAGTTGAACCTTGAATCTCAGCAGAATTTCAAGGTTTCAACACCTATTCTTCAGTTCTTTGGACTCACCCAGGACAACTAAAAAGGAGATGATGATGGACAACCCCCATCCTAAGGAACAGGGAGTGTCTGCAACTGCAAGCAAGATAGTTCCATCCATCTACCCCATGGGATCTAAGCCCCCTCTCAATTAGAAGCAGAGTGGGCATCACTATCCCAAAATCCTCAAGATTGGGGAATGAAAAATGGATTAAAGTAGACTTACTATTATTCTACAATAGGCTTACTATTATTTTAGCAATAGAAGAACATTTTTGATATTGTAAACTATAGCCCATGGTTAGTAGCTATGCTTTTACATGTGTTGGTCAGCTGTAACATGATGAAAGATGATGTTAATGTGGGAAAGTATTGGAGGAGGAGGGAGTGGGGCATATGGGAAATCTCTATATTTTTGATGTACTATTTATGTAATCTAAAGCTTCTTTAAAAATAAAAAAATTAATTAAAAAAAGAAAAACAAACAAACAAAACAAAACAAAACAAAAACCTCCACCTCTTTATCAAAACTTTTGGAAGTTAGCTAAAGCAGCACTCAGAAGGCTATATTTGGCTAAAATACTTACAAATTACAAAACAGGAAATAATTGATTAATTGAATTATCTAATCATCTAAAAGGAAAAGAAAAATGATCAACAATACAAACCAAAGGAAACCAGAAAAAGGAATACAGTGAAGTTAAACATAGATATTAGCAATTTAGAAACTTGAAAACGTCAAGCCAATTTTAAAAATTGTTGGTTCTTTGAAAGTGAAACATAGCTAAGGTGATAAAAAATTGAGGGGGCAAAACTACATGAAATTATAAATTAAAAGGATAATGCAGAGATTGCTGAAATTTTTGAAAACTGGAAAAAATGAAATATTTTATACCAAATATAAATTTCCATAATGGTCTCCAGAAAAGTTAGAAAAGTAAACTGACCAAATATCATGGGAGAAAATGAGAATGCAAAGTGCACCAAGCTCTATGACCCCATGCCAAACATTTCAAATGTTTCAGAACTGCAAAATCTCAATGCTGATTAAATTGTTTTAGAGTTAAGAGGGAAAATTAGAAATTAGTTTTATAAAACAAATATAATATTGTTTCAAATTCTAAAATAATATGCAAATCACAAATATTTTAGTCTAGACTTACTTATGAAACTTAATGAAAAAATATTTTGAAATATTAGCAAATAGAATTCTACCACATATTAAAAGTAAAAGCAATCATGTGGGATTGATTCCAGAAATAAAATGTGGGATTCATTATTAGAAATCCAGTATTTTAATTTATTAACATAACTGATCAAAGGGGAAGCAACATTTAAAAAACTCGATAGATGCTAAAGATAGGGAGGCATCAAATTTTTAGTATTTTGCCAGTCTGAGAGGTAAAAATGTTGTCTCAATGGAGTTTTAATTTTCATTTATTTTACTAAGTGTAGTAAGGTTCAGTACAGCTTTTATATATTTAAAAATGATTGGAATGTTTTCTTAAATTGTAAATTCATGTCTTTATATTTATTTTTAGAGGCTAGTAGGCTTTTATCCAAGTTATGGAATGATATTTTTTCCAGTTTGTGATTTTTATTTTCACTATTTTATCTTTTTTTTTTTTTTAATTTTTTTTTAATTGACTTTGTAATAATATTACATTAATAATATATATGTGAGGTCCCATTCAACCCCATCCCCCCACCCCCCCCTCTCTCCCCCCCAACAACACTCGTTCCCATCATCATGACACATCCATTGGATTTTGTAAGTACATCTTTGGGCACCTCTGCACCTCATATACATTGGTTCACATCATAGCCCATACTCTCCTCCATTCCATCCAGTGGGCCCTGTGAGGATTTACAATGTCCGGTGATTGCCTCTGAAGTACCATCCAGGGCAGCTCCATGTCCCAAAGACGCCTCCACCTCTCATCTCTTCCTGCCTTTCCCCATACCCTTCGTCCACTATGTCCACTTTTCCCATTCCAATGCCACCTCTTCTATGTGGACATTGGATTGGTTGTGTCCATTGCACCTCTATGTCAAGAGGAGGGTCAGATTCCACCTGGATGCTGGATGCAATCCTCCCATTTTCAGTTGTAATCACTCTAGGCTCCATGGTGTGGTGGTTGTCCTTCTTCAACTTCACTATTTTATCTTTATTTATTTTCCTCTCTTATCTATGCAGCTATGATTTTTTTTTTTTGCTCATAATTGAATAAATTAAGCTATTTAGATTTCTGTGAAATTCTATGTGTTATGTAGAAGAGGGTGGTGAGTTGGACATTCAAATTAATCCCCCTCTATGGGTGGCTTTTGCAAACTGAAAGATTTCCTCTGCTGTTTCAGAAACAGAATGTGTTCTGAAAATATGGCTGACCTGGGCGATCCTTTGTGTTGACCTGCCTCTCTACAGTCTTTTTTCCCCCAAATATTTATTTATTTATTTATTTCTCTCCCCTTCCCTCACCCCTTGGTTGTCTGTTCTCTGTGTTTATTTGCTGCATCTTCTTCTTTGTCTGCTTCTGTTGTCAGTGGCACGGGAATCTGTGTTTCTGTTTGTTGCATCATCTTGTTGTGTCAGCTCTCCGTGTGTGATGCGCCATTCCTGGGCAGGCTGAACTTTCTTTTGCACTGGGCGGCTCTCCTTACAGGGTGCACTCCTTGCGCGTGGGGCTCCCCTATGCAGGGGACACCCCTGCGTGATGTGGCACAGCCCTCCTTGCGCACATCAGCACTGTGCGTGGGCCAGCTCCACGTGGGTCAAGGATGCCAGGGGTTTGAACTGTGGACCTCCCATGTGGTAGAACGACGCCCTAACCACTGGGCCAAGTCCACTTCCCTCTCTACAGTTTTGAATCAAACCAGACTCAGAACAACTTCTACTATGAGTCATGTTCAACAAAGTTTCTGTAATTACTTCTGGAACTGAGGGATATAATTCTGCACTTCATAATAATTACCTTAAGAAGCATGTTTTGCATGAGATACTTGTTAATAGATCTGCTACCACTGGGTTCTCTCATCACTGTTGATACCAATACTATTCATTTCCTTCTGCTTGGTGTCTGCCTGATCTTAGCTATTTGTCTTTATATTTTGGAGAATTATATTCCTTCAAAATTATTTTCCTTTAGAAATATTTTTTTGTGTGTGATATTTTCCTTTTCTTCCTTCTGCTTGGTTTCCAGGAGGTGAAGGGAATTTCGTGATATATATGCTTATTTTTCACACCCAACGTTTCAAGGCTTTTTGGGTACATACTTTATGACGTGATATTAATGATTTTATGAATCTAGTCTTTTTAAAGTTTGCACTCATCACGTAAAGAATTTAGACATATTACTAGTTTTTCCTGTTTGGTGTTAAGCTATTATTATTTTGTGGCTAGAAAGACTTAACATGGATTCAAGTACATTTGAAGTTTGACAACAAACTAAAAACCATCATGAAATGTTTATATACTATTCACTTGGGTGTGAGAACTTGTGTTCATTGATTTTTCTCTATGATAATGGTAAGATTTTTGTTGGAACTATTCATACAAAGTGTGTGCTTTATTTTTGTTTCTCTGGTACGTTACATGTCGTTTGGCATATATTACAGGTTAGCACAATTTTTAATGAATCAATTCATGAGTTAATCAATGAATGAACTAATCCTATGGAATAATTAACTGGGGAAGAGCTCCTGGTACCCAATCAGATTAGCAGTCTAGGAGCAATGTAAAAAAAAATAATTTCACTGGGTAGAGAATGCTTGATGGCATGAATTCTCACATGGCTACATTAGGGCTAACTAAGCTGGAATAACTATACTTAAAATGCACAAAAGTAAGCAGAGACAGCTTTCACACTGTGGAGTGTTTCAACCTTAATTCCTGGGAGGCAATTGTCACCAATATATATCTACACATAACCAGCAAAAGTTTGGGTTTTGCCACAATTATATTCTCACTTTCTTATTTGCTGCTGATTTTTGCTATTGGATCTTAGCTTTCAGGGAAATTGTCATGCACATTGCTAATTATTTTACTCTTAATATTTAAATGTGTGTGCCATACATTAGGGAGATGAGGAAAATCATTATCAGCACATTCCCCAATTTTTGATTCTGCAGGGAGCCTCGTTATGCTGTAGTTTCAACCAAGATGAAACCTTCCTTGGCCACTCCTGACAGTGGGAAGGCAAAGGGGGATGGTAATAAACTAAATTTCTTTAATTCACACATTTATGAGAGCTGAAATGACAATAATGCTGCAGTCACATTCTAATTTCCTTCTCTTTAAATTCAGAAAAACTAAATATTTTACTGTGAAATAATTATGGCTGGGTAATGTACCACTGAATAAGAGCATATATTGCTCTTCATGACTTGCATTAGGGAAATCAGAGTGAGCTTCCATCAGTGAGGGCTGCACTTATGATACAATTGCTGTTAATTCTAATCATGGCCAAAGGCTTACATATTTCCTAATTTATAAATATTATATGATTCCTGATTAAAATGTCATATGATTATGTAGTTAGAAAAATACAAAATGAATTTTTGATAGTTTGAGCATCCTGGTTTCAAAATTATGGAGAAACATTTGTAATTAAACAAGAGATAAGTGTTTCTTTAAATACTTTCAGGAAGGAAGTAGGAAATAAATGATAGCTGAATAATAAAAATGGAGAATTTGGTGGAATATTCATAAGAGTTGAAAGCAATTAAATTTTGTTTATAGGCATGCAAAATGGCAGCTTTGCTTTCCAATATTTCTGAGGAAAATGCCTCAAATCAGCAATGAACAGGAGTTGATTTTTTTAATGCTTATCTGAGAAAAAGAAATGAGATTTATTTTTTATTATATAGAATGCAATTTGTCCTTTAAATGTTTATAAAGTTATTATGTTATATTGAAACATTTATACTTGAAACATTTATACATATATAGTTATGTTAATTCATGATTTTTTAAAAAAGTCCAATTCTATTTATTTTACTTGAACCCAATTTTACTTTTAAAGCTACGTCAATTAAGCAAACATTTCCTGAGTCTCTGGAATATTACAGTAGTCTGTGATGGAACAGAACATAGCAGAAACAAATTTAGTACTGCTTTCTGTCAAAGAGACCACCATTATTTGTTAAGGCAGATGAATACAACAAATAAAAATAAGTTTGGAAAAGAAGATTATGATGAGGTTTTTGTAGCAGATATATTAATTAAGTACAAAAAAGAAATTTATGCTCATCTAAGTTTTTTTTAATTCTATGGTCCACTGCTTTTCCAAATGATATCAAATTTTATACTTTTAGTAGAAAAAATATTAATGTTTCTGATAAATTAAAAATATAAAGCAAGTCATTTTTCCTCTCAAGATTAGATTTAATCTTTAGTAAAAATTTTGACCTGATACAAAGAAAGTTTTAAATCTAAGTATATTTCTGTAATGTTGTGATTAAATTGAGGCTAATTCCTCCAGCAAAGATTAGGAATGAGGTACAGTGCTGAGCAAAATTAATCACGTGTAATTAGTTCCTATGTGTTTAGGACATGAATATAACAAATAATTGATCATATTTCCTTTTCCCTACAGGAGGCTAACCACAAGAAAATCTTTGTCCAAGAAATTATTGAATCAGTACTGGAATGGTTACAGTCTCATCTTGTATACTTTGGTAGCCATCATTATATGACAGGGACTATCTTCTTATTTTGATCTGACTAAACAGGAAGCAGGGAGGAAACCTAGCATCATTGTGCAAATTAAGGTGACTTACTGACTCTGTGGAAGAAAGAAGTATCCTGCAAATCTGACACTCAGAACTGTCTTCCCTTGTTCATCTTTGCTGGATAAAATATAACAAGCTGACAACAAAGGGCTTTATCTATTACACACTTTGCTTGCTATGTACAATATTTGTCCACAGAGGTTTTTAAAAGTAAGTGTTGATTGCCAACCTTTAATAACCTTGAGATAAATCCAGGTTTTTGCTTTCACTTGGAAAATGGAAAGATGTGCACAGATCCTCCATTTGAACTTGGATATGATGAATTGAATCTATGTAGTAGCTGCTTCTTTTAGATAGGTTTTTTTTTTTTTTTTTAAAGATTTATTTTTATTTATTTAATTCCCCTCCCCTCCCCCGGTTGTCTGTTTTCTGTGTCTTTTTGCTGCGTCTTGTTTCTTTGTTCGCTTCTGTTGTTGTCAGCGGCACGGGAAGTGTGGACGGCGCCATTCCTCGGCAGGCTGCTCCCTCCTTCGCGCTGGGCGGCTCTTAGATAGGCTTTTTATTAACCCATGTTCCACACTGCTTCTCACTGTCAACCCAACGCAGCAGTGTAGTGTTGTAGTTTTAGGACCATTTACCATTGCATTTGAACTTTTATTTGTCTTCAGCTTGCCTATTTCATTCATTTGTGGAAAATTTTCTTTAACATACTTCTTAGCCATAGACAGAATGGCAAAATACAAAATACAATTGAAAAATCAAAATATTTATAAATTACACATGGTGCTGGGGAATGTTTCTGAAGCAGTTTGCTCGTGTAAATACTCTCACCTCATAATTTTGATCTCTCTGTATTGAACAGTTTATTCCCAACTGCTCTTTTCATCATTTTTTTGGCTTATAAGATTGGTATCCAACAGGCTGCTTTATTATTTTCCTAAGACCTACTAGTGCATAGTTCACTTTCCAGATTCAGTATAAACGTACTTCTTTATATAACTTCCCTTCCTATTCCCCACTCTCCTCTCTGTTACCTTCAACTCTTCTAGATTCTTCTCCATGTGTTCTTTCATACCACAACGTTTTCAATCCATGTGACTCAGCTCACTACCCATCAACATTAAAAGTGATTTTATAAAAAGAAATTTTGGGGACCATCGGGAAACTTTACATATGGACAGAGTATTAGACAATGCTATGGCATTATTATTAAAATTGTTAGCTATGAGGATGTTACTGAGGTAATGTATAAAATGTTTTTATTCTTATAGATATATACAGACATATTCAGGTAAAATATCAGTTTCTAATTGACCTTAAATGCTGCAAAAGAAAAATACACGAAGTGCATACTTCAACATATTATTCATTGTTCAATCTAGATAATGGGTATGCATATTTTAAAACTTTCCTATGTGTAAAGCTTTTCATAATAAAAGTTTAAAAAGAGTGCCTCAGAGAAATATGTAGAAGTATACATTGCCCTGTGTGCCTCAGCTAAAATTCCTTCTCACACTGAGTGTGCCTATGTGAAACCCATCATCTTTGCTACATTTTTTTCTTCCCTATTGCCTACATTTTAGATTCTAAATTGTTTGAGGATAGGGAACTAGTCTTTCCTAAACTTCAGGGAAAACCTTGCATTTAGCATATTTTCATTTCTCTTTTAAAAAATATTCTGTGTCATTTATGAATTGCGAAATGATACACTGGAAATAACAGTGGCTTACAAAAGATAAAAATAGCGTTTTGTCTCTATAAATGAAGTCAGGGTATAGGAGGTCTGCACTTGGTATTGTGGCTTCACATCAGCATCAAGGATCAAGTTCTGTCTTGTTTTTTTTTGAGTGGCTTCATCCTTACCTTTACTTTCCAAGATGGCTGATAAAGCTCCAGCCATCCGGTTCCTAGGGAGGATGGAGTGGGTCTGAAGATTAAAAAAAAAAAGTACATCTCAAATTGTATCAACTTAAGGAGACTTTCCAGAGGTACCATAGAACTTCCCCATAAATCTCCTTGGCCTTACCTAGTAGGGAGGGAAGCTTGAGAGTCAATCTTTTAGCTGGACACATTGATAACTTGAATAAAATTTCTTTTCTGTTCCTAAGGAAGAAGATAAGGGTGGGGGTATTCAACATACATTCTTTGCTACAAATTTGATTATTAATAAATTATGTGCTTATTTATTAAGAAGTTAAATTTAAGTAGGAATAATATCTTCTTTGTAAACCTTTGTGGAAATGGTATAAATATAAATTTCTACGCAAAGACATGAATAGACTTACCCATAATTTTAAAAAGATAAATATTCTTGGCTTATGGAGAAAATTGATGTAAATGAAAAAAATAATCATCTTCTTTCTCCTTAATTAACTTTACAATGTAGAAGATATTTCTTTTCCTTCTATTCTTTTAAACTATTATTATAGGACTGGAGAACCTGTGTTCTAATATAATCATTAAAATCCTGGAAGAAAGCATGAGAAAGAAAAAAAAATATGTTTTAAAGTGCATTCATTTTTCTAATGATTACCAATAATCCACAAAAATTATTGTATCTTTGCTTGTGTTGCTAATGTGTCTCCTAAAGTGGTGACTTATTAGATGACTTCTATTAAAGTCTTTGCTTGTGTTGCTAATGTGTCTCCTAAAGTGGTGACTTATTAGATGACTTCTATTAATTAAAGAATTTTTGGCATAAGATAAGGCTGGCAAAATTTTACATTGTTCTTATACTTCTTTTTTCTTTTAATTTTATTTTTAAAGAAGCTTTAGATTACACAAATGTTACATAAAAAATATAGGGAATTCCCATATAACCCACCCCTCCCCCACTTTCCCCTATTAACAACATCTTTCATTACTGTGGTACATCTGTTAAAATTGATGAACACATATTGAAGCATTGCTGCTAACCATGGTCTATGGTTTACATTGTAGTTTACACTTTGCACTGCATAATTTTATAGGTTTTGACAAAATATATAATGGCCTGTATCTTCCTTGAAATGTTATGCAGGACAGTTCCAGTGTCCCCAAAACTTCCCACGATGCATCTATTCTTCCCTCTCACTCCTGTCAGAAACTCTGGTGGCCACCGCCTTTATATCAATGACATAAGTTTTTCCATTACCAGAATAATATTAATTCTATTTTAGTCCATAATTCCCTCCTCATGCTTGTTCATTCCTCAATCTTTCAAATGTGTTATTAAAGCTAATTCTGTATCCTCCCCTTTTAAGCTCTCTCTCTCTCTCTCTCTTTCTTCTATCATTAAAAGGATTGCCCTTTTTTTTGTGGTCTGTGAACAAATACCTGGAAAGAAAATTTTATATAATAGACAAGGTAGGAAAGAAATAAAATAAGGGAGAAGGGAAGAGAATTTCATTATTTTCAGAGGACTGTGCTTCATGCTGTAGGTGCACAATGTATCTGTGACAAGGTAATAAATTAATGAAAAGCTACCCTACTGCAATAAGAAACGGCCTTAAGCCCTGCAAATATTTGAATTGACTTTGTAATTTAGCTCACTGGTATAGACCAAGGTTACTTGTTGGGAAGCACCCTTTCCATATATCTCACATTGCCTGCAAATTGGTATCATCCCAAGGGAGATTTTATAAAATTCTAATACCTGAGCTCTAACTCTAGAGATTGTGATTTAATTGGTCTGGTGGAGAGTCTTGGTATCCTTAGATGAGTCTTCTATTCATCCAGGCTTGAGAACCACTTTCTAGCTCAATAGTTATCCTAAATTTGTGAAAATTACTATTACTTGCAGAGTTTTATTAAAAAATACTGATGTCACAGTTCTTTTAGAAATATAGACTTCTAAGGTCATCCCAGGTGATTGTGATATGGTTAGTTTAAGAACTAACCAGGAAACACTCTTGATTATTTAATCAGATACAGAATTACACACCTAGATTTTTTAAACATTTATTGAAACATATCACTCATACCTAAACATACATAAACAATAAGTATAAAATAGTTGTGGACTCATAAAACAAACATATATAACATCAAACAAACATATATAACATCAGACAAACATATATAACACCTCACCCTACCACCAATAACTTGCATTGTTTTTAAACCTTTTTAACTAATAATTAAATAGCCTTGTCAAAATATTACTACTAAACAAAGTATTTTTCCCCTAACCAATCCTGTTTTTATCTTTATATCATTTATATATGAACACACATAAACAATTAAGTGTATAGTAAAAGTTGCAAACCCTCAAAGCAAACATGCATAACACCATACAGGGGTGCCATACGTCAACCCTCCACCAACACCTTGCATTGTCATGAGACATTTGTTATAAATTATGAAAGAATATTGTCAAAATCTTACTATTAATCATAGTCCTTATCTTACGTTTAGTGTGTTTTTCCCCCAATCCAGCCTATTATTATTTTTTAAATATAAATTTTTTTATGACAGAAGTTGTAAACTTATGAAACAATCATGCATATGTGCAGAATTCCCAAACAACACCCCTCCATCAATGCACCACAGTGTGTTGTGTCATTTGCTACAAATTAAATAATACCATCTGATTGTTACCATGTCCATAGTGTACATTTGGTTCACATTTTCCGTACTGCCTCAGTATCAACGCAGTACATCTTCCACATAGATGCAAGAATATTATGTTATTACTACTAACCACAGTCCATAGGTCACTCCAGCTGTATTTTTCCCAAGCTTCTCCACATTCCCAACACCCTGCAGTATAGCGATACACATTTGTTCTAGCTAACAAAGGACACTCTTGCATCTGTACCATCAACCACAATTCTCATCCACCTCTAGATTTACTGTCCTATTCACTTCCTAGATTATCTTCTAGCATTCTGTCAATTGGCATTTACATAACTAGACTACCATTTTCAGTCATATCTCCATTTATTTACTAGCTGTTACTCACTGTGTGTTACTATCCACTCTATACATTTCCATACCTTTACAGTAAAGCTAATTAAAACTTTTACATACATTAAACATCAGTAGTCCCTTCAGTCCTTCTCTTATCTCCTTTAAGAATCCACCAACCACCACCAGGTCTTGAAGTTATTTTCCGACAATTTCTTCTAGAAGTTTTATGGTTCTTGCTTTTATTTTTAGTTTTTTGATCCATTTTGAGTTAGTTTTTGGATAAAATGTGAGATAGGGGTCCTCTTTCCTTTTTTCAGCTACAGATGTCCAATTCTTTGAGCACCTTTTATTGAATGGATTGTTCTGCCCGAGCTGTGTGACTTTGACAGGCTAGTCAAAAACCACTTGGCCATACCTGTGAGGGTTTGTTTCTGAACCACAAATTTGGTTCCGTTGGTCTATTGTGTCTGTCTTTAGACTAGGACCATACTGTTTTCACCACTCTATGTAAGTATTATGATTTAAAGTCTGAAGATGAGGGTTCATTTTTCCTTTTTATGATGTTTCTGTTTATTCAGGACTCCTTACCCTTACAAATAAATTTAATGACTGTGTTTTCAATTTTTTTTTTTAATGCTGGCGGGATTTTTATTGGGATTGCATTATTCTACATATCAATTTGAGTAGAATTGACATCTTGATGATATTTAGTCTTCTAATCCACAAGCATGAAATGTTCTTCCAGTTATTTAGGACTTTTTAAATTTGTTTTAACTCTGAGTTGCAGTTTTCTGAACATAAGTGCTTTACATCATTGATTAAGTTTATTCCTGACTATTTCAGTTTTACCTGTCATTTTTTATTTTCACCACTCTTTTGAGACTTTTAGTTACTTTTATTGATAGAATCTTCATTTCTAGACTCTCTTCCAGGCCCATCTCTCCTGTCTTTTTTTTTTTCAGGTTCTAGAATACCCTTTAGTATTTCCTGAAAGTCTGGTCTTTTGCTTAGAAATTCTCTCAGTTTCTGTTTATCTGTGAGTATTCTAATTTCACCCTCATTTTTGAAAGACAGTGTTGCTGGATATAAGATTCTTGGCTGGAAGTTTTTCCCTTGTAATATCTTAAATATATCAGACCACTGTCTTCTTGCCTCGATGGTTTCTGGTGAGAAATCAGCACTTAATCTTATGGGAGATCACTTATATGTTATGCATTGCTTTTCTCTTGTTGCTCTCAGAATTTTCTCTTTGTCTTTGGCCTTTGACATTCTGACAAATATGTGTCTCTGGAGTTGGTTTATTTGGATTTTTTTCAGATGGGTGTATGCTGTGCTTCTTGGACATAGATATCTGTGTTCTTCAATAGGGCTGGGAAATTTTCTACTATTATTTCTTCAAATATTCCTTCTGCCCCTTTTCCTTCTCTTCTCCTTCTTGGACACCCATGACACATATGTTTGTATGCCTTTTCCTGTCATTTAGTTCCCTGAAACCATGTTCAATTTTTTTCCATTCTTTTCTTCATCTCTTCTTTTGTATGTTCACTTTCAGAGGCCATTTCTTCAAGCTCACCAATCCTTTCTTCTGCCTCCTCAAATCTGCTATTATATGATTCCAATGTTTTTATTTTATTTTTTAATTAATTAATTAATTAATTTCTTTCCCCTTCCACCCATCCCCCCTCCCCGGTTGTCTGTTCTCTGTGTCTGTTTGCTGCGTCTTGTTTCTTTGTCCACTTCTGTTGTTGTCAGCAGCACAGGAATCTGTTTCTTTTTGTTGCGTCATCTTGTTGTGTCAGCTCTCCATGTGTGCGGCACCATTCCTGGGCAGGCTGCACTTTCTTTCACACTGGGCGGCTCTCCTTATGGGGTGCACTCCCAGCGCGTGGTGCTCCCCTACGGGGGACACCCCTGCGTGGCACGGCACTCCTTGCACACATCAGCACTGTACATGGGCCAGCTCCACATGGGTCAAGGAGGCCCGGGGTTTGAACCGTGGATCTCCCATGTGGTAGACAGATGCCCTAACCACTGGGCCAAGTCCGCCACCCCAATTTTTAAACATTTCATTGATTGTACCTTTCATTCCCATAGGATCTGCTATTTTTCTATGTATGCTTTCAAATTCTTCTTTGTGCTTATCCAATGTCTTCTTAATATCCTTAATCTCTTTAGCCATCTCATTTACTTTATTAAGGAGATTTATTTAAACACCTATAATTAGTTGTCTCAACTTTTTTTATGTCATCTGGAGGCTTATCTTGTTCCATTAACTGGACCATGGCTTCCTGTTTCTTGGTGTGGATTTTAATTTTTTGTTGGTGTCTTGACATCTGGCTTACTACAGTATTTATTTTGGGTGCAGTTTTTCTCTTTAGTTTAGGGCCTCCTATCCTTTCTCCCTTGTCTGTTGTGCAGTAGGAACCAAGCATGTAGTTGGTGCTGTAAGCTGTGGAGGCTCAAGATGCCCTCATTATGCCAGGGACCAATGAAGCTTCTTCCAACTTTCTCCTTTGCCAGGTGTAGGGACATAGTAGTCACAGCTATGTGGAACAATCCAAGTCATTTAGGCCTAGACTGTAGTTGCCCAGATAGACTGGTAAAGTTTCACATCCCTTTCTCCCCTACCTGGGGCAGGGATGAAGCTCCAGGTATGTACAGAAGTCTATGCAGTGCAGGTCCAAGATGACCGCAGTTGTCCTTGTAGACTTCTAATTTTCAGTCTATTCCAGCCAAAGTTAACCTGCAGTTACCTGTATAGGCTGGTACAGGGCTCCTTAGGCTCCTCCCCACCAGAGGCGGGTTGAAGCCTAGGCTAAGACTGCAGGCTGATCTGCCTGCGAGAATTTAGTTCCTGCCAACACTGAGAGTTTCAGTCAGCTCGGCTTCCCCTCAGGCTAAGGGCAGAGTCAGAATGGTGGCTACTGGCCCCCTTCTTACCTGGGTTGGTTCACACCCCAGCTATTCTCAAGGTTATCTCTTAGCCAGCTGAGTCTACCAATCAGTAATGGAAATCGGCAGCCAACCATCTCCTCCTCCCCTGTTTCTGGGAAATGGAGCTTCTAATTCCAGCCACAAAATAGTTCCTGGGGCGGCTCATGCTGTCAGAGTAGGATAGTCACCGGCCTCCATGGCTTCCCCAGCAATTTCCTGGAGAGGCTGGCGCAGGTCCCCACAGCTTCCTCCCTGCTGGAGGTGGCACTGGGACCTAGGCTAGACCTGCAATATGATCTGGATGGGAAGAAGCCTGTCCCCACCAGCACTGGGATTCTAAGTCCACCCCGCTTCCCCTCATGCCAGGCACAGAGTTAAGGTGGCTCCTCCCGGCCTCTTTCTACTTGGACAGGCTCAAACTTCAGCTGTTCTCAGGATTATACTGTAGCCTGCTGAATTTACTCATCAGTAGCTGAAATTGGTGCCCAACATTTTGGGGAAGTGGGGCTTTCAATTCCAGCTGCGGAACAGCTCCATAGGCAGCTTGTGCCTCCAGTGGAGGATGGGCACCAGCCTCCGCGGCGTGGAGCACTCTACTTAGGAGTCTTCTCTGCAGATGGGCAGTCTCCTTCTACTCCTTCAAAAACGTTGCAGGATGCTCTTCTGGGCTCCTGGAGCCTCCAAATAGGTGCTTCAGCTAGCTCTAGAGAGACCTGGGTATTTGCTAACTGCCCTGTAGCAGGACCTGACTCTAGGAGCAACTTACTCCGTCGCCATCTTCACACACCTTGATTTTTAACTATTCTTTGCTATCTGGTTTAACCCTGTAATCTGAGCTAAATACCTGATATACTACTTTGTTTCTTCACCTGCTCTTGGAGGAATCTTCATTCCATGAAGAATGAGACTTACCACATCTGTGTGGGAATTTTAACTCTGGTTGTTTACTACAAAGAACTTAAAGGGATTAGAACTGGAAACAACTTGTGCTAATCTTTGAAGCTGGTCCTTTATTTTCCAGGTCAGAAAAGTTTCCAGTAAGCTACATATCCTATCATTTATTTTTCCAGAACATATTAATTCCCTTTTATTTCTTCCTAACATTAACCTTAGTAAATAGTAGACTTTTGAATAAGAAATTGTGAGCTTATAGTGCTTTGGAAAATTCTAAATAAATCATTAAACATGATCCCAGATTAGTATTTCTAGGAATGAGGCCAGTAAATACATTTCCTTTCTTTTTGGGGGGTATGATGGGCATGGTGGGATAGAAATTTAAAAACTGAAGAGAAAACCCAGGCTTCAGACATCAAAGGGTATAGGATTACTAAACGGATCTGTAAACCAAGTACAACAATGAGGAAGCTAAAGCAGAAACAGAGGAAGAAATGGGGACTTAGCTTTCTTACTTTCTCTTTTCTTTTCTTTTTTTTTGAAAATCAGACTGACAGTATAAATTCTCCTGAAATCGCTGGGTAATTATGCAACCTTCTGCATGGCCCTGAATCGACAGTCTTGATACTACATAATTAATAATGTTCTCTTCAAAGTATGAGTGATAATCCCTTGATTGAGTGCTCTAGTTTCATTACATTACTTAATAAAATGAAACAATAATTAGAACAATGTGCGAGGTAAGGAAGGTTCATATCATTATGTGTTTGTATGTACGGAAGCAGAAGAATTAATCAAATGAAATGTGAAATTATTATGGATAATTGCAGCCATATGGAGATGATCAGCTTGCTTGCAATCAGAATACTGTAAAGGGGCAATACATGTGCTTATTTTTCCTTGATGAAGCTGTGTAAATTTTGGGTTTTAGCTGAGCTCTAGTATCCTGAATTACAAGAAAGTCTTTATTCTTTTTTTAGAGGTCTTTGTAGGGTGCCTATTGAAAAAACTGAACATTCCCTTTTAGTTAAACACTATTCCCAATTCCCCTTGTTAAAATTAATTTTCCTTTTCTTTATACATCCACATAATGCTTTCTTTATATCATTCCAAGTATCAGTGTTTAATTAAAGGTCTCTTTCATGCTTATCCCAAAACCTTCCATCCCCAGTGGTAACTTGCACCTGTGTTATGTCTTATTCTTAGTGGTTGTCTTAGTTTCCAGGCTGCTAATACAAATACCATGTAATGGACTGACTTAAACAATGGGAATTTATTGCCTCACAGTTTCACAGGCTAAAGGGCTTTTTTCCTTCTGGGTCAATAGTGTTCTTATTGGCTGGCAGTGCTTGGATTCCTTGATATCCTGTTACGTGGCGCTAACCTCTCCTTTCTCTTCTGGGTCCTTTTGACTTTCAACTTTCAGTGGCATTATCTTCCATGATCAATTTCCTTTGTTTTATAAGAACTTTAGCCATATTGGATTAAGGTCCACCTTCTTTCAATTTAGGCACATCCTAACTAATAACATCTTCAAAGGACCAATTGACAAATGTGTTCACACCCACAGGACCAGCCGTTAGGACCTAAACATGCCTTTTGCGGGAGACATGATTCAGTCTCCAATAGGAGTCTTCAATAAGTGCTTGATGAGTGCATGGATTCAAACTAATGACAACAAAGGTGAAAAACAAAACAAAACACCCAAACCCAAAAACATACAATAGAAAAACTATGGATTTTAATCTCTGAGATAATAACTGAAAATAAAATAACTTCCTCCCTTAACAGGTAAATTAAAAAGTACATTTATTGATCCATTCAATAAGTAACCAATATTCAGAGAACAAGTACAGTGCACTCTGGTGGATTCAGAAGTATTATATTTATGACCATTATATTTTGATTCTGTAATCTAGTTAAGGAGATGTGACAGATTCATATAAAAGGACGATGTGACAATGGAAGATAGCAAATAATGTAGTGTTGAAATGAGTGCTTTTACCAAAAACTATTCTCAACATTCAGAGTAAGGGTGGATCATAGATTTGGAGAAAATTATAAAGTATTATGGAAGTTTTAAGGTTTAAGATGGGCCATATAAACACAATTGTATGCTGGTTGGACAGATTTGGCATATGTACTTTTCCCTCTCCAATAAAAATCATTATTTCATTATTTTTTTTCCCTAAAAATGTGAAGAAGAGTGTATTAGTCAGCCAAAGGGGTGCTGATACAAATACCAGAACTCTCCTGGCTTTTTAAAGGGTATTTTTTGGGGGTAAAAGCCTACAGTTCCAAGGTCCTAAAGAATCCAACTCAAGGCTGCTTTCTCATCAAAGTCTGTTGCCACGTGTTAAAGCAAGATGGCAGGTGATCTCTGCCTGGTCTCTCCTTCCTTCTTCCTCTTAAGGTTCTATGGACCCAGCTTCTTCTGCTCTCAGCTGTAGGCTGGCATAGAGCTTATCTCTCAGGGCTTCCTGTATCAGTCTGGCATAGGGCTCATTTTTTTCCAGGCTTTATCAACTGCTCAGATGTAAACTATCAGGCAAATGGCTCATCTCTCCCTGGGCTTTAGCTATTTGAACCTTCTCTCCTCTGGCATATGTGGAGCTGTTTCTCTCTTTCCTTGTCTTCTTGAGTGTCTGCCCATTTATATCAGCCCACCAAGAGGTGAGGGACACAACCCTGACTCATGCCCTACTGATGTGGTCAAAATCAAAGCCCCCATCATAATCAGTAATTTAATCAAGACATGTCAGCTGAATCTAATGCATTCATGCATTCAAAGAGTATCAAACCCAGAGGAATAAATTAGTTTATAAGCATAATCTTTTTTGGGGGGGATTCATAAATAATCTCAAATTGCCACAAAGAGGGAGAACATAAAAGAGGGAAGAAATTAGAATGGTCAATGATAGAATAGTACTAAGAGTGAATTGTGTGGAATTCTCTTTTTATGGATTCTTTCATAGACCACTTCTACATTTTTCTAAAAACTTAAGTGGAAGTCAACATTTGATCATTTGCCTCTTAACATGTATCTACTTAATTATACAAATGTGAGTGATATAAAATTCAGGAAAATATGAATAAACAAAAAACCAGGAGCTTATACATGAAATAGCAATGTAGGAATACATAATATAATAATTTACATATTTTCAAATATTAGCACTACTGGAAATTTTGTCCATACTACCAGAAAATGTGACTGTCAGACAGTCCAGATATAAGGAGATAAGAAGGAGGTAGCTTAAAGGAAATGTTTGAAAAAAATTATAGATTGTTTCCTTATATATGTGGAGAGCATAAATGTTTCCCTTTTCAGTCAACTAAATTAGAAAAACCAGCAACTAAATTTTCGTAACCCTTGCATTTATCAGAGAAATGTAATCAATAATTCAGATGTCTAAACTACTGGAATGGGAGAATTGGTAAGGAAGATCCTTATTGTGGTAGTTGAAAGTGTCAAACCTGGATTGAACTCTGCCTCTTTTTACTGTGTTTGATAAAGATGACAGTCACCCCCTTTGTACTTTGAGTCTGAATCTCTAAAAGGAATATAGAACTTGGTCCAACTCCTGGAATTTTCATTAGAATAAAATGAGATAATTTATGTAAATGATACTTTCTAATAACTCATTAAGTGTTAGTTTTACCATCATTATCATCATCATCACCATCATCACCAACATTTCCTTTTCTTTTTCACTGTAAATGCCATTGCTAGGAAATTAAAAGGTCAGAGGAATTTCACAAATCCATTGCATAGTGAGTGAAGAACTACTACTGGTCACTTCTGCATGGAAATTGTTAGTACTAATCACCTATCAAAGCTCCAGTTCTGAGCTTTCAGCTGCTGGTGGGTACCTCAGTCACACAGGAAAGAAATGTTTGTTAAACATCAGCTATTTGTCTGGAGCTAAGCTGTAAATTATGGAAATTCAAAGCACAATGAGGGAAGTGGATTTGGCTCAACTGATAGGGTGTCTGCCTACCACCTGGGAGGTCCAGGGTTCAAACCCAGGGCCTCCTGACCCACATGGTGAGCTTGCCCATGCACAGTGCTGATGTGCACAAGGAGCGCTGTGCCACGCAGGGGTGTCCCCTGCGTAGAGGAGCCCAACGTGCAAGGAGTGTGCCCTGCAAGGAGAGCCACCCTACATGAAAAAAAAGAAGTGCAGCCTGTCCAGGAGTGGCGTTGCACACACAGAGAGCTGACACAACAAGATGATGCAACAAAAAGAGACACAAATTCCTGGTGCTGCTGACAAGAATACAAGCAGACACAGAAGAACACACAGTGAATAGACCCAGAGAACAGAGAACTGGGGGGGGAGGGGAGGGGAATTGGGGGAAAGGGGAGAGAAATAAAAATAAACATGCACACACAGAGAGCTGACACAACCAGATGATGCAACAAAAAGAGACACAAATTCCTGGTGCTGCTGACAAGAATACAAGCAGACACAGAAGAACACATAGTGAATAGACCCAGAGAACAGACAACTGGGGGCGGGGGTGGGGATTGGGGGAAAGGGGAGAGAAATAAAAATAAAAATAAACGCACAACAGGGTTGCCACACATACACGTTGTGTATTGCCCAACTTCAGGAATGGGGAGTAGGGACTTATATACACAATGTGGAGAATGTTGGAAATGGTGTTTCCTGGAATAGTGACTAGCTCAAAGTATACATGCATATGTCTCTTTCTAGGTTTCTATCATTGTGGGTATCAACATAACTAATAGATTATTTTTTGTTGTCTTGGAAATTCAGAAAATACCCCAGGGTTGAGGGAATAAAGAATAATTATTTTGTTAAAAGAACTAGAGTAAAACTACTGAAACTCATTGTCTCACAGTTCTGAAGGCTGGAAGCCTGAAAGCAAGGTGTTATAGCAGGGCCATGCTTCCTAAACCTGTAGGGAAGAACCCTACCTTTTTTCTTGTAGCTTCTGGTGGTTTGCCAGCAATCCATGACATTCTCTGCCTCAGCTGTCATATGGTGCTGTTTCCTTATCTGTCTGTCCAAATTTGCTGCAATTCTTGGAGATTTCCCCCACTTTCGTCTGCTGCCTCTTCTTATTAAAACACCAGTCTTATTGAGTTAGGGCCCATACTAATTCAGTTTGGCCTTATTTTATCTAACAACATCTTTAAAGATTCTAAGTAAGGTCATATTCACAGACGGTTAGGATTTGCACATGTTTCTTTTGGAGGTCATGGTTCAACCCATAACGTACTCAGATTAATGAGGCAAAGTTACAGGAGTTTTCAGTTGGCCAAGGAATGCTGCAAAAGTAACAGACTTGAGCAGCAGAGCTGGTGCCCACCAGAGAGGAACACCTTTCAACTAGAAAAAAGCCAGGCAGTAAGAGAAGCCAATGGGATAAAACACTTGGGTAGAAACTGGGGAAAGAGCATGTGGAAAGAGATCAAATGGAAAGTGAATTACTCGTTTAAGAAGACTATGACACATGGAGGTCCATATAGGGTTCTTGTGTAGAATCCTCATGGATTAGTTTTCTAGGATGGCATAATACATGACCACATACTTGCTGGCTTAAAAAGGCAGAAAAATTCATTCTCTATACAATTCTGGAGGTCAGAAGCCCAAAACCAAGGTGTTGGCATAGCTGTGTTTCCTCCTCAGGCTCTAGAGGAGATTCCCTTCCTTGATTCTTCCAGCTTTTGTCACTGTCTGCATTTCCTGGGCTTGCTGCTGAATCACTCCAGTCACTGTCTCTGTGACCACATTGTCTCCTTTTATTCTGTCTGCCAAATCTCCTTCTGCCTCACTCCTGTAAGGACACTTGTCATTGGATTTAGGGCCAACCCAGAAAATCCAGGATTAGCTCATCTAAAGATCCATAATTTAATCCCATCTGCAAAGACCACCCCCCTTCCCCAAATAAGGTAGCATTCAGTTTCCAGAGACATGAACATGATATCTTCTAAGGTACATTTTTTTTTTTTAGGTAGCATCCTTTTTTCCTTAAGAGTTTTATTTTGATATTTCAAACTTACAAACATTACAGGACAGTTGCAAAATAATATAAAACCATAAAGAGAACTCCACAATATTGCTCCCTCCAGATATCCTAATCCACGAATTTTAACATTTTTGCCACTCTTGCTGTATCTATCTATCTATCTATCATCTATCATCTAATCTGTCATCTAGCTTTATCTATCAATCCATCCATCAATCCATATACTCTATCTATCTATCTATCTATCTTTCTAACTGTTTGTCTATCTAATCTATCATCTAGTTATATCTATCAAACTATCCATCTATCCATCTATCATTTATCCTATCTTTTATCAATTTTCTATCTATCTAGCTATCATCTATCATCTCTATCATCTCTCTAGCTGTTTAATCTGTCATCTTGCTTTAACTATCAAACTATCCATCTGTTAATCCATCTATTCTGTCTATCAGTTATCTATCTATCTATCTATCTATCTATCTATCTATCTATCTATCTTTTTTTTTCCCAAATTCTACTCAATTTATTCATTTTTTAAAAGATATTACATTCAGAAAATATGAGGTCCCCATTCACCCCCACCACCCCCACCCTACCACTCCCCCCACAGTAACACTCTCCCCCATCATCATGACACATCCATTGCGTCTGGTGAGTACATCTCTGGGCATCGCTGCACCCCATGTCCCCTGGTCCACACCATAGCCCACACTCTCCCACGTTCCATCCAGTGGGCCATGGGAGGACATACAACGTCCGGCAATTGTCCCTGGAGCACCACCCAGGACAACTCCAAGTCCCGAGAATGCCTCCACATCTCATCTCTTCCTCCCATTCCCCGCACCCAGCAGCCACCATGGCCACTTTTTCCACACCATTTTTTAACCTATAACACCATAAACGTAGAGTTAGTACACATAATGGAGGACATGATGGCCAGTCAGTACTAGCAAAGAGTAAAGAATATATGATTTTATATGGGTGAAAAAAATTCCATGCCACTCTCCTTAATTTTTTGTCATCCAGCCCCACCCCCAGAAAGACTTTGGGATGGGTGAAACCAAAAGTGAAAGATATGACAGGAGACAGAAGAGATTTTGACTCTGCAGGTAACTGAGAAAAGTGTCAGGCCAGAGCATGAGGGAGAGAAGTTTTGAATTCAATGTGAAATTAATATTACAGATTAATCTGTATTGGACTTCTTTAATATAGGAAACAAAATAGCAAAATGCCAGTCATATAATGGGTCACATAATAAATTTTAAAAAATGACAATATTATGATGATGATCAATTTTAATATTATTTTTTGAGGTTATACATAGTTTTATAAAGGCACATTATGAGTATCTATGTAAACTAATGTAATGTAATTGCCATTGTGTTTAAGTGGAATTCAATTTTCTAAAGTATTTTCTGAGAGAAAACTCCCATGTTTACAGGAAAAATAAAGTTACCCTTAACACTGTAAAACTGGTAGAAAAATTAATGTTTTTAAATTAAGACATCTTTTAGAGCACAGGTTCTTAAACTTTTTTGTTCCATAGACTCATTTGTTGGTCAAGTGACCATGGATCCCTTCCTAAGTCCATACTATACTGTGTATTATTTAATAAATGTATCACACCCATACCAACCTGTCCCCACAAGAATAATGTTTTGTTTTTTTTTTAATTTAAACTCAAGGTCATTGATCCCTTGTTAAGAATCCCTATTTTAGAGGCACCAAGACATAGAAAAGAAATCATGACATACTTAAGGGTCAAGCCTATCTTGAACCTCATTTTAAAAAATGTGAATTAATTTTCCCCATTTAACTTGAAGACCTAAACACCTTGTTAAAAGATGGGAGGTTTATGTTATAAAAGTGGAATAATAAATTATAACAATGATTGATAAGATGACTAAAATGTATATTAGCCTGCTAAAGAAGGCATTAACTTCAAGAAATATCAGATGTTTTAATTTTAGAATAGTCAAATGCATATACCTTAAAGTAAGTCATTTCAAGAAGAAATTTATTTTGCTGCTAATAAAATATTTTTTTCAGAAAGTAGGGAAAATATTTTTGATTCCAATTTTCAATTATATGGTGCATTTTCTGAGTTTTCCTTTTTAAATTCACTGAAGCCTTTTTGGTTAATGTTTCTATTTCTTTTTTTTTTTTTAAGATTTATTTTTCATTTCTTTCTTTCTCCCCCCTCCCCATTGTCTGCTCTCTGTGTCCATTCACTGTGTATTCTTTTGTGTCCACTTGCATTCTTGTCAGTGGCACCTGCAATCTGTGTCTCTTTTTGTTGTGCCATCTTGCTGCATCAGCTCTCCATGTATGCAGCATCACTCCTAGGCAGGCTGCACTCTTTTTGCATGGGGCTGCTTTCCGTGCATGTGGTGCTCCCTTACATGGGGGACACCCCTGCATGGCACGGTACTACTTGTGTGCATCAGCACTGTGTGTGGTCCAGCTCAACACAAAGGCCAGGAGGTCCTGGGTTTGAACCTTGGACCTCCCATGTAGTAGGCAGATGCTTTATCAGTTGAGCCAAATCCGCTTCCCTAACATTTCTATTTAAAATAAATGTTATTTCTCATTTTACTTTGATGGTGGATATTTTCAATAATTCTTCCACTAATTCTTCCGTTAATCATCCATCCATTTGTTCATAAATAATATTGTGTACCTACTATATGCTTGTCACTGGGCCATGACCCTTACTTTCCAGAAGAATGTTCAAACAGGAAATTCAATATAGTGTGATGGGGGCTGTGATGTGCTGTGACACCACGTAAGAGAGTACTTTAATGTAAACTTGAAAATGTGATGGGGAGATAAAGGAAAGGGGAGGTTTGGATAGAGTCCTACCTGGAGTGACATCTCAAGTGTAATCTGAAGAATGAAGAGATCTGTGTCCTAGAGAAAATAGTGTTTCAGATTCAGGTGGAATCTGAAAAATAATCCAAAGGCAAGTGAGAGCAAATAGTGAGATGGTGAGAAGAATGAAATTGAGAAGGTTATCAAGAACCAATTTACACAAGGTCCTATAAGATATTTAATTGGGATTGGACTGTATTCTGTGGCCAATGGGCAACTTTTGAGATGTTTTCACTGAAGTATTTTAATTAAATATTAAGTGTATTTTTCAAACTTTTATATACTTTCAAATTATTTACAGTTTTTGAAAGCAGTTATAGGGATTGGGTGGTTTTTTAATATAAGCTTTTTTCTTAGAGGAGTTGTAGGTTCCAGAAAAATCATGTAGAAAATACAGAGTTCCTGTATGCCCCACCTATTATTATACCAGGCATTAGCATTGTACCTTTGTTACAATTGATGGTAGAATATTATTTAATTGTATTATTAGCTATAGTCCATAGTTAACATTAGGGTTTATTATTTGTGTTGTATACTATTATGATTTTTTAAAAAAATTTATTTTCTAGTAACATATATATAACCTAAAATTTCTTCCCTTAACCATATTCAAATATATAATTCAGTTCTGTTAGTTACATTCACAATGTTGTGCTACCATCACTACTATCCATTACAAAAATTTCTGTCATGCCAAACAGAAACTCTATACAAATTAAGCATTAACTCCCAATTCCCTATACACCTTCCACTTCCTAGTAAACTCTAGTACAGGCTCTGGCCCTATGAATTTGCTGATTCTAATTATTTCATATCAATGAGAGAGCATACAATATTTTTTCTTTTGTGTTTGGCTTGTTTCATTCAACAAAATATCTTCAAGATTCATCCACATTGTCACATGTATAGGAACATCATTCCTTTTTACAGTTGACTAATATTCCACTGTATGTATATAGTATATTTCATTTATCCTTTCATCAGTTTAGAGACATCTGAGTTACTTCCATTCCACTTCTTGATATATACCCCAAAGACTTGAAAGCAAGGACTTGGACAAATATTTGCACACTGATGTTCATAGCGTCATTAGTCACAGTTGTCAAAAGATGAGACTAGGGTTTTTGTTTTGTTTTAGCCATTTACAATATCATTTAATATATATGACCTTGTAAAAGGACTATAAATCATTGAGTAAATGTTAGATAAAACAACTTTAAAACAGATTTTTGTTCCATTTTGTTGTTCTGAAGGCTATTTAAGATTAGATATTTAAAAGTTGCAAGTGCTGATTTTTTTCATAAGTATTCAAAAATTGCTAGCACATTTCAGGTCATATCACTGATATATATGTCAAAATATTATGTCCTAGATTCTGAAGGTATAGAGCCAAGAGAACCAGGTGAACTTAGTTCAATATTTCATCTGGTTTGTTTCATCCCTGATCAATCTTGAAGATAAAGTTAGCCTTAGGCAGGAATGATGGGATAGTCCATTATTTATGTACTATGATTTGGGGACTACAGAGCTTGCAATCTTTAAAATATCTCATTTGGTGGAATGCTGTAAGAATTCAAATAATTATTGTTGATGTCCCTCTTTTGAAGGTTAAATGCAAGTATTTCCCTATGAGGAAAAATGCATTACACTATTGTTACAGGATAACTTTACTTACATCCTGTGAATTGAACATGATGTGAATTAAAAGAAATTATGAGAAGTAATGACATCTTAAAAGTTTGTGAAAGATTATGAAGTCAAATTTAAGCTAAAATATGACAATTATGTTTGGACCAAGTTCTGAAAGATATTTATAAATTATATAAACTTCCAGGGTAAAGGTCAATTTAAATGTCACATTTATGTTAAAATTCTGTGTTAGATAATTCAAAAATAAAATGCAACTAAGTAAAGAATCAGAGTTCATTAATAGGGAAGATTAGTTTTTGAGCTCTAGTGTAAGAGATCTTCAGGGCCCTAGAAAGGGAATCTATGAAGGACAATAAATATGTTATATTTGAAAGTTAAAGGCTCTGGAAAAAGAACATAAAGCAATAACTTTTTTGAAGGTCTAGTTAGCTGGAAAGAATATTATTGTCTCTGTACATTTTCAATCCTTTGACAATATCTTTATATCGAAATGATTCAGAGAGAAAGAGAGAGAAAGAGATAGATACAATGAGACAGTGCCACAGGAGCAAAAAGCTGAAATCCATGGGACCTGGAAGAGAAGGGAGATACTATCAGATGCTGCCGTGGGCCTTGCTGTGAGGTAGAGGAACCAAGAATCACCAGCAGCCAGTCTCTGGGAAGAAAGAATCACTTCGGTGTGCCTTCTTTTGGACATTCTCACAACCTCACACTGTAAGCTAATAAATTCACATTGCTTAAAGCCAACACACATCATGGTATCTGCTTTGAGCAATCTAGAAAATAAAACAGATTTTGCTACCATGAGAGTGGGGTGCTGCTATTTCAAATACCAAAAAATATGGGAAAAGCTTTGAAGTTGTTTAATGGGTAGAGGCTGGAAGAATTGTGAGCTGCTTGATAGAAAAGGCTTATATTGCTTTCAAGAGACTGTTGGTAGAAATATAGGCACTAATGCCACTTCCAAGGGGGCCTTAGTCAAAAATGATGGATGGATTGGAAATGGAAAGAAAGATGAGCTTTGTTTTAAGGTGTTAGAGAACTTGGGAAATTGAGTTCTGATGTTGGATGGAAGGCAGAATTTGAGAGTGATGAAGTTGGATATTTAGCTGAGGAGATTTCAAAGTTAAGTGTGGAAAGTGCAACTTGGTTTCTCTTTGCAGCTTATAGTAAAATGCAAGGGGAAAGGGATAAGATGAGAGCTGAAATGCTATGGACAAAGAAACCAAAAATTGATGGTTTGGAAAATTCTGAGTTTTTGAAAAGTGAGTCCCCAGAGAATTGTATTTTGTATGAGGGTTAAACTGAACATGAAACCAGTCAGCCACTTCAGTGCAGGTCAAGATCAGAAATGCAGTTGCACAGAAATAATTTGTTGAAAGGTATACTGTCTGAATGTTTGAACTCCTGTGTGCGACCCAATGCAAAACCAACAAGTATTTCGCAACATCTGTATGAACAGAACCACTGCCGAACTGGACTAAAAAGGACAGAAAAGGGATTGAAGGAAAAATCACTTTAAAGACAGGGCCATGGAAACTGAAGTGTGGGCCAAAGACATCAACTTGGCCAAGATCGCAGACCCACCCATGTGTGTGGAAAGGGTGAGTATGCCTTAGTGCTTGGAGAGGGTGAGTCTCTGCTCCATTGTTCAGTAAAAGTGCTACCACCCCAGTTTTTCTCAGATGCCTGGGGATTCTAGGGTGTCTGGCTGCCACTTTGATGATGGATATGAGTGGAACGTATTGGGGATGTTCCCAATTGGGGAACCACCCCAATACTTGAAGAGGGTAGAGCCTTCACCCCAGTATTTGGGAGAGCATAGCCACTGTGAAAGCACTTGGAAGGGGTGGGGCTGCCAATTCATCAAGACTGGGAGACAAAACATTATTCCATAGATGACTCTCAGACCCTGAATCTAGTGGAATATGCCCTGTAGGGTTTCAGAATTGTTTGGAACCCATGAGCCATTTTCCTTCTCATTTCTCCCTAAGGGAATGGAAATGTTTATCTTATGCCTTTGTATCTCAGATGCAGATAACTTCACTAGGTTTTCCAAGTCCACAGACAGAAGGAAATTGCACTCCAGGACAGACTGCACTTATAACTGATTTTGATAAGTTTTGTATTTAGTATTGTTACTGAAATAACTTAAGACTTTTGAGATATTGTGATTAGATGAGTTTTGCATGTAGGATAAACATGTATTTTGGAGTCCAGAGGATGATGTATGGTGGTTTGAAGCTCTAGGTATCCCAGAAAAATATGTTCTTAAATCTCATCTATTCCTGTGAATGTGAATCCATTGTAAGTAAGACCTTTGTGATGAGACTACTTCAGTTAGTGTGACCCATCTCATTCAGGATGAATCTTAATCCAATTACTGAAGTCCTTTATAAACAGAAGGAATGGAGACAAAGTGAGAGATAGATAGATAGAGAGAGAGAGAGAGCCATTGGAGAAAGAACTTGAAATCAATGGAATCCGGAAGAGAAAGGAGAGAACAACAGATGCCACCCTGTGCCTTGCCATGGGTAAAGGAGCCAAGGAACTCTGGCAGTAGATCTTCAGGAAGAAAGCATTGCCTTGATGATGTCTTGATTTGGACATTCTCATGGCCTTCACCTGCAAGCTAATAAATTCCATTGTTTAAAGCCAACCCATTTCACTGTGTCTGCTTTTAGCAGTCTAGGAAAGAGAGGGGAGAGAGATTTGTCTTTAACCCACCTTCCTTTTTTTTCCCCTAATAGTTTTGAATCAAATCATAAATTGAAATGGAATTATCAGAATATTTATTACTGAATTTAAATATTCTTCAAATGTTCATTTGGGTCCTTCTCTTTCATTTGACTTAAAGGCTGTATCATCAATGAGTTCAGGAAGTTTTATAGTATTATTATTTTTCAGAAAGTGTATAAAATATAGCACTCTTTTACAATAACTGCACATGGATTTTTTTTGGATTTCTGGCCCCTGGCTATAGTGTAAGGGTTGGCATTCAATTATATTTAGAAAATGACTTTAAAGAAAACATTCCAGCATTATAAAAATGCCTCTTCCCAGTTTTTCAGAAGGTTTCCAAGTTTGTTTGATGTATAAAGTAATTGTAAACAGCCCTCATTGATTACGATATTAAAAGATTAATTGATAAGTCAACAAATATTTATCAGTACTTTCTGGTACTATTTTGTACGTCATGTCCTTAATTATAACACTAATTAAAATTGTGGAGTAGGTCAGAGATTCAATCATTTGTAAACCATCTAGAGATGACCCCTTATTCCTTTATGGGTCACAGAAGTTATTCAAAATCTCTAATCCCCAAGAAGCCTGCAAAAAACTTGTTAAATACTGCCTTCTGCAGTTCCAGTTTGCTGTTACTCTCTTCCTGCATGCAGCCTCTCTGTGTGGCTCTGTGTGGCCTGCATGGCAGTAGCTTTTTCTAATTTAGAGCTGTAAGTAATAAAGACTTCTGCCTTTCATTCATCCCAGTGCCTTTACCTTATGTCTTGCCATTCAAAGAATTGCACTTACACCTAATATATAATTGTAAAACATATGTTCCCTTTTCTCCTTCCTTCCCCTCTTCAAAATTGTGGTTTACATTTTCTCTCCTGGATTCATTGTTTTAATGTATTCTACTTTTGCCTTTTCAATTTGCCTTAAACATGTCATTGGTTGTTTATTTGTTATCTCTAACTTGGCATTAAAGGTCTTTTATGATTTAGCCCCTGCTTTCAGCCACATCTGTATCTCCTGCCCTCCTTTATCACTCTTTAAGATCCAACCAAACTGAAAATGTTGCAGTCGCATGCACAAGAGCACACTCTGATTTCATAGACTTTGCATAAGATTTGTCTTTTAGCTGAAACCTCCATTACCTCATTTGTTTTGGACTGAATTGTGTCCCCCTAAACAGCATGATTAAGTCCTAATCCCTGGTCCTATGAATGTGAACATATTAGGAAACAGTATCTTTGAAGATGTTATTAGTTATGATAAGGCAAAATTGGATGAGGATGGGCCCTAATTAAGTATGATTGGTGTTATACGAAAGGAAATTTGGTCACAGACTGTGAGCCATAGAGAGAGAGAGAAGACAGCCATGTGATGGAAACAGAGATTGAGTTATGCTACCACAAGCCAAGGAATGCCATGGATTGCCAAGCCCTTCTAGAAACGGGGGAAGAGGCATGGAATTGATTCTCCCCTTTGAGAGTAAGCACAGCCCTGCAGGTATCTTGATTTCAGACTTCTATCCTAAAGAATAGTGTGACAATAAACCCCTAATGTTTAAACCAACTAGGCTGTGGAACTTTGTGACAAAAGCCCTGGCAAACCAAAACACCAGTTTTTTAATGTACATAAGTCCCAATCATTCTTAAGATCTTAATTTAGACCTCTTAAAACACTAGACTTATTCTAGGTAGAACCGCCCAAGTACTCTAGAAAGGCTCCAGAACCTTGTTCTTATCTCTGTATTAGAAATTATTATACCATCTGGAAATTATTTTTTTATTCCTTTTTTTCTCCACTGCTTTGTAAAAGCTGTTGGAAAGCAAGCACTCTTCATCATCTGCATGGTTTTAATCCCAGCACCAAAATCCTCGCTAACAAACTGTAGGTACAATAAAAATTTGTTAAATAAGTGAATGCACTCTGCAACTGAGAAAGAGGAAGCTCAAGGGGGAAGGCAGAATACTTGCAAGATCAGCCAACATCTTGCTTCAACATGTAGCACCTGACTTTGGTGAAAAACCAGCCTTGAGTTGGACTCTTTAGAGACTTGTAACTGTAAGCATTTACCCCAAATAAATACTCTTTATAAAAGCCAACAGATTTCAGGTACTTTGCATCGGCACCTCTTTGGCTAACTAATACACCTTCCAATATGCTATATCATTTATTTACTTATTTATGGTATTTATTGACTATTATCTGGTAGAATTTAAGCTCCTTTAGAATAGAAATTTATGGCAGTTTTATTTACTGATATACTTCAACTACCTAGATTAATACCTTGCACATAACTGCTCATGTCTTTCCTTGTTGAATGAATGTGTACATGAAAGATTGAGTGGTAATATAAATTAGTGATTTCCCCATGGATGTCCAGGATATTGTTATTTGCTCAATTTAATTTACTTAAGAATAAGATTATGGAAAACAAATTTCCTTATCACAATAATGACTATCACTCTTGCTTATAGAGTTATTCTAGGTGCCTAGGAGTTCTTTTACATAATTTAATTTGATACTCCCTCCAGTTAGAGGGACACTAAAATTTTAGCAAAAATTTAAGTGACTCCATATGGCTGAGGCATTTTGTTCAGTAGTAGAGCACAGAGTCAACACCAGGTCTGTGTGGTCTGAAATTCCACTTTACTCATTGCATGATACTACTACTTTTCTAAGTGCTCAGGGAGCTGGCAGGAAGTTTCTTTCTTTCCTCCTACACATATGCTTTCATATGTAGCTGAGTGGTATTATAGTGCTGAGGCACCTGTTGCTCACTTAGCCTTGAATTTGCTGAATTTGTTAGTCTAGAATTGTTAAAGCTACAACTGATACTATTGTTTTGTGTTTTTTTTTTTTTTTTGGGTCCTATTGTCATCAATTTCTTTTTTAATGCAATCTGTGACACATTGAGAAATGGTTCTGGGAAATGGCTTTACAATTCAAGAATGGCACTTCAGAAATAAGTAATTTAATATTTCACAGAAGAACGTACTGAATGCACCAATTTCCTCAGGGCTTTGCTTGGAGTCACAGAAGTGACAATGTGCTATTGGATAATAGGACTTGAGCTATCTTCACAATAGGCTCTTTATGTAGGTGGCCCAGAAATCATTGTGACATTCACCTTAAGAAGGAGTCATTAACTGTATCTTATTTATTTGGATGCCCTTTCTTTTTCTAAATACTTGTGCTGCTGTTACTTGAAACTTTTCTGGCTTTCTGAAATAAATACTTTTCCATGTACTGTTATGGTCTTACTTTCTGAAATAAGGAATTTCCTTTCCCATAAATGATTAAGAACTTAGGCTACAAATCAGTTTACTAGTCCATTAGTAAACTTTTTTCAGTTGTGTCTACATGATTTCAAATTCTTAGGTAGAAAATGAAAATATAGCATTTATCCAAAACAATTTCATATGTCAAAATACAGTAAAAACCATTTGGAAATTCCAGCAGTAAGTTCAGAAGTCATGGGAAAGACTGAGGAAACTATATTTCACCATCATTTAATTTCAAATATTTACATTCTGAAGCCCTCAGATAAAAGAGGGATTTTTCACATGATGAATTATGTTAATCATAACTTTCAAAAATAAAGGTGAAATGATGGAATCATTTCTTTATGAAGAAATTGAGATTGCTGACCGGTTTGACCCACACAAATTTGGAGAATATTTGCTTAAGAATTACAGGTTAGAAAATAACACTATTTTCATAATGCAACTATTTAACAATGGTCTCTTATAATAGGATGATTGAAAAGTCCTTTATATCAAGTTTAATTATTCAAATATGAATCTAAATCTATGTGCCTGTGTAGAATGAAAGGGGAGAACTGAGGTTGAGGACTTGACTCAATGACATTTCCTTCTAAAAAAATTAAATATTTAGGATAGATCTTAAAACAGTTTAATTCCAAGCTCATATATCAAGAGCTGTGACATTGCATGACTATAACATTATTATAAAATTATTATTTTTTAATTAAAAATTTTTAAATAGTAAAGGTTGCATCTGTCCCAGAAAACTTGAGTCCAATATATATTTTATTTAGGTTCTGAAATGTGGGAATATGAAAGATATAACTAATTTTTCTGTACATAATTTTTCTTTAGTTAGGGATTTTATTTAGAACAAAGCTGAGTGAGTAAAGTGTAATGTGTTAAATATCTCTTTTTATTCACACATAGCCAAATACAATCATTTAACAAGAAAACAAACATTATATCTATATTTGGAAAACTATTCCAAAATTACAGATTCCTATTTATTTGTTGCTTTCCTAACTCATGGAATTTTGACCAAAAAATGGGAGCCTTTATCTAATTTAGATATTTCATTAACTACAATTTTTCATTTACATATCATATCAATAAGCATAGAGATTATTGCATTGATCTTATCAATAAACATATACATACAAAACTCCACATTCTTGTATTCCAGTAAATAATCCAATGATTAGTCCACTACTTATGTCTAGTAATTCTGAAGTCAAAAGGTTTAGGGGAAAAACAAATGACATTTTGTTTACACCATGAGATTTATACCTTCAGAGACCTAAGGGTAAATCTGAATTGGTAATAAGACTAGAAGAATTGATTTCATGTGCATCATCATGATTTGGTAACTGTGAATTACATGGTTTGTTTCTTTGTTCCCAATTCCAGAGCAAAGCCTCAAAATTGAATTCTTAAGGCCTTCAACGACTGTCAGTTAATATATGTTCCTCATCAAACACAGCAACCTCAAATAGGAGTCATTTTTTAATATGATATTTTCATGTTTCTAAAATGAGAAGGCTCAGGGCCTTTAACAGTTCCTAATTAATCAGTCATTTTGAAATGTTCTACATAAGATTTCAGCAGTTCTTCATGTACCTAGCAGGATTTTGGAATTTGGAGATATTTATATTATGCCTCCCATTAGTTCAACTGGGAGCCTATAGTGGTCAATTTGATAAAGGCTTTTACCCTAATGGTTGACAAAAACTTTGGCTGTGAGTCATGCAAATGAAAACCCTTAAGGATTTTAATGTTCCAGAGTTCTCTGAGAAGTAAAAGTTTGGAAGAAGGTAGAGTAATGATAGATATATTTTTAATTAAAAAAAATTAATTTTTTTAGTTAGAGAATTGTGGGTTCACAGAGCTTTCATGAATAAAATACAGGGTTCTCATATACCACCCTATTATTAATACCTTCCATTTGTGTGGTCCATTTGTTACAATTGATGAAAGCACAGTTTTATAATTGTACTATTAACTACAGTCCATAGTTTAATATAGGATTCACTTTTTGTGTTGTGCAGTTCCTTGGAGTTCAAAAACCTTTTATTCTAGTAACATATGTATGACCTAAAATTTCTTCTTTTACATTCAGATATGTAATTTAGTGCTGTTAATTATGTTCACAGTGTTGTGCTACCATCATCACCATCCATTACCAAAACTTTTCCATCAGCCAAAATAGGAACACCGTACATACATTTTAAGTGTTAATTCCCTAACCCACTTACTCACCCCATCCTCTGGTAACCTATAGTCTAGATTCTAACTCTATAGTTTGCCTATTCTAATTATTTCATACCGGTGAGATCATACAATATTTGTCCTTTTGTGTTTGACTTATTTCACTTAATGTGATGACTTCAAGGTTCAGAAATAAAGGTTTAAGGGAACCATTCTGAAAGGTTTAACTGTTAAAGGCTAAAGGTTTTTTTATAGGATTTTTGTTTAATTAAATACAATGTTCTTAGCTGGGCTAAAAGTAATTAAAGAAGGTGGCTTATGATCACTCCTGGGGAAAGAAACAAAGCAGGTAATCTAGCATATATATATTTTTATAAATGTGTTGTTAATGGACTTCGCAGTAAATAGACAATGAGGCTTGCTAGGAGGTTAGTAATTCTCTATGAAATGTTTTTAGCAGGATGTTCCTGGTTTTAGGATTGCTAATGGTAAAGAAACCAGTATTGCAAAGATTTGTGAACCATGGCATCCTAGATAATGCCATATAAGTAACACAACTATCTAGGGCTATAAAGTAGAGATATTTCATAAGCTATACTCTTCTCACTGTTTGAGGTATCCCACAAACCTCACTGGATACCTACTGTATCACATTCCCAATGTTTAGAAAATAAATGGAGAACCACACAAAATTTTGATTCACTTGTGCTTCTTGATTGCTTATATCCTTGAAATCACTAGTAAGCTTGTTACTGGGTAAGAACTCTGTGATATTTGAGTTTGAGTTCATGACCTGATCCTGAACATTGGCTAATTAATTCTCCATTGAGTAATAGCTCATATTTTCTATACCAGATATTTGGTATGTTTAAATACCAATATAAACTTGTAATGACTCCAAAAAAGAATCTTCTGATACAAGTCTTTAATAGATTAGGGTACTCTGTTCTTACTGTACATTAGCAGCAATGCCTCAGAATTAATGACAAAAAAAAATTTCCCTGGATAGAATAGATCCTGTAGAAAGTGTTTTAACTCCCACATATAATTAAGGTATCATTTTTAATCATTTAGTATTTAATAATATCATACATGATGATTTGAATAAGCTAAAGATTTGAGAGAGAAACTTGCCTTTAAAAGTGTATTTTACTTGATATATTTAAATTGCACTTTTTATTTGCATAATCCCATTCCTCAAGGCATCTGAAATGGACTGAAATGTTGGAATTTCCATTTCCAACTCATTAAACACTTTGGTGATTGTTCTTACAGGTTTTTGTGCTGGTTTAATTGCAGAAGCCTGGTTTTATCAGAGTGATATTAAGCACCTACATGAGAAATAAAGGATGATTATCTTCAATTCCTTTTTCATAATCCCAGGGAAGTCTACAACCCAAAGAACAGAGACAAGGGCCCAAGAAATGTGAGCCCAGTTCCAACCCAAGCATTTAACTAAAGGCTATATGTGCCAACTATCCACTTACATGGGAAGAAATTCTGTGTATCTTGGAAAGTGGGAAGTAGAAGTTGGGAAAAGGAATTAAGGAAGATTTTTCTTGCAACTAGAGTTCTAATAGGCCTGACCCCTGTTCTAATAACCCTAAACTTACCTATTGAACTCTGTTTATTTTTAGACAAGACTAATGAAGTCATATTCTATGATCTGAGAGATTGGATCCATAACTATGATTTGCGACTGCTAGAAAACTAATCTTGTAGTCAATATAACTTTGAGGATGACATTATTATAGTAATAGACAGTTTTATAAGATACAGATTATTTAACAAGAATATATTAATCAGTTATATACTTTATTTTTCTGAACTCTTACTTTATTTGTATTATATTTGTCAGTGGATTTTTTTTTTATGTAGTATCTCAAATGAGAATTTTAACACTGAACATAACGTTAGACTTCTGTTTCATAAAGATGGGGAATACTAAATTTAAAAGATTTGTATGAAAATTAACTTTCCCAAAGGAACTTTGGAGAATAAATAAAAATATTTTATCTGCTATAAATATTCAACACAATGACCAGATACTAAACAATTATAGATAAATACTCATGGCTTTACTAAATAACAGTCTGGAAAATTATGGATTATAAGAGTGAAAATCTGATTATTAACTGCTCCCAAAATAAAAAATTCTATGGAAGATGTTTAACAAGCTTAAATATATGAGACCTCTAAGGATAAAGCAGCACAATTTTTTCCAGTGGTGTTAATGATGACTTGGTAGAGAAATTTATGCTCCTAGATGAGAATATTGAATATTACAAGATTTCAAATCTTCTTGAGTAGAATTAGAAGTTTAATTGAATTTCAATCATAAGTCCCATGAGATTTTGCATAAATTTAATAAAGTAATTCCAAAGTTAATCTGGAAAAATAAATAAGCATGGGTAGTTAATGTAATTTTTTAGGTATATTGAGAACTCTTATCCTACTAAATGGCAAACTATATTTAAAAAGTTACAGTAACCTAAAGAATATAACAAAGATCAAGAATTGACCAAAAGTTCAATGGAATAAAAAGTCATGTCACAAGCACACATATTTGTGCATATATAATTTACACATACCTACACATACATTTTTATTGTGTGTATGATTAATATTGAGCCTTTAAATTAATGGGCATAGAAAGTGCTGGGGATTGAAACATGTACCCCCAAAAAAGACATTCAGGAAAGTGGATTTGGCTTAACTGATGAAGTGTCCACCTACCATATGGGAGGTCCAGGGTTCAAACCCAGGGCCTCCTGACTCATGTGGTGAGCTGGGCCATGTGCAATGCTGATGCGTACAAAGAGCGCTGTGCCATGTAGGGGTATAGGGTGTCCCTTGCATAGGGAAGCACCATGCGCAAGAAGTGCGCCCTGCAAGGAGAGCGGCCCTGTGTGAAAAAAGTGAAGCCTGCCCAGGAGTGGCACTGCACACATGGAGAGCTGACGCAGCAAGATGACTCAACAAAAAGAGACACAGATTCTCGGTGCCACTGACAAGAACGCAAGTGGACACAGAAGAACACACAGTGAATGGACACAGAGAGCAGACAATGGGGTGGGGGGTCGGTGAGGAAGGGAAGAGAAATAAATTTAAAAAAAAAGAAAAGAACTAGTGGGAAATGCCAGCCCTTTAAAAAAAAAGATATTCCCATCTTAATCCATGTTCCTGTGGGTATGAACCCATTTGTAAATAAGCCTTTTCAATGCTGTTTTAGTTAAGTGTTGACTTGTTTGTGAATAGGATCTTTGAGGATTTAGATAAGGCCAAATCAAATCAGGGCCAGCCTTAATCTATATAGCTGAAGTCGTTATAGGCATTGGAAAATGGAAACAGAAGTAGAAGCCAGAATTCAGTGGAAATCAGAGGAGAAGTCACAGGAGAATGAGATCACCGAGTGATGGAGGACAGTGGAATGCTACAGACACTAGGACAAAGCAACCTTGATGTGGAATTTCTAGACTCCAAAACCAAAAGGCAATAAATCCCTGTTGTTAAGTCAAGAAGTGTGTGGTATTTATGATAGCATCTCTGGCAACTAAGAGGGATTAGTTAGTAATTATACTTGGAATTGTGCTAAATATTTGAAAAAATCAAGTCAGATCCATATCTCACCCGCACTGACATATAAACTTCAGAAACATTAACATTTAAATGTATAATTTGGAAAATAGACTTCTGTAGCTGTTTGATATGGTCATGAATTCCAAAAATAGATATTGGATTATGCTTGTAATCTGATCTGTACCTGTGCATGATTGAGTTCTTATTAGGACAAATGTTGAGTCCCCACCCCTTGGTGGGTGGGGGTCTCACAGATAAAAGACATGGCAAAGAACAGAGTTGAAGATTTCTGATGTTGGAGTTTTGATGTTGGAATTTGGTGCTGAAGACTTAAACTGGAGCCCTGGGAAGTCAGCACACAAAGAAAAGAGAAGACAGCCCCAGGAAGGAAGGAACCTTGAACCCAAAGAAAAGCAAGCCCCAGGAACATAGGAACCCAGGAAGACTGAACCCTCACAGACGTCGTCAGTCATTTTGCTCAATATAGACTTTGGTGAGGGAAGTAACTTGTGCTTTGTGACCTGATATCTGTAAGCTCCTACCCCAAATAAATACCCTTTATAAAAACCAACTAATTTCTGGTATTTTGCATCAGCACCCCATTGGCTGTCTAATACAACTTTTAAACTAAAATTTTAATGACTTTTTAAAAAATCCTCTTTGAATATGAAAAGACTTTTCAAGCATAAAAACAATGAAAGAGAATGTAGTTAAGTATGACTTAAACAGTAAAACGTTCATCAATATTCAAAATAAAAATAAGGTGGACAGTCAAGCTCCAAAGCAAGGAAAAGTTTCTTCACAATTAAAACCAAGCCAAGGACTTAAACTCTTTATAAATAAAATGTATTTACACTCCAATAAGAAGAGCATAGCAACCCCAGTAGAAAAATGGTCAAAATATACAGATAATTAATAGAAAAGGACATATTAATTTCTGTTTATGAAAAAATGGCAAATATGTATGGACTTTTAAATAGAAACTTTTTATTTTTCTTAAGTTTCTATAATGAGAAAGAATTACATTTATCATTGCAAAGAATATGAATTGTAAAAGAAAATACAAAATGAATGTTAATGTTGAATTTTTCCAATTTTACTCAGGAAAATATATTATGGTATTGGTGCTTATATATGGTATATATATGGTATTACTCTTACATAAGATAGCCACATTATTTTCTATTCAAAGCTAATGAACCAATAAAATGCAATTGGCATGCTTTTGCAGCCAGCAATAGGTTTCACTTCAGAAAACAAATAAGTACAATCTTAATAGCTGAAATAAACTTTAAAAATTTGCAAAATGACTCTAGTAAGACCTTTTTTTTAAGTTTCTCTGCCCCCTCCTGCCCCCACCCGTGCCAGTTGTCTGTTTCCTCTGTCCATTTGCTGTGTGTTCTTCTGCGTCTGCTTCTATTCTTGTTGGTGGCACGGGGAATCTCTGTCTCTTCTTTGTTGTTGTTGTTGTTGCGTCATCCTGCTGCATCAGCTCTCTGTGTGTGCCATGCCACGCCACTCCTGGGCAGGTTGAACTTTCTTTAGCAGTGGGTGGCTCTCCTTATGGGGCGCACTCCTTGTGCATGGGGCTCCCCTACGCAGGGGCCATCCCCGTGCGGCAGGGCACTCCTTGCACGCATCAGCACTGCACGTGAGCCAACCCCACATGGGTCAAGGAGGCCCTGGGTTTGAACCGTGGACCTCCCATGTGGTAGGCGGACACTAACCATTGAGCCAAGTCTGCTTCCCCTAGTAAGACCTTTGACAAGAATTTTTTTCTCAATCAGCAGAAGCTTACTTCACCTTTAATTGACTTGATTAATGGAATATATCTGAATTATGTTTGCATGTTTATTTATCATGCTGGAAAACTTCAAATGTAGTGAAATTTATATTGCTAATTAGTCACAAACATTTGTCAGACAGGTATTAATCTAGAATATGGCTTCCTTACAGGACACAGAATTAATATTCTTAACTATTTTACAGGGTGAGAACAACTCTGGTTTTATATGAAACATAAATAGAAAATTACAACTACATTTTAATCGGTAACACCTCTATACTGCATGCAACATATCTGACACTGGGCACTTTTCATATTAAAAGTAGGTTAGAAGTTCATATATTTTCCTCTAGGTATATATTAATTAGTTATCTAGCCTATCATGGTAATTGTTCATGTTTGTATAATGTTTAGTATTAGTGACTTTCATAATGACTGACCATCAGAATAATTGGTTTATGGGGAAGATATCTCCAGTTCACAATGAGAGTACTTACTAACGTTAACAGAAGTTATGTAATTTATCCTAGATCACAAGATTCCTTGGTAGTAGAGCTAAATCTGAAGTCTGCTAATTCTTATTTGGTCTTTAGCCAATCTCAAATAAAGGGCTTTGGTTAATAATATTTTCACTCAATGCTGGCTTTGAAAGCAAGAAACTTAGCAGGATTTAACAACATTATGGGACCGTGAATTGATCTATCTCCTCCCCCTCCCCATTTTTTCTTGAGTGTGATAACAACTTGGGTGACTATCATCAATTATCATCAAAGTTCTCTCAGTGAAACCCAGGATTCTTTTCAGGGAAGTTTACTTATAATATTTCATGATATTTATACTTTTATGAAATACTGTTGCATACCTACTATAACCCTGGCACTTTTTAGGTGCTGGAGATAGTGGTAAACAATTTTTATAATCCAAGTTTAAATGTTGCCACTGAAGTCAGGCTTTAAACAAAAAGCCACAAATATGAATTATACTTATTGCAGGTGGTATGGAGGATAAACACAGAATGCGATGACATCATGCTATAGGCGAAACAAAGTTTTATGCTAACCCCTATAGGTTTGTTAGATGCCAGCTGGGTTAAGGGGTTTGGGATTAGGGATGGTGGGGTGAAAGACGGGAAGCTATTCTAAGCTAAGCAAACCTGTATGAAGGTCCTAGAGTAGGAGGAGAGCAGAGAATTCAAGAAACTGAGATGCCAATGTGGCTTGAATGTAATGAACAAGGAGAAATTTATGATAAAATAAGGTGAGACACAGACAATGGCAGTGCCCTCTCACTAAGTGCACACTTGGATATTAGCAGAGAAAAAGAGTTTGAACGAAATTCAACCCTCTGGGGAAGGAGATGTAGCTTAAGTGGTTGGGAGTGTGCTTCCCATGTAGGAGGTCCTGGGTTCAGTCCCTGGTACCTCTTAAAAAGAAAGAAACAAACAAACACAAAAAACCAACTCTCACTGGGGAGCAGATGTAGCTCAGTGGTTGAGTGCTTGCTTTCCATGTTCAAGGCCCTGGGTTCAATCCCCCATACCTCCTAAAAAAAAATAATTCAAACATTTGAAGAATTAGACTGGTTATTCTATGATCTAGAAGAGCACAACATTGACAGTTCCATCTGAAGAGAAAAAGTTAACTGAGGGTGACTCGATATTATTTGAAAATTGTCTAGAATATACACTAGTTCCCTAGAAACTCAGGGACAGTACAGCAACTTCAGATTTTGTGGAAAGGTATTAACTTTCCTGAAGATATTGTTTTTCCTTCACGTGACTTTCTGCAGTTGTCAAACATCTCGGTGTGAATGAGAACTTTTGCAATGAAAAGGAAAGGACACAGTTCAGCAGTCTTCTCAATATCCCAACACCTAGAGGAAAACCAGTAACTAGCTGAACTAGCAGCTTGCTCTCAGGATTTTTTGCACTTGTTTTATTAGCCAGGCAGGACAAAACTCATGATGTCCTAGAGGAAATCACCGATGTCCCATGCAATAGAACTGAATTCAGGGAGCAAAAAGAACATTCACACTGCTCTGGCTACATTGGCTCTGAACTATTCTGTTCGTTTTCATAAGGACAATACCGTGGAAGGGAAAGTGCAGTGCTTGTCAATAATTAGTATAATCTTGGAAATTGTACAAGACCTAGAAGCCACTTCTAGACTTCTTGTGGCTCTTGGGATTCTTATCAGTGATGATTCAAATGCTGTACAATTAGCCAAGCCTTTATGTATGCGTTCTTAAATAAAAAATATGTCTCAGTATCATAAAGAGTAAAGTAATGAATGTTGTAGACTTCTACTAAATTTTCTGTAATTCTTGTAGCAATGGGGGAGGGAGACTGATATTTTAAATTGATTAGTGCTTTTTTCCTCATGTTTTATATTACTGATTACAGATGATAAATACTGTGGATGAAAGTAAAATTTCAGATTTTATAAAGTGAGGGGAAGAAAGGAAAAATTTTTTAAAATCCTACACAGATTTAAAAAAATGCAGTTCTTCAGAGGCCATCTAGTTCTGGGACTAACAGTCAGCATAAGACCAGTAATATACACGGTCTTGGTCATAGTATGCAGATACGAGAGGACAAGAATACACCGTATGTCCTACATTTGCTCTAGCATAGATGCAAATGACCTTGAACATCGGCAGGGTCCCCAAATTTTGGATTTTCTCACAGGTTAGTATTAATTTCAAGTTACCTGGAGGTTGTCAGATTCTATACCTACTTTGTTTACCTGCTGTTGATTTCAAATATTAGCCCAGTCTACCAAAACTTGTGTGACAGGTTGGCTGATAGCTCATTTGTTTGGTTATGAATTCCTTTACCCCACACACTAATTTAAGATTAAAAAATAAAAAAAAAAATTGAAATCTTATGGTTGTACTTAATTTGAAGGGTGCAGTTCAATAACTCTAAATTACTTGTTATAGACTGGCCATGCAATAGAATTTCACTCTGTCATATAGATGTTTTTTCCTGGACATCTAATTCCCCAAACACTCATTGTGGTTCAAAAAAGGTGAAACATGTATTATTTGAAAGGAGAATGGTAGTGAGATGTGTTTGTCAGATCTTTTAAAACTGTGAAAAATAACGGCTGCTATTTCCCCCATTTGACTTTTTCTGTAATGTGGAGAGGGTGACATGACAAACCTTAAAGAGATTTTATCCTGTAGATTTTGTCTTAACTTCATTCCTCAGGACACTTAGTTGTTCCTTTTGTAACCTGTCAAAATCATTTGTTTCTGTTAATTAATTTTTAAAAAATTTATTGTGTTAGCACATATACAACATAAAATATCTCATTTGAACTACTTCCAAGTATACAGCTCCATGGTATAAATTATTTTCATAATGTTGCACAGCAATCATTACTATCCATTACCAAAATTTTCTATCACCCCAAACAGAAAACCTGTACCCATTATGCATTAACTCTCCATTCCCCACCCCCACCCCCACCCATGGTAACATGTAATCTACTTGCTGTCTCTACAAATTTGCATTTCCTAGCAATTTCATATAAGTGACATCCTACAACATCTTTTTTCTGTCTGGCTTATTTCTCTCAACATCATGTCTTCAAAGTTCATCCATATAATAGCATGTATCAAAAGTTTATTATTTGGGAAGTGGATATGGCTGAAGCAGTTGGATGCCCGCCTCCCACATGGGAGGTCCCGAGTTCGGTTCCTGATGCTTCCTGAAAAAACAGAAAAACAAATAACAAGCAAAACGAATGAAAAAAAAAAAAGCCAACTCAAAGAAGCCAATGTGGCTCAGCGGTATAGCTCCAGCTTCCCACCAAGGTTCTGGATTCAATCCTTAGCATCCAGTACCTCAAAAAAGAAAAAAACAAACCAAAAAACCTTCCTTAGTTTTAAGGCTGGATAATATGCCTTTGTATGGATAATGGGTGTAACATATTTTGTTTATCTGTTTATCCATTCACCTGTTGATGGACACTTGAGTTGATTCTACCTTTTGGCAGGTTGTGAATAATGCTGCTGTGAATATCTGTGTTCAAATCTCAGTTAGAGTTTCTCCTTTTAATTCTTTTGGGTACATACCTATTGTTATTTGTTATATTTTATCCAGTTTGTTTTAAGGAGGATTTGAGACTTCAAAGAACATTGCCTCCCTTCATCCAGAGCCCTGATTGAGATGAATAGGTTCCCATGTAGCCCCCTTTTATGGGGGCAGAGATTTTTTTCAAATTTGCACTTCATCCCTGAGAGGGTCCAATAACTTCAGACACTTTTTGTGGGTACAGACCTTATCTCCTATTCCCTCTGCCTTTTTAAACAGTTAAACTTTTTATTTCAGTTTTAGACTTACAGAAAAATTGCAAAGATAGTACAATAAATTTCCATATATCCCACACTGTTTTATTTATTAATACCTTGTGTTAGAGTAGAACATTTGTTATAATTTGTGAAAATCCAATATTGTTACATTATTATTAATTAAAGTCCATACTTATTTAGATTTCCCTAGTTTTACCTAATGCCCTTTTTCTGTTCAGGAACCTATCCAGGTTACTACATTGTATTGTATTATCAAGTCCTCTTAGGCTCCTTTTGGCTGTAGCCGTTTCTCAGACCTTTCCTGCTTGTGATGACCTTTACAGTTTTGAGGAGTACTGGTCCGAGTATATTGTAGGATACACTTAATTTGAGAATATCTGATTTTTTCTCATGATTAAATGGAGGTTATGGATTTTTTAAGAAGATCACAGATGTAAAGTGCCATTTTCATTATAACACCAGCAATATGATATATGACTGTTGATGCTGACCTTGATCACCTGCTGACAAGTGATAAACAGCAGGATTCTCCCGGATAAAGTTACTTAATGTCCCCATTTCCATACTCTATTCTTTGGAAGGAAGTTACTATGTGCATCCCATGCTTAAGGAGTGGTGATTTATGTTCCATCTCCTTAGAGGTAGAGTTTCTATATAAATTATTTAGAATTCTTCGGCACAAGAGATGTCTTTTTCCCCCCATTTATTAATTTATTCAGTCATTTATTTATATCAGTAAGGAATCATGTATGCTATATACTATGGGATATAATTCAATAATGTATTATTTATTTTGCTTCCCAAATTGTTCCAGCTTTACAACAATAAGTCTCTCTAAGATATTTACAGCAATGCAGGTGTTCTTAATTCCTGACGCTGAAAGAAGCTCCAGGCTTGCTTGTATGCAACCTTTGCCAGTCCCCTTGCCTATTATTTGTTAATTAATTTCTGTTAGAGAAGTAGTATATTTACAGAAAAATCATGCATAAAATACAGAGTTCCTGAACAAGCCCATTCAGACACTTGGATTTCCCTATTAACACTTTATATTAGTGTGGTACCTTAGCTACAATTGGAAAATAATATTAATATAATTGTATATTAATTATTGTCCATAGTTTACATTAGTGTTAACTTTGTGTTATACAGTCCTATGGATATTTAAAGTTTTTATTCTAGCATCATTTAAACATAAAATTTCCTTTTAACCATATTCACATATATATTCAGTGGCTTTAATTACATCACAAAGTACGATGTGCTACCATTATGACCTTCTATTACCAAGACACAGTCTTAATTTATGAGAAGTAAGTGGAGAATGGTTTTTATCCTTAAGAATCTACAGATAATAAAGCGGCACGATAGCAGATAAGCAGCTCAAACTTGTTCCTTCAGAGTTAAATAATTTTTCCCCACAAGGCTTGGGAATTTGAGAGAAACTGATGGACAAATAAAGAAGAAAATGCAGAGTCAAAACTCTCTAACGCCAGAGAGAGTCTTATACTATGTAAATAGAAGGAACTAATGCTAAATGAGTAATACTTAAGAATCCTAAGTGTTTGGCTGTGATATGTTTAATTACATCTTACAGCTCAGACTGCATGTTAATATGCTTTTTATTATTTAAGAATGTGAATCCCATCTACCAATTATTTCTTCAATGAATAGTCATCAGAAAATAAAGCTAACACCAATATGTGTGTGTGTGTATGTGTATATATATATATATCTTTATTACAAATATTAGCAATATTATTGTCCCATTAAGTTTGTAAGTCTGTTCCCACAAACATACTTTTACAGCCAATAAATATGCTGTCCTGTGCATCATTTAGATCATTACCAGAAGTACTTTTTATTAATACTGTAACAGGGATGACATTTCATCACTATAAAACAATCTCTACCTAACAACTCTTGAAACTGTTAAAATAAAAGGAATATACTGTCTTTTGAAAGAATGCACTACCTCATAGTGCTTTATAAACTATGTTCTCTCCAGACAATATTACTATAAAACAAAAATGGTTCCTTTCTTAACTAAATTTGAGTAACTCTGGTGTCATGGCATACACTTCGCTACAGTTTTATTTTTACAAACTGATGTTGAACTCCATTAGAGCTTTATGTGATTTTTAGGAAAATATAGTTTTTGGTGGTAACAACTTTATCAAAATCTAGATGAACTATGAAATTTTAATGTCTGAGTATTCTTTTTCATATTAACATCCCATTTATACTTATAAATATGGTGTATAAATTTGCATACAGTTCTTAGCAGTGATGCTTTTATTGCTCAAAGAGGAAGAAATCATAAAATAGTGACTGCTGATAAATTGCGTATTATGGCTATGGTTCAATAGAACTATATTTCATGATTTTAGGATCTGAATATCAAAGCAAGAGTTTGGAGAATTTGTAAAAACATGATGAGGGTAATTTTCCATTATTATATTTTTGGAAATGAATTTCTTATATATTTCTTAGGTTAAGATTGTTAATGTTGTTCAAATTCTACTTTTTTGATTTCTTTAACTGAGAACTTCAGCTTCCACGAAAGGTATGTCAAAATTCTACTATGATTTTATCTCATTTGTAGTTCTGCTAATATGTTTTATATCTTTTGAAATCTTATTATTAGGTGCATTTAATTTTGAAATTGTTACATCTTTCTAGTGAATTGAACCTCTTAGTACGCCTTCATACTTTGTACTTTAATTCTATTTTACAGTCTGATACTAATATAACTTTTTTTTGTTATTGTGTCTGAAGTATTGTTTTTAATGACTTCATTTCAAGGTTTCTGTGTATGTACTTTTTTGAGTTTCTTTTTGTTAAAAGCACTTAGCTATATATTTGTTTAAAAACTTTAAAGAATACAACTTGTTAAATCTGATTAAAGAAGAAAGAAAACCTGGATATATCTAAATCGATATCTAATAACCCAGTATATAATTGTAATTGCTAACAAAATCTTCTCAGAAAGAAAACTCCAGCCCATGATGGTTTCACAGGTGAATTCTACAAAAGTTTAAGGAATGATACTTCCCATTTCTGGTTCAACAGGTATAGAGCTTGGAAGTCATCATTTCTATTCTCACAACAAGAAAAAAAACTGAGCAAACAGAAAATCAACAACTTTTCTTAGCCCCATCAGAGAATTGAGGCCACAGGGCAAACTGCCACCCCCAAAACTGGAGAGTCTGGTGAATATAGAGAAACACGACTTGGAGCAGAGCTGGCACTGGGGCCAGAAACTGACAGTACACTGAAAGGGTCATTGGTTAATTGCTGGAGACTGAGCATGGACCTTGAGAGACAAAAATTCCAGGGGACCACACTTTCCTGAGTTTTATCTCCAGGAACCCCACCAGGTTCTCAGGGTGAATATTGCAGAGAAAAATCTCTTTTGCTTCCAGCAGGGGAAAGGAAGAAAATAATCATTTGAAATAAGCTTAGAGTACTCCCTTCTCCTTAACAAAGACTTGCTCTCAAGGGAAACTATTTTACCAGAGCCTAACCAACTTGAGCCTGGGAGGGGGGAGGTGGGAAGGAAAATACTCTACTCCAACCCCCTGTAACCTTCTTGGCCTACCCATGGAGGAGAGAAAAAAGCTGAGAAGCACTTGTGAAGGTTGCAGGTCAAGGCCATAATCTCACTTAAAAGACTGAACCCTAATTACAAGACCGTAGAATGCTTGCCCTTCCCCCACACCTTACCATCGCATCAGCCAGGCCTATGTATAGTTACAGGGCATTAAAGCTAAAAGAACAGCAAGACTTAGACCCTACGTAAGATGGAGGGTCTAAGAAAACTAAAGACAACAACAGAGACAAAAACAGGAATAGAAGAGAAATTTTAGCATCTGACATCTACAGTTACAGCATAGTTAACACACCCTAACTCCTGGCCAGATACACATAGAACCTCTCAGGAAAGATCTATTTACCTCAATTTCTTTTACCTGTAACGTCAGGTCCAACTTCTAACGAAAAACTAAAATCAGACTCCCAGCTTCCTCTGCCTGATTCTGGACCCATATCCAGCAGTATTACCACTTCATTCCCAGCTTACTGCTCTGGGCTTCCACTCCTCTTGAGATCCACTGAGATGCTTTCTTGTTACTGAGTAGTGCTAATTTATCTCATTTTTATTTTCAGATCTCTTAGTTTGAAGTGGAAGGGGAAAAATAAAGTATGAACACACAAAACCATCTTGACTGGAAGTTTTAGCAGTATTTTTAAACAAACCAATGGCAAAATCCCAAGTGAAATGGGAAGAAGGCACATTCCTTTCATGGATAAAAATATAAAGTCACTTGTGGCAAATGGTATGGATTTTGGGAGAGCCAAGAGGCAGAGATGTTTCAGTTTTCCTTCCTTGCAAAATCAAATACCACAATGGTTATTTATCAAGGAACTGGATAAGTTACAGATTCTGCACTCTTTTATTCCTGCATCAGAAATTCCCTTACTATAAAAACCCAGACTAAACATAAATTCATTATCGCCAAAATTGGTCAGCTGAAGACATTGAACAAATGTGAGATTCTACCAGTGTAAAGAGGTGGAGCTGAGCTTGACCACCAAAGAGCTTTTAAAAATGAACGGAGAAAGGCTGATGTATGATATCAGAGTCCTGACAAAAACAGGCCAAATGAAGAATATCTTATAGCCTATCCTAGATACCAGTTACTTTGCCTTACGTACGGTTCACCTGAAGATTGGGAACTTAAACACAAAGAATCATTTATTCCAGGGGTTCTTCACAAGTGGTCCATGAGCTTGAAATGAAATTCATAAAAACATTATTCTTGTAGGGACATGTTGGTGTGGGCATGATATATTTATCAAATAATACATAGTATATTGTGGACTTGGTAAGGTGTCTGTAGTTTTCACTTGACTGGCAAAGGTGTTTGTGGAACAAAAAGGGTTAAGAACCTCTGATGAATTCTCAAAAGTCAACCAAGTTGATAAAAAGTCTCACAAGTTCCATACTCCATGACAATTCAAAAGGTGAAAGGATTGTAGTCATGTCTTCTGAAAGTTCCAGTGTCAGAATTTCTATAGTCCTATGAAAGTACCAAAATGCCAGGAAAAGAAATTGAACTAGAAAAGGACCGAAGGCATTACAGTTCTATTTTGTGGAAAATGGAGATTTTCTATTGGTGCAAGGGTAACAGCCAAATAATATAATTGAGAGACCAGATTGTTTACAGGACTGGGGTCCACCCAAGATAAAGAATTTATTGGAACAGCTCTACTGTCAAAAGTGAGGCTTTATAATTTGGTCTAAGATAGAAAAGATTGTATTTTTCACTGGGAAGACACAATTTCTAGACTTGTATATAATAATAGTAATAATAAAGGCTTTGTACCTACTTTAAAAAAAAAACTGGAAACCGTTTGTGAATAGGGGCTGGAGAAGGTGCAGAGACCACAGGTATCTGTTATATTTCAGGCTAATTTTTATTAGTGCCTATAAGAAATTCAAAAAGCCAACAGTTGCCGCTTAAAACGAGCTCAATGAAATTGCCTAGATCTACTTATCACTAAATTTCAATATAAACACCCAATAACGTAGGAGTAACTGCAGGATACAAGAGAGGGAAAGGATGCTGTGGCAGTGGACTGTGGACAGAACAGCCCACCACACACCAGCATGCTTGTGCTGTGTGGAGCCAATGGCCATCCCTGATGGGGGTCTGGACTCATGGGACAGTGACTTGGGGGTCTGTGTGTCCTGTGCTGCCAGGAAACAGCAACCTCTCTGCCTTTGTGTGGGCTCTTCACTGCCCACCAGAAGGCGTGCAATCTATTATGCCATAGAAATGCAATCAGTTGAACAATTCTTGGGGAAAAAAAATGTGAAAAATATGTACTTTCTCCCACTTCAACAAATCAGCATGCTGTTTCTGCACTCTGTCAGCTCAAAAAGCCCCTAAGCTTTCCATGATCATAGGTCTTGGAGACGCCTGCATCTATTTAACCACATTTTTGAAAAAGACTGAAAAATATTTCCACTTACTTAACGATTACATTTACATATCTGGAGGGAAACAAATAATACCAAAGCACAAACTCACCTCTTTATATTTAAAAAATGCAGATAATAAACCCCATTTTATACTTGATGGGCTTGGGAGTAAATTACTCTCATTCACTCCTCTGGTTATTTTATTCAAGTTAAAAAACAATGATTAAAATGAACTGCTAAGGCAAACTTGAAGGCAAAAAAGTAGAAGGGAAGAGAAATTCTACTTTTGTGAAAGAGAGTGTTTATATAATTCTGTGAGTAGTGCAGTGTTTTTTTGGAGTGCCTCAGTGTTGTTTCCAGAATATCTTTTATAAATAAAATAGAAAGAAAAATATAAATAAAATATAAAAAATATAAAAATATTTTTAAAAATTAAAATATATAAATAAAAATATAAAGTATGGGTATTGGATCCCTGATGATGAAGGGGCTCAAAATTTTATATTTAAATATCAAGGAAATCTTGAGTTTAATAATACCCTTGTCTTTGTGGGTTCTATTAACTCTCTTGCTTTGATTTTAATTTTCACATGACAAAGTGTATTAGATTTCTAATGCTGCTATAACAAATCAATACAAATGCTTAAAAGCCTTTAAAAACTGCAAATTTATTATCTTATACTGTGGAAGTCAGAAATCTAAACCAGGGAAGCGGACTTGGCTCAATGGATGGGCCATCTGCCTACCACATGGGAGGTCCGCGGTTCAAACCCCAGGCCCCCTTGACCCATGTGGAGCTGGCCCATGCTCAGTGCTGATGCGCACAAAGAGTGCTGTGCCACACAGGGGTGTCCACCACGCAGGGAAGCCCCATGCACAAGGGGTGCGCCCCATAAGGAGAGTCACCCAATGCGGAAGGAAGTGCAGCCTGCCCAAGAATGGCACCACACATATGGAGAACTAAGACAACAAGATGACGCAACAAAGGGAAACAGATTCCCAGTGCCACTGATAGGATAGAAGTGGTCACAGAAGAACACACAGCGAATGGACACAGAGAGCAGACAACTGGCGGGGGGGGGGGGGGGGGGGCGGGGAGGGAAGGGGAAGGGGAGAGAAATAAATAAAAAGGAAATCTTAAAAAAAAAGAAATCTAAACTGGTTTACAAGGCTGTTTTCCTTCTGGAAGCTCTCGGGAAGAATCTATTTCCTTGTTTCTAATAGCTTCTAAAGAGTGTGTGCATTTCTTAGCCAATGGCTTCATCACTCTGACCTTTGTTTCTACTGTCACATCTCCTTCTCTAACTTGGAGACTCCTGTCTCCTACTTACAATTTATTATTACATTGGGACCACCCAGATAATCAAGGATAATCTACATATCTCACAATTCTTAACTTAATCACACATGCCATAGCCCTTTGCAATGTAAGTTAACATGCCCACAGGTTCTGGGGTTAGGACAAAGACATCTTTGGGGAGGGCATTATTCTGTCTAGTACACAGAAAATTCATTATTCGGATATTGTTGACTAGATTTTAAAATCATTTAATAAATTTTATTGTTTATTTTTTTAAAAACCAATGAATTATAGACATATGGCAAGAAAAGGAAGGAAGGAAATTCAGAAATAACCTATTAGAGATAACCACCAGTAATGTATTTTTTATATCTTTTCAGATTTTATGTTTGGTGCATGCATGCCCACAAATATGTATTTTATTGTTGAAAGAAGCATTACTTATTTTATTGTAACCTTCTAATGGACTTCACCATATATTGTAATATCTGTCTTTCATCTTAATAAACATTTGCCTTTGATGCCATTTTATTCAATCAAATATCTTTTTGCATGTCTCTATATACTTATTAATTCAATGCTTTAATACTGGACTTTTGAATTTGGCACATACTTATAATAGCAGTTTGAATGGTTCATAAATTCCAAAAAGGATATTGAATTATGTTTATAAACTGGTCTCTACTGGGTGTGATTAAATTATGATTAGGACTTTGATTGGGCAACACCAGTAGGGTGTTGAGTTCCCTTGGTGAGTGGGACTTACAGATAAAAGACATTGCAAAGGACAGAGTTGGAGTTTTGATGCTGGAATCCTTTTAGCTGGAGCCCTGGGAAGTAAGCACACAGAGGAACTTGGTCATGAGGAAAGAGGGAGGGCGCTGAGAAGAGAAAAAAGCTGTTAGCCTAATAGTCTACAGTTGGTCTTATGGAGAAAGGCAAAGCCCAGAGAGCCTCATAGTCTACAGCTGACCTTGTGGGAGAAAATACAGCAGCTGAGTCTGGAGAGAAACAAAGCCCCAGGAGGAGAGGAACCCAAGAAACCTGAACTCTTGGTAGACATTGGCAACCATCTTGCCCGAACACGTAGCAACAGACTTTGGTGAGGAAAGTAACTCATGCTTTATGGCCTGGTAACTGTAAGCTTCTATCCCAAATAAATACCCTTTATAAAAGCCAGCAGATTTCTGGTAGTTTGCATCAGCACCCCTTTGGCTAACTAATACATGTACATTATTTTCTTAGGCTAAATATCTTAGAGAATTTCTAAGTCAAATGTATGTCATTTTATTTTAAAAGTCATTGTTTTAATATGCATAGCCTAATTATTATTTACTAACAGTAAATTACCAATTTTCCAAAATCTTCCTGCATATTGGTATTAGGATTTCATTTTACCCTTGCCAATTTGTTGAAAGATAATTGTATCTTGCTATGGTTTTAACCTTGTCAAATAATGGCACAAACCATCAGCAAGTCAAAGGTTTCAGAAAACCCATGATAGGTACTTTGATTTTAATTGAGTAATTCCCTCTAGAAGAAGAAAGAAGATGGAAACTTCCATTCATTCATTCATTCATTCATTTTCTGTCATTACAGATTCCTCAGTACTGATAAGAGATGGCAGAGTATTTGGCAATGAACAAGACTGGCAAGGTCACTGATCTCATTGTTACATTTTTTTATGTGTGTACATGTGTGGGAAGATATGTTGAAGCTGTGCTCCTCAGTGTATCAAGATGTGACTTTATTTGGAAATAGGATTGTCACAGATGGAACTAGGCAAACTGAAATTAGTTCATACTAGAATAGAGTGTATCCTTATTCCAATACAATTGGTGTCTTTAGAGGAAGAAGAGATTTTGACAGAGACAGAGAAAGAGGTGAAAATGCCATGTGACTGAGGCAGAAAACACCATAGATCATCTTGCCAACAAATCACCACCAGAAACCAAGAGAAAGGCAGGTTTAAGAAGAAGCATGGAAAAAAAAAAAAAAAAAAAAGAAGCATGGCACTGCTGACTCTTTGGTTTTGGACTTCCAGCCTTCAGAACAGTGAAACAATAAATTTCTATTATTATAAGCCATCCAGTTTGTAGTACTTCATTATAGTAGTACTAGGAAAATAAGGTAGTGAGGGAAGAGTCACAGACAGTAAACAAGTAAACAAATGAATGAGACAATTTCATATAGTGAATTGTACTATGCAGACAGTAAAACAGGGGTTGTGATAGAAAGCTATGGGTGTAGAAGTGGAGGACCATTTTATCTTGGATATTAAGGAAGTCCACACCATTTGAAATGGGATTAGATTTAATATGAGGAAGCTAGCTGTATGGAGACCTGAGACAGAACATTGAGCAGAGGAATTGGCCTAAGTTAAGAATGAGGAAGAAAGATCAGTGTGGGTAGAATGTATTGCCTTCAGCAGTTTAGAAATAGAGGTTGACAGAGATTGGTGTGCAGCCTTGTAGACCATGGATTTTTTTGTTTTTTAATATTATTCTAACTGCAGTGGGAAGCCACTGTAAGGGGTCAATCTGGGAAGAATATAATCTGATTTATACTTTCGACAGTTCACTCTAGCTGTTATGCAAAGAATGGTGTGTAAAATTTAATGAGGGAAGCATAGAGATTAGTTAGGAGGCTTTTGCAAAGGTCTGCTGGGTTGGATTAAGATGGCAGATGTAGAGATGGCATAAACTGGATGTTTATGGGATGTTTTTGGAAGTAACGTCAATTGCAGTAGTAAATGGATATGTGTGATGAGAGGTAGAGAAGACTCATGGGACACTCCAGACTTTTGGACCTAATCATTTGTGTATATGGTTGTGATATTTCCTGAGATGGGCAAGATTAGAGGATAGACTGGTTTGAGGAGGTTTAGGGGTACAGAATCAAGGGTTCCATTTTGGCATGTTACATATGAAATATCTAATAAATATCTGGACCAAGTCTTGAGCTCAGCAGACAGACAGGGCTGGAAACAAATTTGTGAATCATTGACTTTCAGCTTTGACTTCGACCTGTATCATCTAAGGAGTGAAGATGACTAGGGAGGAGATTGGTACTCTGTTCTGGATTACAAGGACCAGAACAAAGAATTGTAATATGATTCTATTTTTTCTTCCATACCCTCCTTATCACTGTATCTAAGCTGAAACTTCTTTTTAATATTCATCTGAAATTCTTTTTAATGATATGGAAACAGCTATTCTCTAATTCAAAGGAGGTCAGTGAGGGTTGATGAAGTATTAGGATCAAATAATGAGAAGTACAGGGGAAAGGCAGCTTTGCTCTGTGAGATATATCTTTAAGAAACCAACTATCATAAATAGTTTTTCTAATTGCCCTGCTTGCCATGGGTGCCTGAAACAACCACCAATTTCTTTTATATCAAGTTTCAGTCTCCAGAATGCCACTGTAAAAATGCAAATAACTTCTCTGATAGTAATAAACCATCACCAGTCTCTAATATTTTCACACAAATTAGATTATAACGCTGGCTGAATTTAAAGTTGGAAGGGTCCTTTAAAGACCTTCTAATATTGATGTTTTAGGCTGAGTTTCCTGGAAGTGGAACCATAGATGAGAATTTATGTGAAAGCAGTCTTAGTTTATTAGCAAAAGATGGGGAAAAAAGGAGACAAAGCATGGTTGCAATATCAAACATTGTCAATAGTGCAGAAAAGCTTATACCTTCTAGCTGTCCCATTTTGGGCAAGGAAGTTGAAGTAGTATACCTCCTACCCAGCATGACTGTTGCTCATTGATTATGGACACAGGGAAACATAAACTCCCAAGCATTTGAAGCTTGCTGTGCCTCCAGGCAAAATGGGCTCTCTCTGGCCAGCTTGAGGTAGTCTGCTGATGAAGACCCACAGAAATAGGGTTTTGGGAAAGAAAGAAATTGTATGCACTGAAGGGGCCAGAAGATCTTGAGCCCTGACAATGGATTAGGGGGCCCAAAATGTTCTGTGTGCCTGAGGGTCATAGAGCTGACATTGGGCACACATGTTGGGTGACCCCATATCATGCCCCAGATAATCCCTCCCCCTGAATGTGGGCAGGACATGTGAAAATGATGGATTAGGGTATGTTATGTGGCAGAGATCAGATATTTTTTCAGATCTCATTAAAAACCCCAATCAGTTGACTTTAATCAAAAGGAAGATTATCCCAGGTGGGCCTGACCTAATCAGAACAGCCCTTTAAAAGAGACTCAAAGCAGCAGCAGATGCTGTCCAATTGGCCTTGAAGAAGCAAATGGTCATGTCGAACAGAGGGCCACATGGCAGGGAACCATTGGCAGCCTCTAGGAACTGAGGCTTCAATTCTATAACTAGAAGTTCCTGAATTCATCCAACAACCAGGGAGTTTATAAGAGAAGCTGAGCCTCAGCTGAGATTTCAGTCCCCTCCGACAGCCACTTAACACCCTGAACAGAGGACAAAGTTGAGTGGTGTCCAGACTTTTGATCCCCTGCAAACTGTGAAATAATAAATGTGTCTTCAGATGCTAAGCTTGTTGTAATTTGTTATACAGCATTAAAAAAAAACTAATGTAGAGTCAGGATTAGAACTCAAGTCACCCAATTCAAGATACTCTTCTTTCTCTTTACCAAATTTTATTGAGATACAATTTGTCTCAGGCAACTAATACATGAATTCATTTTAAAAAATGCTATGCTCAAATTCTCCTATCACATGTATATTCCCTAAATCTTATTAATGATACAATTCAGATTCTTTCTACCATCTATTATGGTTGCTCTTTTTTTCCCCCCCTGCATTGAGAAATTGAGTCAAAATCTCCAAATGTGTTGCTATTCTGCTTACATTCTGCTTATATTTTTTGGAATTTTTGCTTGAGTATTTTGATGCTACATGACTTATTGCAAAAAGTATCATAAAAATGGTAAAGTTTTGAAAGATAATTACCTTCCACTTCATATCTCCCTTTTGTCCCCTTACCCCAGTTTTAGTTATAGCAAGAAGCTGTTCTAAGTTACTTTAATACAGGTACTTTCTAATACCAGCTGCTATGCTCCAGCATTTCCTTCTTTCGAAGGAGGTCATTTCCTGGACTAGGAATCTCCAATTATTACTTAGTTTCCTATAAATATGTAGAGTATCACAGAGTATAATAACTGTCCTGGAGCTTTAGAGGCTACACACAACATATGCTTTTGGCACAAAGTGAAAGTCTCATTCCATTTTAATTTAGTATTAATATGTTTTCATTGTGTCATCTTATTAAATATAAATTATATTTATGTCCATAGTTTATATGAGATATATATCTCATTATTTCTCATATAATTATATCTGTTTTGTGTATATTTTTATAGATGCATGTGTATTTTATATATACATCTTATATAACTCTAATACATTTATGTATTTGAATAGATATATAGATTGAATGATACTATCCCATCTGATAGTATATAGCTTTAAAATCTTTTCTGTTGATGTAATTATTATTTTTACGTCATATTTCTAAATCATATCATTAACTTCCATTTTTCAATTGCTCAACTTCAATATCCAAATAATATTTCTCTAGTCTTATCCATTGAAGGATTTGGGTAAATTATGCCACTTTTATTTCCATTTCTTTTTCTTTTCTAATCTAAATTTTTGTTGACATAATTAAAAAAAATTGGATATAACTTTAAAACCTATGACACAGTTTCTTCATTTAAGGTTATTGTGTATATTTAGCAAACTATTTGTTCAAGGATAATATTAAGGGGTTTTTCTTGATTTTTAAACTGTTTATCTGGGCATTGCAGTCATTGCTATAGCATTTAGAGAGGGGGGCTATGCACTTCTCATTTATGAACCTTCAGTTAATCTTTTGTTTCAGAGTAACTATAGGGATAAATCAGGCAGCAGTTTCTCTATACTCTGTTGAATCCCAGTCTTTTTTTCACCCAAGATGTGGGGAAGGTTAAAATTGGTTTATGACTGTATATTATTTCCTTTCTTTAGGTTGAATATATCAGCTGGCAGGAGTTTGGGTCAGTGTAAAGATTCTTGGATCAAAGGGCTCTCTTTTGATGGATCATCTTTTATTTCTCCTGCCTTGTATTAGGTCACTGCTCCAAGGCAGGTTCCCAGATTAATGATTCCTGCTTTTGCTCTAACTCAACTCCCCTCATTCTTCCTCTCAAAGTTAGGAAATGGGCTGAGAAAAAATAAATTTCATATATTTTTAGCCTTTCTTCCAATGATGTAGAAGTTGTCCCCAAGTTAGGTGCTTTTACTTCTCCTCTGGCTGTTTATGTCCTCCTGCTTTTCTCTATAAATTAAGAGTTGTTGATGAAATCTTTAGGATGACTCTCTTCTCCAAACTGTTTTTTATTCTTCTGATATGAGAGAAGCATATAGGACTGTGAGATAACTCTTGATTGAATTCTAAAATTCATTATACATGGTATTTGTATTTGAGTTTACTACTGTTTTAAATTTAGAGGATGTTTCTTTTTAGTTTTGGATTCTTTCTTTTTATTTTTGTTAGAGCAATTAAGGAAATAGGACAAATATTCACTAATTCCAGCTTCAGTGGATCATTCATGTATAATATACAGTGGAAGCCCCTGGGCAAGTGAGGATAGTATGGAGGCAAAAACAAGCATGGAAACAGAATTGGGAAAGGGTAAGAATGTATTCAAATATACTTGGACCCAGCTCCTAAGAACATTTAACCACTCTTACTCTTTCTCCTATGACCAAATGGGAAAAGATTGGAGTACATTCTGGTGCCCAAATATAACACACACCCCGAAATTCCTAGAGCAGAGAACAGTTGATTTTTTTCAGATACTGTTGAACTTGTGCTAAAGGAAATAACATTATTTGACAACATGATTTGCATCATGCAACATCATGGGTACTTTACTTATGTGATGGGATTTTAATCCTAGATAATCCTTTTTATTAATGTTATTATCTTGAAATGCATCATGTGAGAGTTAACACACTAGTGAAAAATGATCTAGATTGAGTATTAGGGAAGGTGAGATCCTGGACTATCCAATTTGAATTCAAAGTATGTTAAGGGAGACATGATTTTCAGAGAGCTTAAAATCACTATACCCATGTCTTTAATTGGTGAGTAATGACCGCTTGTTAAGAGGCATAGAATTATTATAATGGGTCTGAGAACTCATGTGTTTATTGTCATTAACCTGTTTATTGTTTCATCTTTTGACCCAGTAGACCATCACTTTCATGATGGATTAAGTACATCACAGATAGGATTATACTTAAGCAAATTTTGTAGTTTAAAATCATGATTATATACCAAATGTCTACAGATACAATAGAAACATCTCCCTGCAATTAATTATTGTGTAAATATAAAATTTTAATGAATTCTTTATGGTATGATAGATGCCATTGGAAATACTGAGGGTACAATTATCAGCAAAAGTAAGTATAGACCATGTATCATTTTCAATAAATACAGAAACAAATTTGAAATTGGAACTTTGTTAAGTGCTAAGAACAGCTTCTTTTTCTAATTAACATATCTGACTATTATGTTTTTATTTGTTTTTTTAACTGTTCCCTTTTGTATCACCCAATTATATAGGAAGCTATTTGGTATGTTTTATTTTCTGCAGTATATATTACAGCATATAGAACCATTTCTAACACATAGTATGTTTTCATTTCCTTTCATTTATTCAATATAAGTGAGACTAAATTAAAGGTGGATTTGAGGTCTTCATGGAAATGAGTAAAAGCAATTCTTAAAAAGCTAAACTGAATTTTGAAGAGTGAGTAGGCATTATTTAGATGAAGTAGAGATGGAAGACTTTATTAGACAAAGATAAATGCTTTGTAAACACCCTATGTTAGGAGTAAACTTAATGAATTAAGGAAGACTAAAAAAGACCTGTGTAGACATGAAGGGAGAATTAAAACTAACACGGTATTAGAGATATAAGTAGGAATATCTCTTTCTCCAAAATCCCTGTAGATAATGCTAATAAAATTTATCTTTCTTTTTTGAGCTTTGAAAATCATTAAATACATTTAGGCAATAGAATGAAATAATCAGAAGTGTGCTTTAAAAAGAAATCTCTTTTGGTAACTGGTGATAATGAAAGTGACATGAACTCTTATGGGGAAAATATTAAAGAGTACAGGGCATAGAATAAAACTTAAATCATTTTAACTTTTAATGTCTGTTAAATGAGCATGAGATTTTAAAAGAGTCAGAACTAGCAGGCAGTGAGAGAGAAAAACAAGAGTGTGGTCATAAAATGGAAGGCATGTAATGGATATATTTTAAGGAAGGGAGTATCCATCGTGGTCAATGTTTCTATAAACTAAGTCAAGTAGCAGAATTAATCAAATATCCACTGGATATAAAGATATGGAATTACTGTTGATTTTAGCAAGGTGAGATTAAATGTCTATATATTAAAAACTCACTAAAAGCAGACTTCCAGTTTACCAGATTAAGGCATAAGATGTTCCAGGATTTTGTCCCTCCACAGAATCCTTGAACAATTAGCAAAAAACTGGCAGATCATTCTTCCACAGAGTTCCAGAAAACAGAGGATTGCAGTAACAGGACTAGGGCCAATCAAGAAAATGTTGCTTAAAAATGGGACCTCATATTTTTTTAATGTAATATTTTTACAAAATCAATTAAAAAAAAAAAGGAAAAAAAAATGGTGGGAGATGTTTGTGGTGCCCTCGCTGGCAACTCACTCACCCCTTTCCCAGCATTGTGTGGAGATGGCCCTGACACTGTCCTGGAGGGATCAGAGTAACCCCTATGCACAATGTTTGTATGTCGGTGTCAATCTCTTGGGTTGTAGCCTAAGAACTGACCCAGGACACACTTCTCTATCTCACCATGCCAAAAATTGCCCTATAAGCAGAAGTACCTTGCAGAGACATTGCTCAATGAATTAAAGGAAGACATGGAGAAAAAGCAAAAGGATGTCAGGAAAATGAAAAATAAATAAACTGAGAATCTCAATAAAGAGAAATTACAAAAAGGGAACAAAAATGCTGGAGTTGAAGTCCTCACTAATTAAAATAAAAAAAAAATTCTCTGATAAATTCAAAAGCAGACTGAGGCTTATAGAAGCTCCAGTGAACTCAAAGTAATACAATCAAAATTATTCAGGTTGAGGTGCAAAATGGAAAAAGAATGTAGAAATGTGAGCAAAGACAAGGAGATATGTGAGACACCATGAAGTATATGAATATGGGAGTCGCAGAAGGAGAAGAAAGAGAGAAAGGGGCAGAAGCAATATTCACATAAATAATGGTAAAAATCCTTCTAAATTTAAAGAAAGACATGTATATACATATTCAAGAATCCCAATGAACAATGAACACCAAACAGGATAAACTCAAAGAGAAGCATATGCAGACACGTAGTATGCAAACTGTTGGATGCCAAGGACAAGAAGCGAGTTGTGGAAACTGCAAGCTGTCATCTAGAAAGAAATCCTAATAAGATTGAGTGCTGACTTTTTAAATGAAAATCATGGAGTGGGATGACATATTTAAAGTGCTGAAAGAAAACAATTGCCGAACAAGAATTTTATATCCTGAAAGGCTCTCTTTCAAAAATGAGGGAGAGATTAAGACATTTACAGATAAGCAAAAGCTGAGGGAATTCATCACCACTAGATCTGTCCTACAAACAATGCTAAAGAGATTCTTCAAACTGAAAGCAAAGGACACTATAGAGTGGATCAAAGTGGCATAAGAAATGAAGAACTCTGGTAAAGGTAACCATATGTGTAATTATAAATGACAGTGCTATTGTATTGTATATGTTGGTATGTAATTCCATTTCTTCTAATAGTTTCTAAAATACAAAGACAAAAAAAGTAATGATAAGTCTATTGCTGTGGGTATAAAATTTATAAATATTTAATTTTTAACAAGTACAGCAAAAAGGTGGGGAGATGAAGGTATAGGTAACAGGTTTTATATATGCTATTGAAGTTAAATTGGCATCAAATAAAACAGGATTTTTATAGATTTGGAGTTAAATTTAAGCTCCATAATGACCACAGAAAATATCTGAAAAATATCTCTGAAGAAAATGGGAAGGGACTCAAAATGGTTCAGTACAAAAAAATCAAATAAATAAGAAACTACGCAGGTAAGGGAAAACTGAGCAACAAAAAGGTATAAGACTTACAAAGGCCATATAGCAAAATTCTGCATTTTCAATAGCTACTTTAAATGTAAATGGATTAAAGTCTCCAGTCAAAAGGCAGATTTTGGTAGAAAGAATATAAAAGCATGAACCAACTCAGTTGCTGTGTATAAGACACTGACCTTAAATTCAAGTTAATTGAAAGTGAGGAACATATGGCATGAAAGTGAGGAACATATAGCATGCAAATAGTAATCAAAAGAGTATGTGGGGAAACGGACTTTGGCCCAGTGGTTAGGGCGTCCGTCTACCATATGGGAGGTCCGCGGTTCAAACCCCGGGCCTCCTTGACCCGTGTGGAGCTGGCCATGCGCAGTGCTGATGCGCGCAAGGAGTGCCGTGCCACGCAAGGGTGTCCCCCGCGTGGGGGAGCCCCACGCGCAAGGAGTGCGCCCGTGAGGAAAGCCGCCCAGCGTGAAAAGAAAGAGCAGCCTGCCCAGGAATGGCGTCGCCCACACTTCCCGTGCCGCTGACAACAACAGAAGCGGACAAAGAAACAAGACGCAGCAAATAGACACCAAGAACAGACAACCAGGGGAGGGGGGGAAATTAAATAAATAAATAAATCTTTAAAAAAAAAAAAAAAAAGAGTGTGTGGTACTATGATGCTTAGGCTATTGTGTCAACTCGGCCAGGTAATTGTACCCTGTTGTTTGGTCAAGCAAGCACTGGGCTAACTGTCATGCAAGAGCGTTTACGGACTTTAGTCACTATTGACTTTACTGCAGTGGTAAATCATAGATAGATGGTTTTAATTATATCCATCAGGAAGATTGCTATCAGCAATGAGTGACACTTAACCCAATTAGTTGAATGCCTTAAAAGGGAAGTGATTCCAGCATTGAGAGACAATTTCCCAGCTAATCTTTGGATAGCCAACATCTCCCAGAACTCATCAAGAACCTTCATTGGACTTTCATTGCAGTCCCTGGTTGCAGCCTGCCTGCAAAACCTGGACTTGTGCATTCCCACGGCTGTATGAGAGACAGATTATAGAATGACATACTATTGACAGATATCTCTTGTTGATTCTGTTTCCCTAGAGGACCCTGACTAACACAGCTTGGTACTGGGAGTGGTTCTTGAGGAACAGAATCTTAAACATGGGGTGTCTGAGGAGGTTCTGGGAGTTTTGCAATTGTCTCTTTACTCTAACTGGACTCTAGAGTACTGGCAGCTCCCTTTCCAATAACCAAGAGGCTGTTAACAGTCCATGGTGTAAGTTGGCAATTGAGATATGCAAAATAACACTACTGAATTTCCCTACTTCCATGCTTATAAGAAGCAAGGATCTGGGTGAGAGTGTTTTTAACACCTTAACAGAGTTTTGTTGAGTCAAACGGTATAATGATGTTGGCTGGCTCCTCCTAGATACTCTGGATACTGTTACAAAAGAAAGGGACGAGTTAAGGCTTCAGATTTGAAACTTAAAAACTGAATGGATGATGCAAGTTTCTATTTGTGCTCTGAAAGAAAATCTTATCTCCTGTAGCCACAGGCTCCAAATATCTAAGAACCAAACTCGGACTCTCATTGTATGAGTAGTGGAATTACAAAGGAAACTAAAATCTCAACCCCACAGGATTTTTGCAGTTAAAGTGAAGGCATCGATTGGAAAAAAGTGGAATCCAGAGAACTGGGATGGAGACATATGGGATGATGATTATATTAATGGAGATATTGGAACCCTGAATTCTGCTGTGACTTTACCAGATAAGCCTGCCATGGCCTGCCCTGTCCAGACTACACCTTGTCAACCTTGTATCATCTAGCCTCCAGCCTGCCCCAGGGAGTCTGGACCTCTTCCCAGCCCTGAGGCATATACCAGCCAAACTCCAGCATGCACTGCTGAGTCTCCAGTCTGTCCTGAGGAAACTGACTTCCAACTCCTGCCTGAAGAAATTAATCCTCTCTCACCAGAAGAAAATGCAAGAGAATGCCCTGAGGTCAGTACCTTCAAGGCATGTCTAATCCTTCTCCTTACCCACCCCCACCACCACCGCTCTTGTCTTTGAGACCTATTACTAGACTAAAATCACAACAAGCCCCCAAAGGAGAAATACAAAGTGTGACCCATGAGGAAGTAAAGTAACTCAGAAATAACTTCATGAGTTTTCCATCTTATATAGACGGAAATCAGGGGAATATGTATGGGAATGGATACTAAGGGTATGGGATAATTCTGGAAGGAATATAAAGTTGAATTTATTGATATGGGCCCAATAAGCAGAAATTCTGGATTCTACACTGTAGACTGAGGGGTTAGAATTAGCTCTAACAGTTTGTTCAGGTGGCTGACTGAAATGTGGACCAAAAGCATGTCTGAGGTTGAGATGCCTGATTTGCCCTGGTATACAGTAGAAGAAGGAATTCAAAGTCTTATGGAGACTGGAATGCTAGAATGGATTTACCATTTGAGAGCTGCCCACCAACCCCAGGAATGTCCAGAGGACACACCTTTGACCAGGACTATGAGGAATAACTTTTTGAGGTTAATTCCATCTTTGATGAAGAGCTCTGTTGTTTCTCTACTCTGTAGTCCAGATATTACTGTAGGGAGGGCTGTGATGGAATTAGAATCCTTAAACATTATGGGGATGATTGGATGTCAGTCTGGTAAAAGTCAAGTATCAGCAATTAATCGCCAAAGTCAAGGTGGGCATGGCTATTGCAATGAAAGGCAGATTCAAAAAAGCGCTCAAAATAGTCTGAGTCATGTAGAGTAATGGTGTTGGGTAATATATCGTAGGGTACCTAGAAGTGAAATAGATGGGCAGTCTGCTAAATTTCTTCTGGATCTGTATAAACAGAAGAGTTCTTGGTCGAGTGAATTAAACCCTGACTTGAATTGCAGACACAGGGAATCACAGCCCCTTAATCAATTCCCAGACTTGAGACAATGTACAGATCCAGGGCCCCTTGAATAAGGAGGAGACCAGATCTCCTTGGAGAAGGACCCTGTTAAACTGCCCAAAATTATACTGGTAATCTTCCTCCCACCTTTCCCCAAGGAGATCTATGGCCTTTTACCAGAGAAACTGCATTGGGGAAAAGGAAATGATCAGGCATTTTGGGGATTATTAGACACTGACTCAGAAGTGACATTAATTTCAGGAGACCCAAAACATCACTGTGGTCCACTAGTCAGAGTAGAAGCTTATGGAGATCAGGTGATTAATGGAGTTTTAGCTCAGGTTCATCTCACAGTTGGTCCAGTGGGTTCCCGTACCCATTCTGTGGTTATTTTCCCAGTTCCAGAATGCATAATTGGAATAGACATACTCAGTAACTGGCAAAATCCCCACATTGGATCCCTGACTTGTGGACTGAGGGCTATTATGGTTGGAAAGGCCAAGTGGAAGCCACTAGAACTATCCCTACCTAACAAAATAGTAAACCCAAAGCAATACTGGATTTCTGGAGGGACTGCAGAAATTAGTGCCACCACAAGGATTTCAAGGATGCAGGGGTGGTGATTCTCACCAGATCCCCATCCAACTCTCCTATTTGGCCTGTACAGAAAACAGATGGATCTTGGAGGATGACAGTAGATTATTAAACTCGACCAGGTGGTGACTCCAATTGCAGCTGTTGTCCCAGATCGTTACTTGAGCAAATCAACATGTTGTCTAGTACCTGGTATGCAGCTTTGATTTGGCAAATGCTTTTTCCCCATTGTTTTAGTAAGGACCACCAGAAACAGTTTGCTTTATACCTTCACTGTCCTGCCTCAGGGGTATATCAGTTCTCTAGCCCTATGTCATAATATTGTCTGCAGGGATCTTGATCATCTCTCTCTCCCACAAGACATCACACTGTCTATTTTACTGATGATATTATTTGTTGATAGGACCTAGTGAGCAAGAAGGAGCAGAGACTCTAGAATTATTAGTAAGGCATTTGTGTGAGAGAAGATGGGAGATAAATCCAACTAAAATACAAGGTCCTTCTGCCTCACTGAAATTTCTAGGTATCCAGTGATGTGGGGCATGTCAAGATATCCCTTATAAAGTAAAGAATAAGCTGTTGCATCTGGCTCCTCCTACATCCAAAAAAAAAAAAAAAAGCACAGTGCTTAGTTGGTCTCTTTGGATTTTGGTGCTAACACATTCCTCATTTGGGTGTGCTACTCTGGTTCATTTAATGGGTGACTAGAAAAGCTACTAGTTTTGATTGGGAACTGGAACAAGAGGCTCAGCATCAGGTCTAGGCTGTTGTGCAAGCTGTGCTATCAATCGGGCCATATGACCCAGCAGATCCAATGGTGTTGGAAGTTTCAGTGGCAAATAGAAATGCTGTCTGGAGCCTTTGGCAGGCCCCTATAGGAGAATTACAATGCAGATCCTTAGGATTTTGGAACAAAGCCCTGCCATCCTCTGCAGATAACTACTCCCCTTTTGAGAAACAGCTTTTGGCCTGCTACTTGGCCTTGGTAGAGACTGAACCCTTAACCATGGGCTATCAAGTTACCATGAGACCTGAGTTGCCTATCATGAGCTGGGTATTGTCTGACCCACCAAACCATAAAGTTGGGCCTGCACAGTAGCACTTCATGATAAAGTGGAAGTGGTATATATGAGATAGGGCTTGAGTGGGTCCTGAAGGCAAGAGTAAGTTACATGAGGAAGTAGCCCAAATGCCCATAGTCACCACCCTTACCATGTTACCTTTTCTTCCCAGCCTACAGCTTTGGCCTCTTCGGGAGTCCCTTACAATCAGCTGGCTGAGGAAGAGAAAACTCAGGCCTGGTTTACAGATAGTTCTGCATGATATGCAGGTACCACCTGAAAGTGGACAGCTGTAGCACTGCAGCCCCTTTCTGGGATATCCCTGAAGGACAGTGGTAGAGCAAATCTTTCCATTAGGCAGAACTTTGAGCAGTGCACCTGGTTGTTCATTTTGCTTTGAAGAAGAAATGGTCAGAGGTGCATTTGTACACTGATTCATGGACTATTGCCAGTGGTTTGGCTGAAAGGTCAAGGCCTTGGAAGGAACGTGATTGGAAAATTAGTGTCAAAGAGGTCTGGGGAAGAGGTAGGTAGATTGACATTTTTGAGTGGGCAAAAAACATGAAAATTTTTGTGTCCCACGTGAATACTTACAAGAGGGTAAATTCAGCAGAGGAAGATTTTAATAATCAAGTGGATAAGATGTCCCACTCTATGGCTACTGCTCAGCCTCTTTCCCCAGTCACTCCTGTCATTGCCCAGTGGGCTCATGAAAAAAGTGCCCATGGAGTTAGTGATGGAGGTTATGCATGAACTCAGAAACATGGACTTCCCCTTGCCAAGGCTGACTTGGCTACAGTCACTATTGAATGCCCAATCTCTCAGCAGCAGAGACCCACACTTAGCCCCTGATATGGCACCATTCCTCAAGGTAACTAGCCTGCTACCTGGTGGCAGGTTGACTACATTGGACCACTTCCATCATTGAAGGGGTAGTGATTTGTTTTAACTGGAGTAGACACATACTCTGATATGGGTTTGCATTTCCTGCATGTAATGCTTCCTCCAAAACTATCATCTGTGGACTTACTGAATGTCTCATCTCCTGCCATGGCATTCCACAGAGCATTGTTTCCAATCAAGGAACCCATTTCACAAGAATGGGCTCATGTCCATGGAATTCACTGGTCTTATCGTGTTCCCCATCACCCTGAATTGATAGAATGGTGGAATGGCCTTTTGAAGACTCAATTACAGCACCAACTAGGTGACAATACCTTGCAGGGCTGGGGCAATATTCTTCAGGTGGCTGTGCATGCTTTAAATCAGCATCCACTATATGGTGCTCTTTCTCCCATAACCAGGATCCATGGGTCCAGTATTCATGGGGTAGAAATGGGATTGGCACCACTCACTATTACTGCTAGTTACCTACTACAAAAATTTTTGCTTCCTGTCCCTGCAACCTGCTGGTCTACAGGTTTTAGTCCCAAAAGGAGGAGTGCTGTCACCAGGGAACACAACAATGATTCCATTGAACTGGAAGTTAAAACTGCCACCTGGCCACTTTGGGCTCCTCTTATCTTTGAATCAACAGTCAAAGAAGGGAATTACTGTACTGGTTGGGGTGATTGATCCTGACTATCAAGGGGAAATAGGACTGCATCTACATAATGGGGGTAAAGAAGAACTTGCCTGGAATACAGGAGCTCCTCTAGGGCATCTCCTAGTATTGCCAAGTGGTATGATTAAAGTCAATGGAAAATTGCAACAACCCAAACCAAGCAGGACAAACAATGACCAAGAATCTTCAGGAATGAAAGTTTGGGTCACCCCACCAGGCAAAGAACCATGGCCAGCTGAAGTGCTTGCTGCGGGTACTGGACACATGGAATGAGTAGTGGAAGAAGGTAGTGATAAATATGAACTTCAACCATGTGACCAATTGCAGAAACGAAATCTATAATGGTCATGAGTCTTCCTTTCTTTTTTCATTATATGATGATTGTATATGCACGCAAAATGAATTTCTTTGTCTTTTCCCCAAACTTTGCCCTTATCATATAACACGTTGTATCTGTTTCGTGTCATAATATTTGAGGATGTCAAGTTTGAAAGTGCATATTACCCAAGAACTTGCACCCTATTCTGTATGGAATTAATGTGTTTTGGTTGTACACAGGAGAGTTGAATATTTTTAGGTGGAAATATATATATATATATATATATGCATGTCTGTTATTGTTTTTACTTAGATACTAAGTATGGTTTAAGGTAATGTGTATGGTCTCTGAGTTGATAAGGCATGGACTATGACGGTGGGCTATTGTGTCAACTCAGCCAGTTAATTGTGCCCTGTTGTTTGGTCAAGCAAGCACTGGGCTAACTATAATACAAGCGCATTTATGGACTTTAGTCGCCACTGGCTTTACTGCAGTGGTAAATCATAGATAGATGGTTATAATTACATCAGTCAGGGAGATTGCCATTAGCAATGAATGATGCTTAACCCAATCAGTTGAATGCCTTAAAAGGGAAGTGATTGAGAGAGAATTTCCCAGCTCATCTTTTTCAGCTAACATCTCCCAGAACTCAATGGATTTTCATTGCAGTCCCTGGTTGCAGTGCGCCTGTGGAACCTGGACTTGTGCATTCCCATGGCTGTATGAGAGACTCTTATAGAATCACATACAATTGACAACTATCTCTTGTTGATTCTGTTTCCCTAGAGAACCCTAACTAATACAGGTATGTATACCAATATCAGATAAAATAGACTTTAAGTCAAAACTGTTACAAGAGACAAAGAAGGTCATTATGTGCTGATATACAGGTCAATTCAACAAGTACACATCACAATTATGAATATATATGCACCTAATATCAGAGTCCCAAAATATATTAAGTAAATATCGAGAGATATGAAGAGAGAAATGGAGAGTTCTACATTAAAACAGAAGAGTTCTACATTAAAACAGAGTATAGACTATATATTAGGTTATAAAAATAAGTCTCAATAAATTTAAAAATAGTGAAAGAATACAGTCTATCTTCTTTGACCATGATGAAATTAAGCTAGAAAGCAATAACAAAGGGAAAACTGGAAAACACATAAATATTTGGAAATCAAACAACATACTCTTAAACAACCTATGTCTCACTGGAGTGGTAACACTCTTCCTGAACAATAGGGTGGGAGGCCTGCCTTCTCCCAGTTCTGTGATATTCTCACCCTTTCCCACATATAACAGTGTATCTTCTCTTGCCTCAGATGATCTCTTACGCTCAGATCTCAGCTTCCAAGTTTCTGCCTTTGAAATAATTTTACTTCAATCTGTCCCTTTTTTGTAACTTTCAGTCCAGGATGGCAGTGGTTGTGTCCATACAGATCTTGCAAAAATCTTGTTGATTCTGTATGTAGTACACAGGGGTTCAAACCATCAGATTGTACAGCTTGCCATAAATCCTTTCTGGAAAATTGAATTTCCAACCCTGACTTGCATTGAAATGGCTATTTTCATGTTCAGTTAAATCCTCATACACAGCACTATTCTTCTGAAATTTGCTTCCTGGAAGCTCAGAATTTTCCAAACCATCAATTTGTTTGTGTCCATGAATTCATTTCTCATCTGACCCATTTCCTCTTGCACTTTATTAGAAGCTGTAAGGAGAAGGCCGGCCACACTTTCCAAATTTAGTTTGGAAGTTCTTCAGCTGAATATTTAAGCCTTTCACTTTCAGTGACAGTCTTTCAGTTGAAAACCAGGGCTCAATTTTGTCAAATTATCTGCCACTTTAACATACGGTCACCTTTATTCCAGTTTGCAATGACATATTCATCATTTCTATCTAAGGCCTCTGTAGCAGTTTGATATGGTTATGAATTTCAAAAAGAGATATTGGATTATGTTTGTAATCTGGTCTTTACCTGGACATGATTGGTTTATGATTAGGGCTTTGATTGGGCCACGACATTAGGGCTTTGAATCCCCACGGCTTGGTGGGTGGAGATTCACAGATAAAAGGCATGGCAAAAGATAGAGTTGAGGGTTCTTAATGTTGGAGTTTTGATATTGGAGTTTGATACTGAAGTCTTACATTGGAACCCTGGGGAAAGAGACAGAGCTGTTCACCTAACAGTCTACAGCTGACCTGTGGAAAGAGGCAAAGCCTAGGGAGACTCATAGTATACAGCTGACCTTGTGGACAAAACAGAGGAGCTGAGCCCAGAGGAACTCAGGAAGCATGAACCCTCGAAGATGTTGGCAGCCATCTTGCTCTAACACGTGATAATAGGCTTTGGTGAGGGAAGTAACTTATGCTTTTGGCCTGGTATCTGTATGCTCCTACCTCAAATAAATACCCTTTATAAAAACCAATTAATTTCTGGTATTTTGAACAGTCAGTTCTTCATAAATCTTAGTTGAATGCCTTCATAATGTTCCTATAAAGTCAGTTGAGTAAGAATTTTATGGGCCCCTGTGGGAGGAGGGGCACCCGGCTTGCCTCACCCCGCTCGTCCCATAACAGGGACCCCGTTTTGTCCCTCAGGCCCCCAACTTATCATACCTTAAAAACTCTACCTGATCCCTTTACTTGATGGAATTTCCACTGGCAGGGGTACTTTGCCTGGCTTTCTTTCCCAGTAGCTCCATGCTCTATTTTGGTGAAATGGCTGTGTACACTTATTATGCCTGGAATCAGTCTACTAACTTACTTTTTTAACCTATCCAGTGTTTGATGCAGTATAGCTCCAAATTCATTAATTTTTGATGCCAGTTTTCCTTGTTCTACAAACTCTTGTTTCATTTGTTAATGTTTGTATTAGTCAGGATTCTCTAGGGAAACAGAACCAATAGGAGATAGCTATCAGTAGTAAGAGATTTTATAAGAGTCTTTTACATGACCGTGCAGATACACAAGTCCAGGTTCCGCAGGCAGTCTGCAGACGAGGGGCTCCGATGAAAGTTTAATGAAAGTCCTTGATGACTTTCCAGGAGATGTTGGCTGTCCAAACACAAGTTGGGAAATTCTCCCTGAATGCTGGAATCACTTCCCCTTTTAAGGCATTCAACTGATTGGATAAAGTATCACTCATTGCTGACAGTAATCTCCCTGATTGATATAAGTGTAATCAGCTATCTATGCAGTAAAGTCATTGGTGACTAAAGTCTATAAATGTCCTTGTATTACAATTATCCCAGGGCTTGCCTGACCAAACAACAGGGCACAATTACCTGACCAAGTTGACACATTAGCCTAACCATCACGATGTCTTTACATTTATTTTACTGTAAAAGAATGATATTCCCTTAATGACCTGGGGATTGTACATGCTATTTTCCTCTTCAAACCTTGGTTTCAATTATTTTTATCCTTCAAGTATTGGTTTAAATCCCATATAGTCTATGCAATATTCCACTTTCAGTTCAATCAGCTATGATCAATCCTTTCAAAGAATTCTCTTAGTAAACTTGAACTGCCACTTTTTAAATACATTTTAAATACAGTATCTAATATCATTCATTGATGTTCATGTTTAAGGGTCATGTCTCCCAAGATCACAATTTCTTAAATGCTTAATGCTTAACATCTCAAATATAGGATTAGCTTTGCTTAGCAGAATTCAATAGGTATTGAGGAAATAGTAATTCTTTCATTAATAGGTTATCTTTTAATTCAAAATCTCTTTTAAAATGGAAAACATCAATAATTAGATTATAAAAAATGTGTTCATGTGTTTAATCAAACTTACAGACCATCTATCTTCTATATATGGTCCTGTACTGCCCTTAAAAAGTTTATAATTTAATTTATACTGTTAATTTCCTAAAAAAAATACACAAACATTTTGAGTCAGGTCAAGCATTTGGATAAAGACAGTGGAAGTTTTATTTTACATGACAATGCAAACATGATGAAATAATAAACATGTATATTTATCTCTGTGATTGATAATATCAATTGAATAAGTGGATTGCCTATATTTGTGTTTTGAAAGTGGACTTCTCATATATCATAAGCTGAAATGTTCATAGAAAGTAGATTCTGCATTTGGGGAATGGGCAATGAGCCAATTAACCCTAGACTCATCAAACTGTTACAGGGAAAGTATGTCTTTCTCTCTGGGAAGGAAGAGAATTCCCAGCTACGGTGCTTCTTCTTTAGTATAAAATGCTCACTTTAATAGGCTGCATTGAGCTACTGTCAGTTTCTATGAAGAATCTCTATTCTTTCAAATGCTAATATTTCAGAATCAGTCAGTTTCCCAGCACATGGAACTAAGGCATTCTTCACTGTGGGCTAACATAATTGCACACTTGGGACATTATGTATTTATACAGATAATGGGTACAATTCAAGCATCTGCCTATTAAAGTTAATGGAAGTTTGGTCTATTGAGAGAAGAACATGAATATGTGTGTGTGTGTGTTTACATATATATATTCACTCAATTCCTGACTCATCTTATTCTATAATAGTTTTCTTCCATAACTTCCATTCCTTGAGTTTGAATTTCACACAATCACTTGATGGATTATTAATAAAAATTTCTTAAAATTATTACTTTTAAAGCGTGGAGTGAGGTAGAAAATTAGACATATATATGTAGACATAAATTTTCTTTCTCCTAGTAGGATGAAAGCTCATCAAGATTATAAAAGTAGTGTATATAACAGAAAGAGAACCGATTTTGAGTCAAAAACCTTTTGTTTTAGTCCTCAGTCTAGTGATTACCAGCTATGTGTATTGCACGTTACCTATTGACTCTGAAGTCAGTTTCCTCAGATCTAAAAGATAGTTTTTTTGCTAAATAATTGAAATATGCTAGCTACTCAAAAGTTTTGATTCCTTTACCTTTGTTGTATTCTCATGGCATATTCTCTGAAACTATTTTAAAAAGTAATGTCCAAGAAATAATGCATAATGATATTTCCTATAGTTTCACTGTGGTGTTATCCATAGAGAATTACCTGCAAGCCATACACCCTTTATAACTGCACCATCAAAGGCATCTTCACATTTGGCTATGGATGAACCTCTGAGTCACTGGAGTTCCTAAAAGTAGTCTACCAAATTTTAATAGATTTTGGTTAGGGCAGTTGAATTTTTAAGCATATCAGAAACTCTTAACCTCTTTTTGAGGTGAGTATTTGTCTCTTGAGGATACCACCAAAAGCAGCATCTCTCATCTTGTATTAGTTTGGGTTCTCCACGGAAAGAGAAATAGCAGGATATATATATGTGTGTGTGTGTGTATAATGAGATTTATTATTGGAATTGAGTCATGTGACTAAGGGGATTGGCAAGTCCAAATTCTGTAGGGCAGGCTGCAAGCTGGCAATTCTAATGAAAGTTTTGATGAATTGCGCTGAAGAAGCTGTCTGGTTGAAGGAGAGAGAAAAATATTTCTTTTCACTGCTGACATCAGTTAGGGAAATCACAGATACCTATTACATAGCTGTGGTGATTTAGAACTGTATGTATCCTAGAAAAACATATTGTTCAACTTAATTCATTCTTGTGGGTATGATCCCATTATAAGTAGGATCTAATGTTGAGGTTACTTCAGTTAAAGTTTTGCCCTGGATAAGTTTTAATCCTATTACTAGAGTTCTTTATAAACAGAATGAAACTCAGAAGAGAGAAAGCCATAGGAAGCAAGAAGCTAAAGTTCAATGGAATGCAGAAGACAACATAGAGGGCAAGAGAGGCTGTTCTGTGCATTGCCATATGTTTTAGTTTGCTAGACTACTGAAATGCAATATTATCAGAAATACTTTGGCTTTTAAAATGGGGATTTATTAGCTTACAAGCTTAAAATTCTGAGGCCATGAAGATGCCCAAATCAAGGCATCATCAGGCAATGCTTTCTCTTAGAAGATTAGCTGCCTGTGACCCCAGAGAAAAGGGATAAGCTGACAACTGAATTCCTAGGCACGAAGAAACAAGAAATTGATTGTCTGGAAAATTCTGAGCCTATCCATATAGAGCACTCTGAAACTAGGTGCAGGAGCAGCTCTAACATGGAGCTCTCTGAGCTTCTGAAAAACAAATGCCAGAGAATAAGGCTCCATTTGAGCATTTAACTGAACATGGATCCAGCCAGCCTTATAAGGAGAAGTCAAAATTGGAAATGCAGTTATTGCAGATGGATCTATGGCAACTCCTTTTATCTGATGTTATGGACCCCTGTGAATTACATGGAAAGTCTACAAGATTTTTGTGTGAGTGGAACCATTGCCAGCCTGGAGTGAAAGGGAAAGAAAAGGAATGCATTACAGGAAGAATAACATTAAGAATAGAACCATGGAAGCTGAGATCTAGACCAAAGAGATGTCTTCAGGCCAAGTGAATGGGTCCACTCATGTGTGCTTGGAGGTAGCAGGCCTTATACCCGGTTGTTCAGGGAGAGTGATACTATTTCAATGCTCAGACATTGTGAGACCTGTGCTTCAGCTTTTGCAAAAAGCCTGTCTGCCATCTCAATGCTCAGAAATATTGGAACTTATGTCCTGGGTTTGCTTATAAAGGCTGGCAACCACCCCAGTGCTTGGAGAGTATAAGGCCTGTGCCCCAGCGTTTGAGGAAAGCATGGCCACCACCCTAGTGTTGGGAGAGGGTGGGACCTATGTCCTGGGGTTTGTGGAGAGACTGGCTACCATTCTGATTCTTGGAAAGGATGGGACTTTCACGCTAAAGTTCAGGGAGAAAATGGCTACTATGCAAATGCTTGGGAGGGGTGGGCTTCTGCTCCCTCAAGCCCAGAGGAGAAAATGGTGATCTGTTGATGACTCTCAGATCTTGAAATCTAATGGAGTTTTCCATGCTGGTTTTCAGATTTGTTTGGAAACTATAACCTTAATTTTCCTTCCAAAATCTTCCTATTGGTATGGGAATATTTATACTATGTGTTTCCCTCCTTTGTATGATGAGACCAGATAACTAGTTTTCTAAATTTCACAAGTTTATGGACATAGAGGGATTATGACCCTGGAGAGATCACACCCATAAATGATTTTGTATTTAGTATTGTTTCTGAAATGACTTAAGACTTTTGGAGTGTTGTGATGCAATGAATGCATATTGCATGTAGAAAGAGCATGTCTTTTGGAGTGAGATGGTTTGGAGCTCTATGTACCCTCGAAAAACATATTCATAAAGTTAATCCATTCCTGTGGGTGTGAACCCATTGTAAGCAGAATCTTCTGATGAGGTTACTTTAGAAAAGGTTTTGCTCAGCATGGGTCTTAATCCTATTACTGGAATTCTTTATAATCAGAATGAAACTGTGGAAGAAGAGAGGAAGCCATAGGAAACAAGAAGCTGAAGGTCAACGGAACTCAGAAAAGTAGAGAGAGGCCAGGAGAGGTTGAAATGTGCCTTACAATGTGACAGAGGCACTAAGGACCAAGTATCACCAGCAATTGGCCCCAGGAAGCCACAGTCTTTGGGAAGAAAGCATCACCCTGATGATGATGCCTTGTTTTGGACTTTTTCTTAATCTCAAACCCATGAGCCATTAAATTCCCTTTGTTTAAGACATCTCATTTCATGGTGCTTGCTTGAGCATCCAAGTAAACTAAAACAGTGGCCCTTGTCCAGAGCTCATCTATTCCACCCTCTTCTCTGTGGAAGTCACAAACACATGTTAAGTGGCCATCCTCCAGACTTCCCACCTTCTGCTACTCCCACCTCCTTTCCAATCTGTTCCACAAACTGGGGAAGATGTTAATTCTAATGAAAAAGCCTAGCCAGACCTTAAACCAGAACAGAAGTTCTCAGTGGCAGGACCCCCTCCTCATAAGATAGATAAAACCACACTCAAAAAGCATAGATTGGTCTCTCTTCTATGGTGCAATGTGGGATGTGCAGAATTGCCATCTATCCATTCCAACTTGGAGCAGTTTATGGTCACTCTGGGAGACCTGCCATTTTGGGGTTTCTTTCTTTGCTGTTTTGGACTCTTTGTGTTGTATCCATAATAAGGGGATTACTTGACATTTCTGGACTCTTTATTCTCTACAAATAATAAAGAAATCATTTCCTAAAAGTTTCTGTTGTGCTCTGAACCTGTATTTCCATGATTCACCATTGCAGCAAGTCATTGCACAATCAGTTCTCCTTGTAAGGCCTTCTGCTGCTTAGATTAGACGTCTCTTATTGTTGAAGACAATATCCTTTCTTGATTGTAGATGTAACAAGTCATAGATGCAGTCAACTGATGGATGATTTAAATCCATTCAATGTCTTTCACGTTGACAATCAGGCTAGTGCATGCTCAATAAATAAATAGGAAAAATAACCTAGCCAGGTTGACACACAAATTTAACCATCACACATCCTCACCAAGTTCTGAACAATTTGCGAACTGAAACAAAGAAAGGTCATATGGAATCCTTAACATTATCTTTATCAATGATAAAATGAGGTAGGACACAATTCAGTGTAAAAGAGAGATGGGGCTGCAATATAAATCCCAAGTCAAGGGAGATTTGCTCGCTCAATCTAGGCAATACTGACTATTGGTTGTTTTGTTAGAATTATTGGCGAAATGTATATTCCCTGTAGTCAGCAAGAGGAAGAGGTATTAAATGAGTAAAGTCTCTTGGAAAAATTCCTCTTCATGGAAACCAGGAATGGAGTAAAAGGCCTTGCTTTTGAACAGCAAGATGATTGTATTTTCAACCAGCCCAAAGTTCTGATTCATACTTGGAGAGTTCAAGTTGTCTTAAGGAGTGAAAAAGGCATGCAATACATAAAATTTAACTTTTCTTAGGCAAAACTTTAGATTCTGCAACAAAATGTATTTTGTCAAATTTCCAGAATGCATTTCTGGATGAATTTCTCCAGAGGGTATTCTAATGATCGAAAGGTCACATGCAATAGTAAATAAATGATCACAGGGAGCTCGGATGTAATTATTACTGAGCCTTATTTTCCACAGACTGAGTTAGTTGGTAGTATTATTTTCAATCCTTAAAACAACCCTGCAGGCTTCTTAATATAAATCCCATTTTATCGGTGAGGTATTAAGGCACGGAGACGTAAAGTAATCTGATGTCATTTATAAGTACTACATAGTGGAAACAAGACATCCTGTCTGGCTAACTTCCAATCTTGTTCTCTTTCCATGGTGCTTTCATATCTCATTAATATTATGTCATTTAGGAATCTTGATTGTTTGCAATAGAAAGGAACTATTGTTATTGTCAGTAAAATGGAACGGAAGTATATCAAAGATTTATAAGATAAAGAATTGCCTGGAGAAGTGGACTTGTTGAACTTGCAAGAATCAAAGCAGTTGCACAGGATCAAGAACAGGAAGTCTCTTTTAGTGCAAGCGTCTGTTAACATGAGGATCTTGGCCAGGCAACCCAAATCACTGCTGCTTGGCATCACCACTGCAGTTGTCACTGGCTATCACTACTATTTCCTCAGACGACACTTCTGAATACTGCCAGGTCTTAAGAGAAACTGCTTTTGCCAAGCTAAAAAGAGCCTGTCATGTCTTTCACTTTGGTCAGGGTGTAGCTATTCCACAAAGACTTGTATATCCACGTGGGGTTACTAATACTGTGTAAAATCAAAGATGGGCTCCAAGTTGATTTGAAAATGCTTTTCACGAAGCATCTGGTTATCTATGCCTTTTGTTTTGATAAGTAAGCTGCTTTAATTGGTTCACAGTCTTGTATTTGAGAATCAAATATTTCATCAAGCAAATAGTTAAGACACTTTTGATTTTTCCCAGTATTAGTTTTATAAAAACTTTTTATTGCCATAAATATATGCAACTCAAATTTCCCCATTTTTGCCACTTTCGAGTATACAGTTTGGAGTATTAATTATATTCACAATGTTGTGCTACCATCACCAATATCGAAATTTTTCATCACCTCAAACAGAAACCCTGCACCAAAAGCCCTACACAACCTGACTTCTGGTAATGTATAATTTACTATCATTCTCTAGGAAATTTGCTTTTTTAGGTGTTTCACATAAGTGAGATAATACAATATTTGTCTTTTTGTGTCTGGCTTATTTTACTGTTTTGTCTCCCCACAGCTCCACCTTCCTTACATTTGTAATCTCATACTATGTATTAAATGTCTGAATTCTCAAAGCCTTATTCAGTGCTGTTCATACAATAGACACATTCCATTTTAAAGAATGACTTTCTTAAAAGTATTTTATGTGTTAGAACAGGGATTTTCTCACATTGTTATTGTGGGAGACTCAAACATTTTTCCTGAAATTCAGATGCTCTATTAACCACATGTTAACATATTTTTGGCTAGAACAGAACTGCAATTCTAAAGCCAATTGCATCAGAAGAGCTATAGTTTATGTTTACACAGTCAAGAAAATATTGAAAAATTTAGCAGTAAGCTTTTAGTTTTCCAAGGTTTTTTGTAACAAAATACCACCGACTGGAAGACTTAAAATGACAGAAACGTGTTGTCCCATAGCTTTGGAAGCTAAAGTTCCAAAATTAAGGTGTAGCCAGAGCCATAATCCCTCTGAAACCTGTAGGTAAAATTCTTCTGTGGCTCTTCTAGCTTCTGGTGGATTGCTGACAATCTTTGGGCTTTAATAACTGCTTACTTACTATCATGCATTTCCCCCTTGTGTAGCTGCATCTAATTCTCCCTTTATTAAAAGGACACCAGTTTTTAAGTCCACCCTAATCCAATTTGGTCTCATCTTAATAGCAGCTTCAAATAAGATCTTATTCACAGGACTGGGGGCTAGAAATTAACAAGTTTTTTTGTGGGACACAGTTCCAAACATAAGAGTAATTAGGGTGCATTATGAATCCTTAGTCTAACTCAGATAAGCCCAAAGTAGAAATTCTGAAAACTGGAGAAACACTGCATTAAAAAAAGATTGGTTTTTAAATGCTGGTCCACATACTGTTATTTTAAGTAAAATATTTTAACAATATTATTGGTTTACAACTCAATCTTACCAGTTCCAAGTTAATCTTCTATCCTAAACAAAATAAGAAAGAAGGTAGAAAAGAAACCAAAGAAAGAGAAAAGAGAGGAGAGAGAAAGAGAAAAAGAAGGAAAGAAAGAGAGAAAGAAAGGACGAAGGAAAGAAAGAAAGAAGGAAAGAAAGAAGGAAAGAAAGAAAGATGTAGAAAACAATTTTTCTTTCTTCCTGGACGGAAAAAAATGTGTTTCAAATAAATTATATATTGTATTTCCTTCATTCGCATTTAATTTTTTCCATTCCCTTTCAGTTTAAAATAATGACTGAAATCTCATGTTCTGAAGGACTTCATGAAAGAAACTTTCTGGAACAACGTTGTGCAAAAAACAGAAATAGGTGGCAAATATTGTGCTTTTATTTTCTAGCTATCATTTAGTAATCCAAAATCAAGTTTCCAGGACGTTACCAATAGCATATGAAAATGTATGGCTGACAAATAAGAGTTTAATAAGTATGAACTTTTCTATACCCAAAATGCTGAATAGACACTGTGCATTTCATGCATGAAACAGGTCTCCCTTAAATACTGCCAATATGTCATGTTTATTGAGCTCTTATTATGAGCCAGGCACTAAGTTCTTTACATTTATTTAATTTGTTAAGTTTATAAAAACTCTATGATATAGTTCCATTACTTACTCCATTTCATATCCATGGACACTGAGGCATACATAGGATAAAATAACTTGCTCAAGTTTACATGTCTGGTAAGATTTGGATGCAGATAATCTGTTATAGAGGATAGTATTTTTTTAGGCATTAGTGTCAGGGATTTAACAGGAGATCTTATATGTGGGAAGCTAGTGCTCAAGCACTGTCCCACATTGGCTCCCCTGAGTTGCTTTTTTCATTTGTTTGTTCATTTGTTTGTTTTTTGTTTTGAGGCACCAGGAACCAAACCCGGGACCTCCCATGTGGGAAGCAGGCACTCAACTGCTTAAGCCACATCTACTCCCTGAAGTCATTCACTTAACATTTTAAAGTCCCTCTCAGATGTGGAGAAAGCAGAATTCTTAATATTTTTATAAACTGATAAGCAATGATAAGGCAGACTCATTGAGACTACCACTTAAATGATACTTTAATAACTTTATAATCACTGACATTTTCATGGATATTATATTGTTGGATGAATCAAATTTATGAGAGCATGGCAATATTATTATGACCATGTAAAAGAAAGAAAGATAAGAAAATGCATATTACCTGCCCCAACACATTCAATTAATAACAAATCTGGGAGTGTAATACCAGTTATGTTATTAGAATTTGGTGCTCTCCTCTAAAGCTCCTGGATACCTACAAATAGCCACTGCCTACTGTTAGGTAGTCTGACATGGCATATTCCATGTGATTGAGATATATTTTCATCCTCTGTTGGTTCATCAATAATATGTAAAGACATAATAAATTTGGGGCAAGTTAAAATATAATAGAGCATTAAAAATTATATGTACATCTCTGACCATTTGAATTTGATATTAAGGAGATAACTAAAATTGTCTCCAGAAAATATTTGCTAATGTCACAAATAGATATCTTATTACAAGGTATATAGGGGGTCTTTGAAAATGTTTATATTCATTTTGATCAATTTATTATCAGGCAAAATTATTTCTATCTTGCTATTTCACCATTCTTCATATTTTTGGCCCTCATAATTCCCCTGAAGGCAATTTCCCTGAAAGTGACATAGTTTATCATCCCTTTTCAACTCGTTTGGAAAGCTAAAAGCAAAACACAACAGAGTAATAATAACGAAAAAAACAAGCTTTGTGGATGATTGTTATTATCATTCTAATTTCCATTTTCCTTATGAAATATTAGGCATTAGGAAAGGTCTGGCTCCTAGGTTGCTAACAGAGTAAGCAGGTGCAGGTGGAGCAAGAGAAAAGAACTGTGGACTTGGAGTGGAATGCATAAAACCTGGCAGCTAAGTTTCCTACTTTTCAATGTCAGGGCAGCCTCTCCCTGACTGGGGTCAGACCAAACTGAGGATTCAGAAGGACTGATAAAAGATCAATACTATCAAGTCACAAAGCTCATGACCACGGTGTCATTTGAATCATTAGTAGTTGGTTGTTTAACATTAACTCATTCATTCCCTTGCTCAATACATTATTTAGTACCAAGCCTGTGGTCTTTTCCAATATTCCAGGTTGCGATGGGGGCTAGGGAAATAGATAATTTGTCCTTGAGATAGATTATTCTCTCATTGAACCTTCAACCTTTGAAATTATAAAGTTTATCAACTATTTTCAGCACTTATTCTATGTTAGGAACCCAATTACATACGTATCTGAATCACGCCAAACAGGAACTCAAATTTCACAACTCCCAAGCACTCAAAGCTTCCAAAAGCAAGTAGTCCTTCAAACTTCATCATCATCAATGTATATGAATGACCAGAAAAGGAATTCAAATTTTATTATGGAAGTTAGAGTACAAAGTAAGCAAACCAGAAAAAATAACTTGAAGGAAAAAGATTTAAAAAGAGAAGAAAACTTAAAAAACAAAGCAAAAATGAAACACAAACTATGTCATTAATACTGCAGAGAGAAAAGATAGAATATTGACTACAGCAAGCATGGAAAGGATGATCTAAGGAAATAAAACAGACAAAAATTGCTGAATAATAAATCAGACACAGCTCCTCCCAGAGTATTTAGCAAAAGAGACAGATAATAAAATTACAATATAATAATTATAATTACAATAAGCTCAGGTGAAGTAGGAGGCAGAAGAGGTGTCTGTAGTATATTTTGAACCAAAATTGACCAAGAATCCTAGCCAGGATTAGGAAAATGCTCCTCTCTTGGTTCAGAAACACGCAGTCTGATCACCCTGAAATTTGCGGGACGTAGGAGGATAGAGACAGTGACTCAGGGCTGGCTGTTTGCCAAGTCAGTGGGATGCAGATCTCTCTTTTTACCTGCATAGATAAATTGATCTGGGAGCCTAGAAGTCAGGCTCCTAGGAATATAATGATTGTAAGGAGAGTTCATGATTTTATAGATGCTTGTCACATTAACTTAATTGAATACTAACTACACGAATGTGCCAAACTGTTTAAAGCACTCCACTGAAAATAAATTAAAGATATGGCTCTAAAGCAATTAACTAAAAGGCAGGTCAATCAAGTGAACAAACTCCAGGTTCCGATCCCTTTCATACTGGGTTCCAGTCATGGCTGCATTAATGTGAACAGCTGTGGATTCCTAAACAAGTTCCATAATCCTTCTGTGTCTGAATTTCTCCATCTGTGAAAACGGCATACTCACACCTGTCCATATCTAATTCGGTAATCTTAAGTGGCTCCTACAGTCTGATGGAGTCAATTTCTTCACCATAGGATGTGGTGCATGAAGTCTTTTGGTTCAGTATTTTAAGGTTTACAGTTTAGCTCTTTAATTTTAAGGTTTTAGCACTTTAATTTTAAGTGTTTAAAAAGACGTTTGACTTGTTTTCATTTTACTGTAAGGTATTGAAATTCAGTTAATCACTAAACTCATGAGTTTGCAACCATCTCTTTTTCATTTCTACTCAACAGCCCCAACTTTCAGGTCAGGATCTATAAACTCAGATCTGCAAATTTTACAGTCAATTGAAAACTTCAATTTAATATGCAAAACCATTCACCAAAATAGATAATTACATTTTCAAAATAATTCAAAATTTAAATAGGTTTGCAAATATTTATGTGCATATCTTATTGTTGATGAATATATAAATATATGTTTATACATACATAAATTCATATATATGTATATTGTTGGTGAATACTAAAACATGCATGCAGTATCACACAATCATTTATACTGTATCTTTGTAGTAAGTATTGAGACCTACAAATTTGTTCTTATTTTTCAGGATTGTTTTGGCTCTTCTGTGCCCTTTATGTTCCAATGTATTTTAGGATCATCTTCTCATTTAAAAAAAAAATAGCAGCTGTGATTTTGTTGAATTTATAGAGCAATTTGGGTAGTAGTATGTTGGGGAGGTCATGGATATGCTCATCAGATATCTCCCAGCCCTCCCTGACCCCCCTGTTTTTCTCAACATGATACAGAGCATGTGGAGTTGCCATCCACTGACTCTGACCCAAGCAGTTGGCCTCCCTGTGGGACTGGTCCCAGTGAGACTCTTTCTCTGTCCTTTTGGAGCCTTTGTGTTGAATGAGTAATTAAGTGGTCATTTGTTGAGAATTTCTGTTGTGCCTGATCCTGTGTTCCCACGACATGCGTATAGTAACTTGTTCCACATATTGCCATCTCTAGGAGATTGGATTACATACTCCAACAAAAAGCACGTTCTTAACCTTAATCTGTAGAATCTTTTAAGATCCTACTTAGGTATGACCAAACTAATTCAGGACAGACCTTAAAGCATATTACTGGAGCCAGAATCAGAGAAGAGCACACAGGAGGTCAAATACTTTGCCAAGTGATGGAGGACTACTGTTACCAAAATGCTACCAACCCCACGAGAAAACATGGCCTTTCCATCACTTCTGTTTGGGACTTCTGATCTCTAAAACCATGAACCAATAAATTCTTGTTGCTTAAGCCAACCCATTTTGTGGTATTTGTCATGGCAGCCTTGCAAACTAAGACACTAAGTCTTCGAATACATGAACATCAAGGTGTCCTCTTCTTATTTAAGTCTACTTTAATTTCTTCAGTGTTTTGTAGTTTTCAGAGTGTAGATATGTCTTTCTTTTATTAAATTTATTACTAAATATTTTTTTCATTTTGATGCTTTTCTAAATAGATATGACTTCTTAATTTTATTTATAGATTGTTAATTTTGCAGGTCTGTGGTTAAAACTACAATGTTGGGAATGTTCTTTTGGCACATACGGCAGGGAAGGGTTACTGGTATAGGGTGTTGAATGTGGTAGGGTATATAAGACAGGCACACCTAAGCCAGGATTCTATGGAATATGTAAGTGTTCATCTTGCCATAGTGTGTTATATCAGTAGGTGGAGACCCACACAATAATCAAGAAAATATCCATCTCCCATCCTGAAAAAAAAATTAAATTGAATTTTGTACATCAACCTGATCTACCTACCACCTTGGTGGACTTGTTTATTCTGAAAGTTTTTTAGTGGATTGTTTCTGTCGTCTCTTATTTTCTTCCCTGCCCCTCTTCTCCACTCACTCTATGTCAGGTGCTGTGCTAGGTACTTTGCATTGTAAAAGTCAACCACATAGCAGTGCTAGAAGTCTGAGATGGCTGGTTACAGTGAGGAACCTGAGATTCAGAAGTTGTAACTGGCCTGAGGTTTCATAGACTTCACTCTGACCCTTGAAACAGACTGTTCCTTCCCTCTAGAAAGTTTTCTTCCCTGAATTAGTTTCAGGGAAGAGCTAAGTTTACTCCCCTTTTCTATGCCCCACAGGATTTTGCACTTGCCAACTGAGACCCATATCATTTATAATTGTTTCTCCCTCTAGCCTAGACAGTTCCTGGGAAGAACCTGGGCCTGTATAGCTCATCTCATCACTGTTTCTCTGATATTTGGCACATATCTGAAATCTGATAGATATTCAACAAATATTGGACAAATATGCCTGAGTAGAATGATAAAAATTGTGTGGTGGCCCTGAGAGGAATAAACACATACATATTGTTTATTCTTCAGAAAACACCAATTCCTATTTTACTGGTGAGCAATGGTCAGACCCTTCAAAAGTATATTCCAACATGGTTAATGAGAAGTTAAATGGCTGCTTTTTGACAAAACGGTATCATAAAACATTAAGTATGCATAAAATATATACATTTATTCAATCTAGTCAGGTAAGGAATACCTTTTAACCACCTGGTAAAAGGATAGTAAAAAGGTGGTAAAAAAATGAGAATCATAGAATATTATAAAAAGTATAAAAGCATATTCAAATTAATGTATATACAAAATAGAGGGAATACAACATAATTGGATGGGAGGAAGTATGTAACTGTATTTCAAACAAATTTGATTATAAACAATAGTTTAGAAGATAAATTCTTAAAGAGAGGAACAGAAGAAAATGAGAGTAGGTTGGATATTATAGCTCTTTTGAATTTCATTTATATAGCAAGAGTTTTGATTTAGGATTATTTTGGTGGGGTATAAAAAACTCATTGGTGAGTCTGAGAAGAAAAGAAAATCAAGGACTCAACCATGAGTCCCAGATATTCAAAAATTCTACGCTTGCTTATTTGTTCAATCATCCATTACATCTGTCACTTATTATTGCTCTTTTAATGACATTGAATGTACAGCATTATTTGGTGAAAAGTATTGAAACCAAAAGTGAAGAGTTTCTCCAGGTGATGGGATTTACTCAAAACAACATTCTATCAACTATTGCCTTTAACCTCCTCAGTATATCAAAGACGACCAAATTTATACAGAAAAAGTAAAGTATTTAAAGTTGAATATCAAAAGTTACAGTCCACATTATCAAGTTTATACACCAAAAATATCACTTTCATTTATCCTCTTTTCATAAACATGAAAGCATGATCCTCAGTGAAACATGAGCAGATCCTCTTAGATACGCTAATAAACTAGATGTGTTTACTTTAGAAGCATTTCTTAAGTGAAGGAGGTTTATTCCAAAAAAATGGCAAGAGAATACTGTCACAGTGCTTCTGAGAAATATGTTTTCAAAATTTATCAAATAACCATTTATTGGTGCTTGTAAACCCATTTTCGCTTAAGAAAGCCTATATTATATCCTGCTTATGGTGAAGTGGTTCTGAAATTTGTGTTCTATTCATTAATAATGCATTTTAAATTAAAATATTACATATGTTTAAAAATTTCCAAGCATCTGTGATTATTTTTGCTTGAAATAACTTAATTAGGATGCTTCCATATGCATTGATATTTTATCATTTTATGACTGTATCTTGGAAAGGAGGCTTTTTGCTGTTCCAAGTAGTATAGTGGCATTTAGCTTAAATAAAACTGTTTTCACTTTCTTCTTTAGATATAATTATAATTTGTAGCATCAGTTGTTTCAAAAATATCCCGAGTGATAGGATATAAAGTAGTTTTAAATTCCATGACAACATTTAGTGAAGCTTTATGTGAGTAGTTTTGGTCATTATTTACCTCAAAGAAACAATAAAATTCAGCATTCCTATGTATGTAACTTGTTGATGTTTAATCTCCTGTAGGTGATAATCTCTTTATCGTAGGCTCCTTCAACTTTACTTTGATTCTGCAAATGAACAGATCTATGTATCAAAGTCACTGGATTTCCCAACCTCACGTACGTGTTCAGTTGATGGACATACACTCATGTGTGTCCTCTATTAGGTCCTCACATCCAATCAATAGAGGCAAAGTGCTGCTAATTTAAATGAGGCATGAGCTCGTTAACCCAGAATCTGTGCTTTGAAATACGACAGATCACTTCTGGCCCAAACAACTTATTTAATCTATAATAAGTAATTGATTGCAGTTGGGGTGTAGCATATTTGAGACCTCAAGGGGTACTGATCTGTAGGATATTCCTGTTAGATGATGTGCAAAAAGTACACTCTAAAGATAAACTCTGCTTTGTGGCATGTGGCATATATAAGCAAAACCATCTTTTTTTTTTTTTTCTACTTAATTTGTGAAATACTCCCTCGTGGGGTTAGAAAAACCCAAGTTTTGGTGAACACAGAACATGAAGTGAAACTGTTCAAATTATTTATTACAATCAGAGAGGGAAAGATAGAGAAGGGATACATTTTTGGGCTTTGGAACCTGTTGGCTTGGATTTGAATCTTGGCTCCATTACTTCCTTGCTGTGTGATTTTAGGAAAGTTACTGGACTTCTCTAAGCCTGTATAGCATCTCAGAATGGGAACAAAATAGATCTAACTCAAGTTGTCATGAGTACAGATCTACAATTCAAGAATCCAGAAGGCTCTCAAAATGCTATTTTAACTTATTTGGTGATACAAACAATTTTGTAAGCAGCCTGACTATTGATATGTTTTTCTGTGGAAGTATCAACATGTCTAATTTCTCCCTAATACTGTCGGGAGTTTCATGGTTCATATATCTATCTACTAGATATAAAGACAGATAGATAGATGTATAGATTGATAGATAGATATAGGTTATATATAGATATATATATATATATAACATATACCTATAAATATATTGTATTACCTTTCTAAAAGTTAAGCTTGTAGAAGTTAAAATTTCTAAAATCCAAAATCCCTAGGAGTTTGGGATAAATATATGGCCCCCAGGGTTTTGGAATAAATTATTGTGGACTTAAAATGATCAAATTCATGATTCTAAGTTAAGTAGAAGAAGAAGTCTGGCAGATACTAACATTCACCAAACACTTACTCTAGGCTAGATCCTTCTTATGGTTGGTTATCCATGGTAATCTTGGTATTCCATGTGACATTTGATATTCTATATCATGTACATATTTTTAAAATATTTGAGAAAAAAGACTAGGATGGTACTACTTGAGATGAAAGAGTTAGAAAGAAGAATCCAGCCTTTCTTTGTTTGCACCTAAATAACTAAAGCTGTTTATGCCAGGTATAGTTAAGGAAACAGAGGCATCATTTTGAAATGAAAATGTATGAAGTTTTGTATTGGTAAAATGAAAACAATCAGATTAGTGTGAATTATTTGTATTTTATTTTTTACTTAAAGATGCATGCATATGTGTTCACTCTCTTCTTACTAAATGCTTGATTGTCTTGCCTCAGTCACTGTGGTGAAAATTCTACAGCAAATCTCCTGTTCCCAAAACAATTTTGTTAATCACGTCTAGATTCAAGGAATGTAAAAAGGGAGTGCATTAGAAGTTTGAAGGTATTTAATAAGTTTTTCAACAAGCTAAAGTACATCACTGTCTATGTTTACGTAATTTGGCTACAATTGTAAATACTAATATCCATTTAAGTAACTTCTTCTATAAAAAGTAGAAGCACAACAATTACCTCAATAGTTTCATGATTATTTAAATAATCATTTCCTTTAGTATACTTATCATTTTACATTATTATATTTTAAGGTAGCATCTTGATTATGTTCAAATATCCTTCTTTGTAAAGGGGAACAGACATTCATTTAACAGATTTCACTTTTTAAAATTTAGAAGTGTTTTTGCCTGTTTAGATATCAAACTTGGAGTAATATAGAGCTTACAAAATAATTCATAACCAAGACATGGCATTTGTTAAATATTTCAAATTGGTGCCAGATGTAGTTGTTGAAATTAACAGCATATATCTCTGGTGTAACACTAATCTTTCCTTCTGCACAAGAAGTCACGCTTCTGTGATGTGGTAAAAGTTGTTTGTTATATCTAATTGGAGGATACAGATTTCAAGCTGTGTGTAGGTGATACATGAATTTTTCACTCCTGCTGACAAGCACATTGACTGCTGTGTAATTCGTTAAATTGATTCAATCAAACCCATGCTGGTTATGCTTTTAATTGATTGAATTAAACAGCATTTTCAACTTTTAATCATTCCATTACAAAGGGATACCTTTGCTTGTTCATGCCCAAGCCAACCCAGATGAGCTGAGGCTTTTTAATATGTGAAGTCCCACAAGAAGGGCTGAGTGGCACTCCAATTAATTTTGTAGTAAGGCTAGGCTGTAGTATCATCACAAATTAAAAGGACACTCCTTTTTTGGGTACAATTGCAACTTTCCAAATAGAGATGAATACAGGTATCTATTTATCTTTCTCTTCTCAACTGTAGATATCATTTGATGTCAAAGTTCTCTGAAGCAAGAGGATTCCTACTAGGTCAAGGATAGAAATTATTGCTGACTAAAAGCATCCACAATACAGATATAAGTCAACATGGGGGTAATATAAGCATACCCAAGATGATTTTGGCCTAGACCTGGAGCATGAGATTTTAATCTGAAAGCAATGCTGTGCCAAATGTTTGGCAGGGGGTACTGTCTGCCAGGGTTGGCAACAGGTAGGTGCACTGTCTGTAGAGAATTCAAAAACTATACACAAATTCTCTAAAAGTGGTTCTGCTTTTGATCATCACTATGCACCAGCAATTCTAAATAATGTCAGTAATAAGAAAGTTCTTCCTCTAAAATTTGTGTGAGTTATAAACAGTTGCTGAGGTTATTTGGAGTTTTAATAACATATGTAAAACTTAAATAATAACGTATATATAAACTCTAATTCAGCCTTTTAGAAATTATTTAGTCTTTTACATTGTATGATACATGGAAATTAATCCAGAGAAACTCCATTTATAAAGCTGACTCCTGAAACATTCTGACTCAGTTGCCTTCATTAATTTCAAGACTCAGTAATGTTTTGGAATCATTAAATCTTGCTTTCAGTACAGTTCTTGTCTGAAGTTCCTGTGGTCTACTATATTCCTGTGTTTACACAGCAGCTTCAAAATAAAGAGTGATAGCACAGTAAATGTAATAATGAAGAAATAGAACTTCACCTACTGCAGTTCAGGCACTCCATGTGACCTCTTGAAGTTTTCGTTTGTGTTTAAAGTTACACTCAGGAAAACAGAGTACAAAAGGTAAAGAGTGGCATTCTTATTTGATAAATGCAATTTGTAGTTAATATATAGAACATTTCACTGATTTTGAAGACCATGTTTAAAATTGAGATTTATTATTTTTAAATTAATTGGTTAAACTAAAGAATGAGCAAAAATAGTGATTGTTCTTGTTAGTACATGTTTATTACTGAAAATAATTTTGTCATTTGTGGGAAAGGGGGCTTTTAAAAGTGTTATTTCTGAGTTTCAAATATGTTAGGAACTCTATTAATAGTCTACAAGGTTATAAATGAAGTTGCCAAAAAAATACCACTCTAATAGAATCTCAGTGTCTTAGTTAAAAATGCCAAAATATTCAATTCTAATCATTATCTAATACCTCATACAAAGGTAGAAACTAGAAAGAAATGCAAAAATATCAACAGAGAAAATGCAATTATCAGACAAATTGTTTGGGGATACCTTTGAGATTGCATTAGTCAGAGTTCTCTAGGGGAACAAAATTGACAGGAGATATCTGTAAATCATATGAGATTTTATAAAATTGTCTCACATGACTGTGAGGATACATGAGTACAAATTCCATAATGCAGGCTGCAAGCCAGGAACTCCAGTGAAGTTCCTGGATGAGTTCCCCAGGAGAAGCTGGCTATCTGAAGCAGAGATGGGAATTCTCTCCCTCCCTGCTGAAATCACTTCTCCTTTTAAGGTCTTCAACTGATTGAATGGGGCATTTCTCATTGCTGAAGGGAATGTCCTCAGTTGATTGTAGATGTTATCAGCCATAGATTCAATTAGCTCACTAATGACTTAAGCCCATGAAATATCCTCACAGTAAAATTAAACCAATACTTGCTTGACCAAACAACTGAGCACCATTACCTGGTCAGGCTGACACATTAGTGTAACCATCACAGCTTGCCCCTTGTCAACTTGGCAGTCATACACATTACCTTAAACCATACTTAATCTCTAAAAAACCTAAACAGAACATATATTTATTTGCCTATCAATACTCAACTGTCTTGCACACAATGGGAAATGAACTAAATCCCTCAGAGTAGGGTGCAAGTCCTTAGGTTAAGTTGTAATTTGCCAAATGGCTGTGGTTACAAAGTAATAGAAATGTGTTGGCTTTTATAAAAAGGATTAATTTGGTTGAAATCTTACAGTTCCAAGGCATTAAAAGTCCAAACGAGGTACCATCAGAGATGCTCTCTCACCAAAGTCAGCTACTATTGATGATGGTGTACTGCCACATGGCAAAGCAAGATGGCTACTGTAATTTTGAAGCAGGGATACATGTAAGTGACTTTTTGAGATACACAACAACTGTAATGTGATATAAAATGAATACTACTGTAATTTATTGCATACATTCATAAGTGAAAGAAATGCCAGATTTCAGTTAGAGGTCAGAGAAAATAAAGGTAATAGGTGAATTTTTTTCAATTCAAGTACACAGATCCCTTTCCACAAAACCTTTGTGAATCTGTGAACTCCTGGTTAAGAACCTCTGCCCTACAGCAATCTTAAGAGGTAATCTAATCAAAGGGACTTCAGCTGAATTTAATGCAAATGGTATCACACCCAGAGGAATAGATTAGTTTACAGATATAATCTTTCTTTTTCTGGGATTCATAAATTAATGTCTAACTGCCACAGGTAATAGTCACTCTTAAACTTGTTATCTTACAATTTAAATACTATGATATGAAACTAATAACATTTATGTCATATGATAAGGGGATAAGATAGGGAAGAAGATATTTTCTTTAGATATATACATATACCAACATACTCAAAACAATGAAGAAATATTCATGACCATTATAGTCCTTGTTTCTGTAACTGATCATGTGATAGTAGCTCTATTTATCACTACATTCTTCCACTACCCAGCCTATGTTCCTTTGACCCTAAGCAAGCACATTGGATGGCCAAGGTGTTTTGGCTGGTGGAGTAACTAAGCTTTCATTACTGAAGTTTCTGGGCTGATGGTAGTTCTGGACCATTGGTATTGAATCGTTGCAGTTTTCTATTAACTTTAATCACAGGGTATGGTAGTACTAAGAGATGCACTTTAGACTCTCCTGTAATCCAGGAAAACTCTTTACCACCATTGTGTAGTTGCAATCCTATTTCCCCTGGAGAATCACATCAGGATTCACACCAGGAATCCCCAGGACCAATCACATCAGTCAGTATAGTAATTATCATCTTTTGAGCCCAAAGTGGCTAGGTTGCAGTCTGAACATCTTGTTCAATGGAATCATTGTTGTGTCTTCTGGTGGAAGTGCTCTTTGTTCTGGAGCTAAGACCTGTGGATGAGCAGAGTTTAAGGTTGCAGGGACAAAAAGCAAAAATTTTCCTAGTGGATCACTAGGTGTAATAGTGAGTGGTGCCACCCACATTTCTACCCCTTGATCCCTTTACTGTGAATAATGACTATGGGAGAAATAGCACCATATAGTAGGCACGGATTTAGTGCACCACAGCCTCTGGCAAAACATTATCCCAATCCTGTAAGGTATCATCACCTAGTTGCAGCAGAATTGAGTCTTCAAAAGACCTCTCCACCGTTCTATCAAAACAGCTGCTTCAGGATGATAGGGAATGTATTAGTCTGCCAAAGGGGTGCAGATGCCAAGTACTAGAAGTCTGTTGGCTTTTATAAAGGGTGTTTATTTGGAGGGAAAGCTTACAATTACAATACCCTAAAGAGTCTAATTCAGGGTTGCTTTCTCACCAAAGTCAGTCACCATGTGTTGAAGCAAGATGGTTGCTGATCTCTGTGAGGGTTCAGCCTTCCCTGTGGGCTTCCTTTCTCTCAGTTGCAGGATGACAAAGGGCTTGCCTCTCAGGTCTTCCCCTCTCTCCTGGCATAGGGCTTGTTTCCTTCCTGGACTTCTAGATCAGTCTTGGCTCCCTTCCCAAGGGCAGCTGCAAACTATAAGGTGAGTGGCTTATCTCTCTCTGGGTCTCCAGGATCAAAATTAACAGAGCTCTCTTTCTTCCAGCATGTCTTCTTGAGTGAGTGTCCATTTATATCAGCACACCAAGGGGGTGGGTACTCAGCTTGAGTTTCACCTTACTGATATAGCCCAATTAGAAGCCCAAAATTGATTTTATCAAGTAAACTAAATTAGAGATCCCTCACTGAATTCAATACAAAGGGTATCAAATCCAGAGGAGTAGATTAGTTTAAAAACATAACCCTTCTTTTTTTTGGGATTCATAAATAATCTCAAACTGTCACAGGGAACATGGTAAGAACAGTGAAATCCATGAACATGTACCCATTTCTGCACATCATTTGCTGTCTGTGAAGTGGGTCCCTTAATTGAAACCAATGCTCTGTGAAATACCATGATGGTGAATAAGGCGTTTGTAAGTGCACATTTGTCAGAAACCTTCCATGCAGGGAAGGCAAACCCCTATCCAGAGTATATGTCTATTCACGTTAGAGCAAAATGCTTCCCTTTCCATGATGTAAGTAGTTCAATGTAATCAACCTGACACCAGATAGCAGGACGATCACCTGGGAGAATGTCATATTGGGGGCTGAATGTGGGTCTCTGCTTCTGGCAGATTAACCAGGTCAGCCTCTGTAAGGGGAAGTCCATGTCATAATCTCCTTTCTTACACCACGGGTCACTTACTTCATGAGCCCATTGGGAAATGACAGGAGTGGCTAGGGAAAGAGGTTGACAGGTATCCCCTGAATGGGATACCTTATCACCTTGATTATTAAAATGTTCCTCTGCCAAAGTCACCCACTGGTGAGCAGTCACATGGACAAAATATTTTCATGTTGTTTTTGCCCATTCAGAAAGATCTAGCCACATCCCTTTTCCCCAGACCTCTTTTTCACCCATTTTCCAATAATTTTCCTTCCAAGTCCTTGATCATCCAGTCAAACCATTGGCAACAGCCCATGAATCAATGTACAAATGCACCTCTGGACATTTCTTCTTCCAAGCAAAATGAACAACCAGGTACACTGCTCAAATTTCTGCCCACTGGGAGGAAGTCCCCAAAAGGGGCTGCAGTGTTGCATATGTCCATTTTCAGATGGCATCTGCATAATTGTGTAGAACTACCTGTAAAAAAGGCCTGAGTTTCAATTCCTCAGTAAACTGATTGTAAGAAACTCCCCAATAAGCCATAGTTGCGAGATGAAAAAGAGATGGTAATGTGGCAGGAGTAGGAGACATGGGCATTTGGGCCACTTTGTCATATGATGTCTCCAAAATCCAAAAGGCCCAACTAGGCATTGTACTTCTTTTAATAGTTGTAGGAGGGGCCAAATGCAACTGCTTATCCTTCACTTTAGAAATGAGATCTTGATATGCCCCACATCACTGGACACCTAGAAATATCACTGAGGGGAAATGGCCCTATAATTTTGTTGATTTCATCTCCTATATTCTCTCACACAAAATCCTTACCAATAAGTCTAGAGTAGTTGCTACTTCTTGTCACTAGGTCCAATCAACATAATATCATTATTATCATGTTGTGATATTGTGATGTCTTGTGGAGGGATAGATGGTCAAGTTACCTGCAGACTGTATTATGGCATAGGGCTAGAGAGTAGATAAATCCTTGTGGTAGGAGAGTGAAGGTATATTGCTAGTCTTGCCAGTTGAATGCAAACTGTTTTTGGTGATCCATACTAAGAAAAATTGAGAAAAAAGCATTTGCCAGATCCATCATTGTATCTCAGGTACCAGGGGATGTGTTGATTGGCCCAAGCAATGATACCACACCTGGAACAGTGTCTTCAATAGAGTCACCACCTGGTTAAATTTACAGTAATCCACTGTCACCCTCCTAGATCCATCTGTTTTCTGCACAGGTCAAATTAGAAAGTTGACTGGGGATGAGGTGACATTCTGCATTCTTCAAGCCCTGGACGGTGGCACTGATCTCTGCAATCCCTTCAGGAATTTGGTATTGCCCTATTTTGCTGGATAGGGGCATTTATAATGGCTTCTACCTGGCCTTTCCGGTGATAATCATCATCACTCCATAAGTCAGAGATCCAGAGTGGATATTCTGACAGTTTCTGAGTATGTCTATTCCAATTATGCTTCTAGAACTGTGGAAAATAACCACAGAATGGGCCTGTGGACCCATTAGAGCTAAAACTCCATAGATCATGTGATGTCCATAAGCCCCTACTCTGACTAGTAGACCACAGTGATGTTTTTGTTCTCCTGGAATTAAAATCACTTCTGAGCTAGTGTCTAATAATCCCTGAAATGCCTGATCATTTCCTTTTCCCCAATGCACAGTTACTCTGGTAAAAGGTTTTAGGTTACTTTGGGGAAGGCTGGGAGGAAGATTAACAGTATAAATCTTTGGCAGGGTAACAGGGTCCTTCCTAAAGGGACCTGGCCTTCCTCTCATTCAAGGGGATCTGGGTCTGTAAACTGTCTCAAGTCTGAGAATTGATTAAAGGGCTGTAATTCTGTTTCTGTAATTAAAGTTAGACTTTTGTTCACTTGACCTAGAACTCTTCTGCTTATTTAAATCAAGTAAGAATTTAGTAGACTTCCCATGTATTTTACTTCTAGGTATACCATGATCTATTAGCTAATGCCATAAGGTCTATGTCAATCAGACTCTTTTGATTGCTGCTTTGAGCTTGCTTTTCATTGTGGGAAGTTGTGCCCACCTTGTCTTTGAAGATTAAGTGCTGTGACTTGGCTTCTAATAGTCTGGGATCCAATTATCCCCATAGTGTTTAAGGATTCCAGTTCAGTGTCAGCAGTTACCAAGGTAATGTCTGACCTGCTGAGAAATGCAACAACCACCTCTTCAGGGAAGGAGTTATTCTAACCAATTTATTTCTCACCGTGTTGGTGAAAGGTGTATCCTCTGGATGTACCTGGGGTGGGTGAGGAGGTCTTATATTGTAAATACATTCTACCATTACAGTCTCTCTAGGCCTTTGTATTCCCTCATCTACAGTATGCTGGAGTAGTTCTGGCATTTTGAGCTCAGGAAATGTCAGTCATCTTTTGATCCATGTTTCAGCCACCCACTCAAACAGACTGCTAGATCTTTTTAACTCCTTCAGCTAGAGCATTGAATCCAGAACCTCTGCTTAATGCACCTATATCAATAAATTCAGCCTGAGCCAACTTTATATTCCTTCCACCAATATTTCACTCCCCTAATATCCATTCCCAATCACATTCTCCTAATTTCTGTCTATATAAATTGGTAAGCTCACACAGTTCTTTTGGAGTATAGCTTATTTCTGACATATGATAAAGCAGTGTTGCTAAATAAGAACACAGTTATCAAAGGTAATAGATTAGAGAATAAGAATTGATATTTGCAATGTTTGAAAACAAAAAATCTTACTATCTAAAATTGATGGTTCATTCCTGGAAATAAAGAAATTAAAGCTGTCAGTTTCAGTGGACAAATAGAAAAGAATGTGAACAGGCAATTATAGATGAGGAAATACAAGTATGTTAAGAGATACTAGAAATCATTAGTAATCAGATAAATGGAAATTAAAGAAAATGTTATCTTTTTATTCCTGTTATAATAGAAAAACTAGAAAGGTTTATAATGCCAAATGATCATGAGGTTGAAGAGATATGACATCTGTCCTCTAATGCAAGAGTAATTTGACATTTCTTAGTTAAGACACACATATATATCTTAGTTAAGATATATATCTTTATATATCATTTTTATATGAATACATAAAAATGAAAGGGACATATTAACACAATGGAATCCTTGCCTTAAGGGCATGAGATTGAGAGCAGAATAATTTGTATACTTCATTTAGTCTGTGCTTGATATATATAAACCTTTAGATTTGGGTTTAATGTACTGAAGGAGAAACCTGTCATACATCTGTTTACAAAATTTTTGTGTAACTATTTTTCCTATAATATAAATAATCAAAATTACTCAATGTGTGTCTTTATCTCTAATTAACATGTATTTTTTTTCTCCCTATGTAAGCATGAAGCAAATGGTGGTGGCATACACAGAGTATGATCTGGAGATTTTGATGACAAATTATTGAGGAGGAATTATGAAAGGAAAATGTCCTGAAAACTCTACACCATTTATTAACTTTCAGTAACATGTCTCAAAATGACAGCTACTATTTTATCTCTAATATCTAAATTTTTCTTCTACATAAGCATATAGTAATGGTGGTTGGGGAAGAGACATGAACTGTGAACATTAGAGTTTTTTTTGAAAATATGTTTGGATTATCCCATTTATTCAATCATGTAAATGTCTATTTAGACTGCATATAAGTATATTAAAGACTGAATTGTCTCATGATTCTAGAACATGCTAAGCTTCATTTAACATTGCATTCCTCAAATGTCAGTTCATTACCCTCCTTTTTAAATTTTATTTCATGTTACGTGAAAATAGCACCAGTATCTTGAGAAACAAGTGTTTAAGAAAGCACTTACGCTTTTATCTTAGTGGTTTCCTACTTGGAAATTGAGCTAAAATAATTCAACTATAAGGATTCCTTTTAACTGTCTAGACAAAATGCCTTCTTGGCTTTTTTCGATTCAGCAAAAATATGTAGATAACATTTGAATTATTATATCGATTCCTTTTCTTTTCTAATGTCTCTATGAGTGACCATTCCCACAGTCAGACTGAGGCATTTGTGCTATTTTCTGAACAATGAGGATACTTTCAGAATAGATTCTTCAAGTCCTTCCCAAACACATTTGTTTTGAAAGCCAAAATATTTGCTTTGTAGCATTCAGACTCAGAATGAAAGGCTTGAAAATATAAAAGCAATTCATTAAATTCAGTAGAGAATGGGGCCTGTACCACAACTAAATACTGGAAGTCATGTAGAGAAAGATCAGTCTACCCCAATTTCCAGGGAAACCAAAATGAGTGACATTACATGGGAAGATAGGAGGAAAATAATTTGATAGGGTAGTATGTGGGGCATTAAATGAGGCCATTGGTTCAGTTATACAAGAAGGATTTAGACCTGGGGGATCACAATAAGGAGACTAAAGACTGCACTGCACTGTGGATTGATTGTCCAATGCAGTCTCTTTTAGCACTAAGCAATACACCAGAAAGGAACTGAGACAATGCTCCCAATCATCTGTAATCATGTGAATGAGTATTGCACACTACTTGTCATCTTTTGCCATCATTCAGATATCCTCTAAAGAAGTGATGTTCAATATATGCCCTACAATTTTTCTAAGACCCTTTAACATATCTAGATATGCACTTTCCTTGTCAACACTTAAATTCCATACACCCTCCTTACCCCCTGCAAAAAGAAGAGGTTATGGAAGAAAATTCTGTTACATTCACATCCTTATTCTGGCTTTGAAAATTGTTCTACTTCATTCATAAAAAGAGGTTTAGACAGGCTAATCTCAGAGAAAACATTGTGGAATAAGAGTGTTATTTTCCCTAAGGCCAGAGGAGTTACACTGATTTATCAACTGCATACCCCCTTTCTCCTAGAATTTATCCTGTTCCTGGAAGTCCTACAAGGAATGAGGGAGCCCTAAGATTATAAGGTATAGGGTTTCAGGAGATAAAACTAGTAAAATGCAATCTAAAGAAGATACAAGAGGTCAAGATGAGGAGGCAGTGTGGCATGATGATTCTGTGCAGAAACTTGCAACATGACGAGACAGAAAGAAGTCACAAAATATAGTTGAACTTTTTTTACCTCTCCCAGTTTTCACTTCAGATCACTGAAGCAGTATCTTTAGTCTTTAACTTTATTTATCAGAGTGTTGTCATGGGTCAGAGATGTTGAATGGGATTGAGCTCTCCATAAAGAGAGTACAGTGTGCCACTAACAGACAGATATTGTCTCAAGTTTAGGCATAAAATACACAGAGAAGACAACATATATTTTACTATAGGCAAAACTGTAAAAAAAAAGAAAAAGAAAAGAAAAAATTTAAAGGAAATCTGTAGTAGCTTGAGTTTTTTATGGATCCCAGAAAACTTTGTTCTTAAATTAGTACATTCCTGTGGGTGTGAATGTATTTTTGGTGTGAACTTTTGATTAGGTTAGATACAGTCGAGGTTGGTTTGATTAGATTTCTTCAGTAAGACCTAGCCCAGAGTAGGTATTATTCCTCTTCCTGGAATCCTTTATAAAATGAATCCAGCGGAAGCCACAGGAACAGAGTGAAACTCCCAGGAGCTCAAAGAGGAACCAACAGAAGTTGAGAGAGAAAGTCACAAGAGCTGAGAGCTGAGAAGCTGAAATCAACGGAACCTGTGAAAGGGGAAGCCAGAGATTGAAGCAATGAAAACTAGAAGAGAAGCAGATGTGTCCATGTGCTGGTTTTCAGGGGAAAAGCATGGCCTGATAAAGCTCGATTTGGACTTTTTCATGGCCTCAGAATTGTAAGCTTTTAACTTAATAAATCCCCATTGTAAAAACTAACCCATTTCTGGTATATTGCCTTGGCAGCATTTAGGAATCTAAAAATCTAAGAAAGCAAATGCTGAAATTGTTACTGTTAGAGATAAATCTGGCTTCAAAAAAACAAAACTAAACAAAGACAAAAAAGAGCTTCCCAAAGACGAATGATTATTTTTTTATTGCTGTTGTTTCCAAGGCACCTTTTCAGTTTTAAATAGATATTAAATATGATGGTTCCAAAATCTGTGAGGAAATAGTATAATCAACACCATCCTCCTATTTGCTGATCTCTATCTACTGGCAGAAAAAACACTGGAGATATCTTGGCATATCTGTAATTTATATTTTATGCTATAAAAATTAAACTTGTAGAAAGGTGGCAATAATATTTTACAAATCTTAGGTCAGTATGAAGTAAAGAAACGTTGGGCACCAATAGTTGGTTTTGAAGTAGTAGTTGCTATGACTACTTAAATCATCTCTTAGAGTGAGTCTTTTTATTTCATGTATTTTTTGGAAGTTTAGTTGCCCTAACAACAATTCTCAAACTGAAGCAGTGAGTTTAATGAATTTGCTTTGGTTTACAAGAGTCTTCTATTTCTTACCTTCAACATGTTATTTCAGGCATGCATAAAATGATATGAAGTATATACATTAATAGCGATTAAAAATAAAGTCTATATTTTAGATCAAATAACAGCAAACTTATGATGGAATAACTAAGCTCCATTTTTCTTATAGGAAAACAAATCAATTTTTTAAATAGGAGCTGCTGAAATAGACATCATAATGTTATTGAATGCTGTTTGATAGAAAAACCAAGAAAATAATTCTTGCATTGGAATTCATATAGCTCTGCTTTTGCTCACTTTTGTTGTTTCATTTCAGATCAACAGAATGACACAGACATCTGAAAACAACACTTATTTGTTTTTATAACTTCAAGTACCTGATGCATTTTATTCTGTTTTCTAATATAGACTGCATTTTACTAGCCAAGAAAGAAAAAAGAAGTATTATGTTGCAACATTTTACAGCTCATAAGCATTACACTTCCATATCAATAGACACTGTTTGTGTGTATATATATATATATGCATGCTCATAGTAATTTAGATACATACCCACACACACATATAAACCCTTATTAATCAGCCACAGGGAGGACCAATAAAAAAACCTGCAGCTGGAACCATAACTGATTTAACTATTAAAGAGCAAAATTTAGCTATATATATTATAATATTTCAAAAGCAAAGCTATGACTAGTAATAGCCCTTCAGGAGAGTGTTTATTATAATACTATTTAAATACAAAGGAAAACTCTGAAAATAAAATTGCCTATAAATTGAGGATTGGTTAAATAAATTACTTGTATTTATATAATGAAATACTTTATAAAATACTTTATAAAAAGGCATTGATTTATTGACATTATTAACAAAAATATCAGTTATGTTTTGATAATGAAAATAGCAGGTTAATAAAAATGTGTTTACAGTATGTTTCAATTCTATGGAAAGGTAGTATGTGGATATAATGAAGGACATGACATTTTAAAAATAGAAACAATGCAAATATGTTAATAATTTTGTATTCATGAAGGGGTTATTGGTTTTAATTTATATTGCATTTCGGTTTCTATACTATTTTTCCTAAGAAAATTTTACCTTATAATTAGATTAAAAACTAAAATTATCTGTTTCTAGAAACATACTTGGGTATTTCCATTGAGAAAACTTCTGCTTTGGCAAATTTGGCAAGATCACAATTTAAAAAAGAACAGAAAAGACAAAACAAGGACTATTCTTTCATATGTTCAGGATTATCAACATTTATGTTAGGAACCCATTTATCATACATATTAGGGAAAATAATGAAAACTGAATATTTTATTTGGTTAAGTAGAATTTATAAAATTGGCAATTTTTAATCACCACAAAATTCAGTTTACTACGGAAACAGATGTGCTTTCAACAAAATAGTAATATTACTACAAAATGCCCAAAAAGAGAGAGTCAGAAAGCACATTTACCAATTCAGTCTGAACTCCTTTGAAAGTATTATTTTCCTTGTTTTGTTTTTTTTTGTTATTTGTTTTGGCTGAGCATTATTTATTTGCCACTAGAAAACAAATTATAATTCTCTTGGGGAATTGGAGGTGGGAAGCTTTATATTTTGTCAAACTAGATGTAGTCTTAGTCATGCTTCATTTCCAGTAAATTCCAAGTCCCTCAAATTGAAAAATTATTTCAGTTTCTTCTTTGTGACTCTGACTTAAGACAGTACTTGATATACAATTGGTGTTCTTTATGTGCTCTGAGCAATGTATGAGTGACTGAATACATGCATGAGTGAAGATGCTGAGTATATCAAAACTGTAGGGCAAGAAACACTCTAGAGAAGATAACAGATGGAAATGGGGCTATCTGTAGATTAGAGAAGCTTTTATCCTTCAATAATTAAATCAATTTTGCATCTTGAAATCATCCCATGATTCTCTGAATCAAGGGAATTCTTTTTCATTGTTTAGTGCCAGTCTGGGACAAAACCAGTAATAATAGTAAGAAAAGACTTGGAATGAAATCAAAGGGATGGCATGAAATTAATTAAAAACATTTATAATGGAAATTTGAGAAAAGGAGAGAAGAGGAATTACAGATCTTGAAAAGAAGAAGGCTGTGGGTTAGTTAATTAATGGTCTTTATGGGTTCAAACTTGAATTTGGAAAATAGTACTTTGTGCTGAGAAGAAAATAATGTGGGCAATGTTAATTAAAATGGCATTTGTGAAAGATATTAAGATAGTAAAGTTCTATAAATAAAAAACAGTGGTGGAAAGAGTGATTTATAGAACAAAGTATTCAAATACATTATTAATAATCTAGTTTGTTTTTTCTCTCCCACTTTGTGTTGCAGTTTTCACAAATAACTGTCAAGTCTTTGTTTCTGTGTTAGCAATAAAAGAAGAAGAAAAGAAAAAAAATCCCTTTTTGGGCATTTATTATATACCAAGGATTATGTTATCTGGTCAAAGAAGTAAGAAATGACTTTTCATTGTTATAACTCTCTGCTTGATTCGTAAGAAGACATTATTTTAGTGGAAGATAAACAATGACAATAGCTACTAATCTTTGAGTTTTTAAGGAGAGAGCCAATTTAGGACCAAGAAAAATATGGATGTTGGGAAGTCAGATCTGGTTCTCCCATTTCTTATCTTGGGAATCTTGATCAAATAATTTAATCTCTCTGTACCTGAGTTTCCTCATGTGTAAAGTGAAGATCATAATTATACATTCTTCAGAGTTAATACATACAACTTACTTTAAACATTTCCTGGTACAAAGTCAGCAGTCTATACTTGTTAATGACTTTTATTACTATATTTCAGGTTCCACCCTAAGTACATTATATATTAATTCTCATGTACTTTAATTTTCTTCTTTCACAAAGGAGGAGGTTGAAGCTAAGACTGGTTAAGTAGTTTGGGCCAAATATCAATGAGATAGTAGGAGAATCTGAATTCAAATCTTAGGCTGCATGATTTCAAATGTGAGCATATTATATTTTGTGAATATTCTTTTTATCTCAAAGCTTTACCCCTTTTAAGTTCAGTATTTTTCTGATCTATAGAATAAAGGATTTCTATAGGTTAGTGCCTTGACTGCTGTACAATGCACTGAATCACTCAAAGAGAATCATGGAATTATCACTGGGGTGTGACTCCCCAGTAAATATCAAATTCCTTCACATGACATCTATAATTTATTTTAAAAAATGAATAAACATTTGTTTCTTCTAGAAGCTCTAGAAAAATGAATTATAAAATGAACGATAGTTTCTGAAATGATTCGGTAAGTTTTCTATGAAACACACTATTCTGCCCCACACATTTGAGAAAATCAATTTGCCATCTCATCAAAATTACCTAGATATCTAATTTCTCAAATAATTGACCAAGTTAAAACTTTTACAGTCTGTGATTAACTGTGATATCAACTAAATGTAGCAGATAAACTTATGTCACCAAGCATGGCATATTAATTAAATTTTACTAAGTAGTTTGGACTTGGTTACCAAGAAAATTTCCTTATTTGCCAATATTTTAAAGGCAAAAAAGAGATAAAGAGCAGATACCTGGGAAGTCCTGTCCATGTGAATTGTTTCTTAAAGTATGTATCATTTGTGTTCAATTTGAGAAAATGAAATCCAGAAAGTAAATTCCCTGAGATCAGCTAAATGTGGCTCAAAGACACATTACTGTCCAAATTGATATTGAAGTTATCTGTGGAATCAATTGTTTAAAAGACTAGAGTCCAGACCAGTGGAGAGAAGTTAACAACTTCTTGTACTTTACTACAAGTTGCCTTCTTTCTTGACACTGTCAATTTAGATGAGGCACAGGGCTTTGTGGTGAATAGGGTTGGTGAGTATGATTTATTATACTCCGATGAATAATTTCAATCATATGAGTTATTTAAACAATATATGCAAATAATAAAATCATGTGTAAAGTTAAATTAATTGCATGTTCCAAGGAACAAGTTAGGAAAATAATTTTGTATATTTGTTTGTTTCTTGGGTTTTATTCTAAGTTATTTATTAATTTCAGCCTATGCATTTTAAAGAGTGGACCTGGAAATTCAATAAATATTGCTCATTGATTGGCTGACAACATGAATGACTGACAGAATGGGTTCTTCTTCATTCTGCCTATCATTCATAATACTTTTGTCCACAAACAAATTTAATCATAACTCTACATATATTCTGTTCCTGATGAATGGTCTAATCATAGGCATTAGTCCATACCAATATTGAGAGATCTTATTATCTTTTAATTAAAATAGTATTGTGTAATAAAAATTTAGAATTATTTGCTCAAAGTATCCTGTATAAATGGACACTCTAGTGGGATTATTTTTCACTGAAAATAATGTGGCAATAAATTTTGGGTACATATATCATTATAGAAGTATATTAGTATTTTTTTTCTCAAGAGCTAGTAAGATCATCTTGTTAACCCGATTTTTATCCCCTTTCCAAGTTTGCAAAATAAATACATGGATTGATTTGGGTTTGGCATCCTTCTCTCCACCACATAGTCTATGAAAGAGAACTTTAAAATAGGAACGTAGACAGAATAAATAGAAATATTCTACACTTACTTTAGGGAAAGTTTCTTCGTGTTTCTGAAGGGTTATTAAGAAGGAAGAAGAGCATGGTTTTTTTTTTAAACATGTAAATCACTTTAATGTTAATATAAGAAAAATAAGATATGTAAAGAAATGATCAAATAACACTTTTAAAAGAATAAACGCCATAAAATCCATCAATATGTGGAATACATGAGTTATAATAACTCATTATGTATATCTTCTAATGACTTGCAAAAATGTGCAGGAAAGAGTGTAAACTACAATGTTGACTATAATCATCACTTAGGGGCAATGCTTCAAGATGTGGTCATCAATTGTGGCAAATGTACCATACTAATGAAGGATGTTGTTGATGTGGGAAAATGTGGGAGGGCTAGGGAGTGGAGCATATGGGAATCCCCTATAATTTTTGTGTTGCATTTATGTAATCTAAGTTAAAAAAATAAAAATAAAAAATATTTTAAAATATAACTAATTATATATAATTAGTTTATTTCTTTAATAGGAAATTATCCTGAATGAGCTATTCTTAGTAATAGTAGTGATAGTGTTAGCCGTAGTTAATGACTATCTACTCTATATCAATAATAATTATATAGATATAATTCAGGATTCACAGTATCAGGCTTTGTATTTAAATGTTTTCTTGTCTTGTTGATTAATTGAAATGCAGTCTTTTTAAAAAAGAATCTTCTATGTATTTGGTACTTTGTGTAAATAAAGTTAAAAAAAAATAAGTTCTTTACCTCAACTTTTATTTTCACAACTCCATTGCTCTGGTACTTCCATTTCTTCAAGTCTTTGACTTCTTGAGAACCATGCAGCTCACTTTCTTTTACTTATCCTAAGTCTTGTCTTCATGTGCTTCCTTATGCAGTTTGGATTCATTATTGATTTTCATTTCTTTCCCACCACCTCCCATTCACTAACATCTTTCTTCCTCTATCATATACACTTGGCAAAGCACAACCTTGGTGCAAACTTAGAACATGCTTTTTCATTCCTGAGGGGAAGCAGAGGCAAACTGATGCAACAAATCAAACAGTGGAGGTTGATTGGCTGTACTGAAAATTAGTGAACACCAACCACAAAAGGAATCTTACTTTGCCCAGAAATCACACTGTGTAGCCTAAATACTCACTTTCTCACTCACCCCTATCTTAAATCTATCCTTTCCCACCTAACATTCTTATAGGTAGTTTGCCTCATATTTTTTGAGAAATTAAAAGCCTTAAGTTGTACATACTTCTTCCCTTCACAAATCTATGGCCCATCTTCCTCTTCCTTCATCTCATAACATCTCTTCTGTTGATAAATATCCATAGCTTCATTTGGGCTTTAAAGTCTTGTTTCTACTCAAAATGTGGTCCAAGATCCAGCAACAATAACATCACCTGAATTATTTCAATGTAATTTGGGATAATTCTATTTGGGTTGGAGAAGTGGTTCATATCAGTTTTATACCAAAATAATTGGTGTATTCTGAGCTGCCACCAACTACTGTGGGGATTTTGCAGTATAAAGATATATGGCCATTGCCCTTGAAGTTGTCAGACTTCTGTTATAAATATAATTAAAAACAAATTGAACAACAACAACAAAACAACACTCAAATAGTGATTTATAATCCTTGCTTATTCATATTTAAAGAAGAGGACTGTGGTAGATAATTTCTAAAGTCATAACCTTTAGATTTCCCTTATCTGAAGCCTTAACATTTAGTCTTCTGAGAGACTGAAAAAGTAGCATTGCAGTTACTAACTTAAGATATAAGCTCCAGGAAGAGAAGTGCTTTTCTGTTTTACTTACTGCTGTATCTGTACCACTTAGGATGGTGCCTTATTGCTTGCCTCCCACAATCTGATGTAATGAGCTGATGCATTGAGAAGACACATTGAGCAGAGAACAAATGTGGCTTGAGTGGTTGGACACCTGCCTCCCACATGGGAGATCCCAGTGTCTCCTAAAGAAGATGAGCAGACACAGCAAGTAGACACAGCAAGTAGACAATGAGCAGACGAGTGGAAACAATGAACAGATAGATGAGGGAGCCATTGATGGAGGGGAACTCTGAAAAAGAAAAGAAAAGAAAAAAGTGAGCATTATGTAGTTCCTTTTAATTTTAAGTCTTTTTAAATATTTTACTTTTAAAGAGGCTTTGGATTACATAAATGTTGCCTTGAAAATATAGGGGGATTCCCATATAGCCCACCACTCTCCGTCCCCCACTTTCTCCATATAAACATTTTTGATTAGTGTGGTACATTTGTTACAATTGATGAACACATATTGAAGCATTGCTACTAAACATGGTCTATGGTTTTGTTTTTTATTTCTTATTTTTTTAATATTACAGTAAAAAATTATAAGAGGTCCCCATATACCCCTCATTCCCTCACCCTACTCCCACATCAACAACCTCTTTCATTATCATGGGACAGTCATTGCATTTGGTGAATACATTTTGGAGCACTGCTGCACCACATGCATAATGGTTTACATTGTAGTTTACACTCCCTCCCAGTCTACCTAGTGGGCCATGGCAGGACATGCAATGTCCAGCATTTGTCCCTGCAGTACCACGCAGGACAACTACAAGTCCTGAAAATGTCCCCACATCATATCTTTTCTTCCTTCTTCCTACCCTCAGCAGCTTCTATGTCCACTTTCTCCACATCACTGCTACAATTTCTTGCATTATTAATCACAATAGTTCCATAGTAGAATATCAGTAAGTCCACTCTAATCCATACTCTATTCCTCCATCCTGTGGACTCTGAGATGGTTATGTCCACTCCAACTCTGTATCAAAAGGGGGCTTAGATTCCATATGGATGATGGATGTAATTCTCCTGCTTGCAATTGTAGGCACTCTTGCTTCCCTGGTGTGGTGGTTGACCTTCTTCACTTCCCTGTTAGCTAGCTGGGATAAGTCCAATGAACTGGAGAGTAAGAGTTGCAAGTCTGCCGAGGCTTAGGGCCTGGCTGTCACATGGACAGTCCAGAGATTCAGGTCTCCTGCATATAAACCAACCCCAGCGCCAACCAAAGGTCCGATAAAAGTGACAGAAGAGGCATGTTAGAAAGGTCACATCTGAGTCCAACTCCATCACACGCAGGAACACAAACTCCAAAGTAGGGCAAACTGACATGGCACTGAACTCCAGAGCCATCTGCCATGACCATAGAACCTGTGGGTCTCTGTAGCCCTCAGGAGAACCAGTACCTGGGGTTCTATCTTCTTTGGCTGTCTCTGGCACCCTGCTGAAGCATGTATAAGCATGACCCCTCTGATGACCTCCTGACTCTTTTTTGGAGACCCATAGCTATATAAACTCATTTGTCCTTTCCATTTCCTCCTTTTGTTCAAGGTCAAAAAGCAGTTTTTAACACCTAATATTACATGTAGGCAGAGATATTCTGCTGGTCTGAGTTGACTCTTTTATTCAAGGTCTTTTTCTAGTTACATCATCAGTTGGTGCTTGGTAGTAATCCCTCAGTGCCAGGGAGGTTCATCCTCAGGAGTCATGTCCCACACTTGGGGGGAAGATAATGCACTCACATGCTGAGTTTGTCTTAGAGAGTGGTCACAATTGAGCAACATGGAGGCTCTCAGGAGGTAACTTTTAAGCACCCTGCAGCTCTAGGCCTAGTTCATATTTCAGGTGCACAGGCTCATAAGCATACTCATCAGTATCAAGGGCTCATTGCTGGACAATCCTTCCTTATTGATCTTTGCCATTGCACTTGAGGGATGTTGCTGTTCCATTGGGGAATGTGATAGAGCTCCATATAGTTTACATTATAGTTTACACTTTGCACTGTATATTTTTATAGGTTTTGACAAAATGTATAATGACCTGTATATTATGCAGGACAATTCCAATGTCTCCAAAATGTCCCTTGTTACACCAATACTTCTTCTCCCTCCCCTCAGAACTTCTGGTGGCCACTGTCTTTATACCAGTTTTACTTCTTCTTCGCTAGAATAATAAAAAGTCTACTTTAAGTCCATCGTTACATTCCCCCCTTATATTGGTTCGTTCCTCAATCTTGAGGATTTTGGGATGACATAGTTTCAAATGAATCTCCATAAGAGATAGTTTCAAGAGAAGAATGAACTTTGAGTTGCATTTTTCTTTTTTCTCTTTTTTCTCTTTGTCTGCTTTTTTTTGGATGCTGGAAGTTGGACTTTTAAATTTAAAAGAAATACCTTTCCTTTGGAGTTTGTGTTTCTGTGTGATGGAGCTGGACTCAGATGTGATCTTTGTCCACAAGCCTCTCCTGTTACTTTTCCTGGATCTGTAGTTGGCACTGGGGCTTAGTGTATACCCAGGGAACCTGATTCTCTGGACTGACCATGTGATAGCCAGGCCCTGGGCCTCAACAGACTTTCAACTCTTACACTATGGTTTATTGGACTTACCCCACTCAGCTAACATGGAGGTGAAGAAGGTCAACCACCACAACAAGGAGCCAAGAGTGCCTACAACTGAAAGCAGGAGAATTGCATCCAGCATCCATGTGGAATCTAAGCCCCCTCTTGATATAGATGTGGAGTAGACACAACCATTCTAAGGTCCACAGGATGAAGGAATAGAGTATGGATTAGAGTGGACTTACTGATATTCTATTCATGAACTATTGTGATTAGCAATCGAAGAAAATGTGGCATCGGTGTGGAGAAAGTGGCCATGGTGGCTGCTGGGGGTAGGGAGTGGGAGGAAGAGATGTGTTTTGGGGTGTTTTGGGGAGTTGGAGTTGTCCTGGGTGGTGCTGCAGGGACATTTACTGGACACTGTATGTCCTCCCATGGCCCACTGGGTGGACTGTGGGAGAGTGTGGGCTATGGTGTGGACCATTGACCATGAGGTGCAGCAGTGCTCAGAGATGTATTCACCAAGTGCAATGAATGTCTCATGATGATGGAGGAGGTGGTTGTTATGGGGGGATGAGAGGGGGGAGAGGGGTGGGGGTATATGGGGACCTCATTTTTAAAAATATAACATTAAAAAAATAAAGACTAAAAAGGACTATTTATACTCAAAAATAAATAAATGAAAGAAATACCTCTGTTGGGGGATCCTTTCTATTCTTCCTGTAATGTTTCTTCCTTGGTAAGGAGAGAACAAGAAATTTTCCAACATCTTGACTCACCCATACTTTCCTGGAAAAGTGATGATTTTTTCAATTGTTGGGAAACTGAAATATTCTAGCTGTCTTCCCTCATTTGGCTTTATGTTTGAAAGGTCAGTATTCATGTACTGACATGATCTATTGTCTTTAGTTCTCTGGTTTTCTACTGGATCTGCCTGAGCCCAAGAGCTGTGAATTTTTGCAATTTCTGTTTTCATATGAAAACCACACTAGGCAGAACTTATTTTAGCAGGTGAAACTTTTCTACTTCACTTGGGTGGGTAAATGCAGTTGACCATTGCATCCCTGGCTGTATTCAGTGTTGTCTGGGAAATTTTAGAGAACTCTGCATATTTGGTATGTATATGGTGCCATTAATTAAGATAATATTTTGATTGTCAACCATGTGATATAAATACTATTTTTACAGATGGGACCATTGGAAGAATTCAAGCTGCTATAGTTGATCCTTTTTCTTAATAAGAAAATAAGAAATTTCTCTTCTTTTGATTAGAGAAGATGGATATCAGAAGAGTATTGCTTTAAAGGATGTTTTCATTTAATTAACTTCTATTGTATTATACCCTTCTCTGTAGATATATAGCAAGCAATACTCTAAACTTATGAGAATATGTAAAGAAACTTCATTCCTATGGTACATTTCTGTACTCTGACTTCATTGCCTTCATTGACAGAGGTCATTTTAGATTTTAACATGAAATTGCCTTTTAAAATGGAGCAGAAAGAAATTAAGTATCAGGGATAAAAATATATAAGGCAACCAAAAATAAAACCCTAGACTAGAATCTTTGTTTTCTGTAGCATGAGTTCAAATGACTGGAAAATATTTAAGATGAAGAAGTAATATCATGAAAGTGTCCATAAGCAGATTCTTAATGTCTAGATTCAGATGTGATTAATGAAGAGACATTATTCCCCTTGTCTTAATATAACATTAAATAAATGCCTCCTTAATGACATGAGAAAGGAAGAATCACTGTAGTAGCCTTTGTAATGGGTAGAATCAGAAAAACTAATATTCTTGAGTATGTGTGTAAATTTGAAGTGAGTCATAGGCATTCAGCCAAATCCAAATATGTCAACAAGCAGACCAGTATTTCCACGTCTAGCTATCTCATCAAGTAAGGCTGACTTATTAACCATGAATCTCAAGCAGCAGAAAGGAGAAAGTACTTGAATCAGACATTGAAGTTCAATGCAGGAAGTCAAAGACATGTTTTCTTGCTGTTATCAGTGTGTTTTGGAAAATCCTAGAAACTTACACTTAAAATAAACATGTATAAGAAGAAGTCCAATAGAAAGAATAATATGAATACCCATAAATGGACTCAATGATTAGCAACAATGCAGTGCCTTTAATAAATAAACTATCTAATTTCAAGATCATGACAATTGGTGATGGTCTTATGGTCCAACAGGCATTCAAGCTGTGCAGGATGACAGGATTTAAGGCATGCAAGGGGATTGCTATAATAAAGCCTCATTATTTGGCATACAGTAAAAGTAAACAGGAAGAAAGGCCATGAGAATTTCTACAGTTCCAATCTGTGCACAGCAGAGAGCAAAAGTCTAATCTAGGAATAGGCAACTTGTTCCTACTGTGGATCAAATTGGGAAATCTAAACAAACAATAATACGAACACCCACAATGGCAAAAACAGAGAAAATAATGTGATGAGTGTCATAAAAATAAATATTAAAATAAACCTCCCACGTGTCTAGTAAGTTAACAGAATAAAAAAGGACATTAACTTGTTGATTATATCATATAAATCATATTGATGTTGCACATAGAGCTGCAAATAAAATATATTCCATATATGTATGCTATCATTGTGTGTATGCCTGTGATCATTTTCACAAATATCCTCCTGACTTTGGGAAATTGAGGATTTTGGCAAGAAATACAGGCTGCCAAACAGGGAGTGGAATACTTTTTAATGAAAGATTAACAAGAAACATAGACTAAAGCTGACAGATACTAAAACATCACCCATGTATTTGTGCTCCCAATATGCAGACATTATTTCTTGGCTTGACTATATGATATGACAGTAAAGACAAGCTTTGTCACATCAGACAATCTGGCATTCATGGTCAAGAATTTGTCACCCTGGTAATAAGCATGAACTTTGAGTTTTGATGGGATAACTGTTTGTGTGTAATGAACAATGGAGTTTCAGAGAGAAATAAATCAGAATACAATAAATAGGTAAATAAATACTTATAATTAAGAGATATAATGGTAAATATAATAAATACAATAAAGAAAAATAAATCAGAAATAAATCTGCTAAAGAAACTCAGTTTCCAAGTGGAATGAGCATTAATTATTTTGTGCTCAGCATCCATTTCTTCTTTCCACCCTCTTTTTTTCCCCCCCTTGGTTACAACTTCCAACATTTGGGGAAGGACAGCTTGCTCTCTGCCATTGTGTGTGACATTGATCCATCTGTGAATTAAAATACCAAGCACCTTTAATCGAGGAATAGGAACTTGCCCTAAGCTAAATTAGCTGTACTCAAAGCCAGAACTTTAACTGTTAAGGATGGTCAAAATGTTTGTAGCTGATTGATCTCAGGGTACTATTTTCTGAGATAGAAGACTGTTGATTCCCTCCTGCTATGCAGATAACTGGAGGTGAGTCACTGTCCCTTTTGAAGCTTTTTCAAAAAGCTTTTCTAGCATTTCTGAGAAGCACCAAAATACTCAAAGCAATTCTCTTTTTCTTAAAACTAGCAAAAATCAGTTTTTATTGTTCATCAAAGAAAAAGAGAGAGATATAAAAGACACCCTAAATGATACATCCAGCAAGCTATTTTTGCATATATTTCAAGATCATATACTTGCTCATCTAGTCAATAACCCTCCTATGATTAACACTTCTGACATAAATAAAAGCTGCTTGATTATTACTGAGTATATTGTCCCCCTCCATCAATGATAATTAACAAAAAAATTACATAAACCAAAGAAGATAAAATAGTTGACTCCAGTGCTTAGAACATTTCAGTCCATATATATAATTGCTGGGTGGATCAATCAAAAGCTTTCTATGATCGCCAAACTTTTTATTGCATTTTTTCCTTATTTTTAAATATTTTCATATATGCAAATAATTCACAAATATGAAATTCTAAACTATTCAGAAATTTCAATCTCTATGTTACCCAAATCATTCCCTATAGGCAACATTAAATTTTAGTTGTTTCTTTTGTATTTGTTTTTAAAATATTATGCATATATTGCCATATCTGTAATAGTTGTCTGATCATTCAAGTGAGCATAAAATTCTTGGTTGAAAATTATTTTACTTTAGGATTTTGAAAGGATGGGTACTCTGTCTCAAATTTCTAATCTAACACCTGAGTTATTCAATATCTTTCGGAGCCTGGTTCTTTTTTATTTGATATTTGTTATCTATTTGTATAATTTAAAAATCATTCTTATTATTTGAATTTTATATTTAATCATGGTTTGCCTTTGTTTTGGCCTTTTAAAAAGTAATTACTCATTGTTACTTAAACTAGATGACACTTGCATTCTGGAGAATAAGTTTCTTTCATTCCCGGGGATTTTGTTTTGAATTTCTTTGATTATTACAGGATGTATTAGTCAACCAAAGGGGTGATGCAAAATACCAGAAATTGGCTGGTTGTTATAAAGGGTATTTATTTGGGGTAGTTGCTTACAGATACCAGGCCATAAAGCATAATTTACTTCCCTCACCAAAGTTTATTTGGAGCAAGATGGCTGCCAATGTCTGTGAGGGTTCAGGCTTCCTGGGTTCCTACATTCCTGGAGCTTGCTTTTCTCTGGGTTCAAGATTCATTTTTTTCTGCAGTTGACTTCTCTTTCCTCTGTGTGCTGACTTCCTGGGCTCCAGTTTAAGTCTCCAGCATCAAACTCCAACATCAAAACTCCAACATCAGAAATCTCTCAACTCTATCCTTTGCCATGCCTTTTATCTTTAAGTCCTTACCCACCAAGAGGTGGGGATTCAACGTCCTAATCATAACTCAATCAGTACAGATCAGATTACAAACATAATCCAATATTTCTTTTTGGAATTCATCAATAATGTCAAACTGCTACACCTGCTCACATTTTTCTCCATTCTTTCCTTTTGAGCTACTATTACTGGGCTATTGGGTCTTTTAGATCAATCTTATACTTTATTTTATATCATTTCCTCTTGCACATCTCTTTATCTTCTTGTTATTTCTCTGGAAGATTTTCTTTAAAATTTCTATGACAGATATACATTTAAAAAAAATTTCAGCCATCATGTTTTTCAATTTTAAGAGGTCTTTCTTGTTCTTCTTCTTCTTATTATTATTATTTAGAAAATGGCCATTGTTTCATTTATGCTATAATGTCTGTTTTTATTCTGATGTCTCTTCTGTGATACTTTTTGTTTGTAAATTTTCATTTGTTATAGAGGTATCCACAAATGTCTTGTGATTCTTGACTATTCTTTCAATTAAAAAATTAAGAAATATTGAAATTGTTTTTTGGGGTGAGATGTCCTGACCCAGTGAATATCATGTTTAGTGATAATGTGGATGTCTGACTTTTCATAAATGTCCTTTAAATGCCTTTTCTCCATTGAGGTATATTTAATCTGGTTTCCAGTTCTCTGAATTTGACAGAAGGGGGATGGTCATTATCATTAAGTATGCTGACTTTCTTTTAATTCCTCTGTATTTAATGTGGAACTTCAACTCCATCTAGGCCTGTAGACTTTGGTTTTGTGAACTTTCTCAATCAATTTATCAAAAGACCATATGCTTGTCTCAAGTAGAGATTGGGAATGTGTAGTCACTTGATTACTCAGTAATGGTGTATTGATGGTGCCTGGGGAATTTCCTTACATAGATTCTTGAACAAGTACTAGGTTGTTGTCCCCTGTGTACTTTCACATTCAAAGTTATTTGGTATATCTACTTACTAGTTTATTATTGTTATTATTTTTAAAGATGCTTTAGATTACATACATGTTATAGAAAAATATAGGAAATTCCCATATGCCTCACTCCCTTCAGGTCCCACACTTTCCCACATTAACAACATCCCTCATTAGTGTGGTATATTTGTTAAAATTGATGAACACATATCGAAGCATTGCTACTAACCATGAACTATGGTTTATATTATAGTTTACACTTTGTCCCACACAATCTTATAGGCTTTGAAAAAATGTATAATGACCTGAATCTGTTATTGCAATGTTATGCAGGACAAGTTCAATGTCCTGAAAAGGCCCCCATGTTACATGTATTCTTTCCTCTCCCACCCTCAGAACCTCTGGTGGTCACTGCCTTTTTATCAATGATACAAGTTCTTCCATTGCTAGAATAATAATAAGTCTGTAATAGGATAATAATAAGTCTACTTTAGTCCATTGTTCATTCTGTAATACTGAGGATTTTGGAATGGTGATGCCCATTCTGTTTCTTATTGAGAGGGTGCTTAGATTCATGGAGCAGATAAATAAAACTGCCTTGTTTGCAGTTGCAGACACTCTCTGTTCCTTGTGATGGGCGTTGTTCATCATAATCTCCTTGGTAGTTGTCCTGAGTGAGTCTAATGAACTAGAGAGTAGGTGTTGCAAGTCTGCTGAGATTAAAGGCTCAAATGGCACATGCACAGACCAAGGAGCTAGGTCTCTGGGGCATATATTTAACAAGTATAGTGCTAATCATAGGTTCAAGTAAAAGTCAGAAAAGCCATGTGTAGGGAAACTATAAATGAGTCTAACTCTGTTACACTGGGAGCATAAATTTCAAAGTAATGCCCACTGACAGGGTGCTGAATTCCTGTGATTGTCTGTTCTGTCTAGAGTATCTAGATGTCTCTAGACCCCTCAGGAGCCCCACTCTTTGAGGCATTGTTTACTGTGTCAGTTGATGAGATTCTGCATAACCTCTTGAATGACCTCCTTAATCATTTTGAAATCTCTTAGCCATAAAAACTCATTTGTATTTAACATTTCCCCCTTTCGGTCAAGGTCTTTCCAGATGCATTGCTAGTTGGCTCTTGGAATTAATACCCTGGTGCCAGGGAAACTCATCCCCGGGAGTCATATCCCATGCTGGGGGAAGGTAGTGCATTTATCCACTGAGTTTGGCTTAGAGAGGGGCCACATTTGAACAATAAGGAGGATTTCAGGAGGTAACTCTTTGGCAATATATAATACTAGCCTAAGTTTCAATTTCACAAGAAAAGGTTCAAAAGTACAATCATTAATATCAAGGGCCTGGCATAATATTCTGTCTGCCTTTACTAGGCACTACCCTTGTACTTGGAGATTCTTGCTGTCCTGTTAGAGATTGTAGCAGAGCTTCCTAGGATGGGATTTCAATATTCTTTCTGTTATTGTGTTGATCTTCATCAGCAGAGAAAATGTCCCATGACCAGATGAACTTATTCATATGCAATAAAAGCATGTCCCATGTGCACCCCTCCCCACACCTCTCCCCATCACCAACACACCACACCAGTGATTATCCCCTCCCACAGTTGTGACCCTTCTGTGTTCCAAAACCAAAATGAAGGCAACAAAATAACCCAATAAAATTAACTTTTCTTCCTCCTTCTAAGTTATTCATTGTGTCTACAACCATGTCTTTTAAATTGAAGCTCAGAGAAAGAGAGATTGCCTTGTTTCATCAAGATACAGTTTTTGATCCTTCTTGGAATATATGAATTTGAGAGAGGAAGAGGTCAGATACATCTTTTCACTTCCACCTTAAAATCAAAGTTTGACTTTATCAGTTATTTAGTTACAATACTTATTGTGCTTTGTTAAAGTTGTTTGTATACAAGCTACTGTTTTTAGCTAGACTTAAGGATAAAAGAAATGACATAGTTTTATTCTTTTTTGAAGCTACAGTGGCTGACACAATTGTGTTGTGTACAACAGATGCTAAATAAATACCTGTTGAACATATAAATAAAACAAAGAGTAAACTGATCACAGCAATAGATACATGTTACTGCGCAGATACTACCAATATGTTGCAGTAGGTACTCAGATTCTATTCTACCCAGAGTATTACTTTGAAGTCAGTTCTATGTTTTTACTTCTAGACATTTTACTCTAATTGTTTTCCCTGCCTGGACCACCCTTTCTCCAGATATGTGCTTGGCTTTCTCACCTCCTTCACATACTCGAAGAGATCTCACTTTCTCAATGATGTAACAATACTATACACTGCTTTCTGCTATCCAACTTCCCACACTAGTATTCCTGCTTTACCTGTCACAGCACTTACCTCCTTCTAAAGCACTGTATAAGTTACTAATTTATTGTCTGTCTCCTCCCACTGCTAGAACATAAATTGCAGTATGGGAGGGATCTATGTTTAGTTCAGTTCTGTATCCCAGGTGCCTAAAACACAACTTGGCACATAGTAGACACTCAATAAATATTAGCAAAATGATTAGAATAAAGGAATGAACAAAGGGTCATATCATTTTCAGAAACTTCTACTTGAAGGAAGCAGCCTGATAAATTTGCTCAGTTGTACACCTATTATCTTTCATGAAAAAGCAAGAATGACTTAGAAGACTGAATCAAAGTCCAGGGAGTTGGAGTTAAGAACTTTGAGAAAAGGCTTAGCTGTGACTATGAAACCTTTTGCTAAAGCTTTAGAAAGGTAAAAAGATCAGAGTATTCAACCACACAAAGGATCTTTTCAAAGGATTAAAGGTGTTCCTCTCTGATGATATCAGTTAAACCAGAGGGCTTCTAGAAGCATAAGGGAATTGTCCCTCAGTCATCACAGCATGAGCCTCAAATAGCTAATGGCTTTTCTGAAAAATGTCTATGGATGTGGTTTTGTCTAATGGAGTAAAACTCAGAGAAATTCATGCAAGACCCAAAAGTCTATGAATGTTGTGGGCAGATAACTTGTCTCTTTAGATGAACAAGTTCACAGATGGAGAATTGTGCCATGATACTCTACTTACTAGATTATATTATGGACACTAATTCATACCTGGATCTCATCTAGATTTGGTAAATTAATCTGATGATATTTAGAAAAGACTTTGAACTTTTGAATGATGAGGTTATAACTTTTAGATTTAGAAGATGAAATTTTGAACTTTTTGCTGATGCTCTAATCAAATGAGTCTCTAAGGAACCTGAAGATAGGATGAATGTATTTAGCATTGGGGGACGGAGGGTAGAATGTAGTAGGTAGAATTTTAGCTTGACCCCAAGTTTCCTACTTCCTGCTACACACATTATGTACAAGTCCCTATCTTTGAGTGTAAACAGACTTGAGAATATTGTGGGATGTCACTCTAACAATTATGTTTTATTGGACTGGGGAAAGCAATGTCAAATAATAGCACTAAGTGAGCAAAAATTGCACTGATCTTTTTTTATTTTTTAGTCTATAATTAAGTTTTGGGAACTGAAAAATTAAGATGGAAGTAAAGTCCAGACCAATATGAGTTTGCTATTTTTACTTATAATATTATCTGTTCAATTACTTGGAATCCATAGAAATAACTTTTTCCTTGCTATTTTGATGCTGATGTACTTATAATGGGAATATTGCTATGAATCACTTTACTTTTTTGCATGGTTAAGAAGAAGAGGCTTAGTATTTTCTTTATTCTGTTGAAGTTCTTTTCTGTAAGTAGACACTGAATTAGTAGGTGAAAAGAAGTGTTCAGAGCATAGTAGAGGAAATCACTCCCACAGGAAACTATATTTTCTCTTCAGGGTTTAATGTTTTACTTGCTGTTTCCTCTTCTCTTTGCCTTACTGATTCATTTACTTTAATAACAGTTGATCATAAGAAGACTTTCCTCTTCCCCACATCATCTTTTATAAATGTAGTCTTCTTTTATAAAGGTGATGCTTTAACTTACCCTGATGAACTAGTTTATTTGCTTGTTATTTTAGGCTAGATAATGAGCACTTCTGATAATCCTTCAGATTTAATGAGATGACAGGTTAGGGGAGTAAGAATTGTAATTACTTCTAATTGACTCTCTAAAATTAAACCAACACTTACCTAATATTTGTTCCTTTCCCAAAACATCTTACTTGCAGTTGGAAAATGGATAAGAACATTTTATCTATCAGTTATTGTTCCTATCTATTTAGCTTTTTTGTTGCAGTTCTATTTCAAAGGTTTACAACTCAAATCTCCTTAGAGCAGGAGTTCTTAACCTCTTTTGTTCTATGGACACTTTGCCAGTCAGGTGAAAACCATGGATCCTTTACTAAGTCCACACTATACTGTATATTACTTAGTAAATATATCCCACCCACACCATACTTGTTAAAAATCCCTGCCTTAAAGTATAGTTCCTTGAAGTACTCAAATATGGAATGTTAAATATTTCCTCAATTCATAATAAGCACCATTCCCCATCTAGCTTCAACTGGAAACATTTGACAGATTATGGAATTTACAATAAGTCACATCTTATGTGAGAGCACAGTTTGAGAGCCAAGAGATTCCATGCTAACAAATAACAACTGGCTGAGTGACAGGAGCAAGTTCAAAGTCATAAACCCCAAGAAAATGACCTCTTTTCTTATCCCAAAATAATCTCTGCTCCTTCTATAGCTCTGTATCATTTTATTCCTCTTTCAAGGTACATTTCAAATTGTCCTTTGCATTATAGTTACTTCTGTGCAATTCAGTTTTCTATAGCACTTAGAAGACTGGAATTTTTAAAAAAGCCACATCTGTCTCTTTCACTCTTTTTTTCTAATTTACTTATTTGTTCAACCCCAGTATATAGTTTCAGAATTGCTAACCCATGCTTTCACCTATTTTTTAGGAGTTTTATCGAGACATATTCATGCTCCATACGATCCATCCAAAGTGTATAATCAGTGGCTCTCAGTATAGTCACTGAGCTGTGCATTCATCACCATAACTTTAGAACATTTTCATTACTGCAAAAAGAAAAACCCCATACCCCTCATACTCACTATATTTGATACTTAGCATTAGTGTGGTAATTTATTGTAATTAACGAAAGACTATTAAAACATTACTGTCAACTATAGTTCATAGTTTGCATTAGGTGTTTCCCCCCATATATCAGCCTATTATTAACACCTTGTAAAAGTGATGTACATTTGTTACAGTTCATGATAGAGAATTCTTACATTTGTACTATTAACTGAAGTCATAGTCAACAACAGGTTTCGCTGTGTTATACTGTCCCACCTTTCATCCTTTAACTTTACTTCTAGTGAAATTCACAACCCTGAACTTCCCCCTTTGAACCACATTTACACACAATTCAATACTGTTTATCATACTCACAATGTGCTACCATCACCTCTATCCAATTCCAAACATTTATCATCAACCTCACTATAAATTCTGTACAAAGTAAGCATCATCTCCCCATTCTCTACCCTTAGCCTATCTCCTGGTAACTTACATTCTAAATTCTAACTGTATGAGTTTGTTTATTATAATTGTTTCAAATCATTGAGATCATATAATATTTGCCCTTTTATGTATGGTTTATTTCACTCAACGTAATGTCCTCAAGGTTTATCCATTGTTGCATGCATCAAGATTTCATTCCTTTTTAAAACTGAATAGTATTCAATCACATATATATACATTTTGTTATCCATTCACCAGTTGATGGACACTTGGGTTGCTTTCATCTTTTTGGTTATTGTGAATAATGCTGCTATCAACATTGGGGTATGCAAATGTCTGTCTGCAACCCTGATTTCAGTTCTTCTGGGTATATATGTTGTAGCTGGATTATCAGATCATATGGAAATTCTATACTTGGCTTCCTGAGGAACTGCCAATAGACTGTACCATTTTATGCTTCCACCAGCATTGAATGAGTCCTCCTATTTCTCCACATTCTCTCCAACATAGTTTTCTCTTTTTTAAAATACTGGACATTCTACTATGTGTGAAATATCTCATTGTGGTTTTGATTTCCGTTTCCCTAATAGCTAGTGATGTTAAGTATATTTTCATGTGCATTTTAGCCATTGTATTTTCTCTTAGTAAAAATGTCTATTCAAGTCTTTTGCCCATTTTAAAATTGTGTTGTCTTTTTATTGTTGGCTTGTAGGATTTCCCTATGTAATCTGGATATGAGACCTTTATCTTATCAGATATTTGGCTTCTAAATATTTTCTCCAATTCTGTAGTCTGCCTTTTCACTTTATGGACAAAGTCCTTTAATGTGCAAAAGTTTTCATTTTTGAGGAGGTCACATTTATCTATGTTTTCTTTCATTGTTTGTGCTTTGGGCATGAAGTTTAAGAAACCATTGTCTACCAAAAGATCTTGAAGATGCTTACCTACATTTTCTTCTATAAGTTTTATAGGCCTGGCTCTTGTTTTTAGGTCTTGAGATAATTTTTATACTAGATGTGAGATTCTGAGATAGGGTCTTCTTTCATTCTTTTGGATATGGATATTCAATTTTCCCAGCACCATTTGATGAAGAGACTATTATGTCCCAGTTAATGGACTTGGCAGCCTTATAAAAAATCAATTGACCATAGATGTGAGGATCTATTTCTGAACTATCAATTCTATTCCACTCGTCAATTTCTATCTTTATGCCAGTACCATGCTATTTTGACCCCTGTAACTTTGCAATATGCTTTAAAGTCAGAAAGTATGAACCCTTCAATTTCATTCTTCTTTTTCAAGATGTTTTTGGCTATTTGGGGGCCCCTTATCCTTTCAAATAAATGTATTTTCTTTTCATTTCTTCAGTGTAGGCTGTTGGGATTTTGATTGGGGTTACATTGAATCTGTAAATCAATTTAGGGAGAATTGACACCTTAACAATATTTAGTCTTCAATCCAATGAACACAAGATGTCCTTCCATTTATTTAGGTCTTCTTTGATTTATTTGAGAAATGTTGTATAGATTTCTGCTTATAGGTTTTTTACATTTTTGGTTAACTTTTTTCTAGATATTTGATTCTTTTAGTTGGTATAGTGCATATAATTTTTCCCCTGATTTCCATCTTAGATTGCTTGTTACTAATACATAGAAATACTACTGATTTTTGCAGATTGATTTTATATCCTGGCACTCCTCTGAACCATTTCTTAGAAAAATTTATCTTTAAATATACTTACTTCTAGGAGCATTATATGGCTTTGGTATTAGAGTGTGGTTGGCTTCATAGAATGAGGTAGGTAATTATAGCAGCTTGATATTATTTATGAATTCCAAAAGAGATATTGATTATGTTTGTAAACCAGTCTGTTTCTCTGGGTTTGAAAACCCTTTAATGGTATTTGATTCAGCTGAGATGTTTGATTAAATTATGTTAAGATTAGGGCTTTGATTCAACCTTGTCTTGATTTAGCTCCCTCTTCTTTTTTTTAAACATAGGTGTTTAGGGTTATAATTTACCCTCTTAGCACTACCTTTTCTTTATCCATATGTCTTAATATATGCTTTGTTCTTATTTTCATTTTGGGATATTTATTGATTTCCCTTGCAATTTCATTTTTGATCCACTGATTACTTAAGAGTATGTTGTTTAACCTCCATATATATGTGAATTTTCCACTTGTCTGCCTATTACTGATTTCCAGTTTCATTCCATTATGGTCAGAGAAAGTGCTTTGTATAATTTCAATCTTTTAAAGTTTATTGCAGCATGTTTTGTAACCCACCATGTGGTCTGCCTTGGAGTATGATCTACATGCAATTGAGAAGCATGGATACTCTGCTTTTTTGAGGTGCAATATTCTGTACATGTCTGTTATAGTTTATTTAAAATATTATTCAAGTTCCTTCTTTCCTTATTGATCCTCTACCTAGATTGTTCTATCTATCGGTAAGAGTAGTATACTGAAATCTCTAGCTGTTAAGGTAGAGACATCTAATTCTCCTTCAGTTTTGTCAGTGTTTGTCTCATGTACTTTGGGGCACCATGGTTGGGTTCATAAATATTTATGTATTATTTGTCTCTTGTAACAATTTTGCACTTAAAGTCTGTTTTGCCTGGTATTAGTATAACTACAATAGCTCTTCTTTGGCTATTGTTTGCATGGAATTTTGTTTCCCAACCTTTCACAATCAACTAATTTGTGTCCTTGGGTCTAAGGTGAGTTTCTTTTAGAAAGCATATAGATGGATCCTATTTTTTAATCTATTCTGTCAATCTGAGTCTTTTGACTGGAGAGTTTAATCCATTAACATTCTATGTTTTTACTGTAAAATAATTACTTCAACTCTTTTATTCTTTGGTTTTTATGTGTTATGTTTTATTTTCTTCTCTCTCACTTTTATTTGTCTTTACATGTAATCTTCATTTCTACACTTTCCTCCAAGCCTCTCTCATCTGTCTTTTCCTTCCTGCCTGCAAAACTCCCTTCAGTATTTATTGTAAGGCAGGTTTCTTGTTGATGAACTCCCTCAGTTCCTGTTTATCTGTTTATCCATTTTTGAAGGACAGTTTTGCTGGATAATATATTCTTGGTTGGCAGTTTCTCTCTTTCAGTACATTCAATATATCAGACCACTACCTTCTCACCTCCATTGACTCTGATGATAAACTGGGACTTAATCTTATTGCTATTTCCTTGTATGTGACAAATCACTTTTCTCTTGCTTCTTTGAGGATTCTCTCTTTATCTTTAGCAATGGACATTCTGATTAGTTTTTTTCTCAGACTAGGTCTATTAGGATTTATTCTGTTTGGAGAATGTTGTGTTTCTTGTAAATGTGTATTTATGTCTTTCATAAGAGTTGGTAAGTTTTCATCTATTATTTCCTCAAATATTCTCTCTGCCCTTGTATTAGTCAGGGTTCTCTAGGGAAATAGAACTGACAGGAAATATCTGTAAATAGTATGAGATTTTATAAAAATGTCTAACATCACAGTGGGGAAGAACAAGTCAAAATTCTTCAGTGCAGGCTGAAAACCTGGGGGTTCAATGAAGGTCCTTGGTGAATTCCCAGGAGATGCTGGCTGCCTGAAGTAGAAAAGGGAATTCTCTCTCTGAATGCTGAATTCACTCCTCCTTTTAAGGTCTTCAACTGATAGGATGAGAAACCACTAATTGCTGATTACAATCTCCGTAGTTGTTTGTAGGTGTAACCATCCATCTTTGTTATCAACTCACTGATGATTAAAGTCCTCTCTTCTTTTTCATGATGTATTTGTTTGTGTACTTTATGCTATCATTTATATTCATGAGGCCCTGATCAATTTTTTTTCATTAGAGGAAGAAACTTTATTTTTTCACAGAAATAAAATGTAAGTTTCTAAGAAATATTTGCTCTTTTAGCTTAAATTCAATTATTTAATCATTCATCTTTTGGTCCCAAGATAAGTGAACACTGTCTCTCCTTTAGTTCCATTTCTCCTCTCCTACATTATATTCCTATGTCCTCATTTTTATAATTATTAGCCAATGTGATCAGTACACTCATAGAATTTATATATAAAGTGCTATAGGAGAATAATGAAGGGAACAATTTGTTTTGCCTTTGTAGGTTTAGAAAGGTGTCCCAGAAACCAAATTGTAAATGATACAGAAATGCTTAGAAATGGTGTTTATGTGTGATGAATCTGGACTCAGATGGGATCTCCCTTCATAAGCCTTTCATGCTAATGTGCTGGAGGTGCAGTTAATGTTGGGGTTTAAGATATATTTAAGGGATTTGAATCTCTGGACTGACAATGTGATAGCCAGGTCCTGAGCCTCAACAGACTCCAGCACCTACAATCTGATTTATTGGACTTACCACACTCAGCTAAGATGGAGTTGAAGAAGGACAACCACCACACCATGGAGCCTAGAGTGATTACAACTGAAAATGGGAGGATTGCATCCAGCATCCATGTGGAATCTGAGCCTCCTCTTGACATAGAGGTGCAATGGACACAACCAATCCAATGTCCACATAGAAGAGGTGGCATTGGATTGGGAAAAGTGGACATGGTGGACGATGGGTATGGGGAAAGGCAGGAAGAGATGAGAGGTGGAGGCGTCTTTGGGACATGGAGCTGCCCTGGATGGCGCTTCAGAGGTAATCACTGGACATTGTAAATCCTCACAGGGCCCACTGGATGGAATGGAGGAGAGTATGGGCCATGATGTGGACCATTGTCTATGAGGTGCAGAGGTGCCCAAAGATGTACTTACCAAATCCAATGGATGTGTCATGATGATGGGAACGAGTGTTGTTGGGGGGGGGAGAGGGGGGGGGGGGGTGGGGTTGAATGGGACCTCACATATATATTTTTAATGTAATATTATTACAAAGTCAATAAAAAAAATTCAAAAAAAAAAAAGAAATGCAGAGTGTTGTTGGCATATTTTGATCCAATATTGATAGGAGCTTGCCTTTAGACTTAAGATATTACTGATTGTAGAAGAAACTGTCAGTCAGATACTGTCAGGGGTAGAAAACAAAACATGTGAACAAATGCAAAAGCAAAGAATGAAGGAGGCTGTCAGCAAGATTGATTCTAGTCAGAGATGCCAATCCAGGTTTGGGCCAAGTGTGAGGGTTGAAATGGTTGATATCATGTGCAGAACTGGAATGCTCTTGTAATTTCATCTGTTTTCTCAAGAGGCAAATCTTCTAAGGAGTCATCTGTAGCCTGCAACATCTGCCTCAGTGTAGAGAGGATTCGAACATCCTTTAAAGGGTCCAGCTCCCACTCTGAGGCATAATTTCCAACCATCAAGATGTTCAGAAGAGGAACGCCTAGCATTTTGTTGACATTCAATATCTAGCTTTGATAAGTCATAGATCTATTCATGTTTAGAAGGTTCTCTTGAAGAACTTCATTGCAATTATTCACTTTAGTAAGCAAGGCCACATGTGCTATACCATAGTTTAAAACTTCTTTTTGAACTCTTTTGAACTTTGACACCATTTTAGAGGATATTTCATTGATAGAGTTGATATCTAAGACATACACCACACAGTGAATCCTTTTCTTCAGTGATGGAGAGCTGATGAAGTCAGGATGATTGGACATAATTGGTTTATGGGGGTTAAACTGATATTTGTCAGGCACACAACCTTTTAAGATGTGAGGTATGTCATCCACACACAATGCTACTCCCCCTTTCTTAGCCAGTCCCATTGAGTCACAAAATATAAAAGGCAGAGATGTACCCTATTCTCTATCTTTAATGGAATATATTCTAAACTGTTCAGTAATGCTGGTGATATCGGATCCTGTTATAGCTTGGTGAGTCACATGGCCTCAGAAAATTGACTTCACAGAATTGAAAAAACTGGAATTTCCAGACCCAGTTGGATCCAGCAAGAGAATATGTATTTCTGGGACCAAGTCTGCAATGGGGTTGTAGGTTCTGAGATCTGTCAGGAGGTTCTTTCTGTGTTATGTAACTTCCTTTATCCTCTGTATGTTTCCTAGATTATTGTTAATTCCTTCAGTTCAAAAAACTTCACACTCACAATACTTATGCCAAGAGTTTACTTGAAATTGTTCATGCATGGAAGGATTTATATTTGACTTTGTCCTAAAGAGAAACTCTCAGAATCACAGAAATAAAATTTCAATTCTTCAACAGTAATTGTAGGTGGTCTATTAAAAAAAAGTTGGCATTTCTGTTGTGTTGTTCTCCTTTGGAAATAAAAAAACAGAAAGAAAGCTTTGGTTCTTCAGAATCTTCACAGACTGTAGGATAGTGCTCAAGCATAAAGACTCCAAAAGTATTTTCATGTGAATATATGACTGTGATAGTGGGTCCCTGGTGACTGCATCTTTGAATCAAATTTTTAATGCTAAATCCATGAACAAAAGATTTATAAAGAACACTCAAGGAAACCTTTTCATGTAGCTTTTGCAGACTTTTCCTCATTCCATGCCAATCTGGTTGTCACTTCCATTTTTCAGTATCTGTTTATGAGAGTTAGAACAGAGAATTAGTTGCTCTGTCAGATGCATGGAGCAGCCACAGAATGGTGACTGAATGTTTAGCTGAGATTCTCCTGATCAGTTTTTTTCCCCATTATTTTCTGTATCTCTTCTGTCTGTAAAATTTCAAATGTCCTATCTTTCAGTTCATTGATTCCTTCTTCTGCCCATTCAAATCTGCTATTGTATGCCCCCAGAGTATTCTTAATCCCTCCTATTTTGTCTTTTATTTCCATAAGTTCTGTTATGCTTGTTTTCTTTCTTTAACATTCTTCTTTATCCTCACCCTTTTTCTTTTTAATATCCTTTATATCCTTAGTCATATTTTTTTCCTCTCCTTGAATTGAGTTAGGGATTAGTTTGAACATTTCTGATTAGTTGTTCTAAATCCTCTCTCTTCTGACTTTTAAGTTTGTTCATTGGGTGTGGCCATATCTTCCTGTTTCTAAGTATGGCTTATAATTTTTTGCTGATAACTAGGCCTCTGATTATCTTGGATGACTTCTTTATGAATGTTAGCTTCTCTCTCTTGTCTTGGGCTTTTTTGTAGATTAGCTTTGTGTTAAAGCTCTTCTTTGGCACTTGGTTTGACTTATTCTAGGCCCTTAAAATTACCCATGTTTAATAGCTCTGATTTCTTCAACTCTTCAACCCTAGTTTCTTACCCTAGTTATGTGATACAATTTTTAAGATTGCTGTGCTTGTGCAATTGTTTTAACTACAAGAGAAAGTTTCCTTTCTTCTGTTCCTTCTCTGGGAATGTTGCTGTCTTCTGTTTGTTTGTGTTTTGACTTTATAGTTTTTATTATATTTTTCTCTCTCCTTTCTTTGCCTCTAGCTGCTTTTGCCTGGAAGGCAAATTATGGGAGGGGGATCACCCTGGAGAGGACTTTCCCCAGTTAGGAATTCCTAGCCAAAAGGGCCAGAAGGGGACTCCTGAAAGGGGTGCAGGCCAGTTCCAAAGAACCCTGGAGAGAGGGTCAGAAAGGTGCCTAAAGGCCTTTTCTTGGCTTTCTGAGGCTGTGCTTTTCTGTCCTGGTCAGCAAATGATATTCCTCAGCAAACTGTTTCATGTGGTCCTAAGGTGACAGTGAGTATTTAAACCTCCTTTACCTCCAGCTCTGGTGCAGAATTGAAGTTGAAACAATGGTGCCTGTCTCCCATGTGGAAGGTCCAGGGTTTGGTTCCCAGTACCTCCTAAAGAACGTGAGCCACAACAAACCACAATGGCTTAAGCAATTGGGCACTCATCTCCCATATGGGAGGTCCCAGGTTTGGTTCTTGGTGACTCCTGAGGAAGATGAGCAGACAACAAGCAGACAGATGAGGGAGCCATCTGGAGATATGGGGAGGAATAAAAAAATTTTTTTAAAAAGCCATTGTCAGTACTCAGCCATGCCCCTCCCCCACGCCTGTTCTTGGGGAGGAGAGTTCTCCATCCCTATCTTTTTGCAGCAGCTAATCAGGGACCAGACCTGAGGCTGTTCAACCTGAGAGTGGGGGATGGGTGCTGGCAGCCATGATGAAGTGAGTTACAGATTTTTTTTAGTTCTAAGATTTTTATTTGTTTCTGTTATAGCTTTTATAAAAATATTTTTTGTCTTTATTTTTTTTAATGTTACATTCAAAAAATATGAGGTCCCCATATCCCCCCACCCCCCACCCCACTCCTCCCCCCATAACAACAACCTCCTCCATCATCATGAGACATTCATTGCATTTGGTGAATAAATCTTTGAGCACCGCTGCACCTCATGGTCCATGGTCCACATCATAGCTCACACTCTCCCACAGTCCACCCAGTGGGTCATGGGAGGACATACAATGTCCGGTAACTGTCCCTGCGCTTTCTTAGTCTCTCGTTCTCACTCTTCCCTGGATACTAGACAGTGCTTCCCTGGCTTCTGGAGCCTGAGAATAGTTGTTTCAGACAGTTTCTGTTTGTCTACTCTGTTTTTTCATGGCAGAATAAACCCTGTAGCTCCTTACTCTTCCAACTTCCCAGGAAGCACTTTCACTCTTTCTCCAATCCCTATTTAAAGTTTTGTAAATTATAACTGATAATTCCCAGAGCTTAATTATATTAAATTACTGTAATGTCCTCTTTGCTTTCATTCATTCATGAATTCACTCAACTAATCTTTATGAATGAGGTTCTTTCTATTGTTTTTTTCTTTTTCCTTTAGGGAGTTCAATAGCAGTGTCTGCAGCCTGGACATGCAACAATGGTAAAATTGCTCTGAAGATATTTTGTTGCTGCTGATGAATTCTGGCCCTGGTTCAACATTTTCAAAATTGTCAACATTGGACTCACTTAGATGTTCATAAAAACTTTGGTATTCCAGGCTAGGATATGTTAAAATTTCTTTGCAACATTATTGATGCTCTACTTTGCCAGAGCCATTTACCTTCTGAGTCTCTGGATGTTCCAGAATCTTAATTAAATAGTGCCTTTCTATGTATGCCAATTTTTAATGTGTATCATTTGATTTATTCACAAAAACGCTTTGGGGTAAATATTAACATTTTTTATTTCACCTGTGAAACCAAGGCATGGAAAAAGCATAACTTGTCCAAGGTCACACAGATAGACAAAAATCTTGAATTTGAACTAGTTAGGCTAATTCCAAATCCTGCTCTTTAAATTCCTGTTACCCTGTACCGACTGAATCAGGAACTACATTTTAACAAGATTCTAAGACGATTCATAAATGCATTAGAATTGAAAAGCATTGGATTAGACTGGACCAATACATAGTATTACCTGAATCCTAGAATGAGTGTTGCAGAAGTTCAAATGAAAATATAGCATCCTCATTATCTTTAGAGGAGTGTGGGTTTATGTCAGTGTTAGTTTATATCTATCATCTATATATCTGTTTGTCTAACTGGACATCTGTTGTGACCACCCTGCAGAGGCAGTATGATCCTCACTCAAAATCTGGTTCAGATGTAGAGATTGATGATGTAACAAGCACACACATACTAAGAGTGTATGAAAAGGATTGCTATTCACATAATGATGCTTTCTTGGTAGAGCAGGACAGCACCCAAACAGGTCCAAAAATGGCTTGAAGAGCAGAAAAAGGAATCTAGATTAGGATTTTTATTGTAGTTAAGGACAGTTTGCCAAGGGCTTAAGTGGCCTGAGTTTCCCTCTGGTGCCAAAGGAGGGAGCACCTAGACTTTCTTACGAGCTTGCTCAAAGCTTCTTTATCAAATATTAAAGAATGAAGTCAGGCTTTTATTATAATTCTTCCCTGATACATAATGACTGAAATGTGCCATATTTAATTTAATTGATTTTGAACTTGTTTAAGTAATACATTATGGTGTACTATGAGGACAGCAACCTGAGACCAGTAACAGATATAAGTATTTCATTGAGTACTTATTCAAGAGCCCAGGATTGTGTATTCTGAGAAACTAAAATGATTGCCTTGGTTACTGTCAAAGATGTCTGGAACTCTGAAGTAGATAAGGGATATTTTGATCAAGCCCTGTCATTGTGATTTCATAGGTATAGAGATACGTATGACTTTGATTTCTATTTTGGGTATCTGTGAGTCAAGAGATTCACAAATTTCTTTACCTCAGAGGAAATAACATTCGATTAATAATTATTGTTGTTTCTATTAGCAAGACCAGATGGCCAGACCATTTGCAATGGCCCAAGATTCTATAAAAATATGCAGATTTGGTTCATTGCTGTCCAGGGCATCTAGTGTCAATATGACTGAAGTTCAGCCAATTGTATTGACCCACATGTTCCATCCTTTAATTTTAGCCTCAGTATACATTAAATTTATAAAGATTTACTAATTGATGCATTTCAGCAGATTTTGAAATTCAAAAACTAGGTTGTATAGGCACCAAAATCAAACAATGCCCTTTTATCTTTTTATTGTACAAATACTTTTAGTAAATTTTAGATTGGCAGTTGGGTCAAGTTTTGGACTTTTCCCTGTCTCCAAGTTCCTTTCCCTTCCCTTTCCCTTCCCTTTCCCCTTCCTTTCCCCTTCCTTTCCCCTCCTTTCCCTTCCTTTCCTTCTCTTCCCTTCCCTTCCTTTCCTTTTTTCTTTCCTTTTCTTTTCTCTTCCATCTCCTTTCCTCTCCTCTCTTCTCCTCTCCTCTCCTCTTCTCTCCTCTCTCTTTCTTTCTCTCTTTCTCTCTTTCATGGCAGTTACTAGAAATATTTTGGGGGCATCGTCTTTACCTTCCTTATATTTGTAAGTTTCTGCCTCCAGAGAGCCTCAAAGCAGTATCATCAGTGTTAGAAACTCTCCCATTGACACAGTTGAATTAATTCCTTGACCATGTCATAGGGGTGCCATTAGTGTTTATGGCAGTTTAAAAGTATTTTATGAATCCCAAAAAGAGAAATATTATGTTTTAAACTAATCCATTCCTGTGGATATGAGATCTATTTGACTGGATTACACCAGTGGGGCATGATTCTTGTTGAGTCTCTACCCTCTTGATGGGTCTGATACAAAGGGAGATACAGAGACTCAGAAAGACAATAAAAAGTAAGCCAACAAATTTGATTCTGCAGTGTGTGAGAGACAATTGCTTAACTACAGAGCCCCCAAAAGGCTAGGCCTACAGAGCAGCTCAAGAGGAGACCAGCCCTGCTATATGCCTGCTAGATGACAGTTGAACTTGGGAAGAGAGTGGAACAACTGAGACTGATATAGGAGGCTCAGAATGAGACAAGCCCTTTGCCTGCTTGCTCAAAGATGAGTGCCAAGAAACAGTAGATTCTGGAGAGGAAAGTAGAGACCAAACAGAGATTACCCGCCATCTTGCTTCAACACACGGTGGCTGACTGGGTGAGAAAAGTTGGACTTTTCATGGCTTGGAACTGTAAGGTTTTACCCCAAATAAATACCCCTTATAAAATTCAACACATTTCTGATACTTTGCATTGGTAGCCCTTTGGCAAACTAAAACAGTGTACTCCCTTTACTCTGAAGGCAATACATATGACCCATGACCACTTTAATGAGGATGCCAATCCCATATTCCTGTCCTTTATTGCCAATTAAATACTTTCATCTGCTGGTTAAATCTATAATAGAAGCTCAGTATAACTCAGCACATGGATCACAAAGCAGCACAGCTCAGAGACAAGCTAGTCAGCAAGCAGCAGCTCAAAGCTAAAGCAAGAGATGAAATATTCCCAGTGGTGGTGGTTGTCCTTTGGACATCCGGCTAACAGTGCCAATTGTTGATACTATTCTTTAGAGCAGAATGGATCCCCACCCAATATTTGATTCAGATAATGAGACTGATGATGAAACACACAATGAAAAGGTTTATTACACACATATCAAGGCTTTCTGGAGAGAACAGGGCAGGTCACAAGAAGGTAAAAAATTGGCTTGAGAGTGCATGGAAAGGAGAATACCTTGCAGTTTTTATTGTACTTAAGAGGGTGGGTGATGAATGCACTAATATATGATTACCATTGATTGCACTTTGCATGAATTTTATGCTTTATTAGTATGTACCAATGAAATTGATTTGCTTTAAAAAAAAAAAGAGGGTGGGCCAGGGCACTTATAAGAAGGGGATTAAGTAGTTTGATGTCCCTGTTGGCACCAAAAGGGGGAGCACATAGGCATTTTATCAGTTTGATAAGACTGTGTGTGGTGGAGGGGGAAAAGGAGAGGGTGATGCTTAAGAGCTGTGAGCAAATGTCAAAAAATGACATTAGACTGTTTACTACACTATCTCTATATTAATATGTTTACTTGCATTTCATTTAAGTTGCATTTCCATTTTTAAAATATCTAGGTGGAAGCTATAATAGATAACCCTGAAAAATATCCTTGTTCTGGGAAGAATCACTAGAGTGACTCTTTTTGGTCATGTATTTATAAGTTTAGTAGTCATCCATTTTTCTGAAAGCTTGGAGTAACAGATTTATTTTTGGTGACCTAGTGAAGAATTCCATTTCTAATAGCACTTGGTATATAAACCTGCTCTTAGCAGGATAGAAGCCCAGAGGAGAAGCTTCCTGGGAGAAAAGTAAGCAAGAACTGATAATCTATTTCTCAGTGTGATCGGAACTATGATATATTGGAATGATTTTAAATAAGGGCTTCTGACATAATAGGGAACTGTTTATGAATAATGTCTGGTTATACCAGTATAACCTAAGGAACACAGGAAATACTTTTGACTGCATGAGTAGGAATCATTTTCTCAGAAAGTAAAAATAGGTGATTGTACTATTATCAGTGATTAAATAGTTGTAACTGCTAGGTTCTTGAAGGTGACCACAGATGATAATAACAGTATGTTCAAAGAATGTTTTTCTATTTCAGAAGTAGGCTTGTCATTGCAGGAAATAGGAATTATCTGCCTGCAACTTGGAAACCATATGAAAGTGGCAGACAAAGTGGAGTATAATGGAGGCTACCAACTGAAAAAGATTCTTCATTTTTCATTCTGTAAGGATTTGAAAGTGGATTAACATTTTTGTTTTGAGTAAGCTCTGCATATTCTTGGATGACTTAGTTGGAGGAAGGGATAAAGAATGTGGAAGGTGGGGGAGGTGAGGTGGAGATTGAGATTGGACTCCTCTCTAGAAAGGTGAGATTTCATTTAAGCAAGATTTGTAACGGTGTGTCTATATTCCAAATCTAAGGAGCAAGTGATAAAGTGCCTGAGTGTATGTCTTTTCCTCTTCTATAGGGTAACTTCTACAAAGAGGGTCAGTGTCTTAACTCATTTTGAATCTTTCAGAGTGCTTACCAGAATCTCATATCAGGCACTAAAAAATACTTGTTCAAAAAAGTGAAACTAGAAATACTCAATGAAAAAGTTCTTAGGAAGCTTGCTTTTTATCATTATCATTGGAATCTTGCAAATCTTAATGAAAAGTTATATGCTATTCCAAATTAAATTGATCCTTGTGAATCATATTCCTCACTCAAATAAAAGCTAAAGAAAAAGAAGATATATGGCATCTGGCATAAAACAAATAAGAACAAGATTATGCCATTTTTGCTGCTTTCTGTGTGGATTTATGAAATTCTTCAAAAGCCCCATCCCCATAATGGAAGAAAAGAATAACTCAAAAATTTTTGCTCACTTGCAAACTGTGATCTCTGTTTATATCTTTTGTTTGCCATCTTATCATTTCCTCATTTGCCACTATACAACTTAAACTTTTAGGTGTTGCATCTCTCTCTCCCTTAGGGAACCTCACAAGGAACTGAGAAACATTTTGTGAAAAGATTCTTTGATGGTTCGAACTCTGCTTTGACTAAGGAGGTCTATATGTTATGTATTTTTATCTTTTTTTAAACTGTTGTTTTGTTTATTAACAAAATAGAAACTATTTCAGGTGAAATTTTCTCCTATAGAGCTATTATTTGATTAACCCAGATGACAGAAAATATTTTGCATATGCTGTATGCACCCAGTATCTTTTCATTCGGCTTTCAGCTTTGCTGAGAAAATCCTGGATCTCAGGTATGATTTTCCACACCTTTGAATTTATCTTTATCTATAACATATGACTTTTAAAAAAATCCTATTGTCAAAGAAGAGAAAAATGTCCATTTCCTTTTTTTAAGAATAATTGCTTCACCTGTATATAAGTACTACCTGCTTTAGCCTCCTCCGCAACAATGCTCCCACAAGCTATCACCATTCCCTTACGTTTTCATAATTTATCACTCTTGGATATTTATCTTCAACAAATTAACCTATGCATTCTCTTTGGTATTACAAATAAAAGACACATAGATACTTTCTATGCTAGTCTTTATAGCAGTTCACCAATCTTAAGGTTGTCCTTCTTTTAGGCATGTAGTAGGATTGCCAATGAAAGATGATATATCATACTTTTGAGCAAAAGTCTTTATAAGCCAGCTCAAGATTCTACACTTTCCCTACCTTTGCCATACAGTGGATGATATTCCAGATGGCAGTTTTTTTTGTCAGCCTGAGTCCCTGAGAGATAATAATGTTGAGTAGACTATTCTGCTTACTGGAGATGAAAATAATGTGTTGTGAGGAAATGAAGCATTTTAAAAATATATAATCCAAAGCATAATCCTCATCCTGACTACTATAGAAATTGGTTTGTAGAATTGGATTATTAACATAAGAAAAACTTAAAATACGAGGTTGTGCTTCATTGTCCATATGGTTGACAATGAAGAAACTTTTTTCTAAGACTGAAAGGATAGTGATCCTCATTTTACAGTGGCAGAATTTTAGTAAAATATTGTGGGTTGTAACTTGGAAGGCAAAATATGCATCTAGTGGAAGTATAGTGTTAAAGGAAAGGTTGAAAAACTGAAGGAAATAGAGTGTAGTAGTTGCTGTTCAGTGTTTTTAGCAAGATATTACCAGAAAAGTAAGATCTCAAAATAAGCTGGCCAGTTTTCAAAAATGAATAAAAGGAAATAAACGACTTCCAGAAATATTGTTAAAAAGAAAACTGACTTTAGATCCTAAAGAGAAGGAGGAAAAAAAAATTAGGAGATTTTGAGTAACAAAGGTAGATGAAAAGTACACTTTGCAGTAAAAAAAATGTGAAAAATTGTCTACCAATTAAATTGTCTCAAGGCAAGAATCAAATTAAGGAAATGACTAAATAGTTCATATGTAAGTCTACTCACATGATTAAGGTGCATGAGAAAAAATGTCTTGTAAGTCTAAAAAGTCTATAACATCCAGTAAATTCTTTCAAATGGAAAAATGCCAGAGGGAACAGAGACTAGGGGTGTGGAAATACCATGCCTGATAAATATAGGAATTTAAAATTCATTTGAGATTTGAGAGAGTGGGCAAGAGAGAAGCAAAAAGTATATAACAAATTTGAAATGTATGTCTTGAAAGGAAATAACATGTACATATTGACATATGAAACTGAAGCTGACTGGAATCAAATTGCTAAGGATCCAACTGAGTTTTTTAAAGAAAATGTTCTGTCAAAAGAACAACCAGCTTGGACTGTAAGAGACTGCTGCTGTTTGACACTTGAAATGACACTTGGCCTAACTATCTATGGAAAGAAATTAATCAGAGAACAATTTGCAGCACCCAAGATGAGCATATACACTGATGTCTACTTCATTTGTGGCCAGGGATAATAAAGGCAAAGAAGAATTGGTCTTGGATGTTTGTTGCATTTTTCTGTTTCCAAATGGGAAGGTTTATTGTGGTTTTACAGGCCCTGTTCTGTAATGTTTATTGGGTTATATTTGTGGGAATAGATAACTTGTCTTTCTAAATTCATAGGTCTCCAAACCGAGTATAACTACAACCATCTTTGATCTAAAATCTCCCATTCATTTTAGAAGAAAGGTCTTGTCACTTAGAGAACTGGCACATTTAGATTGATAACCATGCTTGAATGGAACTGATGGCTATGGTAAGACAACCCTAATAGACCATGATGATTTTTATTGTGTTAATCAACATTCCAGTTTCTTTTTCCTCCTGTGATGAGAGTAATTTGTACTTCTAACCCCTCTTGAATGTAGTGGTCATGGATATATGACTTGCTGTTGCCATTATATGTGAACAGAAGTGACTTGTTGTAATTACTTGAAGTAATTCCAGATAGAAGCCTGTAAGATTTAATGCTTAACATGTTTTTTTTTTTTACTTCCTGCCATGATTTTTCCAAATTTTGGAAGTTCCATTATGCTGGATTTTTAGTAAGAAAAATTTGGATCATAGTTCTTTGACATGGACATGAAGGCAAAGCAAGTAAGAGTCCTTTAAATATTTTATGCAGTGAGATATAGCAGTTTGATATTATTGATGAATTCCAAAAAGAAATATTGGATTATGTTTGTAAACTGATCTTTTCCTATGAGCATATTAGATATATTGGATTCAGAGGTTTGCTTGATTAAGTAATCATGTAAACCTCTTATGCCAGTAGGGCATGGCAAAGGACAGACTTGAGGATTTTTGATATTGGAGTTTTTATATTGGAGTTTGATGCTAAAACCTTAAGCTGGAACCCAGGAAGCAAGCACACAGAGGAAAGAGAAGCAAGCCCCAGGAAGGGAGGAACCCAGGAAGCCTGAACCCTCACAGATGTCAGCAGCCATTTTGCTCCAACACATGAAAATAGACTTTTGTGAGGGAAGTAACTTATGCTTTATGGCCTGGTATCTGTAAGCTCCTACCCTCAAAAAATACCCTTTATAAAAACCAGCAAATTTCTGATATTTTCTATCAGCATCCTTTTGGCTGACTAATAGAGATATTAAGATATGTTATTGTAGCATAACCAAGCAAATTCTGACTATTCCCTTACCCTATCTTTTAAACCTCTTTCCCTGAAAAGTTTTTGAAAAATAAAATTTCTACATGTTACCTCCAGATTTTCACCATTTCTTTTTTTTTTTTAACCTACTGCAGTTTGGCATCTGTTACATACATAGCAGTAAAATCAGCCTACCAAGTTCACCAAAAACTGATTCTGGTTAAATTCATAGCTGCATCATGATTTTACTGAAAGTCTGAATTTTACTGAACTTAATGAAATTATCTCCTTCCTTAGATTCTGTGACAACATTGTGATTTCCTCCTATATTACCTCTTAGATCCCTTCCAATTTTTTTCCTTGCACTTCACATCTGTTAAAATTTAGTATTCACTGAGTGTTTAAAGCTCTTTCTTTTCTTTGTTCTTACTCTAAGCATATCCCTTAACTTCAATGGTTTTAATAATATAATCATTACTTATAATGCAATGTATGGAGGGCACCTAAATTTGCATCTCTTCAAGGTTACTTTTCTGAATTCTGGAAACTATGGTGGCTGTTTCCTAGGATTGCCATAACAAAGTACCACAAACTGGGTGGCTGAATACAAAAGAAATGCATTTTTATACCATTCTGGAAACTAAAAGCTTGAAATAAAACAGTAGTAAGTCCCATGTATGACAGTTTGAAGCTGATAGAACCCAGAAGATCATGCCCTTAGAGATAATCCATTCCTGTACATGTAAACCTATTGCAGGTGAGACTTTTGATTAAATTACTTCATTTAAGGGCCTTTGAGCAGATTGTGTTACCCAAAGTATGTCTTAGTTCTCTTACTGCAGCCCTTTATAACTGGGAGATACATACAGAAATGCAAAGAAAAACTCATAGAAGCTGAGAGAGGAAGTGCTGAGAGTCAGAAGCTAAAATCAATAGAATTCAGGGGAGAGTAAGCCACAGGAGCAGAGAGAAAGTTGTAGGCAGCCAGAAGCTGAAGGCAATGGAGTCTTGAAAGAAGGCAGAGACCAGAAGATGCCACCATTGAGCCCTGCCATCTGCCTGATCACTCACAGCTGCAGCTCAAGGAGAAAGCATCTCCAGATGATGCCTTGATTTGTATATTTTTCTCAGCTTTGGAACTATAAGCTTACAAATTAATAAATCCCTTTGTAAAAATCAACCATTTCTGGTATATTGTCTTGGCATCCTTTAGCAAACTAATATACCATACTTCCTCTGAAGTCTGTACACTTCTTTATGGCTTGCCAGCAATCCATGATGTTCTCTGGCTTGTGGCCTTACTAAATTTCTGTCTCTGTCACATGACTATTTTCTCTACCTGTGTCCAAATTTTCTCTTCCTATAAGGACAATAATAATATTGCATTAGGACCCAAACTGGCCTTGGCCTCATTTTAACTAATAACATCTTCAAAGATCCTATTTCCAAATAAGGTCACCTTTACATGACCAGGAGATAGGACTTGAAAATAAATTTTTTTTGTGTGATGAAAAGCAATCTGTAACAAATCTTACTATTTAAAGTTATCTGTCTTCCACCGGACACATCTACCTAATTACTAAGTCCTGCTTATACTAACTCTTTAATGTGACCAATCATCATATTTCTCTTTATTCCCATTACCAGTACTTTATTCTTGGCTCATTATTTCTCAGCTGATTTGCCAAACAGCTGCCTTACCTCTTACTCTCTTACCATCCAATTCATCTTCTGTGCTGTGGCCTAAGTGATCTTTCTAAATGTAAAACTTGGCACAAATCACTCTTCTTGAATTTCTTCAAAGGCTCCCTTTTTGCAAACGGGATGAAATCCATGCTTCCTACTGTATTTATAAAGGTCTTTCATGGCTTATTTCACTTCTCAAAAGTTTTCTTTGCATTTTCCTTTAACACGATGACTTTATACTGAAGTGTTTATATAATGGCCTAGAGTCATGCCTTCTCATCTTCTCACTTTTGCAAGTGCCGTTTCTTCTTCTTGGCATTATTTTTTTTGTTGTTGCCTTAATAATTTCCTTTTATTTTTCAAGTAACAAAATAGTTTTTCCTTCTTCCCATTCCCCATCATACTCTTTGAATATTCTTACTATCTCATTTATTCCACTGTGTTGTCATTAATGTTTTTTTGTCTCCCTTTCCCAATCTATTGTAAGTTCTTTGACTGTTAATATTCGTTTGTGTTCCTGATGTCTAGTGTACCCAAATGACTAATAACAAGCCCTGAACATTTGTTTCTTTATAAATAAATAGAATAGGACTCTTTGATGTGAAGACTTTCGCAGTGTCCAAATCTTCTCTATTTAAAGCTAAAAAATATGTATTCTTTTTTGAATTGATTAACAAGAACAATATTTATCTATTGTTGAATTTCGTTTACTGGAAGGATTGACATACAAAGTTTTGAAATAATTTGGTTGCCAGAATTCTATTGGAAAGGAAGATAAAAATATTTCTATATACATTATTCTTTTCTGCTTTTATTCTTTAATGGGTATGCCACAGAAATAACCTCACATACATTTCCCCTGGCAAGTCATTTCTTCTTAGCTCTCCCCAGCATGATCCCAAATGAGAGGCTTTTCATTATTCCCTGAAATCCTATTTTATCTTATTAGAATTATCTCTTTTCTTTCAAAAGTCACATCATTCTAGAGACATAAATTTGATGAAGCATCTCTATTTAAGAGGCCAGAGAAAAGCTTCTTAATAATTTTCTCTTACACTTCTGAAGAGCTTTTGGAAGAGCAATTCTGCTTTCCTTTCTATTTACCTCTCAGAAAGCTATGTGTGGCTTAACTGATAATATTTTGTGGTGATAAAAATATTTCCTGCAGTACATTTTATAGATGGATTATTAATGGATATAAATAATTTAGTTAAACTTTAAGTTACTAAAACTCTAGTAAATACTGTTCCTGGCAAACATAAATGGTCTTTAGAGTTTCAAATATGTATAGTATAATTACTGAACCACTCATTAAAAATACTCATTGTAGCTTATGCTATAGTAGATTGATTAATTAAACAAAATTCAATATTTATATGATCTAGAGCATAAAATAAATTGTAAATAATTCTTTCATAAGATTCTAAGATATAAATCATCTCTAATTACAAAATACTATCCTTTGATCTCAACATGTAATTCAAATAGAGTGACATCAAACTGACTTTGGAAGAGAGAGAGAATTATTTCCCAACAATTTTTAAAAATTTATAAAGTATGTATTCAAAAATCCATATTAAATTTCAGAAAGATTGCATAAAAACCTACAAAATGAAAGTTTTAAACAAGGATTTAAAGCCATTCACTTACTCCTTTATTATTGAACAAAATTTTGGGTTACTACTTTACCTTCTTTTAAATACTATTGCTTCAAATTTGTATAAAATATAGATTTTGTCTCTGCAATGCTCCCAACCTGGAAGAATTTTTGAAAAAACAGAGAAACACAAACATATAAGTGTGTGTTTCATGAGTGGAAACAAATAATATTATACATAGTCTGAACCAGAGTTCACACAGAGGGAAAAACAGTCTTTATTTGGAAAAATACTTTGATGAATGTGTGATTTCTTAGAGGCTCATGGCATTAGCTAGTTTCAAGGACATTTTTTTTTTTTTTGAAGGGGCATATGTGGTAGGGTGCTTTAGTTTCCTTGGCTGCTCAAGCAAATTTCATGCAAAGGAATGGCTTAGCAAATAGGAATTCAATGCTCACGATTTTGAGAACAGAGAAAAGACTAAATCAAGGATCATTAAGATAATGCTTTCTCCCTGAAGACTGTAGCATTCTGGGGCTTGCTATTAGTGATCCTTGGAATCTCTGTCACATAGCAATGCACATGGAGTCTTCTCCTGGCCTCTCAGTTCCTCTTCATGTTCCACTGAATTTCACTTTCTTCCTTTCTGTTGCTTTTTTCTCTGTGTATCTGAGTTTCATTCTACATATAAAAGACTCCAGAGGTAGGATTAAGACCCAGCCTGATGGATTGGCCACATGTTAACTGATGTAACCTCATCAAAAAGTCCTCCTTAAATGAATTCACACCCACAGGAATAGATTAAGTTTAAGAACATGTTTTTCTGGGGATACATAAAGCTCAAAATCACCATATAAGAGAACAAAAAGTTATAGAGCTTCTGCTGGCAACCTTGAAAGGATGGGGTGGAAGAGTAGAGAGGGAGCCAATGAAGAGATTTGAAAGGCAATATACTGCATTATGTGAAACCAGGAATCCCAAAAACTTCAGTGAATGGTATTAAACATTTGGCTACATTACTGTTGCTATGGAAAACATAGAAGGAACAGAATTCCATGTCATTGTTGACTAAAACTTGTGAGGATGCTGGTGCTTAAGAGGTAGATGGGACCAGAAAATCTTTACCCTCCTCAGATTGAGTAGAAATAGGACTTTTTTATGACATAAATATTGTTCTAGAGCTAAGGAATCAAGGATGTCCCCAGTGTCTTAATTACACACATAACACTAGGAAATATTGGATAATTGAAATGAACGTGCCATGTTAAATAATACTGAATTTAGGAAAAATGAAAGATTATTTCTCAATAATCTTTGGCTTTAGGCATAAGAAGTTTCTACTTGCTATGGGTCCCTAGTCTGCAAGAGCTATGAAGAGAGCCATTGTACCTTTAGCCCATAGTACAATGTCTAGCACATACTTGGATATTGCTAAATATTTGTATAAGAACACATAAATCATCCTAAAAGGATGGTTGGTGACATATAAGACAAAAGATTTCACAGATATCATTAAAATTTGATGGGATGGTGCTGTTGAAAAGTATGATAATAGAAATGTAGACATTTTCAAAATAGATTCATCATAGAGGAAATTGTACTCATCTAATAATTGGGGAGTAATGACCTTTATGGAAATCACCATAATAAATTGAATATATAATTACTTTAACAATAAAATGTATTAGGGTTTCATATATATTTTTGTATATGGCTTCATATATATTTTATTGTATATGGCTTCACTTTTTTTTTTTCACAATTGCAGTAATGGAGTGGAGCAGGAGCCGAATTTGGAGCAGATTCTATTTGGAACATTCTAAGGATTTTAGTTATATAAAAATTCATTGGATGAAAAAAGAGTATTTTAGTAGTCTCCACTTCAAAAATATAATTTAAAGTGTATTGTTGACATACTGTTCAGGACACAATAAGGCATTTTAAGCTTTGAGATCAGGGCAATGAGCAGGCAGTGTTAGGGACTCTGTAATGAATGGAGAAAACAGGACTTTTTTGTTACACTTTTGACAATGACTATATAATTAAAAATCCCTACACTGATAGCCTAGAATCATTTATATAAAAGGTAAGCAAGGTGGTGAGGTATGTAAATCATGTTTTCAGAGAAAAGATTGAAAAAACTGAAACTTGGAATTAAATACACACAAATACTAAAAGGGTGCATGAGAGTAGTCCCTACATTTTAGAGGATTTTTATGTGGATGATAGATTAATTCATTCACAAATATTTACTGAGTATGTATTATATGCCTAGGTCTGCTCTAAGATACATCAGTGAGCAAAGAAGAAAAAAAGTTCAATCATTTTGGAGCATACTGTCTAGAACTGAAAAGGCAGATATTTAAGGCTCAAGAAAGTAGATTTTTTCTTCCTAGCAACTTATTTCTCCTCAATGCTTAACCTTATTGCTAAAATAGTTAAAAGTTCTTTTCAGCAAGAACATATGAAACAGTCACCAGATGACTATCAAGTAGATGATGGAAGGGAATAGACAAAATAATCACTATAGTCCCTTTACCTTTTACTCCAAATGTTTTAAAATTATATTTTCTTTGCTATAAATGTCTTTTGAAGTGTGTCAGAGAAATGATTTTACTCATCAAGTCATCCATCCACCCATCCAAAAAGTTTATGGAAAATTCAAGGATACACGTTTTACTAGAAAAAACTTCAGGATGCTTTATTATCTCTAAAGAAAAAAGTGATAATTAGTTTCAAATAAACCAATACTCAATTTCTGAAGGCTACTTGTCATCATTGAGAAAAGCGAACTATGGATGAGCAGAGCTAATGTTTTCTTCTCTCTTTCTCTCTCTCTCTCTTTGTCAAAAGCCAAAAAAAAAAAAAAAATTAGAAAGGATTCTTTCTAAGTACAATCACTGATATAATAGACTTGTATATAGAAGAAGTTCTTTCTGAAGCATGTTTTATTTCTTCCCCTAAGCCCCAGATGTTAGCTGTTTTCACACCAAAATATTGTTAGTCATTAGTTTCTTGGAAAAACATTTTTTAAAAACTTTGAAAGCAGATGAGATGGAAGATGTATTCTTCAGAGCAAGTGAATAGAGTCATGTTTTCAGTAGAATATCAGGAGGAGAAATTCTTTGCCAGTAGCCCTTAAACAGATATTTTAAGTGCCTGGTGAAAAATTGGCAAAGAACATCTCAAAACTATAAAACTAACCTATGAGAAGATAGATATCAAAGATCCAAAACAACCTGAAAATGGCAAACATTTTAGGAAGCAAGAGTTCAGAGAAAAGCATTCAAGAGACTAATACTGACTTGCATTCACATATTTTATGCTTTTCTGTTAAAATGTACTCTACATATAAAAATGCATATATCATGTAGCATATAATTCTATGAATTTACCCAATGTGAATACAATTGTGCTACCACTACTCATGTAAAAGAAAATAGACCAGTTTCAGCATCCAAAAGTCTGGTTATTCCTCACTCTTCCTTAAAAGGTACTTAATATCCTGAATCTTAACAGAGATGATGAGTTGTGACTGATTTACCATTAAAAAAAATCAGAATTATACTCTTTGCATCTTTTTGTCTCTGGCTTCTTACTCTCAACACTATATCTGTGATTGCAATAGATTATTATTTTTTGCTGTTGAATAGAATTCCTTTTTATGAATATATTAAAATCTATCCATTCTTCAGTTTCTGGACATTTTAATTGTTTTCAATTTTAAGTTGATAGGAATAATACTGCTATAAGCACTATTTGTACTATGATGCTAATATAAGAATTTCAAATTCATAAGGAATGCTTATGATTAGTTTGTAGATGCTACAAACCACTTTAGAAATGGTTAAACCATTTGGAATTTGACCCTCCCAGCAGTGTAGTAGTTTACATCATCACCATCTTTAGGCGATGCCAGTCATTTTAGTTTTAGCCATTCTACTAAATGGGTATTTGTGTCTCGTTGTTTTTAGTTAGCATTTCTCTTATGACAAATAAGGTTGCTCAATATTTCATATGATTATTGACATCCACTGTGAAGTGCCTGTAGAAGGTTTTTGTTCACTTTTTTAATGGGTTATCTTCTTTATTTATAGATATTTTGGAATATTTTCTATGTTCTGGATACGAGTGCTTCATAGGTAATTGATATTACAAATATTCTCCGTCAATCCATGAACTGTTTTTTCACTCTCCTGATAGTGTCTTTTAATATATAAAAGTCTTGATTAAGGAATGTACTTATGCCAAAGTTAGGGATATATTCTTCCTTCATTGTTTTATCATCTATGTTGATGTCTACAATAAATATAGTATTGATTTTTACATGTGTCATGTGGATGTTTCAAGGATTATTATTATTTTTTCCATCTTGACAGTTCTCAATTTTCTTTCTGTTTCGTGAAATTTTGTTAATATATCTTGTTGGCGGCATAAAACTTTTATATATTTCCCCATTTTCCCCTAATATTTGGAAATATTTATGATTGTTCTAATTTCTTCTGTTATGTTGGAGTAATTCACTGGGCAAGCTAAATTATAAGTTACAGGTGTAATTTATTTAAGTAGCTGTAGGAGAATTCAGATTTTCTATTTAAAATTGTATCATTTTAAGAGGTTGTGATTTTCAAAACCTTTGTTCATTTCATCTAATGTACTAAATCTCTTTTTTAATGTTGAAAATATTCCTTTAGTATCTTTATAATATCGATAGAATCTGGATGTTTGGTTTCTGATTCTTGAGTGCTTTGCCATTTTTCTTTATCAACCAGTTGTGCAGTTTTTTAAAACTTAATCTTTTCAAAGAACTTTTAGTTATATTGATTTTCTTTTGCCTATTTCCAATTTCTTTCATATCTGTTCTTATTATTTCATTCTTTTTATAGTTCATTGAGATTGATACTTAGATTCTTGATTTTCCATCTTCTAAAATATGTATTTATGGTTATCAATTTACTTCTAACAGAGCTTTAACTTTATAACATAGATTTTGATAAAAGGCATTTTCATTATCATCTAATATTGGAAATTTCATCTTTTTTGTTCTGTCTTTCACTTATGAGTTATTTGAATTATTTTCAAACATTCTTGGAGTTTTCTAGTTCTTTTTTATTACAGGTTTCTATCTTAATTCATTTTGAGCAAAGAACAATTTCAAAATAATTTCAATCACTTGAAATTTAAAGACTTGTTTATGGCCCAAGAAGTATTAATTTTGAAAAATATCCATGTGTACTTATAAAGAATATAGGTAAAGTAGTCTGTGAATGTCAGCTGAAAAAAATTTGTTAATCATGCTGTTCAAAATTTCTAGTTCTTTATTGATGTTTTTGTCTGCTTTGCCATCATTTATTATGAAAATTGTGCTAAAATATCCATTTTTACTGTCATTTTGTCTACTTATCCTTTTCATGAAGCCACCTATTGGACAAACCATTGTATCATTGTAATATTCATCTTTATGAATAGCAATAAGCCATGCATTTAATTTTACTCTTCTGATATAAATATAGATATATCAGTGTTCTTTTGATTACCATGTTCATATTATACATTTTTGTATAACTTTACTTTCAAATTTTTTATGTCCTTATATTTCACTTGTGTCTATTGTAAGCAGCATACAGTTGACCTTTTGATTTTGTATACAGTCTGGCAATCTTTGTTTGTGATTTGTACTATTTAGTTTACTTTAAGATTTAACTACCAATATCATTTGAAGCAAATCTACTTTCTTACCAAACTTTCTACCTGCTTCTTCATTGCTTTGCTCCTTTTTCCTTTGCTTGTTCTATTGGCTCTTAAATTACGCATTCCTATATTTTAGTGATTACTCTGGATATTACAAAACATTTCCTTTGACTAATTACTTCTTTTTCTGACACACACAGATCATATAACATAAAATACCCTATACACCTTATTTATTCCTGTTTTAATATTTATTATTGGTATGTATTTTAATTTTAAATATCTTCAAACCCTACAAAACATTATTCTAATTGTATTATAATTATTGATTCAGACTGTCAATATTCATTGAAATTCATCCAAATAATTGACTATTCCATTGCTCTTCATCCCCTTTAGGGTATGTTTTATTTCCACCTGAGATCATTTTCCTTCTACAGAAATCCCCTCAACCTCACATTTTGTATCTTTCTTTCATTGGCAATAGATGTAGTGAGCTTTTGTCTTGTCTGAAAGTTAAATATTATAATCTTATTTTTAAGAATATTTTGTTGGGTATAGAACTCTGGATTAGCAGTTATTTTCTTTACACACTCAAAAATGTCAAAACATTGTCATATGGCTTCTATGATATCTGTTGAGAAATAAACTGACAATCTTCTTGTTCTCATTTGAAGGAAATATGTTTTTAAATTTTTGTGTACATGCGTCCTTGAGTTTTGGTGATTTTTCTGTGATTTTCCAGTTTGCTGTTTCTTTTATATCTAGTGGAGGAGAATTTCTGGAAGTTACAGAGTATTTTCTAATCTGTTTATTCTTATCCTTCACATTTCATAATGATAGCCAACAATGATGAAACCTGTACCATGTACCAGGTTTGAAGTAAAGCACTTTATTTGAATTTTCTCATAAGATTAACTCACAACAACCCTATGAAGCTGCTATTTTAATAATCTGATTTTGTACAAGAAGAACTTTTCTATTATTCGAGAAAACTTAAGTAATTAGGCTAAGGTCAAACATCTAGTTTATATATAGAACAAGGTCTTAACTACTATGTGTAAAATATATTTGGGAAAAATAATTAGTACTTTTAGCTTCATTAAAATAATACTTGAAGTGTGCGGCAAATTGGGAGAAGGCTTTGCCACCATAAACATGGTGTTCTGATGTTGGTTCTGACACAGCCTCCAAGGATTTGTTCAAGATGAAAACTTAAGCCCGTAAACCTTATTTTTAAATAACGTTGTTGGATAAGACAATCTTTATGGATCCCTCTGGTTAGAAAATTACATGAAAAATAATATTATTTTAAGCAAACTTCCTTTTTCTATCAAAAGGCTGTGGCCTGGACAGAATTTAGAATGAGCATACACTGAATCATGTTCTGGAGATGTGAGAAAAGGACTGCTGTGAACATTATCTTATTAAAAATGCCCTCTCTCGATCTTTGCACATTATTGTTGGTTTTCTCAGAAATCTGTCTGGCTTTTTATTTTTCGTTAGAAATGAGGTACTTAAAATTGGATGCAGTTTTTGCTGTGCAATACAGCTAAATTGTATAGTGAGATTCTATTATCTTGGATCTTCATGATGTGAGGCTCTGGATACATAATCCAAAATCCTTAAAGTTTTTCATAGCACCTTAGAAAATGTATGCATGATTCTATGCACTTTGACAATCAAACATTCTTTAAGATGTCCTTTTTATAAAATATTTTATGTTTATTTACTTATCTCCAAGTGAATTACTATGTTAAATACATTTTGCATTTTGGGATTATCTATCTTGCCAGTTCTATGAAAATGTCCACATCATTTTTCAACATTTTCAGCAACAATTATATTAGTATTATTTATATATTTGTAATTTTGCATTATTATTTTTTAAAACAAATCAAGTTGTCTTGACATGTCACTGAGCAATTCTTATGTCTGCTAAACACTGCTTTTGGGGTAGAAATACAGTATTTTTGTTCATATTGTGAAATGCAACGGTGGTAAAAATCAACTTGGCATAGCAATAGTTCTCCTTAGAGCAAATGGCTGGTTGTGCTGACATGCTTCTAGAGCTCAACGATGTCTTTAATTTTCTTGTACAAACTGCTAAATAAAAACAATAAGCAGCTTGAAATTATGTATGCATGATTGTCAAGTGAAAGGAAAATAATTCATTTTGCCAAGAAAAAGTGCAGAAATAATATATTTTTATTTGATAGTATGCATGACGAAGTTTAAAAGCCCAAAGACTTTTTTGACTACTTTCCAGCTCTCTCTAACAACCTTTGATATTTTGGAAATGAATATATATTCCATTTAGACTTGGAACACATACAATGAAAATGCGTTGAATGTTTTAATTTATATCATAATTAAACATTTTAATAATTAATATCTTAGTCATAAGATTTTGAAAACTTTTATTTAGATAACATTTTAAATAAGAGATAACTAATGAAACTTAATTCCTTATTTCAGGTTTTCTAATTGGACTAATAAAAGAAGTATGTATCTATGCATAAATGTTAGATGTAGGGAAAAGTAATTTTTGGTAATATAGTATTAAAACATGTTCCTCAATTTGAGGAAGCAATAAGTAGGTTTCCAAGTGATGCAAGCACATGGACATTGAAAGAGTAAATGGACACCCATCCTATTTTTTAAATTATTCTAGAAATAATATATGCTGTCTGGAGCCTTATTTCACCAGAAACATAAGCACTCTGTATTTCAGTACCCACCGGCATAACCACAGAACATGAGGGATCTGGCCATTTAAATCCAATGCCAGGAAAGCGGACTTGGCCCAATGGATAGGGTGTCCGCCTCCCACATGGGAGGTCCATGGTTCAAATCCGGGGTCCCCTTGACCTGTGTGGAGCTGACCCATGTGCAGTGTCCCCTTGACCTGTGTGGAGCTGGCCCATGTGCAGTGCTGATGTGGGCAGGGAGTGCCCCACGCACAGGGAGTGAGCCCTGTAAGGAGAGCCGCCCAGCGTGAAAGAAAGTGCAGCCTGCCCAAGAATGGTGCAGCACACACGGAGAGCTGATATAGCAAGATGATGCAACAAAAAGAAACACAGATTCCAGGTGCCACTGATAAGGACAGAAATGGTCCCAGAAGAACACATAGTGAATGGACACAGAGAGCAGACAACTCGGGGGGGGGGGGGGGGGGGTTGGGGAGATAAATAAATAAATAAATCTTAAAAAAAAAAAAATCCAATGCCAGGGATAATAGTAAAAATATCTTAAAATGAGTGGCAAGTCTGGTTCTGGAATGCCACAGTTCCTAAATTAGGAATCCTAGAGGAAATTTTTTTCCAGAGTTAGTTAAATAACAGCTTGTAAAATAGACACTAAAGTGAAGGAGATATGATTATATTAGCTCAATTATTTAACAATGGTTTTGTTTTCCTCCATAGATTGATCGTGATTAGCTAGAATCCTTGCTCTGAGTATTCTGTAAACCAATTAGATTGTGATTTTATAAGGAAATAATTCTGTGGAAAATTCCACTGCCTGACAACATTGGACCTGAACATAACCTGTATTTTCTAAGTGATTATTATTTATTAAACCAGAAAAAGTTTTAGAAAAACAAAGAGCAGTAATTTTGCTTTTGTTTAGTTGAACAAAATGATAAATAATATAAATACTTATAATATTAAAGCCATGTTTGTCCAGGACTAAAATTAATAAAATAATAACTTAATGATACAAGTATTTCATAAAATATTTTCATATCAATACTAGTGTGAGACAATTACTAATTATCTAAATTTGAGAGATAAAGAGAATATTTCTTTGGTTAGATATGTCTAGAGAAACCTCTTGTTTTTTAAAAATTTTACAATGATCCTGATTCATATGGGAAATTAAACTAATTTCAATATATCCATCAATATGCAAAATTAATTTTCTTCTGCTGTTTTTAATGTAAGCATGCAGAGTTGAACATTCATTTTAACTTTAAGAAGTTAACAACAACAATGTACTAAGAAAATTAAGCATGAGATAAAGTTGCATGTGCAACATTTGCAACAGGTAAAAATATATTCCACTTCTATTTGTTGACCAGTGGATACTGGTGACTGAAGAACTGAAAGGAAAATTAAACATTATTTTCTATTTCCTAGTAGCATACTTCTCTCACAAATATAAATATAATCTTTAATTTTGAGTCATATGTTGTCCAAGGCACAAGAATTAGTAAATAAATACTTAATGAGTATATTAGGTACTGGGGCATAAAGTTGAATAGAGAATGCATAATCTGTTGCTTGAAGGTACGTAAAAATTACTCACACAGATGCACATTAAATATTTGCAAATAATTTATTATATTCAAGGGTCTAAGAAAGAAAGAAACACTGGGAGCCATTTAAGAATTTACCAGGTCTAGTATGTCAAGGCAATTGTCTTTTAGGAAGTGACACATTAGCTGAAACTGAGAGATATGTAGGAGCTAGTAAAATTTTTAAAATGGAAATGCTTTCAGGTTAAATAGTATCTCTCGAGGCAGTGACCCATGAGGAACTAAGAAGAGGCTACCATGGCTAAAAGAGAGGGAACAAATGGGAATGTATAGCAAATTGAGAGGAGTGATGCAGGTAGGAGTGCATTGAGCATAATCATGTTAGTCACGTTCAGAATTTGTTTCAATTTTTAAATGAAATGAAAATTATTAAAAATTTCTAAGTAAGGAAAATGACTTGATTCATTTTGTTTGTCTAAGTAAGGAAAATGACTTGATTCATTTTTGTTGTTAAAAGTACATTGATAGTGTGTTCATGAGGGACTAAAAGGAGGACAAATAAGGCATTGTTGGAATAATTCAAATACCTCACATGTAACTGGGACGGTGGTATTGAAAATGACCTGAGAGCTATGAAAAGTGACAGTACCTGGCATTTTATTAACTGGGTGGTGGTCAGGATGACTCCTTGGTTTTATGAACTGAATCTCAGTATGTGATAATGCATTTACATAGGTAAAGAAAACTAAAAAAAAGGAAAAGTTTGGGGATAAAGTTCTTAAGTACAATTCGAAGAGACTTAGACAAATCCAAATGTCTGTAATAGAAGAGAGTTCTGAAGTGGAAATATATAAGACTGAGGATCAATAGCATTGATTTTAGGATATAGGAACCACATTAAATGGAGGAGATTATTTAGGAAAAAAATGTAAAGTATTAGGAATAAAATGAGCCATAGCAGAGCCCTATTGAAAATAAAACATAAAGTTTGAGAGTAGAAGACAAAACTGAAAAGAAAACAAAGGAGAAAAACCAGGATATTAAAGAAAGTGTTGATTAAGTGACCTGATGGGATTGGCTTAAGTCTCCCTACTACTCATGGCTTACTTGACTATTTGACTAGCTTTGGTCAATGGAATAAGAGTAGACATAATGCATGCCCTTTTGAACAAATGATTTAAGGACAAGTTGTGGTTGGCATTTCCATTGTCTTTATTACTTATGTCACAAGAACAGTGTATTCCAAAAAAGGCACTTTCTTTAGCCTGGGTAGTGGAATAAGCAACGCAGATATAAGACTTCTGTTTATCTGTAATTACCAACGTATGATGTGAGTGAGAATAAAATGGTTATTCTTTGAAGACCCTGAAATTTGTTGTAGTTTGTTACTGTAACAAAGTTGAGTAACACAGGTGGTTCCTTAAAAAAAATAATTGAAGCAACTTAAAATTGGTGGCAGGCAACTAATCTGTTTTAGGAGGGTAGAAGAATGTTCACTCAAGTTAGGCAGTTCTAAAAATTTGTTAGACCCTTGTCTATATAACTAGGAAATGCAAACCAAAATCAACTTTTTTGCTTTAGAAGAAAATATAGTGAAACAGAATATTACTATTATACCTATATATTAATATTTAATATATTATTTTAATATTACTAATGGATAATATTACTATTATCCAAATACATATATATATATTTGTTGTATTTGACAAGGTACGTGGAAAGCAAATTATATACCTGATGAAACTTTGACTTTAGGAGAAGAGATAGAGATACAGAATGTGCTGAACAGACATCAGTTGCAATTAGTCACATTTGACAAATTACTACAATGGCATACGACACAGGAAAGTTTTGCAAGCCAGTTTTCAAAGAAAAGAAAAGGGAAAAATAGGATCCAGAAACTCTGGGATTTGCAAGACTGAAGGGTGAAACAGATTTTCACTTTTTACCAATAAAAATAAAATTGAAAAATATCTTAAGCAACAGAGACTGAATAAGATACAATATTAGGGCAAAGACCCAATCAAAGAAAAGGCCATCTCTCCATTGCTAAAATCTTTGAGTGGATAAATATAGTGTCCATTAAATGCCTTCAATTGGACAAAATCATACAGGAAGCAGAGACTAAGAGCCTGGATGTAAAGAGGTTGTTATTGGGAATTGGATAATGGACTCCATCAAGAACATGTTCAAGAACGACGTATGTGAACCCATTTGTAAAAAGTATCAGATTTAAGAGGTGGATTCATTCGTGAATAAGACCTTTGAAGATCCTATTTAGGTGTGACCCAACAGAATCAGGGTGGGTCTTAATCTATATTACTGGACACCTTATACACAGAGAAAATCCAGATCTGGTCAGTCAGAGACACCCGTGGTAAGAAGCCAGTATCAGTGGAAACTGGAAGAGCAGACACAGGACAGAGAGATGGTCATGTCCTGAGAGAGAGATGCAAGCCAAGGAACACCAGGGACTGCAGCAAGCCAGCACCATGCCACTGCAGGCATCAGGAAGAATGGACGGTCTCACCAATGTCTCGATTTTGGATTTCTAGCCTCCAAACTGTGAGACAATAAATACTTGTTCAAGTTAATGCTTTGTGTGGTGTTTGCCATAGAAGCTCCGGAAAACTAAGCCATTTGTGAACTAATTTTTGTTGTTGTTGTAGATATGAAGAAATCTGCATTAAAGCACGTGGGAAATCAATACCATAAATGAACAATAACAAAAACCAAAATAAAATAGGAAGCTGAACTTAATAAAGGTAAATGACAGTTAATGTGAACAAAAGAGTAAATACTAGATCGTATGCCTAAATTCAAGACTGTGTTTTCAAAAGACTAATAAAATTCATTAAAGAAGGAGAAAGTGAACTTATATATTAATGGAAAGAGAAAGAAATAGCCAACAATATAGAAACTATTAAAGCATTACAAAAATCACAAATTTAACTTTGTAGATGCATTTGAGAAACATCAAAGAAATGGATGGTTTCTAACAAACAAAATTTACTAAAATTAATCTAGAACAAGGAATATTTGAAAAGATCCCCTAACAATGTAAGAAATAGATATACTATGGAAAAAAGATCTGGATCAAATAGATTTCAGCTAACCATTAGATAACTCAATTCCAATTTTATTTCAATTATTCTGAGGAATAAAAAAGAAAATATAATCCTTAGTTTATTTTATGAACCTTGATTGACTTAAATTTCTAATTCCATTAAGAGAGGAGAGAGAAAGAAAGAGAAAGCCAGCAAAAGAGAGGGAAAGAGAAGTGAGGGACAGAAAAATTCTTTATGAATTGCAAAAATAGCTCCTAAATAAGTTATATTAACAAATATAATCAAGTAAGTAATGCATTATGATTTATTGAAGGTAGTCCACTAATTTCAATAGATGTTATGTTTATTTTATAAGTGCTAACATGGTTTCTAAAAAAAAAAGCCTTTTGGGATATAGTGTTTTTGCCTTGTATACTTTCCTTTTTCCAGTATTGTATCTTGTCTGCTTATTATTCAAAATTCAATGGGGCCTACTCCTTTTTGATAAATGGTATGAAGATAGTAAAGTTGCTTAAATTATGGTACCTTGCTCCAAACACCCTTTGACAATGTATCTTATTTATTCTGTTCAGGGTAAAACGTTTCTGAATCTTTGCTGTTTGATAGGCTGTGTGGTTTGTAGCATAGTCAATTAGATTTCAAGTTTCCTGTGGTGATATTTAATAATCATTGCCCTTTTCTTTCTGTAATCTGTTTTATAACTGCCTATCTCTCTCAATAGAATATAGGATTGTAATATGTGTCAGAATGGTTTTCGTTCAACTCCACCTTCTAGGCATTGTACAGAGCCAAACTGGGTTATTCTAAAGATACTTTCAATTTATTCCTTGAAAGAAATGTTCCTAGATATTATCACCCTAATCTCTTGGCAACTGCATAGCCCTTTCAGAATTGTGATATTTAGCTTTTGGGAAATCTACATTTTGTTCAATTTCTGAGGAGCAGTGCTAATTGGGAGCTTGGACACAGTCAAAGATTAGATGAGTGGACAAGAATTTTGAGACAAGGAACATGACACAAAATGTTAAAGCAATTAAAAACAGAATTTAATAAAACCAGATGCTCTATATATACTTTATTAAAACAACAAATGGAAAATAGAGAGAAAAATGAGTAACAGAAGATATTTTCCGAGAGCTAAAAACAAGACATTTATTTGCAGATAGCCTGTCCTCTTTGTGTGGACAGTAGGGATGGTGTTGTGTGGTTAGATTCATAAAAATAAAACCAAATGCACACATCTAGATAGATATTTTGAAATAGCAGGATTCCTAGGATAAAGAGGAACATAAAAATATTTTCCAGTAAAGAATCAAGTTATCCCGAGTATGAAGAGATTTACCTGGGAAAGACAGTTATTTTTTCTGATCAAAAGACTAGCATGATATTTTTAAATGTGGCAGAAATCATTATGAACCTGTAATTATATACCCAGCCAAACTATCAATTAAAAAATAAATATAAAATTAATCAAAGTTGGTTTTGAAAGACTCTGAAAATTCGTAACCACAAAGTCTTTTATAAAATACATTACTTATGCAAGTGCAGCAGAAAATCGAGAACTCCATTCACATGCTCCCACAATTTGAACTATTTTTTCATACAGCTTATTTTTATACATATTACATACCTCAGAAGACCTTATTCTTGTTTTAAACTGTCAATGTTCTTTTACCTTTATCCACAAATTCATTTTGTAGTGCTTCTCATTCCTTACTAATCACATTTCCTGTGCCTTCACATTTCAAGTAATTTTTAAAAATTACATGCAGGTTATTGTGTATAAAACAACGGTAGAGATACAGATACTAGTGTCTTTCACCAAAAAGAGTTATCCTCTCCTTTGTTATTGTTCTGCATAATATTGCAATGATAGATACAAACCATTATATATTTTTTCAAAACCTATAAAATTGTATGGTACAAAGTAGTATAAAATTGTATGCTGCAAGGTCATAAGGTAAACTATAGGTCTTGGTTAGTAGCAATGGAGTATATGGGAACCCATTGTACTTTTTCTGTAAGGTTAACAGCAATACTATAATATTCTTGCATCAATGCCAAAGCTGTACTGTGTTGATAATGGAGGTGTGCCAAATGTACGCTATGGATCATGATTTGTGGTAATCGTCTGATGATATTGTCTCATAATCTGTAACAAATGTTCCACCAGGGTGTGGAGTTGTATGAGAAATGTACACATCTGTATGATTGTTTTACAAGTTCACAATATCTGTAACAAAAATACACTTAAAAAAATAGAATAGGTTGGGGGAAAAATACACCAAATGTAAGGTAAGGACTGTAGTTGGTAGTAATATTTTGACAATGCTCTTGCATAATTTGTAACAAATGGTTCACAACAATGCAAAGAGTTGGTGGAGGGGTGAGGTATGAGACCCATGTGTGGTCATATGTTTATTTTGTAAGTTCACAATCTTTATTATACACTTATTGTTTATGTGTGTTCATGTACGAATGATACACTTAAATAAAAAATTTAAAAAATTTTGAAAAGTTTATTATATGAAAAAGATTTAAAAAAGAGCCTTTCCCTCCTTTGTTAGCCAGAATAAGAAGAATAGGGATTAATCTTACCAATTCATTCAACTAGGTTAGGGTGCAATTTAAGTAACACTCAATCTGCCTCTGGTTAATGTGCCAGCAGTGTGGCCTTGCCATGATTTTGACTGAGAATATAGTAGGTTTCTACCTCCTTAATCTTAGAAGTCTATGGGCAAATTCAGTTTCCCCTTGAAGATGTTTTGATCTTCACTCTTTAGCTTCCTTCCATCCCATAGTTTCAATTATCTGGCAAATGTCTTGAGAGCAGGTTGACTAACTTGAGACAAGCTCCTTAACTCTATTAGAACTTCATTTCATAAGTGTCATAACACTGTGGAAATTTTGCCCTTTAGAAGCTGTCATCCCAGAGCCCCAACCTCCATTGTAACTCAAAAAATCAGTTAATATTTATGGATAAACAGCTTTGTTTTGGGGCCTCTTCTGATTTCCAACCCATCACACAACAATTTACCCACACTCAACTACAAAAGCCTCTGCTGGTGTGTATTACCCACATAATCTCTTTCTGGGTCAAACCAGATACCCAACCTTCTTAATGAAATTAGCATCTGGATACAAAAGTAAATGTCTGATTATTTTCTTCTCACCATGGAAGAGTTTTTATCCACTTTGGAATTTTAGTTTATTGTACTCTTCTTGCTTTCATAGCTACCCCATGCTTTCAAAAATACAGTTTTCCTAGGTGTGGCAGAGGGAGCATTGGTCTACTGTGATCAACTACATTGTACCCAGAAGCAGAAGTCCTCTCTTAGTTGTGTTAATAAGAATGTTTATTTTTCAATTGTCATGGAAAAACATTTTCCTTTGTATTGATCCACAAACTTTATTTTGAAATTTGGTCTGATCATTTTTTGGCTGTTATGGTCAAAACTGGAACCAGATAAATGGAATAAATGATGCCTATCACATGAAAGTGATTGGGAAAACTTTTTCCTATATTGAACACAGTTTGCCACATTTGGTGCACATACATTTCCTTCAAAAAGCATTTAAATTCAAACATTTTTACTCTCAAAGTTAAATGTCAACAGTACTTGGAACAATTATAACAATTATTTCTATGTTGTTAGAAAACTCTCTGCCCTTTGTACAAGCAGACAAACTCAAACATAATTCTATAGTATTTTGATACAGAAAAGATGTAGAATTAACTTAAATTCTGTGGTTTCTGGAATGTAAATATTTGTTAAACTTTACGTATCTAATGAGACGTAATGACTAGAATAGCTGAGTATTTTGTTAAGCTATGTCAACAAGTTCCCATTCTTTTAAGGTTCCTTGTGAAATTGCTGATTGAGACTTCTTAATTCTAGCTAAGAATGCTCAAAAAAATATAGGGCTTTACATTATATTTCCCACAGTATCAAAAGGGCAAAGAATTGTCCTGATTTTCCTAGGATTGAATGGAGCTTTGGAACAAGAGACTTTCAGTTTTAAAACCAAGAAACTCCCCAGTAAACCAGGAGAAGTTGGTCAACCTATCAAATAACTAAACAATTTAACTCTCCAATAATGAGTGATACATAGAAAATAAATTATGTTCATGATGTTTAGGGTTTATTTAACATTTAAAATAATTATAGCTCAATAACACTAATCATTAATTATTAAACAAAGTGAGGAGAGCAAAAGTACACAATAAAGATAAAACTATTATATAAGAATTACAGTCACACCACAAATCAAAATTATATAGTAGATTGAATATTGAATTTGGAATCAAAAGCTCTGCTTTTAAATTCCAGTTTTGCAACTCACTGTGTGGCTTTTGGTGAGCTCATAAACCTCTCCGAACCATATTTCTAATCTGTAGAAGAAGGAAAATGGTATTTATCCAATCTACCTATTTAGATTGTTGAGAAGATTAAGTAAGACAATATATGAAGGCAGCTTGAAAACTTTGGAGTGCTGCACTGTGTCCACAGATTGACATATTTAAAATCATAGACAATCATCCAAAATTACTTGGTCACTAATTCATGCCATCATTGATAACATGTGACAACATTTAGAAGATGACTTATTGACATCTCTGGTATTATCGCTTCAAAAGTGGCTGAGTTTTTGCCACTTTAGCCAAGCAAAAGATAAACATTTCATTAAGATCACACCTCTAGCACAAAATTTCATGTCCCTTTATTTTTTGTTGTTCTTCATTTTAAAAATTGAAAGCCAGATTTGTCATTCCTACCTTTTTGGCCATAAATTGAATATATTCTAAATTCCCAGATGGAGTATTTACTTACTTATCATAATGTAAGTATATACATATATTCACAGTGTAGTGTGCCACAAAGGAATGGTATTTTATCAGACATTTAACAGAATGCTTGGGTATCTAAGACTGCTTGAGAGAGTAATAGATGCTTGAATTGACTTGTACATAAAATAGAAACCTAGCAGACAAGTCAGGAAGGCAAGCATTGCAAGTCAAAGTCACAACAACTGCATGTGCCAAGGCAACAGAGAAAGTACATGAAACAATCAGGAAATCAGTTACTCAGGTAAAATGGAATATGGAGTGAGTATACTAGTATGACAGGACAAGAGATAGGATAGTTGGAATAGGTTAGATTATATAAACTAATCTGGGTTGGGATAATTGTAACCCCAATGATCAACACACATTTTTTTTTTTTTATTACATACTGGGCAGTCCCTGCTAGATGCCAACTGAATTTCCATTTTCTTATTCTTCTTTAGAGATAGAACCTCCCACTTGTATGTGAGTCTGCAAGGAGTTGGTTTTTCACCAGGATAAGAACCCATGAAATACTCTTTAATCTGTGCCTTCCCGAAATGATAAAATGCAAGGAGATAGACTCTTTACAGATGTCATCGCATTGAGGTAAATGGAAAAATACAGCCTTAGTTCCTACTGGCTAGAATTTCACCCTTATTGCTATGGTATTAAACAGCTAAACAGCAACAACAAAAGTAATTAAATCAGCTATCGAAAACCCCTGGAACTCAGAGCTACAGATTATTGTTTGCTCTCTTAAGAGTCTGGGCTCTGGACTCAGACAACCCCATATAGGAATTCATATATTAAACGTATGAATTAGTAAAATATATCTTAATATCTCTAAGAATCAATTTCTTTCATCTACAATGGGGATTTTAAATACATATACTTAGGAATATTATGAGGATTAAATGAGATAATCTGTAAAGTTGGTAGCTCTGTATGTGGTGCATAGTTATCATTCAATTCAAAACTAGTTACTATTAATATTATGGTTTTTTTACCATTATCATTACTGTCACTATCATCATTATTGTCTTACATTAGGAGAGAACACAACAAATTCAAATGGAAATGGTTTCTTGTATAGATTTTCTTTTCTGAATGCTTTACATCTTGTCAAATCTTAATTATCCACAGCAAGAATTTGGCTACAATTATCCATTTTAGTCTGATTTTAATTTCTGGGAGAGCTTCTTCTATGCATTTCTGAGGCCTCTGTCTGCCAGTACCATTTATTGCATATTTAGGAAATGTAAAATGATTTTAATAGTAAATGGAGGTAAATAAAATGGTGGTAACTAATGCAAAAATTTTCATGATGCATTTTAAAAACTATCATCATTGGCATTTTGAATAACTGATTTTTATTGTTTTTATTTTTATATCCATGGTATGCATAATCAAGAGTGTGCTGTATTAAAAAGTATATGTGATTTACAGATTTGTTTTGAATATTAATTAAATAAAAGACATGTGAAGGTTTAATACACAGTCTTAATTTACCAGAACCGCTGCTTCCTAGAATATGATTCAAACATCTCCTTTTAGAAAATTTCTAATTTTCATGAATAATCATGTTAGTACCAGACTGATAGAATTCAGCTTTGAGAATATGTTCTGGTGAAAATACAAAGCATACCTGCTAATTTCTTTAAATTTGTGTTGAAAATACTTGTACCTTTTTAACTGATAATGTTTTTGCAAGACATACTCATATAAGTTTTTATCTGAAACTGCAAGGTCTATAGAAAATTAGAGCATGTGAAAGAACATCTATTTTAGGGGTGGGTTTGTGCAAATGAGAGTTTTCAGAAGAGTGGAGGCCACAAATTAATTATCTTCAAGAAAATTCTCATATATACATTTTGAATATTCCTAAACTAACATCTAATGGTGGTGTTTTGTTACTGCTGTTCTTATAAAGAAGGTTTTCTTTATTTAAGTGAAAACAAGAGTTTCCTCCCTTAGAAATAGGACAACAACGTGGTTAGATGTTTCACACTATGAAAAAAAAAAGGCTTGCTTTTTCTCTAGTTGTTTTAAAAGGAACATAAACTACTACCAGGAATTCTAAGTTAGACCTGTAGAGATGGCGGTGGGGGACAGGGGAACTAGGGACAAGGAAGAAAATAAGGTCAGGATGATTAGTAGAAAGGAGTCAGAAATGAGAATTTCAGGAGAGACCATAATTTTGCAGTCATTGAGATAATGACATGAGGAGCACGGGTTTTGGAATGGTGCTCAATTTTCATCTTGTCTGCCAACTTAGATTGACAGAGGGTTTCATGGAGGAAGATTGAGTTACAGAGTCAACTCAATATTTGTAAAGATGATGATAAGGGCATGTCTTGATAACAATAATTAATTGTGTCATGATTTTTAAATTTAGATTAGTTCCATAAAAATAATGATGTGTCTGTGGAAACCTGCAAAATGCTGGCATGACAAACCAAAGTAATACCAATCAGCCTTTAACGAAATGAAAAGCAAATTAATCACTGTATATAAGAGTCTTCCCTACTAGACCAGAGGAAAAGGTTTTCCGATTTTGATACTTTATTATTCTAGTAATTCTTTTTCTATATGTTTCAGATATTTAAAACTCGACAATGAGAATGTGTTGACTCTAACGAATTACAGGACTTAAATTATTAAAAAAAAAGATATCAATATACAAAAGTACTTGAAGAATCAAAGAAGAAAGAACAATTAAAAACCAAAACAGAAAACAAACAACCAACATCAAAGACATATTTGGTTACTGTCCAAGTTACTAAGGCTGAGGAAAACTTCCATATTTTGAAAAAAACACACTATTTCTCAGCATTTTTGCTTATCATACCATTAATGTATCTAGAAAATATTTTAGCTTCTAAATTGTTTTCATAAAGATTTCACTCTATAAATAATAAAATAATCAAAACATATGCCAATGATCTCCTTTATAGGAAGAGAGTTGGTTACTACTTTCTTTGTAATGATTAGGTTTCTCCAAACAAGTTCAAAATTCAAGCATAGTAGTAGTCTTGTACCCATGATTCTTTGCATGCTGAGACACATTTCGTTCCTTCTCATCTTTCTTGAAATAAGAACAGAATTATTCTTCATTTTATACACAAGTTGTTTTGTACCTAGTTTTTAGAGTTTTTTCCAAATACTACAAGTGGCAAAAGGCTGACCTGGCAGATTGAGGTTTATCTTCCAATCCCTTTCTTTTAAAAGTTTCATAAAAAAATTCCTTTTGCTTCATAGAGGTAGGATTTTCATGTCTTATTTTCTTTAAGTTCTAAAATGGTCAAAGAATCTGCACTGCAATATTTTTTATTTTTGGTTTGAGGAAATACCTTTTATTTCTTCTAAAACACTCAAACTCAGGCTGCCATTTAGAAATGTGGGCTTAAAATGTCTACTTAACTTAAACGATTGCTCTTATATAAATCACTCACTTTCCCATGTCAGGGAGCAATTTTATGAGTAAAGCTCAATTATCATGGCTGGAAATCACTTTATGATCAAAATAAAACTGAACAATATTCAATTATCCATGATTTTATAAAAAATTTACTCTGAACACTTGTGTGTATAAGTATGTGTGAGCACCCATAGTTAAGTTAGAAACAACACTAAAATAGAAAATATTTTCAATTATTTTATCTAAAAAGGCTCATATCCAGAATATTTAAAATGAACTGATCAAATTAATAAGAAAAAGGCATCCATTCCTCACCACTGCCTCCAAAATAGTCAACAGAAGTTGACAAGACAAAATGTCAAATAAACATTTTTAGGCAATGCAAATTAAACCACATTCACCACGGCTAAATTAAGGAAAGTTGACAATATTGGGTATTGGCAGGTTGTAGAGAATTATGACACTATTCACTATTTTGTGCATGTAAAATGGTAAAATGATTTTGGATAGCCATTTTCTTATACCTGCTTTGCTGAATATATGCATACCCTGTCACCCTGCAGTATCACTCCAAGGTACAACCCAACATAAATCCATGCATATAAAGATGAAATGCATGCATAAAAATATACATAGCAGCAGGTTTAGTAATAGCTAATAACTTGAAATAACCCAAATGCTCATCAACATTAGAAGGTGTGGATACTTTGTGATGCATTCATATAAAATAATAATATTCAACAATGAAAATAAATGAACTACTACTATACTCACAACATAGCTGAAATTCACAAATAAAATATTGAGTAAAAAGAAGGCAGATATAAAATAACATATACTTTGTGATTACTTTTCTATAATGATCAAAACATTCTGGCATTAGAATTAAAATAGCCCAGGGGAGAAGATGGAGAAGGGGATGTGGCATGTCCAGACTTCAGAAATGCTTCTTTTCTCTTTTAATCTGGTGGTAGTTACTCATGCATTCTTTTTATGAGAGGTCATTGAGTTATCATCTATGAATTGCACACTTTTTTATGTACTTGCTATCCTTTTAGTTACCAGGGATCAAGGAATATCTTTCTTAAGATATACTGCTTGTTTGTATATGCTCTCACACACTTATATCTCAAAAATTAGCTTGAAGGTCCCCTTCTCCCACTAAAGGGGAGTGTTTCAGAATTTGGTAATAAAGAGAAATGTTGCTAGTGAAAGCAAAATATTATACCTATTTCACACACATTTACTTTTACCAGTTTATCTGAACTATCACAGATGAAAATTGATGTGCTAAAATATTTGAGCTCTCCACATTCAGCATTAGGAGGTGACACATTCAAGAGTAGGGATGAGGACAGTTTCACCTTATCATTTGGCTTCTGTGGTCTCCTCACCTCCTTGTTTAGCAAAGAGTTCTGCTAACCCATGAGCCCTGTGAGATCACATCTGAGGAGCAAAATGGTGGGGGAGAGCTGATATACTTCTCCTTCCTAAGAGGGTTTGTAGGTCCAAGGGAAATGGAGCAGACTCTTTCACTATATACTTCTAGCAGTTTCTCAGATACCTTATTTGAACTTGCTTTTACCAAAAGGATTTTTCCTTAAAAAAAAATCATGATATTTAATGTCACAGTCTCCAGGGTGCTCCCTCGGTCTCTGCCAGATTGATGTTGTAGGACACCCAAGCATCACTAATAATGGTATTGGATCCTATCAACACTCAAGAAATATTTTTGGGTGGATGCATTGTAAATATAAAAATGCTACATATTGACACTGTCACATTCTACCTCAGTGAGATGATACTGCAAAGGCCACACTATTTTATTCTGCTGTTTTCAAATTGTTTCTACTAATTGCATTTAATCCATGTTTATGCTTAGATAATAGAAGTGATATTTTAAAATTGCACAATAATAATTTAAGAATAATGTTCTTATTGTTATATAAAACAGACATTTCTTTTCTGTAACATCCATGGGACATCATTGAAATGATGATCATTTAAATATATTACTCAGTAAACTTTATAATCCCTTTATAAAATAGATATAACCAATCAATTTTAGTAGCTGTTTAAATGATCAGTTTTTTTTAAAGTGTAAAAGGATTTTCTATTTTTAAAAAATTATCCAGTCAGACAAACTGCAAGTTTGAAGGTACAGTCCTTCAGACTGTCAATTCTGGCCAAGTCTTCTGACCCTGCCTGCAAGGAGCTAGGGTTTAACTACAAATCTAGAAGAAAGAATACATGCAAAAGATCCTTCATATTTTACACCAACTGCAACTTCAGGGGTTTCTCAAAACTACTCCCAGTTTTGTTAATTCACTAGAAAGTCTCACAGAATTCACTGAAAGCTATTATATTATACTCACAGATATGTTTTTTTATGGGGAAAGGAAGAGACCCAGAATAGAATCTGGTAGGGTACCAAATGTGAAGTTTCTATTGATCTCAAAACATGTACCCTTTAGGCACTGGTGTGCAGAAAAATGCATGGAATATGGACAACCATAAAAGCTCACCCAAGCTCCAATATCCAGAGTTTTTATTGGAGCTTCATTATGTTGACTTGATTGATTGAGCAATTGCCCGTGTGATTGAATTCAGTTTCTGCCTCCTTCCCCAGAGGTGGGGCTGATATCAGGTGACCCAAGGGGTCCAGCTTGAGTTATTTTGTTGGCCTAAACTGCCAGGTGTGGTGCAAAGGACCCACCATGAATATCAAGGACAAACCTATCACTCTGGAATTTGCAAGGGTTTTAAAGTTACCTACAAGGAACCAGAGACAAAGGCTAGTTTTCTCTTTGATAGAAGCCAAATATCATACTATATTATAGCTATTCAGCAAAATGCTTTAAAATCTTGCAAATTCTTAAGATTAAAGGGACATTAAACATTTTTTATGGTTTTCACACTGAGAGATAGATATTTTTTCATTGAAAATAAATGAATCTCCTTATAATCTTACTTATAAAATATGTTCAAAGGATTTTTTTTCTCTATTTCAATACCTTACAGGTTTTATCTTTGATTATGTTGAAATTATGATTAGGAGAAACTATTCATAAAAACATCTTTAAAGTATAATAAAAGTGAAGGACGTTTTGAGAATTTTCCTCTGTAAATTTATTCATGGATACTCAGAAGCAAGTTTCTGATATCTCTAAACTAGACATATCAATTTGTTTGATCTGTAAGGAAATATATTTATCCACAAAATACGCAGAGTCCCTCTTATAACAGACTATAAACTTCTTTTTAAATAATAATTTTGGATTAATGTTAAAGTAGAAAAGTCTTTCACTTTGATTGTATAAATATTTGGCATCAGAAAATGTAAAGAATTGTTACGTCATGCATTAGCTAACACACACATACGTGCATACATTGTGGAAGGGGAGACTGTAGTATACAGTACAGCAGAGAAGAGAGAAAATTTCAATCAGACCCCCAAGAAAACTGAATTGGTGGTGCTCATAAAAGTTTACAAGAGTCTAAGGAAACTGACTGTTTACAAAGAAAAAAAATCACAGTGTGAGCTATAAATTTGGAAAGATAGGTTTCTGAGGAAAGTAACAGATGCTGTTTCTTTCAAATTATTTTAAAATGGTATACACATTTCTTAAAAGAAAAAAAGTGTGTTAAAAATTGTAGTACTGCTAAAACAAAGAATATAATAAACCTCAAAGGTCTGCCACTGCTGTCAGTCTATTTCCCAAAGGCACATAACTGTTTCTTTCCATTTTTCTTACAATATTTTCTTATGATTTGACCAGTCAATTGTTAAGATTTCCAGAAAAAGATACTCCAATACTTCATATGAGAAATTGATAGCTCTTACTGTCAAGTGTCTAGCAGAACTCAGGAAAATAATGCCTCCTCGAACAACTTTTCTCGGATGAGATCAAAGTCTGTTAAAGATACCACGAGAACTGTTCAAGCTAGGAAAGCAAAGGTCAGAGTAAGTCAGCAGCAAAATCAGGAATAGGATGTTCTATTCTTTCTCAACCAGGATCATACCCTAATTGTAAACATATCCTGCCTTACTGTTCCAAACTGAAGTTAATGCTTCATGTTCTCTCTTCCTTCCCTTCCAACTTCTCTTCATCTCTCTCTCTCTCCTTTTTTAAAATATATTTTCTATTTATTTTTAAAAGATACTTGGGTAACATAAAATGTTACCTAAAAAGTATAAGGGATTCCCATATGCCCCATTTCCCACACCTCCCAGTTTTCCCCACACTAACAACTTATTTCATTAGTGAGGTACATTCAGTGCAATTGAACACCTTTTGGAGCATTGTCAATAAGCACGGATTGTAGTTTACATTGTAGTTTACACACTCTCTCCCACTCAAATTCTGTAGGTTGTGGCAGGATATATAATGGCCTGTATCTGTCATTGCAATGTCATTCAGGACAATTCCAAGTCCTGAAAATGTCCTCTTATTTTCACCTCTTTTCCCTCTTCCTGACTTCAGCACCTCCAGTGGCCACTGTCTCCACATCAATGATATAATTTCTTCTACTGCTAGACTCACAGTAAGTCTATAATAAGTCCACTCTAGTCTATAGTTTATTTCCCAATCCTGAGGATTCTGGGATGGTGATGCCCATTTCACCTCTAATTGAGAGGGGGCTTCGATCTCATATGGTTGATGGGTGTGACTCTCTTGCTTACAGTTGTAGACTCTCTCAGTTCCCTGGTGTGTTGATTGTCCATCTTCACCTCCTTGTTAGTTGTCTTGGGTAAGTCCAATGAACTGGAGAGTAGGTGCTGCAACTTGGCTGAGCTGGGCACTGGCACACGGACATCACAGAGATTAGTCTCTTGGACATACACCTACCAACTCCAGCACCAAGTATAGGTTCAAACAGAAGGGACAGAAGAGGCATGCATAGGGATGTCACAGCTGAGTCCAACTCTGTCACACTGGAGAGTACAAACTCCAAAGTAGGGCCCGCTGGCAAGGCACCAAAACCCTGAGCTATCTGCCATGACTGAGGTACCTGGGTATCTCCAGAGCCCTCAGGAGCCCCACTGCTTGGGGGTAGATCTACTTTGGCAAATTATGAAATCCTGCTGAGATGTGCTTAAGCATTACTTCTCTGATGACCTCCCAACTCACTTGATGTCTCTTAGTCCTATAAACTCATTTGTCTTTACCTTTTCTTGTTTTTATTCAAGGTCTTTTTCCAGCTGCATCACCAGCAAGTGCTTGGTAGTAATCCTTCGGTTCCAGGGAGGCCCATCCCAGGGAGTCATGTCTCACAATCTGGGAATGGTAATGCATTTATATGCTGAGTTTGGCTTAGAGAGAGGCCACATTTGAGCAACATGACTCCTTTCAAGAGCAAAGGCTCATAAGCATAGCCATCAATATCAAGAGCCCATCAATGGACCATCCTTCTTCACTAGTCACTGCCCTTGTACTTAGGGGATTGTTGCTGTTCATTAGAGAGCGTGGCAGAGCTCCCCAGGAGGGGAATTCAATATTCTTTCAGTTATTGTGTGAATCTCTACCTACTATGGCAATGCCCCATGAAGTCTTGAACATATTTATATACCATCTCTCTCTTCTTTACACCTACTTTCCTTCTTCATCCATCTCAGTATTTCTTTATCTATCTATCTATCTATCATATATCTATTTCATCTCTCTATCATCTATCATCTTATTCTAGTTTTTTTCCAGGTTACACAGTCAAAACCATGATCAAATTCATTTCCCCTTTATCATGTTCATTAAATATTTTCTCTACATTTGATTTCTTCTTACTAAATAATATATCTTTATTGTTAATGAAATCTCTAAATATGTAGGCTTAAACTTACTACGTGTTTGCAGATTTGTGATTCATGTAATAAATAACTGTTGTCTCTTGGGGTAAGATATGAAAATAGTATGTAGCATGGATTTTCTCATGTATAAATCAGAATGCCACAGTTTAGATTACTTGAACTCTAGTTGCCTGCAATTGCAGTGTTCCTAAAGGTCACAATCTATATTATTATCTTTCCATTTTCTGATCTTTCTCTCAACTATCACAATCTTTAAGTATTTTAAATACCTGTAGAATAATAATAGTGTTAAGGATTTTATTTTGTCTCCTCCCTCTGAGTTAAGTGCCTTGAATATTCTCTCTCCTTTATTTATCATTTTATCTTCACAAAATTCAGAGTATAATGTTGAAATAATGGCCCTATTTTATAGGGAAAGCTAATAGATTTATTTTGTTATATATTGTGGTGGTTTAAAGCTGTTTGCACCCCAGAAAATCACGTTCTTAAAGCTAATCCATCTCTGTGTGTATGAGCCCATTGTAAGGAGAAGCTATTGAAGAGGCCACTTCAGTTAAGGTGTGACCCACCCCAATCAAAATGCATCTTAATCCTCTTATGGGAGTCCTTTTTAAGGAGAATGAAATTCAGACAGAGATAGGGAAAGGCACAGGAAGCAAGAAGCTATATCAACAGAACCTGAAGGGAAGAGAGAGACCAGAAGATTCCACTATGTGCCTTACCACGTGACAGAGAAGTCAAGGATTGCCAGATACCAGCCCTACAAATGCCACAGTTTTTGGAGAGAAAGCATCACCTTGATGACACCTTGATTTGGATGCAAACTAAATTAAGGATTTCAAGTAAGTTAATAAATTACCATTTCTTAAAGTCAAGACATTTTATGGTAATTGCTTGAGCAGCCTAGGAAACCAAAGCAGATTTTGGTACCAAGGGAGTGTTTTTGTGTTTTAAATATATCACAAATATTATAACATATATAATATTAGCTAGCTTGATTTTTCTGATTAAACATTTTTTAAGAAAAAAGTCATGTTTATTTTGTGAGCATTATCATTCCATTCCATAGCATTATCCAGTTGATTGACCACTTTTTAATTCCGAGTTTTTTGCTATTGAAGACAATGCTTCTATTAATAATCTCAGTCATATTTGCTTGACACATATGAAATAATTTCTCTGAAATATATCCTTAGAGAATATTTGTCTCAAAGTATATGAGACTTGCCAGCTTTATTAAGTTACGCTAATTTGATATATCAAGTATATATCTAATAGAACTATGCATTTTTTCATAAATTCTAACCATTTCATATGTGCAAATATATTGAATCAGTCAAAATGATGAGTGTGAAAAAGTCATTTTCATTTGCATTTCTCTGATTAGCATAGAGTTGAGGAATATTTTCTTAGATCTTTATTTGCAATTTGTGTATTTTCTTTGTTAATTTTCCATTTATATATTTTTTCTTTTTTATTATTTATCTCCAGGAATAAATTTCCTATTATTAAAACATGCTGCTTACTGATTTTTTAAATAGTTAAACTTTTTTCAACTTTAAGAAATTTCCATTGCTATTTACTAATTAAAAAAAATCATTAATCGATTTTTTATTGTTAGTGTGTTTCTGAACCTACTCATAAATATTCATGTGTTCATAACTTTTCACTTTCAACTTACTATTTCAGGGCATCACTTTACAGTTATACGGATATTGCATCATGCTGCCCTCTGTGATAAGTCTTACTAATTATGGATAAATTTGATTTGCTACTTTTTTACTTAACACTGACCATGCATGTGAATAAATTTGCTGGTCAATATATTTTCCTTGTTCTTTTTCTTAGCTATTTTATATCAAAGTTCTATAGGCTTTTTAAAAAGCCATAGAGTATCTTTATTACTATTTATATAGTTGAAAATGTTTTAGCAGAAGCAAGATTAGCTATTTTTTGAATGTTTATTGGAAAATATCTCAAAAAAGTTACATCAGATTATGGGAAGGTGACTCCTAACTAACAATTTAAATTTAATTACTTGTTTTTCCAATTGTATACTTCTTTCTGATTTTTGATAAATTGTAATTCTCTGGAAAAATATCCATTTCAACTCACTTTAATTTTTTTATTAGATAAGTTGTGGATTTATAGAACAATGATGAATAAAATACAGGATTTCCATACTTTACACTATTATTACCACCTTGAATTGCTGTGAAACATTTGTTACAATTGATGAAAGAACACTTTTATAATTTTACTATTAACTACAGTCCATGATTTGACTTAGGGTTCACTGTTTGTGTAATTCCATGGATATTTAAAAAAATGTTATCCTGTTACCATAGTACACCCTAATATTTCCCCTTTTAACCACAATCAGTTGTCAATTTCAGTGCTCTTAATTACGTTCACAATGTTGTACAAACTGAAATTATTCATTATATGCTTATGATTAAAAACAACTATTAAATCTATAGTCATTTCTCCCATTTCCCCTTGTAATATGGCTGGTTTTTTTCCATCTATACTCATTACTGAGATTTTTCAAAAAGTACAGCTCTGGATTTTGTCAGACCTCTATTTTATTTTTGTTCCTTTCTTTGCTTTTAGTTACATAACTAATGCTTTTTTTCTTATGTCTTCTCTGCTTTATTTAAAAGTTTCAATTATTTTGTTTATTTCTCCATTTGAATGTTTAAACCGTTTAATGTGAATTCTCTTTTTTAAAATGAGTTCATTTAAGGCTATAAAGAGCAAGAAAATAGTATTCTATTTACATGTAAGTTTCTAGTTCATATTGTGCCATGGAATCGTTTAGGTTTAAATGAAATTTTATCTATATCTTTAAAAAAATTTCTTAATTCAAAGAGGTGTGTTATTAACTACTTTTACTCCATGCCTGTACCCTATGATTGCTATAAATATTCTTTTCAAATCCATGTCTCCATGACCCTTACCATTCATTACACTGCTAATTTTTAAAAGGCTATTTTCCAGCAAGATACATTTTAAATGACTTCTTCACAAAAAAGATAAGTACAATTATATTTTAATATCAACAAAATAATAAAAAATAAATAACTGAACACAAAAGAAAAACAAATTTTATCTAGTTATAGATTTTTCATGTATTTTGATGTTTGTTTTACAAACATTTTCATTTATTTAGTCATTATTCATTAAATAGTGATTTAATATATTCAAGTAAATAAAAACTTTGTACCATACATAAATGTATGTATAAAATATCGTTATGTCCTTATTTTGTTTATGATACGATGCCTTAAAATTGTGACTTTTCTGAATGCCTATTCAGAACCCATTTTTTCTTGTATTATATGAAACACAGTTATGTTTTAAATGTTTATAACCTTCTATATATATCTATTGAATAAATAAGTAAACTAAGGGGAGGCTACATTGTTTTAAAAAAAAATGACAGTGCCTCTAATTGGACATTGTTTTGATTATCTTGATCATATTTTAAGTAAATTTCCAACATTTATCTCTAAGATACTTTTTTACTAACAGAAATAATATGCACACTTGGGGGATTAATATAAGTAATTAGGGAAATTATACTGAATTGAACTTGTTAATTATTCAGTTAAAAAGTCTCTACCTGAGTTACCTTGTAAAGACAGATTAGTGAGAGATGAGGCAGAATATTGTAAAAAGTCTCAGTTTTGTCCCTAATGAGATTACAGTGAACAAATAATTTTTAAATTGGGATGTTAGATAAGATAAGCTCTAGATTCACTACTCATGTATAACATTATTCAAAATATTTTATCTCACAAAAAATTATTTCATGAAATTATTATTTATTGGATAAAATGAATCAATCTTCTAAAAATATTTTTGAATAATTATAAAAATTATAAGACATCTACAGTGTTTGCTTTTCAATATACAGTTTACTTCTTCAATAAAATCGTATCTTTGAATTTATTTACTGGTAAAAATGAGATAGCACTCATATTGGCATCTAAGTTTTATAGATTTGTTTTTAAGAATTTGTGATTGAAAAAAAGGAAAAGTTTTTTTGAAGTAAAGCAGGATTGTCAATATCAGTTATTCTGATTACATATTCTGGTTCTTATTTTTCCACATGTCATTGAAACTTAGTTTTAAAAATGAATTTTGTTGACCATCCCTTCTTACAAGCCAACTTAATACAAATTGAAATAGTTTGTCCCATTTGTTGAATATGTGAAACTAGAAAGAATGTATTTAATTCTATTTTTATTTGGAAAAACAATACCTAGATTTTAATTTTGAAGGTATTTATCAATGGATTAAAAGTAAGATCGGAATTTAAGGAATCTTGTAGATAAATAACCTCTAGTAGGCTTTGTCTAATGATATGTTGAATTCTATTGCATTTGTCTTCTCAATCATATAATAGTGTTGCCCATAGAATGAATGAAGAAATAGCATTCAGAATTGACAGTGCCTTCTGAAAATTCTGCTTCTCGGCAAAGCAAATTCACTAGAAGTCAGAGTTGATCATAGAGCCCAATAAAAGAATTAAGATACAAGATCAGAGATAATTCATGAATGACATCCAGTCTGTTCTAATATATTTGGTCCAAAAACTAGTGGAATGTTCCATAACAATATAAAGTGTTGGTAGAGGGGTGATGTACTGTAATCCTTCACATTCGTCATGATTGTTTTGTAAGCTCACAACTTCTCTAATAAAAAAATGTAAAAAATACCTAGTGGAGATGTTCTTAAAAAATACTGTATATCACAATTTTGACACAGAAATAATCTCTTCTAGAGAAAATTTGTGAAATATTTTTCTAAAAGTCATTTTTTTTCTTTGTCATTTTTATTTTTAAATATTTTCATTGCGGTGACACCTATTCAACTCAAAATTTCCCATTTTAACTACTTTCAAGTTGTCAATTCGGTGACATAGATACATAGATTACTTTTCTTTTTTTTTTTTTTAAGGTTTATTTTATTTCTCTCCCCTTCCACCCCCTCTTCCACCCCCTTCCACCCCCATCCCCACCCCCAACCCGGTTGTCTGTTCTCTGTGTCCATTTACTGCCTGTTCTTCTTTTTATCCGCTTCTGTTATTGTCAGCAGCATGGGAATCTGTGTTTCTTTTTGTTGAGTCATCTTGCTGCGTCAGCTCTCCATGTGTGCGGTGCCATTCCTGGGCAGGCTGCACTTTCTTTCGCACTGGGTGGCTCTCCTTACGGGGCACACTCTTTGCGTGTGGGGCTCCCCTGCACAGGGACACCCCTGCATGGCAGGGCACTCCTTGTGCACATCAGCACTGCGCATGGGCCAGCTCCACACGGGTCAAGGAGGCCGGGAGTTTGAACTGCGGAACTCCCGTGTGGTAGACGGACACCCTACCATGGGGCCAAGTCTGCTTCCCTGATTACTTTTAAAGTATGCTACTCTCACCACTATCCACTACCCAAATTTTCTCTTCACCCCAAAAAGAAAGTCTGTACCTATTAAGCATTAATTCCCCATTCTCCTGCTCATGGTAACTTGTAATCTACTTTCTGTCTATGAATTTGCTTACTCTATGTATATCATGGAAGTGGAATCATACAATATTTGTCCCTTTGTATCTGGCTTACTTCACTTTTAATTAGGAGTAACAGACTGATTGCTTTCTCAGATATATGAGAAAGGATTGACAACAGGACCAGAAAATATTTATTTTTTCCCTCTAGATATTTTGCTGCAACCTATTAAGTAGATTTGAACATTATTTTATCTAAGCAATATTGCTTAAATAGTAATGAAGAGAGAAACTGGAGCAGCATGGAGCAGAACAGGTCAACATCAACTTCCCAAGAACAAGAGAAAGAAAGATATTAATCAAAAGATACTTGAGCTGGGTTCAGACTACAGTGAGGTGAGTGAAGTGGGTGAGGAACTTACCTTGGGTACAAAATTTAAGAGTACACCAAAGAAATTCAGTTATCGTGATAAGCAATATTTTAATGATATGTTTTATAAAATAAAAATTAACGCAGAATAAGCCACAAAGAACAAAATATCAAAAATTTAGATCCAGACAAGATCAGTAACTGATGGGCATATTGGAGTCTGGGACAAAAGTAACAATCAATGATATTGCATGAAAACAGTATTTACCTTGATTAATTAGTTTCCTGGTACCCCCTTTTAAATCTTATGCCCAAAGCAAGTAAGTGCCTCTCTTTTGTCACTTTAGTCCTGCCTGGTTTGAGTTCTTACTCTTTTGATAAACTCCCAATCTCTAAGCTATTCTTTATTCATAAAGAACAAGTTTAGTTTATTTTCTTTTCAACAGGAATTTTACATTAAAAATTTGTCTTTTCTAACAACTGAAGGTGTTGACTAGTGCAATTTAAATTCAGGAGAAGTGTATTTTAGTGATGTCAATGTGAACTTTTATAAGGAGGACTTAAGCACTGGACCAGGGATGTAGCATCAACATGTAAAGTGGTATGCCTTGGAAGGCAAACTTTAAATACTCTCGGGAGCAGGTAGTAAAGACAATCTATTGGCACTTGGCCAGAGACTGAGTTAAATATGGGAACACCAAATTTTTCTTCCTCCATGTCTCTATCTCTTTGTCTTGTCTCTATCTCTTATCTATAATTATCTCCTTCCAACTTAAACAAACACACACATACACATATACACACACCCAAACACAAGAGAGTTCACAGGCCCAATGGTGCTCAAAGGATATGAAAACACACACCCATTAATTCTTAAAAAAGGTCTATGATTTCAGAGACCTGATGAGAAGCTTTCTGGAAATATTTGTTCCTTTATTTATTTTTTCATTCATTGATCCATCCATACATTTATCCACCCTACAAACTTTATTGGGCATTTGTAAAAATCATACACTAGGTACAAAATATCAAGTAGCATGTAGGAGGAAAACAAAAAAATGGAATATAAACTGTAACATATGAATCCAATTGTACTACAGATGAGTAATATAACCATACTGAAGGATATGGGGAAGAATAGAACTGACCTAAGTTACTTTGGAAAACAGTATTTAGCCTGAATACTATAAAATTAAGGACAAAAAGAATTATACTCAAGGAGTGAACTCTAGTTTGTAAACTTGTTTCTCACAGGACTGTGAGTTATAAAACTGTGTGCATTTAGGGTTGAACAAAGAATTAAATACTTTCTAAGTAATGACAGCTAGGTTTTTCACTGCCTTACAATGAACTCCGTGCTGTCCAATTGGAATCAGATGCATCATATAAACATATGCTTGTGTACATATATATGTATATCTATCTATATATCTATCTGTACAAATAGACACCAAAATAAATACACATGATATCCAACCTCTATTTGTTCAGAGGGTCTACAAGCAAGGACACCTTGGTAACAATGTTTTTAAATACCTGATATGGTTTCTAAATACCATTCTTTAGTAAAGGAAGAAGGGATTTTTGATATATTTATTTCAGGGCTTGGGCAGGGAAAATACAGTATGAGCTTGGACCATTGTGTAGTGCCAGGAAGTAAGGGAGTGCTCATCAAAGGATGTACACTGAAAGTGCTCAGGTGCCATCCTGATAAAACTCTGAATGTCAAAGCTGGAATACTTTGAGAAATACAATAAACAATGTTACTGTTGGAGTATAACTAAAAAAAATACATATATCTATGTTATGTAGTGATATAAACAGGTAATTGAACAGATCAGTAAATGGGATGGAACAACTGTTCTTTACAGAAGAATTACAATTAATAAACAGAACGATTACTAGACATAAAAAATCATCATTAGACTACCACATAAAAAATTGTATAGGCAAGATCCATGACGGATGATCAAAGTAGTGGACAAAAATTTGAGGAGGAACAATATATTTGCATAGTCTCAAAGAAATTCCCCCAAGATATTTAATAATTACAGAGTAAAAATAATCCCTTTACAATGGAGAAACACAGCAGATCCCCCTGTAACCAAATGATCAAGTTTAACATAAAAAATTATAAGACAGATTGACATTAAGTATCCCTTGTTATGATATACTCTAAGGGTGCATCATCTTGTCTGTGTAATCCATGCTAAAAATATATAACCTCAACTTAATAATGAAAAAAACCAGACTGACCAAAATTAAGGGACATTCTATAAAATAACTGATGATTAGTCTTCAAAAGCATCAAGGTCTTGAAAGACAAGGAAAGACTAAGGAGCAGTCATACTTGAAGGAGATTAAGGGCACCTAAAATCTAAATGCATTTTTGGGATTCAAGATTGGAACCTTGAAGAGAAAAAGGACATTGGAAAAAAATTGGATGAAATCCAAATAAGGTCTGTAGTAGAATTAATTATATTATTGTACCAATGTTAAGTTCTTAGTTTTGACAAATGTAATATTGTTAGGTAAGATGTTAGCATTAGGCGAATGTGAGTGTTGCGATTTTTATGTATGTTTAAAATTATTTCAAAATAAGAAGTTAAATAAAATAAATTAGGCAAAATTGTTATGGCCTTCTTTTATCTCCATTTATTGTTTCTTTCTAATTGCATGTGACACCAAACCCTTTTTCTCCAACACGCACAAATTATAAATGTATACTTTAGAGTCTTAATTCTGTGGTGAAGTAGATAAGGGTTGGAGAGTTGTTGAACTGCCACAGATATACTGGCCCATCACAGATTCCTGAGTATTCACATTGAACACATTCTTGCTCATGGTTCTGCTTGTAGAACACTTAGCTCCTGAGTTCCTTGAGGTAAACTAACATGTATTGCAAGATCACTCATTGAAACAATATTTATTGTTGTTTTGGTTTTGGTCAACTACCCACCTTTCCCCATTTCACTTGTGAAGATATGCTGCTACTAAAGCTTTGTCCTCTAGTGTCAACTAATTTTTGATTGGCAATTGCAGATCACCTTTATACTAGTAGTTTCAAATCTACCTACATAGGGAGATTTTCATTGTTTCTTCCATTCAAGGGAGAATGCTTGAGTCAGGTACAGTCATTTCCCCATAGTTTTCAATATTTTATTTATACTTTTAAGAGTTAGTCATTCCTGGTCAGCAAAATATAGTAAATGGATTTTCTACATGGAAAATTGCTTTTGTTGAGAACAAAGAAAAATCATGTAGGATCTTCTTCAGATTCATACCTAAACTTTTATGTTTAAATCATAATTGACTGCCAATTTTTCAGCTGGAAGAAATATTAATATTTGGAGGATATTCCTCAGGTTGCTTGTCTTCCGTGAATTCACCAAGAATAAACAATTTGCCCACCAATTTTTAACTACTACTTTGATGATCTACTTAGTTTATTAAAGATTAAGCTAATAGGGAAGCAGACTTGGCCCAGTCGTTAGGGCGTCCGTCTACCACATGGGAGGTCCTCGGTTCAAACCCCGGGCCTCCTTGACTCGTGTGGAGCTGGCCCATGCACCGTGCTCATGCACGCAAGGAGTGCCATGCCACACGGGGGAGACCCCCGCATAGGGGAGCCCTGTGCTCAAGGAGTGTGCCCCGTAAGGAGAGCCACCCAGCGCGAAAGAAAAGTGCAACCTGCCCAGGAATGGCGCTGCACACACGGAGAATTGACACAGCAAAACGATGCAACAAAAAGAAACACAGAATCCCATGCTGCTGACAACAGAAGCGGAAAAAACAAGAACACACAGCAAATGAGGGGGAGGGGGAGAGAAAAAAGTTTGAGCTAATAAGGTTGAAGACAAGTTCAAACTTGTGTGACTGTTTCTTGATGAATCATCTAAGGGTTCAGTTAAAATAAAACCTTTTGTTTATGGCCAAACATTTAATATATAATAGAATGAATTTTCTAACTCTGGAAATATTACATTTTGGGAAATAATGAGTAAATTTTTAAATTGTTAATGCTTTATCTGAAAATCTTATAAGAATCTTTCTGAAAGACTAAAGTTACTGACTTTTATCAATTTAGGGAAAAGTCTTTTTCATTTCTGACTTTCCAAGTGAAAAGCTTACCAGGCACTCAAGAATGTGATCATTTTCTATGTGGGCACTGATTGACTTACCTTTAAGATCTAGGATGTTTAGCATTCTGAGGTATATAGTTCTGTGCCCACATCCCAGTGTCTGTAAATTTTCATTTCCTTTCACCCTAGTGCTCCATGACAATGTAATAGCTAGAATACTTGAAAATCCAAATTACCTCAAACTATTTCTTCCAGTGCTCTTTTTATCTTAACCTGATGTGCCCTATTTGTGGTGTTGACACGGTAGGATACTGTATTCAACCTGTGACTTTTCTTGAGTTCGGCATTTTTCTAGGAGGGGAGACACATGATAACTAAAAAATAAGTACAGAGTACAGCATGACATTTGTGAGGAAAAGTATTTGGAAAATTCTAAAATTGTGCTTTTCACATAGATTACCCCAAACTAGAAAATATACAGATTAGAGTGTAAGAAATAAGTCACAGAGTGTCACTTTGGCAAGGTAGGAAGAAGGGTTCAGGATCATGCTATAAAAGCAGTTTTCTGTCTTGCAAAAAGAAAAGGTGGATGGGAAAAGCAACTTTCTAGGCTGGGGGAAACATTTAAAAACAGAAAGAGCAGAGTTGCAGAAAGAGATTTAGGTTATAGAAGCCAAATTTATGATTCCTGCCGGGTTGGTTTAGTGATGTGGGCAGGATGGTAAGTTTATTAGCAGTTTGAGAACAACCGTACTTGCAACTAGCCATTCAGGAAGATTTTAGCCTCATACTGAAACTCTATATTCAACCTGGGTAAGGAGTGTAAATGCATATGCCTTGAGGTAAACAGAGGGTCCTACATACCCCAGTGTGGTAAGAAAAGGCAAATGAAAAGTTCCTGTGAGTTGTTAGATCTAAAAGGCATAGTTTGAGCAAGAAGATTCAGCTTGTGTGTGTGATTTTGTGTCTACAGACAAAAGCACAGAGACCATAGTGCCAAATGAATGAGGCAAAATAAAATAAAAATATACCATAACTATAGACCAGAGGACAAGATTAGCCCAGGTGCACCTCTCTATTACCAACATGCTGAATAAGCACCAATTCTCACCCCATCCTTATCCTTAGGTAACATTAAGGATAAACTGATGATGAATAAACTTTTTTTAAACCAATTTTTAAGTCAATATGCTATCTGAATTGACTGCGCTTAAAATTGGTATTGCCAGCATTACCTTGAATTAGTAAGATGAAGTTTTAAATATTTTATACTATTTAAAAAAAGAGAGATTCATGTGCTAATTAATTTGAGCTAAGTTATAGAAAAACAAAGTTTTATTTACAACCTGGGAGTGTTGTGTTGTGATTATTCATGATAAGCACAATTATGAACTCAGAAAATTGCCACTAGAAATAAAAATTAAGAATTTTATTTTAACAAAGCTAAGCATTTGAAACTTTGCAGCATAAAATATAGCAAGTTTTATCCAGATTTTCCCTTAGGGGAACATTAAATTATCCATGATTGAAATATGGCCTCAATAATAGGCAATTTTTGCATTTGTCTTTCAATAGCTTTTTTTCTGACAGTATTTAACAAAATATATGAAACAAGTGCTTGGCTAGTTTTTAAAAATAACTGGTGTGTTTTATTTATATAAATAAAATGATCTGTGAAAACACTGCCTCGTTCTCTATCATTATCACTGTTATTTAGTGTTTATCAAAGATTATGTCAGTGACCTTCATGAAGTCATGGAATCTCTGTCTAAAGTAAGAATTTATTTCTTTTTGCATGTATTCTTTCTTTTGGCAATATCATTCACTTCTGAAAGAGTTATGAATCAGTACCATGTTGAAGACAATATAAATGTTCTTACGAATTCAAGAATGTCTAAGAATCTGTTTTTCTTAAGGATTTCCCTATACATATGAACCTTGATAGGATATAACTTCAGTAACAAAGAAAACGTTTTTATTTAAATACTTAGTGAGCACTGTAGTTAACAGCTAGATTTCTTTTGGGAGTGTGAAGGAAACTCCCTCCTTTGGGATTAGGAAATGTCTCCTTGAAAACTTAATTTATTCAGGCTGTTCCTTTGGAGACATCACACAATTAAAATCTTAACCATCTCCCTTTCTGCCTTGGAAGTACAAGGCAGTACAACTAGGAGCAGCTTTGAGAGGTGGTTTCTTAAAGAGGAGATTCTTTGACTTTCCTGCTTAAACTTAGATGCCCCTCTAGCAATGAAAAAGGAAAAATACTAAAAACAAAAACCAATTTCTATAAAGAAAGAAACTTTGAAAATAACCCTTGAAAAAAAATCAGATAATATGTGGAACCATATCTCAATCTAGTGATATTTATAAGAGTCAATGATGCTTCTAGGAATTTATAAGAGCCAATGAATAAGAGAACTCCATTTTTATCTGTTCTCATTCTGAATCAATGCAGAGAGAGAAAGACAGAGAGAGAAAGAGAGAATTATATAACCGAGCTGCTTATAATTTGAATTTTTGGATCCAGCAATGCCAGAAGTCACCTCTACCTCTCCACTTCCTGGTTGTGTAAAACTAATAAATCTCCCATTTATCTACTTTATTTTGGCTTATTGCAGTTTAAATTAATGCTTTGAAATATGTAAGATTTAATATTGTGTGATGGAAAGAAAGGGCAATGGATTAAGAGCTGAAACACCTGGGTACTAGTCCTGGCTCTGTTATTTATTATTTATGTGATCTTTTGCAAGTCACTTATTCATTCTGAATGTGTGCTTATTTAATGTGAGAAAAACACCATACTTTTATACCTCACAATATTTGTTGTGGAGTCAAGTGCAATAAAATTGGATGAAATGTGCTCATGGGTTCTGTCAGACCCAAAGCCTGTGCTTTTTCCATGCTGCTGCAGAGTGCATGTGGTACTCACCTGTGTACAAGGCAAGTCCTAATGAGGTTATATAGTGTTGTATCCACATTCCCCGTATATGCAAGTTTTATTTGCTTGGCAACACTGTCTTTCTTCTCTCCAATGTTCAAAAGTGTCATTCTATTTTGAATTGTCTTTTGCCTAAAGAAAATCATTAACTCTGAATCTTAACTCACAACTGGCTCTCCTGTTTGCTTGGAAGTTCAGTTTTCAGTGCTGGACAAGTGAGATTCATCAGTACTAATTCTCTGTAAGTATTTGTGATGACAGTGCACTTATGTATTTGAGCCGTCTATGATCTTGAAGCTTCCAATCATATAATTGTTGAATGTGCTATCTCTAGAATAGAAAAGGTCATAGAGCTCTCACGGCACAAGCAAAATAATGGAATTAATGAATTACTGAACAGTTAGATTGCACATATTTCACCTTAAGTGTATTATGTTATTCTGTTAGTTCAGTTTTACATAGCTGGTCACACATTGCATTAATCAGTCTTTTTGATGCCCTAATTGATTAATGTGCTTAGGCAAATGGCAAAGCTGGTTACCCAGTGTAAATAATATTTAAAGAACTATATTTTTCACAAATTACAGACATATAGAAATATACCTGAAATTAATGGGACTTTTGATCTTCATAAAGAATTTATGTATATCCTAGCCTAAGGAAAAGGCCATCTATAACCTATTGGTAATGCACCTCAACATGCACTGTACCGTGCACTTCAGAGAGCCAATTTATATTACAAATGGATTTTGGTAATTAAACAAATTTGCTAATTTTAAATGAAATCTGGGCTCTAAAACTCTTCTCAGGACATTTTGTTTTCTTTTCCACATATACAATAAAGAAAAAGACTGACATTTTAGATTGTATTGCTGATAATTTCTAAAATCTTGTTGCCACTGATATCTCCTCCCAACATATCAGCAATCTTGGCCCAAAGATATTAAGAAAGTGAAGCCATAGGGCTTAATAAAAGTAAATATCTTGGAGGCAAATTTTCTATCACAAACATCATAACTTTTAAACACCCAAGATTTCCTCACTGCTATGCTTCTCTAAAAGTAACCTTGAAAATTATGACTTTTAGAATTTTCACTTTTTTCTTTTAAAAGATAAAAACAATACACAAATTTGTAAATAAGCAATTTTTAAAATTTAACAAGCTATGTGTTAGCATTTCCCTAAAGAGTGTAGCAAGATATATGTAAATTTATTGAGCACGTTGGAGAAAAAGAATCACCTTTCATAATATTTATGGATAGGTTGTGGTATTATATTAATGAAAAAAAAACTGGATTTAATTATGGATTCAGCTTTGTGAAATTTCTTATTTCTTACCATATTTCTGTTCCTATTTAATTAACAGGTTATATTTTACCACTTCCCTTCCATAATCTATAGCCTATATCAAATACTGTCTTTAAATATTCCTTCCTGGTACAGTACAGTCAGAAAAATAACCTGGTGCCTTAGACCAAGAAGGAGTTGAAGAGATCATTTAAGGGCACCTTTGATTTAAAAAAAATATATATATATATATACTTTTTTGGTTTTTTAAAGATACTTAGATTGCATAAATGTTACATAAAAAATAAAGATAATTCCCATATGCCCCACTCCCTACCCCTCCCACATTATCCCACTTTAACAACATCCTTCATTAGTATGGTACATTTGTTATAATTGATGAACACATTTCGAAGCATTGCCAGTAAGAATGTATTATAGTTTACATTGTAGTTTATACTCTCTCCTGCACATTTTCGTAAGGTATTGCAAGCTATATAATGACTTGTACCTGTCACTGCAAGTCCTGAAAATGCCTGCATATTACACCTGCCTCCACATGAATGATGAAAGTACTTCCATTGTTAGAATCACAATATTATGGGCAAAATCTATGATAAAGTAGAAGGGTGTAGTTCTGTTGTGGATGGGCATCACAGTGGTGCAGTGATGCTATTGGATTGAGTGATGCTGGTTTGTGAGATGAGAAAGGTGGGGACTGTGGGTTGGACTGTGCATGGATGTGGGGGGAGGGTTGGGGTTGGGGGAGGGATCACCTCTGATTTTTAGCTATAGTGAAACCTATGTCCCAGAGGAATTTAATGAAGTGTCCTTTGTTAGTTGATGGCTGCAAAGGAATTGAACTCAGTCTTTCCCTACATCCTGTCTGGTGTCCTTTCCATTAAATAAATATTTTAGAAGAATGATGTGTGTGGTATTTGAGATCATGTTACGAATTCCAAAGTGTGAAATATTATGATTGTAAAATAATCTATTCCTCCAGGCAGGAGTAGCCTGTGATTTCATTAAACTCAGTTGAGGGGCCTTTGATTAGAATAACTGAGATTGATATAGGGCTTTTTGATTCGATTATATCAGTGGGTGTGACTCAGGTTGAGTCCCCAACCCCTGCTGGGTCTAATATAAATGAACACTCACCCAGGCAGATAAGAAGAGATAGCTCTGTCAATTTTGATCCTGCCATGTGACAAAGGAGAAGACTCAAATGGCTGAGGCCTGGGGGGTGGGTAGGGTTGGGGGCAGGGGGAAGATGAGCCATTTGCCTGAGATCTTACAGCTGACCTTGGTAATAGGGCAAAACAGCGAAGACTGATATATGAAGCCCTAAAAGACAAGCCCTATGCCAGCCCACAGCTGAAATCAGGAAGAAAGTAGAGCAGTGCACATGAGAGAGGATGCCTGGAGTGAAAGGAAAAAACTAGGCAGAGATTGGTGGTCATCTTGCTTTACCACATGGTAGAACACTAGGATGAACAGTAGCTGATTTTGGTGAGAAAGCATTTCACTTGATCTTTGATTTAGCCTTGGAATGCAAGCTTTTACACCCAATAAACCACCATTATGAAAGCCAAAAGCTTTCTAGTATTTTGCATTGGCACCACTTTGGTAGTCTGACAAAGCTATGCTCTCAAATTTTATGGTATATTAAGGAACTAAGCTAAAGTGCAATTTTCATGAAATAAATTTTATCTTTCAAAATTGATCCTGCTTAACCATGTGGCAACACACTGGGATAAACAATAGCTGAGGGAAGTCGATGTGGTTCAAGTGATTGGGCTCCTGTCTACCACATGGGTAGCCCTGGGTTCAATACCTGGGGCCTTCTGGTGAAAGCAAGATGACCTGTGCTGTGGAGAGATGGTGACCAGTGCCACGGAAAGCTGGTGCAGGAAGATGATGCAACAAAGGGAGATGCAGAGGAGACACAGTGAAAGATGCAGGAGACCAGGGAGCTGAGGTGGCTTAAGAGATTGAGTGCCTCTCTCCCATGTTGTTGGTCCCAAGATCAGTTCCTGGTGCCTTCTGAAGAAAAGACAAGAAGAAAAGAGAAGCAGACACAGAAGAACATGCAGCAAATGGACACAGAGAACAGACAGTGAGCACAGGCAGTGTGCGTGTGGGTGATATAAATAAAAAACCAAAAAGAAATAAAAAACTCAGAACAGCTGAATTTGGTGAGAAAGTATCTCTGATTGAGGCCTTGAGTTAGATTTTTCACAGCCTGGGAACTGTAAGTTTTACCCCCAAATGAATATCCTTTATAAAAGCCAAAATTTTCTGGTACTTTGCATTGGCAGCCCTTTGGCAAACAAAGACAATATTTAAAAGCTTTCTTCAAGTATAAACCTTTTTAAAATCTTTCTTTGGGTATACCTCAGTTAAATACTCATAGGGCAATGGAATGGCAAGTTTTTATCTCAATGAGGTTTTATTTCCTGAGCTAGGATGGGAAAGAACTGAATTGAATAAAAGACTGAAATAATAAAACAAACTTTATCTTTTGTAAACTTTTCCTGTTGTCACTTGAGCTGGGAAGAAGAGGGTTAAATAACTGTGTATATGAGTGAATATGGGCTCACTCAACTTCGTGGCTAAATGATAATGAAAGCAATGCTATACCTTTGTTGTCATGATAGTTGTTCTACTTAACTATTTGTAATTAACATCAACTGAGCCACATAAGGCTGGTAGAGTGAGAAAGTGCATTAAGATTAAGAAAAAAAGAAACTAAGTGTGAATTTAAGGTAACTTTCATTTAGAGGGAAATTGCATTTATCCACTAATGTATACATTTGGAGATATCTATGGGTTATAATCATATGCAGTTCTATTCAATTGAAATTCAGAATATGGATAACACCTGCTTTTCCACATACTAATAGAAGAAATGGCTAAGGAAAGAGAACAATTTAAAACTTCAGAGGAAACACAGAATTTAGAACAAATTTAGATCAAAGAAGTTCAAACAAATCAATTGAAGGTGGTGAAGGAAAATTTGGTTATAGAGTCAAAGTATATTTAAGAAAACAATGTGTAAGATAAAGAAGAATTTGAAAGTTTAAAAAGAAACAACAAATTAAGGGGTAAAAGTCACAATAAAAGAGATTAAAAATACACTAGAGGCATACAACAGTAGATATGAAAAAGCAGAAGAAAGAATCATTGAACTAGAAGACAGAACAATTGAAATAATACAATCAGGAGAACAAATAGAGAAATGAATAGAAAGTATTGAGCAATATCAGTGGTTTGAAATACAGCATAAAATATACAAAGATATTCATCATGGGTGTCCCAGAAGGAGAAAAGAAGGTAAAGGGGCAGAAAGAATATTTGAGGAAATAAAGCCTGAAAATTTCCCAACTCTTATGAAAGACATTAATATACAGGTTGAAGAAAAGAAATGTATTCTGAGCAGAATAATTTCTAATAACCTACCCAAAGACACATACTAATTGGAATGTAAAATGCCAAATATAAACACAAAATCCTAAAGCAGCAAGAGAAAATGGTCCATCACATATGAGAAATCCTTAATAAGACAAAGTACTGCTTTCTTATCAGCAATCATGAAAGTGAGAAGACAAAGGCATGATATACTTGAGGTCCTGAAAGAGAAAACCTTCCAGACAAAAATTCTTTATCTGGCAAATTTGTCCTTGAAAAATGAGGGAGAAATTAAAATACTCACAGATAAATAGAAATTGAAAGTGTCAACAAAAAGACCTGCAGACTAGTCAATAGAGGAAGTTCTTCAGGTTGAAAGGAAAAGACAGGAGAGAGTGGCTTGGAGTCATGGAAAGAAATGAAGACCTGAACAATGCACTCTTGATCAGTGATCAAAGAAGAAACTACAAGGGAAAAATAAATATATTGACATTGACATGAATGAAAATGAGAGCACATCATATAAAAAATTGGGGGGTGGAGTGGAGACAGTGCTGAAAGGGAAGAAGCAAAGCTAAAAATCAAAGACCTAACAGCACATCTGCAGGATCTAGAAAAAGAACAACAACAGCAACAACAACAAAACCCCAAAGCAAGCAGAAGGGAAGAAATAACAAAGATCAGAGCAGAAATAAAGGGAATTGAGAATTTAAAAACCATTAGAGAGAATTAACAAAACTATAAGTTGATTCTTTGAAAAGATCAATAAAATTAACAAACACTTAGCTAGACTTACCAAAAAAGTGAGATATGCAAATAAAATAAATGAGAAGGGAGACATTACTACTGACCCATAGAATATGCATAATAGGATACTGTGAGCAAATGTATGCCAACAAATTTGACAACCTAAATGAAATGAACAAATTCCTAGAAACAAACAAATAACCTACAGTGACTCTAGAAGAACTAGAAGATATCAGCAGATCAATTACAGGTAAAAAGTTTGATTCAGTCATATAAAGCCTCCTAACTCCCCGAAAAGGAAAAGCACAGAACCAGAGGGCTTCAAATGGGAATTCTAACAAATGTTCCAAGAATTAATACCAATCATGTTCAAATACCTCCTCAGAAAAAACCAAACAAGCCCAAAAGGAAGAGAGTACAACCTAACTTGTACTATGAGGCCTAATATTTAAGCTAAATAAAGAATAAAGATACCATAATTAAAGAAAATGACCAAATTTTTTTATGAATAAACAAAATACAGGCAATTTGAATCCAAAAACACATTAAATGAATTAGACAACTTGATCAACTGGCTTTTATCTCAGGTAGCTAAGGGTGGTTCAATGTAATAAATCAATTAATGTATCATATCACATTAACAAAACAAATTAAAAATCCACATGATCATCTCAATTGATACAGAAAAGGCACTTAACAAAATACAACATCCATTCTTGATAAAAACACTTAGAATAAGAAGAATATAAGGAAACTTCTTAAAAACAATAGAAAGCATATATGAAAAACCCATATCAAATATGATATTCAATGGTGAAAGACTGTAAGCTTTCTCTCTAAAATATGGAACAAGCCAAGGATGCCCACTGTCACCATTGTTATTCAACATTATACTGGAAGTTCTAGCCAGAGCTGTTACACAGAAAAATTAATAAAAGATATCCAAATGGAAAGGAAGAAATAAAACTTTCACTATATGCACATAACATGACCCTAAATATAGAAAGTCCTGGAAAATCAGTAACAAATCTACTAGACCTGATACACTAATTCAGCAATGTGGTAGGTACAAGACCAACATGTAAAAATCAGTAGTGTTTAAAACAGTAGGAAGGAACAATCTGTAGAGAATATTTTTTAAAATTCCATTCATAATAGCACAAAATGAATCAAATATCTAAGAATAAATTTAACCAAGCATGTAAAGGACTTATTTGCAGAAAACTACAAAACTCTGTTAAGGGAAATTAAAGAAGATCTAAGTAAATTGTAGGGTATTCCGTACTCATGGATTGGATGATTAAATAGTGCTAAGATGTCAGTTCCACCTGAAAAGATTTAATGTAATCCCAAACAAAGTTCTAAGATCCTATTTGCAGAAATGGGAAGTCCAATTACCAAATTTATTTGGAAAAAGAAGGGGTCCCAAATAATCAAAAGCATTGTTCTTCAAGAACAGTGAAGTTGGAGGCCTTACACTTCCTGATTTCAAAGCGTACTAAAAAAGCTATAGTGGTCAAAACAGCATGTATGGCATAAAGATAGATATACTGACCAACAGAATTGAACTGATAGTTCAGAAATAGACGCTCACATCTATGGTCAAGTAATTTTTGACAAGGCTGCCAAGTCCGTATGACTGAGGTATAAAAGTCTCTTCAACAAATGGTGATGGGAGAACTGGATATCCATATGCAAAAGAATGAAGAAGGACCCTTATCTCACACCATATATGAAACTTAACTCAAAATTGATTAAAGGCCTAAATATAAAAAACAGGAATATAAAATTCTTAGAAGAAAATATAAGAAAACATCTTCAGGATCTTGTGTTAGGCAATGGTTTCTTTCTTTTACTTTTTCTTTTTTTAAAAAGGAGGTTGTATTAGTCAGCCAAAGAGGTGCTGAGGCAAAATACTGGAAATTGGTTGCTTTTCATAAAGGATATTTATTTGGGGTAGAAGCTTACAGTTGCCAAGCTGTAAAGCATAAGTTACTTTCCTCTTCAAAGTCTATTGCCATGTGTTGGAGCAAGATGGCTGCTGACAACTGTAAGGGTTCAGGCTTTCTGGGTTCCTCTCTTCCCAGGGGCTCATTTCTCTCTGGGCTCAGCCACTCTACTCTCTCCACAAGGCTGGCCATAGACTATCAGGCAAATTGCTCTCTCTCTCTCCCTGGGGCTTGATTCTGGGTTCAGCTGCCCTGCTCTCTGCTGTGTGCTTACTTCCTAGGCTACAACTCTAAAAACTCCAACTAACTCATCTGCTTTGTCATTTTCTCTATAAGTCCCTGCCCACCAAGGGGGTGGGAACTCAACATCCTATTGATGTTGCCCAATCAAAACCTTAGTCATAATGTAATTAAGTAAGAGTGAAACCTCTGAATCCAATGCAATCTAATGTAGCCAGAGGAAAAGAACAAATTACAAACATAATCCAATGTCTATTTTTGGAATTCATAAATTATGCCAAACTTCTACGGAGGTATTGGTGATTGAAACCAGCACCTCATATATGGGAAGCAGGTGCTCAATCACTGAGCTACATCTGCTCCCCTATGCAATGGTTTCTTAAACTTTAAAACCAAAGCACAAGCCACAAAAGGGAAAAAAAAAGATAATTGGAAACTCATCAAAATTAAAAACTTTTGCACCTAAAAAGAATTTATCATGAAAATAATATGGCAACATACTCAATGGGAGAAACTAATTGGTAACCATATATCTGATAAGAGTTTAATATCTGGAATATATACAGAAATCCTATGATTTGCAATAAAAAGACAAACAGTCCAATTACAAAATGGGCAAAAAGCTTGAATAGATATTTCTCCAAAGAGGATATAGAGATGGCTAAAAACATGGGAGATTGTCAGGTGCACTCTTTAGAAAATATAATAAGTAATGGTTACTTGTTTAAGGTGTTTGATGGGAGCATCCGGCACAGGGTACACCTGGGGCAGGCTTCTAGGGAGTGTGTGAGTGCTTATCTTGCCATAGTGTGTTATATCATTGAGTGGAGATCCATACAATAAGCAGGAAGATATTGTATTCCCATTCTGGGGAAGCCTGATGTTCTCAAAAAGAGGGAAGGGTGTCTCTAGAGAGCATGGGTGGCTCCCAATTGGGGACGACAGACTAGTGTGTCAAGCCCTCAACATTATTGTTGCTCAAGTATCTATGAATGTGGTCCTTCAAGCAATGAAGATTGGCTGTCACTGTGGGCACCAAGGGGAGGGGGAGAGAGGAATAGAAGAGATGGAAGTGGGAGTAACTTGGAGCAATGGAAATGTTCCACAAGATCATGGAATGATGGATATAGGCCATGTTAAATTTCACCAAAAATTTATAAAAGTGTATAGTTTAAAATGTAAACCATAATGCAAGCCATAATGAACAAAAAATTTAGAAAATTGTACAGTCTAAAATATAAACCATAATGTAAAAATAAAGGAGCCATGGTTAGTAGCTATGTTTCAATATCTGTTCCCAGCTGTAGCAAATATAACATCCACATATAAAAAGATCATTGTTGGGGAAGGGAGAAAAGGGTTTGATGATTGGTATATGGGAGTTCCCTATGTTGTATGTGTGACTTTACTGTGATCTAAAACTTTTTTGAAGACAAAACTGAAACTTAAAAAATGAAAAAGGTGTAGACTCTAAGAAAGGAATGGAAGAGATTGCCTTGCTACTGTACTTACAGGGCAACACCAATTACAGTGATGAAAGGCAAAACATCAAAAACAAAGTTTTATGATATTTTTAATTTTTTAATACCCCAATTTATTTTAATTTATTTTAGTTTTCTAAATTAGTATGTATTGAATTTCTAATCTTTAAACCTATCACTACTATTTCATTTTCCGACTAATTGAATTTGGCAATACATTAGGCTTCATTTTTTTTTTTTTAGGACATTTTGGATTACAGAGGGGTTCAACTATGGCAGGGGAGGAGCACTGGTGTGTGGTGTCATTGATGGGGGACACATGGTTTGGAGGGAGTTCTCCAGGGCATGTATATAGGGTATATAAAAATGTTTGGTATTCATAGTAAGTAAGTTACACATTACAATTAGGGAGTGCTGAGTTCCTAGCCAGGGGAGCTCTGTCATATCCCACAATGGAGCAGCAACAGTCCTCCAAGTCCAAGGGCAAAGACCAGAGAAGAAGGGTCCAATGATGAACTCTTGATACTGATGACTATGTTTATGAGCCTGTGTGCTTGAAATTTCAAATAAGTCTAGGTCTGCTGGGTGCCTAAGAATTGCCTCCTGAGAACCTCCATGCTGCTCAAATATGGCCACTCTCTAAGTCAAACTCATTATGTAAATACTTCCCTCCCAGCATGGGCATGACTCCTGGGGATGAGCCTCCCTGGCACTGAGGGATTACTACCTTCACCAGCTGGTGATGTAACTAGAAAAAACCTTGAATAAAAGGGGGAAATGGTAAAGACAAATGAGTTTATATGACTAAGAATCTTCAAAATGAGTTGGGAGGTCATCAGAGGGGTTCTGCTTATGCATATCTCAGCAGGATCCCAGAGACAGCCAAAGTAGATACAATCCCATGTACTACTAGTGCTCCTGTGGACTACAGAGACACACAGGTTCTATGGTCATGGCAGATGGCTCTGGAGTTCAATGCCTTACCTGTGGGCCCTACTTTGGAGTTTGTTCTCCTGAGTGTGAGGAGTTGAACTCAGATGTGACCTTTCTACGCATGCCTCTTCTATCACTTTTACTGAAACTGTGTTTGGTGCTGGGGTTGGTGTATACTCAGGAGACTTGAATCTCTAGGCTGGCCATGTGTCAGCTGGGCCCTGAGCCTCAGCAGAGTTGCAACACCTATTTTCTGGTTCTTTGGACTTATCCAGGTAAGCTAACAGGGAGGTGAAGGTGGTCAACCATCACACCAGGGAACCAAGAGTGTCTACAATTGCAAGCAGGAGAATTGCATCCATCAGCCATTTGGAATCTAAGCCCCCTCTTGATTTAGAGGTGGAGTGGACATCACTATTCCAGGGTCCACAGGATGGAGGAATAAAGTGTGGATTAGAGTGGGCTTAATGGTATTCTATTGTAGAACTATTGTGACTGTAGCAATGAAAGAAATTGTATCATTGATGTGGAGACAGTGGCCACAGGAGTTGCTGACAGCAGGGAGAGGGAAGCAGAGGTGTGATGTGCAGGCATTTTCAGGACTTGGAATTGTCCTGAATGATATTGCAGGGACAGAGTCAACATTATATATCCTGCCATAACCCACTGAGTGGACTGGAGGAGAGTGTAAACTACAATGAAAACTATAATCCATGCAGTGTAGCAGTGCTCCAAAATGTATTCACCAAATGCAATGAATGTGTCATCATGATGAAAGAGGCTGTTGATGTGAGAGGAATTGGGGTGGGTGGGGAATGGGGTATATGAGAGCCTCTTTTATTTTTTAAAGTAACATTTTTTGTGATCTTTGTATTTTTTTAAAAAGAGACAATTAAAAAAGGAAAAAAAGAAAAAAACACAAGAAAAGATGCTCAACATCCTGATATTAAGGAAATGCATATCAAAACCACATTGAGATTATAGTTAACATCCAGTAGAATGACTATTGTTTAAAATCAGAAAAATTGCTAGTATTGGAGAAGTTGTGGAGAAATAGGAACACACATTCATTTCCTGTGGGAGTATAAAATAGTGTAGCCACTGTGGAAGACAGTTTAGGAGTTTCTGAGAAATCTAAGTATAGAATTACCATATGACCCATAATCCCTCTACTACATATATACCTGGAATGAATCAAAAGCAGAGACTCAAACAGATATTTGCACATCAGTATTCATACAATATTATTCACCGTTGCCAAAAGATGGAAGCAACCTAATTGTCCAACAACTGACGAATGGATAAACAAGTTGTGGTATATACATACAATGGTATATTATTCAGCATTAAAAAGCACTGAAGTTCCGGTCATGGAATAACATGGATGAACCTTGAAGAAATTAATTTGAAATAAGCAGACAATAAAGGACAAATATTGTCTGATTTCATTGAAATGACATAATGAGAATAAGCAAATTAATAGTATAATTATAAAAGCCTTCTTACATGAATTATAATAAGTGTACCAAGCTAATGCAAGATGTCAATAATAGGCTGCATATTGAAAAACGTACACTCTGATGTAAACTATGAACTATAGTTAAGAGTACAATATTAATATAATATTTTTTCATCAATTGTAACAAAGGTACACTAATGCAAAGCATTAATAATAGGGGTGATTATATGGTAAGACTACTTTTTACATGATTTTTCTGTAAACCTACAACTTCTCTAATTAAAAAAATGTTGCAACCTTGGGAAACATACAAAATCAGCAAAAAAGATGACTTCCTACCAATTTTCTCCTTCAAAACACTCATAATAATGTTACTAAGTGATGTAACCTAATTTTCATCCAGTACTCACAAGAGAATCTAGAAAATACAGTATAGTTTTCCACACTTGCAGTACAGAACATTGCCCAAGGAAGTTGTGGGAATTGATCTTAACAATCAAACATACATAAGCATAGCTTTCTTGCAAAATTCATTGATTATATAGGTCTGAAGTCCTTTCTTGATTTGTTTGTCTAAATTACTGTTATCCTGCTTAGCTGCTTACATTCTCTGAAGACCAAATATACTCATTATAACCAGCAATGTCCTAATAGGAGTAGATATATCTCAAATTGCTACCTAAGATTTTACATATCTGAGCATGCCACAATTTTTTATCAATATATTGAGTCATCTAGCTCTTCTCTTCCTTTTCTGCCAGTAATTTGTTTTCAATCAAAGTGAAATATCTTCATGGTCTTAGATAAATATCTATTTTGAATGTTTTAAACAAAAATGTCAAATTATAAATTTCTATATGAAACATTTTTCTTGTCTTCAAATTTAATTAGGAAATTCCAAAGTTGGTTTTAGATTTTATGTTATGATCTTTGTAAATAAAGTAAAAGACAAATAATTATAGATACTGAGTATCGAATCAAAGGAATTAAATCCAAAGTAAAATGCATTCATTCCATGATTTAGTAGGAAACAAAATTGTACTGTACTGGTTTTTCAACATAAACTGTAATCATGATATTATGTAATCTTCTACAAAACTTTCTGATTATTTTAACTATTAGAATATTTCAAATTATTCCACCTGATTAAAAAATTGATTGGTATTTAACTAATAACAAACAACATATAAAATTAAGCAGAAAACCCTTAGTTTTATTTTCATCATTACGTGTTCTTGTCTAATCACAATATGATGGATTTAATTTATACTTTGTCTAGGTTTCTGGAATACTTAGAAGAATTTTATACAAAATCTACCTTTGTGACTACCTATCTACTGAAAATAGTTCCTATTGAATTATTAAATCAGTAACATTTTGAATTGAATATTTGCTTGGATTGCTTACTACAAAGTTAATTTTTTGTTTAAACACTTTTTTCTCTATTCATTTCTATAACACATTCGCTTTTTTTCTGGGCTAAGTATTAAGATTTGATCACATTACTATACTGGGTTCCTTTGTCTCCAATCTCCTTGGATGAAAATAAGTTATAAAATATTAGGGAAGGAATTGAAGGGGTTTAAAATGAAGAATTTATCTGATATTGTGCTTTCTCACTACAGTTCTGTTTATAAATAATTGTTCTGGTCAGAAGCAAGTTATATATGTCTCTTGTTAAAACCTTGAGATAGACATGGGTGTTAGCAAGTAACAAAGTGTGATAATTTAGACTATTAAAGCAATGGAATGAATTTAGACTAGTAAAGTAATATAAGAAAATAATTTGGGTAATCCTTCCTGTCAGAGCAGTAAAATTTTGTCAAGTTGGGGCATGACAATTACAAATATGTTAATTGCTTCTTTGTGACTGACTCCAAATTAGTTATCACATTTCTTTCTCTTTTCCCACCACAACATCCACAATACTTTTTAACATCCCCACTAACCAAAGTTTTCAGTAATGATTTATAAACACAAACTTCATTTTCAGTTGCTCTATTTCAGGGTAATCCTCAAAGAATTTAGCTCCTAAAAACTCACATTCAGTAAATAAGACACTTGATAGTTACTAAAATCATTCCACAAAAAGATTTAGTTTTAAAAATTTGAACACTACCATTTTCCAGAGAGAAGTACATTTCCAGACAATTTACATGTGTAATGACTATATTATGAGAAAAAGAAAACCAATAACTTCTTGTACTATTGAATTAAGTCAGCTGAACAGATTCACTAGTGAACTGACTTGTGCCCATATACTTTCTGTGGAGTCTAAGAGATTGTAAATTATACTTCAAAAATAAAAAAATAAAATATAACAATTGGATAGAGTTGACATAGGGCAATAACAAAAATAATTTTATTGGATTTAAGGATAAAAGTTATCTTACTTTAGGGATTTTCACAATTTTCTGCTGCCAGAGAGTTGGTTAGAGAAGTTTTAAATAGTTTAGTAGGAAGATGGCATCAGACTATGTCATACAAGTCACAGCTCTCTTACAAAACAGGAAAGAAAGAGCAGAAGTTTTCTAAGGGATCTGCTTTGAGATTTTTAGATCAGGAGAGTGACACATGCATAGTCCAGGAAGGATTGGGTTCAGTGACATGAAAAGGTCAAGAGAAAAACCATCAGTTACTAATCCCTGTGGCTGGGAATGCCACTAATCCCCCATCCTTGAGGTAAGCAGTCTTGGCAAAATCTGCAAATGAGTGACAATGGAGAGGGGAAAGGACATGATCCTCCCTGTGAAGAGGAGTGGAGGGCTGAGTATGGCTTCTTTTCAGTGAGGTTAAACAGCATAACCCACCTTTTAATAACAGTTTAGAAAATTCAGTGAGTGAAAATTGAAATATCCATCTCCAGGGAAAGGTTTGCCAAAGAGTCCACCTGTAGACCAGCCAGAAAGTTAAGGAAGACAATGTTTGTCTCTCTCATCATTTTCTTAGGTCCTGTTGATCTGGGCCATGCCCCTTTAGTGGGTCCCTGGCCCTGTTTTGATAACTTAAACAAGGCAATCTTAAAGTTTTAGGAAAAATTGAACCAAAAATCAAAGAAGAACTGTGAAACAAAACCACTATGTGAAAGAAATTGATCAACAGAGTAAAATTACTAACATAATCAGATGCCTAGATAGCAGGAAGAAAAAAAAAAAAAAACCCAATCTAAAAAACATGAAAATATAGCCTAGCAAAAGGAACAAACCAAGAATACTGATAATACACAGGGTTTTAAACAACTAATCAATGATGCCACACAAATATCAAAAATCAATTCAGGTTGTTGAAGGAAAATATGACTAAAGAGATAAAAGGTATTTAGAAGACACTGTGTGAGAATAAAGAACAATTTTAAAGCCTGCAAAGAAAAGATAAAGAGCTTATGGGTATGAAAGACACATTGTATGAGATTAAATATATGTTAGAGACACATAATAGCAGATGTGAATTGGTTGAAGAAAGAATTAGTGAATTGGATGTCAAAGTATTTGAAAAGACAGAAAAACAGAAAAAGAAAGAGTGGAAAAAATTGAGCAGGATTCCAAGGTATTGAATTACAGTGTGAAATGCACAAAAATGTGTTATAGTTGTCCTAGAAGGAGAGGAGAACAGAAAAATGTCAGAAAGACTATTTGAGGAAATAATGATCAGTAATTTTCCAGCCCTTTTATCATATTCAAGAAAGACAATTTACCCCAAAGAGAATAAATTCAAATAGACTACTCAGAGACACCTGCTATTCAGAATGTCAAATGTGAAAGACAGAGGATTCTGAAAGCAACAAGAGAAAAATATATCACTTACAAGGGAACTTCAGTTAGGCAAGATGTTCATCTCACATCAGAAACCATGGAGGTGAGAAGGCAGTGGTATGACACATTAAAGATAATATGAAAGAGAAAATATGCCAGCCAAGAATTCTTTTTCTGGTAAAACTGTTCTTCAGAAATGAGGGTGAATTTAATGTCTTCACAGATAAAACAAAACAAAACAAAACAAACAAACAAAAAACCCTGGAAGTTTGTCACTGAGAGACTGGATTTATAAGAGATACAAAAGGGTGTGTTGCAGCCTGAAAGGAAAAGACAAGGGTGAAAGGCTTGGAGAATAGTGTAGAAATAAAGAGTATAATTATGGGTAACTAATAGGGTTAAAAGACAGGCAATAGTAAGACATGACAGTACAAAGCCAAGGAATAAAATGGATGAAGTAAATTACACCTTTACAGTAATAAAATTGAATATTACTGGATTCAACTCCCCAGTCAGAAAACATAGATGCTGGAGTGGATAAAAAAATAAAAGAGCCATCTATATGCTTCTATAAGAGACCCACCTTACATGTAAGGACATATTCAGGCTGAAAGTGAAAGGTTGGAAAAAGATAATCCATACAAATAACAATCAAAATAATATATGGAGTAGCAATTCTGATATCAGACAAAATAGATTTTAAATGTAAAACTCTTATAAGAGGTGAAGAAGGTCACTATATATTAATAAAACTTAAAATTCACAAAGAAGAGATGAAACTAGTAATTATTTATGCACTCAATCTAAGTGCCCTAAAATACATGAGGCACACACTGGCAAAACTGAAGGGAAAAAGTAGACATCTCTACAATAATTGTTGGAGACTTAAATATCACATCAGCATTGGACAGAGCATCTGAACAGAAGATAAATAAGGAATGAGAGATCCTGAATAACATGATAAATGAACTAGACCTCACAGACAATTATAGAACTTTGGACCTCAAAAAAGCAGGATATACATTCTTTTCAAATGCTTATGGATCTTTCACCAGGATAGCCAAAATGTTGGGTCATAAGTCAGATCTCAATAAATATTAAAAGGTTGAAATTATGCACAGCACTTTGATCATAACTGAATGAAGCTGGAAATCAATAACAGGCAGAAAAGGGGAAATTCACAAATACCTGGAGATTAAACAACACATTCTTAATCAGTGTATCAAAGACAAAAAGTGAAAGAAAATTCAGTAAATATCTTAAGATAAAGGAAAATGATAAGACAATATACGGAAACTTATAGGATAAAATGAAGGCAGTACAGGAAGGAAATTTATTGTTTTCAATGCTTACATTAAAACGAAAGAAAGGGGTAAAATCAAAGACCTAACTTCACATCTGGAGGAACTAGAAAAAGATCAGAAAATTAATCTCAAAGCAAGGAGAAGGAAAGAAATAACAAAGATTGAAACAAATAAGTGAAATGAAAATTTAAAAAAAAATAGAGAGAATCAAACAAAACCAGAAGCTGGTTCTTTGAGAAGATCAACAAAATTGATAAAACTTTAGCTAGGGTAGCAAAGAAAAAAAGAGGAAAGTTGCAAAAAAATAAAATAAAAAATGAGAAGGTGTACATTTTCATTACCTCACAGAAATAAGAGATTTCATAAGAGGATACTATGAACAACTGAATACCAACAGACTAGATAATGTTGATGAAATGGACAAGTTCCTATCAATACATGAACAACCCACCTTGATCCTAGAAGAAACAGAAGACCTCAATAAACCAATCACAAACAAATAAAGAGAAACAACCATCAAAAATGTCCTCAAAATGAAAAGCCCAGGATCTGAGGGTTTCACGGGTGAATTTAACTAATGATTTGAAGTTTTAATACCAGTCTTGCTCAAACTTTAAAAAAACTGAACAGTTGGGAATGTTACCAAGCTCATTCTACGAACCAACAACACCTAATATAAAGCCATATAAAGATTTTATAGTAAGTGAAAAATTACAGACCAATTTCTCCAATGAATAAAGATGCAAAAATCCTCAACAAAATTCGGTTGCTAACTGAATCCAAAAACACACTAAAAGAATTATACAACATAATCAAGTGGGTCTGATCAATCAGTGTAATACAGTACATTAATAAATTGAAGAAGAAAAAAATCATGTAAGTATCTCAAATGATGCAGAAAAGGCATTTGACAAAATACAACATCCTTTCTTGATAAAAAAACTTCAAAAGATAGAAATAGAAGAAACTTTTTCAATATTATGAAGTACATACATGAAAAACACACAGCTAACATTGTACTCAATGGTTAAAGACTGAAAGTATTCTTACTTAGATTGAAAACAAAACAAGTATGCTCACTAACTCCAGTCTTATTCAGTATTATTCTAGATGTTCTAGCTAGAGCAATTAGGCAAAAAAATAAAATAAAATAAAATAAAATAAAAGGCACCCAAATAGGAAAGGAAGAAGTAAAACTTTTCTTATTCACTAATAATATGATCTTATAACTAGAAAATCCTGAAAATTCCACAACAAAGTGTATTAGTCAGCTAAAGGGGTGCTGATGCAAAGTACCAGAAATCTGTTGGGTTTTATTAAGGGTATTTATTTGGAGTAGAAGCTTATAGTCACAAGGCTATAAAGTGTAAGTTACTCCCCTCACCAAAGTCTGTTGCCATGTATTAAAGCAAGATGGCTACTGGTCACTGCAAGGGTTCATTCTTCCTCTTCCTCCTAAGTCTCAGTGCTCTTAGTTCCTTCTATTCTCAACTGTAAGTTAGCAAAAGACTTGTCTCTCTTCCTGGGGCTCATTTCTTTCCAGGAACAGCTGCTCTGCTCTCTTCACAAGGTCAGCTATAGACTATCAGGCTCATTCTCTTCCTGGGGCCTCTGCCATGGCTAATGGATCATTCTCTCTTTCCTCATGTATCTGCTTCTCTGTACATTTCTTGGGACTCCAGCATCAAAACTCAAAACTCTCTCCTCTGCTATGTTGTCTTCTCTGTGAGTCTGCATTCACCAAGAGGGAGGGGACTCAATGCTCTACTGATGGGACTGAATCAAATACCAATCTTAATTTAATCAAGTAAAAGTGAAACCTCTGAATCTAATACAACCTAATATACCAGAGGAAGAGACCAGTTTACAAACATAATCCAATATCTGTTTTTGAAATTTACAAACAATGCCAAACTGCTTCACAAAGCTATTAGAACTAATAGATGACTTCAGCAAAATGGCAGGATACAAGATTGATTTGCAAAAAGTAATAATGTTTATACACACTATCAATGAGCAAACTGAGGAGGAAGTCAGAAAGAAAATCCTTTTGCAAAAGTGACTTAAAAAAATCATATATTTATGAATAAAATTAACCAAGGAAATAAAGGATCTGTATTCAGAAAAGTACAAAACATTGCTAAAAGAAACTACAGAAAACCTAGATTAATGGAAGGGCATTTTATGTTCATGGATTGGAAGACTATATGTCATTAAGATGCCAACTGCACATAAACTGATTTATAGATTCAACACAATCCCAATAAAAATTCCAATATCCATTTGCAGAATTAATAAAGTCAATTATCAAATTTATCTGTAAGTTAAAGACCCCCAAATAGCCAAAATTATCTTAGCAAAGAAGAACAAAACTGAAGGACTCTCACTTCTGAACTTTAAGGAATATTACTTAGGTAAAGTTGTAAAAACAGCATGGTACTGGCAAAAAGTTAGACAGATTGACCAATGGAATTACATATAGTGTTCAGAAACAGACCCTTATCTCTATGGTCATTTTGTTTTTGACAAGGCTGCCAAACCCACTCAGCTGGGCCAGAAATTCTGTTCAACAAATAATGCTAGGATAACTGGATATCCATAGCTAAAAGAAAGAAAGAAGATACCTATTCATTTCTTATACCAAAATTAACTCAAAATGGATCAAGGACCTAAACATAAAAGCTATAACCATAAAATTTCCAGAAGTAAATGCAGGGAAAAATCTTCAAGATCTTGTGGTAGGTAGTGATTTATTAAATCTTACATCCAAAGCACGAGCAATGAAAGAAAAAAAAAATAGATAAATGATAACCTCTCCCCCCCAAATTAACCACTTTTGTGCCTCAAATGACTTTGTTAAAAAATTGATAAGGCTGCTTACACAATTGGAGAAAATTTTCAGAAATCAAATATCCAATATGAATTTGATTTCCATGTTATATAAAGAGAAATCACAACTCAAAGATAAAGAGAAAATCAACCCAAATTTCAATAGGCAAAAGGGTAAACAAACTGTGGCACATGTATACAATGGAATATTGCTCAGTAATAAAAAAAGAAATGGCCCATCAAGACACACACACACACAAATGTAGGAACCTTAAATGCATAATGTTAAGTGAAAGAAGTCAGTCTGAAAGAGCTACCAACTATATGATTCCAAGAAAATAACATGCGGAAAGGGCAAAACTGTGTAGACAATAGTAAAGGCCAGAAGTTGCCATGGGTATGGGAAGGTTGGTGGAAAGAAGGGATGAAAAGGTGGAGCATGGGGAATTTTTTAGGGTAGTGAAACTATTCTGAGTGATACCATAATGGTGGATACAAGAAATTACAAATTTGTCCAAACCCATAGAACTGAATTCCTAAAGATGAACCCTAATGTAAACTATGGACTTTAGTTACCAATAATCTATCAACATTAGTCCATCAATTGTAATAAATGTACCATGCTAATGCAAGTGTTAATAAAAGGAAAATGATTGGGAGTGGTGATATATGGAAACTGTACATTCTGTGCAATTTTTCTATAAACCTAAAACTGCTTTAAAATTAAAGTTTATTTTTAAAATAAAATGTTAAAAATTTGGGCAAAAGACTTGAAATGACATTTCTCCAAAGAGGAAATAGAAATGGCTAGAAGGTACATGAAAAATGCTCAATATCACTAGCTATTAGGGAAATTCAGATCAAAACTATAATGATATATCATTTCACACCTTACAGAATGTCCGTTATTAAAAAAACAGAAAACTACAAGTACTGGAGATGATGCAGGGAAATAAAAACACTCTTTCACTGTTATTGTGAATATAAAATGGTACAGTCTCTATAGAAGACAGTTTCATGCTTCATTGGGAAGCTAAATGTACAACTGCTCTTTGATCCAGAAATCCCATTACTAGTAATTTGTTCAGAAGAACTTAAAGATGTGAACATATATTTGCACACCAATGTTCATAGCAGCATTATTCACAATTGCTAAAAGACTAAAACAACCTAAGTGCCCACCAATGGATGAATGGATGAATGAATTGTGATATATGCAAACAATTGAATACTACTCAGTTGTAAAAAAAAAGAATGAACTTATGATTCATGTAATAACATGAATGAACTTTTAGTTTATTATGTTGAGTGAAATAAGCCAGGTGTAAAAGGACAAATATTCTATGGTCTCATGGATCTGAACTAAATATGATGAGTAAATTTATAGACTTAAACTAGAATTTATATTAGTAGGAGGCAGGTTATGGGTAAAGAAGGGGTAGCTGATGTTGAATATATGTGGAATGTTTGATAATGTTAATCGTAATATGTGGAAATGTATAGAATTGATGGTAACATATAATGAGTATAAATAAAACTGCTCATTTATAAATATGATTGCAACTGAAAGGGGTAGTCTAGGAGGGTTAATGTTACTTGAAAGACAGCTAGAGGATAATCTAGGCACTGTATCATATAATGATTTTGATGGTAAATGAGGATTGTGGTAAATAATACAAGTGCAAGAATGTTCCTTTATTTCAAGGTGTTAAAAATATGGTGCTACATGGGAAAAAATACAAGTCATGGAATTTATAGAAAATAGTTAACGATAATATTGTAATATTTTTGTAGCAAAAGCAAAGGTACTACATCAATGCTAAAGGTAAAAAAAGAATATGAGATTTAGGTTTATGAAATGTGAATATGATCAAGCAATTTCAAAAAAAATTTCGGTCATTAAGAAGGAGACCTTGCTCATGTCATTTAGCTAATCTGCTCATTTATTCCTCTTGAAGAACACTGGAGAACAATTGACTTTGCTTTTAGAAATAAATAAGATAAATGTGCCAGGGAGGATTTTTTTTTTTAAGTAATGCTTCCATAATTTGTTGAGCTGTCTTTTTACAGTTATATTATTTTTTTGAGAGCCCCAGCAGATGTAACCATGTGCCTTGACATCTGACAGACAAATCCAGGATCTCCAGCAGCCAGTCTTTGGGGAGAAATCATCACCTGATAATGCCTTGTTTTGGGCATTTTTCTCAATCTTGGAACTGTAAACTTGTAAGCCAATAAATCACTATTGTAAAAGCCAACCCATTTCTGATATATTGCTTTTGGCATCTTAGCTGATTAAAACAGAACACATTGCCTTTCCAAACTATAAATAAAATGTGAGATATATCTCCTACTACTTCGCAATGTACTTCAATATTTGTTTTATTAAATATTAGGTTATAGAGGAAATAAATATTAAAAGATGTGATAGCTAGGTTGATGTGTCAACTCTGCCAGGTAATGGTGCCTGTTTGTTTGGCCAAGCAAGCACTGGGCTAATTGTAATACAAGGACATTTCATGGACTTTAATCATCAATGAACTGATTGCATAGCTGGCTGATTACATCTATGATCAAGTGAAGAAATTGCCATCAGCAATGACTGATGGCTCATCCAAACAGTTGAAGGTCTTAAATGGAGAAGTGATTTCAACATTCAGAAAGAGGATCACCATCTCTACTTCAGATTGCCAGTAGGAATTTTGAAGTCTCATGGGCACATAAGACAATTTTATAAAGTCTCATACTACCTACAGATATTTCCTGTTGGTTCTGTTTCCCTAAATAAACCTAATACAGATTGGTACCAGGAGTGAGGCTTGAGAGACAGACTCTTAAAAATGGGATTTCTGAATTGGTCCTGGAATTTTTGCAATTGGACCTCTACTCTGATTAGATTCAAGGGTACTAATTACTGTGTTTCTAATGATCAAGAGACCACTGAAGGTCCATGACAGGAGTTGGTAATAGAGATACACAGAATATCACCACTAGATATGACTACTTCCATGCTTTTAAGAGGCAAGGATATGGGTGAGAGTGTTTTTAACACTTCAACAGAGTTTTATGAAGTTAGACGGTACTATGATGTTGGTTGGCTGTTGGATAGAGTTACAAAAGAATGAATGACTGAAGTTTTCAAATTTGCAATGTAAGCAATGCATGAATCATGTGAATGTTTCTGTAAGTGTCCTGAAAGAAAATCTTGTTTCATGCAGCCACAGACTTGAGTACTCTGAAAACTAGAATTAGAGTTTCATTGTATGAGTAGCAAAGCTACAATGGAAACTAAAATCTCAGCCTTGCAGGGTTTCTGCTTTTAAAGTGATGGCATTGATTGGAAGGAAGTGAAATCCTGAGGTTTGGGAGGGAGACATATGGGTTGATGATGGCAGTGGGGACACTGAAATTCAAATTCTGCTAAGACTTTGCCAGAAAAACTTGTAATGTCTGCCTGGGGGAGACCATCAGTGTCAAGTTTGCATCACCTAACCTACAGCCTGCTCCAAAGAGTTAAAAACTCCTCCATGCCCCAAGGAGGATACCACCCAAACTTGTCTGCACTACTCAATCTCCAGCCTGCCCCAACATCTTCCATGCACTGAGGAAACCATCACCCAACTTGCACCTTGCCTTAAGTTGTCTGCAATCCAACACCCAACTGATGCGATTAATCCTGTATCATCAGATGAAATTGCAAGGCATGAACCTATTCTTCTCTTCCATACCTATAACTAAACTAAAGAGACAAAAAGCCACCAAAGGTGAAGTACAAAGTGTGACCCATAAAGAAGTACATTATACTCTAAAAAAATGGCATGAGTTTTCCAATTTATATAGACAGAAATCAGGGGAATACATGACAGAAATCAGGGGAATACATGTGGGAATGGATATTAAAGGTATGGGATAATGGAGGAAGTAATATAAAGGCTGGATTTATTGATGTGGGCCCACTAAGCAGAGATTCTGGATTCAATATTGTAGCTTGAGAAGTTAGAAAGGGCTCTCAAGCAGTGCTGGTTGAAACATGAACCAAAAGATGACATAGAATAGCTGAGGTTGAGATGCCTAATTTATGCTGGTATACTGTAGATGAGAGGATCCAAAGGCTTACAGAAATTGGAATGCTAGAACGGATTCACCATTTAAGAACTGCCCACTCACTCCAGTAAGGTCCTAAGGACATACTTTTCACCAGGATTGTGAAGAATAAATTTGTGAGAATACCTTGATCTTCTCTGTAGAGCTCTGTGGTTGCTCTTCACTGTAGGCCAGATTTTACTGTGTGAACTTTATCGTGAAACTAGAATCCTTCAGTGCTATGGCAATGTTTGGATCCCAGGCTGGCAGAAGCCAAGAAGCAGCACTTAATTGCCAAAGACAAGGTGGGTGTGGCAACCACAATGAAAGGCAAACTCAAAGCAGCAATCAAAAGGTTCAGGATAATATATATCCTACCATAACCCACTGAATGGACTCGGAGAGAGTGTAAAGCACAACATAAACTATAATCCATGCTGTGTACAAATGCTCCAAAATGTACTCATCAATTGCAATGAATGTACCACACTAATGGAAGAAGTCGATGTAGAAGGAGTGGGAGGTGTGGGGAGTGGGGCATATGGGAACCTCTTATATTTTTTAATGCAACATTTTGTGTGATTTATGTATCTCTAAAAAAAGATAATAACAATAATAATGAAGAGTCTAAGTTGCGTAGACCTATGGTGTTGGCTAATAGATCATGGGGTATATAGAAGTAAAATATATGAGGAAAGTACTAAATTACTACTTGATCTGTATAAGCATGAGAGTTCTAGGTCAAATGAACAAAGCCTGAAATTGAATTACAGAAAGAGAGTCATGGCTCCTTAATCAATTCCCAGACTTGAGATGATTTACAGAGCCCCTTCAATGAGGGGAAGACTGCATCCCCTTGGGGAAGGATCCTCTTACACAGCCAAAAATTTATACCATTACTTTTCTTCCAAGATTTATCAAAAGAGACTTACAACCATTCACCAGAGTAACCCATGCATTGGGAAAAAAGAAGTGATCAGACACTTTGGAGATTATTAGACACTCTTTCAGTAGTGACATTCATTTCAGATACTCAAAACATCACTGTGGTCATGTGATTGATGGAATTTTAGCTCAGGTCTGTCTCACTGTGGGTCTGTGGTTATTTCCCAAGTTCCAGATAGCCTAATTGGAACAGATGTACTCAGCTACTGGCGGAATTCTCACACTGGATCCCTGACTTGTGGTGTGAGGGCCATTTTGGTAGAAAAGGCCATAAGTAAGCCACTAGAACTGCCCCAAACTAGTAAAAGAATAATTCAAAACCAATACCAGATTCCTGGAGTGATTGTAGAGATCAATGCCACCACCAAGGATTTGAAGAATGCAGAGGTGGTGATTCCCATTACATCCCCATTCAACTTTCCTATTTGTCCTGTGCAGAAAAGAGATGGATCTTGGAAGATGACAGTGGATTATTGTAAACTTCACCAGGTGGTAACTCCAATTGCAGCTGCTATTCCAGGTATGCTATCATTGTTTGAGCAAATCAGTACACTAATGTACCTGGTATGCTACTATTGATCTGGTAACTGCTTTTTCCTTAATTGCCTTTATCAAGGGCCACCAGAAACAGCTTGCTTTCAGCTGTCATTGCCAGCAATGTATCTTCATTGTCTCACCACAAGTGTATATCAACTCTCCAGCCCTATGTCATAATAATGTCCACAAGGATGTTGACTGTCTTTCTCTCCCACAAGACATCACACTGGTCCAGTTTATTGATAATATCATGCTGATTGGACATAGTGACCAAGAAGCAGCCATTATTCTAGACTTATTGGGAATTTTTTATTAAGGCATTTTTGTGAGAGAGAATGGGAGATAAATCCAACAAAAATCCAGAGGCCTTCCTCCTTGGTGAAATTTCTAGGTGTCCAGTACTGTGACATATGAAGAGATATTCCTTTTAAAGTGAAGGATAAACTGCTGCATCTGGTCCCTCCAAAGAAGAGGAGACAAAATAGTCAACATTTGGGTGTACTGCTCTGGCCCATGACTTGGCTATAGCCACTACTGAGCACCCAATCTGAAAGAAGCAGAGACCCATATTCAACCCCAATACAGCAACAATCCCCTGGTGATCAGCCTGGGACATGGCGGCAGGTTGATTACATTGGATCACTTCAATTATGGAAGGGGCAATATTTTTTTCTACCTGGAACAAATGCATAGGATTTAGGTTTGCTTTCCCTGCACACAAAGTTTCTTCCAAAATTACCATCCTCTGATTTACTAATGTTTTATCCACTGCCATGGTACTCCACCCAGGATTGCTTGTGTTCAAGGAACCCATTTCGCAGCAAATGATATGTGGGAATGGGCAAAATCTCATGGAATTTACCTGTTTTACTATGTTCCCCATTATCCTGAAGCAGCAGGATTGATAAATAAGGTAGAAGGGCTTTTTGAAGACTTAATTATGGCACCAGCCAGGTGACAATACCTTCTAGGGTGGGGGTAATGTCCTCCTGGAGTCTGTGTATGCTCTAAATCAGTGTGCACTCTACAGTGCTGTTTCTCCCATAGCCAGGATTCACGGGTTCAGGAATCAAGGGTTTGAAAATGGAGTGGCACCAATCACTATTACTCCTAGTGATCCACTAGGAATATTTTTGCTTCCTGTCCCTGCAGTTGAGTTCTGCTGGTATACGGGTCTTAGTTTCAAAAGGAAAAGTACTTCCACCAGGGAACACAACAACAATTCCTTTGAACTGGAAGTTAAAGCTATCACCTGGTCACTTTGGGTTCCTCACCACTCTGAATCAACAGGCAAAGAAGGGAATTACTGTACTGGCTGGGGTGGTTGATCCTATCAAGGGTAAATAGGTCTGCTCCTACACAATGGAGGTAAAGAAGAGTTTTCCTGAAATACAGGATATCCCTAGATCATCTCTTAGTAATACTATACCCTGTTATTAAAGTCAGTGGAAAATTGCAACAACCCATTCCAGGCAGGACTAACAATAGCCCTGAAATTTCAATAATGAAAGTTTGGGTCACCCAACCAGTATTGTGAGGTGAAAAAAATAGTCTCCCACTGCTTTTATTTAGACTATGTATTTAATGTGATGTGTTTGGCTGCCAAGTTGACAAGGGGTGGGCTATGGTGGTTAGGGTAATGTGTTAATTCTGCCAGGTAATGGTGCCGAGTTGTTTGATTAAGCAAGCACTGGGCTAATTGTAGTAAAAGGACATTTCATGGATTTAATCATCAGTGAATTGGTTGCATAAATGGCTGGTTAAATCTACAATCAACTGAGAAGATTGTTGTCAGCAGTGAGTGACCATCTCAGTTGAAGAGCTGAAAAGGAGATGTGATTTCAGTATTCAGAGAGAGAACCCCCAACTATACTTCATATAGCCAGCGTCTCCTGGGGAATTCATTGAGGACTTTCATTTGAGTCCTTGGCTTGCAGCCTCCCCTATAGAATTTGGAATTGTGCTTCCTTCCTTCATGTGAGACAACTTTATAAAATTTCATACTATTTAACAAATATCTCCTGTTGGTTCTGTTTCCCTACAGAAGCCTGGCTTATAAAAATCCATTAAAATATCCTAGCCTTGCCCCAAAACAATGAACAAGCAAAGTACAGAAAGAAAAAAGTAAATACATAAAATAAATATCTGGATATTATATATATATATATATATATATATATATATATATATATATATACACACACACACATACAGAGAGAGAGAGAGTGAAAGAAAGAGAGAGAATAGGCAACATAACTACCAGTTACATGTATTTGTAGTCCTTGGAGATGAAAATAGAAGTAATGGAAGAGATTATTTATAATTTCTGAGGTTCAATTCAATACAACTTTTAAGAAATAAAAAGACTTAATTGGATTCTCTTCATACAGGAGGCAAAGTAAGAGAGTCTGCAGAGTGATAGTATCTGTCGGGAGGTTCAGAGGCCAGGCCTTGAAGTAATATATATTACTTCCATGGCCTGTTGACCAAGATGCATTCAAATACTAACTGCCAAAATAATTGAAAGGAAGCTACAGAATATATACTGCTTACCTCTGATAGAATCTAAGCAGGGAAGGATAAATTCAGTCGTCTTTTTTATACCTGCAAAGGCTTTAATAATCTCTAGACATCACACACATACAATTCTACTCTAAGAAAAATTTGAGATCATTGCTCATCCAGTTCACTATTCATCTTTCTTTTTCATATGCAGCAGAGTCAGGTTGTGTTTATATACTCAATCTATGGATTGATTGGCCAGTTTTAGGTCTGTGTAGTGAGTAGTTAAAGGAATTACTCTGGAGTTAGAATGCCTGGAATCACATGCCAAATCCATCAATTTCCATCTATGTGACTTTGACAAGTATGTAACCTTCCATGCCTCAGTTTCTTCATTTCAAAATATGGAAATCATAGCATGTACCTTGTTGGCTGGAAAATGGAGTATGTATTTGTTAGAAAAAATAAATATGACTGAACAAAAAAAATGAGGTGATTCATGTGGAATAGTTCTATTAGATTAGACAAAGTTAAACTGGTAATACTCTTCCTATTAACAAAGATAATTAAATAAAACTATTTGGTCAAAAAGAACCCATCTTCATTGACTAAATACTATTCTGGAAACAAAAGGAAAGGAATAGATTTAGCAAAAGGGAATTAATTTAATAATTTTTTTTCACTTCTTACTACCAGAATCTTAAATAAGCAGCTCAGATATACTGAATCTTTATTTTTATCTGCAAAATATGGCAAATAATACTGTTATATGGTCATTGGGGAAATTAAGAGCAATAATATTTTTAAACATCTAAGAGAATGCTTATTAATTTTTAGAGACTGTGTAGATGTTATTTTTCTTAATTCACTTCTCGTTAATCATTTCCTTTTCTGAGGAAATGCATAGATAATGCAGATCTTATGAGAACCCACTCTTTACTGAAGAAAATTTTTGTCAATAGTTTTGAAAATGCATCTAAGGATATTTACATGCACACACACATATATGTGTATATGTGAAATATGCAATTTAATAATTTATATTTCATCACGTCAATGCAATGAATATATATTTATGAAAACTATTACTGCTTTTAATTAAACATATTATTTTATTAAAATTAACTTCAACTACAACTTTCACTTTCACATATCTTGAGTGGCAAACCTGTAGCATCTAATTTTTAACACATTATACAGAGTTTTCTGTGAATTTTGTAGTAATTTTGAAAGTGTATGCTTCCAAAAATTTTAATCACAATCATAGAAAATATTTTAGCAAACTAATCATTATTTAAAAATGATGCACAAATAAAGACATTATCATTAACAAACATTTAAGGCTAATCTCTATTTTATTTTCTAAAGAAATTAGGTTTAGATAATTTAATGTTATTGGTTTGCACATATACATTAAGAAAATTACCAATTAAATCCAAGAACATTTTTTAAAAGGAACACGATATATTGAAAAAAAAACCAACATTTTGGGAAGTTTTAAATAAAAGATTCAGTTAATTTCCACTGCAAATTACTTTCTTTTCAGCTTTGTGCATTGCAAACTGATCTAAAACCTTAAACTGAGTTTCTTACATTAAGTTCATTAAATTTATCTAAAGCATTAGAGATCTGAAAATCTTGGAATTGAAATAGCAGTTTTTTATAAGTCATCATACTATGATTTTCAAAAATGAATTAAAGAGTGACTATCTCCTACTTTCATCTATTTTTCCAGTGAAAATAGATAATTTCATTAGCCTCTATCTATAGTCAACAAAATAATTAAAAACATATTGTTACAGATCTCTTCAATTTTAAATGATTATAACAGATAAATCATAATTATCCAAAATGTTCATGTGAAAAATTCTCTTCACTCATAATGCAAAATTACAGATACATAGATAATATAAAGACTTTGGTGAGCATTTACAATTTTATGTACCAATGGGGATCATATTTTCTTCCTCTGCCCCCTCCTCTTTCTTCTTTACCCTTGTTCTTTACCCTTGTACCCTTGTTCTCCTTATTCGTGTTTTATTATTATGGTAATTCTTTATGAATTTGTCTGTACATGCTACAAGTGAAATAGATATTCAAAGTGATTTTCCAAATATATGTATTATTCATCTTTTGGATTACAAGAGTTTTGTAACTGATAACATTGTTCCTTATTTTTTTTGTTTCTGTCCTTTAGTAGAACTTGGGTCAATATTTCTACAAATTCCCTCATCATACTGGCAAACACAGATGGTCTAATCTCTATATTCATGTAACTAAACTGCTTAGCTTTCATGGTTATATTTAAAAGGATTAGCTATATTACCATCCTTTATGCAAATAATGTATACTATGTGGAAACTCATGTTTTCACCCATCAAAACAGTAACAAAATATTCCTTCCAATTTTTCCATCCAATGCAGTTCTATAAGGCATTAGACTTGTATAGGCTGTTAGTTTACCTTGTCTTGTAAAACCTAAGTTTCTGCTTCTGGCCATGACTATGTAATTGGTACCATTGTAAACAATTAGAAAAAATATATATGAACCAATTATTTTCAGAATTAAGGTCACTGGTAACAGTTTCAGAAATCTGCATAAGTGTTTCTTTGAGGCTTTGGCTTAATACCAAAATGCTCATGTCTCAATAGGCTGGTCAAAAGACAACTATGAGGGGAATATACAATACTGGGAAACTGGTGCAAGATTAAGAGATGTTTCCTTTTTCACCAACAAGAGTGGAGAGACTTAAGGGAACACAAAGGCTATTTAGTGAATAAACCAGAAGCTATGCCTTAGGAGTAGAGTTTGACTAGTCCTGGAGATAGATGAAAAGGTATTTTAGACACACACTAACAGAACTTCAAAATAAGTCTTTAAAATATTAATTTGGTTTGCTAAAGAAATTAACTGCCTGGAAGAACAAAACCCAACACTCCTTTAATAAAAAATCAGACACTGAAAAAAAATTCACAAAACTATAATCTGATCAAATACTACTAAACATAATGAAGAAGCAGAAATATATGGCCCGCAAACAAGAGAAAAAATCAATAGAATATCCTCATTGACAAAGATAAATAAATAAACAAGGACTTTAAAATGACAATTATAAAATTTTTAGGTCATTAAAGACATATTGTGAACATAATAAAAAAAAGAGATGAAAAATAAATAAAAAATCAAATAAAACATCTAGAGAGAAAAATAGAATACCTGAAATAATTTAAGCATTTTACTTAGGTGGGCTGAAAAGCAGATTAGACAATTGAAAAAAAAAGCCAATAAAGTTGAGGATATAGCAATCAAAACTGACCAGGCTGAAGGATAGAGAGAAAAAAAGTGGCTGGAAAAAAAGAACAGAGTCTGAGAGACATAAGGGAAAATATCAAGTTCAAATTATATAAATAATTTGAGTATAAGAATGGCAGGTTATGAAAACAGAAAAATATTTGAAGAAATAATGTTGGAATCCTCCTAAATTTCATGAAAACTACATAAAGCATATAATAACTGAATCAACAAATCACAATGATGAAAAGAATTATTAAAGTGGCCATTGGAGGGAAATCGTGCATTATTCATGGAGGGGGGTGTAGAAGAAAAATAAAAATCATAGTGGACAATTCACACCCCAAAATGCTTTCCAGACTACAATGGAATGACATATTTAAAGTGCTAGGGGGAAAATGACAACTGGTAATTTTTTACATACTCAAAATATCCTTCAAAAATGGTGGGAAAGTACAAGACAAACAAAAGCTGAGAAATTTTGAAATGCTACACTGCAAGCGGTGATTAAGATGTTCTTCAGGCTGAGGGAAAATTATTTCAGATGGAAACTGATTCTACAGAAAGGAATGGAGAATGCTTCTAGTGGTTGGGAAAAGTTTGGAGTCATTTAAACTTGTTTTCCTTATTTTAAACATTTCTTTAAAATATATTTAAATGTTCAATAAAATGATGTAAATTAATTGTGGGTCTTACAAGTAAAATGTCAATAACAGCACATAGGGATACAAGTATTCTGTGGTAATGTTCTTGTACATGAAGTGATACAACATTAAATGTTTCTTTCAAGAAATATTATTTGTGAAACATTATAAAATTCATCAGCTATTCAATGCTTCTTGCATTCTTGGCTTTCTTGGGAGATCTTGCCTGAGATTCCAAGCACGTGATTTCTGTCTTTTAAAACGCACCTCTCTTAATTATGAGGTCAATGGGAAACCATTGAAGGAATTTTTGTTTAGACTAGGGGAATATTGAATAGTTAATTCTTTGTTAAGATTTATCTGGTTATAGTACTTAGGATGAATTTGAAAAGTGATCCACTTCAATTGCTATTTCCTTCCTAAAAGGATAAAATAAGGATGCACCATAGGTCATTATGACCTCATAGTCTATCTGCCTTTTTGCAGGTATTTGTGTCTTTTGTCATCATCATTTAATAATATTCAAGTTCTTTGAAAGACACATTCTATTGTGCCCATCTTTGAGAACCTAGTAAATTATAGGTCAAAAGAGTTTTCAAAAATAGTCACATGTCTAATTTTTGGATCTATTTGCAGTACATAAAAAGCAAGAATATATGCTTCTCTTATTAATGCAGTCTTGGTAGATCAAATAAACAAAATAACATTTGGACGGGAAAAACATTAATGTCTGAATTGCCTTAATTGGACATTTATATTGATCAAGTTGAATGTGTAATAGCTTTATTTTATAGGTTGAGAGAATAAATGTAATGACTCAATTCCAGGAGAGGATTTTGTTTAATACAATTAACAAGAAAGGAAGCCATGTTCATATTATTAAGAGTTTTCACCATTCAATTTAATCTATTATGTCCCAGCATAGCTTGGAAAGTTGATATTTTATGTATAGTAACAACAAAAGGGAATACGAAGATGGATTTTGAAAATTCAGGAAAAGAAAGGCAGAGTCTAATTATAAGTACTCAAATATTCAAAACTGCCTAAATCAGCAATAAGAAAGAATAATTTGTATATTCTTGTGTTTAGTATACATTTTCCTCCTCCTGTAGCAAAATTTTTCATGTACTTACTTTGCTCTGATTAATGGTATTTCTCATTTGTGCAACATTTCTATGGCTTACAAAGTGCTTTGCATCATCAGAAACATTTATTGAACTCCTTTGTGTAAGAAATCTATTTTATTGTCTCAACTCTCTCGTCAAATCCATTTGTTAACTAACTGCAATAGTTCCATGGAATGAAAGATTTGTGGAATTGAGTCAGACACATATTTATAAGATAAAAGTGTGTACAGTAGAAGAAATAATCTATTACAAGCCATTTTGGGATGAGTTAACTAAATTCAGTTATTAATTCAGGATATTTATTCTTATTCATCTCTTTATCTCCTGTACATCTGGCGTGCATGAGTTAATTTTGATTTTTCAAAGGTCATATGCTATGAAGTCTCTTATACCCCTTCACAGTGTTTTCATAGCATTTTATTCAGACTTTTATTATAGATCTTATCACCTTACATTATAGTGCATATTGTACAAGTGGATTTTTTCTTAATTATCACTTTAATTTATTATTCCACTCAACAAACATTTATTGTATGAACTATTTGCTATGTAGTCTGCTGAAAAGTACTTAAGGAAACAAAATTCTTAAAAAATCTTTAACTCTTTTAAACTTGCAAAGCTTCAAAAAAAATTTCTTAATGAATGATTAGGGAGATGGATGAATGAGCTAATAAATTCTCACTTCTCCGGTTTCTTTTTGGATGGATACAGAGTTTTTCTATAGTCACTAAAGCAAGTAAACATTTTTTCCTTTAACAAAATTTTGTGTATCCAAAGCTAAAAAGATAGTGTCAAGAGAGTTCAAAATTTATAATATGAAACTTTTAACTCAAAACTAATTTTCATTCCTCATACAAATTAGAAGCAGGCATTTAAGGAATCTTACTAAGTCATGGAGGTATTCATAATTTTATTATTTGATTTTCAATAATTACTATAAACATATTTGATATTCATTTATCCTCATTTATTTTTCCAATTTCTATACATTTTATAGGCAACTTATTTCAGTGAGGATGAAATTATCCAACTGCATTATGTTCCCTCCCCACTGGGAACAGATATAACAGTGGCATTGGCTAGGTGCCATATAGTGCACACAATTAGCTAAGCAGATTCTGTGGCTGCTTCCACTTGCTCAGAGTGAAAGGAGGAAGGAATGTGCTGGCAGATCACTCTCTGGGAGAGGATATATTTTATGTCAAATTACCCCAAGTGGAGAGTCAGCCCACATGTGTCAACTGTCCTAGGTGCTAGGTCAACACATCTGGTCCTGAGCACAGGGTTCATTCATGGATCATAGGGAAAGGTGACAAGCTATGTTTAGACTGTATTCTTCCACAAAATTTGATTGGTGAAATTATGGACATGTAAATATTTTTAACAAAGAAAACTTATGAAAGAAAGAACATTTCCCAAAATATCTCTTATATATAATTATCAAGAGGTGAGTAAAAGAAAAAGGAGAAAAACAGTTAAAAATACCAAAATAAGGACTTCCAGGAAGATGACCACAGAGTGGTTGGCAGGCCACAACTTTTTTACAGAAGGAATACAAAAAGGGCAAAAAGCTGTCTGAAGGAGCTGCTTTGTGTATCTGTAGACCAGGAGAATGCTGAGGATCATACAGGAAGGAGAGGGACAGAGAGATGAACTGGCTGAAATGAAAACCCCTATTTGCCCCCCTGGTCAGGAATGGGACCCATCTCCCACTAACAAGGTGAATAGCCTTGTTAAAACCCAGGGTTCACTGTGGCTAACCAAGAGATGAATGGAGGCCTTCCTCCCTTGGAAGAGATAGGGTGTGGTGGAGGGTGGAGAGTGGCTTCTCTTAAGTAAGTTTGGCCAGCAGACCCTGCTTTGAATTCAGCTTTACCAGCACAGGAAATGGTGTTTGAAAGAGATACCTCCTTGAAAGATTCACTGAAGAAAGCCATCTGCTGGTAGGCTTGGAAGATGTGAGAAGATAAAAAGCTTTTTGGAGTTTCTCATGCCCCAGGCCCCCTTGGATCTGGTCTGTGCCCTATTAGTGGATCCCTGACCCTACTTTCATAACTTAAGCTAGACAATTTTAAAGTTTTAAAACAAGTTGAATAAAAATAAAAAAGGAGTGATAAAACAAAACCACTAGGCAAGAGAAAGAAATTAACCATGGGAGTAAATTCACCAACATAATCAGATGCTTAGATATTAGCAAAAAATTAAAAATTGTAATGGGAAACAGGAAGTAAAGGCCAGCCAAATGATATACTGAAAAAACCTGATGAGACTTGATATTAAAAGAAAACTGATCAGTAAATCACGCAAGTCTCCTATATAAATTGAAGGAGTGGAAATAAAATATGGCTAGAGAGGTAAAGAGTATTAAGAAGACCCTGGGTAATGCTACATTCTCTCAAAGACCAGCAAGAATCTTTAGAATACATGAGCAGCACTTAACAAACACAGACCCATATGCCAGGCCCTTGATGTTGCTGCTTGTACTCATGAACTTTGTCCTTGAAATCAAAACTCAGCCCAGCATTCTCTAATAGGATGAAAAGAATCCCCTAAGGTAAGGGGATTGTCTAGTGAAGGAAGACAGACAATTATGCTAGACCCTTGATATTGATGATTGTTCTTATGAACCTTTCTTTGTGAAATTGAGTCTTAGCCTAGTATTATATAGTCTAAGAGTTACTTCCTGAAGGGCTCTTTGTTACACAAATATGACCTCTCTCTAAGCCAAACTCAGCATATAAAAGCACTACTTTTTCCCCAGCATGGGCCATGACTTGCAGGACTGAGTCTCTTCCGGCACTGAAGGATTATTACAAAGCAGCAACTGGTGATGCATCTGGAAAAAGACCTTGACCAAAAGGGGGAAATGTTAAATACAAATGAGTTTTTATGGCTAAGAGATTTCAGAATGAGTCAGGAAGTCGTTCTAGATGTTATGTTTATGCATGTCTCAACAGTATTTCATTGACTGCCACAGTAAATAGTACTTCAAACAGCAGGTCTCCTGAGATATCTAGAGGCATCCAGACACTATAAGCAGGGTAGACAAGCTCAGGCAGTTGGCATCCTGTCAATGGCACTTACTTTGGAATGTACGCTTCCTGGGTAAGAGTTAGACTCATTTATAATTTCCCTACACATTGTTCTTCTGCCCCTTTAATTTGAACCTCTAATTAATACTACACTTGTTAAATGTATGTCACAAATACTTAACTCTTTGGTCTGTCCCTGTGTCAGTTGAGTCCTGAATTTTGGCAGAGTTAAAACTCCTACTCACCAGTTCATTTGACTCACTCAGGACAACTAACAAGGAAATGATGATGGACAATGCACATATCAAGGAACAGAGAGTATCTGCAACTGCAAGCAAGACAGCCCCAATCATTTCCCCATGGGATCTAAGCACCTTCTCAATTAGAAACAGAGTGGGCATCACAATCCCCAAATCCTCAAGATTGGGGAATGAACAATGGGCTAAACTAGACATTATTATTGTAGTAATGGAAGAATTTTATCATTGAGATAAAGGCAGTGGCCACCAGAGGTCCTGAGAGAAGGGAGAGGAAAGAATAGGTGTAAAATGGGGTATTTTTTGGACTTTGGAATTGTCCTGCATAACATTGCAATGATGATACAGGTCATTATAAATTTTGTTATAACCTACAAAATTGTGCAGGACAGAGCATAAACTATAATGCAAACTACAGTCCACAGTTAGTAGCAATGCTTCAAAATGTGTTCACCAATTGTAACAAATGTAACACACTAATGTTGATGTGGGAAAGTAAGGGAGGGGAAGGATTGGGGCATATAGGAATCCCATATAATTTTTATGGAACATTAAAGTTCTTTAAAAATAAAATAAACATTATTAAAAAAAAAAAGACCTCAACAAATAAGTCAAAAGCAAAATGATTGAAACACTCATCAAAAATCTTTCAAAAAGGAAAATCCCAGAACCAGAGAGCTACATAGATGAATTGTGACATTCACCTAAGATCTAATACTAATCTTGCTCAAACTTTTCCGAAAAACTGGGCCAAACTATGATGCCAACATCACTCTAATACCAAATCTAGATAAAGACACTATAAAAAAAGAAAATCATAGACCATTTTCTCTAGTGAATGTAAATTTAAAAATCCTCAACAAAATATTGCTAACCAAATCCAAAAGCATCAAATGCATTCTATTCCAGGTATGCAATGGTGGTTCAACACATGAAATTTAATTTAGTGTAATACACAACATTAATAAATTGAAGAAGAAAAATGACATGATCCTCTGAATTGATGCAGAAAATCCATTTGACAAAATTCTACAACCTTTCCTGATAAAGTCACTTTGAAAGATAGGAATAAAATTAAATATTTTCAATAGGGTAAAGTACATGTATGAAATAACTGCAGCTAACATTATACTCAATGGTGAAAGACTGAAACTTTTTCTGTTGAGATTTGGAACAAAATAAGGATGACCACTGTCTCCACTCTTATTCAATATTATGCTAGAAGTTCTAACCATAGCAATTAGGCAAGAAAAGAAAAAAAAAGATGCCCAAATAGGAAAGGAAGAAGTAAAACTTTCATTATTTGCCAATATGATCCTGTAGCAGTTTGGCATTGTTTATGAATTCCAAAAATAGATATTGGATTATGTTTGTAAACTGGCCTGTTTCTTGTGTGTGATTAAATTATGATTAGGACTTTGACTGGGGTACATCAATAGGATGACTATTGAAAGAGAAAACTACATGGCAGAGAAGAGAGTGGGAGTTTTGATATTGGAGTCCCAGGAAGAGAAATGAGTCATTAGTCTGACAGTTCACAGCTGGCCTTGAGGAGAGAGCAGAGCAGCTGAGCATGGAGAGAATTGAGCCCCAGGAGAAATAGGAGACTCACCCCAGCCTGCAGCTTATATTGGAAGGAGGTGGGACCACAAAGCCTTAAGAGGAAGAGGAAGGCTGAAGGTCAGCAGCCATCTTGTTCCAATATGTGGCAACAGTCTTTGGTGAGGGAAGTAACTTACACTTTATGGCCTAGTAACTGTAATCTTCTACCCCAAATAAATACCTTTTATACAAGTCTATAGATTTCATGAATTTTGTATCAGCAGCCCTTTGGCTGACTAATACAGATCCTATACCTAAAAAATACCCCAAAATCCACAACAAAGTTGATAGAACAAATAGATGATTTCAGCAAAGTGGCAGGATACACAATTAATATGTAAGTTTCAGTAGAGTTACTATACAATACTAATGAACAAACTGAGTAGAAAGTCAGGAAAAACATCCCATATACAATAGCAACTAAAAGGGTCAAATATTTAGGAATAAAGTTAACCAAAGACAGAAAGGAATTGTATTAAGAAAACTAGGGAAATGGACTTTGGCCCAGTGGTTAGGGCGTCCATCTACCACATGGGAGGCCCGCGGTTCAAGCCCAGGGCCTCCTTGACCCGTGTGGAGCTGGCCCATGCACAGTGCTGATGCGCGCAAGGAGTACCGTGCCGCGCAGGGGTGTCCCCCGCGTAGGGGAGCCCCACGCAAGGAGTGCACCCATAAGGAGAGCCGCCCAGCGTGAAGGAGGGAGCAGCCTGCCGAGGAATGGCGCTGCCTACACTTCCTGTGCCGCTGACGACAACAGAAGCGGACAAAGAAACAAGACGCAGCAAAAAGACACAGAAAACAGACAACCGGGGGAGGGGAGGGGAATTAAATAAATTTAAAAAAAAAATTCTTAAAAAAAAAAAAAAATAAAACTATAAGACATTGCTAAAATAAACTCAACTTGACCAAAATAAATGGAAGAACATTCTGTGTCCATGGATTGGAAGACTAAATCTCATTAAGATGTAAATTCTACACAAACTGATTTACTGATTCAACACAATCCCAATAAAAATTTCAACAACCTTTTCTTAGAAATGGAAAAGCCAATTGTCAAATTTATTTGGAAGAGTAAGGGGCTACAAATAGCCTAACATATCTTAAAAAGAAATAAGTGGGATAATTCTCACTTCATGACTTTAAAGCATATTACTTAGCTACAGTGGTTAAAAACAACATAGGACTGACATAGAGATAGATTGACCAATGAAATCCAATTGAAAGTTCAGAAATAGGCGCTCACATCTACAGTCAAGTGATTTTTGAGAAGGCTATGAAACCCATCCATCTGGGTCAGAGCAGTCTATTCAACAGATGGTGCTGTGAAAACTGGATAACCATATCTAAAAGAAAGAAAGAGGACCCATGTCTCACATCTTATAGAAAAATTAACTCAAAATGGATCAAGGACTTAAATATAAAAATTAGAACCATTAAACTCCTAGAGGAGAATATAGGGAAACTTCTTCAATATCTTGTGGTGGGTGATAATTATTCTTAAACTTTATACCCGAAGCTTGAGCAATGAAAAAATAATTTTACTATTTTCTCAAAATTTAAATAATTTTGTGCTTCATATGACTAAAAGAGATAGGGAGGGGAGAGATTGAAGGAAAATGGATTAAAGGGGAATACTGTGGAACCTGAAGTCTGAACTTGGGACATCTTCTCAGGCCAGGAGAGGAGCCCTACACATGTGTGAGGAAAGGGTGAATTCACCCCAGCATTTAAAGAGGGTGGATCTTCCAGCTCTTTGTTCAGGGAAAGTTTGGCTTCCCCAGACTACAGAGAGAGTGGAACACATTCCCCAAAGATTACAGAGAGTTGGTTCACAAACCCACTGTTCTGTATGCCAGAGGTTAGGAAGACTGTTTCTTCCATCCTATTGTACTAAGGGGGTTGAGACTATCCCCCAGGAATTAGGGAAAGTGTGGCCATCACCCCAATGTTCTTGGATAACAAGGTCTAGAGCTCAGCTGCCAGCCAGATGTTGGATGAGGATGAAGACAAGAAGATGGCTGCCAAGCAAGTTCTTGAAAGGTAGGTCCTCATGAGGCCTGGAGAAGAAGACATTGTTCTAAAGATGACTCTTAGACCTTGAAATACAATGGAGAATGCCTTGCAGGTTTTTGGAACTATTTGAAACCTATAATGCCTGCTTTCCTTCCATTTTTCCTTCTGGTAATGCAAATGTTTATCCTGAGACTGCTCCTCATTTTCATATTGAAAACAGATAGCTTGATCTAAGTTTCAAAGGTCTACCACCAGAGGGGAATATTGCCCCAAGACAAACTGCATGCTTATAACTGATTTTTTATGAGATTTTATAGTTAGCATTGCTACTGAAAAGATTTAAGATTTTTGAAATACTGTGATATTATGAATGCATTTTGTGTATGGAAAGAGCAGGTCTTTTAGGATTCAGAGGGTGGAGGGCACCAGTTTAAAGTTCTTTTATGAGTCCCAAAAAGAAAAAGATTATGTTCTTAAATTAAACTATTCCTGAGATTGTGGTACCCTTTGATTGCTTCAGATTCCCTTTAGATCACTTGGTTAGATGGTTTTTGATTGGACTGTGTCAGTGAGGCGTGAGCTAGCTTGGGTCTCTGCCTCCTTGCTGGGTCTGATAATAGGAGACACAGAGAGAGGGTACAGAGAAAGTAAGTCACCTTTTTGCCATTTGAGAGAGGATTTGAGGATCTCTAGCAACCAAACTTAAGCACAAAATCCTCAAGAGGCTCAACCCATGGAGCAGCTCAAGGCTGAGGAGATGAGCCCTACCGTATGCCTGATCACCATGTGGCTGGACACCAAGATCAACAGTAGCTGACTTTTGTGAAAAAAAATCTCGGATTTGGGCCTTTTGGTCTCAGAAATGTAAGATTTTACCCCCAAAAAATCCCCTTTATGAAAGCCTACACATTTCTTGTAAACCAAGATACCACTAGTAGAAATATATTCAAAAGAACTGAAAGCAAGGACACAAACTGACATTTGTACTGCTATGTTAATAGTGGCATTATTCACAATTGCTAAAATATGGAAACAAACCAGATTCTATCAACTAATGAATGAATAAACAACATGTGGTATACACATATGATGGAGAACTATTCGGCTGTAAGAAGAAATGAAATCAGGATGTATATTACAACATGGATAAATCTTGAGGATGCTATGCCAAGTGAAAATAAGCCAGACACAAAAGGAAAAATATTGTATGGTCTCACTGATGTGAACTAAATATTTGTGAGTAAACTCATGGAGTTAAATATAGAGTTTAAGTTACTAGGATATAGAATGTGCGTTGAGAAGGGAGACCTGATGCTGAATGTATGTAGGGTATTTAATAAGTTGGATTGTATATGTGTGGAAATTGATAGAGTTGATAGTAACACATTATAGTGAGTATAATTAACACTGCTAATTTATAAATGTGAATGTGGCTGAAAGTGGTATTTTGTGGAGGTTAATGTCAATTGAAAGAAAGCTAGAGAATAGTCTTGGAGTCTAGGGGCAACATAACAGTGATTTTGGTGGTGGATGATAATTGTGTTTAATAGAATAAATACAAGAATATTCCTCTACTACAAAGTGTTAAGAATACCGTGGTATATGGGAAAAACACAACAAACGTAATGTATAGACTATATTGAATAGTAATATTGAAATATTTTTAAAGAAATGGGAAAGAAGTTACTATATCAATGCTAAAAACATCAATAATGAGGGGCATAATGCAGTATGGGATTTTTCCATTTGGAGTAATGAAAATATTCTGAAATGGACTCAGCTGATGACAGCACAACTTTGGGATGAAGCTAGAGCCACTGAGTGTACACTTTAGGTGGACTGCACAATGCAATGGACCCTATATCACAGTAAAACCCATGGAGAATGATGGACTGTGTTAAGAGTACAAATATGAGAACATTCTACCATAAGCTATAATAAATATACAATAGTAATAAATGGTATTAATAATAGGATGGTTTGTGGGAAAATACACCAAATATGCACTGTGGCACCATATATATACTATGGCATCTTGCTAGCATAATTATGATATGATATGATATTCTTTCATCATTTTTAACAACTCTGTCACAACAACGTAAGATGTTGATGGTAGGGCAATGTATGGGAATCCTGTATGCATGATTTTTCTTTAAAAATTTGAAACAAAAAAAAAAACAACCCCAGAAAACAAAATAGTCCTACCTGAAATACTACTTCTGAATTTTTTTCATTATATATGGTCATCTAATAAAGTCTCTAAGGTCATCATTAACTGTGCACTTCTCCATGTTCGCATTTATTGGGCTTCTATTTTCAATTTCTTAGGAATAATTCATCTCTGACCGGTGGCTTTAAATATTAAATATCTTTTTTATCTGATTGACTTCCAAATATTTCCTTTTCTCAGATATTTCTGCTGAACTATAGGCAAATCAGTATTCTAACCACCCCATTGCCCCTCTATATTTTCAAGGTATTTCACATGCAGTAGAGCTTGATGTATTTTTGTTATCTTTGAAAAATTTTCCCCATGATATTTTCTATCTTAAAGAATAGTTTTACTCCCCATTCAAACACCCAAACCAAAACTTATGATTAATGAGATCACCTTTCTTCAAAACTTTCATACATGAGGAACCTGAGGTCAAAACAGAAGCAGTAATTTCCCAACAGGCATTAGAGGTAGAATCAGAAACAAAATCCCAGGCTTCAATGCTTCTATACCCAGCCTGATTCTCTTTCCAGTATACATATGTACAAATATGAATCCTATTTCTCCCTTTCTAATTCTCAAAAAATTTGATAACAGGTTTGGGAAAATTCTATGCAAAAAACATGTTGTGCATAGCAACACAATATATTAATATTAATGCTTTGAAGCCTTTCATTCTTTTCTTTGGTAAAAAGCCCGACTTGCTTTCAAATACCAGGTAGTCCCGTGTTTTGAGGGAAGCTTTGCTCTTGCCTAGACCAAGGTAGTGAATCATGGTAAGTTAATGACAAAAAAAAAAAAAAAAAAAAAAAAAAAATTCCATTTTCCATTACAGTAATTTCAAAATGGTAATGTATTATAATTTTGACTATGTGTTGAATTCTGTTGGGAGGATTAGGGTAAAAAATTATTATACTAAAAAAGGGACACAATGGATACTTTCAATGGCAACAGCCTTTGCAGCTGCTAGTGCTGGTCGCCTGACCTGGCTGCTGAGTTGAGGAGACACAAGGAAAGTCACTGTTGCCAGTTAGGCCTTCCACTGTTGCCACCTGAAGGAGCCAGGCCCCTCAGCCTTGTCTTGGCATTCCATGCCCAATGCCATCAAAGAACACTCTCAGGCATCACCTATCTTTGAACAATGATAATAAGAAGTGCAAGGGTGAGATGCAGCTTCCTGTACAGGATAAAATCAAATTCCTTGTACCATATCATGTGAACATGAGTGAACTAATCAAAATAATCAGAAGGAGCTTATGGCTAAATATTAATCACACCTTCTTGCTCTTGGTGAGTGGTTATAGCAGATGATAAGTGTTTTCACACTGATTTCTGAACTATATGAAAGTGATAAGGAGGCAGATGGTTTCTAGTTTATGGTATATGCCTGTCAGGAAATATTTAGCATGAAACTATTAGTGTAAGGCCAGCAAAATGAATCTATCCCGGAATTTTTAAAACCCTTAACAAAGGGAAAAGGGGATATTACCGTTAGAGATTTTTCAGTTCATCTAATCACAGGTCGTCAAAACAGCAGTGTTCCTACTGAGAAGTTTTAGGAAGCTTTTTTTATTTCTCAACCTGAAAAACTCAGCTCCAAATGAGCATGTTCAGATTTGGAAAACTATGCTATTTAACTCAGGGCATTTGCCTTTTATGTTTTGGAAGTTTTAAAATAAAATACTTTGCATTTTAAGTTGCCAAGAGGACACAATGAAGTAACATACCCAATAGCAGATTATAACATCTTGGGGGAAAGTATATAATGCTCAGAGCTGGTAATGTATCATATAACCACAGAGAGGAAACCATGATCAAAGCCAAATTGTAATGGGTGCAGATGTGCAAGGAACAAAGACTTTTCATTCCTGGTATTTTAAGTTTGTGAATGAACAGCCTTAAATTGGTATTTGTTCAGATTTGGGGAGATCTGAATGGTCATAAACCACTTAATGTTTAAGCCATTTTGAGTTAGGTTTTATGATATTTTGAGATAGGCAACTAAAACATGATAAAATGTGCTGGGTTACAGGAGGAGAGGAGACATATCCTACTGTTTTTTCTTGTATTCCCACAGGTTTTTTGTTTTGGTTTGGTTGGTTCTCTGAGTGGTATCCATGTAAACTTCTTAAAAGTAGAAATATGATCAGTTTACAAAGGGACAGTGATTAGAAGTGAAGCACCAAAGTGAAGCTAAATATGCTCTATCCAATGATGACAAAAATAAACTGTTTTCCAGGTATTCTTAAAACTCTCCTAAGTTATTCATCCACTAGTCCCCAGCATTGTTTTCTAATTCCAGAGAACCGGAAACTGGAAGACTAGCAAAATCAAAGGCAGGGGACCCTAAATATCCAGGGGCAAAGGTCTTTGAAGGACAAGAGAGCATAAGTAGGCTATCATAGTTTTTTCATGCTGAGCGGTCTACTAACTAAGGTCTTCTATTGTTATCCCATACTTATTGATGTTGTTTCACCATATGTCTAAAACTGAACAAGGAACTATTAAAGACACAAAATAAAAATGTTTTTTATCCTTAATGCGTCACATAAAACAATTAAAACACAATTTACTGTACTTTTTTGAACTGATTATAGTTGGCAATGGAGTTTAAATGAGGAGGAGAAGCACAGCCTGTAAAGTTATAAAAGATTATAAAGATAAAACAAGAATTATTTTGGACTTTTACTAGTAAAAAGGGCTTAATTAGGTACATAGAGGAATAAATGGATAAGGAGCTGTTGTAGTGAGTTAACCAACACAATAGAGAAAAGCACACAAAGAAGGGATAATCATGGGAATGTAAGATGTATAATTCAAAACTTGATTAAAGAAGCTATGAAAAGGTGAAAAGATGGCAGAATAGGAAGATCCAGAAATCTGTGCCTCCAACAGAACAACTACTGAACCAGAAGGAACTCTGAGAATCAACTATTTTGAAACTCCAGTCTAGTAGAACTCAGGGCAGCCTCCAGGGAAGATTGGAAGGAAGAGGATGGTATATTGCAGTAAACAATATTGAATTTCACTCTTGATGCTATGGCTACAACCCCACATTTCCCCACATTAGGAAGAAGTGGTGGCCCTCATCCTCTGCTCCTGGTGCAGTTTGCTGGTGCCTGGGTGAGATATAAAGACCTAGTTTTCCAAGATCCAGGAGTGTGCAGTCCACCAAGTGCTCACTGTTTTGATTAGTTACTTCAGATTGATGGGCCCCACCATTGAAGGTGGCCATTGTTCCAACTCATTGCAGGCAAAAGAGGCAGAGGATTCTTAAAAACATTATACTTCCTCAAATCTAGTGGAAACTGTTAAATGGTTGCATTAACTGGGAAAGTGCCAGATCAAGAAATACCTCTTTTATTGGAAGACCAAATATCAATAATGTGTAGCTTCTACATCAACTGATTTACAGATTCAATGCAGTCCCAATAAAAATTACAACAACCTTTTTTTTTCCAGAAATGCAAAAGTCAATTATCAAATTTATTTGGAAGAGTAAGGGGCCCCAAATAGTCAAAAATGTATTGACAAAGAATGAAGTTGGAGGACTCTCAGTCCCTTACTTTAAAGCATATTACTAAGCTACAGTGGTAAAAACAGCACAGTACTGACATAAAAATACACAAATTGACCAAAGGAACCAAATCAAAAGTTCAGAAATAGACCTGCACATTTGGCTGCTGAGCCCACTCAGCTGAATTAGAACAATCTATACAACAAATGGTGCTGGGAGAACTGGATATCCACATCCAAAAGAGAGAAAGAGGATGCCTATCTCACACCTCATATAAAAATTAACTCAAAATGGATCAAGGACCAAAATGTAAAAACTGCAACCACAAAACTCCTAGAAGAAAAATAGGGAAACATCTTCAGGATCTCGTGGTGGGCAGTAGTTTTTTAAATTTTACACCCAAAGCATGAACAATGAAAGGAAAAATAGGTAGATGGGATATTCTCAAAATTAAACACTTTTGTTCTTAAAGAGACTTTGTCAAGAGGGAAAAAAGGCAGCCTATTCAGTAGGAGAAAATATTTGGAAACCACATGTCTGATAAAGGTTTTTTTATCCATGTTATATAAAGAGATGATACAACTCAATGATAAAAACACAAGCAACCAAATTTTAAAATTGGCAAAAGACTTGAATAAACATTTTTCCAAAAAGGAAATACAAATGGCCAAAAAGCACATTAATATATGTTTAGCATCACTAGCCATTAGTGAAATGCAGACCAAAACTAAAATGAGATACCACTTCAAACCTTACAGAATGGCCATTATTTGAAAAATAAGAAAACGACAAGTGTTGGAGTGGATGAGGAAGATTAGGAACACTCCTTCACTGTTGGTAGGAGTATAGAATGGTCCAGCCTCTGTGGAAGATAGTTTGGCAGTACCTCAAGAAGTTGAATGCAGAATTTCCATATGATCTGGCAATCCTGTTAAGAATATATTCAGAAAAACTGAAAGCAAGAATGTGAACTGACATTTGCACACTTATGTTCATAGCAGCATTATTCACAATTGGAAAAACATGGAAATAGCCCAAGTGTCATCAACTGATGAACAGATAAACAAAATGTGCATATATGTTTCAGCTATAAATGTATATGTAAATATAAATGAAATACTACTCAGCTGTAAAATGGAATGAACTCAGGATGCATATGACAACTTGCATGAACCTTGAGGACATTGTGTTGAGTGAAGTAAGCCAAATACAAACAGGCAAATATTATATGTCCTCACTAATATGAACTAAATATAATGAGCAAATTGATGAGCAAATTGATGCAGGTAAACTCTAGAGTTTAGGTTACCAGAAGATAGAATGTAGGTTGAGAAAGGGAGCTGATGCTTAATGTATGTAGAATGTTTAATCAGGTTTATTGTATATGTGTGGAAATACATAGAATTGATGGTAACACATTGTGATTATAGCTTACTCTGCTGATTTATAAATGTGATTGTACCTGAAATATGTAGTCTGTGGATAAAAATGTCAAATGAAAGAAAGCTAGAGAATAATCTAGGGAATGAATATATGAGTGATTTCAGTGGTGGATGAAAATTGTGGTTAATAGTATAATTTAAGAATGTTTTTCTTTTACAAAGTATTATGAATATGGTGACATATTGGAAAATCACAACTAATGTAACTTATGGATGAGAGTTAACAGTAATATTGTAAAATTTTGTAGCACCGACAAAGAAGATACTATATCAATTCTAAGGGACAACAATAGGGGGGTATAATGAGGTATGGAATTTTTCCTTTTTGAGTAATGAAAATTTTCTAAAATTGACTGAGATGATGACAGCACAACTCTGTGATGACAGTGAGAGCCACTGAATGTACACTTTGAATGGACTGTACAAAGCATGTGGCTGTATAACACAGGGGATCCAGTTACGGAAGATGGGCTGTAATTAACAAAACAAATATGAGAATGTTTTCTTATGAACTATTAAAAATATATAATACAGAGTGTTAATTGGGTGGAATGTGGGAAAATACACAAATGTAAGATAAAGGCTATAGCTGGTAGTAACGTTTTGATGATGCTGTTTCATAGTTTCTAACAAATGTTTCACAAAAATACAAGGTGTTCTGGTGGGTGATGTATGGGATCCCTGTATGATGATATGCATGTTTGCTTTGTAAGTTCACAACTTTTACTATACACTTATTGCATATGTATGCTCATGTATTAATGATATATACTTCAATATAATTTTTAAAAAAGACCTAAGGGAAGTTCCTGTTTTCCTTATGGGCCCAAACTTAATATTTTAAAATGTTAATATGCACCATTTACAATAAAAGATTCAAGATAGCAAAGATGCAGAAAATGATGTCCTATCCAAAGGAAGAGATAAAAATACAGAAAACATCAATGAAGACCAAACTATGGGTACACTGGACAAAGACTTAAAAAATTATTCACAGTATGTTCAATAGTGTGATGTAAAATACAGAAAGAAAAAGCTAAATATATCAGGGAAACCATGAATGAACAATATGAAAATGTGGGACAAAAAGTGTAAAGAAATAATGACCTCTGTTACATGTGACCATTTAAGTAACAATAAGTGCCAGTGCAATTATAATATGTTTTTGGTAATACCACTTTTTATTTCTTACCAGTTTAAAAATGAAAATTCATAAAAAGTAATGAGAAGCTTATTGTTTTTGAAATATAACATAAATGTGTATATATATATATATATATATATATATATATATATATATATTTAGGAGGTACTGGGGATTGAACCCAGGACATTGTGCATGAGAAGCAGGGGCTCAACCACTGAGCTATATCTGCTCCCCAATAAGAGTTGTTTTGTCTTTTTTTTTTTTTTTAGGAGGTACTGGGTTCAAACTTGGGACCACATATACAGGAAGCAGGCACTCAATCACTTGAACTACATCTGCTAAAAAGGTATTTATTTTAACAAGTACAAAAATTGTGGGGGGACAGATGAGTTTAGGACTATGGTAAATATAAATGCTATTGGTGTTAGATTGGTACCAAATCAAACATGATTATTGTAGATTCATGAAAGTAAACTTTAGCATCATTGTAACCACAAAGAATATATATGAAAAATATATACATAAAGAAATAAGAGACTCAAAGTATACAACATAAAAAAACAAATAAATATGAAAGGAGACATTAACAGAAGAATAAAGGGTCAAAAAAATATAACACATACAAAGAGTGTGCAGAAAAATTGCAGAAGAAATGTCCTGCATTATCAGTAGTTATTTTAAAATTTAAATGGATTTAATTCCCAGTCAAAAGGTAGAGATTTGTAGAAAGAATAAAAAGAAACATAACCCAACTATATTCTTCTGATAAGTGACTCACGTTAAATTCAGAGACACAGGTAGCCTGAAAGTGAAGGGATGGAAAAATACCATGCAAATACTAATAAGAGAACTGAGGTAGCTATATGTATTAGTCAGGTTTTCTAGGGAAATAGAACTGACAGGAGATATTTGTGAATAGTATGAGATTTTATAAAATTCTCTTATTTGACTGTGGGGATGCACAGGTCCAAATTCCACAGGGCAGGCTGCAAACCAAGGGCTCCAGTGGAAATCCTTGTTAAGTCCCTAGGAGACATTGGCTCTCTGACATAGAGCTAGGAATTTTCTCTCTGAATGCTGAAATCACTTCCCCTTTTAAGGCCTTCAACTGGTGGATAAAATGTCACTCATTGCTGACAACAAATTCTTTGGTTGATTGTAGAATGTAATCAACCATTTATGCAATAAACACACTGATGATTAAAGTCCATGAAATGTCCTTATATTACAACTAACCCATTGCTTCCTTGACCAAACAACTAGGCACCATTAACTGGCAAAGTTGACAAATTAGCCTAACCATCACACAATATTAATATCAGATAAAATAGCCTTTATTAAAAAACAGTTACAAGGGACAAAGATTACTATATCCTGCTGGAGCCAATACAACAAGAAGACATAATGATTATAAATATATATGCATATAATGACACAGTATCTAAATACATGAAGCAAATATTGACAAATTTCAAGAAGAAATAAATGGTTCTACAGTAATAGAAGGAGACTTTACTGTATCACTTTCACCAAAGGATAGACATCTAGACAGATCAGTAAGGAAATATAAAACTTGAAAAATACCAAAAATCAACTATATCTTACAGACATACACAGAACACTTCACCTAGTGGCAGCAGAACACATATTTTTCAATAGTGCATATGGATCATTATCCAGGATAGATCATATATTAAGTCACAATACAAGTATCAAATAATTTTAAAATATTGTAATCACACAATCTATCTACTGTGACCACAGTGTAATGAAACTATTAATCAATAATAGAGGGAGAAATGGAAAACTCATAAATATGTTGAAATTAAACAATGTTTTCTTAACCAGTGGATCCAAGAGGAAATCACAAGGGGAATCAGGAAGAATATAAAGGAGAATGAAAATGAAAACAAAGCTTACCAATATTTATGGGATGCAGCAAAGGTACTGCTGAAAGAGAAATTTATATCTATATTTGCTCATATTAAAAAAAGAATAAGTATCTAAAAAAAGAGAACTAGCCACACATCTGGAGGATCTATGAAAAGAAGAGCTAATTAAACCCAAAGTAATGGAAGGAAATAGCAAAGATTAGAATGGAGATAAATAAATAGAAACTTAAAAATAAAGAGAATCAACAAAGACAAAAATTGGTTCTTTGAAAAGATCAATGAAATTGACAAACCCTTAGCTATACAGACAAAGAAATAAGAGAGGAAGGATGCAAATAACTGAAATTAGAAAAAAATGCGAGGGGAACATTAGTACCACCCCATAGAAATTTTAAAAAGGATTATTAAAGAATACTATGAACAACTGAACACAAACAAATCAAATAATTTAGATTAAATAGACAAATACCTAGAAACACACAACTGATTTCAACAGAATTGCAACAAGTAAAGAGATTACATCAATATTTAAAAACTTGTCAATATTTAAAAATATTGACACACCTGGGGCACACCTGGGGAAGGCTTCTAGGAATTTATGAGTGTTAATTTTGCCATAGTATGTTATATCAGTGGGTGGAGACCCCACAATGAGTGGCAAGGTGGTGGACTCCCGTCCTGAGAAGGCCTGCTATGTTCTCAAACAGAGGGGCAGGAGTGTCTCAAGAGCATGGGCAGTGCTTAATAGGGGACGATAGACCAGTGTGTCAAGCCTTCAGTGTTGTTCAATTAACTATGACTCTTGTTCTTCAAGGAGTGAAGGCTGGTTATTGCTGTGGGCCCTGAGAAAATGGGAAAAGAGAAATAGAATAGATGGAACAGGGACATTTTGGGGGCAATGGAAATGTTCTAAATGGTCTTGTTATGATAGATACAGGCTATGTTAAATTACATCAAAATTTGTAAAAGTGTATGGACCAAAACGTAAATCATAATATAAACCATTGATCATGGTTGGTAGCTATGTTTCAATATTTGTACATCAGCTCTAACAAACGTACCACACATATATAAAATATTAATAGGGGAAGAGGGAAAAGGTGGAAGATGTTGGATGTATGGGAGACAGCTGTATTTGGTATGTGAATTTTCTGTAATCAAAAACTACTTTGAAGATAAAATGAAAAAAGTAAGACAGTGGGGGAATAAATGGAAGAAAATGTCACTATACATATAAGACAACAAATCTTACAGTGAGAAAGTCAAATGTCAAAAACTTTTTAAAAATATTTTCATTAGTTTCTATTACCCCAAATTTTTAAAAAAAATTATTTTCTATTTTATTTCTTATTTTAAAAACAATCATTATTATTTCATTTTCTCATTAATTGTATTTGGCTTTTTTATTGGTTTCAGTTTTGCAGTTTTGGATCACAAAAGAGTTACAACTGTTGCAGGGGAGGATCATTGGTATGGGGTGTCAGTGCTGAGGGATTCATGGGAGGAAGCTCACCTGGGCACACGTATAAGTCATATGAAAGTGTTCAAATGGAACATTGTCATGGTGGCTGGAGATTCACAAAATAACCAAAGGAATATCAAATTCCCATCCTGGGGAGCTCTGTCACATTCTCTAATGGAACACCAAGAATATCCTGAATACAGGGGCAATGTCTATTGAAGGAGGATGGTCCATGGATGGGTCCTTGATATTGATGATTGTGCTTATGAAACTTTACTCTTGAAATGGAAACCTAGCCTAGTATTATAGGGTGTCAAAGAGTTGCCTCATGGACCTCTCCTTGTTGCTCAAATGTCGCCTCTCTCTAAGCCAAACTCATCATATAAATACATTACCTTCCCCCCAGCATGGGATATGAACCCTGGGGATGAGCCTCCCTGGCACCAAAGGATAACTACCAAGCACAAACTAACAATTCATCTGGGAAGAGACCTCAGCCAAAAGAGGAAAAGATAAAGACAAATGAGTTTATATGGCTGAAAGACTTCAAAGTGAGTCAGGAGGTCATTCCAGAGGTTACATTTTTGCATTCTCAGCAGGATCTCATTGACTGCCAAAGTAGATACTACCCCAAATAGTGGGGCTCCTGAGGGCTCTGGAGACATCTAGATACTAAAGCCAGAGCAGATAGCTCAGGAGTTTGGTGCCTTGCCAGTGGGCCCTACTTTGGAATTTATGCTCCCCAGGGTAATAGAGTTGGACTCAGTTGTGGTTTCCCAACACATGGCTCTTCTGTTCTTCTATTTGAACCTATAATTAGTACTAGAGTTGGAAGGTGTACGTCCAAGAGATTTAAATCTTTGGGCTGTCCATGTGCCAACTGGACCTTAAATCTCAATGGCATTGCAACACCTACTCTTCAGTTCATTGGCCTCACCCAGGAAAAATAACAAGGAGGTGATGATGAACAACCACCATACCAAGAAACCAAGACAAGGGAGTCCCACCATGCATCAGGCCTGATGGATCACAGTACCCTCTCATTTAGAGGTGGAGTGGACATCACCATCTCAGAATCCTCAAGGTTTTTGAATGATATATGGACTACAGTAGACTTGCTAATATTTTCTATAGACTTATTGTGATTCTAACAATGGAAGAAATCATATCATTGGTGTGGAGGCAGTGGCCACTGGAGGTTCTGAGGGCAGGGAGAGGGAAAAACAGGTATAATGCAGGGGCATTTTTGGGACTTAAGAACTGTCCTAAATGACATTACAATGAAAGATACAGGCCATATCTTGCCATAACCTACAGAATTGGGTGGGAGAGAGTATAAACTACAATGTAAACTTTAATCCATGTTTAATGGCAGTGTTCCAAAATGTGTTCATCAGTTGTAATGAATGTACCACACAAATGAAAGATATTTTTAATGTGGGAAAATGTGGGAGGTGTAGGGAATGGTGCATGTGGGAATACCTTATATTTTTATGTAACATTTATGTAACCTAAGTATCTTAAAAAATAAATAGGTGTAATAATGGTGGGATTTTTAGGACATTGGAATTGTACTGAATGATGTTGCAGTGACAGATACAGGCCATTATATATACTGTTAAAACTTCAAAAATGTGTGAGAGAGGGTTTAAACTATAACGTGAACTAGAATACACACTTAGTGGCAATGCTCCAGTATGTGTTCATCAGCTGTAACTTAGAATTGTACTACACTAATGAAGGACATTGGAAAGTATGGAAAGGGTAGAGAGTGGGCATATGGGAATCCCCTACACTTTTATGTAACATTTATGTAATATAAGTGTCTTTTAAAAAATAAAAATGAAAAAAACATAATATCATGTAAACTACAAAAAACAAAAAAAATCCTCCCCCAAAATGCCCAGGTCCAGATGGTCTCAGGGAAGAATTTCACCAAACATTCTAATTAGAATCAATACCAATTCTGCTCTAATACTTCCAGAAATTCAGAGGAGGGAACATTCATTATCTAACTCGTTTCACAAGGTCAACATCACCCTAATACCCATCTAGATAATGATACTATAAGAAAATAAAATTACAGAACAATATCCCTTGTGAATATAGATTTAGAAAATTTTCAACAAAATATTAGCAAACTGATTCCAAAAAGTACATTAAAAGAATTATGCAGAATAATGAAGTGGGATATATCCCTGGTATGCAAGGGTGGTTCAACATAAGAAAATCAATTAATGTAATATAAAATATTAATAGAATGAAGGAGTAAACTGCATGATTATCTCAACTGAAATAAAAAAGGTACTTGACAAATTCCAACACCCACTCTTAATAAAAGTACTTCGAAAATTAGAAGGCAACTTCCTCAACATGATAAAGGGTATATATGAAAAATCCTCTGTTAGCATCGTACTCAATGATGAAATATTGAAAACTTTCCCTCTAAGATTATGTAGCACTTTGATATTATTGAAGAAATCCAAAAATAGATATTGGTTTATATTTATAATCTGATCTGTATCTGTACATGATTGAGTTATGATTAGAGCATTGAGTCCCCACCCCTTGGTGGATGGGGACTCACAGGTAAAAGGCATGACAAAGAACAGAGTTGAGAGTTTCTGATGTTGGAGTTTGGATGTTGGAGTTTGATGCTGACGTCTTAAGCTGGAGCCCCAGAGAGAGAGACAGAGCTATTCGCCTGATAGTCTACAGGTGACCTTGTGGAGAGGTCAGCACTCAGAGGTGCTGAGCCCAGAGGAACCCAGACAGCCTGAATCCTCCCAGACATCAGCAGCTCTTTTTCTCCAACATGTAGAAATAGACTTTGGTGAGGGAGTTAACTTATGCTTTATGGCCTGCTAACTGTAAACTCCTATCCCATATAAATACCCTTTTTAATGCCTAGCAGATTTCTGGTATTTTGCATCAGCACCCCTTTGACTGAATAATACAGACTGAAATCAATACAGATGTCCACGATCACTACAGTTATTCAACATTTTACTGGAATTTCCAGCCAGAGTAATTAGTTCAGAGAAAGAAATAAAAGACATCCAAACTGGAAAGTGAGAATTAAAACATTATTTATTGGTAGATGATATGACCCTACATAGAGAAAATCCTGAAAAATTTACCACAATGCTATTAGGTCTAATAAATGAATTCAGCAATGTGGCAGAGTACAAGATCAATACACAAAAATCTGTAGTGTATCTATATGTTAGAAATGAACACTCTAAAGAGAAAATTGTAAAAACATCCATTTAAATAGCAACTAAAAGAATGAAATATCTAGAAATAAATTTATCCAAGGATGTTAAGGACTTATACATAGCAAACTATAAGACATTGATAAAGAAATCAAGACTTATTTAGGTGAAAGAACATTTCATGTTCATGGAATGGAACCCTAAATATAGTCAAGATGTCAATTATACTGAAAGTTATTTATACATTCAGTGTAATCCCAATTAAAATTCCAATAGCCTTCTTTGAAGAAATGGAAAAACCAATCATCAAATTTATATGGAAGGATAAGGGACCCTGAATAGCCAAAACCTCTTTAAGAAGAAGGAAGTTGGAGGATTCACAGTTTCCAATTTTAAAGCTGACTGCATATTTACAGTGTTTAGAACAGGATATTATGGACCAAGGCCATGGAATAGAATTGAGAGTTCAGAAATATACCCTTACATCTATAGACAACTGATTTTTGACAAGGCCGTTAAGTCCACTCAATTGGAAAAAAAATAGTGCCTTCAACAAACAGTGCTGGGAAAACTGAACATTAATATGCAAAAGAATAAAGGTGAGCCACTGCATCACATCATATTCAAAAATTAAAACAAAAAGTTTCATAGACCTCAATATAAGAACCAGGACAATTAAAGTCCTATGAGAAAATACATGGAATCATCTTCAATACCTTGTGTTAGGCAATAGTGTTTTAGACTTTACACCCAAAACACAAGCAACAAAAAGAAAAGAGATAAATAGGACCTAATCAAATTTAAAAACTTTTCTGCATCAATGAACTTCTCTTAAAAGTAAAAGGACAATCTACAGAATGGAAGAAAATATTTGGAAAAGCATATTCAATAAAATTTATTTTTTTAAAATCTTATAACTCAATAAAAAAAAGACAATCCAAATAAAAAATGGGTGGAAGACTTGCACAGATATTTCTTCAAAGAAGATATACAAATGGCCAAACATCCTCCTGTGCATGATGAAAATCTGCTCATCATCATTAGCTATTAGGGAAATGTAAATCAAAAACACAATCATATACCATTTCCACTCACTAGAATGGCTTCTTTTTAAAAACAAAAAAGTAGCAAGTGTTGGAGAGGATACAGAAATATAGGACCACTTTTTCTTTATTGGCTAGACTGTAACATGTTGTAGCCACTGTAGAAAACAGTCTGACAATTCTTCAAAAAAATTTAAGCATAGATTTATATGAACCTGCAATCCCACTTCTGTTATATACCTCAAAAAATTGAAAGCAGAGATTCAAACAAGTATTTCCACATTAATATTCATTGCAACATTTTTCAAAATTGTTTTCAAAGATGGAAGCAAAACAAGTGTCCAGCAGCAGATGAGTGGATGAACGAAATGCGGTATATACAGGCAAGGAAATATTCTCAGCAGTTAAAAGGAACAAGTTATGATATATGCAACAACATGCATTAACCTAGAAGAAATCATTTTAAGTGAAATAAGCCAGATAAAAAAAGGACCAAAAGTGTATAATCTCATTGATATACAATAATTAGAATAAGCAATTTCATAGTGAGAAGCTAGAATACAGGTTACCAGGGGCCAGCATAGGGATAAGAAATGGGAGTTAATTCTTAATTGGTGCAGAGTTTCTGTTTGAGGTGATGGAAAAATTTTGGTAATGTATTATAATATAACACATTGTAAATGTAATTACCCTCATCAATTTATATGCCAAATATGGTTAAAAGGGGAAATTTTATATGTGCTATTTGTTGCTATTACCAAAATGACAACAACAAAAACTACCATAGGACTGTACAAAGCAGTGAACTCAAATATATACCATAGACTATAGATAATAGTGAAATTATAATATTATTCTCTAATCACTTGTAACAAAGTTACCATAAGAATTTGAAATGTTAAAATGGAGGTGGGTAGGCAGAACTCTGTATTTTCCACATCATCATTCTGTAAATGTACAACTTTTATGTGAAAATAAATTATTTTATTTTTAAAAAGAAGCTGTGGGATATTTAGCAGCAGATTATAAGGAGTGAGTAGGCTTGTTGGAGCCAGTCTAGACATTTAATAAGATCAATTTCAAAAATGTTTATTGTCAAAAGGGACTTCAGTTAATGTCATGGTATTATCCTCACTATTTCAAATTGTTGACAATGAGAGCTAGTGTTACAAAGGGACATGAACAAGATCATAAAAAGAGTAATTTATAGAGTTGAAATTTGGAACAAAGTTCTCCATACCACTGTTCCAGGGTCCTTTTCATTTAGAAAAAATGTATAGTGATGCAGATTGAATAGAATGAGAGACAAATGAACAAAAAGTAAATTGGTAACTCTAACAAGCCACTTGATATATTTATGTCTAATATAGGGCTTTGATTACAATAGTAGAAGTAAGGATGGGTTGCAAAGGGTGACTTTTTGAGATAAATTAAAGATGAAAATGAAAAATTTTTAATGCAGTGAATATATGGGGATGGTGTAACTGGAATAGTCCAAGAAGAGAAAAGAAGGCAGTGTTGCTAGGAAAAAAAAATGGCTTATTGAAGGCAAATATGAGAGTGATGAACTCAGTTTTAGAAAACAATTTTGATGAATTTTTGTCATAAATGTAATAGACACATGTGATAGTTAATCTCATGCTTCAACTTGGCCAATTTATGGTGTCCATTTGTTGGTCAACAAGTACTCACTTCATTGTTACTATGAAGATATTTCTTGGACTTAAATAATCAGAAAGTTGATTGCATGTATGGCTGATTACAACTACTGGGAAGATTGTATTAAATAATCATAGAAGTCTCATCCAATTGGTTGAGGCTTTAAAAGGAGAAGTGATGATTCCTGCAGCCAGAAGAGGGCATTTCCATCTCTACTTCAGTCAGCTTCTCCTGGGGAATTCATCAAAAACTATCATTAGAGTTCCTGCCTTGTGACTTGCCCTACAGAATTTGGACTTGCCCATCCCCACAGTTAAGTCAGGTGAGACAATTCTTATAAAGGTCTCATAATATTTATAAATATTATGTAATGTATCTGTTGGTTCTGTTTCCCTAAAGAAGCTTGAATAATGCAGTTTTGGTACCAGAGGTAGTTCTTGAGAAATAAAATCTTAAGGATGAGATGTCTGAATTGGTTCAAGGCTTCTTGGAATTGGTTCTCTAATCTGAGTAGTTTCAAAAATACTAATGAATCTATTTCCAATAATCAAGGTGACACTGATAGTCATTGGTGTGAGTTAACAATAGTGATATGTAAAATTTCACCACTGGATATGGCTACTCAAATGCTTATAAGAGGCAAAGTTCTGGGCGAGAATTGTTGACACTTTTAAAAACTTTTGTGGGACTAAAAGGTATAATAATGTTGTCTGGTTATTCCTAAATGCATTGCGTATACTGATAAAAGAAAAGGATCAACTCAAGCCTTCAAATTTGTGATTTAAATGGTATATGAAGGACATGAAAATTTTTATTTGTGCCCTGAAAGTAAATGTTATTTTGTGTAGCTGCAGACTTGAAATTTCTGAAAATCAGATCCAGAGCCTTATTGTCTGAGTGGCTGAATTACAACATAATCTAAATTCCCAATCTTGCAGGAGGTCTGTTACTGAAGCAAGGGTAGATATTGGGAAGGAATGGGATTGTGAAAATTGGAATGGGGACATATGGATTGATGCTGGTGGTGGAGACATTGAACCCCTACCTTCTGCTAAATCTTTATCACATAGACTGTATTGGTATGCTCTGAGGTACCATTGACTAGACCTCCAGTTTTCTCTGAGTAATCTGCCAATAAACCTCCATATAAGGAGATTAAGCCCATCTGCCTGATTAATCTTTAACCATCTCCTAAACAAACAACCCTCACTCCTTGGTCTGAAGACTTTAATCCTGTGTCAGCTCTCCGTGTGTGCAGTACCATTCCTGGACAGGCTGCACTTTCTTTCATGCTGAGTGGCTCTCCTTAAGAGGCACACTCCTTGAGTGTGGGGTTCCCCTACACGGGGGACACCCCTGCATGGCACGGCACTCCTTGTGCACATCAGCACTGTGCATGGGCCAGCTCCACATGGGTCAAGGACACCAAGGGTTTGAACCACAGAACTCCCATGTGGTAGACATACACCCTAACCACTGGGCCAAGTCCACTTCCCACACTATGTTTTTAGAGAGCTGTATAGATTTTTCTAATTTATATAGACAGAAATCAGGGAATATATGTGGGAGTGGATATTATGTGTGTGAGATAATGGTAGAAGGAGAAATGCCCAGATTTGCATTTGTATAATACCACTGGTTTGGATGGTCAGGGACTTAGAATGAAGAAAATTGGTGACAAAGAAGTCTGGGGAAGGGACATGTGGCTAGACAACTCTGAGTAGGTAAAAAATATGAAGATATTTGTGTCACTGGAATGCTCACAGAGAGTGACTTCAGCAGAGGAAGATTTTAATAATAATGTGGATAAGATAAACCATTCTGTAGGTCCCAGTTGGTTTCTTTCCCTAGCCACCCATGTCATTGTCCAATGGGCTCTGAACATGGTGGGAGGTATGGAAATTATACAAGAGATTAACAAAATGAACCTCCACTCACTAAAGCTGACTTAGCTGTAGCCATTGCTGAATGTGAAATTGGCCAGCTTCAAAAACCAACACTCAGTTCCCAATATGGCATCATTCCCCTAGATGATCAGTCTGTTACCATGTGGCAGGTTGATTTTATTGGCCTTTCTCATCAAGGAAAGGACAATTATTTGTTCTAACTGAATAGATGCATACTCTGGATATGGATTTTCATCCACTACAGTCAATGCTTCTGTTAAAACTACCATCTGTGACTTTATCCATCATCATTGCTTCTGATAAAGGAACCCACTTCATGCAAATTAAGTGTGGAAATGGGCACATGCTTATGGAATTCACTGGTTATACCATGTTCCCAATCATCCTGAAGAAGATAGATTGATAGAATGGTGGAATGGCCTTTTGAAGATGTAATTCTGGTGCTAACTAGGTGATGATACCATACAGGGCTGGTACAATGTTCTCCAGGAGTTTGTGAGTGCCCTAAAATCAGTGTCGACTCTGTGGTGCTTATTCTTCTATAGCCAGGATTCCTGGGTCCAAGAATCAGGGGGTGCAAATGGGACTGGGACCATTTACATTTCTCCTAACCATCTACTAGATAAATTTTGCTTCCTTTCTCATAACCTTAAGTTATGCTGGCATACAAGTTTAGTTCCAGAAGAAGGGGTGCTTCTCCTGAGGAGACACAACCATGACTCCATTGAAATATATATTAAGATTGTCACCTGACCACTTAGGGTTCCATATGCTTCTTAACAGGAAAAGAAGGGGATTATTGTGCAGGATGTAGTGGTTGATCCTGACTGTCAAGAGGAAATGGTACTGTAACTACAAAATGGAGGTAAAGAAGAATTGCTTGGCATATAGGATACCTCCTAGGCCACCTCTTAGTACTACCATGCCCTGTGATTAATGTCAATGGAAAACTACAACAACCTAATCCAAGTCAGACTAACAATGGACCAGAAATGTCAGGAATGAAGGTTTGGTTCTCCCCACCTGGCAAAGAACCATGGCCAGCTAAAGTGCCTGGTGAGTGTAAAGAGAACATGGAATTTGTAGTAGAAGAAAGTTATGATAAATATGAACTATGAACAGGTGACCAGTTGCAAAAATGAGGACTGTAATGGTTTTGAATATTTCTTGCTTGTCTTGTGTGTTTGCATAAAGAAAATTTCTTTGTTTTCTTCCCTATCTTATTCCCTAAGAATATGACATAAGTTGAATTAGTTTCATAAAGTAGTACTTAAGTTATAAGATATTAAATTTAAAAATGAATATTACTCAAGGACTTGTACCTTATTCTTGGGAGAGTTAGTGTGTTTCCATTTGTTTTTTTAATTTTTTGCAGTTTTTTAAATAGATTGTATTTATATTTTTAAAGATGCATGGATCATACAAAAGGTTACTGTAAAAAATATGAGAGGATCCCATACATCCACTCTCTGCCCTCACTCTTTCCACATCACCAAACTCTTTCATCAGTGTGGCACATTCATTGCATTTGATGAATAAATTTTGGAGCACTGCTACACAGCATGGATTATAGCTTACATTGTAGTTTACGCTCTCTCCTGGTCCATTCAGTGAGTTATGGCAGGATACATAATGTTCTGCATCTGTCCATGCAATATCATTCAAGACAACTCCAAGTCCTGAACATGCCCCCACATCACACCTCATCTTCCCTCTCCCTGCCCTCAGCAACTCCTGTGGCCACTGTCTCCACATCAATGATACACTTTCTTCCATTGCTAGAGTCCCAATAGTTCTATAATAGAATACCAGTAAGTCCACTCTAATCCATATTTTATTCCTCCATCCTGAGGACCCTGGGATGGTGATGTACAGTCCACCTCTAACTCAAAAGGGTGCTTAGATTCCAAATGACTGATAGATGGAATTCTCCTGCTTGCAGTTGTAGACTCTCTTAGTTCCCTGGTGTGGTGGTTGACCATCCCCACCTCCCTGTTAGCATACCTGGGTAAGGTCAATGAACCAGAGAGTAGGTGTTATAACTCTGCTGAGGCTCAGAGCCCAGCTGGCACACAGTCAGTCAGAGATTCAAGTCTCCTGAGCATACACCGACCCCAGGACCAACCAGAGGTTCAGTAAAAGTGACAGAAGAGGCATGAGTGGAGAGGTCATATCTGAGTCAAATTCCATCACACTCAGGAGCACAAATTCCAAAGTAGGGCCCACTGGCAAGGCACTGAACTCCAGAGCCATCTATCATGACTGTAAGACCTGGGCATTTCTGTAGCCCTGAGGGGAACCACTACTTGGGGTTGTATTTACTTTGACTGTCTCTGAGGTCCTGCTGAGATATGCATAAGCACAACCCCTCTGAGGACCTCCTGGCTCATTTTGAAGTCTCTCAGCCATATAAACTCATTTGTCTTTGCCATTTCCCCCTTTTATTTTCAATGTCTTTTTCTAGTTGCATCACCAGCTGGTGCTTGGTAGTAATCCCTCAGTGCCAGGGAGACTCACCCCTAAGAGTCTTGTCCCACACTGGGGAGAATGCAATGCATTTACATGCTGAGTTTGTCTTAGAGAGTGGTCACATTTGAGCAACATGGAGGCTCTCAGGAGGTAACTCTTAGGCACCCTGCAACTCTAAGTGTAGTTGAAATTTCAAGCACACAAGCTCATAAGCATAGTTATCAGTATCAAGGGCCTATAATTGGACCATCCTTCTTCATTTGTCTTTGTCTTTGCACTTGGGGGATTGTTGCTGCTCCATTGGGGAGTGTGAAAGTTCCTTGGAATGGATACTCAGCACTCCCTCAGTTGTTGTGTGAAACTCTACCCACTATGTCAATACCAATGAACATCCGAATGTATCTATATACCCTAAATGCATACCTTGGAGAACTCCCCCTTGCATCCCCCATCAATGAAGCCCCCCATCAGTGCTCCTCCCCTGCCATAGTTGAATCCCTCTGTGATCCAAAAGTTCTTCAAAAATGAAGTCTAATATACTGCCAAACTCAATGAATAGGAAATGACAGTAACAATAGATTTAAAGATTAGAAATAGAATACATATTAATTTAGAAAAACTAAAATAAATTAAAAAATGAATTTGGGTATTAAAAATGAAAAAATCATAAAAATTTTTTGATGTTTTGCCTTTCATCACTGTAATAGGTGTTGCCATATATGTACAATAACAAGGCAATCTCTTCCATTTCTACCTCAGTGTCTACATTCTTTTTTTTTTATGTCTTCAAAAAAGTTTTAGGTAACAGTAGAGTCACATGTAGAATATAGGGGACTTCCATATACCCAATATCAAACCCTTTTCTCCCTTTTCCAGCAATGATTTTTTCACATGTGCATGTTACATTTGCTGCAACTGACGTACACAGATATTGAAACATAGCTACCGATCATGATTCCATGATGGTTTACATTATGGTTTATATTTTAGATTGTACAATTTTATAAATTTTTGGTTACATTATGGTTTATATTATGGTTTACATTTTAGACTATACATTTTCATAAATTTTTGGTGATGTGTAACATGACCTGTATCCATCATTGCAGGATCATATAGAACACCACCATTGCCCACCAGCTACCCCTCTTCCAACTTTTCTATTCCTCTCACCCCCTCCCCTCAGGGCCCACAGTGCCATGATGCTTTACTTCCTAAAGGGCAAGATTCCTAGATAATTGCAACAATGCTGAGGGCTTAACACACTAGTCTATCCTCCCTGATTGGGAGCCACCCATGCTCTTGAGAGACACCCTCCCCTCTGTTTGAGAACATCAAGCCTCCCCAGCATGGGGGTATAACACCTTCCCACTCATTGTATGGGTTTCCACCCACTGATATAACACACTACTGACATAACATACTATGATATCATGGATAATGACTGAGTACTGTTAGGTGAAAAATGTGACTGTTAATTTTCTTTAAAAATTACGTATGGTTAAGGAGATATATATGGCTGCTAAGCTTTCCCCAACTTTCTCCTTTGCCAGGGATAGGGACAGAGTCACAGCTGTGTAGAATAATCCAAGTTGTGCAGGCCTAGACTATAGTTTCCTAGACAGACTGATGAAGCTTTACGCCCCTTTTTCCCCTGCCTGGGGTGGGGATGGAACTGCAGGTGTGAGCAGCAATCTATATGTGTGGGTGCAAGATGACCGCAGTTGCTCCAGTAGACTTCCAATTATTCAGTCTGTGCCAGCCAAATGCACCTGCAATTACCTGGATAGGCTGGTGCCGGGCCCACAAGCCTTCTCTCTGCTAGAGGTGGGGCTAAAGTCTAGCCTAAAGCTGCAAGCCTATCTGGGTGAAAGAAACCAGTTCCTACCATTGCTGTGATTTTAGGTCAGCCTGGCTTTCCCTCATGTCAGGAGTAGAGTCAAAATGGTGGCCACAGTCCTCTTTCTTACTTGGACAAATCACACCCCAGCTGTTCCTACCTTAGCCAGCCAACTCTACTAATAAGTAGCTGAAATCAGTGGCCAACCATCTCTTCCTCCCTGTTTTTGGGAAATTGAACTTCCAATTCCAGCCACAGAATAGCTCCTGGTGCAGGTTGCCCTGCTAAAGGAGAATAATCACCAGCCTCTGCGGCTTGGCCCTTAATTTCCCAGAGATGCTGGCACAGGTCCCTTCAGCTTCCTCCCTGCCAGAGGTGGGGCTGGGGCCTAGGCTAGAACTGCAATCTGACATAGATGGAAAGGAGCTGGTCCCCACCAGCACCATGATTTTCAGTTCTCCCTGCTTCTCCTTGTGCCAGGAGTGGAGTTGAGATGATGACTACTGGCCTCTTTCTGACATGGACTGGCTCAATATTTTAGCTGTTCTTAGGATTACACTTTAGCCTGATGAATTTATTCATCGGTAGCTGAAGATTTGCCCAACCGTCTCTTCCTCTCCCATTTTTGGGAAGTGGAGCTTTCAATTCCAGCTGTGGAATAGGTCCCGAGGCAGCTTGTGCCTCAAGTGGAGGATGGATACTGACCTTTGTGGCATGGAGCACTCTATAATCCTCTCTGCAGATGGGCAGTCTCCTCCTTCTATTTTAAATGGGTTGCAGGAAGCTCTTCTGGTCTCCTGGAGCCCCCAAACAGATGCTTCAGCTAGCTCCTGGTAGCTCTGTGTGTTTACTAATGCCCTGTAGCAGGAGCTGACTCTGAGAGCTTCTTACTCCACTGCCACCTTGCTGGTTGCCTCCACATATCACACATTTTAAAATGTCTTTGTAAAACAGATCTGGTCATTCCTATCAGATGTGTAATTTTAATTACAATTGCTTATAAAGAAGATTTAATCAACATTTTTTATTCTTTTTCCAATTTTGGATCACCTATATAGTTAACTGTTAAATTTCAAACAGGGTGGTAAGAAATTTTACACTGGAATCTGAGAATGAGGAAGTGAAGAGATGAATGACTAGTGAGAAAAACAGTAGGTGGCTGCCTGCATCTCTTAGAAACTCTTCATAGTGACCTTGCATCACGGGAATTTGCTTTTATTATACTGCTGGGGTGGTCTGACCTTGCCAATTGCTCTCCTCAGGTTCCTCATTTTCAGAAAATGCTTTCAGAATTTACTTTTATTAGAGCTCAATCTAAGGCAACTTCAGAAAATGTGAATAGAAATTCACCAGAGGAAGAATGCAAATGTTCTGAACTCAGATGTAATAAGACTTTGATTTCAGCATTTCCTAGAGCTCTTTATAAACATTAGTTTCTGTAATTAATCTTCCCAATTTCCCCATAAGTCATATTTCATTATCCTTGATTTACAAGCATATATCTAAAATACTGAGGAAATGCATATCCTGCATTGTCAAATAAATCTTCCTTAAACACTGCTTTCATGTTATTCCCCTTTTCAAGAGCCTTCATGTTTTCTTACACATTACTTCAAAATCCTTGTACTTCCGCTTCCATAATTTAGCTGCTACCTACTTATCTGTAGGTTTTACTATTCTCCAATGTATGGCTATCAATCTAAGAATTCAATTCTCATTATTTCTCCCTGAACATAATAATATACCCTTCCCTGCAGTTGCTTTTATTTTAAGTGTAATCTTTGTCACACATTTATACCATCTCCAGTTCCTCTGGTCTGTCAGCAATGAGTTTCCTATCTCACATTCTCCTCTAGATATCTTAGAATTATTGGTTTAGTAGGGTTGTTAAGTAGTCATCTTTTTCAACTCAACTGATTAAAATATTGATTATTGATTATATGGTTAGTATGTTATTGGGTGTTTTCACAAATACCTTGTTTCATTCTCACAATAATTCCATGAAGGAGGTATCACTGTTATTATTTTAAGAAGGAGGATAAATTTGTTTATCTTGCGAAACACTTTTTCTGACAACACAGTGTTAAGTATTGCACTTTTAATTCATTGAATAGGTGGTTTTGTAGCTTTCTAAGGGATGAATATGTCTTTTTTAACCCTGATAGCATATTTGCCTATCCTTCAACTAACTAAACTCATTAGCATATTGTTGCCCCAGTTATTTAAAACTTAATCATTTATGAGTACAAACAGATATTCTGATGAATTGTGCTGAATTGTTTTCAGCAAGGCTAAAAATACCAAACTGACTTTATCACAATTTAATAGTTAAATATGAATGTAAATTTCTTCTAAGGAATAATTTATATACATATGGAATTTGGTTAAAAGTTCCCTCTGAACAAGTTTCTAATTCCTTGCACTGGAGATATGCCAGTGAAGATGAAATTCAAAGAGAAAATTGATATAGGAAGAGTTAATTTGTGCAGAGATAAATTTCTTCAGTTTTCTACATAAATATAGTCCCATCTGGCAGTAGACCAAATTTGAAGGAGAAAACTTAGGATGTTATTTTGACTGTGTTCATTTATCCATCTGTCTACATGAACCTTGTGGCATTGTTTTCCAAATGGAGGCCTACTAATGCCAAAAACGTAGTACTTGGCCTGATATTATCAATATATAGCCAGTTTCAGTTTAAGAGAAGACAATAGTACTGGCCAATTCCATTTCTTAAATATGGTTAAACTTGCCAAACACTAAAATTTTCAATAACATTGTTCTACACATGCATTTTAGGCTTTGAATCTGTATTCTCTTGTGCTGCAAATAAAAATTGATACTCTCTTTTGGTTCATTTACACATTTGCATTGTTATTGAGGCTATTATATGTCATTATAAAATATTAGTTTTCATACCAAACTAATATTAGTTTTTACTGCCAAAAATTTTTTTAAGTTTTGCTAGCTGTGTCCTATTTTTTTTTTTTTTACATTTTCTTTGAAATGATTTCATTTAAAAAGGGCTCCTGTGTGTGATGGAGCTGAACTTAGATATGACCTTCCAACACGCCTTTTCTGTCACTTTTACTGAACTGGTGGTTGGTTCTAGGGATGGTGCATACTCAGGGGAATTGAATCTCTGGACTGCCCATGTGCCAGCTTGGCCCTGAGCCTCAGCAGAGTTGTGACTCCTACTCTCTGGTTCATTGGACTTACCCAGGTCAGCTAACAGGGAGGTGAAGAAGGTCAAACACCACACCATGGAATCAAGAGTGCCAACAACTGTAAGCAGAAGAATTACATCCATCATCCATGTGGAATCTAAGCCCTCTCTTGATCTAGAGGTGGAGTAGACATCACCATTCCAGGGCCGACAGAATGGAGGAACAAAATATGGATTAGAGTAAACTTACTGATATTCTACTATAAAACTATTGTGACTAGTAATAGAAGAAATTGTAGCATTGATGTGGAGAAAGTGGACACAGTATTTGCTGAGGGCAGGGAGAGGGAAGAAGAGATGTGATGTGGGAACATTTTTGGGACTTTGAATTGTCCTAAATGATATTCCAGGGTCAGATGCTGGACTTTATATATCCTGTCATAACCTACTGAATGTATAGGGGAAGAGTGTGAACTACAGGGTAAACTATTATCCATGTGGTGCAGCAGTGCTCCAAAATGTGTTCACTGAGTGCGATAAGTGTGCCACAATGATGGAAGAGGTTGTTGGTGTGGGAGGAGTGGGGGTGGGGTGGGGGGTATACAGGAAACTCTTATGTTTTTAAATGTAACTTTTTTTGTGATTACATAATCTTCAAGAAACACAATTTACAAAAATGATGGGGTGGGGGGGTGGGTAGTGGGCTATATGGGAACCTCTTATTTTTTTAGTTTTTTAATGTTACATTCTTTGTGATGTATTAACTTTAATAAAAAGTGTAAAAAATAAAAATAAAATAAAGGGAAAAAAGTAACAAATATATGTATTTAACAAAGTTAAGCTTTTTGCTTTACTTTTTCAGTAACAAATTAGAAATGACAGTCATTTATTATGTTTACAGATCTTGAAATATCAGTAATTGATCTTTTTATTTGATTCTCTTAATAGCATTTAAAGTATATCAAAGTGTATTGATCACCAGTAGTATGGCAGCATGATTTTTTTAAGCAACAATGACTATTGGTCAATTATGCACATGTACACACAGATACACTCAGACACACACATTTTTCCCTAAAATTATTTTCTATTATTTTTATTTTTTGGATTATTAAATACATATATATATATAGTATTATGTCTGTGCATGTATATATTATGGTGTATATGTATATAAAATGCACATACATATCTTAGTATATTTTTTAATTTACTGAAATTACTTTTTTCCCCTATTCACATACATAAAGAATTATCTAAAATCAACAATATTTAATGACTTTCCAAAGAACTCACTACCCTTTATTCAGAAAGAAGATTTAAAATTGTGGTATATGTTATTTATTTCTATTAGTATACATATAATTATATATAGTTGAAAACATTCTGTATGCAACCTCTGTTTCCAAGGAATCTTGTTCTCATGTCTCAGTAAATTACTGGACCAATGCTTTGGAACTATGTATCCTAGAAACCATGTTCTTAAACTTAATCTATTTCTGTGGGTATGGACAAAATGCAAATAAGATCTCTTCAAGATATTAGTTTAGTTAAGGTGTGGCCCAAATAATTCAGGTTGGGCTTAAATATGATAACTGGAGTCCTTTATAAGTAGAGGAAAAGCCGCAGGAAAGAGCCAGAAGTCAATGGAACCTAGAGAACCTAGGAGAGGTTGCCATGTGCATTGCCATGTGACAGAAAAACCACAAACTAAGAATGACTGGCAGTCAGTCCAAAATATTACACTCTTCTGGGAGAAAGCACTAACTTGATGATAACTTATTTTGGGCTTCTCCTGGCCTCGAAACTGTATGCCAATAAATTTCCATTGTTTAAGCCAACCAATTATATGTTATTTGATTTAGCAGGAAGGAAACTAAAACAACATCCTTCCTTTAACTGGAATTTAATTTTCTTAAAAAATTCTTTTCATCCAAAGAACTTAGATTCAAGTTAAAAATGTAAGCATTATATAGATATTTTGGTTGGAATATCATTGAAAATATGGTTTATTTTTAAAAGAATTGGCTTTTTGTGATAGTTAACTTTTCCATCTAAGGATCCCAAGAATGGCTCTGGTAGGTGTTCAAAAGATTCTTATTAATATGATTTCAGCAAAGTGATATTTTTTATAGTTCCTAACTCTGTGCTTTTAAAATATGGTTGCTAATTTCATATTGATTTGTATGCACTTTTGTCTCATTGTGCTTTAAAAATAATATGAGATAAAATTCACATAAAATATTTTTAAAGTGAACAATTTAGTAGCATTTAGTGCATTCACAATGTTGTGCAACCACCACCCTTACATAGTTCCAAAACTTTTCCATCAATCCAAAGAAAACTTCTTACCCATTGAGCAGTTTCTCCCCATTTTCCCTCTTCCACCCAGTCCCTGGTATTTACCAATCTACATTGTATCTAAGGATTTATCTATTCCAGATATTTCTTTTTATTGGAATCATACAATACGTGAACTTTGGTGTCTGACTTCTTTCACTTAGCCTAGTGTTTCATAGTAAAGTATAGATTTCAAAAACATTCATCCATCCTTATACAATAGAATAAAATGCAATATAATTGAGGTGGAGTATTTTCTTAAAACTAAATTGTTATTTTATTTAGGAATTTTGCACTCATATTCATGTGAGATTAGACAATATTTTATATTTCTAGCTATCATTGTCAAGAACAGATAAAATGTTACTTTAGGTTTGTTCATAAAAGTACATTATTTTGTAATATATGCACTGAGAATATATGGAGCATATACATATGATATGAATGCGGTAGAATAATGAATTACTAAAAATGGTACATCTAAGCAATGTGTTCATCACCTATCATATCTTCCTCCTCAGCACACAAGAAATAATAATTTCTTGAATATTGTGTTTGTCTTTCTTCTGTTAATTTAATTTGAAATTATTTGACTTCCTGACAGGTTGGCAATATCATTGTATAGGTATTGTTTAGTTTTTCCTGGCACAGAGCTTTACAAAAGTGAAGTTACATAGAAGGAAACCTTCCACAGCATTCTTTTTTTTACTGAACAACTTGTTTCTTAAGTTGATGTAAATGTATTTAGTGGTAGTGCATTCACTTTCATTATATAATTTATTTCTAAATGTGTGGTATTTTCTCTTTTGTGTTTGAATCAATAATCCATATAGGATTGATCTTTATGTATATTGTGTAGTAGTATCCAATTTCTTTTTGTTTGTTGCACATGAATATTCAATTTTTATACCATCATTTTTGAATAATTTCTTCTTTTCTTGGTTATTTATAATGCCATTACATCAACATGGAGTTTTCTTTGCTCTTTTGCTCCCATTTATACATAAATCTGTTTGTATTCTCCATATTCTATTACATTGACTAATTTGCCTATTTCTGTGTCAATTAATTACTGTTTTAATGATGATAAGGTTGATGTATGACTGACTATCATGGGACCTTGCTCTTCTACAATAAATTTTAGAATCATTTATAAAATTCCCTGAAAAACCTTAAGAGTTAGAGATATGTAATGATGATTCACTTGGAGATAGATGGACCTGGGCCAGAATGTCCTAAAGTAGAATGAAAATAGGGAAGAAAAGAGAGCTATACAAAGAATCCATGCATCTTTTAAGATCAGACAATGAAAATAAAGCAAGCAAAGGAGAAAGAGTGGAAATGATTAGTGAGTTAAAAATAAAATTTACATGATTGTGGTATTACAAAAGCCTAGATAATAGAAAATAGAATGTTTCACAGATAATAGAATCACCAACCTAAGCAAATTGTTCTGTGAGAGATCAAGTAAATTGACATCAGAGAATTGACCATTGGATTTGACATTGGCCATTCATTTTTACAAAATGTGGGGCATTTCAGATTTTGATAGGGGCAGATTAAATTGAGTAAAAGTGAAAAATATATCTGTTTAGGACAGCTGGAGTGATGCCTAGCTTGAATGAACTCATTTCAAAAGGAAGTTTGCTCTAAAGGATAGCAGAGGAATGGGATGCAATGTTTTATATGACAAAGATGTCAAGAAATATTAAATAATAAGAATTGGTTATATAAAGATAAGAACAATTTAGGAGTATGGGAGAGATTGTTGTTGCAGGAGGAAAATAGTAACATTATTTTACCAAACCTTGGAATCTTGGAGGGGACCACTTAGTTTTGCTTTTTACTCTGAGGAAAGGTAGAAGAGGTAGGTTTTCAGATGCGGGTGGGCTGACAGATATTGCAGTGACAAGATGTGGGACTTCTTTTTTTATTGCCTATGTTTTCTTTGTAAGTATGAATTGAGTTTGTCAGCTGAAAGTTGGGGAGGGAAAGGAAAGGGTGTTGGAGATGTAAGAAGATGCTCTGAGTGAAACTTTTATCTTAAAGACTAGGAAAGTAAAATTAACAGGAAAGGATACTAAGATTGTCAAGTAATGTTAAGGGCAATTTGATCTGTTGATAAAAATTTTAAATATCCTAATTCAGCACAATTTTGTACTTTCCTTCAGCAATAATATCTTATGTCCAGAACCAGATAACAGTGGATGATATTTCTGAGGACTTAGAGTTTCAAAAGACTCTTATAAGTGTTTTACATGAATCAACTCACTGAATTCTCAAAATAACATTTAAAAACTCATACCCTTTTTTCCAACCTCAGAAGAACAGATATCATATACTTTGACAAAATCATATAGCAAGAATTGATTTTAACCCTGGTAGAACGATCCTGAACCTGCAAGCTTAATCAGTATGCAAGACTGTGGTTAGTTGAGTTGTTTTCCCAGGAGAGTACTTGAGAGGGAGAGCTTGAGGGAGGGAGAAAATTTTGTTTCATTTTGTTTTAAAAGAGAGAAATTATTTGTACAAACTATGGCTTCTAAGAGAGGCAGAGAAGTAAGTGAGGCCCAAAGGAATTATTGTCTATTTTATTATTGGCAAGATCAATAGAGGTGCCATTAATATTGAAGGATGGTTAGATTGCAGATATTAAGAAAAAATAAACAAAATTAGGTAAAAATATAAATAGTATGTATTCTTCTTAATTCCTTATTAGTAATTAAATTGCTTATAAATATATAGTAATATCTAAATCCAGTTTTACCTAAAGGCAATTTTAATTTCTGTAGTGCCTGCAGGGCTGTTACAATTGCCTAATTTTTCTCTTGACTTTGAGTCACATTTTCCTGCTTCTTCATGTAACTCAAGTTTTTATTGAATGCTGGGTATTGGTCATAAAAGAATAGTGGAGGTTGAACAACCTAAAGAAGGGGGAAGGGGAGAAGAATGACCTTTCCTTTGAAGTAACAAGTGTGAGGGATGACCAGGAATTCAGATGCTTTGAGGTAAGATTATAGTTAATTTTCCAAGTAGGGTCTTACATTTCAAGTAGGCTAAGATCTTTCTTTTCATTTCAACCAAGCCCAAACTTTCTACACAGCCAAGTTGTGGGTATCTATGATTTTATCAGAAGTTCAATTAAGTTGGAATTTGATTTCACTTGTGGTTTAAACAAACTGAATGTGATTTAGTCTTCTTTATCTGGTAAGACCTGGGCACAAACATAGTGAAATTGCTAAGCCTTGAGTCTATGACATCTTAGAAATTCCAAATCTGACAGCAGAGCTTTTGAGACTGTAAGGCCTTGAGTCAGTGAGACTGTAAAATTGTGGTGCAGTGAGACTTAAATTTTGATACTTTAAAGAAGACTGTGAGATTGCAAAAGAGGCTGTCTCCTTTCCTGCCTTGTTTCAGTCCTTTTTAATTACTCTATGAAAAGAATTATATTTTCATCAGAAACTCCTCTTACTTGACAGTGTGGTCTGAAAATTTATCAGAAGTTTGATTTCCTCTGACAGGGCAAGAACCTTTTCCAGCCATCTAACTTGTGCACCATCCTTGCCCAAGCATTAGCAACTTGCCACAGGCATAAAAGTGTCATTTGTCTCACACTCATCTAAGAAGTGATCACTACTCTGAAGTTTCATCCTTGATGTTTCTTTGTGTCTATAACGTTTATTTCCTGTAACTTTTTGATTACTCTAAAGAAAGAATTTTTGGTTTATCAGGTTATTGCTTATTATTTTGATGAAGCTCATATCCTTTTAATTATTCTAATTTTATCTGGAAACAGTCTTTCCATAAAATCTTTTGATTTTTTAAGATATATTAACTTAGCCAGTGAAATTTCTGACTTTAAGAATCCATTGACATTTTCCCTTTAGACTTGCATGTATAACTTACCACTGAAATTGTTTTTTAAGATAAGCAAAGTTATTACCATGTTTTTTTTAAGAAGTATATAATGTTTGTGGAACATACTATCTAATGTTTTGATCAATATACTTAAATATAAATATGTATTAAAATTGCTTCTATCTTTTAATGACTTTTTTATTGGATTTGTAATAGATTCATAGTTTCAAATCCTGCCCATGATTCAGTGTTTGTCTAATTATCTTTGCATTGTAAACTTTTATTTTTCTCTTAAGTGAGGGGATGCTAGGTATTTTGAGACAGAAATACAAATCTTTATTACATATTATAATTTAATGTAATTTATACAACGTATTTAAATATATTTTTTGCCTGAATTTTAATTTGCTAACAGTAATACATCCATAGAGTCTTCTCTCTCTTTCTCTCATTTCATTTTATTTTTCATGTTGGCAGTATTCTTTTTCTTTTTCTTTGTCAGATTGTTAGCTGCATCTTTTGTTATTGTAGCAGTTTGATATTGTTTATGAATTCCAAAAAGAGATATTGGATTATATTTCTAAACTGGTCTGTTCCTCTGAATATATTAAATTGGTTGGACTCAGAGGTTTCACTTTTACTTGATTAAATAGTGATTAAGGCTTTGATTGGGTCATATCAGTAGGACATTGAGTCTCCATCCTTTGGTGGGTAGAAACTCACAGAGAAAACAACATGACAGAGGAGAAAGTTAGAGTTTAGTGCTGGAGCCCTGGGAAGTAAATGCACATGAGGAAAGAGGGAAGGTTTCATTAGACACAGTGGCAGAGGCCCTGGGAAGAGTGATGAGCCATTCACCTGACCTTGGGAAAGAGCAGAGCAGGTGAGCCTGGAGAGAAACAAGCCCCAGGAGAGAGACCACACTTATCCCAGCCTGCTGCTGATATTGAAAGAAGCTCCTAGATGAGAGTGCCCCATATGAGTACTTAACTAAACTTAGAACTTGTAAATCAGTATTGAAGATGCAGTTATCTAGGAAAGACTTGTAGAAAGTCTTACTTCTAATGGCTTGGACCCCTGCTTCCTACATGCTAAACCAAAAAACTTTTCAAGAGAGCTGTATGAACAAAATCACTGTCAGCCTGGAATAAAAGGGACATGGAAAGGAGAGATTGAAGGAGAAACAGCTTTAAAAGGAAAACTGTGGAAACTGAGATCTGGAATTAGGGCATCACCTTGGGCCAAGAGAGGAACCCCACCCATGTGTGCAGAGAGGGTGAGTTTGCCCTGGCAGTTGAAGAGGGTGGATGCTCCTGCCCGATGTTCAGGGAGAATTTTATCACCCCAGGGTACAGGGAGGGTGGAGCACATTTCCCAAAGATTAGGGAGGTTGAGCTTGATGCCATATAGGTCTGAGAGGAGCAGGCCTGTCCCCCATGGATTAAGGAAGGCCAGGTCACCAACTTATTGCTCTGAGATGCTTGGGCCTATATGCCAGAGTTTAGGAAGGATGTTGCCTTCACCTCACCATACTGAGGGAGGGTAAAACTCTAACCCAAATATTGGGTAAAGTGTGGCCATCACCCCAATGCTCTTGGAGGGTGAGGTCTGGAGCTTGGTCGCCACCCAGACACTTGATGAAGGTGGAACCAAGAAAATTGTTGCCAGGCAAGGCTGTGGAAAATGTGGGTCTCCATGTGGCCCCAGGGCAAAGAAACCATCATCTTAAGAATGACTCTCAGAATTTGACATCTAATGACGTATGCCCTGCAGGTTTACTCAACTTTAGAAGACCCATGACTCATATTTCCTTCCCCTTTTCTCCTTATGGTAATGAAATATTTATCCATCGTCTGTCCCTTTATATTTCAAAAGCAGATAAATGGTTCTGTAAGTTTCAGAAGTCTACAGCCAGACTGGATTGTGATATGACTCTGTATTAGCATTGTACTGATTTAAGGTTTTTGTTTTTTTTTAATAATGTAATGTCTTTTTGGAATTCGGAGGGTGGAGTGTAGCAGTTTGGCATTGTTTATGAATTCCAAAAATAGATATTGGATTATGTTCCTGAACTGGTCTGTTCCCCTGGGCATAATACATTGGATTGGATTCAGAGATTTCACTTTTACTTGATTAAATAATGATTAAGGCTTTGATTGGGCCATGTTAGTAGGACACTGAGTACCCACCATCTTGATGGGTGGGAAATCAGAGAAAATGACATGGCAGAGAAGAAAGTAGAGTTTAATGCTAGAGTCTTGGGAATTAATGCACAGAGAAGCAGGTATGTGAGGAAAGAGAGAAACCTCCATTAGACACAGCAGAGGCCCGGATAAGAGAGACAAGCTGTTCACCTGGTAGATAACAGCTGGCCTTGGGAGAGATCAGAGCAGCTGAGCCTTGAGAGAAACAAGCTCTGGGAGAGTGATCAGACTTATCCCAGCCTACACCTGATATTGGAAGAACTTGGGGCCACAGAGCCTTAAAAGGAAGAGGAAGCTTGAACTCTTGCAGATGTTGGCAACCATCTTGCTCCAAAATAGGAACACACTTTGGTGAGGGAAGTAACTTATTCTTTTATGGCCTGGTAACTGTAAGATTCTACCCTAAATAAATACCCTTTATAAAAACCAACAGATTTTTGCATCAGCACCCCTTTGACTGACTAATACAGTTACCAAAATACGTTTGGAATGTTTTTTGTACTTAAAGACATAATTTCCTTTAAATAAGCCTATGCCTAAATTATCAATGACTATTTTTCATTAATAATATATTTGATATTTCTCTTCTATGCTACTTTTATTCCTGTTTGGATTCTTTTATAATTCTTGAGAATGTATTACTTGAGGCCTTTATAATTTATTTTATTTGACAAAAAATAGACAATTTTACTTGAAAACATAATTGAATATTTGGAAAGTTTATTTTATTTTCATTTTGATTATACCTTTTGATTCAGGGTTTATATGTTTTCTTGCATCTATTTTTTTTTCTAATTTCTATTAAAGTATATCATTCATACATGAACACACAAAAACAATAAGTGCATAGTAAAGATTGTGAACTTACAAAATAAACATACATAACATCACACAGGGGTCTCATACAGCACCCCTCTACCAACTCTTTGCATTGGTGTGAAACATTTGTTACAGACTACCTTGCATCTATTTTATTATATCATAGGTATTTATCTAACTTCTTGCTTTGACTTCTGATGCTAACTTCAAAATGTTGCTTTTTGTATCACGCATTCAATTTTCTTCAGTTCTCACTCTGTTCTTAATTTTTTCTGCCTCAATTTCTTCTGTTCTCAACAAGAGGTGATATTTCTCCCTAGGGACATCTAGTAGTGTCTGGAGACATTTTTGTATGTAACAAATGAGGAAGTGCTACTGGCATCTAGTGGGAAGAAGTCAGGTTTACTGCAGTATATCCTGCAATGTACAGGATAGTCTGCCCAAAATATTATCAGGCCCAAACCAGCAGCAGTGCTGAGGTTAGGAACCCCTGTTCTTACTGGATGTAGAGTTTATTGAACTATATGCTCACTTTAGCTACTTTTATTATTTTTCATTTCAGCTTATTCTTTTTTTATTCAGAGAAAATGTGTTTTTTCTTCTTACTGAAATTACAAAGTAGATATTTCCTAAAAGTTTACTATACCATTATAAGTACAATTGATTCCTTTAAATAAAGTTTATAATGCCCTTGCCAATTTAGTTATATTGATTCATCATTTAATGAAGGAATATTATTTAGCAGTCCAAAAATGAAAATAAAAAGGCAAATAAAAGCATTCAATTTCTAAGAATAAACTTAAACAAGGATGTAAGGACCTGTACAGAAAAAACATTGCTGAAAGAAAATAAAAACCTGAATAAATGGAAAGTTGTTCCATATTGATGTATTGAAAGACTATTTTTAAGATATCAATACTCAGCAAAGTGATTTATAGGTTCAATACAATCCCACAAAAAATTCCATCAGCCTTCTTCACATAATTGGAAAAGTCAATCACCAAATTAATATGGAATGGCAAGTTGCCCCAAATAGCCAAAATCATCTTAAAACAAATTTGGAGGGCACATACCACCTGACTTTAAAACTAGTTACACAGCTACAGTATGCAAAAAAGTGTGTTACTAGCACAAGGACAGATATATAGACCAATAAAACATAATTGGGAATTCAGAAATAAACCCTCATGCCTGTGATCAATTGATTTTGATAAGAGTGCCAAGTTCATTCAATGAGGGAAGGATAGTCTCTTCAACAAAGCATGCTGGGAAAACTGGACATTCACAGGCAAAGGAATGAAAGTAGACCCCTACCTTATACCTTAAACAAATATTAATGCAAAATGGATCAAAGACCTAAATATAACAACTAAAGCTATAAAACTTTTGGAAGAAATTATAGGGAAGTATCTTCAGGACTTTATATTAGACAATGGAGTCTTAGACTTCACAACAAAAGCACAAGCAACAAAAGAAAAAATAAATAATTAAAGTGGACTCCATCAAATAAAATCATTTGATCATCAAATTACATTATAAAGCAAATGAAAAATAATCTATAGAATTGGAGGAAATATTTGGAATCATATAGCTGATATCATTTTAATATTCAGAATGTATAAAGAAATCTTGCAACTCAACAACAAAAGACCAATAATGTTATTTAAAAAGGGTCCAAAACTTGAATAGATATTTCCTAAAGAAGATAAACAAGTGACCAATAAGAACAAGAAAAGATGCTCAATATCATTGGATATCAGTGAAGTGCTAATCAAAACTACAATGAGATATCACTTCAAACCCAATAGAATATCTATTATTTAAAAATGGAAAATATAAATAATAGTGAGAATATGGAGAAATAGGATGGTACAGTCACTGTGGAAACTGTTTAGCAGTTCCTTAGAAAGTTAATATAAAATTACCATATGACCTAGCAACTCCGCTTCAAAATATATACCACCCAAAATGGTTGCAGAGACTTGGACAGATAACTTTGTGCATCAAAGTTCATACCAGCTTAATCTACAATTGCTGAAAGATGGACGCACCCAGGTGACCATCATTGGATTAATGGAAAAACAAGGGAATATTATTCAGCCATTGAAATGGATGATTATTTAGAATATATAAAGAAATCCCAAAACTCCACAAAAAACATCAAGTGACTCAAAAAATGCTTCAATACCAAAAATTATCCATTCATCCTGTTTTAGTTTGTGAAAAGCTGCCAAGGCAATATATCAGGTATGCATTGGCTTTTAAAATGAGGATTTATTAGTTTAAAAGCTTACAATTTTGAGGCTTAGAAAAGTGTGCAAATCAAAACTCATCAGGAAATGCTTTCTCCCTGATCTTCAGCTTTTGACAATCAGGCATATGACGGGGCGCAAAGGCAGCATCTGCTGATCTCTGCCTTCTCTTCTGGGCTCCATTGCTTTCAGCTTCCAGCTTCCAGGACTTCCTCTCTCAGCTTCCAGGAGTCTTTCTCTGAATCTGCAGCTTTGCAAATTCCAGTAGATGAAGGACTCCTGTAAGCAGGTTAAGACCAACCACCAGTTATACCGTACTGGAGTAATCTAATCATATGGTCCTTAACTGAATCTAATTTAATCAACAATTAACAATAGGGTCATGCCCATTAGAATGGACCAATTTAAGGACATAATTTTCTGGGGTCCACAAAAGTCTCAAACTACCAAACATCCATTCATGGATGAGCTTTGAAGACATCATTTTAGTTATGTGAACCCAGCACAAAGGGACAAATATTGCATGATCTCATTTATATAAAATAACTAGGATGTGCAAATTCATAGAGGCAGAATAAAGATTACAGGGTAACAGGGACAGGACTGGGGATTGGAGAATTGGAAGTTTAGACTTAATTAGTACCAAGCTTCTATTTGGGTTGATGGAACAACCCAAGTGGATAGTGGTGATGGTAACACAACATTATGAATATAATTAACACTCCCGAATTTTGTGCTTTAAAGTGGTTCATGCTCACAATCTACTTCTCCCTTTCCATTTCCTGTAAACCTATCTTCCAGACTCTACTCTCTGAATCTGCTAGATTTGCTTAATTCATTTCAATGAGGTCATTTAAAAATTGTCCTTCAATGCCTAGCTTGCTTCACTCAACCTAAAGTCTTGGTATTCTACTAAAGATATTGTGATTCTAGCAATGGAAGAAATTATATTATTGATGGAAGACAGTGGCCACTTGAGGTGCTGAAGGCAGGGAGAGGGAAAAAGAGGTGTAATATGGGGGCATTTTCAGGACTTGGGATTGTCCTGAATGACATTGCAATGCCAAGTACAGGCTATTATATATCCTGCCATAACCTATAGAAGTGGGAGGGAGAGAGTGTGAACTACAATGTAAACTATAATCCATGCTTAGTGGAAATGCTCCAAATGTGTTCATCATTTGCAATGAAAGTACCACACTAATGAAAGAAGTTATTAATGTGGGGAAGGGTGGGAGAGTGAAGATTGGGGCATAGGGGAATCCCTTACATTTTTGTGTGTGACATTTTGTGTAATCTATTTTTTTTTTTAATGAAAAATATATTACAAAAACAGAGTGGTTAAAATGGGGGGGAGGGGAGGGAGAGAGAGAGAGAGAGAGAGAGAGAGAGAGAGAGAGAGAGAGAGAGAGAGACGTGGGAACTCTGCCTCAATGGGTTTGAGAGGTAGTCTCCCTATCTGAAAAAGTTACCTCAATGATTCAATTGATTTTACTATTGGATTTGGGGGCATGTACTATCCTTAAACATAAAACACACATAAGTTTAAAAACAATGACAATTCAAAAACTTTCACTCACCTTAAGTATTATCTGTCCATAAGCTATACCATGATTAATGTATACTTTTGTTGTTCTTCTCAAATATTCCATACATATTAAATAGAATAGCATTTTCTTTCATACCATTTGAAGTTTTACTATTTTTCTTTATATTATATTGGACTGGAATGGGAAGCTAAGAGCTGTCAGGTCATATTATGCCCTTTTAGATATTACTGTGCTAATGGTCTACACACATTTTATAACGCTATGATAAGGGAATAATTATGTCTACTTTTTAAAAATAAATACCAGGGGTTTTTTTAGAAAATATACATGATTTCTAAATTTTCCATCAATTTTTTTCAGAATAATTTTGATTATCATCACTTTATATATAATAGGCTCCTAGTGCTTAATTAACTTCCCCAATATTACACAGGCAGTTTGAGGCATAGCTGAAATTAGAATCATATGCAGTTAATTCTTGATCATGGGCTATCACAACATTAAATAAATTTAACATTTTTACAAAAGTTCTTTTGACCATATATATGAAATTCCCAGCAGTGGATGGAAACTGTATCAGTCCCACTCAACCTTTTTTTTTTACTGAATCTCCTCTGGCCATACATACTATTTGAAAAACACAGGTACAGTTATAGAATGTTGCCATACAAAAACAGATTAAAGTCTTAAAAGGGGCAGAAAAAAAGTCATTATTTTTGTGTCTATTTCATATTTTAATATAGCAAACTTATTATAAAATGACAAAGTGAGTTTGTGGTTTGATTTGTTATTTTTGAGCCCATTTTGTTTTTAAGTAAATATATGAAATATTTTCTGAAGTCAAAGAAACAAGACATATTTCATTCAAATTCTTCATATTCCAGGTTAAAAGTGATGCTTCGTTCAAGACACTGACACTGGAATATTTCTGTCAGCATAATAATTACTTCCTTGGGAGGAAAATGCTCCTGATATTTCTTTGAGAGATAATAAATGGAATTTTTCTGTCAGGAATATATTCCAGAGATATTGCTGTTAGAATAACACCTATGATATGAGCCTCTTAAGCTTATTACTATTTTCCTGTCAGAATGCTTTATTCCTGGTTTGCATGTTCCTCTGAGGAAAATATATTAAAGACTTGCTTGTCAAATTGATTTTTATTTTACTGCAACTATCATATTTCTAAAGAATAAATGAAGGATAATGCATTGCTATATATTTCCAAAAGATTTGAGCACAAAACTCACTTTAGTTAAGGTCATAGCTGAAAAGCCAATGGCTCTGGGACAGTGGAAGAGCTTTCTCTTGTTCCATTTACTTTTATCCTTGGCGTGGTCATTTCATAGGTTCTGTTGATGTCAGTATCCTCACTCTTGATGTCCTCAGTATTTATGTTTGTGCATTTATCCTTTTGTATTTATTTAGTAAATGAGAGATTACATAAAATATAAAACATAGTCACTAAAGCAGACAATTTCATTTAGCTCACATTAATGTCCTGAAGTAATTTTCTATCAATTTCTTAAAAATTCATTGATCCATTTTTATTGTTTGGTAGCTGTTGAGAGGAACAGAAAATGAGGAATCAGTTTCATTTGGTGTCTGTATTTACATCATATTGACAGTTCTAGTGTATAGCTGATCATTTAGAAAATATCAATTCATTCTAGAAATTGGTTCCAAGTAGCATTTTAGAAGTATTATTTACTTTCCAATCTTGAACACCTGTTTGGAGTTTTATGAACACTGTAAGCCTGTTTAAAATATATTCAGATCTCTGACATCTGCAAAAGTATAATCTCCAGAAAGATCTCCCAACTCACTTTGAAAATTCTTAGCCATAAACACTCTTTTTTATTTAATATTTCTCCCTTTTGGTCAAGGTCTTTCTCCAAATACATTGCTGATTAATGCATGATAATAAATCCTCATTGCCAGGGAGGTTTCTTCCTTGGCATCATATCCCTCATTGTGGGGAAGGTAGTGAGTTTTAATACAGAGTTAGGTTTAGAGAAAGGCCACATTTGAGTAAAAAGGAAAATTTCAAGAGGCAACTCTTAGACATTACTTTAACTTAGACTTATTACAGGAATAGGATTGTAAATGCAAGTCCTAAGACTTGGCTTATTGGCCTATTTTCTTTTATTAGTAAAGGGTTATATAATCTAGAACTTTTTGCCATCTTACTGGGGAAGTAGGAGGACTTTCCAGGAGAAAAGTTTAATATTTTGTTGGCTACTGTGTAGGCCTTTAAGAAAAAATACCTATGGCAACCAGGATATCTTTATATCTTATAGAAGTATCTATTTAACTTTCAAGATAGTCAAAAGACCCTGTCTTTCAGGACACCTGACTGTGTTCCATCTTTACTTCTTATTAGGGTTATGTTAATTGACAGATAAAACTAAAATTATTTACTTGCCTTGCTTCTTAAGCCAATTTCTTCACAAGTACTTACAGAGAAACCTCAGAGTAAAACAGTATAACTGACAAGCTAATTTGTTTGTATCTGTGACATACAACATTTTTCCAAAAATATACAACATTCCCATATCCTCTCCCCATTTTTTATTGGAGGAGTTGTGAATTTAAGCCTCAGTCATGCATAACATACAGGATTCCCATACATCAGTCTACCACAGACACCTTGCATTGTTGGAGTACACATTCATTACAAATTATGAATGAACATCTTCAAACTATTACTACTAACTATAGTCCTTAGCTTACAATTGGTGTAATTTCCTACAAATCATCCTTTTATTAGCATTCTGTATTAGTGTTATGTGTTTGTTATAGTTCATGTGGGAATGTTCTCATATTTGTACTGTTAACCATAGTCCAAAATCCCCCACAGGGTTCACTGAGTTACATAGTCCCACACCTTGAACAGTCCATCCAAAGTGTATACACTCAGTGGCTCTCAGTTTCATCACAGAGTTTTGCTTTCATCAGCCCAGTCAAATTTAGAATGTTTTCATACTTCCAAAAGGAAAAATCCAACAACCCCTTATAAACTCATATTTGTTAACCCTTCACATTGATATAGTACCTTCTTTGCCATTGCTACAAAAATATTGCAATACTACCATTAACTAGTCCATAAGTCACATTAATTGTAATTTTCTCATTTACCTTTATATTCTTAACACCTTTTAATATTGATGTACATTGTTCTAGTTCATAGAAGAACATTCTTGTGTCTGTACTATTAAGCACAATCCTCGTCCTCCACTGAGTTCTCTATGTTCCACAGTCCCTAGATTATCTTCTAGCTTTCTTACAATTGACATTTATGTCCCTAGACGATCCCTTTCAGCCACCATCACCTTTATACATTAGAGGTGTTAGTTATACTCGCTATAATGTATTGCCATTGATTCTATCCATTTCCACACAAATATAATAAACCTTATTAAGAATTCTGCATATATTAAACATCAGATCCCCCTTCTCAGTCAGACTTCATACAGTGCCCCAGTAAACAAAGCCTCAAATGAAAGTGTTCCTGAGGACATAGGGACACCTGGACACCACAGGCAAGCCACATGGCTTCACGAAATCAACACCACCTGAGCGGGCCCTGTCTGGGAATATAAGTAAATCTATTTCCCTAATAAAACATTTATAAATAATCTCTTTATGATTCTTCTACTACTTTAACTGAACGTGTAACTTTCAATTTACCTGTTAAGTATATTTCATTTATAAATTACCTGTTCATGATTCTTCTACATCTTTTGTCTGAACCTATATCTTTCATTTTACCTGTTAAGTATATTTCTTAGAGACTTAAAGACATTGGATTGTTCATATGCTGGTTGAACTCTGAAACCTAGCAGATATGCAGTCCACTCATACTCTCCAGTTGCTTGGGCCAATCCTGGAAAATTAACAAAACAATACAGATGGGCCAGCTCCACCAAAAAACAAAAACAAAAACAAACCAAGGAGTATCTTCATCTGTAAGCAAAACTATTCCTTTCATCTGCCCCATAATATCCACATCCTTTCTCAGCCTGAAGCAATCAGAGCAGACCTTATCCTAAACCCTTCAAGATTGAAGAATGAACAAGGATGAGGAGGGGCTGAGTGTAACCACTAACCAAAGCAGATTTATTGTTATTGTAGCTATTATGTTTATTGAGGAAATTTTAACACTGAATATAGAAAATAAATATATGTATATTCAGATCTTTAACATATTGTCAAGATCTTTATCTCATTCAAAGCATGTTATCTATCAAGTTATGTTAAAACTATTGTTTATTATAAAGTAAAAATAACAAGAATAAGCCTGTTAAAAGGATAAAATAAGAATTTTTAAGGTTATCATTTTTCCTAACATTCTTAACAAAAAATCTGGCTATTGAAATGGAGATATTCTACTTATTTCAGTATCATCTGAATTCGCTCTCTTTTCCTTTTTACTTTATCTCTCTCATTCACTCTTTTTAGCTCTATGTTTTATAACTTGCACATATTTGCTTAACTTTTGAAAAAAATGAGTAGGTCTCATTGGCAAAAATTGAAATGATATAATGTATGTCCTGGTTCTTAAAATTCTTTTGGCTTCTGCAATTGTTTTATGTTATCTCCTTAAGTGTCATGGTTTCCTCTATATTTTTCCATCCAACCCTCTCATCGACTTGCAGTTAAGTAACATCAATTGTGTGCTAATGAAGTCTTTGATTTACTTTTTAAAAACTGATTACGTTACCTGAACATCTAGGTAAGAATAATTATTTAATTCTATCTCATATTTAAATCTTTGCTCATTCCTTCACACATTGTCTAGCTCAGGACTTTATATAGATAGACAAAGTGGTATAATAGAAAGAACATTGGAATTAGAGTTAGATATACTTGGTTCCAATGTAAGCTACAAATAATCTAGTTTTCCCCTCACATAAATTGTTTAACTTCTCTGAGCATCAATTTCCTTATTTGTAAAATAGTGGTAATATATTCCATGCCATAGGATAATTGAGAAGATAAAACAAGGTAATATGCTCAAATACCAGCTTTATTTACTGTGCCAGAGCAAGCCTTTTTGTATCTCAGTTCAAGTCCTTATACTCCAGTCTGGCAGCACATTATTCTCTTAAACAGAGTTGTATTTCTGTGTATTTTATTTCCGTCTATAACTACTCCCTCTGCAAAACAGTATTCTCTCTCAAGATTTAATTACTGTCTTTTTGGTGATAGTAGTTGGCTGAGAAACTTTTCCCTTAAGCTTTCTAGAATGTTTTGTTTAACTTAAAGTTTTACTAGATCATGTGGCTATATCCTTCTCAGTAGTCTTACAAAGGACATCACAACCATATCATAGATTTGTTCGTTATTTGGAGGCCACATCCTAGATTGAGAATCTTCTGTTGACCAGACAGGCTAGATATAAGAGATAGTTTTCTGAAAATTTTCTAACCAAAAAATTATCTTCTAAATTCTGGATCAATTTTCCCAGTTCTTTTCCGAACCCATCTCTTATCTGTAGTACATTAATACATGAAACTGAAAGCAAATAGCCCAAACTTTCAATACCTTAATTTTTTTACTGGAGATATTCTTGCCCAAGAGCAAAGGTTTATTAAATAGATAGGTAACAAATTTCCTTAAAGTGTCATCATTCTATAATATTCACCACTTTTTCAGTCTAAATCTATCCCTTGACACAAATCTCATAACTATGCTTTGGATTTTAAAACATTCACAAAAAATGTAGTTTCTTATATTGTTATGTGTATTAAAATGTTACAATCAAGTGACCAAATCAGATTAAGAGAAACAGCTACTCTTCATAACAGCATAAATTTGGGAAGAAGGCAGCCAAAGGGAAACTAATCCTGATAAATACCCATTAAGGCGAACCATTTCATTTTATGCCAGTGTCTAGGATATATTGATTTTAAAAAAGTGATTCTGGGAAATAATTTTCAGTTTTCTATCTTCCCAGAATTTTTCAGAGCAATGCATGTTATCATTCTTGATTTCTGTTTTGTTATCTCTCTTCCTACAAGAAAAGACAGAAATTTTCCATTAGAGACATTTGATAATCAAATATAAATATGGAAAAAGCAGCCTACAAAGAGTTTAAGAGCAGCTACAAAGTTATAAAGCACAATCCCCAAATTAAAATTATCTAAGGGAAGAGGTACTTACTTAAAAGTCCAGGAGAAGTACCAAACTTGGACCTTCCCTGCGAGTAAGAATGTATTACTATCCTAGTAGAGATTTGTGGCAATAAGCACAACTATGGAAAGTTATCCAAGTCTCAATGTTTAGAGTATTTATTGGGGCTACATTATGTAGATTCATTGATTGATTGCCCACTTGCAAGTCTCCAGTTTGACTGATGCGGTGTGACCCAAAATCCTATCCTAAGGTCGAATTGTTTGTCTTTCTGACATGGCTATGGTTAAGGTAATCACACATGTGCAACTTCCACAATAAGCTTCTGAAGCAAACTGCAAATACTGCAGCAACTCAATCCAATTCAATAATGATTCTGCTTAGTAGAGACTTAACAGGTTTAGGGCAATCCTCTACAAGATTGCCCTTCAAGTACCAGTCACAATTTAGGGGGCTTAGGCCACCCACAGTTCTGATCAACTGGTTACTAATTTGGGGATTCCCACAACCCCCTCGGGTTTGAAAGTTCAGAAGAACAACTCTCAGAACTCATGTAAAGTGCTAGGCCTGGCACTATAATTTTATAAACTAGTAAAAATAGTAAAAAAATAATATATTTTTTATTATTTTTCACTAATTTTTAATATTACTAGTAGTAAAAAGATATAATAGCAAAAACTATTATAAAATAGTAAAAAGATACATATAATAAGTGGAAAGAAGAGATGCATGGGGTGAGGTCTGGGAAGGTCTCAAATTGGAATCAAGCTTCTGTGTCTTTTCCACATTGAGTCAGAATGCATGACCCTGTTAGCACAGAGATGTATTTTTGTCAAACAAGGAAGTTTTCTGAACTTCAAGTGTCCTGAATTCATATGGAGTCTCATTATATAGGTATGGTTGAGAGAATCAATGTAGACATGTTTGAACTCAGCTTGCAGCCCCCTTCCCCTCCCAGAGTTTGGGAAAATGTTCTGACTTGAAGTGGTGCAAAACCCTAGACCTCTAATCACCAGGTTGGTCTTTCTTATGTGGCCTGTCCCCCAACCTAAGACTGCAGATGCGGCTGCCTGCCCCCCACTTCTGTAACTATCTGGTGTTGTACAGCACCAACTATAAAGAATAAACAATAATATATCACTGGAAATTACAAACATTCAGGAAGTTGCTTTGGTAGGAACTGGAGATAAAGTTCAGTCAAGGTTATCATTATATCACAGCCTCCCTTCATCCTAAAACTATATAGGTGTGGCCATCACCTACCCTAAATCACATTATTACTACACGATATGACCCAGAGCCTCAAGGAAAACAAAGACACTCTTACAAGGCATAACATCCCAGTGGCCCAGAGATTACTTCCCAGAAGTTGAAGACAAAGTCCAGATCTTCTCTTTAGCTAGACCAAATTTATTACTACATACAACCCAATGAAAGTGTACCTATTTTACCAAAAGAATTTTGCAGCCCTTTTACTTTTTTTTATAAGTTTTAAAAAAAATTATTTTATTTATTTCTTTCCCCTCCCCCGCACCCATTGTCTGCTTTCTGAGTCCATTCACTGTGTGTTCTTTCATGTCCGCTTTGCAGTACTAATTAGAAAAATAATCTTTGATGAATTCAAAATATAACCCACTCAGATCCTAAACATGCTTTAACTCTTAACTGAGCAATTTAGAATTTCCGGGTAGCCTCTGATGAAACAGATATACGTTTACTGCTTCAGAGAGAGAAAGCAATCTTTTGTCTTTGGAGAGATACACTGCCTAGCTATTTAATCTATACTTAGTGTGGAGTGTTGCAGTGGCCACTTTTAAAGGTGGCATTATCCTCTTGCTCTGTAATAGGAGAATGGTATGAAGTTAGATGCTGTAGTGAAAAGATGTTCTGGGATTTTCAGATGGTGTATTACTCAGGGCTCTTCAGAGAAACAGAGTGTGTACACACACACACACACACACACACACATATATATATGAGATGTATTATAGGTATTGGCTCACATGACCATGGGGATTGCAAATCTGAAGTCCATAGGACGGGCTGCAAGTTGAAAAGTTATTGAAGGTGATATCGAACTCCCCAAGAGAAGCTGCAAGTTGGGAACTCCAATGGTGGAGATGATTAATTTCCCAGGAGAAGCTGGCTGTGTGAAGTATAGGCAGAAATTCTTTCACACTATGAAATCCTCAGTTCTGACTTGGAAGGCTTGTGTATTAAAATGATACTAATGATTCTGAATCTCAAAAACCTATTGTAAATATGTTGACTGCAGGTACGATGTAAACAAATTGATAAAAACAAAACAAAACTTGTAAATATGTTGATTGCAATTAGAACATAAATACATTGAGAAAGATAAATTTTTCTAACAAGTGATAATCAGCCATTTTTGTGAGAATATGATATGGACTGGCTTGATGGGAAGGACACTACCTATAAAATTCAGTGCATATGTGCCGCAAAGAGAATCAGGTAAGAGGCAGGCTGACACCATTTTCTCTGACTCCCAGCTCCAATGCCCTTGCTATATACTGCAAGATTTGCTGCTGTTCCTGCTGATGCACTGTGATCAGAATAGCACCTACTGCATTCGCTTTGGAATCTCCGCTGAACTATGCCTCAGATCTCCTTCTGAGAGTCCTGGAAACCTTAAAGGTGTACTGCTTTATCCAGCTCTTAGACGAGAATACTTTCCTGACTATGGTATCCTTCTTTAAATGTGTTGTGTGCCCTTGATTTGTTTATTGCACATTGGATGTATTGGCAACTTGAGATTAAGCAAGCAAATAAATTGCATTGAACATTCTTACTAGAGTTATGTCAGCTCTGCTTTGAAGGGCTAACTTTTGAGTTCAATCTGCTTTCAGTTTGTTATGATAACTATATTTACATGACAGCCTTCAAATGATTAGATGAGAAGAATCCTCTCACTGTTGACCACAATCTCATGTGCTGATGGTAGATGTGAACATCCAAAGATGCAACTAATGATTTAAGTCCATCCATGAAATAGCCTCAAAGATAAATACAATCAACTCAGTGCTTTCTTGACCAAACAACTAGACATCAAAACCTGGCCAAATGACACATGAAACTAACCTTCACAGATGTGTTGTGAAAAAAGCAATGTGGTAGTTCAGGCTCTGTTATTCACTTGCTGTGAATAGCTGAGCATTTTAAATGAGGAGTCAGATAAAATAGGATATTTTAATCCTATGATTATTAAGGAACATTCCTTTTCTTTATTTTGATACAGAGTAAAAAAATGAGAATTGCATTTTTAAAAAGGATATATCTGTGGCCAGAGAGGTAATAGATATCATAAAACAATCTATCCTCTAGAAAATGAAGACAATCTATAGATGTAAATCCTGAGAAGAATCTAACTTCTAAGGTTGTGTCTAAAGACAAAGAGTTATAAAGATGAAGTTCTTTCCTTGTCCTTTCTATCAAGTCTACTTGGGAGGAAAAAAGAAATCAACAGTATTTATGGTCACTAAACAAATAATTCATTTAGTAGAAAACTGATTAGCATGTACAGAGAGTGCAAGATAAGACTTTAGATATCTACAAATTCTAGTTCTAATAAAATATTTCTGAATTGAAATACACTGTAAAAACACTGTTAGAATGGCATTTGATCATTTAGGGAAACTTTTGTGTTTATCTTATTGATTCATTATTCACACACACACACACACACACATACACACACACACACAAAAGAAGCAGCATTATGAAGGAAATGGGTTTTATAAAAGGGCAACATTTTAATGTTTTTTGGTCATAGTGAATTCTAACTTTAGGGCAGAAGTTTTGGCTCCACAACCTTTTAGCTATGTGATTTTTGGCAAGTCATTTAATCTCTCTAATATTGACTTCCTTATATTTAAAATTTGTTAATAATACTGCATATCTGTTAGTCATTTTTATCAAATTGATTGAGATAATACTAGCAAATGTCTTGCACAAATCAATAATAAAATTGCCTATTATTTTTATTATTGTTATAATTATTATCATTCATAGTAGTAGTCATATTGGTATGTGCAGAGCAAACAATTTTATTAGATAGATTATCCCAAACCATTTTTCTTCTAGGAATTTTTTTCTCTTAACAGTAGGATTATGATTAGGAAAATGCTTAATCAGCACTGTATTGCTCTTTGCTAAGAATAAGAAACAATCATGATGGTATTAAGAAGGAAAATTTGTTAATGTGAAAATATTTTTCTATGTTAATTTTATAACCATTGCCAGCACAGTGCCTAGTACAGAAAAGACCTTCAATGAATGTGTAATAAATAGAACTGATGCTACAATGTATCAATAAATGTTTACTTTCATTTTAATATCTGCTTCTGATGGTTAGTTTTATGTGTCAAAATGACTGGGAAATGATGTCCCATTGTTTGTTCAAACACTAGCTTAGTTGTTAATGTGGAAGTATTCCATGGGTATGATTAGCATCTGCAATCTGTTGACCCTAAATTATAAGTTTACCTTCCATAAAGTGGGTGGGTCTAATCCAATCAGTTGGGGACCTTTCCAGAAAGGGATTATACCTGAAGACTATATCTCACATTTCTTCCCAAGTTGCCAGTTTAAGAAATTTGGACTTGAGTATCCAACATCATTTTCACCAGAATTTCTACCCTTTGACCATCCCTTAAGGAGTATGGATTTGCTAGTCCAGACAATTATGTGAACCAATTTCACGAGTGTGTGTATGTGCATACACAAATATATAGATGTCTTTGTATTGTTGAGTTGTAGGATCTTTTAATATATCATGGATATTAGACCCTTGCTGGATGTATGATGTCCAAATATTTTCTCCAATTGAGTAGGCTGCCTTTTTACCCTCTTCACAAAGCCTTTTGAGGTGCAGAAGTGTTTAATTTTGAGGTGGTCCCATTTACCTATTTTTTATTTTGTTGCTCATGCTTTAGCTGTAAGAGATCCCCCAACTAGTACAAGGTTTTAGATGTTTCTGTACATTATCTTCTAAGAGTTTTATGGTCCAGGCTTTTATGTTTAGGTCTTTGATGGATTTTGAATTGATACTTATATACAGAGTGAGATAAGGGTCTTCTGCATACTTTTGGTTATGGATATCCAATTCTCCTAGTACCATTTATTGAAGTGACTGTTCTGCCCTGAAAAGTTGACTTGGTAGGCTTATCAAAAATGAGTTGACCACAGAGGTGAGGGTCTATTTCTCAACTCTCAATTTGATTCCATTGATCAATGTATATATCCTTATGCTAATACCATGCTGTTTTGACCGATGTAGCTTTATAATACACTTCAAGGTCAAGGAGTTGAAGCCCTCCTACGTGCTCTTATTTTCAGGATGTCTGGTATTCTGGATCCATTTCCCTTCCAAATATATTTGGTCATTGACTTTTCTATTTCTGTAAAGTAGGCTGTTGGAATTTTGATTGGTATTGCATTGAATCCATAAATCATTTGAGTAGAATTGACATCTTCACAATGTTTGGTCTTCCAATCTCTGAACATGGAATTTTCTCTCATTTGTTTAGAACTTCTTTGATTTCTTTTAGCTGTGTTTTGTAGTTTTCTGAATACAGATCCTTTACATTCCTGGTTAAATTAATTCCTGGATATTTGAGTCTTTTGCTATTGTAAATGGATTTTTTTTTCTTGATTTTCTCCCCAGCTTGCTCATTCCTACTTTATAGAAATTCTATTGATTTTTGTGTGTTGCTCATGTATTCTGCCACGTCATTGAAGTCATTTATTCATTCAAGTACCTTTGTTGCAGATTTTGGGGATTCTCTAAATGTAGGAACACATCTGCTCCTAGTGAGAGTTTTACTTCTTCCTTTCCAATTTGTATGATTTTATTTTTTCTTCTTATCTAAATGCTCCAGCAAGAACTTCTAGAACAATGTTGAATAGCATTGGTGACAGGGACCATCCTTGTCTTGTTCCTGATCTTAGAGGGAAAGCTTTCAACCTCTCTCCATTGAGTAGAATGTAGGCTGTGGGATTTTCATATATGGCCTTTATTATGTTGAAGAATTTTTCTTCTATACTTATCATTTGAAGTGTTTTTATCAAGAAAGGATGTTGGATTTTGTTAAATTCCTTTTCTGCATCAATCAAGATAATTATATGTCTTTTCTCTTTGATTTGTTTATATGATATGGTGTATTACATTAACCGATTTTCTTATGGTTAAATACCCTTGCATACCAGGCATAAATCCTACTTGGTCATGTTGTATAATTGTTTTTATATGCTGTTGGATTCTATCTGCAAGTATTTTGTTGAGAATTTTTGAATCTCTGTTCATTAGAGAATATGGTTTGTAATTTATTTCTTATAGTATCGTTTTCTGGCTAAGATGATGCTGGCATCATAAAATGTGTTGGGTAATTCCCCTCCTATTCAATTTTTTTTTTTTTTTTGGAAGAGACTAAACAGTCTAATTGGTATTAATTCTTCTTGAAATGTGTGGCAGAATTCACCTGTGAACCCATCTGGTACTGGAATTTTTTTTTGTTGGAAGATCTTTTTTAATTATTTTTTTAAAAAAGATACACAAATCACATAAAATATTACATTAAAAATATGAGGTTCCCATATACCCCACTCCCCAACCCCCCCCCCCCCACTTCTCTCACATCAACAACTTTACTTTAGTGCCGTACATTCATTACATTTGATGAGTAAATTTTGGAGCATTGCTGCACAGCATGGATTATAGTTTATGTTGTAGTTTACACTCTCTCCCAGTCCATTCAGTGGGTTATGGTAGGATATATAATGTCCTACATCTGTCCCTGCAATATCATTCAGGACAGCTCCAAGTCCTGAAAATGCTCCCATATCACAACTTGTCATCCCTCTCCCTTGTCCTCAGCAACTCCCATGGCCATTGTCTCCACATCAATGACTCATGGCTGATTCAATCTCTGCTTGTGATTGCTTGTTGAGTTCCTGTATTGTTGTAGAGTCAATGTAGTTTGTGCATTCTAGGAATTTTCTATTTTGTCTAGGTTTTCTGGTTTGTTGCCATACAATTTCTCATAATATCCTCTTATGATCCTTTTTTCTTTCTTTGGGGTCAGTTGTAATGTTTCCCATTTCACTCCTGATTTTATTTATTTACATCTTCTTTGTTTTTTTTCTTCCCTAGGCTTGCTGAAGATTTGCCAATTTCATTGATTTTTCTCAAAGAACCAGCTTTTGGTTTTGTTGAGTTTCTCCATGTTTTGTTTTTTAAAAAATAAATTTCACTTATTTCTGCTCTAATCTTTGTTATTTCTTTTGTTCTGCTTGCTTTGGGATTGGTTTGCTGTTCATTTTCTAGTTTCTCCTGTTGTTCAGTTAGTTCTTTGATTTTAGCTCTTTCTTCTTTTTTAATATAGGCATTTAGGATTATACATTTTCCTCTCAGTACTACCTTCAATGCATCCCAACAGCTTTGATATGTTGTTTTCTTGTTTTCATTCATCTTTGATATCTACTAATTTCTTTTGCAATTAATTCTTTGCCCCACCAATTGTTTAAAAGTGTATTGTTTAGCTTCCATATATTTGCAAAATTTCCCCTTTCTTTCCTATTATTGATTTCCAACTCCATTCCATTATGATCAGAGAAGGTGCTTTGTATACTTTCAATCTATTTGAATTTATTAAGAGCTCTGTTGTGGCTCAACATGTGGTCCTCCTGGAGAAAGATCCATGAGCACTTGAGAAGAATGTATAACCTACTGAGTTTGGGTGCATCCTTCTGTATATGTTTGTTAGGTCTAATACATTTATCATATTGTTCAAGTTATCTGTTTCCTTGCTGATCTTCTGTCTTGTTCTATCTAATGATGTAAGTAGTGTGTTGATCTCCAACTATTATTGTAAGGATGTCTATTTCTCATTTCAGTTTTACCTGAGCTTGCCTCCTGTATTTTGGGACACCCTGGTTAGGTGTATTGATAGTAATACTGTTATTCCTTCATGGTGAATTGTCCCCTTTATTAATATAAAATGAATTTCTGTATCTCTTATTACATTTTCTTTATATTTAAAGTCTGCTTTGTCTGACCTGAGTTTAGCTACTCCTGCTCTCTTTTCCAACCTTTCACTTTCATTCTGTTTGTATCCTTGGGATTTAGGTGAGTCTTTTGCAGACAGCATATGGATGGCTCATGTTTTCTTATCCATTCAGTCAGTCAATGTCTTATGATTGGGGAGTTTAATCCATTAACTTTCAATGTTGTTACTATAAAGGCATTGCCTATTTCAGCCATTTAATCCTTTGGCTTTCATATGTCACATCTTATTTTTGTTCATCTTTTTACCTTTTTGGTTACCCTTTCTGCTAGTCTTCACTTCTACAATCTCCTCCAAATTTCTCTCTCTCTTGTCTTTCCTTTCCTGGCTGCTGAACTCCCTTTAGGATTTCCTGCAGAACTGGATTCTTGTTGGTGAACTCTTAATTTCTGTTTCTTTGTGAATATTTTAAGCTCACCATAGTTGAAGGACAGATTTGCCAAGTAAAGAACTCCTGGCTGGCAGTTTTTCCCTTTCAGTACAGGACTTATATCATACCACTGTTTTCTTGCATCCATGGTTTCTGAAGAGAAATCCACACTAAGTCTTTTTGGACAGACCTTGTATGTGATATTTCACTTTTCCCTCACTGCTTTCAGAATTTTTTTATCTTTGGCATTTGGCATTCTGCATATTATATGTCTTGGGATAAGTCTATATGGATTTATTCTACTTGGAATATGCTGTGCTTTCTGGATACATATATTCATGTCTTTCATGAGAGTTGGAAAATTTCCAGGCATTACTTCCTTGAATACTCTTTCTGCCTCTTTCCCATCTTCTCTCATTCTGGAACTTTTGTAACATGTATGTTGTGATTCACGTTATCATTCAACTCCCTGAGCCCCTGATCAATTTTTTCCATTCTTTATCTACAATTTCAGTTGTTCTTTCCTCTATGTCACTGATTCTTTCTTCCATAATTTCAAATTTGCTGTTGTGTGCCTCTAATTGTATTTTTTTTTTAAAGATTTATTTTTATTTAATTCCCCTCCCCTCCCCCGGTTGTCTGTTTTCTGTGTCTTTTTGCTGCGTCTTGTTTCTTTGTCCGCTTCTGTTGTCGTCAGTGGCACAGGAAGTGTGGGCGGCACCATTCCTAGGCAGGCTGCTCCCTCCTTCGCGCTGGGTGGCTCTCCTCATGGGTGCACTCCTTGCGCGTGGGGCTCCCCTACGCGGGGGACACCCCTGCGTGGCACGGCACTCCTTGCACGCATCAGCACTGCGCATGGGCCAGCTCCACATGGGTCAAGGAGGCCCGGGGTTTGAACCGCGGACCTCCCATGTGGTAGACGGACGCCCCAACCACTGGGCCAAAGTCCGCTTCCCTCTAATTGTATTTTAATCTCACTTAATGTGCCTTTAATTTCCATAAGCTCTTTTAATTATCTATTCAAGATTCCAAATTTTTCTTTGTGCTCACTGTGTCTTCTCAATATCTTTTATTTCTTTAGCTGTATTGCCCTTCAGCTCCAAGATTTGATTTGGGAGATTTGTATGAACCTCATTGATTGGCTGTTTCAAATCCTGTGGCTCATCTGGAGCTTTGATTTGCTCCTTTGCCCGAGTTATATCTTCATTTTTCTTTTTGTGGCTAGTAATTTTTAGCTGATGCCTGGGCATATGATTTGATATTCATTTTCTCTCTTTTATTTAGGGATTTACTGTTAAGTAGCCATTGGGCCTTGAAGAGGGTGACAGTAAAGGCCCCCTCTTGCCTCTTTATTTGTTTATTATTTTTTCCTTTTTCATGCCCTTTTCTGATATGGCCAGCAGATGGTGCTCTTTGGCAGACCTCTCAGCTCAGACCCAAGGTCCTAGGGATGAATACCTTCAGAGTAACTTCTCAGGTGGGTGTATGGGCAGTGCAGAAGCTGTGTCCTCAGTGTTGGTCAGCCTCACAAAAAAACTTTCTCAGAGGCTGTTCTCCACCCTTGGCCTGCCACACCCTTCCACCCTCTGTCTTTGTAGCAACCAGCCTGTGGCAGTAGGAAGGGTGTTTAAGAAAGCAAATTATCTTTAGCTCCCTGCTGACTTTCAAGGCAAACAATGTTGCTACCCCACCTGGCCTGGAGGCAGCAGATCATGTTCCCTGGCCCAAATCTGAATTTGCTGTAGGTAGTGTCCCTCTCTTTCCCATCTTTTTGGGAAAGAGAACCCCTGCAATCCTCCCAGTCTGCAGCCATTGTAGTCCACAGTTGCTGCAGTCGACAGACTGCTATTTGCTCCATAGGTAGGGAAAAGAGTTCCTGCTGTTGCTTCTGCAACTCTACTCAGGAATTTTCAGCCAGCTGAGACTCCTTTCCTTTACCACTCTCTCTTCTGGGTGGTGCTTGCCTTCCCCTGGTGTCCTGAGCACCAGAACAGCCCTCCAGATAGTCCTTGCCTGTCCTCTCTGTCCTCTAGCTATTTTTTTCTGGGAGAGAAGTGATCCCTGTGCCTCTCTAACCCCCCATCTTCTTGGAAGTCCCTTTTCTTTTTTAAAATTGTTCTGTTCAGGAGATCTTTTCCTAGCAATTTGTCAGCAAACTAGATTTTTAGCAATGCACCTATCATATAGCTCATTTAGAAATTAATTACCTTACAAAATGTTGATGAGATAATACTTGCCTCCTTCATAGGATTGCTTTGAAAAGGAAATGAAATTACATTAAAAAGTCACTTTAAAAATCATAAAGCTCTTCATATATTTAAGATTTATTGTTATTATATAATTGTAATTATTATTAAATAAATTAAGCTATTTTTCATCACATCCAGAGAAGGAAGATGAAGTGTCTGTGAATTAATAAATAAAAGATATCATTGTAATATGTTATGAATAATCAAATGATATGCATTTTAAAATTTATAGAAAATAATTTGAAGATAAAACTGCCAATGAGAGATAATAAATCTCCTGAATTATTTAATAGTCTTGATGGTATTTCCTCTGCTTAAAATGGCTATTCTTTTGTTTTTCTGTAATCATTTTGTTCATTTTTTAACACCCAGCTCATTAATCTTCTCTGGGGAGTCATACCAGGGAGTTTGTGATTCTTCTCTCCACGGTCTCAGGGGATTTTTACAGTGGTAGAACCTAGAACCAAGGTCTGAAACTTTTATGTGTGTGAATTTGCATGAGACAGTGTGATTTCTAGAGGAAGAACTTAAAGTTTCTTATCAATGAGGCCTCAAAAATTTGGAGTGTCTGTCACATAAGAGGTATTATTTTCTTTTTAAAAAATGAGGTGATTCTTAAAGTTCACCAGATATGAAATCAACTAATAATCGTTCTAAGCCAGGTCTCAGGGGCTTCCACTAATCTCTTTTTTAGTGAAGCAACTGATAAAAGGTAGAAATAGGTGGCTTTGATGTTCTTTCCAATTGTTCTACAAGCAGATACTGCCCAAATGACTTCCACCAAGAGTACCAAGTAATACAGAGAGCAGCAAGGCTCTTTGAAATGTCAATGAATGACGAAAGTTCTTAGTTCTTTTTAAAAAAGAAATTTGAGCAATGGCTTTTTTTCATATTTCTGAAGACAATTCAGCCTAGATATCATTTTTATGTAAGGCCTTTGAATTCTGAACAAAAAACATAATTTGCATCAGGGCTTAGTAAGATTTATATGCTAGGATATTAGTGTGCTTCATTTCACCAGCATCTGGGCTCATCAGTGAGCAACTGCGTTGACTTGATTCAAATGTAAAACCATGCAGAGTTCTTTTTCTTTTCTTCATGGTGCATATTACTCCTAAAAATTTAAAAAGCATAAAGGCTATGCTCAAGTAATTTCAGATTAAAACAAAATAGAGCACTCAAGCTTGAATCAAAGGCTTTTTCTCCACATATTTAAGTGCAAAATTCAAAAGTGTTGTTTATCAAATAAAGAAATCTTAAACTTAATTGCCTTAACAGTTATATAACCAGAGCCTTTATATCTTATGTTGTGTTTAATTCTTTTTTTTTTGAGCTGAGAGCTGTACTGCCAATAAAAATGTATAAAAACAACAACCTACCAGAAAGACTCCAAAAGAAAAAGCATCGCTCCACTCAACATGCATACACACATATTAGCCTTAGAGTTTCCCTATAGAGAAGGTAATGTTGAACCAAATGGACATATAAGAAAACAGTGGTTATGATCCTCAAGCTCAAAGAGATTAAAAACTTTTTGAGTTGGAATACAGTACTTGATAAGGACATGGAAAAAAAATATTTGATAATGAGCAATACTTTCCATCAGCCTATCAGTGGAAATTGAAGGAATTGTTTGAATTTGCCCTAATTTCTTTTAACAGATTAAAAGTGATAGACTATGCTATACAAACAGTTTACCCTAAGTTAAACCATGGTCTATAATTAATTGTACAATTATAAAAATGTGCTATCATCAATTGTAACAAATATTCCACACCAAAGCAAACCCACAACTTCTCTAATAAAAAAGGGATATAGAACATATATCTAGCAGAAAAGAAAAAAAGGCAGGAGGAGGGAGGCTTTCAAACCACAGAGAACCATTTACCTCACATCCAGATAAATTCAGGGCTGGGTTGTAATGATACAGTACAGGGCATCCGAAGTGTCAACTAAGTGACATGTGAGTAAAAACCTTAGGGGTGTGACTTAGTGGGAGAAGTGTTTTCCAGACAAAGGGAACGTAAGTGCAAAGATTTAAAGGTTTAGCATGCTTGGCATGTTCCAAAAGGAACAAGGAACAGAGAGATGACACAGAATAGTATGAAATAAGAGCGGAGAAGATGGTAAGGGAAACAAATCCAGCACAGCCTGGAAGACTTTGGCTTTTCCAACTGAGTGAGATGAGGAGCCATGGAAGGCATGTGAACAGAGCGGTCACATGATATTGCTGCTGTGTTAAGACCTGGTTTGGTGGGGTCAAACAATAATGCACTCAATGAAATGGTATCAGATGCCTGGGATGTAACAGCAGAACTTGAAAACTTACCTATGAAGAGATTGTTATATTTTTTCATCTGGTATGCCCTTTATCTGAGCTTTGTGGATTTCTCCAGAAGCTATAAGAGCCTGCAAATTCTGCACTTCTGTTCCGTGACTTTAATGTAACTATGCATTTCTCAAAATTTTATATAATATGCAAAACCTGACTTAAAGTAAGCCATGCTATTTCCTTAGACATATCTTTAATTATTGATTTTCCCCATGCATTGATTTAAAATTTAAAAATTTCACATAAACCTGAGTTTATTACTTCTTTCAATAACAAAACCCTGATGAAGAAGGGAAACTCTGATGAATGAAGTATTGGAGGAGACACTGGACTTCAGAAGTTATGTGATTTTAGGACTTAGGTGTGTTAATCTAGTAAAAGCTGCCAAAAGCAATATATCAGAAATGGGTTGGCTTTTACATTGGGGATTTATTTTATTTTTTAACAAATCAATGTTATTAATACATATTAATAAAGCATAAATCATCCAAAGTGTACAATCAATGGTATTTGGTATAATCACGTAGTTGTGCGTTCATCACTTCAATCATTATTAGAGCATTTTCATTTTTCCAATAATAATAATAATAAAAATAAACAAAAAAAGACAAACAAACCTCATCACCTCTCAATTTCTCTCTGCTTCCCCTGCTGTGCATAGCTGCTATTGTTTCCATCTCTCTAGTTCGTGTTTATATTTTATAAGAACAGTCTTATTTGTGCAATATTACCCATTTGCATATTTCACATGACGCTTCACCATGTTATACAGTCCCATGTTACACTTTTTTAGCTTTCCTCCTAGTAATACATATACTCTTAGACTTTCCAAAGGGGATTTATTAACTTAAAAGCTTACAGTTCCGATGCTAACTGTCCAAATCCATCAGGGGATGCTCAACTGTCAGTCTCTGCCTTCTCTTTTGGGCCTTATTGCTTTCAGCTTCTGGCTTCCTCTGGCTTTATCTCTGCTCCTGTGGCTTTTGCCCTGCTGGGTTCCATGATTTCAGCTTCTTATTCACATGGCTTTCTCTTTCAGCTTCTTTTGATTTCTCTCTGAGTCCTGTGTGTCCCTGTAGCTCCCTTTCTCCCTATTCATCGTATTTATAAAGGACTCCAGAAAGAGGACTAATACCCGGCCCTGGTTCACATCCTATTGAAGTAATCTAATGAAAAGGAAGGTCCCACCCACAATGGGTTTACACCCATAGGAGTGGAAGAGCTCTAAGGACATGGTCTTTTCTGGGATCCATAATAGCTTCAAACTACCACAATAGGAATCTGTAAAATCAGGATGATAATACCTATAATGCCCATTCCATATGTGGTTAATGAATGAAATAAAACATGTAAAACAGCACATGTAATAAAAACAAAAACAATTTAATATAATTATTTTTACATGCTATTATATACTATTTTATTACATAATAAATGCAATAAAGATAATAATTATTAAACCCTTCCATGACAATCTTTCATTCCAATTAGTTACTAATGTATTTCACATTTTGATTAAATATTATTTTTAATTATTTTTATTTGCTGTTCCCAGTAGTGAAATATGTTTGCATTTCCTTTCTTATAATTTTTTTAAAAACTTTGCTTCTCCTGGACATAATATGTATGTATTTATTTTTTACACATTTTTTTCTCCCTGAAACGTCTTTTCAAATAATCTCCTAATGCTACAACTTTTCATCATATTGTCAAATACATCAGATAGTCTATTATCTCCCTTCCCCACCTCCAAAAAGAAAAAACAAAAAACTCCCACATTAAGGATGAGCTTCTTTTCCTTTTTTAAAAAATTGTAACATATGCCTAACCAATTATACCTGTTATAGGTACATAACTAAATGATTATCACTAAGCAAATACATACATAGCTACCTTCCAGATGAAGTAATAGATAATTCTCAGCAACCAAGAAGCTCCCTTCCCAATCACTTTTGTCAAAAGTAAATACTCTTCTGACTTTTATCGCTATGAGTTTTTGCTTAATTTTGAACTACAAAACAATGGAATTATACAGAATGAGCCCTCTTGATTCTGACTCCTTTTTCTCAATGACATGTTTAGATCTATGCTTACTGTTATTTGTAACAGTACCTCATTAGTGTTCAGTGCTCAATATCTGTATGGTCCATTAGCAATGTACTGTGCAAAATACACATTGAATACCAAAGGCTTAGTATTAAAAAATTAAAATATTCATTAATAATTTTAATACTGATTATATGTTGAAATATGATCATATTCTTTTAAATGAACATATTTAATATGTTACTGAAATTTATTTTACCTGCTTCTTTTTTACTTTTTCAGTTTTTAATGTACCTACTTGAAAATTTTAAAGTACATGTTGCTCTTTATATTTCTGTCAGACAATTTTGCTGTAAAGTATTCCATTGACTGGATAGATCATAATTTATTCACGCTGTTTTTGAAGGATATTGAATTGTTTCCAGGCAATTATTGGCATTCATTGGCAGGAAACATTTTCAGCATCCCATCTCAACCTGGATTAATGGGATGGAGATAAGGGTCCCAGTCCAGTCCAGACCAGTTATTGGTTTCAGCTTGAAAACCTGCCCACAGTCTTATTTGGAATATTTTGTCTTTAAAACTCAATTCTGTTATGTTATGCTTGCTCTGGCCCCAGAGCCCAGAGGATTCATTGCATAATTACTTAGTGACAACTTTGTTTTCTCTTTATTTTCTGATGTATACAAAGACTTCATATGCTTTTCTTTCACTAGGACTTTTAATTCTTCCTTTTAATATTTATTATTGGGACACATTCAAAGAACAAACTGATGTCTTCTTTTCTGGAAATCTCAAAATCATTTTATGAGACATAAAATGCATCTAAGAAAGAGAAAACTGGAAAGATTTTTTTTGCTAAGCTGTCCTAATATCTACTATAATTCTTTATAAAGTTTATGCATTTTTATGGAGGAAGTATAAATTTCCTGGGATATGTCACAGTATTATGAAATTCTACAGTTAATATAACAAATTAGAGAATAGCATTCTAGGCCAAATAAAGAGTTGACAACTTGGAAAATATTAGGGAATTAAGCACTGATTTATTGTCTAAGATGAACAAGTGCCTCACATAGATGACATAAAATATTTGAGACCAAAACTATTACAGCTATGCTACATAGTATAATCTCACTTTTTGTTTATTAAATCTCATTTTAGAAGAATCACAGAAGAGTTTTCTGATGAAAATCTTGGATTTAGTTAAGGTGAATTATTCATTCATTTACTCTTTACTTTGTCAATTCCTTGTTTTGGGGGTGCACTCCCCTTCTGGAAAAATAAATAGAATTTTAAAATACAGTATTGCAGGGGGCATGATTACTCCATCAAACTATAATACTTGAAAATTAAAAGTGAAGTTAAAGAGTCCAACCAATTTCTCCCTCATAAGATATTTAAATGCATTATATCGTAACTGTTAATAAACTTTCATATAGTCAAAGGATTATAAATACCTGAAATTGTGGAATATACTCTCACACACACATACACTCACATATGCATACACATATTATATATATATATAGCATATATTATATACACAAAACTATTGTATGTATGCTAGGTGGTAAAACCTAGTTCCTAATATTTTGGTCAATTTTTATTTAAAATATATTTTATGTAATATATAGTACATTAAAAACTAAGTAAGACTTATATTAAAACTTACTCCTAGGATGGGTGAAAGCTTAATAGCTGATCAGTGAGATAATTTTTTAGCTGTTGATTAATACACTAGAAGGGATTACAGAAAAGGGAACACTAACAAATAGGAGTGTGTGTCTGCAGGGTAAGTTTGAGCAGAGTGTCCTGGGAAAGAAAAAGAGATGTCCCCAAAGGAAGATTCAGAAAACGGACATAACAAGCTGAAGTAGGGAGAAGCCATCAAAAGCCACCAGTACTTGCTGACAATATTTTTTTGTACTCAAAATGAATCCTTGCAGTTATCCATAGATATTTTCAGGAAGTACTTACTAAAAATGACCTCAATAGCTATATTTGGTGATTTTGCCATATGCTATCAACTAGTGATCTAGACTTTGGAACATTTTTTGTGTTTTTGACTATTTTCAATGTTGAAAATGTTATTTCACACATTTACTATGAAGCAAGATTCATAATGTTCAAAATGCCTTCAAGGCAATAATTTTGCATCTGGTAACAAGTCCCAGTATTTTCTTCACTTATCAAAACTCTGTTAACCTTCTTAACATGAAGATATGAAAAGTAAAACAGTTATCTTGTGAATATACTTTGACTAATAAATGAAATAACTTAATATTAAATTGACATATTAAATTACTATCTAATTACATGAAAGTACCCACTGCCCAGCACATTACAGATAACCAATGAAAAGTAAATGTCATTATTACTTGCATTAAAACTATCAATATAGGTAATCCAAACTACATGAAAAATTGGCAAAATCAATGGGTAACTTTAACCTCCTTAACACAGGTTTAAAATATGAAAGGAATAAGCATTTTACATAGAATTTGGCTTTATTTCTATTTTCTTATTCATATTCTTTCAATCAACAGGTATTTATTAAAAGCTTAGTGTATGTCTGACAATGTGCTAGGTAATCTAGGATTACAAAGATGAGTAAAACACAAGGAGCTTGTCCACGGTAAGTTTAGAGTCTAAAACTGGGGATGAGATGTGTGCATAAAAACTATGGATAAGGGCATCTGTATTATCTACACTGATCTGCATTCACAAATTCCTTGTTTTATCTGCTTGTTGCTCTAGAATTTATCTGACATCTCCTGGCTATAAAGAAGTTTATGTCATAAATTATATACAGTACGGCAAATTATTTATTCTTCTTATAATTGAGTTGTTGGTTTCTTCTGGTCTTCTGAATAGAATTTATTTTTGGAAAAACCATAGACTGACAATGAACCTTACCAAGACTTAATTCTTGACTCTATGCATATTAACAGTTCTGGTTAATTGGTTGTAAAATGTTCAATCCCACATGCCGTATCCATTTCCAAATATGATGGTTTTACATCATATATTTTGTGGTGTCCAAACTCTTTTGCATTATTTTTATGAATTTTTTTTCTTCTCTCTACTGTGAAACAGTTAAATGTACATCATTTGGCCAGGAGAAATAACAAAACTGAAGCAATGTTTTTGTTCAACATTGACTTTCTATATATTCTGGTCAATAATGTTTTATTGTGAAAGGGATAGCTTTAATGCAATTTTGAATATTAGACAAAATTTATAGCATTTTGCTGTGTCATCTTTAAAATAAAAAATCTGATAATAAATTGAGTGAGGTTTAATTGCTAAAAGTGCCAGATGCTTCAGCATTATCAGGAATAAAAAAAGACTAAAAAAGTCTCAGTTATTCATAGTTGTATATATTGCATGCAAACAGATTATGTTTATATAAATAAAATAACAACTTTTCTACATTGTGAAACTCAGTTATTAAAGCTTTTAAAAATGAAAAGGTTAAATGTAAATTAAAGAGCTAGAAAATGCATTATGCTGTATTTCAATGAATGTGGTATACCACAGCATGCACTTCTGAGCTTTCAGGACTGTAGGTTTCTAATGGTTCATGGCACTGCCAATAATGAGTCTGCAGAGAGATTTTTTATAAATGTCCCAATTCTTTCATTTACTCTATTTCCAGTGCATGCTGGGATGCTTAACTATGTGAAATCAAGCCATGGATTATCCATTTACTGCTACTTTATCCCAGGAGAAATGAACTCGAAAACAAATAGACTATGCTCTTGTAATATATTAAGAGCAAAATGTGTTTGTTTTCAAGTAAAAAATGACAAGTCAAATTCATTTAGGATCAGAAAACAGCATTTTACTAAAACACTGTAACTATTTATTGACTGGAAATGTGCAAACATATACTAAAAATTTACATGGACTATAAATCTTTGCTGCAGTGAAATTTATAATAGAATATTTTTATTTATATTTTCCTTAATATATATTCATCTTCATTTACAATTAAGTATTCCCAGAAACCCTTTTATTTTAAACAACTATTGTTGAAGCATAATGAGTTGTTTCAATTATAAGACAGTCTAACTCCACATGATTTTATCACACATAGGAAATATGGGCGAATTTCTCCTTACCAATTTTACAACTTGATTAAATTACTACTGCTTTGAAAGTTTAATTTAATGTTTATTTTTTATGGTGAATATTGTCCTCATAATTTGTATATATATTCAATAGAATTATACCAATAGGCAATCTTTTTAGTAGAGCTATGATCAGAAATATTAGTCAACTTATTTTTAAGAATTATATTAAAATATTTTGCATGTTATAGTATTTTTTCTAGTTTAATAGTTTAGTGGTTAATAAAATAATTTGTTTAGACAACAAGAACAGGAACATAATGATCAGTTTCCAGAAATTTTTGTTAAAAATATATACCTTTTGCTTAATTTTATTTACTTCATTAAAGCGGTTGACCACATTATTCAATATTATGGATTTCAACAATGGTCAGTGGTTCATCTTTACAAATAAAGTCCTCTACAAATATGATGTGACTTATGCAAAACCAAGTTTTAAAGCATTTTTCTGTTGCAGTTTAATAGGAAAATAGATCATAAAGCTCCAGAATATAATTTTTCTTAGGAAAGGAAACATGGTCTTTGGATTGTAGAGCAAAATTTTCATACTTTCTGGGAGCCTAGAAAAACAATTCATGCCAAAAAACTTCAACTATTTAAAAATTATACTATGATATTCACCTCCAGATAAAACTTTAAGAATGAGTGAGAAAAATAAGTAGATACTCTTTAAGTGTGTGGAAATTTAATTGAAATAAATGTGTCAGAATGGAATTAAGGCCAGAACTCTAAAACTAAAAATATTATAAAATCCTGTGCATCCTAGAAGTTACTGCCCTGTGCCTTACAAAGAGATCATAAAAGAGGTTCACATTTCCACCACACCTTTTTAAGACCAGAGGAATTTAAGGAAAATCTTCATAGAGTTTAGAGTCTTCACACTAAAGGGAGTGATGATAGAGGGGTGATAATATGGTTTTTTTATTCATGCTATCTGTGTTAGGGGATTGATTATGAGAATGACTCAGAAATCCTTAGTGACTACAAGAATGGGAATCAGAAGCACAGGCCTGGTGGGACATCTGCTTAAGCAGCTCACTTGTTGATCAGCACTTGAATTTATTTGAGCAGGGCATGGAAGTAGAATTTGAATGAGTTGGTAGGCTAGAGAGAGGGTGAAGAGATCAGCTTCCCTGAAATCAACAGAATTTTTTATCACATATTCTAATCATTTGACAATTCAACCCACAATAAATATCTTAATGCTTCATTCCTTTAAAAACTTTTTGGTTCCTCTACAGATCTTCAATGATTCTCACACCATGTTCTTCTGAACATATTTTCAACTGGTGCATGGTAGTAATTCCTCAGTGCCAGTGAGACTCATCTCTGGGAACCATGTCCCATTCTGGGGAGAAGGAAATGCATTTACATGTTGTTTGGCTTAGAGAGGACTACCAAGTACCAGCTGGTGATGCAACCAGACAAAGACATTGAACAAAAGGGGGAAATGGTAAAGACAAATGAATTTATATGGCTAAGAGACTTCAAAGCGAATCGGGAGGTCATTAGAGCAGTCATGCTTATACACATCTCAGCAAGATCTCAGAGATAGCCAAAGTAGATGCAACCCAAAGTAGTGGTTCTCCTAAGTGCTACAGAGACACGCAGGTCCTACAGTCATGACAGATGGCTCTAGAGTTCAGTGCCTTGCCAGTGGACCCTACTATGGAATTTGTGCCCCTGAGTGTGATAGAGTTGCACTCAGATGTGACCTCTCTACACATGCCTCGTCTGTCACTTTTACTGAGCTTGTGGTTGGCACTGGGGTTGGTTTATGCTCAGGAGACTTGATTCTCTGGACTAACTGTGTGCTAGCTGAGCCCTGAGTCTCAGCAGAGTTACAACCAAGTCTCTGGTTCATTGGACTTACTCAGGTCAGCTAACAGGGGCTGGGGATGGTTGACCACCACATCAGGGAGCTGAGAGTCTACAACTGCAAGCAGGTGACTTCCATCCATCATTCATGTGGGATCTAAGCCCCCTCTTATGTTAAAGGCAGAGTTGACATCGCCATCCCAGGGTCCTCAGGATGAAGGAATAAAATATGGAGTAGAGTGGACTTACTGATATTCTACTATAGAATTATTGTGACTCTAGCAATGGAAGAAACTGTATCACTGATGTGGAGACAGTGGCTATGGGAGTTGCTGAGTGCAGGGAGAGGGAACAGGAGGTGTGACATGGGGATATTTTCAGGATTTGCCTAATGGACTTGGAGAGAGTGTAAACTACAACATAAACTAAAATTCATGTTGTGTAGCAGTGTTCCAAAATGTATTCATCAAATGCAATGAATGTGACACACTGATGAAAGAGTTCAGTCATGTGGGAGGAGTGGGGGTGGGGTGGTGAGTGGAGGTATATGGGATCCTCTTATATTTTTCAATATAACATTTTTTATGATCTATGTATTTTTAAAAAATAAATTTAAAAACTATTAAAATAAAAAACAGAAAAAAATTTTCATCTATTTCTAATTTATTTGCCTACTGAAGGAATTTTTTAGGCTGAGAATACAAGGACCTCTCTGCTCAATGAAATCCAAAGCAATTGTTTTGGAAAGAGGAATGAAGCTTGGTATGCATGTAAGCGTAGCATGTTGAAAAGAGAACTTGCAAAATTTATGTTAAAAACTGAAGTGTGATAGAGTCTGGCTTCTGGTTAGTGATCAATCTTCTAGCTTTTTAGTTGCACAAACAGCTTTGTTGTAAGACTAGAGCGTTTTTCAAAATATCGAGTCTGTAATGAGGAGTAAAGCTAAGAGTTAGAAGTCATTGCTGAGTGTCTGCACTACAGTTTAAATAATTTCACAGTTATTTTTTTAAAGATTTATTTATTTTATTTATTTATTTCTCTCCCCTTCACCCCTCCCCACCCCTACCTTCTCTGTGTCTATTTGCTGTGTGTTCTTCTTTGTCCGCTTCTGTTGTTGTCAGCGGCATGGGAATCTGTGTATCTTTTTGTTGTGTTATCTTGCTGTGTCAGCTCTCCATGTGTGCGGCACCATTCCTGGGCAGGCTGCACTTTTTTTTGCTGGACGGCTCTTCTTATGGGGTGCACTCCTTGTGCGTGGGGCTCCCCTATGCAGGGACACCCCTGCGTGGCACAGCATTCCTTGCACATATCAGCACTGTGCCTGGGCCAGCTCCTAGGCCAGGTCAAGGAGGCCCGGGGTTTGAACCGCGACCTCCCATATGGTAGACAGATGCCCTAACCACTGGGCCAAGTCCACCTGAATATTGTACCCACAAAGTCACATCATTCTATAGTCTTTAACTTGATCTGAGTAGTTTAGTGAATAGTGATAACTCTAAAACAATATTCAATAAGAAATTTTTCTGAATACATTATTAGACATCCAATCCAGAATAGTAAACACATTAGAAAAATTTGGAATACAGGGAGCAGCAAAACCTATGCTTTGATTTCTGTTATTAGATTTTCTGTTATTTAGGTTATTAGTAGTTTATTAGCTTAATGTCCATCAGAACTATGGGTATATCAGACACAGAGTAATTTTGCTGAAATTGAATTTGGGTTATAATGATTCATATAGGATACCAATGGAATGAAATCTCCTGGCCATTGTGTTTGCTGATCAGAATATCTAACATTTTGATAGTTTACTACTAACAGATATTGTACTAAATATTTTTCTAACAGCCCTACTAATTCCTCAATTCTAGCCAAATTTGAGTCAATAATCTATATTTATGTAACCACTGTGCCTTTCATCACCAAACATATCCTAGCTATTTTTATGCTTCTCTCTTACATACTAAGAAATCAAAATGTGTAAAAAGAAATCACAAGACAAATTTTTCCAGAACAATTTTTTGAATGAACTCATCCAAACTTGTTCAGATAATATTCCACAAAATGAATTAGAAATAAAACACTTTATAGTGTCATTTGGAGAGTACCTTGTATTTTTCTGATAATGCATCCCATGGATGCTCTGCAGCGCAGGCACATACACAACTGCTTTTATGGATAAATACTTTGTGAAAAAATAAATTCAATATTCCTATCTTGGAGCTTTATCATCAACTTTTTCATGCAAAGTTTCTAATACATTCTTCAATAAATAAATCAGTTTAAATATGATTTTGAAAATCAAAAAACATTTATTTAGGATGCTTTTAATTTTGTTTTAAACATAGTTTAAAAAAATGACACTGTGGGACAGAATTTAGTTTTCAGGTTTTGAGTATAGTCATAAGATCCACAGCAGGTTTGCATGTAGGTACTGCTTCTGGAAATCTTTATCCTTGTATGACTTAGAGGGACAAAATTCAGCTGCTTGCCTTTTTTACCTAAATTATTTGAAAATATTATTTTGAATATCATTCCTACTGAAGTTTTATTTGCTGAAAATAACATACTTTGAAGCTTAGTTTTATAACACCTTCTAAAGTGGTTGCTATAGTATGATATTGCCACCTGTGCCTCATTAAGAAGTCTGTCATGTTTCAGGGTTTATAACATTTGTAAAGTTGTAATTCAGAAGTTCAAATTTCATATTCGCTTCCAGTGTTCCTGCCTAGAAGTAAATTATTTTTATAAAAAAACAACAACAATTTTTGTGTAAAAACAATATATAAATTGAAATTGGCACAGGAACTACCATTTAAAGCAACATTGGCCATTTTTTTCCTTTTCATCTCTATGAGATTTCATAAAAGAAACAGAATCCAAAAATATATTGAACATATTATGTGTACATTTGAAGAGAAAAACACATTCCTTTCCCTGAAATGCTCTTTGACATTATTTTCTGATTACTATTTGGTGTTTTAAATCTAGATTTTAGTGCTTTCTTTGAAATAGTTACAAATGCACAGTTTTTCATCATGTAAATGAACATTAAATACCTCTGAAAATAGTTAAAAATATTTTCCAAATATTTTAAAAGAATTTAGTGGATTTCAAAAACTAACTTTGAAAAAGAAAATTGGTAATACAATCTGTATATAGAAACTATTTGATAGCCTTCAAATGTTTAATTATTCAATGCACATTTACTTTGCTTTCTGAATGCAATATAATGTGGTAGTATGGAACATGAAAAAAGGTACTTCTTCTGAAAGAGTTTTAACTTTTTGCCCTCATAAGTCCAAACTTGTATATATATTTTTATGCAAACTGGTTATTTTCAAGAAATACTCTTTTTCAGTGTATATTCCATTATACCCCATTCCTATTGGTTTTATGTTTATTCTTTGTTTTGCCATTTTTGTTTCATACTCCTCTTTTTAAAAAAAAAAAAGGATTTAATTTTTACTTATTTTTCTCCCCTTCCTCCCCCCCGCCCCCACCCCAGTTGTCTGGTCTCTGTGTCCATTCGTTGTGTGTTCTTCTGGGTCCACTTGTATTCTTGTCAGTGGCACTGGGAATCTGTGTCTCTTTTTTGTTGTGTCATTTTGCTGTGTCAGCTTTCCGTGTGTGTGGCCCCACTCCTGGGCAGGCTGCACTTTTTTTGCATGGACTGGCTCTCCTTATGGGGTACACTCCTTGTGTGTGGGGCTCCCCTACATGGGGGACATCCCTGTATGTTACAGCACTTCTTGCTCGCGCATCAGCACTGCACGTGGGCCACCTTCACCAAATGGTTCTGGAGGCCCTGGGCCTGAACCCTGGACCTCCCACGTGGAAGGTGGTTGCTCCATCCATTGAGCCAAATCTGCTTCCCATCATATTCCTCTTTGAATTTCCTGAGTTAAGAAATAATCTATTGTCTGGTACTTCTTTCCATCTACCAACTACGAATACCATTACAGGTAAACATATTTTGCAAATGTATTTTCTCTAAATTAAAAATACAATTAGCATATACTAAAATGAAATTTTTAATTTCAGGAACTTTTATTTCTAGAAGTCCTATGATATGAGCCCTAGATAAAACTTCATTTGATCTCATATCTGGTATTTTATTGTTACATGATTTCTGATTACACCAAATTTGATTATTGATTATATAATGGAGTATGAGCAAAGAAACTCTTGAAAAAAACTCTAGAAATTTCCATCCTTAAAAAAACACATAACTGTATTTACAGAAGCAATTTTATTGAAATTGATACCACCAATGGAAATTGGGACTCAGTAATACCACTTTACCAAACATTGAAGTCAGTGCTGGTCAAAATTCCTGTGATTCAAATTTCCTTAGAGTGGCCTGGACTTATGCTTACATGATCATGGAAGGCAATGTGGCAAGAGAGAAAATGCACAAGGATCACGTATGATATCTCTATCTTTGTTATGACCACAAAGTGTGAAAGCAAGGGACATGCAAGGGCAAGATAGCTGCCATATCAAAGTCTAGGTACCTTTAAGAGAGGTGAACAGGTGTAGAATGCAGAACAAAAGATAATTTTAGTTCAAGCTGTTAATTCAGGACTTATTGTCCATTGTTTGTATCACAAGGGAGTGATTCTTAATTTTCTCATCTTTATACCTAACTCTCATGTCTTCTTTTTTTAGCAGTAAAGATAGTTATATTCATGAATTAAGGTTGGGCTGGGTAGGTATCAGAGGCTATTGTTCGTGTTGTAAATTTAAACAGAGAATATCCTAGTACTTCAATTGTCAGAATGTATTTCTAGCGTAGTTATAAAGCTAATTGAATGTGAATAAATTATTTATTTAAATTCTAATTTTCTGTTACTTATAACCAGAGGAAATTTGCCACTTAATATATTGTGATTTTTAAAATTTTAATAAAAAGGTTTTAAAGTGTTAAACTTTAAAACAATATAAATAAAAAATAAAAACAAAGTCTTATAAGAGCAGTCCACTGTACAGTGAATGAAAGTGAATCAGAATACATCTCAATTTTCCTCACATTTTTCCTCACAATGGTTATATAACTTAATAATAAAACTGTTATAAAACTAATACCACATACATACTATGGAAAATTATTTCTATATATGTTGGAGAAGAATCCTTAAATGTACATAAGAAAAGTTGTGACTATGATACTTGCACTTGCACTCCCACCATCTCTGACCACTTCTGCTATCGCCTTTGTTTGGAAGGCTGTTACTGCCACTCCTTACCTGACTAATCCTTTCTGTACTTTTGAGGCAAGTTAGTACAGGGAAAGTGGGAAGGCTGCTGAGACCCTGGCCATGAGGTCCCATTTTGAACTCTCCCAAGGTCAATGGTAGTCCCAGATAACCCCAAACTGGCCTCACCATTGGCCCCTAATAACTCCAAACAAAAGGCCTCCTCATTGGTTCCCTGAACACCAACAAGTAGGGATCATAAGGCAACCAATTGGAAGAGCAAACAACTGGGGCCCCTCCCCAACATTAGGAAAGGGGAGGTGGAAATGTCTTAAAAAGGTCTAACCTGGGGCTCTACATGTACATATCGCCCTGTAAGATAGCTGCAGCCTTCTCTGGGGTTGTGTACTGTTTTTCTTTTCTTGTTTCTTAATAAACTCTTTACTCCCTTGCCTACCTTATAGTGTGTCCTTAATTCCTTTATGTAACATAGCAAAGAACCTAGAAGCCTAGAACCTAGGGCATTCTGCTAATATATTCGGTGAGCCAAACCAGGAGATAAAGAGTCAAGAGGCAAGTAATGCTCCCTGACACCTGACGAAGACTAGTGAATCTAGGCTTAATTAGAGCCTGTCCTCTAACACTTTCAAGTGTAAGTTTATTTACAGATATCATCCCTGACCTTTTAATACAAACAAAGCCTGTTTTATCATTTATTTTCTCTTAAAATAATCAATTAGTAACCTGGTCACTAATTTCTGAAAGTTTACATGCTGTTGATTCTTCTTCTACCCTTTCAAGAAACTCGGGACACACTTCCAATCATCCTTCATTTAAGCTCACATTTCACTTTTTCTGTGAATCCATAGCTCACCTTCATTGTCACATTTACTTGACCTCTACTCTGTTCCCATGTCCCATTTTTACCTTTTTGTTCCAGAACGTGCCATATTCTTTTGCATTTGAGTACAGTTTTTCCTCTCATTCTAAAAGATGACTTGTGGTTCTTGAATTGTGACACATTCTTTTTTTTTTTCCATCATGATACTCAATCCATAAAAATTAGGAACCAGAATCCAATTTTTAATACAGATTAATATAAAGTCTAGGGGAATATAAGAATGTTTTAAAATAGAGTATTCTATTCTTTTCTGATTTTTCCCCTATTTTTTTCTGGTAACAATGTTTATGTTGTCCATTGTTTTTCAGACATCTCTCACCCTAAATGTAGACCACATGCAAATATCTACATTGTTTATCTTGTTTTTTTTCAGTGACTATAAGGACTCAGTCAAGTAGAGGGTAAGATAAATATGCAATCAATCTAGGTAAGATAAGGGAGTGCAGGGACCAACAAAATAATGGTTCTTTTCTTTGAGTCATGTAAAATAGCTTTGTAACAAATCCGGAATTTGATAATTATAGTTCAAACTTGTTTTTAATTTGAACTGTTCGACTTAGCAAAGAGAGCTCATTTTTAGCCTTAGAACTAAAAATGTCTCATTGTTATATAGTTTAAAGGGAATTTTACAGGCTTAAAGTTAAAATCATGATTGATGCAGTGTTGGCAAGTTCATGTCTAATTCTTCCAGGAGTTAACTCCATTATAATAATTCTAATTAGAATAGTTATGAAAACTGAAATATATTCTCCACAGTTCATAAGGTGATGCATTTGCAATCCCTGTCAAAATATTATTTTAAAATATTGTTGTGAATAATTAATTTAACTTTAACAAGTACTCTTCATGAAATATGCATTTATAAATAGCAGGTCTGTTTCTATTACCTCCAATACTGCAATTCATAATGTAATGAAGTGAAGGTAAAATGATAATAAGGAATCTCATATCCTTTCCATGGTTCCAAAGCCTTTTGTCTATTCTATTTTATACTCAGAACATAAAGTAAAAGAACAAGAGTGGCATCTTTTTTTGCCATGCAATAAAAAAATTGATGGAGGAAGCGAATAAGTACTTTTGAAGAAATATGTTTACAGAATTGACAATATTTACAGAATGAGGAACATTTCATTATTGTAGTTCACCCAATCCTTCATGTCTATATCACATTTGTCTAAAAGGCGGGTGACCGTTTACAGACCTTTAAATTCTATAACATCCTCCAGATAATCTCAATGTTGTATGTGTCTCTATTCTATTTCCTGGCAGATAACTTCTTATTCGTGATTAATATACCATCTTTCCAGGACTTAATGTCTGTACCAAATTTTGATCTACATAAATGATCTGCTATTCAAGTTCATGCACTCTGCTTGCTATTGGACCTTGCATGTTGAACTGGATGGTACCTACTCTTCAAAGTGCACGGCTTATCTAGGGAACTCACAAATAAATAGATTATTTATTTTAAAAACTGATGAATAATATACAAAAAAATACAAAAGAGCTTCAGAGAGACATACTACATCTGCTAAGTAAAATAAAATGGCCACCTGCATCGGACATTGTCAGGATGGGCACCTTTTGGATAAGGGCTTTTCCAGAAGACAAAATCAATCAATTGACCTGCAAGGTTTTCTGAGAAAATGAATGCACTCATATAACTACAAATAGGCACCATATGCTGGTAAACCAGTTTCAGTCAAAGAGAACATCAGATTGGAAAAGAATACCATGCTGTGGCAGTTTGATATTATTTATGAATTCCAAAAAGAGATATATATTATATTTGTACACTGGTCTGTTCCCTGGGCATGATACCTTTTGAATTGATTTTAAATCCAAAGGCTTCATGTTTACTTGATTAAATCAAGATTAGGGCTTTGTTTCGGCCACATCATTAGGGCATGCAAGGTTGAGTCCCTGCCCACTTGGTGGGTTATATAAATGGACACTCAATCAAGAAGACAGAAAAAAAGACACACAGAGGAAGAAACTCCACAGACATAGCAGAGGAGAGAGCTTTGATCCTATGGCCCCAGGGAGAGAGATGAGCCATTTGTTTTATAGTTTACAGCTTATCTTGTGAAAAGAACAGAGGAGTTGAGCTAGAAAGAAATGAGCCCTCTTGCCTAGAGCTGAGATTGGAGGAAGCTGGGCCCACCGAACCACAGAGAAAGAGGAAGGCTGAACTCCTGCAGATATCATCTGCCATCTTGCTTCAGTATGCGGCAAAACTTTGGTTGAGAAAGTAACCTTGAGTTGTACTTTCTAGGGCCTTGTAACTGTAAGCTTTTCTTCCAAATAAATATTCTTTATGAAAACCAACAGATTTCTGGTACTTTTCATCAGCACCTCTTTTGACTGACTAATAATACACATGCTAATCAATGTATATCTGCTCCCTACTTTGGAAGACCCCCCATGTAAAAGGAAACTTAATATCAGCCAATCAGAACTTTTTCTTACTTGCTTCTACATTCACCTTAAATGAGTCTCCCCTTTCCACACCATCTACAGAAATTCCTTCTATCTTCTGAATGGGATGCAGCCTGATGCATGAATCACTCAATAAAACTGTGAGATCCAAAATTGTATGAAAAGGTTTTTCTTTCTTTATTTTTTAATAAACCAAAGTGCTGTAAGAATGTTTGGAAATAGTTATTCAAGAGAAGACAGTGGAAAAATGAGTATGAACTTGCAGAAGAATAAAAGCTGAAAGATTACTACCATACTGGGAAAGGAACACCTGAAAGATAGTGACATTAACAAAGAGACTATCAAGTAAGAAATTGGTTTGGGGGCTGAACATTTCCATGTATCTTCAGTTAAAAATCTGAAAATTGGTATTTGACTAATAACAGGTAGAGAGTCAGGACGATCTACATACATATTTTATCTGCTGGAAAGCCTTGGTCAGAAATGAAGTTTTTGTATTCAAGTATATAGCAACATAAGCAAAGTAACATATATCATAGTAAAAATATGATGAAAAGTATCTATGATAAAAATGACTATAAAAAAGAGAAAATTTCTTTTCAGGCTTTTTTTCAGGCTTTAGAAAATGAGCAAGGTAAATTCATAGCTACTTTGCTAATATACCTAATGATTTATTAATTCACAGAATGTTGCCATTTAGGAAGGAAATTCTAACTGATCCTTATAAATTCTAGAAGCAACATTGTGCCATACATGGGATGTATAGCACTGAGCAAGTTAGATTTCAAAACTCTTTATTGTTATCAGTAGAATGGGGATAAAATAGTATCCTAATTTATATGATTGTTGTAGGTAGGGGTAAGATAAAAATAGGAAGAATCTGATGAATGCAATTTATTTGCTTCTAATGTGGCGAATATTGTTTGAAATGTTGCCATTATCATTGACAATATTTAACATGATTATCAGTTAACCAGTATAAAGACACCCATTTATATAGTCAATTTATTTCAACAAAGGAGCAAATGCAATCCAATAGAGAAAGAATGCCTCTTCAAGAATTGATGTTGGAAAACCCTGGTATTCATTTTATAAAGAAATGAAACTCATATTTCACACCAGGCACAAAAATTAATTTGAGATTTATCATAGAATTAGACATAAAACCTAAAACCGAAAAGCCTTTTTAAAAAGAGAATATAGAATACACTAGAGACTTTGGTAGAGGCAAAATTTCTTTCAGTCAGGTCACAAAAAATAATAATTGTAAAAGCAAAATGACATTTTACTACATCAAAATTTTAAAATCTTTCCAAAGATACTAGAAAGAAAATGGGTAAGTAACCAACAAACTTGTATAAAATATTCATGAAATATTTATCTGACAAAGTGGTATACAGGATATATAAGGAACTATAAATTAATTATAAAAAGAACAATATATAACTTATTTAAAAATGAACAATATATTTCATCATACCCTTCATAAAAGATGTATAAAATGACCAATGTGCATATGATCAGGGAAATTAAAATAAAATAAATAACAATGTGATATCTCTACAAACCTGTCAGCATGACTGTGTTAGTTTCCTAGGCTACATACAGCTGATACCATAAAAGGGGAATTTATTAACTTAGTTTGTGGCCAAGAAAATGTCCAAATCAAGGCATCAACAAGGTGATGCTTTTTCCCAAAGACTGGCTCTCAGTCACCCTTTGTTCCTCCGTCACATAAAAAGGCAGTGTGATGGCATCTGCTGGTCACTCCCTTTTCTTACGAATTTCATTGATTTCATCTCCTTGCATCTATGATTTTCTCTCTCTCTCTCTCTCTCTCTGAATTCATTCCTCTTTATAAAGGACTCCCATAAAAGGATTAAGTCCCATCTTCAGTGAGATGGGTCAAACCTTAAATGAGATAGCCTCATCCAACGATCTCACTTAAAATGGGTTTATACCCAGAAGAATGGATTAGATTTAAAACATGTTTTATTGGGATATATAAAGTTTGAAATTATCACAATGACTAAAATAAAAAAGACTGACAACAGCAAATCCCCATAAGTATGTGGAACAAATGAAACTCTTCTATTTTGTTTTAAAGAAATTAAAATTTTCGTGTGACTCTGGAATAAGTTTTGACAGTTTCTTAAAAAACTAAACACAACCATACCTTTGACTTAAATATTACACTATTATATATACATTTTTAAAAAATGAAAAGATGCTCAAATGAAACTTGTGCACAATCATAGTAGCTGTGTTCAAAATAGCCCCAAGCTGGAAATAGCCCAAGTATCCATCAATAAAACAATGTCTAAACAATCTGTGGTTCATTCTAGAAAAGATATTACTCAGTCATAAACAGAAATAAGCCACTGACACACACACACAAACAATATAGATGAATCTTAAAACATTCTGTTAAATGAAAACAGCCAGTCACAAAATAGTATATAATTGTAAGAGTCCACTTATATGAATTTCAAGAACTGGAAAAAACAGTCGATATTGGGGAAAAAAAACTGTAACAGTAGTTGCCTTTGCTAGAGTGGGGGAGGAGTTTGATTAGAAATAACCACAAGAAAACTTTCTGAAGCAATATTAGTGTTGTATCTCTTAACAAGGATTTAGGTTATATAGGTGGATATGCTTGTCAAAACCCACAAATGTATATATGGTTTTTGTGCATTTCATTGTATGTAAATTTTATTTCAAAAGATAAAAAGGTTCTTATAAATAAGAAGTATGAAGGGAGAACTGTACTTATATCTGTAATTTACTTTGAAATTTATCCAAAAAGGAATAGGTTAATGAATGGACAGAAAAATACAACAGATAGATAGATATGTGATAAAGGAAGCATACTCAAAATCTAATGGTAGACTCTAGGTGGTGGTATGGGTAGTCAGTGAAAAATACTTTAAAATTTGTTGCATGTTTGAATAATTACATAATAATATTAATACATTGGGAAAATGAAACACATATCTACACTGACATGGTGATTCTATTCCTAGGTATTTACCTAAGCAGTGAAAACATATGTTTACAAAGGATGTTGTACAAGAATATTTTAGCAGCTTTATTCATAATAGTCAAGAACTGGAAAAAGCCCAGGTACCCATCAACAGATGAATGGATAAACGAATTGTGTTATATTCACACAGTGAAATACCACTGAGCAATGGAAATGAACAAACTCCTCATATATGTAACAATATGCATGAATGTCAAAAACATTAGGTTGAATGAAAGACTAACACCAATTACTGCAAACTAAATGATTTAAGTTTTATGAAATTCTAGAAGAGTTCAAAGTTTTAGTGATAAAATCAGGAATCATCTCATAAGGCATGGGGATATTTTGTCTGGCAATGAAATTACTTTATATCTTGGATGGGAGTTTGGATTACCTGTGTGTATAAATTTATCAAAACTGATTAAAGTTTACACTTAAGTACATTTAACCATATCTCAACTATACCTTAAAACATAAAAAGAAGGAATGAATGTGTATGTGTATGTGTGTGTTTGTATGTTTCAGTTGATACTGAGATTGTATTAACTGGTCTGTAAATCCCTATCATACCTATGATTTCTTAATGGTGGTGAAGAAGATGCAGCTATTAAAAATTAAATGCCATAGCAAATCTAAGTTACATATGTTTTGAATATGAGATAAGAGTATGAAAATGATGAGTTTGGAACTTTAATCAATTATGCAGACCTGTTAGAAACTTCCATATTATACTTAATATTTAGTTTAACCAATAAAAAAGATGATTAATTGAAATAGTATGATTTCCTGACTTCCATGTTAAATATTTTGCTATTATACCATAATAAAATTATTTTCAATAAATTCTTTTGACTTATACAGACTGTTTATTTGTACTGATATAATGAGACATTCATTTATTTTGCTCATGATGCTATCAGGAGAACTTCCTCCCATATTTTCTGGCAAAAGACAAATAGTATTACAATCAAATTAGCTTCATTTTGTTTTCCTTGTCATGCTGAAATGAGGAAGATGTCATTCAAAAGAATTAAGCTTTTAGAAGATGTGTAAAATTAGACAATTGGAACATGAAGATACATCATTAAACTATCTAAGTTACCTGACTGCTATTAACTGAATTATTCACAGATTTTCAAAGTTTAACTTTATGCAAATGCCCATGTTAACCACTTATTTTGAAATCTCACAAAACACAAGAAGAAACAGTGTTATAATTTGCAGATAATTTTTAAAAATTTTTCAAATATTTGATTATAAGACAGTTCCAAGTATATAAACTTAAACAGTCATATATTGATGTGGTAGGAGTAGTAGAGAAATCTGTAATATCAGTTTAACATATTTAACTTAAATACATATTTTCCTACAGCAAATGTGATAGAACATATTATTGTATGAGAAAGCTAAAGAAAAGTTCCATTCAATAAGTTTAAAAAATAATTTTCCTTTTCAATTCAATTCATTAACATTGACAAAGCAGTGTAATAATTTATCTTGATCAGAATTTCAATGAAAGAATAGGACAACTGTTTTTGTTCATAAAATCCTTAAGGTTTTCTTTTGTCATAACTTGTCTAAGGTTTTTACCTTTTTGACAGCTTTTTGATTTAAAAAATTTACCTTTTTGACTGCTTTCCTAAAGACATACAATAATGTTCATTTTCTAGAATACAGATGGTAAAATTCACTTATATTTAGACACATGAGGCAAAAAGGGAACCAGATTTTAAGTACTATACTAAGTAATATTGTTGATTGAATTTAAATTTCATCTTAGCAAAGAAATTTAACTTTACATGACAATGTCAGTCTATTAAAATACAAGTAAAGATCCACATAATAGGGCTGATTTAGAAATAACCACTATGTTTGTAAGCCTATATATAGAGAGAGACTTTTGGAATGGTTTTAAAAGGAAAGCTAGCAGTTTATAATATATTAATATCCTTCAAATACTAAACCCTCATGGATCTTCAAGTTCACAAAAGCATTTACACGTATTTTGCATATATACTTCCTTCTATAAAATGCAACAATTTCTGTCACATGAGAAGTACTCTTTACATAAAAACATGGAAAATTGTAAAATAGCATTGTAGCTTTCGGATGGGGCCGTTCACTGGCTAAGTGTGCTGCTTCTACAAATCACAACAATGTTGAGTACTAGAATGATATTAATGATCTTGAATACCCCAAATATTGTAAACATGTTGAACACATTTACAAGGTAAACAAATTGAGAAATATATATTTGTAAGAAGTGATAACCAGACATTACTGCAAAGATATAATATGGACTACTTGATGCCTCCCTCAATAAGGGCATTGACAACCAGAGTTCTGAGGCATAAGAATCCAGAGAAGATGCCACTTTGATGAACGTTGTGTAGAGGCAAACTGACTCCTGGCTCCAATGCCCTTGCAATGCTGTGAAACCTGCTGCCACCTTCACTGCCACAATTTTTACCAACACCTACCTACAATGACTTCGAACCCTCTGCTCACGCAGAGGCAGGCCAGATCTCAAGACCTCTTATTAAAGGTACTAATATACCTTATGCCCGTTTTTGCCAATGAACTTTAGAGACTCTAGGACCTTCGCATTTTAACATGTTGTTTAACTTAGGGTACACTGTGTTGCACACCTTCATGGATTTTAAATATTTTTAATTTGTGACCAAATATACAATTGAACATTTCTCATTTAAGCACATATGCATATTTTAGTGTTAATTTCCCTCACAATGTTATGCTACCAACAGCACCATCCATTACCAAAACACTTCCATCATTCTGAAAAGGAAATCTGTGTATTTTAAGCCTTAAGGTCCCATTCCCTAACCCAATCCTGTCCCCTGGTAACCTTTATTCTAGATTCTGACTTTGAGTTTGATTATTCTAATTATTTTAAATCAGTTTGTACAATATTTGTCCTTTTGTGTTTGAATTATTTTACTCAACATGATATCTTCAAGGTTCATCTATGTTGTTACATGTATTAGGACTTCATTCTTTTTATGGCTCAATAATATTTCATTGAATGTATATTACATATTTTATTTATATATTCATCGGTTGATGAGCACTCAGGTACTTCCATCCTTTGGCAAATACAGTTTACAAATATCTTTTCAAGTCCCTGCTTTCAATTCTTTGGGTATGTACTTAGTAGTGAGGTAGCTGAGTCCTATAGTAATTCTATACTTAGCTTTCTGAGGAATTGCCAAACAATTGTTTCACAGTGGATGCAACATTTTATATTGCCTTCAGCAATGAAAGAGTGCTCCTATTTTTCCACATCCTCTTCAACATTTTTTATTTTCTGTTTGTTTTTTAATAGCCATTCTAATAGGTGAGAAATGATATTTCATTGTGGTTTTGACTTGCATTTCCTTAATTGATAATATTGATCATGATTTCATGTGTTTTATGGGCAGTTGCATATCTTTTCTGGAAAGTTGCTATTTTAGTCTTTTGCCCATTTATTACTTTTTTAAGAGAATTTGTGAACTTACAAACAACCATGCATAATGTCCAGATTTCTCATACATCACCCCTACACCAGCACCTTATGTTGTTGTGAAACTTTTGTTACAGACCAAGGAAGAACATGATGAGACTATTACCACTAACTATAGTCCTCAGTGTACACTTGGTATATTTTTTCCATATACCCCCTGTAGTAGTTCAATATTATTGATGAATTCCAAAAATACATATTGGATTATGTTTGTAAACTGATCTTTTCCTCTGGGCATGTTAGATTATATTGGATTCATAGGCTCACTCGATTAAGTTATTATGTAACCCTCTTGTGCCATAGGGCACTGAGCACCCATACTTTAATAGTTGGGGACTCACAGATAAAAGGCATGGCAAAGGACAGAATTGAGGGTTTTTGATGTTGGAGTTTTGATGTTGGAGTTTGATGCTGAAACCTTAAGCTGGAACCCCAGGAAGTAAGCACACAGAAGAAAGAGAAGCAAGCCCTAGGAAGGGAGGAACCCAGGAAGCCTGAGCCCTCACAGCCGTTAGCAGCCATTTTGCTCCAACACGTGAAAATAGACTTTGGTGAGAGAAGTAACTTATGCTTTATGACCTGGTATCTGTAAGCTCTTACCCCAAATAAAATTTTGTATCAGCACCCATCTGGCTGAGTAATATACCCCCTAATATTAACAGTGTATATTAGTATTGTACATTTGCTATAGCTCATGGGAGAACACACTCTTATTTGAACTGTTACCCAAAGTCCATCCTCCACCACATTGTTCACTGTGTTATATAGGCCCATGTCTTGTAAATTCTATTCAAAATGTACCCTCAGCAGCTTTCACTTTTATCACAGGGTTATGCAGTTATTGTTCCAGGAAACCTTTGGATATTTTCCTTAGTCCCAAAGAAAAAAGTCCCATACCCTCTAATATTGACTGTTAGCATTGATATTATACCTTCTTTGCCATTGGTGCAAGAATGTTACAACATGCTGTTAACTACAGTCCATAAATTACATTAATTGTATTTTTTTCACACATCACTATATTCTTATCAGCTAATAATGATGAACATTTGTTCTAGGTCATAGAAGAACATTCCTGTATTTTTATTATTAACCAAAATCCTCATTCACCTCTAGGCTCACTATGATATTCAGTCCCTAGAGTATTCTCTAGCTTTCTTTCAATTGATATTTATATCCCTAGACAACCCCTTTCAGCCACAATCCCATTTATAAATCAGCCATATTAGTTATACTTACTATGATGTTATCAACTCTACCCATTTCCACATTTTTTAGTTAAGCTAATTGAAAATCCTAAATACATTATGCATCAGTACACCTTCTCAGAATTCATCCTATCTCTTACTAACCTATAGTCTAAGTTGTAACTCCATGTATGTATTTTTCTATTTAGTTAATATCAGTGAGACCATACTATATGTTTCCTTTTGTGTTTGGCTTATTGCACATAGCATAATGATCTCAAGGTTCATCTGTGTTATCATAGGTGCCTCAATTTCATTTCTACTTACAGCAGCATGGTATTCTGTAGTATGTATATTCCACATTTTGTTTATCCATTCTTTGGTTAATGGACACTTGGATTGTTTCCATTTTTTTTGGCAGTTGTGAATAATGCTGCTCTGAACATCAGTGTGCAAATGTACGTTCATATCACTGTTTTCAGTTCTTCTGGATGTGTTCTTAGTAGAGGGATTGCTGGATTATATGGTAGTTCTATATTTAGCTTTCTGAGGAACCACCAAATTGTCTTCCACAGAGGCTGTACCATTCTACTTTCCTATCAACAGTGAAGGAGTGTTCCTATTTCTCCACATCCTCTCCAGCACTTGTTGTTTTCTGTTTTACTTTTTTTAATAATGGACATTCTATGAGGTGTGAGATGATGTATCTCATTGTAATTTTGATTTGCATTTCCCTAATAGTGACATTGAACATTTTTCCAAGTGCTTTTTTTACCATTGTACTTCCTCTAGGGAGAAATGTCTATTTAAATATTTTACCAATTTTTAAATTGGATTGCTAGCTTTTTTATTGTTGAGTGGTATGATCTCTTTTTTTAGCTTTATTTTAAAAGAAGTTTTAGGCAGCAGACTTGGCCCAGTGGTTAGGGTGTCCATCTACCACATGGGAGGTCCGCGGTTCAAACCCCGGGCCTCCTTGACCCATGTGGAGCTGGCCCATGCGCAGTGCTGATGCATGCAAGGAGTGCTGTGCGGGGCAGGGGTGTCCCCCACGAAGGGAAGCCCCACACGCAAGGAGTGTGCCCCATAAGGAGAGCCGCCCAGGGCGAAAGAAAGTGCAGCCAGCCCAGGAATGGCGCCGCGCACATAGATTGCCGATACAACAACAACAACAAATGATGCAACAAAAAGAAACACAGATTCCTGTGCCGCTGACAACAGAAGCGGAGAAAGACGACACAGCAAATAGACACAGAGAACAGACAACTGGGGTGGGGGTGGGGAGGGGAGAGAAATAAATAAATAAATCTTAAAAATAAAGTTTTAGATCAGGAATATGGAGCTGGAGTAGGTAGGCAGGACTCAACTCTCTTACAAAACAACAGAGGAAGGGAAAAAAACTGTTTGAGGGATCTGCTTTGGGAATCTGAAGACCAGAAGAGTGCTATACATTACCCAGGAGATAGAGGGACAGAAAGACAGAGAGACCAAACAAAAATCATGAGTTACTTGCTGCTGTGGCTGGGAACTGTACATATGCCCCACCCTCAAGGCGAGTAGCCTTTGTAAAACCCCTGGCTCATTGCAGCCAACTGAGAGGGGAAAGGACGTCCTCTTCCCTGGAAGGAGGGAGGATCTGAAGGAGGACAGAGAGTGGTTTCTCTTCAGTGAGTTTGACCAGGTGAGCTTCCTTTGAATCTTAGCTGTAGTCAGCTAAGCAAGGGGAAGTTGAAAAAGACCCATCTATGGGGGAGCTAAAGGGCAAATAGGTGTGGGACTAGTGCCAAGCAAAATCAGAGGGAGGAAGGTATAGAAGGGAAGGGAGATAGGTGGGTAGAAGAGAGGAATTAACGAAAAAAAGACACCAGCCAGCAATGAAACAGGAGAGAAGAGGCGTGAAATGATCAGAAAGGCTGCCTCACCCACAAGTCCTGGCAGAGAGGAACTGGGTCATTGAGGGGGTGGAAAACCAACTCAAAACAGAGGGAAGCCAGAAGAGATAGCCAGCAAATTATCAGAAGTTCAACTGGCCTGAGGGAAAAGAGGGCAGGGAATGACAGACAAAGCCTTCAGAAGCCTACATAACTGTAGCCCAGTGGTGGAACACTTGCCTCAAATATGAGGTCCTGGTTTAATCCCTCGGTACTCCTCGCCAGCCTGAGGGATAAGAGGGCAGGGAGAAGTGGCCCAGCAGCTTGTAAGATGACCAAATAGCCCTGAAGAAAAGGGATTCAGAGAGCAATCCAGTGAGTCATCAGGCACACAGCTGGCACCTCATGACAGGAAACTTAAACACTGAGAAATTTTTTTAGGATTTTTAATTTATTTCATATTTTCCAATTTTTAAATTCTTTATTTTGTTCTCTAAAACCAGGTACCTTATCTGTTGAGAGTGGGCTGCATGATGATTGGTGAGCACTGACAGCCTGAGACATTGTTAGTGGCAAGAGGGAAGCCGGTTTTCCGGTATTTTTTTTTCTTTTCCTTCTTTTTTCCCTTTTTTCTCCATAGTTTCTTTGTTTTCTTTCTTTCACCTTTCCCTCTTCCATTACTTTTCTTTCATTCTATGTTCTCCAGTTTGATCTTAATTTCTTTCTTGTCTTCCCATCTTTCTGGTTTTCTTTTTATTCTATTTTTGTTTCATATTTTATTCCAACTTTTTCATTCTTATTTCTTTTTGTTTGTTTCAAGGAATATTTTTTTTTTAAATTTAGAGAGTATATCACTCATACATAAACATACATAAACAATAAGTGTATAATAATAATTGTGAACTTACAAAACAAACATATTTAACATCATGCAGGACTCTCATAACTCACTCTACCACCAATAACTTGCATTGTTGTTAAAGCTTTTTAACTAATGATTAAAGAGTATTGTCAAAATATTACTACAAAACAAAATTTTTTTCCCTCAAGCAAACCTATTGTTATTATCTTTGTATCATTTATATATGAACATACATAAACAATTAAGTGTATAGTAGAAGTTGTGAACTTACAAAGCAAACATGCATAACATCATACAGGGGTCCCGTACATCAACCCTCCACCAACACCTTGCATTGTTGTGAGATGTTTGTTACAAATTTTGAATGAATATGTCAAAATCTTGCTGCTATTATACTCTTCATCTTATATTTGGTGTGTTTTCCCCCCAAACAACCCTATAATTCTTTTTTAAATATATTTTTTATGACAGAAGTTGTAAACTTATAAAACAATCATGCACATGTGCAGAATTCCCAAACAACACCCCGCTATCAACACACCACACTGTGGTGGAACATTTGTTAAAGGTAAGATAATATCATCTGATTGTTACCACATCCATAGTGTACATTTGGCTCACATTTTCCATACTGCCTCAGTATCAGCGCAGTACATCTTTCACATAGATGCAAGAATATTATGTTATTACTACTAAGCACAGTCCATAGGTCACTCCAGCTGTATTTTTCCCAAGCTTGTCCACATTCCCAACACCCTGAAGTAGTGATATACATTTGCTCAAGCTAACAAAGGACACTCTTGCAACTGTACCATCAATCACAATTCTCATCGACCTCTTGGTTTACTGTGCTATCCAGTTCCTAGATTATTCTCAAGCATTCTGTCAGTTGGCATTTACATAACTAGACTACCATTTTCAGTCACATCCCCACTTATAAACTAGCTGTTACTCACTGTGTGTTACCAGTTACTCTATATATTTCCACACTTTTACAGTAAAGCTAATTAAAACGTCTACATTCATTAAACATTGGTAGTCCACTCAGTCCTCCTCTTATCTCCTTTAAGAATCCACCACCTACCACCAGGTCTTGAAGATATTTTCCAATAATTTCTTCTGGAAGTTTTATGGTTCTTGCTTTTATTTTTAGGTTTTTGATCCATTTTGAGTTAATTTTTGGATAAGTTGTGAGATAGGGGTCCTCTTTCCTTCTTTCAGCTATGGATATCCAGTTCTTCCAGCACCATTTGTTGAATGGATTGTTCTGTCAAAGGTGTGTGAGTTTCACAGGCTAGTCAAAAATCACTTGACCATACCTGTGAGGATCTGTTTCTGAACCATAAATTTGGTTCCATTGGTCTATTGTGTCTGTCTTTAGGCCAGGACCATGCTGTTTTTTTCACTATAGGTAGGGGTTATGATTTAAAGTCTGGAGATGATGGTTCACTTTTCCTTTTTATGATGTTTCTGGCTGTTCAGGACTCCTTACCCTTCCACATAAAATTAATGATCATGTTTTCAATTTTTTCTTTAATGCTGGTGGAATTTTTATCGGGATTGAATTAAATCTGTATGTCAATTTGAATAGAAATGACAGCTTAATGATATTTAGTCTTCTAATTCATGAGCATGGAATGTTCTTTCAGTTATTTAGGTTTTTTTTGATTTGTTTTAACATTGAGTTGCAGTTTTCTGAATACAAGTGCTTTGCATTGTTGGTTAAGTTTATTCCTGACTACTTGAGTTTTATCTGCCATATTTTATTTTCACCAGTCTTTTGACACTTTTAGTTACTTTTATTGATATAATCTTCATTTCTAGACTCTCTTTCAGGCCTCTCTCCCCTGTCTTTTCTTTTCAGGCTCAAACACCCCCTTTAGTATTTCCTGAAAATCTGGTCTCTTGCTTAGAAATTCTCTCAGTTTCTGTTTATCTGTGAATATTCTAATTTCACCCTCATTTTTGAAAGACAGTCTTGCTGGATATAAGATTCTTGACTGAAAGTTTTTCTCTTATAGTACCTTAAATATATCAGACCACTGTCTTCTTGCCTCCATGGTTTATGATGAGAAATAGGCACTTAATCTTATTGGGTATCCCTTATATGTTATGCATTGCTTTTCTCTTGCTGCTCTCAGTATTCTCTCTTTGTCTTTGGCCTTTGACATTCTGATGAGTTGGTCTATTTGGATGGGAGTATGTTGTGCTTCTTGGATAGGGATATCTATGTCCTTCAATAGGATTGGAAAATTTTCAACCATTATTTCTTCAAATATTCCTTCTGCCACCAGCCTCTTTCTAACTTGGGCCTGTTCACACCCCAGCTGTTCCTGGGGTTATATTTTAAACAGCCAACTCTACCAATCAGTAGCCCAAATCATCAGCCAACCGTCTCCTTCCCTGCTTCTTGGAAATGGTGCTTCCAATTCTAGCCACAAAATAGCTCCTGGGGTGTCTCATGTTGCCAGAGTAGAAAATCGCTGGCCTCCATGACTTGGCTGGTTATTTCCTGGAGAGGTTGGCACAGATCCCTGCAGCTTCCTTCCTGCTGGAGTTGGCACTGGGGCTTAGGCTAGAACTGCAATGTGATCTGGATGGAAAAAAGGTGGTCTCCACCAGTGATATGATTTTTAGTTCACCCTGCTTCCCCTCGTGCCAGGCGCAGAGCTAAGGTGGCAGCTCCCGGCCTCTTTCTAACTTGGACAAGCTCAAATTTTAGCTGTTTTCAGGATTATACTATAGCCCGTTGAATTTACTCATTGGTAGCTGAAGTTGGTGCCCAACTGTCTCTTCCTCCCCCTTTTTGGGCAAGTGGAGCTTTCAGTTCCAGCCATGGAACAGATCCTGAGGTGACTTGTGCCTCCAGTGGAGGATGGGCACTGGCCTTTGTGGCAGGGAGTGCACTACTTATGAATCTTCTCTGCAGATGGGCAGGCTCCTCCTTCCATTCCTTCAAGGATGTTGCAGGATGCTCTTCTGATCTCCTGGAGCCCCAAACAGGTGGTTCAGCTAGCTCCAGAGAGCTCTGGGTGTTTTTTGCTAACTGTCCTGTAGGAGGAGCTGACTGTAGTTGCATCTTATTCCACTGCTATCTTGCAGGTTCTCCCCTCTTATTCCTTTCTATTTAATATAATTTTTCACACTTATTATTTAATTTTTCCTGGTTCTTTTACAGTTCCATTTCTATTTATTATTATTTTTTTCTTCTTTCTTTCCTTTTCTATGGTCTTAATATAGAATAACCAAGTTCAAAAGAGGACCATTAACACAAAACAAAATGAAATAAAGTCCTAGAGTAGAAAGAGAAACAAATCATCTGAATAAGCCCATAAAGATAAACAGATTTCTAGGCAACAGCAAAAAATTTCAATCCATACTAAAAAGCAGGAAGACGTGGCCCAGGCTAATGAACAAACTAAAAAATAAGAACACAGACTGTGGAATCAAGGATGTCTAAAAATATTAATAAATAAATCAACTTAATGAATTGAAGGAAGAAATAAAGGATATTAAGAAGACACTGGAGAAACATACAGAAGAAATTGTAAACACACAGAAAAAGATAACAGATCTGATGGTAATGAAAGACACAATGCAAAAAAATTAAAAATATACTGTAAGCACATAACAGCAGATTTGAACAAGCAGAGGAAAGAATGAGTGGCATTGAATATAGAATATCTGAATTATCATGGATAGTAGAACAGAAAAATAGAAAAAAATCAGCAGGGACTCAGGGAATGGAATAACAATATGAAACACACAAACACGCACAATATAGGCATCCCAGAGAAAGAAGAGAAGGGAAAGGGGACACAGGAGTGCTGAAAGAAATAAGGGCTGAAAAGTTCCTAACTCTTTTGAAGGACATGGATGTACATATCCAGAAAATATAGCACACTCCAAACAATATAAATTATAAAAGGCCTGCCCCAGGACACATACTTATAAAATTGTCAAATGCTCAAGAAAAAGAAAGAATTCTGAAAGCAACACAAGAGAAAAGAGATCTGTCACATACAACAGATGCTTTATAAAATTAAGTGCTGAATTATCATCTGAAACCATGGAGGCAAGAAGGCAGTGGTATGACATAGTCAAGGTGCTAAAATAAACAACAACTGGCCAGCCAAGAATTCTGTACTCAGCATAGCTGCCATTGAAAAATAAGGGAGAGTTCAAAATATTCACAGATAAACAGAAATTAAGAGAGTTTATCAACAAGAGACCTGCCTTTCAAGGAATACTAAAAGGAGTTCTGCAGGCTGTAAAGGAGAAAAAAAAAAAAAGAGAGAGAGGGTTGGACAAGAGTTTAGAAAGAAAATTATTAGTAAGAACTACCAAAAGAATAAAAATAGGAAAACAAAATAAAACTTAACAAAACCAAAGAAAAATGGTGAATGCAAGCACTGCCTTGACAGTAATAACTTTGAAAATTAGAGGATTAAACTCTCCAATCAAAAGACACATATTGGCAGAATAGGTAAGGAAATATGACTCATTTATATGTTGTCTACAAAAAACTCACCTTAGACCCATGGAGACAAGGAGGTTGCAAGTAAAAAGTTGGAAAACTATTTTACATGCAAACAGAAGGGATGTGAGTAGCTATATTAATATAGGACAAAATCTTTAAATCTAAAACTATTGTAAGAGACAAAGAAGGACACTATGTATTAATAAAAGGATAATCTTTGAAGAAGAAAGAACAATAATAAATATCTCTTCCTCTAATCAGAGCTCCCCAAAATACATGAGGCAAACAATTGAAAACCTAAGTGGGAAAATAGATGCTTTTATAGTTACAGTGGGAGATTTAATAAACCATTGTAACCATTAAACAGAACTTCTTGATGGAATGTTAATAAAGAAATTGAGACCTTGAATAATATACTAGGAGATATAGAACTTATAGACATATACAGAACATTACATCCAAATAGAGCAGGATATATAGTCTCCACAAGCACACATGGATCTTTCTCCAGGAAAGACCCCATACTAGGTCACAGAACAACTCTCAACAAATTCAGAAAGATTGAAATTATGCAACGTAATTTTTCTGACCACAATGGAATGAAACTGAAAATTAATCAGAGGCAAGAACCAGCTTACACACAAAGACATGGAAGATAAACAACATACTCTTAGACAATCAGTGAGTCAAGGAGGAAATTGTGAAAGAAATAAGGAACTACCTTAAAAAAAAATAAAAATGAAAACACAACATATCAATATCTATGTGAGGCAGCTAAAGCAGTGCTGAGAGGGAAATTTATAGCCATGAACACCTATATTTAAAAAGAAGAGAGTTAAAATCATACATGGAGGGTAGTGGGTGTGCTTCAACCAATTGGGCTCCTGTCTACCATATGGAAGGTCCTGGGTTCACTTCCCAAGGCCTTCTTGTGAAGGCAAGCTGGCCTGCATGTGTAGAAAGTTGGTGGCCTGCACCCATGGAAAGCTGGTGGCCCGTGTTTGTGGACAGTTGATGGCCCATGCCCACAGAGAGCTGACAGCCCATGCCCATGGAGAGCTGGTACAGCAAGATGATACCAGAAAGGGAGACAAGTAGACACAGAAGAATGTGCAATGAATGGACATAGAGAGCAGACAGTAAGCAAGTAACAAGGGGTGGGGGGGATAAATAAATAAACTAAATCTTTGGAAAAAATCATAATGGAGGAACTAGAAAAAGAACAACATTCTAACCCAGAAGCAAACAGAAAGAAGAAAATAACAAAGATTAGAGAACTAAATGAAATTGAGAATTTTAAAAAGTAGAAAAAATAACAAAACCAAAAGCTAGTTCTTTGACAAGATTAATAAAACTGACAAACTCTTAGAAACACTAAAAAGACAAAAGTAGGAAAATGCAAATAAATAAAATGAAATATTAGAGAGGGAATATTACCACTGATACTATGGAAATAGAGTATCTTAAGAGGATACTTTGAAAAGTTATATGCCAAGAAGATAGATAACTTAGATGAAATGAATACATTTCTAGAAAAACACATGATATTGATGAAAGAAACTGATGAACTCTATATTGATGAAAGAAATTGATGAACTCGACAGACCAATCTCAAGTAAGGAGATGGAATTAGTCATCAAAAAACCACCCAAAAAAGAAGCCATCACCAGATGGCTTCATGGGTGAATTCTAGCAATCATTCCAAAAAGAACTAACACCACTCTAATTCTTCCAAAAAATAGAATTTGAGGAAACATTACCTCATTCTATGATGCAAACATCACCCTAATTCCAAAGCACGTAAAGATGTCACAAAAAAAGAATTCTACTGACCAATCTCTCAAATGAACTTACATGGTAAAATCCCCAAGAAAATACTTGACAATTGTTTTCAACAACACACTGAATGAATTATACACTATAATCAAGTGGTTCATCCCTGGTATGCAAGGATGGTTCAACATGAGAAAATCAATCAATGTAATATACTGCATTAATAGATCAAAAGGAAAAATATCACATGGTCATCTCTATTGATGCAAAAAAGAATTTGATAAGATACAGGATCCTTTCTTGATAAAAACACTAAGAAAAACAGGAATAGAAGGAAACTGCCTCAACATGATAAATGGTATATATGAAAAACCAAGAGCTAACATCAAACTTGATGAAATGCTAAAGGATTTTCCCTCTAAGATATAGAACATGACAAAGATGCCCACTATCACTGCTCTTATATAACATTCTGTTGGAAGTCCTTGCTTGAGCACTTAGGCAAGAAAAAGAAAGAAAAGGCATCCAAACTGTTAGAGAAGTTAAAATTTCACTATTTGTAGATGATATGATTCTATATATAGAAAGCCCCCCCAAAATTCAATAAAACTTCTAGAACTGATAAATGAGTTCAGTAAATTGGCAGGATATAAGATCAATTGCAAGAATCAGTAACACTGTTGTAAACTGATAATGAGCAATATGAGAAGGAAATCAAGAAAAAATTCCATTTACAATAGAAATGAAAAGATTCAAATATCTAAAGACATAAAAGACTTGTACAGAGAAAACTATACATTGTAGGAAATCAAAGAAGATCTAAAGAAATGGAATATTACATGCTCATGAATTTGCAGACTAAACATCACTAAGATGTCTATCCTACCCAAATTGGTTTACATATTTAACACAATCCCAATAAAAATTATAACAGCATTTTTTAACTGAATTTGAAATGCCAATTATGAAATTTATTTGGAAGGACAAGTGCCCTGAATAGTCAAAAACATATTGAAAAAGAAAAACAGAAATTGAGGAATCATACAGCCTGACTTTAAGGCAATTTACAAAGCTACAGTGGTCAAAACTGTGTAGTATTGGCAAAAGGATAGACACAATGACCAATGGAACCAAACTGAGAGTTTTGGTCTAGATCCTTACATAATATGGTTAACTGATATTCAACAAGGCCACTAAGTCCACAGAAGTGGGACAGATGACCTCTTCAACAAATGGTGCTGGGAGAACTGGATATCCATATCCTGAAAATGAAAGAGGATCACCATCTCATGCCCTACACAAAAATTAAGTCAAGATGTATCAAAGACCTAAATGTAAAAGCCATGATCATAAAATTCCTGGGAGGTAATTTAGGGAAGCATTTATGAGATCTAGTAGGAAATGGTTCCATAAACTTTACATCCAAAGCATGAACAATGAAAGAAAAAACAGATAAATGGGACCTCCTCAAAATTTAAAAAATTTAGTTTCAAAGAGAATAAGAATAAGAAAACGTAGCCTCTTCAATGGGAGAAAAGACATGGGAACCACCTATCCATAAGGATCTAATATCCGGTATATGTAAAGAAATCCTACATCTCAAAACTAAAAGGACAAACAACGCATTTAATAAATTGGTAAGAGATTTGAATAGACACATTTCCAAAAAGGAAATGCAGATAGAAAACCTATGAAGAGATACTCAACATCACTAGTTGTTGCAGTTTGATACGGTTATGAATATCAAAAATAGATATTGGATTATGTTTGTAATCTGGTATGTACCTGGGTGTGACTGAGTTATGATTGGGGCTTTGATTAGGCCACATCATTAGGGTATTGAGTCATCACTTCTTGGTGGGCAGGAACTCACAGAGAAAAGTTATGGCAAAGGACAGAGTTGGGGGGTTTTGATGTTGGAGTTTTGAAGTTAGAGTTTGATGCTGAAGTCTTAAGCTGGAGCCCCAGAAAGTTAGCACTCAGAGGAAAGAGAAGCAAGGCCCAGGAAGAGAGGACCTGAGCCAGGAGAAGAACCCAGAGGATAAGGTACATTTCCTTAGAAATGGCAGAAACCCCAGGGAGAGAGAGAGTTTTTCACCTGATAGTCTACAGCTGATCTTGTGGAGAGAGGCAAAGTCTAGAGAGCCTCATAGACTACAGCTGACTTTGTGGAGAAATTAGGAGCAGAGCCCAGAGGAACCAAGGAAGTCTGAATCCTCACAGATGTCGGCAGCCATCTTGATCCAACATGTGAAAATAGACTTTGGTGAAAAACTAACTTATGCTTTGTGGCCTGGTATCGGTAAGCTCCTACCCCAAGTAAATATCCTTTAAAAAATGAAACAATTTCTGGTATTTTGCATCAGCATCCCTTTGGCTGACTAATACAGAATTTGGTAGTGAGAAGTGGGGAAGTGCTTTTGCACTTACTGAAATGCTGGAATGGTTTTATAAATGAGAAGGGGGTATTTTTTTTTTGAGGAATTGTGAGCTGCTTTGAAGAAAAGACCTATAGTGCTTTGAAGAGACTGTTGATAGCACCATGGATGCTAAAGAGACTTTTTATGATGCCTTAGAAGTAAATAATGAAACTATTATTGGAAACTGGAGAAAAGATGATCTGTGTTTTACTGTTGCACAGAACTTAGTAAGATTAACTCCTGGTTTATGGAAGTCAGAATTTAAAATTGGCAAACCTTGGAATTTAGCTGAAGAAATTTCCAAAGTAAACCCAGAGAATGTGGCTTGGCTTCTGATTACGCTTACAGCAAAATGCTAGATGAGAGAGAGATGCTGAGGACTGAACTCTCAGGCACAAAGAAAGAAGAAACTCATTCTGGAAATTCCAAGTTTCTAGATATCAAGCTCCAAGATGAAAGTGCCCCATTGGAGGACTTAATTACACCTGGAACTTGTAAATAAGGATTGAAGGTGCAGTTATCTAGGAAAGACTTGTGGAAAGTCTTACTGTCTAATGGCTTGAAACAATGCTAACTGAGGCTAAACCAACAAGGTTTTTTGAGAGAGCTATATGAACAAAACCAGTCAGCCTGGAATAAAAAGGGCATCCATGTGGAATCTAAGCCCCCTCTTGATATAGTTGTGGAGTGGACACAACCATTCTAAGGTTCACAGGATAGAGCAATAGAGTATGGATTAGAGTGGACTTACTGATATTCTATTCATGAACTATTGTGATCAGTAATCGAAGAAAATGTGGCATTGGTGTGGAGAAAGTGGCCATGGTGGCTGCTGGGGGTAGGGAGTGGGAGGAAGAGATGTGATGTGGGGCATTTTTGGGACTTGGAATTGTCCTGGGTGTTGCTGCAGGGACAGTTATTGGACATTGTATGTCCTCCCATGGCCCACTGGGTGGACTGTGGGAGAGTGTGGGCTATGATGTGGACCATTGACCATGAGGTGCAGCGGTGCTCAGAGATGTATTCACCAAATGCAATGAATGTCTCATGATGATTGAGGAGATTGTTGTTATGGGGGAGGAATGGGGTGAGGGGGGTGGGGATATATGGGGATCTCATATTTTTGAATGTAACATTAAAAAAATAAAGACAAAAAATTTTTCTTTAAAAAAAGGACATGGAAAGGAGATAATGAAGGAGAAACAGCTTTAAGAGGAAAACCATGGAAGCTGAGATCTGGAATTAGGATATCACCTAAGGCCAAGAGAGGAACCCCACCCATGTATATGGAGGGTGAGTTTGCCCCAGCATTTGCAGAGGGTGGATATTCCTGTGCAATGTTCTGGAAGATTTTTTCTGCCCTCGGGTACAGAGAGGGTGGAGCACATTTCCCAAGTATTAGGGTGGTTAAGTTCTGCACCCCACAGGTTTGAGAGTGGTAGTCCTGCCCCTCAAAGGTTAGGGAAGGCCAGGTGGTCAGCTCATTGCTCTCAGAGGATTGAATCTGTATGCCAGAAGGTTAGGGAGAATGTTGTCTTCCCATCACTGTAAAAGAGGGATTAAGACTCTAACACAAATATTGGGTAAGGTGTGGCAATCACCCCTACCTTCTTGGAGGCAGCGGTCTGGAGCTTGGTTGACATCCAGATGCTTGATGAAGATGGAACCAAGAAAATTGCCATTGGGCAAGCATATGAAAAGAGGGGGTTCCAAAAAGGCACCATGTAGAAGAAACCATCTTAAGAAGAACTTTCAGACTGAAATTGAATGGAGGATGCCCTAGAGGTTTACTGAACCATAGAGGTCCCATGACTCATGTTTCCCTCTCAGTTTCTACTTATTGTAATGAAAATATTTATCCTTTGTCTGTTCATTTGTGTACTTAAAACAGATAAATTGTTTTGTTAGTTTTAGAGGTCTATAGCAGACAGGACAGCCCCAAGACAAACTGTATTTCTTTAAATTGATTGTGATATGATTTAGTACTTGCATTGTTACTGATTTAAAGTTTTTTCAAATATTGTAATTTATTTTTGGAATTCAGGGGGGAAGTGTAGAAGTTTTATATTTATGAATACCAAAAAATAGATATTGGATTATGTTTGTAATCTGGTCTGTACCTGGATGTGATTGAATTATGACTGGGGCTTTGATTGGGTCATATCATTAGGGTGTTTAGTTCCCACCCTTTGGTGGCATAGCACCAAAAAGATAAAAAGGCATGGCAAAGGAGAGACTTGGGCATTTTTGATGTTGGGGTTTTGATGTTGGAATTTGATGCTGAAGTCTTAAGCTAGAGCCCCAGGAAGACAGCACACAGAGGAAAGAGAAGCCTCAGGAAGAGAGGACCTGAACCAGGAGAAGAACCCAGAGGAATTAGAGATGGCGCCTTAGACATGGCAGAAACCCCAGGGAGAGAGATAGAGCTGTTCACCTGATTGTCTACAGCTGACCTTGTGGAGAAAAGAGAGGAGCTGAGCCCAGAGGAACTAAGGATGACTGAATCTTCAACAGACGTTGGCAACCATCTTGCTCCAAAACATGAAAATAGACATTGGCGAGGGAAGTAACTTATGCTTTATGATCTGGTATCTGTAAGCTCCTACCCCAAATAAATACTCTTTATAAAAACCAACTGATTACTGGTATTTTGCATCTGTACCCCTTTGACTGACTAGTACACTAGTTATTAGGGAAATTTAGGTGAAAACTACAATGAGATAACACTTTATACCTATTAGACTGGCAACTATGAAAAACAAAACAAAACAAAACAGAGAACTCCAAGTGTTGGAGAAGATGTGGATGAAAGGGAAACTTCATCCACTGCTGGTGGGAATGTAGAATTGTGCATTCATTGTGGAGTTGTTCCTCAGGAAGTTACCTATAGAACTGTCATATGATCCAGCAATCCAGCTGCTGGGTATATACCCAGAAGAATTGAAAAGTAGGGACACAAACAGATATATGTGCAACGATGTTAATAGCAACATTATCCACTATTGCCAAAAGTTGGAAGCAACCCAAGTGTCCATCAACAAGAGAATGTGTAAGCAAAATGTGGTATATGCATATCATGGAATATTACTCAACTGTAAGAAGAAATGAAGTATTGATATATGTGACAACATGGATGAATCTTGAAGACCTTACATTCAGTGAAGTAAGCCAGTCACTAAAGGAAAATATTGCATGACCTCACTGATATGACCCAAGTGTATTGAGCAGACTCAAGAGGTAGAGTCTGGGTGATAGGTTATCAGCAGACAGAAAGGGAGAAGTATATAGTGAGTCAATGCTTAATATAAGTAAAAACCCATGACAATGTGAAAGGGGTGGTTTGGCAGTAGGTGGGGGTGATGGTGGAGCAGGGATGTAAGTGGGATTGATAGTGCTGGAATGTGAGGGTATGCAGGGAGTCGGGGTTGATTTGGACTACCCATTGAACTGTGGGGAGGGCTAGAGGAAGGAACAGGTGAATTCTGAGAATTTGTAGGTCTGTGGTTAAAACAATGATGAAAATGTTCTTTTGGAAAGGATGACAGTGGTGGAGGGGATATGTGGGAAAGGATGCTTCTTGGACATGCCTCTACAATAAACAAGAAATATTAAATTCCCATCCTAGGGAGTCAGGCTACTTTCCCAAATAGAGGTCAAGAATCTCTAAGGACATGGGCAGTGCCTAATGAAAGAAAATATACCAATATATCAAGTCCTCAATATTAATGCATGTAACTATGAAATTTTTCTTCAAAATTTGAAACTTAGTGGTTGCCATAGGTTCCAAGGGGAGTAGGTGGTTAGAATGGGTGGAACATAGGGCATTGGAATTATTCTGAATGATCTGGCATTCACACATATAGGCTATTATACATTTTGTTAGAATCTATAAAAATGTGTGGTGCAAAATGTAAATTGCAATGTAAACCATTGACAATTGTTAGCAGCAAAGCTTTGACATTTAAATGATTGGAAAAATGTCACTTATTGCTAATGGCAATCTCCCTGGTTGATCATAGATGCAATCATCTATCTATGCAGTAAAATCCTGATGACTGAAACCTATAAATGCCCTTGTATTACAATTAGCCCAGTGTTTGGTAGACCAAACAACAGGACACAATTACCTGGCCAAGTTGACACATCAGGCTAACCTCTACAGTCCACCCCTTGTCGATTTGGCAAACATACACATTATCTTAAACCATACTTAGTCTCTAAGTAAAAAGAATAACAGACATGCACATATATATTTCCACCTTAGAGTATTCCACTGCCCTGTACACAACTGGAAATTCATTCATTCCCTACAGAATAGAGAGCAAGTCCTTGGGTAATATTTACTCTTAAACTTGACATCCTTAAGTTTTATGACATGAAACAAATACAACTAGTCATATGATAAGGGAAAAGGCTGTACATATACAATCATACTCATAATGAAACAAAGAAGAAAGTCATGACAATTACAGCCCTTGTTCCTGTAACTGGTCATGTGGTTGAAGTTTATATTTATCACTATCTTCTTCCACTACCCATTCCATGCTCCCATTACCCTCAGCAAGCACTTCAGCTGGCCATGGTTCTTTGCCTGGTGGGGTGACCCAAACTTTCATTCCCTGAGGATTCTGGGCCATAGTTAGTCCTGCTTGGATTTGGTCATTGCAATTTCCTTTGACTTTACTCACAGATCATGGAAGTACTAAGGGACACCCTAGAGTGACTCCTGTATTCCAAGCTAACTCTTCTTTAACTCCATTATGTAGATGCAGTCCTATTTCCCCTTAATAGTCAGGATCATTCACCCTAGCAAGTACAGTAATTCCCTTCTTTGTCTGTTGATGCAGAGGTAAGAGGAGCCCAAAGTGGTGAGGCAGCAGTCTTAACTTCCAGTTCAAAGGAATCATTGTTGTGCTCCCACATGGAATCACTTCTCCTTTGGAACTTCTTTGTGTTTCATTTAAGGTGCTGTCTTCTAGCTTACTGATACTTTCTTCTGCCTCTTCAAATCTGCCTTTGCATGTTTCCAGTGTATTTTTAATTTCATTTACTGTGCCCTTCATACCCATAAGATCTGTTATTTTTCTTGGCATGCTTTTAAATTCTTCTTTGTGTTCACCCAGTGTCTTCTTAATATCCTTAATCTCATTAGCCTTCTCATTGAATTTATTAATATTTGTTTGAACATCTGTGTATATCATCTGGAGGCTTAAATTTTCTTTTCACTGTGCCACATCTTATTGTTTCTTAGTATGGTTTGTAATTCTTTGCTGGTGCCTTGACATATGATTTCTTGATTTATTATTGTCTTAGTTAGTTTCTTTAGTCTAGGACATTCTTGTTTATTGCCTTTGTGCTAAAAGTCCCTTCACACTTAGTTCAACATATTTTGGAACTTTATGATAGCTCATATTTAACCAATCAGGTATTTTTCAGTCTTATTCATTTAATTCTAATCCTGAGTATATGGTATAATTTTTGAGATTGTTCTATTTGTACACTTATTTCATCACCAGAAGAAAACTTCCTTTCTCCTATTCCTCCTCCTGGAATGTTAATCCATTCTATTCAATCTTTATTTGGCTCTATATTTTTAACACTCCTTTTGTTTTTCTAGCTGCTACTACCTGGAGGTCTAAATTTGAGTTTTTAGTTACTACTGTGGATAAAATATATTTCTTGATTTCTTCTTCTAATTGTCCATTACTTGTGCATGTAAAAACTACTGATTTTGGGAAGCAGACTTGGCCCAGAGGTTAGAGCATCCGTCTACCACATGATAGGTCCGTGGTTCAAACCCGGGGGGAGCGGGGGCTCGACCCATGTGGAGCTGGCCCATGCTCAGTGCTGATGTGTGCAAGGAGTGCCGTGCCACACAGGGGTGTCCCCCACATAGGTGAACCCCACACGCAAGGACTGTGTCCCAGAAAGAGAGCCACCCAGGGCAAAAGAAAGTGCAGCCTGCCTAGGAATGGTGCCACACATATGGAGAGCTGACACAACAAGATGATGCATCAAAAAGAAACATAGATTTCTGTGCTTCTGACAACAACAGAAGCGGCAAAGAAGATGCAGCAAAATAGACACAGAGACAACCAGGGTGAGTGGGGGAAGGGGAGAGAAATAAATAAATAAATAAATCTTTTTTTAAAAAAACTACTGATTTTTGGCTGTCTGTTGATCTGGTACCCTATTTCTTTGCTAATCCTTTTATTAGCTCTAGTAGCATTATTGTGGACTTTTCAGGATTTTCTATATATAGAATCATGTCATTTGCAAACAGAAAAAATTTTTCTTCCTTTCCAATATGGGTGCATTCTATGTCTTTTTCTTCCCTAATTTTTGTGGCAAGAACTTTCATTACAATGTTAAATAACATTAGTGACAGTAGGTATTCTTGTCATATTCCTGAACTTAGAGGGAACATTTTCAGTCTTTCACCATTAAGTAGGATGTTTGTTTTGAAATTCTCATAAACATCCCTCATCATGTTTCCCTCTATTCTTAGTGTTCTAAGATTTTTTTAAAAATAAAAAGTGTATACTGGATTTTGTCAAGTGTCATTCCTGCATCAATTGAGATGAGTATATGATGTTTTAGTGTGTGTGCATATATGTGTTCATGTGATATATTACATTAGTTGATTTTCTTAAGTTTAGCCAACCTTGCATACCAAGGATAAATCCCACTTGGTCATGGGGTATAATTATTTTACTATGCTGTTGGGATCAGTTTGCTATTATTTGGTTGAGGATTTTTACATATATATATTCATATAAGATATTCTGTAGTTTACTTTTCCTGTGGTGTTTTCATATGGCTTTGGTATGAGAGTAACTTTGGCCTCATTGAATAAATTAGCAAGTGTTCTCTCTTCAAATTTTGAAACAGTTTGAGCATATGAAATATATTTGTACTTATGTGTTCTTGGAATGTGTGTTAAATTTCCCTAGTGTAGCAGTTTGGTATTGTTTATGGGTTCCTAAACAAGATATTGAATTATGTTTGTAAACTGGACTGTTACTCTGGTAATATCAGATTGTATTAGATTCAGAGGCTTCACTTTTTCTTGATTAAATTATAATTAAGGCTTTGACTGGGCCACATCAGTAGGACACAGAGAAATGAAACAGAGGAGAGAGTTGGAGTTTTGATGCTGGAGCCCTGGGAAGTAAAGAAACAGAGAAGTAGATATGTGAGGAAATAGAGAAGGCTCCATTAAACACAGCACATGCCCCAAAGAGAAAATGAACTTGATGGTTTACAGCTGACCTTGTGAAGAGCACAAAGCACCTGAGCCCAGAAAGAAATGAGCCAAGGGGATATAGACAAGCCTTATACTACCCTATAGCTGAGGAAGGAAGGAGTTGGGACCACAGAGCCTTAGGAAGAAGAGGAAGGCCCAACACTTGGAGAGACCAACAACCATCTTGCTCCAACATGTTTTAACAGACTTTGGTGAAGAAAGAAACTTATACTTTATGGCCTTGTGCCTGTAAGCTTCTACCCCAAATAAATACCTTTTACAATAGTTAGTAACTATGCTTCAATATTTGTACATCTGTTGTAGCAAATGCAACATCCACATGTAAAAAGATCATTGCTGTGGAAGTGAGAAAAGGGGTAGGATGTTGGGTATATGGGAGTCCCCTATACTATATATGCGACTTTACTGTGACCTAAAACTCTTTTAAAGACATAAATTAAAAAAAGATGTAAGACCCTGAGGAAGAAATGGAAGAGACTGCTTTGCCACTGTACATACAGGAAACACCTATTACAGTGATGAAAGGCAAAACATCAAATAAACTTTTTATGATATTTTTTCAGATTTCTAATATCCAATTTATTTTTTACTTTATTTTAGTTTTTCTAAATTTTTATGTGTCTTATTTCTAATTTTTAGACCTATCATTACTATTTCATTTTCCTATTAATTGAATTTGGCAATATATTGGGGTTAATTTTTGAAGAAGTTTTGGATCACAGAGTGGTTCAACTATGGCAGTGGAGGAGCACTGATGTGGGGTGTCGTTGATGGGGAATGGATGGGTGGGTTGGAGCTTGCCAGGGCATGCATATAGGGTATATAGATATGTTTGGATATCATTGGGTATTAACATAGTAGATAGAATTTCACATGACAATTGAAGGAGTGCTGAATTCCCATCCTGCAGAGCTCTGTCACATTTCCAAATGGAACAGCAACAATCCCCCAAGTCCAAGGGCAATGACCAGTGTAGAAGGATAGTTGTACAATGGGCGCTTGATACTCATGATTATTCTTATGAGCCTGTGCACTTGAAATTTCAACTTGACCTAGAGCTGCAGGGTACCTAAGAGTTACCTCCTGAGAGCCTCCATGTTGCTCAAGAATGACCACTTTCTAAGCCAAACTCAGTATACAAATGCATTACCTTCCCCCGAGCATGGAGCATAGCTCCTGGGGATGATCCTCCCTGGCATGGAGGGATAAATACCAAGCACCAGCTGGTGATGCAACTGGAAAAAGACCATAAATAAATGGGGGAAATGGTGAAGACAAATGAGTTTATATGGTTAAGAGACTTCAAAATGATTTGGGAGGTCATCGGAGGGGTTGCACTTACACACTCTCAGCAGGATCTCATAGACACCAAAGTAGATACAACCCTGGGTGTTGGTGCTCCTAAGGGCTATGGAGATACCCAGGCACTATGGCCATGGCAGATGGCTCTGGAGTTCAGTGCTTTGCCAGTGAGCCTTACTTTGAAATTTGTGCTTCTGAGTGTAATGGAGTTGATCTCAGATGTGGCTTCTCTACACATGCCTCTTCTGTCACTTTTACTGATTGGCACTGGGGTTGGTGTATGCTCAGGAGATTTGACTCTCTGGACTGTCCATGTGCCACCTGGGCCCTGAGCCTCAGCAGGGTTGCAATACCTACTCTCCATTTTGTCAGACTTACCCAGTTCAGCTAACAAGGAGGTGAGGATGGTCAACCACCATACCAGGGAATCTAGAGAGTCTACAACTGCAGGCAGGAGAATACCATCCATCATTCATGAGGAATCTATGTCCCCTCTCAATTTGAGTTGGAGTGGGCATTGCCATCCCAGGGTCCTCAGGATTTAGGAATAAAATCTGGATTAGAATGGATTCACTGGTACTCCACTGTAGAATTATTGTGACTCTAACAATTGAATAAATTATATCACTGATGTGGAGACAGTGGCCACAGGAGTTACTGAAAGGAGGGAGAGGGAAAAAGAGGTGCATTTTTGGGACTTGGAGTTGGCCTGAATGATATTATAGGGAAAGATGCAAGACAATGTATATCCTGTCATAACCCAATGAACAGACTGGAAGAGAGTGTAAACTACAATGCACACTATAATGCATGCTGTGTAGTAGTGCTCCAAAATGTATTCATCAAATTCAATGAATATACCACACTAGTGAAAGATGTTATTAATGTTGGAGGAGTGGGATGTGTGGAGAGTGGGATATATGGGAACCTCTTATAGTTTGTAATGTAAAAAAATAAATTTATTTAGCAGTGAAAAAAACATTATTTTAAAAACCTTCAAAAAAAAGAAAAGAAAAGGAGACAGTTGCCACTGGAGGTTCTGAGGGCAGGGAGACAGAAAAACAGGGTAATACAGGGGCATTTTCAGGACTTGGGAATTTTCCTGAATGACATTGCAATGACAGATAAAGGTCACTATATATCTTGCTATAACTTACAGAATCGGATGGGAGAGAGTGTAAACTACAATGTAAAGTGTAATACATGCTTAGTGGCAATGCTACAAAATGTGTTCATCAATTGCAATGAATGTATCACACTAATGAGGGAAATTGTTAATGTGGGAAAGTGTGGGAGGTGTGGGGAGTGGGGCATGTGAGAATACCCTATATTTTTATTGTAACTTTTATGTAATTTAAGTATCCTTAAAAAATAAAAAAAATTTAAAAAATTCAACAGATTTCTGGTACTTTGCATCAGCACCCCTTTGGCTTAGTAATAAATCTGGTAGTGATGCCATCTTGTCCTAAGAGTTTCCTTTTTGGAAATGTTTTGGTGACTCATTCAATCTCTTTACTAGTAATTGGTTTTTTGAAATCTCTTATTTCTTCTTTTTTTTTTTTAAGATTTATTATTTATTTATTTATTTCCCTCCCCCCCCCCCCCCGCCAGTTGTCTGCTCTCTGTGTCCATTTGCTGTGCGTTCCTCTGTGACCGATTCTGTCCTTATCAGTGGCACCAGGAATCTGCCTCTCCTTCTGTTGCATCATTTTGCTGTGTGTGGCACTCCTGGGCAGGCTGCACCTTCTTTCACACTGGGTGGCTCTCCTTATGGGGTGCACGCCTGGTGCGTGGGGCTCCCCTACACAGGGGACGCCCCTGCATGGCACGGCACTCCCTGCACGCACCAGCACTGCACATGGGCCAGGTCCACATGGGAAAGGAGGCCCGGGAGGTTTGAACTGTGGACCTCCCATGTGGTAGGCAGATGCCCTATCCATTGGGCCAAGTCTGCTTCCCTCTTATTTCTTCTTGAGTTAATGTATGTAGTTTTTCTAAGAATTTGTCCATTTCATCTAGGTTTTCTGATTTATTGGCATACAGTTGTTCATAATATCCTCTTAAAGTCCTTTCTACTTCACTGAGGTTAGTAGCAATTTCTACTTTTTAATTTCTAATTTCCATTATTTGTATAATCTCTTTTTTTCTTTGTCAGTCTAGCTAAATGTTAGTTAGCTAGTTTGTTTTAAATTTTACTGGTCTTTTCGAAGAACCAACTTTGCTTCTGTTGTTTCTCCCTGTTTTGTTTTCTTTTTTTCTATTTCATTTATCTCCATTCTAATGTTTATTTCCTTTTTCTTTTTGTTCATTTGTATTTAATTTGCTCTTCTTTTTCTAGTTTTTCCAGATTTGAGTCTAGGTCTCTGCCTTGAAGTCTTTCTTTTTTCTTTTTTTTTTTTTAAATATAACTGTTTAGAGCTATGAATTTCCCTCAGCACTATCTTTGCTGCTTTCTATAAGTTTTATATGCTGTATTTTCATTTTTATTTGCCTCAAGATTTGTCCTAATTTCACCTGTGATTTTCCTTTTAACCCACTGGTTGTTTAAGAGTATGTTTAATTTCCATATATTTGTGAGTTTTCTACTTCTTCTATTATTGATTTCTATCTTCATTCTGTTTTGGTTGGAGAATATACAATGCATGATTTTAATATTTTAAATGTATTGAGTATTGTTTTGTGACTTAATATGGGTTCTTTCCTGAAGAATGATTTTTGTGCACATGAGAAGAATATGTATTTTGTTTTTGTAGTGTGAAGTGTTCTATGTATATCTGTAAGGTCTAGTTGGTTTAAAACATTGTTCAAGTCTTGTATCCTTACTGATCTTCTGACTAGATGTTCTATCCATTATTGAAAAAATGTGTTAATCTCCTACTATTAATATAAAATCATCATTTCCTCCCTTCTAATATGTCAATATTTTCTTCATATATTTTGGAGCTCTGTTATGTGCATATAACTTTATAATTGTTTCATCTTTTTGAATTGGCCTCTTTATCAGTATATAATAACCACATTTGCCCTCATAATTTTTTAACTTAAAGTCTATTTATCCTATTTTAGTATAGCTATGTCAGTTTTCTTTTAGTTACTTGCATAGTATATATATATATTTTCCATCCTTCCACTTCAGCCTACTTTTATCTTTGAATTTAAAGCAAGTCTTGTAGACAGTTTATAGTTGAGTTATGCTTTGATCCATTCTGCCAATCTCTACCTTTTGACTGGAGAGTTTAATCCATTTACATATAAAGTCACTACTTTCGTTAAGTCTTTGTATATCTCAAACCTTTTTGGTCCCATCAATTCTTTCATTAATGCTTACTTTTATATTTATTTGTTTTATTTGTGTTGTACTATATTGAGTGCCTTCTCATTTCTATCTAGATATACTTTCCACCTATTTTGTTTATAGTTACCATGAGGTTAAAGTTGACATACTAAATATATAACAATATTTGGATTAATATCAACAACTTGAATCATATACATATATACTTTTATATGCCCCTCTTTCCTCCCACCATTGTTTTGGTAATTGCTATCACTTACATCTTTATACATTGTATGTCTAAACATATATTTTTCATTATATTTTATGCATTCACATTTTAGAACCTAGTGGAGGTTAAGAAGTGAACTTACAAACCAAATAGTGCAATACAGTAATGCTTACATTTATACTTTTCCAAATGTTTACCATGACCATGTATTTTGATCTCTTTGTTCTGCTTTGAACCACTGTCTAGTGTCCTTTTCTTTCCATCTAAAGAACTCCATTTACCATTGTAGTAAGGTATGTCTAGTGGAATTCCCTCATGTGGTGTGTATGGGTATGTCTTAATCTACTCCTAATTTTTGAAAGGAAACGTTTCCAGATATAAAATTATTGGCTGGAAGTTGTTTTCTTTCAGCACTTTAAGAATTTCAACCACTGCTTTTTTTCCTCTACAACTTCTGATGAAAAATCAGCATTTAATCTAACTGGTACATCATCTCTTTACGAAGATTCTCATATTGCTCATTCATTGTTTTCCTATTACCCTTTAGTTCTTTTTCCTGTATGTTCCTTTTCTTAGAGTATTTTTACAATAATTTCTAAAAACTTTGCTGTTATGCCCACTTTCTTGTCTTTTTTGTTGGTATATTCTTGATTTTTATCCTCTTCCTTTCAATGTGCCAACATATCTTGTTTCTTTGTTTATTTTGTACTCTTGTTGCACAGTGTGCACTTTCATATTTTCACGTTATCTCCAAGACTTAGTTCCGGAATGTCTGTTTCTTGATTTTGTAACCAGTTGGTTATAAGACAGAGCTTTTCTTGAGACCTAGCCCTCCCTCCAGGTTGATCTGTCCCAAGTGAATACAGTGTGCAGGGTATTCCCTTTCTTCCTGGGCCCCTGTCTTGTCTGGATTTTTGCTTGTTAGTTGTTGTGAAGTTCCCAATTCACAGGAGTTTTCTTGTCCCCTCTGTTTTATAGGAGACAGACCTCCCTATCCTGGGTGTTTGAAGCCAGCAAGCCTTTTCCCCAGATTTTCTACCTCTATAGTTTCTTATACATCTTTTTTTGTCTCAAACTGCTTTTGCCAGAATTGAAAATTCTAGAGGAGGGGCATGTTAGAGAGGACTTTTGCTAATTAGTTTATCTCAGCCCAAACAGTACCATGGACAAAGTAGGGGCTGCACACTGTCTCTACAGTGGCCTGAGGCATAAACAGGAAGGATACCAAGAGCTTCTTCCATGGATCACCAATTTTGAGCTTTCTTGACTTGCCCAGTAAATACAGCCCTTCAACTCAATGTAATCTGCAGCCCTGAGAAGCACACATTCTCAAGTCTCCTCTGGTACCACCCCTGTCCAGCGTGGTTTGAAAGAATGGCTGCCACTGTCTTTGTTCATTGTGGGTTGAATCAATGGCTTCCTTCAGAGTCAGGCCCCTGGATAGCTGAAGTTACTAATCAGAAGCCATGATGAGTGATTGGCCTTGTCCACCCCTGGTTTAGGAGAAGAGGATTTTTACATCTCTTTCTGTCAGTGATGAATTAGTCAGGAGCTAGAACCATTACTAATGGTTCTATGCATCCTATATGAACATAGGGGCTAGGCATTGGCAGCCACCACAGGAAAGGACAAGTTACTCTTCTTTACCATAATCTACCATCCTCTTCATCCCACTCTTCTCTAAATACTGTACAGTGTTCTTCTGCCCTCCAGAGTTTCAAAATAATTATTTCAGACAATTCCTGCGTGTTTAATAGTTATTATATTGGAAATAGCTCCCTACTCTGCCACCTTCCCACAATCCTCTCTCATTTCCTTCCAGTTTAATTATAAAATTCAAACAAAAAATACTATGGAATAATTGGCCATTGTGGGCTATATTTTCAATGATGTTTCAGAAAGATATTATTGGAAAAAATTAGATTATTTGTATCAGTGTTTTGCTAAATAAAATGTTAAAAATCAGCTAAACTCATTATATTCACTTGGAATAACATTTGTAATCACTAGGTGAAATACGGGGAAATATATTACCAGACAGCAAAAAGAAAATTCAATAAAATTTAAAATATTAAAAATAATATTTCAAATATTTGAATTTATATGCTAAATTTTGAACAAGACAAAAGCGAAAGGATATTTTCTTAATTTGGTAATGAATTTGGCTATTTGTCCTAATTGTGTAGTGATGCTAATTGTACTGATAATTGTTCTATTTAAGGTTTGTATAATTGAGCATAATCTGATGTGATTTTTTAGGTCTGAATTTTATTAATATATTGTGTGTACTAAGTTATATTTTAAATTACTGTGGAGAAAACCTCTTTATTTAGGAGAATATTACAAATAATTTCTTTATTAAAAATTACTTATAACATCTAATCAAATTCCCCAATATGTCAAAATGCCTTTCTTTGACAATAGCCTTTAAATTAGTGTGATATTTGTGTACCAATAATTTACAAGAGAGTTTTTTTGAAATGACATATGAAGAATCTGCAATCTTCCATAAAGACCTCATTTTTAAAACTGAAAGAGTTTAAAAGTGAAGAAAGCACACACTCATTTATGATGTAATATACACTCTGAATTAGGCATTATTATGGCTGTGAGAAGTTGCAAAAAATGACAAATATCTAGCTTAAATTAGTTAAGGAAAAATAAAAGAAATTTGTCAGAAGGATGCTGGGACAACTCAAAGAATTTTTTAAAAATATATTTTTAATTTACATTTAAAAGATAAATAAATTACATAAAAAGTTACATAAAAATATAGGGGATTCCCATATGCCCCATTCCCCACATCTCCCATTTTCCTCACATTAACAACTTCTTTCATTAGCATGGTATATTTATTGCAATTGATGAAAACATTTTGGAGCATTGCCACACAGCATGGATTATAGTTTACATTGTAGTTTACACTCTGACCCACTCCATTCTGTAGGTTATGGCAGGATATATAATATCTTGTATCTGTCTTTGTAATGTCATTCAGGACAATTCCAAGTCCTGAAAATGCCCCCATATCACAACTCTTTTTCCCTCTCCCTGCCTTCAGCAAGTCCTGTGGGGACTATCTCCACATAAATGATATAAAATTTTGTATTGCTAGATCATAATAAGTCTATAGTAGTATACCAATAAGTCCACTCTAGTTCATATTTTATTCCCCAAGCCTGAGGATTCTGGTTTGGTGATGCCCACTCCACCTCTAATTGAGAGGGGGCTTTGATCCCATATGGCTGATGAATTGGACTCTCTTACTTGCAGTTGTAGACTCTCTCAGTTCCTTGGTGTGGCGGTTGTCCATCCTCACCTCCTTGCTAGTTGTCCTGGGTGAGTCCAGCGAACTGGAGAGTAGGTTTTGCAACTCTGCTGAGGCTCAGGGCCCAGCTGGCAAATGGAAAAACTCAGAGATTCAAATCTCTTGGACATATTCCTATCAATTCCAGTGCCAACTATAGATTCAGTAAAAGGGACAGAAGAGGCATGTGTATAAAAGTCACATCTGAGTCCAACTTCATCACACTTGGGAGCACAAACTCCAAAGTAGGGCCCACTGGGAGGGCAACAAACTCCAGAGTTATCTGCCATGACCATAGGACCTAAGTGTCTCTATAGACCTCAGGAGCCCCACTATTTTGGGTAGTATCCACTTTAGCTGTCTATGAGATCCTGCTGACACATGCATAAATGTTACTCTCTGAAGAACTCCTGACTCATTTTGAAGTCTCTTAGTCATATAAACTCATTTATCTTTATCATTTACCCCTTTTATTCAATGTCTTTTTCCAGGTGTATCACCAGTCAGTGCTTGATAGTAATACCTCCGTGCCAGGGAGGCTCATTCCTGGGAGTCATGACCCATGCTGGTGGGAAGGTAATGTATTTATAGGTGCTGAGTTTGGCTTAGAGAGTGACCACTTTTGAGTAAATGGAGGCTCTCAAGAGGTAACTCTAAGCACCCTACAACACTAGGCTAAGTTGCAATTTCAAGAGCAAAAGGCTCATAAGAATAGTTGTCAATATCAAGGACCCATCAATAGACCATTCCTTCTCCACTGGTCATTGCCCCTGTACATGGGGAGTGTTGCTGTTCCATTAGATAATGTGGCAGAGTTCCCCAGAATGGGCATTCAATATTCTTTTGGTTGTTGTGTGAATCTCTACCCACTGTGGCAATGCACCATGAACATTTGAACATATTTATATACATTATACGTATACCCAGGTGAACTTTCTCTCATATATCTTCCATCACTGACACTGCACATCAATGCTCCTCTCTTGCCATAGTTGTAAACCTACTGTGATCCAAAACTTCTTAAAAAATGAAGCCAAGTATATTGCCTTATTCAATTAAAAGGAAAATGAGATAGTAATAATAAGCTTAAACATAAGAAATAAAATACATAATAATTTAGAAAAAACAAAATAAAGTAAAAAATGGGGGTATTAAAAATGAAAAATATTTTTGACATTTTGTCTTTCATCACTGTAATAACTTTTCCTGTATATACAGTGGCAATTTTTTCTATTTCTTCCTCAGTATCACTTTTTTTTTCATGATGTCTTCAAAGAAGTTTTGGGTCTCAGTAAAGTCACATACAGAATATAGGGGACTCCCATATACCCAACATCCTCCCCTTCTTCCCACTTCCCTATTAATGACCTTTTTACATGTAGATGGTACATTTGTTACAACTGATGTACAAATATTGAAACATACTACTAAGCATGGTCAGTAATTTACATTATCATTTACATTTTAGACCATAAACTTTCATAAATTTTTGTTGAAATTTAACATGGTTTGTCTTGATCATGGCAAGATCATGAAGAACACATCCATTTCTCCCTAATTACCCCCTCTTCCATCTATTCTATTCCTCCCACCCCCACCCCTCAGGGCCAACAGTGACCACTAGATTCCACTCCTTGAAGGGCAAGATTCATAGATACTTGCAAGAACTCTGAGGGCTTGACACACTAGGCTGTCCTCCACTATTAGGAACCACCAATGCTATTGAGAGACACTCTCCCATCTGTGTGAGAACATATTGGGCCTTCCCAGGATGGGAGTACAACACCTTCCTGTTCATTATATAGATATCCACCCATTGATATAACACACTATGACAAGATGAACACTCACACACTCCCCAGAAGCCTGCCGCATGTGCACGCTGTGCCAATTGCCCCCCTACCCAATGAGCTAAACTAGTAACTTTCTTGTCATATTGCCAAAAGTTATCTAAACATTATGCTTTCAACCATGTACTTGTCAACCCCCAGTATTCACTTGTTCCCTCCCCCAACACTCCCCTCAGTTTCCATGGACCCTCCTCCCCATCCTCCACAACCTAGCCCCCTTTCAAGCTTGCACTGCCCAACCCATTGGTTTCCTTACACCCCTGTCATATCGCTTCACCACAAAACTACTCATTTCTACCTTATAGATTTTGTCCATGTGGACATTGGCTCACAACCTTCTTCTCCATTTCAATTTCCTACAAGCCTATCTTCCAGACTCTAGCTCTTTCACATGGCTTGACTGCATAATTCATATCGGGGAGGTCACGTAGTATTTGTCCTTCAGTGTCTGGCTTGCTTCACTCAATGTAAGGTCCTCAAGATTCATCCATGTTATCCCATGTGTTACTACTATATTCCTTCTTATTGCTGAGTAATATTCCATTGTATGTATATACCATATTTGCTTATCCATTCAACTGTTTTTGGACATTTGGGTTGATTCCAATTTTTGGCAATAGTGAATAATGCCACTGTGAACATTGGGGTGCATGTATCTGTTTGTGTCCTTGCTTTCATTTCTTCTGGGTATATACCCAGTTTTAGAATTGCTGGTTTATATGGTAGATATATAGTTAGTTTTTTGAGGAACCCCCCATCTGTCTTCCACAATGCCTGGACCCTTTTACATTCCTACCAGAGGGAATGAGGTTTACCATTTTTCAACATCCTCTCCAACACTTGTAGTTCTCTGATTTTTTTAATGGCCACCAGTCTAATGGGTATCAGATGGTATCTCATTGTAGCTTTGATTTGCATTTCCTAATAGCTAGTGATGTTGAGAATCTTTTCATGTGCTTTTTTAGCTATTTATATTTATTCTTTGGAGAAATGTCTGTTCAAATCACTTGCCCATTTAAAAAGTGGGTTGTTAGTCTTTTCCTTTGGATATACAGGATTTCTTTATATATGCTGGATATTAGGATCCTATCAGGTATATGCTTACCAACTATTTTCTCCCATTGGATAGGCTATCTTTTCACTTTTTGAACAAACTCCTTTGAAGTGCAAAAGGTTTTAATTTTGAGGAGGTCTGATTTATCTATTTTTTCTTTCACTGCTCATACTTTGGGTGTAGTGTTCATGAAGCCATTTCCTATTACAAGGTCTTGTAAATGTTTTCCTACATTATCTTCCAAGGTCTCTATGGTCTTGGTTGCTATATTTAGATCTTTGATCCATCTTGAGTTGATTTTTGTATAAGGTGTGAAATGGTGTTTCTCTTTTTTTCAGATATGGATATCCAGTTCTTCAAGCACCATTTGTTGAAAAGGCCATTCTTTCCCAGTTGAGTGGGCTTGCTGGCCTTGCTGAATATCAGATGGCAGTATATGTGAGAATGTATATCAGAACTCTCAAAGCAGTTGCTTTGGTCAGTATGTCTACTCTTATGCCAAAACATGTAGTTTTGATGACTCTAGCTTTGTACTATGTTTTATTCAGGTAGTGTGATTCCTCCAAACTAATTTTTCTTTTTCAATATGTCTTTGGTTATTCAGGGCCTCTTGTATTTACAAATAAATTAAATTGTTAGTTTTTCCAATTCAGTAATAAATTCTGTGTTGATTTTTATTGGGATTGCATTAAATCTGTAGATTAGTTTGGGTAGGATAGACATCTTAATGATATTTCATCTTCCTATCCATGAACAGGGAATATTCTTCCATTATTTAAGTCTTCTTTGATTTCCTTCAACAATTTTTTTGTAGTTTTCTGTGTATAAGTCATTTACATCTTTATTTAAAGGTACTTGATTTATTTAGTTACTATTATTGTAAATGATTTTTTCTTGATTTCCTCCTCAGATTTCTCATTATTGGTATACAGAAATTCTACTGATTTTTTGTGTATTGATCTTATAGCCTGCAACTTTACTGAACTCATTTATAAATTCTAAACACTTTATTATAGATTTCTCAGTGTTTTCTATGTAGAATCATGTTGTATGCAAATAGTGAAATTTTGACTTCTTCCTTTCCAATGTGTAGGGTGGCACAGTGTGGGAGCGCGGCGACAGCAAGGGTCGGCTCGTCTCCAGGCGCCGGTGCGAGTCGGACCCGGGTGGCGGGAACGGGCGTTAAGGCCCTCTGCTTAGGGTTCGGGCGTACTGCCCGCCCCTCTGCCCAGCTGCACCTGCTTCCCCCTCGGTGGCCTAACCCCGCCTCTCCCCCGAGGGCCACCGCTGCGCCATGACAGCCCCGCCTCGCTGCCGCCGAGAACCCTGGCTACCCCGTCTTCTGCCTGCAACCAGTGATGCACCCCTGCACGAACCTATCAGCCGTCTGCCGCCCCCCGGCCACGCCCCCTGCCCCTCCCCCATCTTCGCCCTATATTAACCGCTGTACTTCCTGAATAAATCAGACTTGCGCACAGATCCTGGTCTCCTCGGTAGTCTTCTTCCTACCGCGCGTCCTCCGCACCTTGCCGGCCCTGGAGCGCCTTCTCGGAAGGCCCCTCCGTGTGTTGCAGCCCTCCACCCAAGCCCACACCACCCCTGCAGCGGCCTTCCGGGCGAGCCCACACTGCGACACCAATGTGGATGTTTTTTAAAAAATACACTTCACTTATTTTTTAATTGTCTTTTTTTAAAGATACATAAATTTTGCTAAAAAGTTACTTTAAAAAATAAAAGAGGTTCCCATATAACCCACAACTCTCCCTCTCCTCACATATCAACACCTCTTTCATCATTGTAGCACATTCATTGCATTTGGTAAATACATTTTGGAACACTGCTGCACTGCATGGATTATAGTTTACATTGTAGTTTACACTCTCCCCATTCATTGGGTTATGGCAGGATATGTAATATCTAGCATCTGTCCCTGCAATATTATTTAGGACAACTCCAAGTCCCCAAAATGCCCCCACATCTCTTCTTCCCTCTCCCTGCCTCCAGCAACTACTGTGCCTGCTGTCTCCATATAAATGATACAATTTCTTCCATTGCTAGAGTCACAATAATTTTATAGTAGAATACCAGGAAGTCCACTTTAATCCATATTTTAGTCCGCCGTTCTATGGACCCTGACATGATGATGTCTATTTCACCTCTAAATCAAGAGGGGGCTTAGAGCCCACTTGCTTGAAGTTGTAGACACTCTCAGTTCCCTGGTGTGGTGGTTGACCATCTTCACCTCCTTGTTAGCTGACCTGGGTAAGTTCAATGAACTGGAGAGCAGGAGTTGCAACTCTGCTGAGGCTCAGGGCCCAGCTGGCACATGGCCAGTCCAGATAGTCAAGTCTCCTGAGTATATACCAACCCTAGCACCAACCACAGTTTCAATAAAAATGACAGAAAAGTCATGTGTAGAAAGGTCACATTTGGGTCCAACTCTATCACACTCAGGAACACAAACTCCAAAGTGGGGCCCACTGGCAAGGCACTGAACTCCAGAGCCATCTGCCATGACCATAAAACCAATATGTCTTCATAGCCCTCAGGAGCACCAGTACTTGGGATTGTGTCTACTTTGGCTGTCTCTGGGATCCTACTGAGATCCTGTGTATAGTAAGCGTGACCCCTCTGATGACCTCCTGACTCTTTTTGAAGCCTCTTAGCCATATTAACTCATTTGTCTTTACTCTTTCCCCTTTTTATTCAAGGTCTTTTTCTAGTTGTATCACCAGTTAGTGATTGGTAGTAATCCCTTGGCACCAGTGAGGCTCATCCCCAGGAATCATGTCCTATGCTGGGGGTAAGGTAATGCATTTACACGCAGAGTTTGGCTTAGAGAGTGGCCACATTTGAGCAACATGGAGGCTCTCAGGAGGTAAATCTTAGGCATCCTATAGTTCTAGACCTAGTTGAAATTTCAGGCAAACAAGCTCATAAGCATAGTCATCAGTATCAAGGGCTCATCACTGGGCCATCCTTTTTAACTGGTCTTTGCCCTTGCACTTGAGGGATGGTTGCTGTTCCATTGGGAAATGCGACAGAGCTCCCTTGACTAGGAACTCAGCACTCCCTCAGTTGTTGTTTGTAACTCTAACTACTATCAAAATACACAACGAATATCAGAACATTTTTAAATACCCTATATACATGCCCTGCAGAACTCCCTCCCAACCATGTCTCCTTCATCTATAACACCCCACACCAGTGTTCCTCCCCTGCCATAGTTGAACCCCTCTGTGGTCCAAAACTTCTTAAAAAATGAAGCCCAATATATTGCAAATTCAATAAGTAGGAAAATAAAATAGTAATGATAAGTTTAAAGATTAGAAATAGAATACATACTAATTTAGAAAAACTAAAATAAAGTAAAAAATAATTTGGGGTATTAAAAAATTAAAAATATTATAAAATTTTGTTTTTGATGTTTGGCATTTCATCCCTGTAATAGGTGTTTCCCCGTATGTTCAGTGGCAAGGCAATTTCTTTATTCCTTCCTCAGTGTTTACACCCTTTTTAAAAATTTTTAATCTTGTCTTCAAAGAAGTTTTAGATCATAGTAAAGTCTCATATACAATATAGGGGACTCCTACATATGTAACATCAAATCCTTTCCCCCCTTCCCCAGCAATGATCATTTTACATGTTCAAGTTATATTTGCTGTAGCAGATTGTACAGATATTGAAATATAGCTACCAAACATGGTTCCTTTTTGGTTTACATTACGGTTTATATTTTAGACTGTACACTTTTATAAAATTTTAGTTACATTATGGTTTACATTGTGGTTTACATTTTAGACTATACATTTTTATAAATTTTTGGTGAAAGTTAACATGTACTATATCCATTATTGCATGCTTTTGTGGAACACTTCCATTGCTCCCCAGTTACCCCTGCTTCCTATTCTTTTCCTCTGTCCCCCTCCCCTTGGGACCCACAGTGACAACCAAGCTTCGCTGCTTGAAGGACCAGATTCACAGATACTTGCAACAGTACTGAGAGCTTGACACATTAGACTGTCTTCACCCATTGGGAGCCACCAATTCTCTCTTGAGACATACTTCCCTGAGGCTTTTTATATCTTTTTCTTGCCTCGGTGCTTGAGCAAGTACATCTAACACAAACTGTTCACACAAGTATGGGAATGGGAGGTCACTGCTATTCTGTGGGTTGGTCCTTTTGGCCTCCTGGATTGTCCTGTTGTTATATTTCCCACTGGGGAATACATTAAAGGGATTAATATCCTTTTCTGCTGTTTATCTTGAGGCTATGCTCCTGCATCTCAGAGAATTCTGGCCATCACTGCAGGACAAATAATAGACTGCATACCCCCATTGCTCCCATCTTCTTGCCACATTGTCCAACAGCATCCATATCATGTCTATGGTGGGGAAAGGACATTAGTGAACTCACAAAGGACTTAATTTTTATGGGTTTCCTCTTCTCCACCACCTTTGCCTATAATATATCAGTGCACCCAGTGAAAAAGGCAGGAGGAGCATCATGGTTGACAACAGACTATTGGCATATTATTGGCACAAAAGTGACTCCAGGCATTGTGAATCTAACAGAAGCCATTATGGCTTTACTAATGTTCACAGTTGAGTTTACATTATGTTGGTGGGCCAGAGCAAGGAGCAATTTATGCGGTGAATGCACACATTGCTAACTTGGCTTCAACAGTCTGATTGGGCCAAAAATCATAACAAGATGCAAAGCCCCACCCAAGAGTTCACTCTTTTAGGTAACATATGGGCTAGAGCCCAGCAGTAGAACCCTGACTTGGTATGGGACAAATTACTGTCCCTAAAGTCCACTACCTCCAAAAAGGAGGCCCAGCAATTGCTTAGCATATTTCTCATCTCAGTATCCTCCTGGCATCCCTAAACTGGGTTACACAAAAAGCAGATACTTCCCACTGTAGAATGGAAAAGAAGAAAGCTCTGTAAGAGGTAAAAGTAGACATCTCAGCTGCCCAGCCTGAACATTGATCTCTCTTCAATTTACAGGTTTCTGCCACTTGGACACAAGCCAAACAACCTTGCTGATTGAAGGAGAGAGCAATAGGATTTTTCAAACCCTTGGGGTTTGGGACCAAGAAGTACCCAGATGCAGTCCAGCACTACTCTTCCTTTGAGAGGCAACTTCTGGTGTGCTATAGAACTTGATGGATAAGGAAAGGGGTTTCAAGAGCTCCTAGGTCCTCCTGAAGCTGGAAATCCCCATTATATCCTGGATTTTGGTAATCAGAATACTCACTAAGGCAGTATCATCAAATGGAAGTGGTACAATCAGGATTATGCTTGTCCAGTGTGACACACTTGCAGGAGCAGGTGGTGGTGACCCCCACAACAATGACCCTGTTGCAATACCAGATAATGGCATTTCTCTTCTTGCACTGGCATCTTGGAAACCCAACTCAATGATGTCCTGCCAGATGCTCAGCACTGGTTCACTGATGAATTGGCCAAGCTGAAGCCATCTGGCATTCATTGGGCAGCAGCCACTGTTTTTCTTGTCTCAGCAGACTATTACCGCTGGCACCAGAAAAGTGATCAATGGGCTTAACTGCTAGTGGTCCTCTTAGTCTGAAACACTTATTTACCTGTTTAATGTCTAATGGGACTTCTCCAGTGGCTTAGGAATCTGGTCAGTTTCATGGAGGGAATGCAATTGGAAAATCAAAGTTTCCCTGGTCTGGGGAAGAAAGCTTTGGAAACAATTGGTGGCATGGAAAGTCATCATCAACTACCCAAGTTGGTATGCACAGAAAGGACCTGAATCACAATGATCATCATTGGAATGAACTAGCCAATTAATAATGCACCAAGCTGCTTTTCAGCTCTGATGAGGCCAGAGATCCTCCTGGAAGAGAGGCAGAGAATGAACCTGTCCAGAGGATGAGGAGAATAAAATTGCTCTTGATTTTATCTTTGAAATGACTGAATTTCCCATGGCTCTTTCCACCTGTGGGTGGCTCCACCACCAAACTAGATATGGAAGTTTCAACACCGTGAAATTATCAGCCCTGCAACATGGAATACCTCTCTCATTAAAAGAGGCCCAACCTACCATTTGTACTAACATCAGGAAGTCATTCATTTTTTTTTTTTCCAAATAGCACAGAAAGGTTTATTTTAAACAGTATAATTTCACTTTTTTTCTAAAAACAGTTTCAGGTGATTTATTATTTTTAATTTTTAAAATATTTTTAATTAAATTGTCTTTTTTTAGATGCATAAATCACAAATATGTTACATTAAAACATATAAGAAGTTCCTATATACCCCACACCCCACACTCCCACACCCCACACCCTCAAACAGCACATCAACAACCTCTTTCATCATTGTGGCACATTCATGGTATTTGATAAATACATTTTGGAGCACTGCTGCACCGCATGGATTATAGTTTATGTTGTAGTTTACGCTCTACCTGAGTACATTCAGTAGGTTATGGCAGGATATATAATGTCCTGCATCTGTCCCTGCAGTTTCATTTAGTACAACTCCAAGTCCCAAAAATGCCCCCACATCTCATCTCTACTTCACTCTCCCTACCTTCAGCAACTACCTTGGCCACTTTTTCCAGATCAATGCTACAATTTTTTTCATTACTAGTCACAATAGTTCTCTAGTAGAATACCAGTAAATTCACTCTAATACGTATTTTATTCCTTCATCACGTGGACCCTGGGCTGGTAATTTCCCTTTTTAATCATTTATGTTTTATTTCTGTTGGTCCCCTTCATAGCTCTAACCTATGGAGTCATACTTCTGTTTTTTCAGTTTTCAAATTTAAACATGAAGTATGTATTCCGTACTCTAAAGTATGAGTGCTTAACTCACTTGATTATCCCTTCCCTCTCCTCCATTCTGCTATCCTCATTCCAAGTCTTTTTTTTTTTGTTTGAAACAAATCTTTATTATATTTTTCATTTTATTTTTATTTTTTTCAAATTCTACTCAATTTATTCATTTTTTTAAAAATATTACATTAAAAAAATATGAGGTCCCCATTCACCCCCACCGCCCCCACCCCACCATCCCTCCCACAATAACACTCTCCCCCATCATCATGACACATCCATTGCATCTGGTGTGTACATCTCTGGGCATCGCTGCACCCCATGGCCTGTGGCCCACACCATAGCCCACACTCTCCCACGTTCCATCCAGAGGGCCATGGGAGGGCAGACAATGTCCAGCAATTGTCCCTGCAGCACCACCCCAGACAACTCCAAGTCCTGAAAATGCCTTGACATCTCATCTCTTCCTCCCATTCCCCGCACCCAGCAGCCACCATGGCCACTTTTTCCACACCAATGCCACATTTTCTCGATTATTAACCACAATAGTTCATGAATAGAATATCATTAAATCCACTCTAATCCTTACTGTATTCTTCCTTCCTGTGGACCTTGGCTTGGTTGTGTCCATTCCACATCTATGTCAAGAGGGGTCTTAGATTCCACATTACTGGATGCAATCCTCCTGCTTTCAGTTGTAGGCGCTCTAGGCTCCATAGTGTGGTGGTTGACATTCTTCAACTCCATATACTCAGTGACAAAGATAATGGCATGCCATTGGCTGTGTACTCTTCTTCCATATAGCCCAGACAAGCTGTGGGCATACAGCAAATCCAACATAATGAAACTGGCAAATGACTCAGTTATCCTCCTGCTATCATCCCCAACCAAAATGACTCTCTAGAGGTAGCCTGTGCTCCTTTAGGGTAAATCTTCCTTTGTGGAGGAAAGAAAACCTCTGCTTGTTGAGCCAAACCCCTCATAGGTCATTGGACAGTGGTGGAAAAATGCACCTGTGGATTTCTGACTTTCCCCTTGAAAATTCGAAACTGATATGAGAGTTCTCATTGGTTTTCTCCCTTGAATTTATTTACATGATTTCATTGATTGACTTGATGATGCTGAATATTTCAATATTTTGTAATTTATTGATACTTGTTCTGTGATCTAATGTATAAAGTCACCATCAATTACCCATGTTGGTATGCACAGAAAGAACCTGTATCACAATGATCATCATTGGGATTGTGACCTAATATATAAAGTCAAGAGAATGATCCTTGTGCACTAGAGAAGAATGTGTATTTTGCAGCTGTTAGTGAAATGTTCTATATATGTCTGTTAGTTCTAGTTGGCTTGTAGTATCATGAAAGTCTTCTATTTCCTTATTGGTCTTTTGCCTGTATGCTCCATCCATTATTGAAAGTGGTATACTGAAGTCTCTTAGTATAAATGTAGTACCATGTATTTCTCTCTACAGATCTTCAAATTTGCTTTATACATTTTGAGACTCTATTATTACATGTATATATATTTATATTTGTTATGTCTTCTTGTTGAATTGACTCATTCATTCATATATAATGATCTCTTTGTCCCTTGCAGCAGTTTATTCTTTTAATTTAAAGTTGGTTAAATCTGATATCAATATAGCTACCCCAGTGCTATTTTGGTTACTATTTGCATAGTATACATATTTTTCCTTTCTTTCATTTTCAAACTACTTATGTCTGAATTGAAGGTGAGTCCCTTATAAGCAGCATATAACTGTCTCATTATATTTTTATCCATTCTGCCAATCACTTTTGATTGGAGAATATAATCTATTTACTTTTAAAGTAATTACTTGTAATGCCAGACTTATGCCCTTTTGCTATTTTTCCTTTGTAAATCTTGTAACTTTTTGTCCTTTAATTCTTTTAATTCTATTAATGCCTACTTTCATATTTATTTGTTTTGTAAATTTTGAGTTACTTCTCATTTCTTTCTATATATATATATTTATCTTCTTTATGGTTACTATAGTGTTAAAATTTACTATCTTAAATCCATAGTTATCATATTTCATATGATACCAACTTAACTTCAATAGCTTACTCATACACAATTCCTATACCCTTTCATCCTCACATTTTTTATACTTGTCACAAATTATATCTTTATACACTGCATGTCCAAAACCATAGATTTATTATTACTTTTTATGTAATTTCATTTTCATACCTGTAAGAAGTACTAAGTGAGGTTACATACCGAAAAATACAATAGTACTGGAATTTGTAATTGCCATTATGGTTACTTTTACCAAAGGGCTTTATTTCTTTATGCTGCTTTGATCCACTGTTTAGTGTCCTTTCCTTTCAGTCTGAAGAACTTTTAATATTGTCTGTAGGACAGTTCTCATGGTAATGAAATCCCTCAGATTTTGTTTATCTGGGAATATCTTACTCTCCTTATTTTTGTATGAATGTCTTTCTGCATGTAAAATTCTTGGTTGGCAATTGTTTTCTTTCATTACTTTAAATATTTCATACCACTGCTTTCTTGCCTCCATGGTTTCTGATGAAAAATCAGCACTTAATATTATTGGTTCTCTTATACATAAGTCAATGTTTTTTTCTTGCAGGTTTCAGAACTCTCTCCTTGTCCTTGAAATTACAGTTTGATTATTATGGATTTGGGCATGGTTCTCATTGAGTTCATCCTGTGTGGGGTTTGTTGAGATTCTCAAATATGCATATTCATGTTTTTCTTTAAATTAGGGAGATTTTCTGACATTATTTCCTTGAATTTTTGAATATTTCTTACGTTCCTTTCTATTTCTCTTCTTTTGGGACTCTGAAGTACAGTGGATAATATTGTGAAAACCACACTAGGTGATCCTTACTGCTTGTCCTGAATTTCAATTCTATTATTCATTTTTATGTTAAGTTAGCAGCATTTTTTTATTTGAAAAGGAAATCAAAGACCATATAACTAGAACTTTCCAAAGCTAAACAAATAGTATTGTCAAATTCTAGAAGGGGAATGTTTGGTCCTGGACTCCAGTCACAGCTTCATCTTTGGTTTACCTTTGTGATGATTCATTTAAAATATCTGAACCTCAATTTCATCATTTATATAATAAAGATAAGACTATATATTGTATGTCCCTTCCAAAGCTAATATGGTAATGAAATTTCATGAAGCCATTAAACTATTGGTACTTCTAAAGAGAGTGAAATTACATTGTCTTATAGGGAAAATAACCTTAGTCACTACACAATAATGCACTGACTTTTTGTTGTTGCTGAGGTTTCTGACCATCCCAAGATGTAAATAAAAGTAGAGACAATAAAGAGATTTCAGTAGTAAAGGTACTTTTTCTCTATCAAAGATTCTACAAGACAAAAGCTTCCAGTAAGAGAAATTGATTATGCAGTGACATGAAGTTCCATAAATATTTGTAGTAAAATCTAAGAGAGAATTGGGCAAAGTTTATGAGTAAAGGGAACAGGATTTAAAAGTTACTAATATCAGTTCCTACTTATGGTGTTTGGTGATGTTCTCTAATACTTGGGCTGATAGTAAAGTTATTTATGTTCATAAAATGAATAAGTACTATTCTCCAAATCAGAAAAACAAGAATAACCTAATGTTCAGACCATGTGCTATTCAATCGTATTGAATTTTTTAAATCTTTTGAAATTTAAATTACAAACTCTAACAAAGTTTTGATATAACACTATCAGAGGAGTTCCTTTAGAGAGTAAGTGAAAAACAATATTTGCATAGGAATATTACTGTAAGTAATATTAAAATATTCACAAATTCTGCAGTTATTTGGTTGGATAGTCTTTCTTTATATCTATTGGTGCAATACCATCTTCTTTAAAAATCTCAAATGAGGATTTTTGAAACATCTATGGGAAAGTTAAATGGAAATTTTTATTTTAGGGGAAATAAAAACCATAGATTCTATATTATTGCAGTTTTATTCATTGAGGTCTTACTTAATTTACTTGGCCCTAGGATTCACATTGGGAATATGATTTCTGATTAGGTATTTTTTTCCTGGGGGAATTGATGATAGAATATAAAATATATCCTGAAGCAGTGTCAAAATAGAAAATTCTAACAAAAAACTATCCACTTTTTTATGTTTACTTTTGTATGCCCATAGAATATAAATAGTACATTTTATGCCAAGTAGTCTATTGTCACACTGTTTTGCTCTTACCACAAGTGTGTTTCTGAAAAAATACACTGAACTTTCTCAATTTTAAAGTGGGTTTAAAGGAAATGATATCTTAAGATGGGCAGATCTAACCTTAATAGTGTAAAAGAAAAAAAAATCATAATATAAAATCTTTTAATAGAAAGTTTAAAATGTCCGATATATTATCCAAATGAAGAATAAGATTGATTTTGTTAGTAGCATCAACTAACTATTAGTTTTACCATTTTGAGCAGATTAATGACTATAAATCTTTGTAATTAAATTTCTAAAGTTACGGAGTTTTATTTATTTTATAGCGCCTGAAACCATACTGACTTATGCTATAACATTTTATTAAATTTGTCTGACATACTGGACAGTGGCAGGTAGAAAATCAAACTGAGCTGTTATTTTGTTATTCACAATTAATCATGTATTTACTTGATTATGGATTTTGTTGGTATTTGTGTATGTCTTATGCATATTATGAGGCAGTTATCACATGTAGCTGGAAATATCAAAACCTTAGAGCTGCTTAATATCATTCAAAAAAAACATTATGAGTATTTACTATGTAGCAAATACTATAGTAAATGTTAGTGTTAAACAACATTAAGGAGAGTTATAAAGTGCACCTTCAAGGACCTTAAATTTTAGCAGGAGAAATAAACAATTAACTATTTGAGTAAAATAATGCATAATAAAGATATGAGGAAAGAAAAATACAGAGTATTCTTAACACATGTAAGTGAAAATTTTGCCTAGATCTAGACAGGCTGGTGAGAACTTAGAAAGGAAAATATAAGAGTGCCAAGCAAGGGCAGTTGAAGTAAATTGCCCATTCTTTGTACTAAAATCCAAATTTTAATAGAAGCAACTCTTGTCTGTTTAACCATTTGTATAATGTTTTACAAATACAGCTCCATGTTCTCTTCTTTGCCCTGAATTAGAATGCTGCTCCCAAGACATTTCTCTATAAACATTCTGGTGCTGTCACTTGATAAACATGTATTTAACCTAAGACCTCAGTGATCAGTAGGGTTGCTTTAGGAAATGTGCTTAGGCAAGTATCAGGGGTGTTAAATATAGTTTAAGGCCTAGAATCAGAAAAGAACTTATTGTCTTCAAAGAAATGAAAGAAGGAGGCATAAACAAAAGTGAAAGAGAGACTGTAATCAAACAAGGCACAGACAAAATGTATTTTAACATTTTGAAACAAAAAAATAAAACTATTTTATGACACCTATTGGGGCATAATGAAGAAAATTAGAGTCATTGATATAAGGCTTGGAAAAAGAAATCTACCACTATTAATTTTGAAAAATCAAATAAAATTGACATATTAGGAAATACTCATGCTTTTTCTCCCTCTTGGATCATTCAATCTAGGGAAAGTTAGCTGCCATAGCGTGATCAGCTTTATGGAGAGCTCCATATATGGAGGAACTGAAGTCTGCAGCCTACAGTCCATGAGGAATCAAAGCCACTAACCTCATAAGTGAACTTGGAATCAATTTCTTAATCCCATTCAAATCTTAGGAAACCTGCAGCCCTGGCCAATACTTTGACTGCAAGCTTCTGAGGGTCCATAAGCCAGACTAGAGTACAAAGTTGCTCTAAGATTTCACAGAAACTATAGGATAATAAATGTTTTCAGTGGCTAAATTTTGGAATAATTTGTTACATAGCAATTGACAACTAAATGCCCACCTATATCCAACCTAAATGCCCACCACTAAGAGGATGGACATAAAATCTGTTATTGTCATACAATGAAATATTACTTAGAAATAAAAAGAAAAGAAACACTGCTAACAGAATAAAAAGTGTATCTCACAGAACCAATGATGAATAAAGATGCCAGTCAAAAAGGCACATATGCAGTATTCTTTTAATAAGATTTTTTTTAAAAAAGCAGACAAAGTAATTTATGTGTTAGAAGTTAAAATGGCAGTTACTTTGGGGCTGGGATTGAGTATTGCCTGAAAATGGGCCAGGAGGATCCTTGTAGGGAGCTAAAAATATTTTATATCTTAAACTTGGAGGTATTTCATTGTGTGCATACCTATGTAAAACTCTCCATGCTTTAAAGTACAAGTTTATTACATGTATGCTATATCTCGACAAAAATTAATTTTAAAAAGCATTAGGAGAAATGACATGTTTTAGAAAATATTGTATTTTCAGTCAGCTTTGTGTTGTTTTTAAGCCTAAATTGTGACTTGTGCCATCATTGGTGGGATATAAAGATATAGGGAATTAAATGCTCTGAAGAGGTATCTCAGACAGTATTACATCTTCTACAATCATGAATACATAGATGTACTTGGAGCTGTCATAGTAAATTTAATTGATCATGAAGAACATGATGAGTGATGGGTAATACAGCACAGATCATAGAACCCTGATGAAAACCAACATAAAAGGACCAGGAAAGGAAAACCAAAATGGTGGATGACAAGAAGTGACAAAGGACAGACAAGGAAATGCCATCTCACAGAAACAAGGGAAGGTAACCTGGATGGTATATTATAGAATGGCCAGGTAAGTAAGAATTGAATATCACTCATTGGGTTTTTGACAAAGTGATCATTTGTGATCATAAAAAAGTAGTTTCCTGAAGGAAGGGTGAATTAAGGTCATCTCTGTAAAGATTTTGTACTGAAGTCATTTTCAACTCATGATATAAAATAGAAACAAATTTAAGTAAGTTTCTGGTTGCCATAAAATCTTTCCTCTAATTATATATTGCAGGCCATCTGAACACACAGGAACCTGTCATACTTAGATCAGTAAAATAAAGTTGAATTCAGGCAAACAACCTGTTATTGTCAAAATGATGCCAGATACTCCTTTAGATTGAATGCAATACTTTTCAACTAGTTATATTGGTGTCATGTGGTTATAGCTACAAAGTTTCTCTCAAGGAGCTGAGGGGTTTTACAAACTTTAAATAATCCTGCAGATATGAACTGTTAACTCCATTCCACCCCATGAGAACTAATATTTCGTATTTCTAGGTGGAGTTTGGGGAATCCAGTTAAATAGTATTTAATATAATGCAGTCATTGTATCCCTCTATTATGAAGTGATAAGCTACTCTCATTGAAAAGAAAGAGGGACACTATTTTGGGAACTGTTTCCTATTTCATCACTTTAGAACATTGCTTCTAATAGTGTGGAATTAGATTTACCTTTTCTTGGGATTCACTGAGCCTCTTCTCAGGTTCAAAAAACTTAAAGATTATTTCTACCTCAAATACTGGCCCAGACCATTTCATCCACCTCTCTCCAAATTAAGAGACATTTAGAAAATGGAGGGACCTCAAGACTGTAAGCAGAAGACTCATGCTGTTATAGTCACAACCAAGTAGGGATGATCTTTTATGTGAAAATGTTTCATCTGAGAACCCCCAAATAGCACTCAATAACAAAACCATTTTTTAAGGAGGTGAGTGTGATTGTGAATACACTTCCAATAACTTTGTGGTTCAAGGAAGTTACTCACTCTAGTAGTGCCAAATTTTGGCTGCTTGACTGAATGGACAAGTAAGAGAAGAATTGAAAAAGGATCATTGGCTATAAAAATATTGTGGTTATAGGTGACCTATCTTGAAAGTTTCTTCTGTGGAGTAATGGGACCAGATCAAAGAATTTTGCAGTAGCCGTGGAAATACACTGCACAGATCAGCTGCTATAGGCGCTGCTCTAATTGTTGCCCCTGTGGACCCACCCCTGTGTTTCGGTTGGAGGCCATTTTTACTGGGATCTTCTCCCAGCCAATAATTGCATACCCAAACATGGCAGATACTGGAAGAAAAGCCCATTCATGTGAGTTAAGGGATTCTTCCTTAAGACAACTTGGCTCCATGACTACACATTGGCCTAGTCTCACTGTTCTTGGACTTATGCTGTAGTCCAAGTCCCTTCTTATCCTAGCTTCCTTCCTTCCAGAGGTGGGAGACTGTCATAGTCTAAAGGCTAATGATAGTGCACTACGAATGGTCTGAGAAAACAGGTGGTAAAATGGGACAGGTGCATTTACCAGCTGGCTGGTGCATTGGATGCAATTTTGTGTAGTAGGTGGGGCACAGATAGACCTTGGCACACGGAGGTGCCTGATTGGTAAAGATTTCATGGTTGGTGACATAGGAAAATATCCCTGTAGAGGGGAAATCCCTTGTTTGTGTGATGATTCAGGAACTGAAAGGTAAGTGGGGAATAATGCGAACAAAGACAGAAGAGTTAGCTAGTTACTGCTAAATTGTATTCATGCCCTGCAGAGAGATAAAGAGAAATTGAGGGCTTAACAAGCAGTTCAAAGCTAAATATAAGAGCCAGAGAAACTCTTTGATAATTTAAAAAGAATCTTTTATCCCCTGCACTAGAAAAGCAGATATAGTTGAACAGCAGACTGAGGATCTGATAGAGTTGCAGAGCTCCAGAGATGTTCGAATGTTCAGCAAAGTCAAATCTGTTAGGTTAAGGTCAGGGAATAGGTTGGTAAAACCTGGGACCCAAAATAAAGAATTGGATTGTGATTGATCTGATAAGTACAAAAGAGACTATACTTCAAAGGAGTTGTAAGAATTAACTAGCATGTACTAGCAGAAGCCAAGGGACTACTTTGAGATTGGATGGTGAGGGCTTTTGGTTGAGGGGGACAGAATCTAAGATGGTATAAGTAAAAATTCATTGCCTTGAAAGTACTTTCTTGGGTACAGGATTAAACACTCTGGCAAGGACTTCAGAAATAGGGTGATCTCACTGTTAGACTGGCTCTTAAAAGGGTAGAAAAAGTTATGCTCCAATCTGTGGAAATGAAAATGTCTTAGTTTTCCTGGCAGAATGTACAAATAGCAATAACGGGACTGAAGGAAGTGGCCATGAGCTGGAATGGATATATTATGTTAGGCCAGAAGACCCATTGAAGTTTATCCTCACAGGGAGAAATATCTATATGAGCTTTAGTTTTTACTTTGCTGCCCACAGAGTCATGTTGCCCACAGCCATCACTACTGTTTGATCAACAGGCCTAGAGATCTGCAAAACATAACATTCAAATAGAAAACTCACTGCTCAGTGAAAGAGGTACACAGTGGAGCCTGAACTATAGGAATCACTGATTGTAAGACAAATTGCATCATTCCAAAGCAGACATCTTTGTAGAGCAGCAGTATAGTTTTTCTAAAGAGAGTTGAAGCCACCTCAGAATGTAAGAAATGAAGATTAGTTTAGTTTTCAAATAAAGAAAGAAAATATTTATTAATGTACCTGGCAGCCTACTTCCTCAGTCTCCCACTCCTGGGTTAAATAGGAACAGAGGAAATGAGCTTAAGCCAGTCCTATAGGCAATAAAAAAGATGCCCGAGAAAGAGCTAAGTCAATACCAATTCAGCACTAAATTCCATTCCTTATTTGGCAAAGCGGGGCAGGTAAAAATTAAAATGATTGGAATGTGATGGGGGAAGCAGTTAACCACAAACTTTTGCGTGGGAAAGTTAGATCTTCTCGGATAGGCTGTAACTTTTGAAGTATCCAGTCTATGGAGAAAGAGAGGAAGGGCTTGCATGCTCGGGTTAGGGGTATAAATTGTGTCATTTCTCTTGTTCAGCATGCCAGCCACGTTTTCTGGTTGCAAGATTGAAAATAAATTCTTTTCTTCTCCACAATTGGGTGAGCCTAATTTTCTTCCAGAAGATTTCTTTCCAACAAGAAGCAACACTCTGAAAGGATTGGTGCAGTTTTTCAGGATATAGCTTATGCATTCATTGGAAAACTCTATGTGGTGTCATGCCCTCTGTAGAAAAAATACATCAGTTTGGGAACTAAGGGGAAACGCATCCTTACTGGCACTCAAAAAGACTCACCGTGTGACTTTGTGCTTCCTGTCCCTATAATTCTAGGCTCTGCAGACTGCGATTCAGGTCTTCAAATAAATATATAGCCTGTCAGTAACATAAAACATTGCTGAGTCCCTGATTTGACATTATTTTTTGAGGAGATCAACCAGACGTTTGGAGGCAAATGTCTGTTTGATTGGGAATACCTGAAATTGTCTCATTATACTCTGTCTACCAAGAGAGTAATTTGGATTCCTTGCGTAAGGGACCAGCAAATGGGAAGAAAATTCACCATCAGGTTAGTGGTGGTCAAATCTTATGAGCAGAATTCTTTTACAGAATGAGTAAGGAAAGACTGTAATTAAACTATATGATCTAGGTGGAACTCCCGTACCTTCCTATACCTATGAATGTATTCATGCAGTAACTGTAGCATGAAAATGGTATGTTTACCAATGATTGAGGCTCTTCCAGAATTAAGAGTTACACAAACAGGTAAATGATAAACTATTGAGGTTATAGTTAAAAGAGGGATTTAGAATGGATGGTGGAGGAGGAAAGGATGAGAATTAGCTGTCCCTATAGTCAACTGCTGTTATAAGGCCTGTAGTTGGTTCCATCAACTTCTTTAAGTTTCCTCATAGGAAGAGAGATCTACAGGGAGCATATGTGAACTGTTCCTCAAAACAATCACACTGGCCCTGATCCCACTCTTTCAGTCAGTTACTTCTCCCTCAAATGACTGAGCATGGTAAATGCAGTATTGAGGTAAGTACATTCCAGTAAGTTGAGAACTCTTGCAATGAATGACATTGGCTGAAGAACACCATATCAACCTGGCTTAACCTCTCTTAGAACTGCTCTGCAATCTGAGACCCCTCCAACCCAATATCCCTTCCTTCATTCTCCTTCCACACTTGTGGGATGTGTATAGTGGTCTGTAGATTTTCCTTGCGTCCTTCTCCAATAAATTACTTGCACATCTAATCTGAGCTTCATGTCTGTTTCATAGAGAAACTGAACATATACAAGTGGGTTTAGGTATGAATGAGAAGTGAGGTATCTTGGCAACCAAGTTTCTCAGTTTTCTGATATCTTCTGGCCTTGCTGGACCATTGTTAAAGAGATGGAGTAATAGACAGCTTTAGCAGTTTTGCTGCCTCCCAATGAATGACTGCTAAATCTTGGAATAATTCAAACTCTAGTGTTTTCTAGTGAATTAGCATTGGGAAAAGGCCAGAGAAGATGCTTTTGAGCAGAAAAAAGGGTGAAGTACCCCGAAACAAATAACAAATCTGTTTCTCTAATAAGTTTTGGCTATTGTATAAAAACCCTAAACTCTCATTGGCCTTAGTTTGGGCATGGAAATTCAGTTTAATTGGATGGGAGACTTGGGACTTCCTTGAATTTGTTCTTTGATTTGAGAATAGTAATTAAGATCAGTCTTCTTTCATGATGAATTTGATAATCTGATGTATTATGAAGAAGTTGAATGATAGAGAAATTTGGAAAGACTTTATCTGCTGCTTTCTCTGTTTCCTTGAGAATACATCTGTTTGCCATTTATGCTGTGTGCTTGTATATATGTGGAATGAGGAGCATTGTAGTCAAATGCCCCCTGAGAGACTGAGATGGTATTCAAGGCATATGGAAGATGGGATTTCAAACTCTTTCTCCTCACTCTGCTTCTTAATAGGGAAAATGCATAGACTATAGTCAGGGGTTCTTTCTCTAGAAATAAAAATATGTCTTCAGAAGAAAACAAAATCCACAAGCATGATTAAGAGCATCCTTACACCACTAGTTGATTCTAAAACTAATTAATGATCTAATTTTTGATAGTTGAATTTATTAGAAAAGGCCTTTTTAATAAATATATATAGGACTTATTTTTTTTGTGTGTATTGTGTTTGAGATCTCTAGTGGGAAGAAGAGAGTATAAAATATCTAGGGGTAGTGCTGTGTGACCACATGGTTTGATATTAAAAACAAGTTTCAAGCATCTGTAAACAAGGTGGTACCACTTTATCTAATGAAACAGAAATGAACAATCACTGTTCCGTCCCAAAGCAGAAGAAACATAGATCTGGAATAAATTTTATCTAGGAGATTCATTTTGATGTTAGAATAGTAACTCTGAATTCTGGTGGAATTATCAGCTTAGCTTTTACAAAACCAGCATTGAATCAAGTGGAACATTTGTATGGCTCAAGAGGCTTAGCATTAGCAAATTATTTAAAAAAATAAACTGGCAGCATGGATGAACTGTAGGATATTTTCAAATCTGTAGAAATATATTTGTATTTATATGTAGATATAAACTTGCTTATGTTGATATTTTATATTATTTTTGTATAAATAAAAAAGTATTCTAGATGTCCAACTGTTACAGAGTCTTTACTTTTGATAATCTCTGGTGTGGTAAACATGCGATTGCAAAGGACAGAGATATATTTTTCTAATGAGGATAATTGAAGTACTGAAATTAAGAAAAGGGGGAAATCAACAAATCAGTAGAGAGATAACTCTTTCATGAAGAAAAACTTAAAACGATGTAACTAATACATATACGATATATATAAAAGTCTGTAAAGTTTCAAACTATGCCAAAAAATTAATCATGGAATTTAGATGTGAGTAGATACTAGTGTCGTAGTCAACAGTATATGACCAATACAGTTATAATGCTTAAATAATGATTATTAGACTAAAATATATCCAAATTCCACTTTTGTAAAGTCTAAAGATACTACATAAAATTCCAATAAAGCCTTGATGCTCGATTATATTCATACTTAAGATGTACATTCCTTGAGCTTTAGAGTTATTCCATATTATTTTGAGGAAGTAGATTTAGTAAATTTTTTTCTTTAGGAGAAATTTGGTCATATTATGTGTCTAGTTCACTAAACACAAGAAACTTGCACTTGATTGTATTGAGGAGAATTATATTCAAAACAAAGCTCTATTTACGTTCTATGCTCACATCTTACCTGTTCAAAAAAGATCTTTATTGATTTTTCCTTTCCATGTATGAAACCCAGTTTGGAATTTATCATTCTCCCAACGTTGTCTCATATAATATTTTAGTCATCTCTTTCATTGAACATTCCCATGTTTTTTATCCTATAGATCTAATTCTGTCCAATGTATTAGCAACTAGCCACATGCAGCTATTTATAATGAAATTTATATTCATTAAAATTAAATAAAATTGAAACTTCGGTTCCTCAGTCACATTAGGCACACTTCAAGTGTCCAGTAGCCACAGGTGGTTAGGGTATACTTTATAAGGTAATTCAGATATAGAGCATCCCCTAAATACTAGAAAATACTATTGGAAGGCACTGCTAAAGGGAATGTTTTGGGCTAAATTGTGTTTCCCCAAAAGACATGTTCAAGTTGTAACACACAATACTGTGAATGTGACTATATTTTGAAACAGTGTCTTTGAAGATATTATTCATTAAAAATGGGGCCAAACTAGATTGTGGTGGGTCATAATCTATTATGATTTGCCCGAACCGGCGGAGGCGAGTCCAGGGGCCTGTGGGAAGAAGCAGAGGGAGGGGCAGGAGTCGAGAGAAGAATGGAGACAAGACAGGATTCTGATCAAGTCTCGTTTATTGGGGGTAGAACATGGGAATTTATACTGAGGGAAGGGAGCGTGTCCATAGGTGGTAGGCTGGTTTCGCGGGTGGCAGACGTTCCAGGAGGGGATTGGCTGAAAGTTCATGCCGGGTCTGCAGAGTTTCGCGCCTTGCGCCTGCGTGCTTGCCGTGGTCACCAGAGTTGTGGCGGGAAGGGGAGAACAAAGAAACAAGGAAGAAGAAGAAGGAAGTGGCGGGGCAGGGCTGTAGCAAAAATGAGATTCGCCATGCTGTAGGAGGTTGTAAACAGACCTCACAGCGGGTGGCTCCCCACAATGATTGGTATTCTCATAAGAAGGGTAAAACTAGATACCAGTAGACACAGGGGAGAATGCTATATAACAACTGAAGTGGAGATTAAAGTCTGAAGATTACTAACAACCTACCATAGGCAAGGAAGAGGGAGGAAAGGAATCTCCCCTAAAGGGTTCAGAGGAAGCATAACTCTGTCCATACCTTAATTTTCCACTTCAGCTTTCAGAACCAGGAAACACCAAATGTATCAGTCAGCCAAAGGGGTGCTGATGCAAAATACCAGAATTTGATTCGTTTTATAAAGGATATTTATTTGGGGGTAGGAGCTTACAGATAGCAGGCCATAAAACATAAGTTACTTCCCTTATCAAAGTCTATTTTCACGTGTTGGAGTAAGATCACTGCGGACGTCTGCCAGGGTTCAGCTTCCTGGATTCCTTTGGGCTCAGCTCCTCTGGTTTCTCAACAAGGTCAGCTGTAGACTATGAGATTCTCTAGGCTTTACCTCTCTCCACAAGGTCAGCTGTAGATTATCAGGTGAATGGCTCTGTCTTTCTTCCTTGGGCTCCACCTTCAGTATCAAATTCCATCAAAACTCCAACATTAAAAGCCCTCAACTCTGTCCATTGCCATGCCTTCTATCTGTGAGTCCCCACTCACCAAACACCCTACTGGCACAAGAGTTTTACAGAATTACTTAATCAAATAAACCTATGAATCCAATATAATCTCATATGCCCAGAGGAAAAATTCAGTTTACAACATAATCCAATATTTCTTTCTGGAATTCATCAATAATATCAAACTGCTACATTAAATTTCTCTTTTAAACCACCCAGTTTATGGTACTTTATTATGGCAGTCCTAGGAAACTAAGACAGGCAATAACATTCATTTATAACTTATCCATTCAGTTATTAGCTAATATTTTACTGAACCATTATAATGTATTAGACACTGTCCTTATTTCCAGGGATATGGTGATGACTAAAATGAATACAGTGCCTGTTTTCATAGGGTTTACATTCTTGAAATAGAGACAGACATACAATTTAACCAACAAAACCTATGTGATGTAAAATTGTAGAAATTCCTGAAAAGAAAGGGTATATGATGCTTTGAAGTGTTAAATTGTAGAACCAGAGCACTTAATCTGGACTACTAAGAAAGAATGGTGATCAGGAAATACTTCCCTGAAGAAATAATGTTTCCTAAAATGTTTGTGTGGATTAACCGGTTAAAATTCTCACTGTGGGCTATCACTGTGGAACGTAGGGGGTGGATTCAAAAGGTCAACTTTGGGCAGAGGGAATAGCATATGGGAAAGCTCTAATGCAGGAAAAATTTTAATATGTTTCAGGAATAGACATGAAACTTCATTGCTGTACTATTGAGAGAAGTTGGTACTAGAGAATAGTGGAGAAATGGGGCACACCATGTAGGCCGATACATGGAAATGTCAAGAAAGGTCCATAATGCTACAAGAAATTGAACTTTCTTGTTTAACTGTAGAGAATAAGAAATATCTAATATCATAATGACATGAACTTTTGTGTGCTGACATTTTTCCCTGCCCAAAATCCTACCCAGATAAATACATGGTAAAGAAAGAGCCTGTGCTCTTAGTCACCTTTGCTTGGTGATTCCATATACCTCACAGATTGCTGGGGCCTCTGAACTTCAGATGTACCCTCTGAGAAATAGTAGGGGCCCTGAGAAGCCAGATCCACTCATTCAAACATGTATCCCTAATCTTGTTTATATCTTTCTGCTTTGATTTGCTAGTTGTGTCAGTTATGGTCAGGCAAGAAAACAGAAATCATACCAGTTATTTTAAAAGAGAGAACATAATAGAGAGGATAGGTTTTATGGGGCTAAACATTAAAAAAGGGAGCACTGAGGTAATAGAAATATAGCAATTTCAAGATACAGCTATAAGCCCCAGAGCTGGGAGAACAAATGGAGGAGGCTGAGGTTATTAGAACCAAGACGTTTGGAGGAGAGGCACTAGAGATTGGAGACCCTGACTTCTAAGCAGGGAGTACTTTCTAGCTGTGATTCAGAAACTCAAGAGCTCAGAAGAAAGACCATATAAAAGTGGATTTCAGAACTTTTAAGGGGCACTTCCAAGATCATGTTAATGTCTCAGAATCAGAGAATGGTCTGTTAGAATTCTGCAGGTCAAATCTTTGGGCTGGTTAGCTGGTCCTGCAACTGGTTGGTTCTAGAAAGAAGAGGAAATAAAAGGTTGAATGTGAAAGCAAAAGCCATTGTACCCAACTACCACTGGTAGAGTGAACCATGGTTGAGATGACACTGACAGAAATAGCAAGCGAACAGAAGGAGCAAGTCTTTTTTTCATTCTAGCTTTCCAGTCCTCCTCTACTCCAGTGTGTCCTATTGGCACAACCCTGGCAGCCAATTGACAATAGAAGCCCCAACCCCCAAAGCAGTTTATAAAGGCACAGGTTTGTAGCCAAGAGTTAGTAATCAGTACACTGGTTAACCAAAATGAAGGTAATTTTCATTCTCTGCTGTACTAGAAACTGGTTCATTTTCTGTGGATCAGCTAAAAGACTCATTTGGGCTCATTAAACATTTGTCTTGGCAAGTTCCTTGGACATAAGCATATGTCTGAATGCATCCAGGGTTGAAATTTATGCAAGAGAGAGGCATAGTAAGACAGAAATGCAAAGAATAAAGAAAATTATAGTTGCAGAAAGAAAGGATAATATTAAACTAAGAAGAAGGGAGAAGTGGAGAAAGGATAGACAGTTGATTGTCAGTGTAATCAAAGTCCTATTAAGGTTAAGAAGATGTTGTAGTGAGATACTTTAACAAAAAAGCTGTTAGTGGTTAGAGCGTTGTTAGAGATGATAGAGTAGTCCATGATTTAAGGTTATAGTTTATGATTCAGATAGAAGGAAACTCTCACTTAATGTGGGAAAATAGGGAATTGAGCAGTTTCTCATGTACCATCTAAATGGACTTTGAAGATTTCTCACTCAGTTCCATATCTGAAACTTTGATTCCAGGTCTTTCCTAAGCCTTTTCCTTTAATTTGAATCCCATATTTCCATTCAGATGTTCAGCATCTGGCATACAATGCGCCTCTTCCTTGAAGCATCCCATTTCTTCCAAGTCATTGTGAATCTCTTTCCTTCTAACTTCTATTGCACATTGGTTTTTATTTTAAGAAGAAAGCATTAAGAGTTCAGACTCTGAACTATAGTGTCCTATTCAAATACCACCTCTACCATTTGCATAGTCTTTCATTTATTCACTCATCCATCCATCCATTCATTCATTCATTCATTCTGGGTACATGTTTTATTTTCCATTGTCTTTCTACTTCTTAATTTCCTCATTTGTAGAAAGAGGAGAGCAGAAGAGTCAACCTCATATGAATGTCATGAATATTAAATTAGTTAATATTTATAAACATGCCTAGCACAAAGTAAATGCTATATACATCTTTTAAATTATAATTTATTGCTATACCTAACAACTATTTTGTACCTGATTAAAATTGTAAAACCTGTCTCTCCACTAGATTGTGGTAGGGTGAAGTCTTTGAGGAAGGGGTCTTTGTACTCATAGAACAGAGGTGTAAACCAAATATTTAGTAATAGAGTAAAGTTATTTGGTATTAGTAGGTAGCAGTCAGCACAAATATATATATACACAATTGGAGGTAAGAATTTGAAATAAATATGGAAACTTTTTGTGTTGGCTATAGAATAAAGGATAACTATTCAAAATTGGTCTTACCCTCCTTCTATATTTAAGAAAATTATATATTATTGGTCATATTTATGGGGCACAGTAACTTTGATGTAATGGATTTGGTTTCTTGCACACCCATTGCCACTGCTCTTTATGTAGTATCCCTTCTGGAAAGAGGATTACATATATCTACACTGCTGAACACTGGAGTATCCATGAGCTTGTGTTGATTGTGGGTAGAAATTACATATAATTCTTCTAGGCAGAAGATTTAAGAAGCAGATCATGGCTCACTATATCTCTTCTCTCCTCTACAGAAATATACCAAGTAGAAGCTGCTCAGTAAAACTGGTTCTTGGAGTAAACATAGACATGGAATAGAACTGAAGCCAATTTTGGATAGCCATAAAGCGAGAGTAATACATTTGTTTTGGAAATCCAAATAGATTTAAGAGTTCTTTCTTAATGTGGCATGACCCAGCCTATACTGATTAATATACAAGGTGTGTTCTTTGTGCTTTATATTTGAATCTTAGTTGTTTCTTTCATTCAACCAACATTTGACTGCCTGCTATTTGCTAAACATTATGTTGTAATTAGAGAGAAAGAGGAGGGAAAATAATGTCTCCTACATTCAAGATAATTATAATTTAGAATATTTTTAGAACCGTGATAGATGAGGGAAAAAACAAACCGCACCAGAAAACTCTGGGAAAAATTTAAAAAATGAAACTCACCCTTCCCAGGATTCTAACAAACCCTATCGAGTAACAGTAGCCTAGTGTTGGAAACAACACATTAATCGGACCACAATGAGAGACATAGAGAGGGTACTTAACTGGCATTGGGGTGAGGCAAGGAATATTCTCTAGAAATAGAGTTGAATTAATTGTGGCTAAATAAGATTTACTCAACTAAAGGGAGAGAGAAGAGCATGTGGGGATCCTCAGAGGGAAAACAGTTTACAGTATATTCTGGGAATTACAAACCATGTAACAAGAGTGGAGCATAGGATGTAATGTGGCATGCTATGTGAAGGGAGGGATCACAATGGAGAGTTAAGCAGCCATGAGATCCTGGATAACCTAGCTTGTCTATCTAAGGTATTTTGATTTCATTGCAACACAGCCCTCCTGATTTAAAATGAGTGCATTTTCCAGGACCCTAAAAGGCCTTTCTGGTTTGCCAACAGTATTAGTCAGTGTGCAGCAGGAAACAGTGCTCACCCTAGATGGTTTAAAGGAAGAGACTCTTCCCAAGGGGCTATTTATAAGGTGTGGGCAGGGTACAGAGAAAAAACAAGGGTGTTGAGGCAGCCAGAGGCCTGCAAGAGTGGGAAGCAGTTACTAACTCTAAACGTGTCAGAGAAGGTATAGCATTCTGAAGCAGATTGAGCCTGGAGCAGTGAAAGCAGGACTGCCCGAGTGGAGCTAATGATAGGGAGGGAGTCAGCCATGGGCACGGAGTAGAGAGGACATTGGAAAGAAGTACTCCACTCTCCCCCTCTCCTGGCTAGTGCCTCTCACTGGCCAAAGGAGGAACCAATTGAGACAATCCATATAGCTCAACCTTCTTGGGGGCAGAGAGCAAGACAATGGAGTATGGGTCTGCAACAGGGTGGCAGAGAAGATGAGCAACAGAAAGGGAATAACTGGCCCTCTAATTTTCATATAATTGGAATAATTTTTAAAAAATGACTTTTATGGATGGAATTGTGTCTGCCTAAAAGACATATTCTAGTCCTAACTCCTGGTCCTGTGAATATGAATTTATTTATAAATAGGATCTTTGAAGTTATTTTTAGTTAAGATGAGGCCAAACTGGATTAGAGTGAACCCTAATCCTATATATTTGATGTCCTTACAAGGAGATAAAATTTGGATACAGGTGAGGGGGAGGGAGGGAGGGAAAGAGAGAGAAAGAGAGAGAGAGAGAGAGATGGTTACATGATTGTCATGGAGGCAGAGATTGCATTATCTGCCACAACCCAAGAATCACCACGGATTACAGGCCACCCACCACAAGGCAGAAGAAAACCATTGAACAGGTTCTCTCCTTTAAAAGGAAGCATGGTCCTGCCAACACATTGAATTCAGATTTCTAACTTCCAGAATTGTGAAATAATAAATTCCTGGCGTTTAAGCCAACAAGTCTGTGGTACTTTGTGACAGAATGTCTGGTGTACTAGAATCATGTTTTAGTTGAATTTCCTCAAAATCAAAGCATGAAAGATTTACTTGACTCTAAGTGTTTCATTTAGGAGTTGATATCATGGAGCCTAAATGAGGCAGTAAAGAGAATAAGAGAGGATAAAGGGAAACAGTCAATGTAAGAGTTCATTAATGAGATCACTGCTATGGGTCATGGGAGCTTAATCTCATCAAGAAAACAGAGAAGCATAAAAAAATATATGCAGGCTGTCTCCAAGAATTGGGCAAACAGTTCATATATGGAGTAGGAGGTTTAAAGATATAAAGTGCAAACTAAAGGTGAAAATACTGCAGAAGGTGTATCTGAATTTGCTTAGAGCTGTCCATTTTAGCTACTACTGAACTCATACAGGCTATGAGGTGAGGCACAAAAGCATCCTATAAATGAAGTTTGTGAGGTCAGGACTTTCATGAGGGGTAGAACCTTAAATTATCATAATGTACACAGGGCTACATTTAGATTAAACAAACTGGGTAATCATGTTTAGATGTTGTCTCCCTTGCTTGTCCATGATCTGGCAAAGTGATGTCAGTGTAGATTAACAGAACTAGTTTTTTTTCTCAGTATGTTGAAACTTTTGTGAATTGGCTTCCAATTTGCTAGCAGTTTTGGCAGATTTCTGCTTTGATTTCTTTTCTTGGCCCTTACTGACATCAAAAAGACCAAGTAAACCTAAATGGTTTATGATGGATCAAAGAGGCATAGTTAAAATTGCCATTTTCTGACATGGAAAGAAGGCATATGTTTTCTGGGGGTATAATAAGATTAGTTTTCAACAAGTTGACCCAAAAACTAATGACTCTATACAGAATTTCTGTGTGGAGATTCCTAGAATGCAAGTTGGATTTACTGGAGCATGAGGGAAAAAATCTAGCCTGATTATATAGATAAAGCTATTATACTGAATGAGATACCAGAAAGAAAGAAAAAAATTAATAGAGTAAAAATATTTGTCCCAAGAATAGAATCCTCTTTCTGTGGCCACCAAAATTTACAAGCTGAGACAGGGAAATAGCTCATTTAGGAATAAAGGAACAGCCAGAAAGTTAAGCAAGTAACCTGAAGAGAGGTGTACCATGGAAACCAGGAAAATAAAGCAATTTTAAGAATGCAGATTATGAAGAAAGTTGTCCTCAGTGTCAAATGCTGCACTGATAAGATATCTCTGAGAAAGATCCACCAGGTTTAACAAGGAGATGACTGCTGATTTCACTGAAGGATATTGAGCAGTGGAGGACAAAATCAAATTTCGCTGGGCTGAGCATGAATGTCAAATGACAAAGTAAAGATAATGTGATGAGATCACGTTTTATTACAACAAGTACTGCTTAAACTAGTGAAATAATTTGAATGTTAATGAAAAGAGAAGAGTTAAGTTAATAGTAGAAAGAGGGTTTGAATATTGAGCTAGGGCTTTAACAATTCATACAACTTCAAATACAATCAATATCAATCTTTAACCTGAAATATTTTTGGAAAGTGTTCACTCTTTCTACTGAAAGTTTTCCTGGAAATAATAGCATTTAAGGCACTGTGGGGGTTGAGCTAATGTCTCAACATAGCCAGGTAACTGTGGCCAGTTGTTTGGTCAAGCAAGCACTGGCCTAATTGTAATACTAGGACATTTATAGGCTTTAGTCATAAGTGAATTTACTGCATAGATGGCTGATTACATCTACAACCAACCAGGGAGATGGCAATCAGCAATATGTGAAGTTTTATCCAATCAGCTGAATGCCATAAAAGTGGAAGTGTTTTCAGCATTCAGAGAGAATTTCCCAGCTCTGCTTTGGAAAGCCAGCTTCTCCTGGAAACCCACCAAGAATCTTCATTGGACTTTCACGGGAGCCCCCGGTTTGCAGCCTGCCTGTGGAACCTGGACTTGTGCATCCCCACAGTCATGTGAGAGAATTTTACAAAATCTCGTACTATTTACAGATATCTCCTGTTGATTCTATTCTCTAGAGAACACTAATTAATACAGCTTGGTACCAGGAGTGGTTCTTAAGGAGGGAACAGAATCTTAAACATGGGATGTTTGAGGTAGTTCTGGGAGTTTTGCAATTGGCTCTCTACTCTAATTGGACTCAGGGGTATTAATGACTCCCATTCCAATAATGAAGAGGCCACTAACATGGTGTGAGTTGGCAATGGAGATACACAAGATATCATCACTGGATTCCCTTGCTTTCACCCTTATAAGAGAAAAGACCTGGTGAGAGTGTTTTCAATACCTTAACTGAGTTTTGTGGTATAATGATGCTTGCTGGCTCCTCCCAGATGCCCTGGATACAGTTACAAAAGAAAAAGATGAGCTGAAGACTTCAATATTGCAACCTAAATGCCACATGAATGGTGTGAAGTTTCTATATGTGCTCTGAAAGAAAATCTTGTCTCCTGCAGCCACAGGCTTGAGATCTCTAAGAGCCAGACTCAAAATCTTATTGTACAAGTAGCAGAGTTACAGAGGAGACTAAAATCTCCACCAAGCAGGGTATCTGCAGTTCAAGTGAAGGCTTTGATTGGAAATGAATGGAACCCTGAGGATGGGGATTGAGACACATGGGATGATGATCATATTGGTGGGGACATTTGAAATGATAAATTCTGCTGAGACTTTACCAGATAAACATGGGATGGTCTGCCTTATGGAGACCACACTTTGTCAACTTTGAATCACCCAGCCTCTAGACAGCCCCAGGGAGTCTGGACCTCCTTCCAGCCCAGCGGCAGGACCTAGCCTAACTAAAACCTGCACTACCCAGCCTCTGGCTTGCGAGATTGCAGTCTGGGCCTCTTCCCAGCCCTGAGGCAGGTATCAGCCCAACTCCAACAATCCCCCAACCTGCCCTGAGGAATCTGCTTTTCAACCCTGCAGGAAGAGATTGATCCTGTTTTATGAGAAAATGCAAAGGAATGTTCTCAGGTCAGTATCCTGTAAAACATTTCTAATTCTTCTCCTTACCCACTCCCACCACCCCTCTTGTCTTTGAGACCTATTGTTAGACTAAAATCACAAGTCCCCAAAAGTGAAATGCAAATGTGACCCATGAGGAAATATGCTAAATAACTGCATGAGTTTTCCACATTAGAGCCAGAAATCAGGGGGATATGTGTGGGATTGGCTACTAAGGGTATGGAATAATTGTGGAAGGAATATAGAGTTAAATCATGCCAAATTTATTGATATGGGCCCACTAAGAAGAAATTCTGGATTCAACACAGTAGCTCGAGGGGTTAGAAATGGCTCTAACCCTTTGTTCGAGTGGCTGACTGAAGCATGGACCAAAAGATTGCCTAGCATGTCTGAGATTGAGATACCTGGTTTGCCCTGGTATTCAAAGGTTTAGAGTGGAATGCTAGAATGGACTTACTATTTAAAAACCGCCCACCCACCCCAGGGGTGTTCAGAGGTCACACTGTTAACCAGGACTTTGAGAAATAATTTGTAAGACTATCTCCATCTTCCCTGAAGAGTACTGTGGTTGCTCTTCTCTGTAGTCCAGATATTATTGTAGGGAGGAGTGTAATGGAATTAGAATCCTTAAACATTATGGGGATTATTGGATTTGGGGCCTGTAAAAGCAAAGTATTGGGAGTTAATCACCAAAGACAAAATGGGCGTGGCTACCATAATGAAGGGTAGATTTAAAGCAACACTCAAAATTATCTGAGTCACATAGAGTAATTATCACATAGATCATGAGGTAACTAGAAGTGAAATAGATGGGCAGTCTACTAAATTTCTTCTGGATCTGTATAAGCAGAAGCATTCTAGATTAAGTGAACAAAACCCTAACTCAAATTACAGATGCAGAGAATCATGGCCTTTTAATTCCCAGACTTGAGACAGTTTACAGATCCAGAGCCCCTTAAATGAGGGGAAGGCTGGGCCCCCTTGGGGAAGGATCCTGTTAAACTGCCAAAAATTTATGCTGTTAATCTTCCTCCCACCTTTCCCCAAAGAGACCTACAGTCTTTTACCAGAGTGTGCATTGGGAAAAAGGAAACGATAAGGCATTTAGGGGACTATTAGACACTGGCTAAGAAGTGGCATTAATTCCAAGACACCCAAAATGTCACTGTGGTCCACCAGTCAGAATAGGGGCTTATGGAGGCCAGGTGATTGATGGAATTAATTTTAGTTCTGGTCTATCTTACAGTGGGTTTAGTAAGTCCTTAGGCCTATTCTGTGGGTTTTTTCCCCAGTTTCAGGATGCATAATTGGAATAGACATACCCAATAACTGGCAGAATCCCCACACTGGATTCCTGACTTGTGGAATAAGGGCTATCATGGCAGAAAGACCAAGTGGAAGTCACTAGAACTGCCTCTGCCTAGTAAAACAGTAAATCAAAAGCAATGTAAGATTTCTGAAAGGGTTGCAGAGATTAGTGCCACCATCAATGATCTGAAGGATGCAAGGATAGTGATTCCCACTGCATTCCCATTCAATTCTCCCATTTGGCCTGTGCAGAAAACAGATGAATCTTAAAGGATGACAGTAGATTATCATAAACTTAACCAGGGGGTGACGCCAATTGCAGCTGGTGTCCCAGAAGTGGTAACACTGCTTGAACAAATCGACACAGCCCCTGGTACCTGGTATGCAGGATAGATCTGGCAAATGATTTTTTTTTCAATTGCCACTCATAAGGACTACCAGAAACGATTTGCTTTCAGCTGCCAAGTCCAGCAGTATACCTTCACTGTCCTGCCTCAGTCTTTGTCAAAATATTGTCTGGAGGGAACTTGATCATCTCTCCCTCCCATAATGCATCACACTAGTTCATTATATTGATGACATCATGTTGATAGGACATAGTGAACAAAAAGTAGCAGAGACTCTAGACTTATTGGTAATGCAACTGCATGAGAGAGGATGGGAGATAAATACAACAAAAATACAGGGGCCTGTATACGGTGAAATTTCTAGGTGTACAGTGCTGTGGGGCATGTCATGATATCTCTTTTAAATTGAAGGATAAGCTCTTGCATCTGGCCCCTCCTATGACCCAAAAAAAGAAGCACAATGCTTAGTTGGTCTCTTTGGATTTTGGAGACAACATGTTCCTCATTTGGTTGTGCTACTCTGGCCCATTTACTGAATGAGCAGAAAAGCTGCTAGTTTTGATTGGGGACTGGAACAAAAGGAAGCTCTATGACAGAGCTAGGCTTCTGTGCAAGCTGCCCTTTCACTTGGGCCATATGATCCACCAGATCCAATGGTGTTGAAAGTTTCAGTGACAAATAGAGATGCTGTCTGGAGCCTTTCGCAGGCCCTATAGAAGAATCACAACACAGATCCTTAGGATTTGGAGCAAAGCCCTCCCATCTTCTGCAGAAAACTACTCTCATTTTGAGAAAAAGCTTTTGGTCTGCTACTAGGCCTTAGTAGAAATTGAACGTTTAAACATAGGCCATCAAGTTACCATGAGACCTGAGTTGTCTATTATGTTGTCTATTATGTCTGACCTACCAAACCTTAAAGTTGGGCATGTACAGCAGCACTTCATAATAAAGTGGATGTAGCATGTATGAGACAGGGCTCAAGCAGTTCCTGAAGACACAAGTAAGTTATATGAGTATGTAGTCCAAATGGCCATGGTCACCACCACTGCACTATTACCTTCTGTTTCCCAGCCCACAGCTTTGACCTTCTGAGTAGTCCCTAACAAACAGTTGACTGAAGAAGAGAAAACTCTGGCATAGTTTACAGATGGTTCTTCACAAATGCAAGTACCACCTGAAGGACAACAGCTCAGTATCCAAGGGATTTCCTGGGACATCTTTGAAGGAGAGTGGTGAGGACAAATCCTCCCAGTGGGCAGAACTTCAAACAGTGCACTTGGATGTTCATTTTGCTTGGAAGAAGAAATGGCCATAGGTGCACTTGTACACTCATTCATGGGCTGTTGCCAGTGGTTTGACTGGATGGTCAGGGATGGAAGGAACGTGATGGGAAAATAAGTGCCAAAATGGTCTATGGAAGAACTATGTGAATAGACCTTTCTGAATGGGCAAAAAAACATAACAATATTTGTGTCCCATATGAATGCTCACCAGAAGCTGACTTCAGCTGAAGATTTTAATAATCAAGTGGAAATGATGACCCATTCTGTGGCTAATGCTCAGCCTCTTTCCCCAGGCACTCCTGTTATTGCCCTAGTGGCTCATGAACAAAGTGGCCATGAAGGTAGTGTTGGAGGTTATGCATGGGCTCAGCAATATGGAATTCCTCTCACCAAGGCTGATTTGGCTATAGTCAGTGCTGAGTGCTCATTCGCAAGCCCCAATTCCCGAAGTGATCAGCCTGCCTGATGGCAGGTTGATTTCATTGGACCACTTCCACCACAGAAGGGGCAGCTGTTTGTTTTAACTGGCATAGACACATACTCCACATATGGGCTTGCATTTCCTGTATGCAATGCTTCTTCCAAAACTACAATCCATGGACTTATCGTATGTTTTATCTACCATGATGGCATTCCACACAGCATTGCTTCCGATCAAGGAACCCATTTCACAGCAAGTGATGTGTGGAAATGGGCACATACCCATGGCATTCAATGGTCTTACCATGTTTCCCATCACCCTGAAGCAGCTGGATTGATAGAATGGTAGAATGGTCTTTTGAAAACTCAATTATGGCACCAAGTAGGTGGCAATACCTTCAGTGCCAGGGCAGTGTTCTCCAGGAGGCTGGGTATGCTCTAAATCATTGACCACTCTATGGTTCTGTTCCTCCCATAGCCAGGATTCTTGGGTCCAGGAATCAAGGGGTGGAAATTGGGGTGACACCACTCATTTTTATTCCTAGTGACCCAATAGGAAAATTTTTGCTTCCTGTCCCTGCAACCTTAAGCTCTGTTTGTCTACAGGTCTTAGTTTCAAAAGGAGGAGTGCTTCCATCTGGGAACACAACTGTTTCCACTGAACTGTAAGTTAAGACTGCCATTTGGCCACCTTGGGATCCTTTTACTTCTGAACCAACAGGCAAAGAAGGGAATTACTCTACTGGCCAGGGTGATTGATCCTATCAAGGGGAAATAGAATTACATCTATATAATGAGGGTAAAGAAGAGTTTGTCTGGAATACAGGAGATCTTCTATGGTATCTCTTAATACTGCCATGCCCTGTGATTACAGTCAATGGAAAACTGAAACAACCCAATCCAAGCAGGACTAACAATGGCCCAGAATCTTCAGGAAATGAAAATTTGTGTCACCCAACCAGGAAAAGAACCATGGACAGCTAAAGTGCTTGCTGAGGGTAATGGGAGTATGGACTGGATAGTGAAAGAAAGTAGTGATAAATATGAACTTGGATCACATAACCATTTACAGAAATGAGGACTATAGTAGTCATGAAACTTTCTTCCTTGTTTCATTATGAATACAATTGTATATGTACATAAAATCAATTTCTTTGTTTTCTTCCCAACCTTTTCGCTTATTCTATGACAAGTTATATAAGTTTCATGTCATAGTATTTAAGCATGTCAAGTTTAAGAATAACTATTATCCAAGGACTTGCTCCCTATTCTCTAGAGAATTAATGCATTTCCAGTTGTACACAGGAGAATTGAACATTTTTGGGCAGAAACATATATATATATGAATACCTGTTACTGTTTTTACTTTGAGACTAAGAATGGTTTAAGGTAATGTGTATGGCTGCCAAGTTGACAAGGGTAGACTGTGAGGGCTAGGCTAATGTGTCAACATGCCAGGTAATTGTGCCCAGGTATTTGGTCAAGCAAGCACTAGACTAATTGTAATATAAGGACATTTATGGGCTTTAGTCACCAGTGAGTTTACTGCATAGAGGGCTGATAACATCTATGATCAGCCAGGGAGATGGCCATACAGCAATGAGTCATGTTTTATCCAATCAGTTGAATGCTCTTATAAAGGGAAGTGGTTTCAGCATTCAGATAGAATTTCCCAGCTCATCTTTGGAGAGCCAGCTTCTCCTGGAAACTCATCAAGGACCTTCATTGAACTTTCATTGGAGACCCTGGTTTGCAGCCTGCCTGCAGAACTTGGACTTTTCAATCCCCATGGACTCATGAGAGAATCTTATAAAATCTCATACTATTTACAGATATCTCCTGTTGATTCTGTTTCCTAGGGAACCCTGACTAATAAAAGCACTAGCACTTGATTTAGTTGAATTTTTGACCAAGTTTTTGGAAATTTCTTTTTCCTCACAAGGATTTATTAATTAATTGTTTTTTAATAGAAGGTGAAAAATTAGAACTCCAAGTTAGATATAAAAACTAAAAAAAAAAAATTGCTCCAAAATTCCTTTCATATTCTAATGAAAATAGTTTAAGTCAAATTTAGGTGTTACATGCACTGTGTTGTGAGTTTTCTTTTGGACTGGCCTCAGAATTCTGAAAAGTGAAGAGGCCCCAATCATTCCTATCAACACATGTGCACATACATGCACTCACACATGCACCATCTTAGAGATTGCAGATCAAAAGAAATTAATTCATGATAGAGTTTCTGTGGTCTCAAGCTGGGGCTTACATCCCCTGGAGTGAAGTGTGTTTGTCCATCTTTTACTAATATGTTTAGAATGAAAACCTCCAAGTACAACTTTTTCATTCTCATGAGGTATCCTGGAGAAGGGGGTTCCAGTATTTTCTCATAGAAATCCATAGAAAATAAGGCCTGGCATTTCTTCCACGACTATTTTATACAATGGAAATTCCTTCTCTGGCCCAAGTCTTTTGATACCATGCTTTCCTTGTGATGGTTTATCTATTCCATGTTTTAGTTAATAAAATAAGAATTAGCACATGGCAAGTGACTAAGGATCCCTGGGGCCTGCCGAATAAGAATTTTCTGTGGTTTCCTGCCACATTCCCTTAACAAAATGGGGAAGAGGTACAGACATGCATGAACATGGAGGTAATGAATGCTCTAAAAAGGGCACTTTGGATTGTGAGGTGCAAAGAAAAATTAATTTGCCTTTAAGAAATCCTGAAAGGGTTATATAAGGATATAGGGATTAATGCAATGGCAAATGTGACAACCTTTTTGGTAAGTAACAAGATATATTACATTAAAATATCCAAATTATGTAAATTGCTTTGAATTTATATCTTTCAGCAATTGTAGATCAAAGCTTCATTGGATATAAATGAAAACCATAAAATGATGTCATATGGTTAAAGTCATATTTTCAAAGCATAAGACTGTAAAAATTTCCTTTGTTTTCCAATTTCTGATAATTTTAAAGAAAATCAATATAGTAGATGAGCTTCATTCCATTTAAATCAGAATTTTTCAAGTCCATATGATAACTAAGATGTTTTAAATAAAAGCATTGTAATTAAAAAATTAAGCAGTTATTATTTAAATAGCTCTGATGTATCAGTTATGCTTGGGGTCACAGAAGCCTTTTAACTAAATTCTCAAATCTCCCAATGGCCTATCCTTTTTTGTAACTATGAAAACTAAGAAAGTACAATTAGAAAAAAAAAATTATTTTCCTATACTCTTATCTTTTTTTTTTTTTCCCCTGGAACTTTTACTTGTAGTTGAGAAAGATTATTTTATCTATTACACGATTAGCATAATGCCTAGAGATAAAAAGAGGCCTTGCATGAGCCTGCAACATAATATTACATTTGCTATATTATTTATCTAAATGGGTTTCAAAAATACTTTTTTGACATTCAAATTATCTTCAATAATTTTCAACAATATCTTTACTAATATTTTCTAATAAGTGTGGTATTAGTTTAAAAAAGACAAACAGCCAAATATTTGTATTACTTTTCTCATTGTCGGTACTTGGACTTAGCAACCCTTTTTTCGCCTGCTCATGCAATATGTTGAAACTTGCATTTTAGTGTATTTCTGCCATGCAAAGATCATTTTGCTAACTGTATGCAAGAAAGTCAAGCAAATTTGAGATACAGTCCCACTCTTAGGGACGTTCTGATTTTCTATAAATTCACCAATTGCTAAAAGACAAAGATTATCATATTCATAAAAAATAACTTAAATATCAATCAATTTGTTGACTATCAGCAGAGTTCAATCTGTCCTTTAATATTTAAATCTTTGATGTCAATTCTCCATATTTGTATAGTGGGAAACTCAGTATCTCCCAACACCTTCATAAGTGCCCAATAAGCTAATTTCTCTTTATTTCTAATTTGTTGATTCCACTGAAACTTTATCTTCCTGCACAGGAGATATACTGAATATGTCACTGCTTTCTTCATTCTCCTATATGACACAATTTACAGAAACTTTGATTTAATACAAGTGGATCTTTCTCAAAGCATACAGCTCATCATCTACATCACATTCTAAAATATTATCCACATATGAATGTAGATTATTCTACATGTGATGCCAGACTCTATGGCATTCTGGATGCAGTAGAGCTAATCTCTGTGACCGTATTGTGAATCTCCCAATTCTTAATCTCTCCATGCCTCAGTTGACTCTTATGGGGTCATAAGGATTCTACATTGGCTTATGCTCTGTCTTGTTTGCTGGCACATTGCTCCAGTTCTCACAACTACTCTTTAATGGATGTCTCAGCGTCTTAAAGATTCTGCCATCTCATCATGTAAAGAAAAACATTTCCTTAGTTTTTCTCCAGAGTTCTTTTTAGTCGTGCCTTTAGGTTGTTTCTACAATTAGGATGGTTATCAAGGTGCTATACTAAACGAGGTGTCTGGCAAAGTTTTTTTAGTGAAGGACAAGATAATAAATGTTCTAGGGTTTGCCGTCCTTAAGATCTCAGTTCCAATAGTCAGCTCTGCTTTTGTAGCATGAAAGAAGCCAAAGCAAATATATAAACAAATGGGATGCCTATGTTCCAATATAACTTTATTTATAAAAATAGGCAGTGGGTGGTTATGACTTATGGCCCTCAGTTATACTTGCTCTAAATGAAGTGTTGAATGTAGCTAGTGGTGCAGAAAATTGTGGTCCATTGTTTGTTGATTCCTGCACTGAACAAAGCCAGATTGATTTTTTTAAACAAATTAATTTTATTGTTACATATTAATAAAGCATAAATCCATCCAAAGAGTATAATCAATGGTATTCCATGTAATCAGGTATTTGTGCGTTCATCACTTCAGTCATTCTTAGAGCACTTTCATTATTCTAATGATAATAATAATTCACAAAAAAACAAGCAAAACAGAACTAATTACCTCTTAATCTCTTTATGCTTCCCCTGCCTTACAGAGCAGCTATTCATTTCCTTCTCTCTAGTATATTTGTATTTATATTTCATAAAAGCAGTCTTATACATGCAATATCACCCATATTCGTGTTTTACATGAGGTTTTGCTATCTTATACAGTTCCATGTTACAGGTTTTAACTTTCCCTCTAGTAATATACATGACCTTAGATTTTCCCTTTCAACCACTGACATACCCATATAATAGTCCTGCTAGTTACAGTTACCAAATGACTTTATTATTATGAAATATTTCATAAACAGAATTTTATATATTATAAAATACCATAAAACATATATGGAAAAGCAGTAATAAAATGAGCAATAGCAATCAAGGATCCAATACCTGGATTATTTAGCTGAGCATTACCAGTAGAGTTAAAATACCCCATGCTCTTTTTATTTTTTTATTTTTATTTTTTTTACTTTTATCTTTTTTTTTTTTATTGACTTTGTGATAATTTTACATTAAAAATATATATGTGAGGTCCCATTCAACCCCACCCCCCCACCCCCCCCCCCTCCCCCCCCAACAACACTCGTTCCCATCATCATGACATATCCATTGGATTTGGTAAGTACATCTTTGGGCACCTCTGCACCTCATAGACAATGGTCCACATCATGGCCCATACTCTCCTCCATTCCATCCAGTGGGCCCTGTGAGGATTTACAATGTCCGGTGATTACCTCTGAAGCACCATCCAGGGCAGCTCCATGTCCCAAAGACGCCTCCACCTCTCATCTCTTCCTACCTTTCCCCATACCCATCGTCCACCATGTCCACTTTTCCCAATCCAATGCCACCTCTTCTATGTGGACATTGGATTGGTTGTGTCCATTGCACCTCTATGTCAAGAGGAGGCTCAGATTCCACATGGATGCTGGATGCAATCCTCCCATTTTCAGTTGTAATCACTCTAGGCTCCATGGTGTGGTGGTTGTCCTTCTTCAACTCCATCTTATCCATGCTCTTTTTAATTGCATGTCTCTCCTGTTCCAGCCTCATCTTTTACCCATTCTTTCTGAGATGTATGACTATTTATAGTGTACATTTTCTTGGTTTTTAATAATTTTATTAACAAAATGTATATTTCCTTAGCTTTGTATGCTTTATAGAATTTTGTACCAGACTGGATGCTTTATTTATTCATTTATTTATTTATTTATTTATTTATGCTGACCAGTACCTACTGCTCGGATTGATTCACTTTGATTTGTGTGACCACAGCTCATTTACTTACCTTCCTATAATGAATTCTAATGTATAGATGTATACTTTATTTGCCCATTTTCTTATTTTGAGGTATTTTTGGCTGCTTTGATTTTCTTGCTGTTGCAAAAATGCTGGTATGAACATTCTTACTCATGGCATTTCAAATATTAAAGTTTAGAAACTTTAGATCCCTATAGATAGTGATCTATTAGCTTTGTATTTATTCACTTGCTCACATGCAGTTCACCCTCATTTTTTTTCCAGTACTTATGTCCTGTAAAGTTGTTATGAGTAACAAATTAGCAAACACTGAATCAGCGCCCTAGAAGAAATATCCGGTTAAATTTCTGTGAGCCTCTGGTCACAATATTCTCACCCACTGATCAATTCATAACCTTTTCAATGTGTATTTCTATTTAAAGACACATTATTTAGTATATGCAGTTGATTCTTTAACATTGAACTCATGAGCAACAACAATATAACTTATACCTGAACAGAGTATGTCTAATATATTTATTTTCTCCAGAAGACACATCATAGCCTACTTGTGCTTAAGAACACCAGACAGCACTTCAGCACTATGTTTGGGAGCAATTCTAAGCAACAGAACCACCCAAAAGAAGCACAAAAAAGCAAAAAATATGGCACTAAATATACCACAAAAAGGGCACGTTTACAGTATGAGAGTTGAAAAAAGAAGGTAGGATGCTATCTTTTGAACTCAGCTGGGAAAGTGCATGATGGGTACTCAAATTTCTCCTTACATTGTGCATTTTTGCAAATGACCAAGAAAGAATCATTATCATTGATTTTGAGTCACAAATAAATTTTAGTGAGCAGGCAAATTTGCAAATATAGAAATTTTTTTATATAAATTGACTGCTTTTTTTTCCTCTAATTGCATTAAGGAAAGGAAATAACAATGCTTTTTCTATTGATAATCCAAACTTGCCTACAGGGAATAAAACTAATTGAGCTATAATCACTTGTAATTTTAAAATATTGTCTGGTAATGTTTTCCAATGCCTTGTTAAAATGTATCTATATTCAAGGGCATGAATTGGCATATAATATTCTTTATTTCTTTTGGTCTGGTGTTAGTAGAAAATCTCTTGAAATTACATGGTGAGCGTTCTTAATTTTTCATGCTGGTAATATTTGGATATCTGTTCCTTGGAAATTTGGTCGCATTTTTTACTGTAATATAATATATTCTAATATTATTTTTCTTTACCTTTTAGCATTATTTTCAAATGATTAGTTACTCCCCCAATTTTTCCCTATATTAACATGGAATATATATTTCCTAGTTCTAATTTTTAGAAGTCACTTTTGAAATCTTATAATAATCTATTTTCCTTCATAAATTAAGCAGTTATCATCTAGGACAACAAAATATATTAAAATGCTTTAATAGGCACCATCTCCAATTATTATGATCCAACAAAATGAAACATTATTGCTATTTTTAAATAGAATACATTCACTTTGATTTATGCACCTGTTTAAATTGTATTTCAATATTTTCTTGTCAATTTTTAAAATGCCATATATATGTGTGTGTGTATATGTATATACATACACACACATATTTAGGGAGAGCCTGTTGATGGTCAATTCTCTATTTTTATTGATCTTAAAGTCAATGTCTTGTTCTTGTTCTTCAAAGACAGTTTGTATACAATTGGTACAATTGAAATTTTGAAATTTTTACCTGCATTTTAAACACAGTGATTGATTTTAACTCTCATTATTGCTTTGGAAAGTCAGATTTTACATATTTTTTGTTTTTAACATTTGAGTTTGAAATACTTTCAAACTTAAGAGGACAGTTACAAAAATAACACATATCCCACAAAGAGAACTCCATCATACCCACAACTTCCACCCCTGATACCTAGGTACATCAGTTTGCCATATCATTCTCTCTATCATCTATCTAATCTCTTTCCTTCCTCCCTCCCTTCCACAGTCCTCCCTCCTCCCTATTTCTTCATTTCTTTTCTCCTTCCCTCCTTTCCTTCCTCCCTTCCTCACTCCTTCCTTCCTTGTCCAATTTCTGAACACTTGAATATAGGTTGTATATGTCATGCTCCTTGAATACTTACCAATAGCAAGCACATTTCCAAAAACAAGGATATTCACTTATATAAACACCTTAAGTACAGTTACCAAGTTCAAGAATTTTAACATTGATGTAAACTAGACTGTCCGTATTCCAAATTTCTCATATATTCCAGTAATGTCTCTATTTTTCCTCTTTTGTTACATCCTATTCAGAACCATCCATTGTATTTAATTATCATTGTCTCTTTAGTTGTTGTTTTAGTTTGCTAAACTAAATTTTAGTTGTTGATTAGGCAGCTAAACACAATATACCACAAAATATGTTGGCTTACAGTTTTGATGCTGTGAAAATGACCAAATCAAGGCATCATCAGGCTGCTGCATTTTTCCCAAAAGACTGAAAGCCAGTGATACTTGACTCCTCTGGCACATGGCAAGGCACATGGCGGTGTTCTCTCTCTCTCTATATATATACATACACACATATAACATTAACTATCCTCTCTTAAACTCTCAAGCATTCAGTTCAATGGGATTAATCCCTGTTTTAGTTTCCTAGGTTGCTCAAGCAAATATAATGAAATGAGTTGGGTTAAATAATGGGAATTTATCCACACATAATTCAAGCCTGGTAAAAATTTCAAATCAAAGTGTCATCAAGGTGATACTTTCTTGTTGAGAACTGTGGTGTTCTATGGCTGGCTGCCAGTCATTTTTCATCCTTAGCTTGCCACATGGCAAGGCACATGGTGGCATCACTTAATGACAATGGGTTCATAGCCATAGGAATTGATAAATTTAAGAACATGGTTTTCTGATACATACAGTTACAAAACACCATAATCACTTTCCATTACTGCAGAACTCCCAGTGTTCCATTGATAAAAACTTACCATACCCTCAGTCAGAAACCCTATACTCATGCATTAATTCCCCATTCCACTTTGCATATTCTCTAATATATTCTTTTTTAAAAAAAGACATATTTATTACCTCTCCCCGCCCCGCCCCCATTGTTTTTGTGCTCACTGTCTGCTTTCTGCATCCATTAGCTGTGTGTCCTTCTGTGGCTGCTTGTCTTCTCGTAACCAGGAACTGATACTGGGACATTCTGAAGTGGGAAAGAGGTATTCAATCACACCTGCCACCTAAGCTCCCTGCTCTACAGCATCTCTTATCATTTCTTCTATGTGTCTCTTTTTGTTGCATCATCTTGCTGCACCAGCTTTCTGCATAGGCCAGTACTCCTACATGGTCCATCATGCTGTGTGGGTCAGCATTTCTGTGTGGACCAGCATGCCACACGGGCCAGCACTCCACGTGGGCCAGCTCTCCATTCAGGCCAGCTCACCACGCAGGCCAGTTTGCCTTCACCAGGAGGCTCCAGGGATGGAACCCTGGACTGCCCATATGGTATACAGTAGTCCAGTCACTTGAGCCACATCAGCTTCCCTCCAATGTATTCTTTGTAGTTGCCATGGGGATTAAATTTAGCACTGTAAAACTGTAAGAATCTCATTTTCTCTGATAAAAATTTAATTTAAAGATTATACAAAAATTATGTCCATATACTTCTCTATTATCTCTCTCTATGTGGTTTTTGTCAAAAATTACATATTTACTAAGAGTCCAGAAAGCACTGATTATTCAAAACATATTATGCATTTGCCCTTTAGATCATGTAGAAATTAAAAGTAGAGTTACAGATGCAAAATACAATACTACTAGTATTTATATGTACTCCTCATTACCCTTAATGATCTTTTATTTCTTTAGTCAGCTATAGTCTATTGTCTATTGCTCTTTCCTTTCAACTTGCAGAACTCTCTTTAGCATCTTCTACAGGGCCAGTCTAGTGGTGGCACCTCCCTCAGTTTTTGTTTATTTGGGAGTGATTTATCTCACCCTCATTTTTGAAATACAATTCTGCCAGATATAGAATACTTGGATAGCAGTTGTTTCAGTTTATTTTTTTCTCTTGCACCTTAAATATGCCCTCTGTATTTGTCAGCCAAAGAGGTGATGATGCAAAGTACAAGAGAGCTGTTGGCTTTCATAAAGGGTGTTTATTTGGAGTAAAAGCTACAGTTAAAAGCCCTAAAAAGTCCAACTTAAGGTATCATTAGAGGTACTTTCTTACCCAAAGTCTGTTGCCATGTGTTGAAGAAAGATGGCAGGTATGTCTGTGAGGGTTTAGCCTTCCTCTTTCCTCTTAAGTCTTAGTAGTTCCAGCTTCAACTGATCTCAGCTGTAGACTAGAGGGCTCCTTTCTTTCTGGGCCTGCTCAGCTCCTCAGGGCTCTGGTCTCTTCAGCTGCAAACTATCAGGTAATTTGCTCATCTCTCTTCCTGGGGCTGTGTCTATGGAGTATTCTCTCTTCCTGTGCATATGCTTCTGTGTATCTACTTCTGTGTAAGAGTCTTGTTTTATCCACACACCAAAGGGGCAGGGATTTAATGCCACATGCCCTAATGACATGGTGGAATAAAAGCCCTAATCTTAACATAATTTAATCAAAGACATCTCAGCTGAATCTAATACAATCAAAGGGTATCACACCCAGAGGAACATACAAGTTTACAAATATAATCTTTTTGGAACTTAGAAATATTATCAAATTGCCATACTCTCTGTATTAGTCAGCCAAAGGGTGCTGATGCAAAATACCAGAAATGGGTTGGTTTTATAAAGGGTATTATTTGGGATAGGAACTTATAGATACCAGGCCATAAGCACAAGTTACTTCCCTAACCAAAGTCTATTTTCATGTGTTGGAGCAGGATGGCTGCTGATATTTTTGAGGGTTCAGGCTTCCTGGGTCCCTCTCTTCCAAGGTCTTGCTCTCTCTGGGTTCAGAGTTCCTCTCTTCCTGGAGCTTGCTTCTGTTTTCTCTGTGAACTTACTTCCCAGGACTCCAGCTTAAGGCTTCAGCATCAAGCTCCAACATCAAAACTCCAACATCAAAAACTCTCAAACTCTGTCTTTTGCCATGTCTTTTATCTGTGAGTCCCCACCCACCAAAGTATGGGGACTCAGCACACTAATGATGTGGCCCAATCAAAGCCCTAATCAAAACTTAATCATGCCCAGGTACAGACCAGATTACAAACATAATCCAATATCTATTTTTGGAATTTATAACCATATTAAACTGCTGCACCCTCCAATTCCTTTTTGCTTCCATGGTTTCTGAAGAGAATTCAGCACTTGTGATGGTTAGGCTAATGTGATAACTCAGGCAAATAATGGTTCCCAGTTGGTCAGGCAATGGTGCCCAGTAGGTCAAGCAAGCACTGTTCAAACTGTAATAACAAGGACATTTAATTGACTTTACTCATTAGCGAATTGATTGCACAGATTACTGGTTATATCTATAATATACTGAGGAGATTAATTTCCGCAGTGAGTGACATCTCATCCAATTGATTAAAGACCTTAAAAGGAGAAATGATTTCAGCACTCTGAGAGAAAGTTTCCATCTCACTTCAGAAAGCCAGCATCTCCTGGGGAATGCAATGAAGACTTTCATCTGAGTCCCTAGCCTGGAGCTTATCCTAGGGAATTTAGACATGTGCATCCCCATGGTCACGTAAAATAATTTTATAAAATCTCATAGTATTTACAGATATCTCCTATTAGTTCTGTTTCACTGGAGAATCATGACAAATATAGTTTGGTACTGGGAATGATTCTTAGAAATATAATCTCAAAAATGTGACTTTAAAATTGGTTCTGGGATTTTTGCAATTGTCTTTCTACTCTGATTATATTGAAGGCACTAATCACTCTGTTTCCAATAACCAAGAGGCCATTGAAAGTCCATGGCATGAGTTGACAATAGTCATACACAAAATATCACCACTGGATATGACTACTTTCATGTTTAAAAGAGGCAAGAATCTGGGTAAGAGTGTTTTTAAAAAATTTGCAGTTTTGTGGATTTAGGAGTTACAATGATGTTGCCTGGCTCTTCCAAAATATGCTTGATGTAGTTACAAAAGAAAGAGATGAGCTAAAGCCTTTAAATTTGCAACTTAGGCACCATGTGAACGATGTGAAAGTTTCCATCTGTACTCTTATTGCAGTTTGATATTATGTATGAATTACAAATACATATATTGATTATGTTTGTAAACTTCCTCTGGACATGATACCCTTTGATTGATTTAAATGCAAAGACTTTATATTTACTTGATTAAATCAAGATTAGGGCTTTGACTTGACCACATCATTAGGGCATGCAGAGTTGAGACCTTGCCCCCTTGGTGGGCTATATAAATGGAAACTGACACAGAAAAAAAGGTACAGAGGAATAGAGAGAGCTCCATAGACACAGAAAAAGAGATATTTGTCAGCTTTGATCCTGCAGCCCCAGAAAGACAGATAAGCCATTTACAGCTTAGAGCTGGCTTTGTGAAGTGTACAGGGCAGCTGAGCACAGAAAAAAATGAGCCCTCTAGCCTATAGCTGAGATCAGGAGAAGCTGGGTGCACAAAGGCTGAGGAGGAAATAGGAAGCCTGAATCTTAGCAGATATCAGCTGCCATTTTGCTTCAACACGTGGCAACAGATTTTGGTGAAGAAGTACTCTTATGGTACCTTTAGTTGGACTCTTTAGGGCCTTGTAACTATAAGTTTCTTTCCCAAATAAATACCCTTTATAAAAGTCAACATATTTCTGGTTCTTTGCATCAAGACTCCTTTGGCTGACTAATAACAGAATTTGGTACCAGGAGTGAAGTACAGTCAGAGGCAATTACCAAAAATGCTGAAACAGTTTTATAAATGAGTACGGAGTATTTTTTTGAAGAATTGTGAGAGATGCTTGGTAGAAAAAGCCTAGATTGCTTTGAAGAGACTGTTGGTAGAAATATGGATGCTAAAGGGAATTGTTAAACCTAGAAGTAAATGATGAAATTTATTAGAATGCAGAGGAAAGACAAGAGAACTTAGCAGGATTGATTCCTGATGTTGTATAGAAGGCAGAATTTGAAAATTACAAGTTTGGACAGATCATCCAAAGATATTTCCAAACTAAATGTGGAAAATGTAGCCTGAATTCTCTTTGCAACTTGTAGCAAAATATTAGAGGAAAGAGATAAGTTGATAACTAAATTTTTGTGCATAAAGAAAAAGAAAGTGATTTGGGAAATTCCAAGCCCCTGGAAATCAAGTCTGGAGATGATAGTACCACATCTGATGAATTAATTAAACTTGAAATTTATAAGCCAGGATTGAAAATGCAGGCATCCAGGAAAATGTATGGAAAGTTTTACTGTCTGATGGCTTGGACCCTTGCATCCTGCATGCTAAACCTACAAGCTTTCTGTGAAAGCTGTATGAAAAAAAACCAACAACACTGTCAGACTGAACTAAAAAGGACATTGAAGGGAGTTATGAAAGGGAAAATAACTTTGAGAGGAAATTCATGGAAGCATATCTGGAATTAAGACATCTCCTTGAACCAAGAGAGGAATCCCACCCATGTGGGATAAAAAGAGGGACTTGCCCTGGAAGTTGAAGAGGGTGGATTTTCCAGCCTGCATTTCAGGGAGAATTTTACCTCCCCAGGCTAAAGAGAGTGTGGAGCACGTTTCCTAAGGGTTGGAAGCGTGAGGTCAGCACACCATCGGTCTGAGAGGGGTGGGTCTCTCCCTCACTGTACTAAGGGGTTAAAACTCTACCCCAGAGATTGAGTAAAATGTGGTCATCACTCCAACATTATTAGAGGGGGAGGCCTGGAGCTCTGTCACCACTCAGATGATCAATGAGTGTGGAACCAAGAAAAAGAAGGCCACTGGAAAAGGCTGTGGAAAGAGTGGGCCCCCATGAGGTCCCAAGGAGAAAAAAACCATCATTTTAAGAATGACTTTCAGACTTTGGAATGTAATGGATTATGCCCTGCAAGGAACTAGTGACTCATGTTTTCCTCCCAAATTCTCCTTATGATAATGCAAATGTTTATTCTATGCCTGTTCCTCATAGATATTGCCCACCATTTTGCTTCAACATGTGGCAACAGATTTTGGTGAAGAAGCACCTTTTATGGTACCTTGAGTTGAATTCTTTAGGGCCTTGTAACTATAAATTTCTATCCCAAATAAATATCCTTTATAAAAGCCAACAAATTTCAGCACCACTTTGGCTCACTAATAGAGCTCAGAAAGAAAATTTTATTTCATGGAGCTGCAGACTTGAGATCTCTGAAAACCAGACTTGGAGTCTCACTGTACTAATAGAGTTATAATGGAAACTAAAAACCTCAATGCTGCAGGGTATCTACTTTAAATTTGTTACATAGCCTAGCCATTACAAGTGCTGACTTCTCTTCAGACAACCAAAGACTGGCCATGTGCCAACTGGGCCCTGAGCTTCAGCAGAGTTGTGACTCCTACTCTTTGGTTCATTGGACTTATCTAGGTCAGCTAACAGGGAGGTGAAGATGGTCAACACCACACTAGGGAACTGAGAGTGCCTACAACTGCAAGTAGGAGAATCACATCCATCAGCCATGTGGGATCTAAGCCACTTCTCAATATAGAGGTGGAGTGGACATGATCATCCCAGGGGCCACAGGATGGAGGAATAAAATATGCATTAAAGTGGACTTACTGGTATTCTACTATAGAATTATTGGGACTAGTAATGGAAGAAATTGTAGCACTGATGTGGAGAAAGTGGCCATGGTAGTTGCTGAGGGCAGGGAGAGGGAAGAAGAGATGTGATGTGGAGGCATTTTCAGGACTTGGAGTTGTCTGAAATGATATTGTGGGAACAGATGCTAGACATTATATATCCCACCACAACCCACTGAATATACTGGAGAAGAGTGTAAACTACAATGTAAACTATAATCCATGAGGAGCAGCAGTGCTCCAAAATGTATTCACCAAATACAACAAATGTGCCACAATGATGAAAGTGGTTGTTGATGTGGGAGTAGTGTGAGAAGGCATGGGGTGTGGAGTATAGGGGAACCTCATATTTATAATGTAACATTTTTGTGATCTATGCATCTTCAAAAAAATATAATTGAAAAAAGAGAGATTAAAAAAAAAAAAAAGGAAACCAAGAACTAAGAAAGCAGTAGAGTCTTGAGGATTGGGATGGAAACATAGGGGTTGAGGATAATGGAAGTGGAGACATTGAAACCATAAATTTTGTTGAGACTTTGCCAGAAAAAACTGTAATGGTCTACCCTGAAGGGACCACCCGATGTCAAACATGCACTACTCAACCTCCAGACTGCCAGATGTAATATCAAACTCCTCCTCAGCCGGAGGAAGTTACCACCCAAACTCAAGCCTGCACTACCAGAACTCCAACATACACCAAGGAGTCTGGAACTCTTCACTGCCCTAAGGAAACCATCATCTACCCTCCACCTTGCCTTGAGGAGTCTGCTATCCAACCCCCAACTGATGAGATTAATCTCATTTTATTAGTGAAATTGCAAAAGAATGCCCTGAGGTAATTGGCTTGCAAAACACTTCTAATGTTTCTCTTTATACATTCCTACAAGTCTTCTCCTCTTCCAGACTAAAGTCACAAAAAGCTCCCAAAGCTGAAGTACAAAGTTATACATGAGGAAGTAAGCTATACTCTAAAAGAACTGTATGAATCTTTCAATTTACATAGACAGAAATTAGGGGAATATGTTTAGGAATGGAGATTAAGGGTGTGAGATAATTGCGAAAGGCATAAAAAAGTTGGATTGGGCTGAATTTACTTATTTTTTAAATTATTCTTTTAAGAGAAGTTTTAGATTACATAAATGTTACATAAAAATTATAACAGATTCCCATATACCTGACTCCCTTCCCCTCCCACGTATTCCCAGAAACTGTAAGCAGGGCAGACAGTTCAGGAGTTCAGCACCCTGTCAGTGGGCTTTACTTTGGAATTCATGCTCCCAGTACCACACAGTTAGATTCATTTATAGGTTCTCTACACATGGCTCTTTTGCTCTTTTATTTGAACCTATAATTAGCACTATACTTTATAAATACAAGTCCCAGAGACTTAAATTTTTGATCAATCCATGTGATAGTTGAGTCCTGAATTTCAGCAGAGTTGCAACACCTACTCTACACTTCATTGGGCACACCCAGGACAACAAACAAGGAGAAGATGATGGACAATGCCCATCACAAGGAACAGAGAGTGTCTGCAACTCTAAGCAATATACTTTCATCCATCTGCCCCATGGGATCTAAGCTCCCTTTCAATTAGAAGCAGAATGAGCATCACCATCCCAAAGATTGGGGTTTAAACGGAGGACCAAGTAAACTTATTATTCTACTGTAGACTTATTATTATTCTATCAATGGAGAACTGATATATAGGCATTGACCACCAGAGGTTCTGAGGGATGAGAGAGGGAAGAATAGCTATAATATGGGGCCTTTTGGGGACATTAGAGTTGTCCTGCATAGTATTGCAGAGACAGATACAGGCCATTGTATATTTTGTCACAACCTATAAAGTTGTGTGAAATAGAATGCAAACTATAATGTAAACTGCAATCCACAGTAGTATCAATGTTTCAATATGTGTTCATCAATTGTAACAAATGTGCCTATGTTCTTGAGGGATCCTTATCCACCTAAATGAGAACTCCTGAGGGTGGGATTTTGATATTTTCTTTCATTGTGTGGGTCTCCACCCACAGAAATAACACACTATGATATGATGAATACTTATATATTCCATAGAAGCCTGCCCCTGGTACACCCTGTCCCACATACCCTCCCACATCCAACACCCTACACTAGTAATGCTCCCCTGCCATATTTGCCAAAAGATTATTTCCAAGATTGTAGTTTTAACCACAGACCTGCAAACCCCCAGAAATCACCTGCTCCTTCCCCTGGTCTTCCCCACATTCCATAGATAGTCCAACCCAATTTCCCCAATTTACAGAGAACAGAACCACAGAACCCAATCACATCACTGTACCACTGTCATGCTCATTCATTGCACAAATACATCCTTCTACTTTTCATAGATTTTGCCTGTATGGGCATCAGCTCACCACCCTCTACTTCCATTCTGTGTTCTGTAAACCTATCTACCAGAATCTAGCTCTGTGATTCTATAATTTGCCTAATTAATATTAGTTAGGACATGTAATATTTGTCCTTCAGTGCCTGGTTTACTTCACTGAACATAAGGTCTTCAAGATTCATCCATGTTATCCTGTGTATGTATTAATAGTGCATTCCTTCCTACAACTGACTAATATTCCATTCTATGTATATACCACAATTTTCTTATCCATTCATCTGCTGATGGACACTTGGGTTGTTTCCAATTTTTGGCAATAGTGAATAAAGACCTTATGAATACTGGTGTGCATATATCTGTTCGTGTCCCTTTCTCAAATCTTCTGGGTGTATACCCAGCAATGAAATTGGTGGATCATAGGGCAATTCTATATTTTGCTTCCTGAGGAACTGCCAAACTGTCCTCCACAAAGGCTGCACCATTCTACATTCCCACCAGCAGTGTATGAGTTTCTCTTTCCTCCAAATCCTCTCCAATGCAGTTAGGCTTCTGTGTTTTTAATAGCCACCAGTATAGTTGGTTTAAGATGATATCCCTGTGCAGTTTTGATTTTCATTTTCCCGATAGTTATTGCTGTTGAGCAGCTTTTCATGTGCTTTTTATCCATTTGCATTTTTTTTAGAGAAGTGTCTATGCAAATCACTTACCTATTTTTAAAAAAAAGTTTGTCTTTCTATTCTCAAGATGTAATATTTCTTTATATATGTTGGATATTAGGCCCCTATCAGATAGATCATTCCCAAATATTTTCTCCCATTGAGTAGGCTGCCTTTTCACTTTCTTGACTAACTTCTTTGAAGAACAAAAGTTTTTTAATTTTGAGGAGGTCCAATACAGCTATTTTTTCTTTCATTGCTTGTGCTTTGGGTGTAAAGTTTATGAAACCATTTCCTACTAAAAGATCTTGTAGATTCTTCCCTACAATATCTTCCAGGAACTTATGATCTTGGCTCTTTTATTTAGATCTTTGATCCATCTTGAGTTAATTTTTTTATAGGGCATAAGATGGTGATTCTTTCTCATTCTTTTGAATGTGAATATGCAGCTCTCCAAGCACCATTTGTTAAAAAGACCATTCTCTCCCAGTTGAGTGGGCTTAGTGGCCTTGTCAAATATCAGTTGACTGTGTATGTGAGGATCTATATCAGAATTTTCACTTTTGTTCCATTGGTCAGTATGTCTATCCTGACCATGATATTTTGAACACCGTAGCTTTGTAGTATGTTTTAAAGTCAGGTAGTGTGATTCTTCCAATTTCATTTTTCTTTTTCATTATGTTTTTGGCTATTCAGGGGCTCTTCCCCCTCCAAATAAATTTCATAGATAGCTTTTCCAGTTCGGTAAAAATTGCTGTTGTAATTTTTATTGGGAGTGCATTAAATCTGTAAATCAGTTTGGGTTGGAAAGACATCTTATTGATGTTTAGTCTTCCTATCTATGAATAAGGATTATTTTTTGATCATTTAGGCCTTCTTTTATTTTCATTAACAATATTGTGCAGTTTTCTGTGTATGAGTCCATTGCATCTTTAGTTAATTTTATCCCCATGTTTTTGATTGTTTTAGTTTCTATTGTAAATAGATTTTTCTTGATTTTCTCCACAGATTGCTCAATATCTTTGCACATAAATGTTACTGATTTTTGTATATTGGTCTTATATCTTGCTGCATTACTGAACTCTTTTATCAGTTTTAGAAGCTTTGTTGTAGATTTCTCAGTGTTTCTATGTATAGGATCTTTTCATCTGCAAATAGTGAAATTTTTACTTCTTCTTTCCAATTTCAGTTACTTTCATATCTTTTTCTTGCCTAAGTGCTTGAGGAAGTATTTCTAACACAATGTTAAATAAGAGTGGTGACAGTGGGCATCCTTTTCTTATTCCAGAAATTAGAGGGTAAGATTTTAGCATTTCAGCATTGAATATGATGTTAGCTGTGGGTTTTTCATATACATGCTTTTCCTGTTGAGGAACTCTCCTTTCATTCCTATCTTTTGAAGTGTTTTCATCAGGAAAGTGAGCTGTATTTTGACAAATTCTTTTTCTGCATCAATAGACATGATTGTGTAATTTTTCCCTCTTCGATCTGTTAATGTGGTGTATTATATTGATTAATTTTCTTATGTTTTTTTAAATTATATAAAATTTATTTTTTATCATTTATTTTTATCACAGAACTTGTGAATTTACAAAACAATCATGCACAAGTATAGAATTCCCATGAAACAACCATTCATAAGCATGCCACACTGTTGGGGAACATTTATTACAGATTATGAGATAATATTTTCAAACTATTACCACTGACTATGGCCAAAATATACATTTGGCATATTTTTTCCATACCCTCCTATTATTAACATAGTACATCTTTGGCATTGATGCAAGAATATTACAAGTACTGTTGTTAACTACAGTCCATAGGTTACATTGTGTTTTTCTTATGCTTTTCCACATTCCCACCATCCTACAATAATAGTGACATATATCCATTCTAGTACACAGAAGGACATTCTTGCATTTGTACTTGTTTTTTTGTCTTTATTTTTTTAATGTTATTATTTTTTTCTTTGGAAACATCCTTGCATTCCAGGGATGAATCCCACTTGATCATGATGAATAATTCATTTGATGTGTTATTGAATATGATTAGCAAATATTTTGTTGAGAATTTAATATCTAGGTTCATTAGAGAGATTACTCTGTAGATTTTCTTTCTTGTGGCATCTTTGTACCTTTGTTATTAGAGTGATGTTAGCATCACTGAATGATTTAGGCAATGTTTCCTCCACTTCTAGTTTTGGAAGATTTTAAGCAGGATTGGTGTTAATTCTTTCCAGAATGATTGGTTGAACTCACCTTTGAAGCCATCTGGTTCTGGACTTTTCTTAGTTGGGAGGATTTTGATGATTGATTCAGTCTTATTACTTGTGATTGGTCTATTGAGTTCATCAATTTCTTCTTTAATCACTGTAGGCTGCTTGGGTGTTTCTAGAAATTTGTCATTTCATTCAAGTTAGCCTTCTTGTTGGCATACAATATTTCAAAATATCCTCTTATGATACTATTTATTTTTGTGGATTCAATTGTTATATCCTCTTCTTTGTAATTTGTTTATGTATTTGTATCTGCTCTCGTTTTTACTTTGCCAGTCTAGCTAAGGGTTTGTCAATTTTATTAACCTTCTCAAAGAACCAGGTTTTGCTTTTGCTAATTTTTATCTAGTGTTCTCTTATTTTCTATTTTATTTAGCTCTGCTTTAATCTTTTTTATTTCCTTTTTTTCTACTTGCTTTGTAATTAGTGTTCTTTTTCTTATTCCTCCAGGTGTGCAGTTAGGTCTTTAACTCTTTCTTCTTTTTAAGTATAAGCATTTAAGCTATAAATTTCCTCCTCAGCACTGTTTTTTCTGCATCTTATAGGTTTTGATACATTTTGTTGTAATTTTCATGTGTTTCAATGTAGTTACTGATCTTTTGCATTTTCCTCCTTGAACCATTGCTTGTCTAATTGTGTGTTGTTTCACTTCCATATCTTTATGCCTATTCTGGTTCTCTGACTCTAACTGATGTCCAGCTTCATTCCATTGTGGTCATAGAAATTACTTCATATAATTTCATTCTTTCTGAATTTGTTGAGATTTGTTCTGTGGCCTTGCATGTGCTCTATCCTGGAGAAAGATCCATGTGTGTTTGAGAAGAATGTATATCCTGCTGTCTTTGAGTGTAATGTTCTGTATATGTCTATTAGGTTTTAATGCTCTAACATGTTATTCAGGATCTCCATTTCTTTATTGATTGTCTTTCAAGATGTTCTGTCTAATGTTGATAATGGTGTACTAAAGTACCCCACTATAATTATAGAGACATCTTTTTCACTACTTAGTTTTTCCAAAGTTTTCCTCATGTATTTTGAGGTACCCTGATTAGGTGCATAAATGTTTATGATTTTTCTTTCTTCTTGATAAAGTACCTCTTTTGTTAATATATATTATCCTTCTTTGTCTTTTCCAATAGTTTTGAATTTAAAGTCTTTTTGTCTAATATCAGAATGACAATTCCTATTCATTTTTGGTTATTGTTTGCACATAAAAATTTTTTCAACCATTTACTTAAAACCTTCCTGCATCACTGGGTCTAAGGTGAGTTTCTTATAGACAGCATATAGATAGGTCATATTTCCTTACCCATTCTGCCAGTCTATGAAGAATGAGAGTTATTGAATTGAGAGTTTAATCCATTAACATTCAATGTTATTACTGTCAAGGCATTACTTCATTAGCCATGTTTTTTAGGTTATATATGTCCTATGTTGATTTTATTTATCTTTTTATCTTTTTAGTTATTATTAACAATAATCTTCATTCCTACACTCAGCTCCAACCCTCTGTTTCCTGTTTTTTCCTTTCAACCCACAGAACTCCCTTTAGAATTTCTTGAAGGGCAGGTTTCTTTTGACAAACTCTCTTAATTTCTGTTTATCTGTGAATATTTTGAACTCTCCCTCATTTTTGAATGCTAGCTTTGCTCAGTACAGAATTCTTGGTTGGAAGATTTTTATCTTTTAGCCCTTTAACTATGTCATGTCACTGCCTTCTTTCATGTTTCAGATGAGAAATCAGCACTTAATCTTATTGAGTTCCCTTGTGTGTGATGGATCTTTTTTCTCTTGATGCTTTCCGTATTCTCTCTTTGTCTTGAGCATTGGACAATTTGATAAGTAGATGTCTTGAGGTAGGCCTGTTAGGATTTATACTGTTTGGGGTACACTGTGCTTTCTAGACATGTACATCTATGTCCTTCAAAAGAGTTGGGAAATTTTCAGCCATTATTTCCTCCAGCACTCCTCCTGCTCCCTTTCCCTTTCTTTCCCTCTGTAATGTCTATAATGTGTGTGTGTTTGTGTTCACATTTTCATTCAGATATCTAGATCCCTGCAGGACTTTTTCTATCTTTTTATCTGTATCTTTTTACAATCTGTCTGAAATCGGGTGTACTGTCTTTGATAGCACTGATGTTTTCCTCCGCTTGTTCCAATGTGCTGTTAGGTGCTTCCAGTGTATTTTTTATTTTTCTTGCGTTGTACCATTCATCACCGTCAGATCTTTTCTCTTTTTATGTATGTTTGCAATTTCTTCAGTATGTTCCCTCAGTGTCTTCTTAATATCTTTTATTTCCTCCTTCATTTAAGTTGATTCACAATTTTGATTGGACATTCCTGATTAGTTGTTCCACATTCTGCATCTCCTGTTTTTTAGTTTGTTCATTAGACTGGGCCATATCTTCCTGTTTCTTAGCATGGCTTGTAACTTTTTGTTGGTGTCTAGGCATCTGTTCATCTTGATGGGATTATTAGGCTGCTTATCTTCTATTTCTACTCCAGGAATTAATTTTGTTGTTTGTGTGTGTGTGTGTGTGTTTGGTCAGGTTCCTTTTTGACACTTAATTTCTTTAATTCTATATTCTTACAGTTGTCTCTGTTCCCTTGAAAAAAATACTATGACCAGAAAAAAGGAAAGCAGTAATAAGAGAAAAAGAATAATACAATAATGGTGAAGAAGGTAGAAGAGGCCCTGTACAAGATCTAGGAAAATAAAAATAAAAAAATGAGAAAAGTACCATAAAAAATACAAAGGAATAAGAATAGAAAAAAGTGAAACTAGAAACCAAATAGAGGGGAAAAAATTAATGAATTAAAAGGCCAGAAAATTAAGAACAAAGGAAAAGAAAAAAATAGAAAAATTTAAAAAATTAAAAATGAAAGTCAATCAAGAAGACATGGAGTGAAAGCAAAGGAAGACAGAAAATAGAAATATGAAGGAAAGAGATAAAGTTGGTAGAAAAAAATAAGTAAAATAAAAAAAGGAAATAAAGAAGGAGAAAAACAACAAACAAGAAACAAAGCAACAACAACCAGAAAAAACTATCCAGGAAAAACATCCTTCCCTCTTAGGCCCCTAAGGAACTTCTCAAACTCAGGTACTCATCAATCAATCACCCTGCAGACTGCCCTCAGCAGCTGATGTATCCAGTTTCAGCAATAAAATAAAGATAAAGGAAAGGAGCCAATAAAAAATAACAGATCCAAGAAGACCTAAAATAAGAAAATAGTCTATTTTCTATACATTCCCTGTCATGAGGTTCTGGCTAAGAGCCTGATAACCTGGAGGATTCTTTTCTCTTAGGTGGTACCTGGAATTGAACCAAAATGCAAGGCAAGGATTCCTCCAGTACACTACGTGGTTCCACAGGTTAGTAGGATTCTGAAAGTTTATCTGCATCTTCCTACCCCCACTCCCTCAGGCTAGTTGGGCTTCTAACAGTTTGGGGGAGCTGGGCTAGTTAGGCACCTTTTTCTTCCCCCCTGACTGACATAGCTCCTCTCTTTCCCAGGGAAGCTGGATGTGACAGCCTGCCTTGTCAGATCCCTCTTCCCCTTTCTCTGGGCCCATCTCAGTACTCTTTGGGGTCTTTTATGAGTTGCAAAGAGAGCTCAGCTGGCCAAAGTCATTGAAAAGAAACCTCTGTCCACTCTCTTCCAGAGCCCTCTTCCTACCAGGGAATGCTCCCTCCCACTCAGTTGCCTGTGGTGAACCAAGAGTTTTACCTAGTCTGTTTGCCTTGATGGGGGGATATATGTGCTTCTTACCCTGTCCTGCTCCCTCTTGGATGATGCACAGCACTTTCCTATTCTATAGAACCACAAAGCATATCCCTGGGGTAGGTCTCTGCCCTTTCTCTATTTGTGTGTGTGTGTGAGAGAGAGAGAGACAGTTGAGTTCTGCCTATCTATTTCAATACCATCTTCTTGTAAGTTTCTGAATTTATTGCTGTGGGCCCACTAAACAGAGATTCTGGATTCAATGTTGTAGCTCAAAGGGTTAGAAAAGGCTCTAACCATTTGTTTGAGTGACTGGCCAAAACATGGAACAAATGATGGCCTACAATGCCTGAGGTTAAGATGCCTGTAAACCGTGATATAATGTAGATGAGGGGATCCAAAGAGGTAGAGAGATTGGAATGCTAGAATGAATTTGCCATTTAAAATGTGGAGTGAAAGAAATGCAACAGAAGAGAGATGATAGAAAAATGAAGGAAAGGAAATAAAGTATAAAAATCAAGTAAAAGAAAAAAGGAATGGGAAAGACAAAAAAGAAACAAAACAACAACAATCAGAAAATACAACCCAGGAAAAACAGCCTTCCCTCTTAGGCCCCTAAGGATCTGAAGAATGTTTAGAGAACACAGTTTTCACCAGGACTGTGAGTAATAAATTTGTGAGACTAACTTCATCTTCCCTGAAAAGCAATGTGGTTGTTCTTCTCTGTAGGTCAGGTATTACTGTGTGAAATGCTGTCACAGAACTAGACTACTTAAACACTTTGCGGATGATTGAATCCAGGGCTGGTCGAAGTCAAATAGAAGCACTTAATCTCTAAAGACAAGGTGGGCATGGCAACCACAATACAAGGCAGACTCAAAGCAGCAATCAAAAGAGCCTGAATCACATAGACCCATGGCATTGTCTCATAATAAAATATATGGACAGTCTACTAAATTCCTACTTGATCTGCATAAGCAGCAGAATTCTAGATTGAATGAACAAAACATTGGCTTGAATTACCAAAATAAAGTGTTACAGCCTCCTTAATCAAATCCCAGTCTTGAGACATTTTGTGGTTCCAAAGCCCCTTGAATGAGGGGGAGGCCATGTACCTTTGGGGGAGGATTCTATAACACTGCCAAATTTTTAAACTGTTAATTTCCCTCCTAGATTTCCCCAAAGAGAACTGTAGCTTTGTTCCAACTGAACTCCTGAAGGGCACTAGTTGGATAGCCACAGGATCAAAGAACACACATGGCACTGGGTCAGACAAGAGCTTTATTTGGACAGGTTATGTTAGCAGCTTCCTGCTTTGGACTGATTCTTATAAGATGAGGAGCAGCCTGGGCCCTGGGTTCCTACAGACCTTTTACCAGGATAACCATGCATTAGGAAAAGAAAATGATCAGACATTTTAGGGATTATTAGACACTGGCTCAAATTCCAGGGAACCCAAAACATCATTGTGGTCCACCATCAGAATAGGGGCTTTTGGAGATAAGGTGATCATTGGAGTTTTAGCTCAGGTCTATCTCACAGTGGGTCCAGTAAATCCCTGGACCAATTCTGTGGCTATTTCCCCAGTTCCAGAATGTATAATTGGAATAGACATACTCAGCAGCTGGCAGAATCACCACATTTTGTCCCTTGTAGGAAAAGCCAAGTGGAAGGCATTAAGAACTTCCCTACCTAGAAATATAGTAAGTTAAAAGGATTTCTGGATTTCTGGAGGGATCAAGGTCTTGAAAGATGCATGGGTGGTGATTTCCACTACATCCCATTTAACTTTCCAACTACCTGTGAATAAAAGAGATGAATCTTGGAGGATGACAGTGGATTACCACAAAGTTAACCTTGTGGTGAATAATTGTCACTATTATTCTAGATGTGGTATCATTGCTTGATCAAATCAACACATCCCCTGGTACATGATATGCAACTACTGAGTTGGAAAATTCTTTATTCTCAATTGCTGTTAGTAAGGGCCCCAGAAATAATTTGCTTTCAGCTGGCAAGATACTGCCCTCCTTTAAGGGTATATCAACTCTCCTGCCTTATGTCATATTGTCCACAGGGACCTTGATTGACTCTCCCTCCCACAAGGCATCACACTAGTCCATAATACTGATCTTGTTGATTGGACCTAGTTAGATAGAGGTAGTGATGGCCCTAGGATTATTGGTAAGGTACTTGTATGAGAAAGAATGGGAGACAAAACCAATAAAGTACTGGGGCCTTCCCCCTTTGTGAAATTTCTAGGTGTTCAGTGCTGTGGAGCACGTTGAGATATCCTTTCTAACATGAAGAATAAGTTGTTGCATCTTGCCTTCCTATGACAGAAAAAGAGGTACATTGTTTAGTTGTTTTTTTCAAATTTCAGGGGCAACATATCCCTCAACTGGGTATGCTACTTCCATCCCATTTACCAAGTGAACAGAAAAGCTGCTAGTTTTGCATGGGGACTGGAACAAAAGAAGGCTCTATGACAGGTACAGGCTGCTGTATAAGCTGTACTACCACATGGGCCATATGATCCAGCAGATCCTAAGTGCTGGAAATGTCAATGGCAAATAAAGATGCCATCTACAACCTTTGGCAGGCCCTTATAAGAATATTAAAGCATGGACCCTTTGGGTTTTGGAACAAATCTCTGCCCCTGCCCTCCTTTGAAGATAACTACTCTCCTATTGAGAAAACATTTTAGCCTGGTACAGAGCCTTAGTAGAAACTAAAGTTACCTTGAAACCTGAGTTGCCTATCATGTTGCGGTGTTTTCTGACCCTCCAACCTTAAATTCGGGCATAGGTAGCAGCACTCCATCATAAAATAGAAGTGCTATATATGAGGTAGGGCTCGCATGAGTCCTGAAAGCAAAAGTAAGTTATGTGGGGAAGTGGCCCAAATATCGATGTACACCACTCCAGCCACATTACCTTCTCTTTCCAGGCCACCTTTATGGATTCTTAGGGAGTTTCTTAAAATCAGTTGTCTGAGGAAGAGAAAAATTAGGCCTGGTTTACAGATGGTTCTGCATGATATAAAATGTACCACATAAAAGTAGATACCAACAGCACTGCAGCTCCTTTCAAAGACATCCTAGAAGTAGATTGGTGAAGGGAAATCATTCCCTTCGTCAAACAATAAAGGTCAGTGTGTGTTTGTATAATGACTCATGGGCTAACCATGGTTGGGTTGGATGGTCAGGGACTTGAAAGGAACATGATTGGAATATTGCTTACAAAAGACATTGAGAGGGAAGCAGACTTGGCCCAATGGATAGGGGTGTCCACCTACCACATGTGATGTCCATGGTTCAAACCCTGGGTCTCCTTGACCCTTGTGGAGCTGGCCCATGCACAGTGTTGATGCGTGCAAGGAGTGCCCTGCCATGCAAGTGTGTCCCCCATGTAGGGGAGCCCCACTCGCAAGGAGTGTGCCCTCTAAGGAGAGCTGCCCAGTGCAAAAGAAAGTGCAGCCAGCCCAAGAATGGCACCACACACAGGGAGAGCTGACACAACAATACAATGCAAGAAAAAGAACCACAGATTCCCAGTGCCACTGATAAGGATAGAAGCAGTCACAGAAGAACACACAGCAAATGGACACAGAGAGCAGACAATTGGGGGTGGGGAAGGGGAGAGAAATAAATAAAAAACAAGTCTTTTTAAAAAAGACATTGAGAAAGAGGTGTGGATAAAAAGAAGTTTCAATGTGGGGAAAAAAGTATAAAAATATTTGTGTCTCACATGAGGTTGACTTCAAGAGAGGAGGATTTGGTATTTTCATAGTAGTTACAGTTACAAATGACAACTGAGGAAGTACTGAGTTTCTAGCCAAAGAAGCTCTGTCACATTCACTAATGGAACAGCAACAATCACCCAACTGCAAGGGCAAAGACCACTGAAAAAGGATGGCCCAAAGATGAGCCCTTCATACTGATGACTATGCTTATGAGACTTTGTGCCTGAAATTTCAACTAAGCCTAGAGCTGCAGGGTGCCTAAGAGTTGCCTCCATGTTGCTCAAATGTCGCCACTCTCTAAGCCAAACTCAGCATGTAAATGCATTACCTTCCCCATGCATTTCCCCCGGCATGACTCCCGGGGATGAGCCTCCCTGGCACTGAGGGATTACTACCAATCACTAACTGGTGATGCAACTAGAAAAAGACCTTGAATAAAAAAGGGAAATAGTAAAGATGAATGGGTTTATATGGCTAAGTGTCTTCAAAAAAGAATTGGAAGATCATCGGAGGGGTCACACTTATGAACACCTCAGCAGGATCACAGAGACAGCCAAAGTAGACACAACCCAGGTGCTGATGCTCCTGAGGGCGATGGAGATACACAGGTTCAATGGTCATGGCATATGGCTTTGGAGTTCAGTGCCATGTCAGTGGACCTGACTTTGGAATTTATGTTCCTGAGTGTGATGGAGTTGGACTCAGATGTGAATTGTCTACACATGCCTCCTCTGTCACTTTTACTGAAACTGTGGTTGGTTCTAGGGTGGTGTATATTCAGGAGACTTGAATCTCTAGATTGGTCATGGGCCAGCTGGGCCCTGGGCCTCAGCAGAGTTGCAACTCCTGCTCTCCAGTTCATTGGACTTACTAGGTCAACTGACAGGGAAGTGAAGATGGTCAACCACCACACCAAGAAACTGAGAGTGCTTACAACTGCAAGCAGGAGAATCACATCCATCAACTATATGGGATCTAAGCCCCCTCTTAATATAATGGTGGAATGGACATCACCATCCCAGGGTCCACAGGATGGAGGAATAAAATATGGATTAGAGTAGACTTACTGGCATTCTACTATAGAACTATTGTGATTAGTAATGGAAGAAATTGTAGCATTGGTGTGGAGAAAGTGGCCATGTTAGTTCCTGAGGGCAGGGAGAGGGAAGAAGAGATTGATGTGGGGGCATTTTTGGGACTTGGAGTTGTCCTAAATGATATTGCAGGGACATATGCTGGACATTACATATCCTGCCACAACCTACTGAATGTACTGGGGGACAGTGCAAACTACTATGTAAACTATTATCCATGCAGTACAGCAGTGCTCCAAAATGTATTCACCAAATACAATGAATGTGCCACAATGATGAAAGAGGTTGTTGATGAGGGAGGAGTAGGGTGCAGTGGGGTGTGGGGTATATGGGAACCCCTTATATTTTTTAATATAACATTTTTTGATATATCTGTCTTAAAAAAATACAATTAACAGATAAATTAATTTAAAAAAATGGATAAGATGATGTGTTTTGTGGATATCAGTCACTCTTTTCCTAGCCACTCCTGTCTTTGTCCAATGAGCTCATGATAAAAGTAGCCATCATAGTAAGGATAGAAGTAATGCATGGGCTTAGCAATATAGACTTCCCCTCACCAAGGCTGACTTGGCAACAGCCACTGCTGAGTGACCAATTTGCCAGCAGCAGAGATCCCCACTTAGCCCCTGATATGGCACCATTCCTGGTGATTAATTTCATAGGACCTTTTCTATTATGGAAGGGGCAGTATTTCTTCTAACTGGAATAGACACATACTCCAGATACAGTTTTGTCTTCCCTTCATGCAATGCTTCTTTTAAAACTACCATTCATGGATTTAATGAATGTCTTATCCACAGCCATGGTATTCCCCACAGCACTGGTTCTGATTAAGGAATCCACTTCTCAGCAAGTGATGTGTGGAAATGAGCACATGTCCATGGAATTTATTGGTCATACAATGTTCCTCATCATCCTGAAACAGCTTGTTTGATAAAATGGTGGAATGGCCTTTGGAAGACTCAGTCACAGTCCCAACTAGGTGGCAATACCATGCAGGCCTGGGGCAATGTTCTCTAGGTGGCTGTGTATGCTCTAAATCAGAATCCACTGTATGGTGTTGTTTCTCTCATAGTCAGGATTCATGGGTCCAGGAATCAAGGGGTGGAAATGGGAGTGGCACCATCAATATTACCCCTAATGATCCACTAGGAAAATTTTTGCTTCCTGTACCTGGAACCTTAAACTCTGCTGGTCTACAGGTTTTAGTTCCAAAAGGAAGAGTACTTCTCCCAGAGAACACAAGAATGATTTCATTGAACTGGAAGTTAAGACTGCCACCTAGCCACTTTGCGCTAATCATGTCTCTGAATCTACATGTAATTAAGGGAATTACTGTACTGACTGAGGTGACTGACCTTGACTATCAAAGGAAAGTAGGACTGCACCTACAAAATGGAGGTAAAGAAGAGTTTGCCTGGAATATGAGATCCCGTAGGGTGTCTCTTAGGGCTACCATGTCCTGTGATTAAAGTCAATGGAAAATTGTCACAACACAATCCAGGAAGGAGTAAAAATGGTCCAGAATGTTCAGGAATGAAGATTAGGGTCAATCCACCAGATAAAGAACCATTGCCAGGTGAAGTGTTTGCTAAAAGTAAAGGGAACAGGGAACGGATAGTGAAAAGGTAGTGATAAATACAAACTTCATCCATTTGACAAGTTACAGATATGAGGACTGTCTTGGTGTTGATCATGTTGGTCATGAATATTTGTTACTCATTTGTTATGAATATGCTTGTATATAAACATAAAATGAATATCTTTGTTTTCTTTCCTAACCTTTCCTCTTATTATATGACATAGTTTGTACTAATTTCATGTCATATTGTTAAGGATGTTTAGTTTAGAGTGAATATTATGAAAGGATTTACACCCTATTCAAGAGCAATATAGAGCATTTCCATTTGTGTGCAGGATATCTGACTTTTTAAAAAAAGATTTATTTATTTATTTCCTCCCCTTCCCTCACCCCACCAGTTGTCTGCTCTCTGTGTCCATTCACTGTGTTCTTCTGTGATGTCTTCTATCCTTATCAGCAGCACCGGATATCTGTGTCTCCTTTTGTTGCGGCATCTTGCTGTGTCAGCTCTCCAAGTGTGCGGTGCCACTCCTGGGCAGGCTGCACCTTCCTTCATGCTGGGTGGCTCTCCTTACTGGGTGCACTCCCTGTGTGTGGGCGTGCCCCACGTGGGGGACACCCCATGTGGCAGGGCACTCCCTGCATGCATCAGCACTTCACATGGGCCAGCTCCACATGGGTCAAGGGGACCTGGGGTTTGAACTGCAGACTCCCCATGTGGTAGACGGACGCCCCATTCATTGGGCCAAGTCTGCTTCCCGATATTTGACTATTGTTACTATTGTTATATATTGTTTTTATTTAGAGGCTAAGTATGGTGTAAGGTGATATATACAGCTGCAAAATTGACAAAGTTTGGACTGTGATGGTTAGGCTAATGTGTTAACTTGGCCAGGTAGTGTTGCGCAGTTGTTTGGTCAAGGAAGCACTGTTCTAATTGTAATACAAGGACATTTCATGGACTGTAATCATCAGTGAGTTAATTGCATGGATGATTGGTTAAATCTACAATCAAATGAGTAGACTGCTATCAGTAATAAGTGATATCTCATGCAGTCAATTGAAGGTCTTAAAAGGAGAAGTGATTTCAGCTTTCGGAGAGAGAATTCCCCGTCTCTACTTAAGGTAATCAGTGTCTCCTGAGGAATTTTTCAATGAGTATCTTCATCTAAGTTCCTGGCTTGTAGCCTGCCCTATGCAGCTTTGACTTGTGAATCCCCATGGTGTGAGGGACAATTTTATAAAATCTCATATGATTTACAGATGTCTCCTTTTAGTTTCCCTAAGGAACCCTAATACATTACATAATCATAATGAAGTTCATGTTTACATTGCATTTTAATTCTCTTACAGCTTTCAGAATTTTCTACCTTTGGTATATCACAATTTGATATAACATGGCTTAGTGTGGGTCTATTTGAGTTTATCGTGTTTGTAATTATTTGAGTATTTTGGTTGTGTATATTGATTTCCTTTGTTAAATTTAGGAAATTTTTGCCATTATTTCCCTGAATAGTCTTTCTGTTTCTTTCTCTCTTGCTTCACTTTCTAGGCCTGCTGTAATGCATATATGGGTACACTTAATGTAATCCACAGTTTCCTCAGTCTCTTGTTCACTTTTCTGTGTTCTTCAACTCTGTTTGGTTCCTTATAATTATTTACATCTCTCTATGTATATTTTCTTTGTGTCCACCTATCATTTTCCTGCTTTCCTATAGTTTTTTGTTCATGTTTTCCTTTAGTTCTTTGTACACAGAACCACATTTTTTAAAGTTTTTGTCTGGTTCAACTTAGGTGTGGTCCTCTTCATTCATGGCTTCTAATTCTCTAACCTTTTACTTTGCCTGGCCTATTTCTTTCTGTTTCTTTTTATGTTTTGAAATCTTTTGTTGAAACTTGGACATTTTCATCTTTTAATTAATGTGCTATCACTGGAATTTGAGCTCTTGGGTATCTGTTCCTTAAGCTTGTATCCAGCTAGTGTGATGACCAAGCTTTCTTTGAATGCCAGGAACTAACAAAAAAAAAAAAAAAAGAAGCAAGAGAAGAAGGAAAAAAGAAAACATATTTCCCACTCTTTGAAGATTGACCCTTGTAAGTGCTCTCCTTCAGAGCTTATCCATAGAACAAGTTTAGAGAATATTTCAAAGTCAAAATATAGGGGTCTCCCTGATCCTCTCTGCCCATATGTCTTTTCTTGAGTATGCAAGTGTAGCTCTAGGAATGATCCCATTTACATAGATATAATGTCCCCTCCTCCCTAAGGAACAGATTCCTTACAGTTTTGGGCTTTGAAATTTATGTCCTACAGTCAGCAGTTCCCTTCTGAAAACAGCACCACTTGACTTCTCTCCCACAACATTATGTAGGAGAGTTCTGTGAGTCCACTTCTGCATATAGGAAAAATTTTTAAGACATTGAGCTCCTTAGGTGACACTAGACAGACTGAGTCATATGTACAAACTTCTAGTATGTACATGATGCCTTCTCTTCTCCCTCCTGAACCAAGACCAGTGACCTGCACTGGGAGTATGGCTGGCTCTGCTCTGGACCAGTGATGGAATGTGGAGAGGCCAACTAGGAAACCATGGCACCCTACTGTTTTTAAGTAGCCCTTGCCTTATTACTGTATTCTTTAACTCTTTTCTGGAACTTCAAGAAGGATAAGATATTTTTGCCAGTTCTTGTCAGATATTCAAAATTTCTGTGGGGGAACGGAGCCCTGAAGTATCTCAGTTCACCATCTTGATCAAACTGGTGCCCATTTCGTTTTGTTGGTAAATTTTCAAAAAATCTAGCTGTTCTGTAAGTGTGCATTTCTTTTTATTTAGCCTGTTTGGGATATAATATTTCTTGAATTTTAGAATCCATGGCTATCGTCAATTCTAGGACATTTTTAGCCATTTTGGCTTCAAATATTTCCTTTCCACCATTCTCACTTTTAGTTCATTTTTGAAATGTGATGAGAACAATACTTGTTCTCATGATGTCCTCCATACTCTTTAGTATCTTTTCTGCAATCTTCAGAACTAATTTCCAGTTCACTAATTCTCCTTACAGCTTTGTCTAATCTATAGTTTAACCCATGTTAGAAATTAAAATTTCATGAATGTATGCAAATGTGTGTATTGTATTTCCTAAATGGTTTCAGTGGAATTTCATCTAATTTCCTCAGTCATTTTTAATAATGCTTTGTTCCTTGCACATTGTCAATTTCAACTTTTATCTATTTACCTATTATTGGGATAGAAGCATCTACCCCACTAAAGATATGTTTGTCTTAATCTGCATTCCTTGAGTGTGAACACATTTGTAGATAGTGTCTTTGGATATGTCAAGGTGAGCTAGGGGATGAATGCCCTCATGAATAGCCTCTTTGAAGGTACTTTAAAGATGAGACTAAATGTAATCAGGATGAGCCAGAATCCATATGATGGAGACCTTATAAAGAGAGGAAATTTGAATGCAATCAATCAGGAGAAGCCAAAAGTCAAAGAACATAACCAAGAGGAAACTAAGGAGATAGATCCCCATGTGATGAAGACAGAAATGCAAGCCAGGTAACCATAAGGATTGCAGGAAGCCAGCACCAGAAAGCTGCAGACACTGGGAGAAATTGTGACCTGTTGAAACCTTTATTTTGGACTTTTTGCCTCCAGAACCATGAGGAAATAAATTCCTGTTGTTTAATTCAGTCCATAGCATGCTATTGTCATAGCAGTCCTGGCGAAATAAGACAGCCACCCAGTTTTGGATACTTGGTAACAATAGCCCTAAGAAACTAAAATGACAGAGTCATGCTTTCTCTGAAGTCTGTTGGGAAAAAGTCAGTTCCATGCTTGCCTGCTGGCATCTGGTAGTAGTTTTCTGGCAATTCATGGTAGTTTCTGTCTCCATTTGTTATATGGCCTCCTCCCCTTCTGTCTGTGTCCAATTTCCCCCTCCTTATAAGGACACTGGTCAGATTGGGCTAGAGGCTATCCTAGTTCAATATGGACTCATTTTAACTAATGATATCTTGAAAGACTCTGTATTAGTCTGAGTTTTCTAAGGAAGCAGAAACAACAGGAGACATCTGTAAACACTAGGAAATATTTATAAGAATTGTCTCATGGAAACTATGGGAATAGACAAGTCCAAAGTCAATAGAGCAGGCCATAATCTGGGAATGCCAATGAAAGTTTTCAATGAATTCCCCAGAAGAAGCTGGCTGGCTGAAGTAGAAATGGAAAGTTTCTCTTCTTATTGTTGGAATTATCTCTTCTTTCAAAGACTTCAACTGATTGAATGAGACTTCTTTCTTTGTTGAAGGAAATTTCTTCAGTTGATTGTAGATGAAATCAGCCATAGATGCAATCAATTTACTGATAATTTAAGTCCATGAAATGTCCTCACAGTAACAATTGGTCCAGTGCTTGCTTGACCAAACTGACATCATAATCTGGTCAAGTTGACTTATGAACTTAACCACCACAGATCCTATTTCCAAGACATGTTCTCAGGAATTGAGGGTAGGACTTGAACATGTCCTTTTGGGGCACAGAATGCAACCAATAGCATCCCTTAAATTTTGCATCTAAAGTGAGTCTAGCCCTGTCCCTGCTATGAAATATTGTTTACTTGTTTTAATATTTTTTATTGTGATGTACATTTATTTGATCTTAAACCTGAGTGATCTGAGTGGAGGATAACTTCATCCAGAGATGATATAAATTTGTATCTGATCTCTCTGATCATGCATTCAATATAAATGCAAATCCCAGACCCAGCTGAGAAAAGACCTAGGTTACAAATTCCCAGGAGGAATTTTTAAAAATTTTATTATCCTTCTTTTTCTACCAAGTTTTAAAGACAATATCAACATATTTTCCCATGGCCTCAGAAAGTGAATTTGGTTTTCAATCCATCCTTTAACTGACGGTGTGTGACTCCTCCTTTATAAAGGATTTTGATTTCAATCCCATTTTCCAACCACTGGCATGGCCCTGAGGATTATATCTTTAAGTTCTTATTCTCCAAAACTCTTAATTCCTAAAATAGACATTTGTCCCTCTTCCAGTTTCTACTACGGTTTAAATTTTGTAATTACTTCTGTGAATTTTTAGGGTTCTGCTTAATTTCTTGTGATTTCAGCAATGTACTTTAAACTGTTTATATTATGGCAATGAATTCAACACTTTGGTTTTTTGCAATGTTAGTAATTTTCAAAATATTTTAGAACCATATGGCCAGAATAAGATTTCCTGATCACCTAATTTTATTTTCCTCTCCTAATACACCCACGCTATACAAGAGCCAAGCCCTTGACAACTTTATGAAGAATATTATGATGAAGCTTGTGCTCTAGTTTTGCCTCTAGTATTTTATTTTACTTTGTAAACACCTTGAGTTAAAGACAAATTAAAACCTTGTATTTTAAGAGGCCCTTGTCTATTTGCGTAAGGATAGGTAAGCACTATTGAGAAAAGAAGAGAATATAATTATACAAAAGCAGCATATGTATTTATACATAAATGCGATCCTCAATTACCTCTTATCCTTCTCTTCCTTTTCCTATGACATTTCCAACTCCAGAAACATTTGATATTTGTTTGTCTCTACTTACCTCACACTGTGCCTTTATTAATTTTATTCGAAACTTCCTTCCCCTATGGACTTTTGATCTTATTTCATGTTCTCAAATTGTAAAGAAAGGAGAGGACAAATAATCTCTATTGTCTTGCAACTTTTTACCTTACAATATAAAACCCTTGCCCTGTTTAAATATTTTTGTACTCTAATTTCTGTTAAATTTTCACTATTGGCTCTATTATTATTAACTGTGTGTCTTTGGGTAAGTTACTTCACACCTCAGTATTCTAGCTATAAAATAGCCAGAATATTAGAATTTGTTTCAAAAAGACTTTTTGGAATTAAATCAATTTTGTATAGCATTCTCAAGCACATGGAAACCTCAATAACTGTGGGCTTTACTTATGTAAAAAGATATTTATTGAGCACCTATTATATTCTAGATCATTTGCATATATAAGCGAATGTAACAAAGGTACGCATTTAGTGGAGCACAAATTGTAGTTGGGAAAGAGATACTGTAATAAAAATATTATAAACAAGTAATGTATTAAACATGCTAGAAGGGTTAAGTGCTTACCAAAAAGTATAAAATGTTAAGAAGGATGAGGCATAATTGGAGTTGGGAATGGTTTCAGTAGCTTCTGATGCCAAGTATAGTGCAATTCTGACTGTATGTGGTGTTAAGTCAGAGTCTACAAGATAAGATCACAGTCCCTAAAAGTCTACAACTCGCTTTATGCACAGTTGCAAGATCAGGGGTTCCCAGGCCACCAGAACTTCTGACCAACTGGCTACAACACCCTTGGTTTTGATAATTCCCTAGAATGACTCACAGAACTCAGAAAAGTGCTATCCTTATGATTACGATTTTATTATATCATAAAACTTATGCCTGAGAAAGAGGCAAAAGAAGAGACACAAAAGAGAGATTTAGGAAGGTCTCAGATATCAAGCTTCCTTGTTCTCCTTCCATGGAAATAGGACACATCACCCTCCAAGTACATCTATGTGTATTACTGAACTCAGATGAGTTTCGAGCTTTGGGCACCCATAGATTTTATGGCATTTCATTATGTAGTATGATTGATTGAATTGATACTGAAGTGGTTTAACTCAGTCTCCAGTTTTCCCTTTCTTTCTTGGAGGTCTGACTGATATGTAGTTTAAAGCCCTAAGCCCCTAATAACATGGTTACTCTTTCTGGCATGACCAGCTAACACACTAAGGCACACGTGTGTGACTGGCTCCACCCTTAATCATCTCCTTAGAAATTACCTTCAGGTGTGATCAGGAGGTCCCACCATGAATGACAAAGGCTTTTATTCTGGGTAATTCCACAGATTTAGAGGTTACCCCCCAGGAGATGAGAAAATGGCCAGATCAATTTTTGGAGGCCCAATTCTTTACTATGCAGTATTGAGTATTGCTACTTAAAATAATTTTTGTCAGGTTATACCTGTTAAGAAGGAGGCACTTAACAGAGAATAGAAGGATATGAGTAAATCATTAAACAGATATCTAAGAGAATTTTATTCCAAGGGAAAAAAAAACAATGCATCCAATGTTCTGAGGACTGCCAAGTTTTAGGAACAGGAAGGTGGTCAGTTTAGCTAGAGCAAAAGAAGGGAGGTGGTAGAGCAGAGATAAAATCCATGAGGGAGCAAAAAGTCAGATTCTAAACCCTTAGAGGCAGTTGTAAAGGCTTTACCTTTCACTGAGTAAAATCAAAAGCAGTTTTGGAGTTTTGAACCAAGGCAAAGCATTATAGTATATATAGTATTAGCATATAAAGCTGAAAATAAAATAAACAGACTTAAAAAAGGGGGTTGCAGGACAAATTTTCACCAAGCTAAAGTTCCATTAATGCAAGAGCAGCAGCACCAAAAGAGGTTTATGCTTGAAGGTGTGAGCTGGGGAAGCAGTTTACATGGGATGCTTGAAACAAAGGGAAAGGTGGGGGAATGGGGAGGGATAAAGAGGACAGGATTTATGGTTGCTACAGGGGCTATAGGGGCTGTTTGGGCAGAGTGTCCTTGAGACCCAGTCCCTTAATTAGCAATCAGAATGTTGATGTAAGATTGCCACCATTTGGTGAAGATCAGCAGGCTTTGCTGGTGTCATTTTGAATACTTAGTTCTTTTTCCTAAGCTAGGGCTGGGCTTTTATCAGTACCACAAATGATAATTGGTGTGTTAGTCTGCTTCAGTTAACCTCTGTTTCTTCTTTATAATTCCCTGTATAAAATGGAAGCTCAAACAAATCAAGAAGTTTTGTAAAACCATTGATCTTCCTAATTTCACACCATGGTTCATCTGTATTTTAAAAATGCTGTTGTGATGTGTTTGGAATAGATTAAATTAGAGCATGGTTAGAAGCAGGGAGGGAGATCTTTTAGGAGAGTAGTAAAAAAAAATTCAGCTGTAAAATTATGGTGGTTTGGATCAAGATGGCAGTTTGGGAGGTGTTGAGAAGTGATAAGACTCAATAGATTTAAAAGGCAGAACCAACAGAATTTGGATATGGGGCTACAAAAGAACCAAAGAAATCAAGGATAACACCAAATTTTTAATTTAAGCAACTGGAAAGATGGAGTTTCTGTTTACTGATTTGATAAAAAAATGTTCAATCAGATTCGCATAGGATGAGATCAAGGTTTACATTTGACAATTTTAATATAAAATGTCTATTGGACATTAAGCTATTATTCATTTATTGAGTCATTTGTTAATAATGAACTGAGGTTGGACTCTTCCCCAAAGTTTGGCAATTTCATAGAGACACAAAGTTTTAAAAGTCACAAAAATAAGAAAGTATAAGTACATTTATGTAGTTGAAGCTTATACTGTATCTTATGCTTTACCTGGGACTTGCAAGAAATGTCACAAATTTGGCAACCTCATATGACTTTACATAACTCTGAATTATAACCAGTCTTACCTGAGTACTGGTGGTTTGGGCTGGGAAACACAAAGATAAGAACAAACACCAGGCACCTTTCAATGACTTTTGAATCTCTTTGCCACTTCGTCCCAAACTGCCTTTCAGTCCTCATTACCCCTTGCCCTCAGGCATTTTTCAGCACTTGTCAGCTAGTTCTGCTTCCTAGAGTCTGTTTCCTACCCCAAAACTTTGCCTAGGCTTAATTTTCACTCTGAGAAGATCTGCTCTCCCAGGTTTCAACTCTGAAAATCATTCACCTGAAAAACTTAAATCGATTACCATCTCCTCCATGAAGATGTTCAGTTGTCAAAATAAATTGATTCTTCCAGGATGCCTTCATCATGGGTTTTGGAGGTAGGTGATTATTTTAAAATTCTGCTATGTACTATAGTTTACTATTATCTATCTGTTGTCCCCATAAGACCTTGGTGTTCCTGTAAACACATAATATTTGACTTACTTATTTTTGTATCCCCCCAACATCTTCTATATTGCAGGTACTTAACATTGTGATTATTTTCATTCATTTGAATAGAAAAGGACATTTCAACAGCAGTGAATGAAGCAATTAACACAACTGGCATCTGGAAAATTATTTGTCATACTTTAAAAATCACCCTACCTTGTCCTCCATCAATACGTGGTGCCAGGCTAAAAAATGTGAAATACATATTAAATATCATGAATCATCTTCATACTCTTTGTCATCATCATGTTTTGGTTTTTTTTCTTGTTATCAGAGATTGATGCTTCCTGATCTAGTAAGGAAAAAAAAATTACAGGTAAAACACTGACCAAACATTTAAGGCATATAGTAATTAAACCATGTATTTATTAGTAGGTATAAACATTATTTAAAACAAATAAATAAGTACATAATATGAAGCAGGAGCATGTAATTTGTATGATTAGGTTGTGTGTGGGAAGGGAATTAGTTTTTAACGATTTCTAATTTGCTTCCTCTTTCCCGTGTAAATGCTCTACATCATATTTAGAATTATTTGTGGCTTCCACAAATGTATAATAATCTAACCAACATAGAAAACAATTGAATGTTTACATCATTCATTCTTCCCATTTGAATTGTTACTATTTATGCAAGTACAGGCCATTGCCACCAAGGACTAAATGAATTATTCAAAGAACTACTATAGTTAAACATGTTTAAACAGGGGAATACACTTAATAATTGACAGAATTATTTTTCAAAATGTTGAAACAACATTACCTTTATGATTTGCAATTTTATGTTATATACTGAAATCATTAGTCTGACAATCTAAACTATGCAGTCTTCAGCCAAGTATAAGAAAGGAGGAAAAAATGGTGTCTGACTGGCCAAAATTAATTTCATAGAGTGCATGTAATAAGGCTCATACATGTTACTTTTAGAAATCCTCCATCCTTGGGCAGAACCACCCAACTCCTATTTAGATTTTGTTCTGGTTTGGTTATATTATCTCCTGAAACATAACTTTCGAAGAACAAATTGCAAGTGGAGAGAGGTGCCGAAGGAAAATTTGTACCAGGCAATATTAAACAAGTATGGATGACTTTATTCAGGGGTTGTTATCGTAGGGGAGGAGAGAACTAAAACCAAGGGTGAACTCGCCTCTTTTGAAACAAAGGACAAACTTTTTAAGGGCTGGAATGAGCTGCTGAAAAAGAACCAGAGGGGTTTATTGATGTTGCAATTAGGACCACTTGACTCAGAATGTTTTCCTTTGTGGTAATTAGTATACCTGGATCCAGCAGCAAGATTCATGCAGAAAGTAGAAATAGGGAGAGACTCAACTGGGAGTGCCCCAAACTACCCCACAATAGGGCTTGTTGAGATTCCAAAGAAAGAGGCAATAAACACCAAAGCATTCATTAGGGGAACTTAATAGAGAGCTGAAACTGCCTCATGATGGACAGCAAGATGGCAAGTTGACTTGAGTGTGTCTGTGCCTATGTCTGCCCTTTAGATTATATAGGGCCAGGGCCAAAGTAGAGTAATGCTGGGGACTTGCGTGCATGCTTTTGGGAAAACATGTGGGTATGTGCTTTTTTTAAAAAAAACAAGATGTACTTTGGGTGGCAGTGTTCAAGGTTATAGCAGATAAAGCTTAACATGTTTCCAAAGAGTTACAGGGGCGGTGCCTGGGGGATTGGGGGAGGGGAGGAGTCAATTCTCAGGTAGGAGATGCTATATGTACCATACAGGCATAGAGCACTCCAGTTAGATGTCTATTAGGCATCTGAATCTAGTAAGGGCTGGGGTAAGAGAGAAGTCAGGGTCTTTGCTGTCGGGAGAAAGCTGTTTAAAGTTTGGTCAAGCTGAGGAGAAGTTAAGGCAGTTTAAGGGACTATTAAGGCAGTCTTTATCAAATTCTCTGAAAAAAAGTTATGACACTCACAAGGAGATAGTCCAAATCATAACACAGAATTCAGAGACTTTCAAGATACTTGCAATATCTTTTCTGTAAGAACATAATATATAATTTCATGGAGAGTGCTGTAGCATTCAGAATATTTTAAAAGATATCAATATCTGCTGGGCACATATGTATGGAATTACATTTAATGTTGACAAAAACTATCTTATACATAAAAAAATGGAGATTTACAGAGAATAAAATAATTACCTATATTGGTTTAGGTTATTTTTTGCTGAGCTGAGCCAAGTAAAACCTTTGAAAATCATTAGTGTTTTACCTTTAAAATCTCTTAGAGAGTAAACGTGTTGTTCCAAAGTGTTATGACTTTCTGATGACATTGATCTGTTCCACCATATTCTCAGGCAGAGCAAAAATTCTGAAACAAACACCATACTCATTTATATTCATGTAGTGCCTGGTTTGTATTAATCCAGATTTTCAAAACTGAAAAATATGTTCATGAGGGAAAGTGGGATTGATTCTCTATTGAATAAGGTGAATAGGTAAGGATATGTTCCTCAAGATATGGCAAAACATGCATATTAACCATCAAAATGGATGGATTTTATGGATTACATGGAATACAAGATGGATCTTTAAGTAAATGTGGGCACAGTGAGCTACTGATGCTATTCCTAGGTGCTTTTATAAAAATATTGTCAAAATTAAGACATTATAAAACATGATAAAATACCTATAATTATCTAGTTATGCCCGGGATGGAGGGGCATGTAATCTTGCTAATGTTATGTTACTGAATATTTTTTGTTAGAAATATTTCAGAAGTAAAGGACAATAAACACAAATGTAATAAAATGAGTAGTATTTATAAATCAACATAATAGTTAATATCTCTAAATCTACTTCAAAGCAAATAAACTTCTCTTTGAAACTTATATTCTTGATTGCTAAGTATCACCAAAGATAGATTTTCATGATTGGCATGCTTTTATATCTCTCTCTTTCTCTATCTATCTATCTACCCATCCATCCATCCATCCATCTACTCCCTGTTTGTCTACTACCTGTCTGTCCATCCGTCCATCCATCCATCCATCCAAGTTTTCTCTAGATCTTACTACTCCACAGCTGCTTGAACACCCAACTGTTTGGCTTAAACAACAGGAAATTTTTGTCTCACTATTCTGTAGGCTAGAAGCCAGAATCAAGAAAAGGCAATGATTTCTTCCAGAGTCTGTAGCATTCTAGTGCTGGTTTGCTACAAATGTAGAACCAGCTAAGTGATTATATTAATGGTTGAATATTTTCTGAGCTACTTCCCTGAAAAAGAAATAAAAGATTAAACTTAAGTAACATAAACAAGATCACAGATTTCATTTTATTGGGTGTTATTTCCTTTGTATGCTAAACATGGATTAAGATTTTACACATAATATGAAATTGCTACTTTCTTATTTTCTGAATGTTTACTCTTGTGATTTTCTTCCCATAATGTCTATTGATTAAAAAAAAAAGCCTCATTAGAAAATTATTATTGACCTAAAGAAAATGAAAAATAGATATAGTTAACATTTTTATATTTCATGCTGGGCTAATGACATAATAATGCAGACTGTTATTTTCATAAAAATATAGTTAAATACCTGATTATTTAAGATAGAATTGTGCTCTCTAAAAATCCATCGATTTATTGTTCAATAGATAACATAGAATTTATTCAGTTTTTGTCCAAATGTAAGCATGGAGAATGGTTCCTTTTAGATGTCTGTTCCAGGTCCTAATCTGCTACTTAAGAGTTCAATTTTTTGCCTAAGATACACACTTATGGCCTCTTAGTAGATAAGACAACCTATCTTCAAGACTCTAGCTCTGTGATTCTGCTCAATTTGCTTAAGTCATATAAGTGAGGTCATGAAATATTTGTCCTTCAGTGACTGGCTTACTTCACTCAACATAAGGTCTTTGGAGTCTTCAATTTTGTACCATGTGTTAATACTGCATTGAAAAGAATGTGTTTTTGTGTGTAATGCTCTATAAATGTCTGTTAGGTCTAGGTCATTTATCATATTGTTTAAGCTCTCTGCTTCCTAATTTATCTTCTGTCCAGAAATGATATCAAATGCTGAGATTGTATATTGAAGTCCTCAACTATTATAGTATTGACAACTATTATTTTTGGGGCACCCAGGTTAGGTGCATAAGTATTTATTTTAGTTTTTTCTTCTTCATGAATTGCCCCAATTATTAATATATAATGACTTTCTTCATCTCTTATAGCAGTTTTGAATTTAAATCCTAGTTTGTCCAATATTAATATCACTATTCCATATCATTTTTTGATTACTATTTGTTTGAAAATTCGTTTTTCAAACTATACATTTCCACCTGGTTGTTTCCTTACATTTAAGGTGAGTCTCTTGTAGATAGCATATAGATGGCTCATATTTTTTATCCATTCTGTCATTCTATAAATTTGGTTTGTTCCTTTGGCTGGCCATCTCTTCCAATTTCATAGTATTGCTTGCCATTTTTGCTAATGTCTAGGCATCTGAATAAGTCAGAGAATTTAAGCTTACAGTCAATTTCTCTCTCTTGCCTTGATTTTGTTTCACAGATTGTCTTGATCTTTGTTTCAGTTTATTCTAATTCTTTAACATTGCCCAGATTAAGCTACCAAAATAGGGCCAAGGTCTCACTAATAGGGTGCAAACCAAGGAGACTGGGACAAGGGACATATAAATGTGTTTTTTCTCCTTGCAGTTTCCTGACTGGACAACAGGTAATACTTGTAACAAATCTTTCCATATAAGTGACTTTAAATATCTATTTTCCTGTGATCCTGATCTCGCCAGAACTGACATTCAAATCAGACTCTGCTGGCCAAATTCACTGAAGAGAAACCATTCTCCATCGTCCATTTCCCTCCCTCTTCCAGGGGTAAAGATGTTTGTTCCACTCTCAGTTGACTTTAGTGAGACATGGGTTTTATCCAAGCTGTTCACCTTGAGTATGGAGGTATATAGGAGTCATTCCAGTCATGGGCTAGTAACTCAAGGTTTTCATTTTAGCTTGTCTTTCTGACCCTCAGTCTCCTAAGGGGTGTGCAGCACTCTTCTCTTCTGGATAGCCCCAAAGTATGTCCCTCAGACAGCTTTTACCATTCCTCCATAGTTTTTATGAGAAATTTGAGCTCTGTCTACCTATTCCTGTGCCACGTTCCTGGTAGTTCTCTCTTTCAGTTCTTTAAATATGTCATACCACTGCCATTTTACCTCTATGGTGTCTCATAATAAATCAGTACTTTCTCTTATAGAGATTCTCATACTTTGTATAATGATTCTCTTCTGTGTCTTTAAAGATTCTCTGTCTTTGGCATTTGATAGTTTCATTTTAAAATACCTCTTGGTGTTTATATGCTTGGAGTTCATTAAACTCCTTTGATATGTATATTTATGTCTTCTGTTAAATTTGGGAGTTTTCAACCATTATTTTTTGAATCATCTTACAGCCATTTTTTTTCTTTCTTCTCTCTTTGGGACTCGCATTAGGCATATATTGATATGCATAATCGTGTTCCACAGTTCTTAGCATATGTTCATTTTTTCTCTTTTTTTCTTTTTGTTCCTTTGACAAAATAATTTCAATTGTTTGATTTGTTAATTCACTGATTCTTGCTTCTGCCTGCTCCAGTCTGCTTTCAAATATCTGTAGGGATTTTTAAAAAATTTTGTTTACTATTACCTTCAAATTCAGTATTTCTGTTTTGTTTCTTTTTATGATTTTATATTCTCATTATGATTTTATTTTTGTTCATCTATCATTTCCCTGATTTTCTCTAGCTCTTTTCCCATGTTTTCATTGAGCTGTTTGAAAATATTTAGGCATTTTTTAAAGTATTTTTCTGGTATGTTTAATATCTTATCTTTCTTGTTGATAGATTTTAATGCTTCATTTTTCTGCTTTACTTGGGTCATAATTTTCTTTCTTTGCATGTCTCGTAATACTTTGTTGCACACTGAACATTTAATATTTTAATGTGTTATTCCAGGAATTTAGTCACAGAGGTGTCTGTTCCGTAAACTTACATCCAAATTGTGTTATGCTTCAGATTTTTTTTTTGAATGCCAGTATCTAACAAAAAAAAGACAGAAATGAAAACATCTTTCCCTGTTTTTGCAGATAGGCCTGTAGGAGTGCTCCCATTGAGAGTTTACACATACTAGCAATAAGTCTTAAGAACAGTCCAAGGAAAAAGTGTGGTGTTTTCCTGATGTTTTCTGAACATGTGCTTTTCATCTTGGCAATGTGTTTGTGGTCTTAGGAATTCCCCCATTTATAGAGAGCTGAATGCTTTGTGTACCCCTGTTTTAATTTCATAGACTACTCAAGTAAATGCCATGAAGTGATATGGTTTAAACAATGGGAATTTATTCACTTACAATTTTGTGGCTTGGAAAATGTCCAAACTAAGGTATCATCAAGGCAATGCTTCCTCCCAGAAGACTGTGGTGTTCTGGAACTGACTGTCAGTCTTCCTTGGTTTCTTGGTCACATGGCAAAGAATATAGCAGCATCTCCTGGTCTTTTCCTTCTTTTTCAGGTTCCATTTCAGTTTCTTGCTTCTTGTGCCTTTCTCTCTCTCTGTCTGAATTTCCTTTTCCAGTAATAGATTAAGAACCATCCTGATTGAGGTAACCTCATCAAAATATTCTACTTACAATGGGTTCACACACAGAGGAAAGGATTAGATTTAAGAACATGTTATTTTTCTAGGAAACGTACAGCTCGACCCACCACAATCCCATAGGAAATGTATTTATCTTTTTGTCCTGGTTGCTATAATTGATATCTTGTTTCTGGTAATCATTTAGCCCAGGAAGTTTGAATTTTTCTTAGAGAAAACATTTCTACAAGAAAACATTCTTATAGGAAACATTCCCCTAAGAAAACATTTTTATAGGAATGATGAGGATGTGACAAATATCCTGATTCAGTTTTTCAGGCTGCTACCAAATATATTGGTGCAGACATACATGCACACTAGTGTGACCACAATATTTATTCTGCCTCTTCTGGAACTGGGGACAGGGACCAACACGGAGGAACACTGTCCAGTTCCATACCAAGTGGTAGAAGCCCTTGTAAAGTTACCAAGAGGTTTCTCTACCATTTTTATTTGTTTGTTTCTTAATTCAGCACTCTCCCAGTTGGCACTTTAACTATTTGGGGGATCTTGAAAAAGATGATTCTGCCTACTTGTATGTGTTGTTTCTAACTGCTCTGGGGAAGAGAGCCCTATAGCATATCACTCCATCATCTTAGTCCTGGGGCTATATTTGTAGCTGAGTTGTATGTGAACTTATCCTTTTCTTTGATGTTGTAGTCAAATATGGCATTATCTAGAGATAATTTTACCAACAGTCAAAAGCTAGCACAACATCACAAATAAAAAATAAATTTAAGGTGCCACTTGTCAATGGGCTTACATTGGAATTTTTATTCCAGCAGGTTCTCTACACCTGGCTCTTCTGCCCCTTTTACTTGAACCTATAATTAGCCTATACTTGATAAATATATACCCCAGAAACTTAAAATTTTGATCCCTCTACATGCCAGTTGAGACCTGAATTTCAGCAGAGTTGTAACACCTACTCTCCAGTTCATGGAACTCACCCAGGATTAGCAAGGAGAGGATGATGGATAACACCCATCCCAAGGAACAGAAACTTTCTGCAACTGCAAGGTATAGTTCCATCCATCTGCTCATGGGATCTAAGCTCCCTCTCAATTAGAAGCAGAGTTGGCATCACCATACCCAAATCCTCAAGATTGGGGAATGAACAATGGACTAAAGTAGACTTATTATTATTCTACTATACACATTATTATTGTAGCAATGGAAGAACTCATCATTGATATAAAGGCAATGGCCACCAGAGAGCTTGATAGATCGGAAAGGGAAGAATAGGTATAGTATGGGGGCATTTTCAGGGCATTGGAGTTTTCCTGAATAACACTGCAGTGATGGCTACGGGCCATTGTACATTTTGTCATAACCTATGAAACTGTGCAGGACGGAGTGTAAACTATAATGTAAACTGTAATCCATAGTTAGTAGAAATGCTTCAGTATTCATTCATCGATTGTAACAGATGTTCCACACTAATGAGGGATGTTGATGTAGGAAAGTATGGGAGGGGGAGGAAGTGGGAATATGGGAATCCTTTTTTTTAATGTAACATTTATGTAGTCTGAAACTTCTTTAAAGAAATAACTTTAAAAATTAAGATGCCAAAATTTCTATTTGCATATCAAAAATATCAGGAATCTAGGAGCCAAGAGGAGCACAATTGTACCCAAACATCATCTGAACAGTTTACTCTGGAATTACCCCTCCCCAAGTATAAACCATTTTAATTCTAGGTTGTCTTAAGAATGTTTCTTCTCAGTTTTCTTTGATATTTGTAACAATGCATCATGCAAATTTACCAAATTTAGGGAGTAGAGATTTAGAATTAGTGTAAGGAGCAGATTTACTCTACATTTTGAATGATGAAAGCCAAGGGTCATGGACTAGTTTCAAAGTCCATAATTGAAAATTTTCCTAAGTGTTTTGTACTAGTTTCTTTGTTTTTTGTTAGCTCTTGGCACTCAGGTAAATCTCTGACATATCACTAGCTAAAACAAACTTAACAACACACAGAATAAATACCAGAGTCAATACTCTGTTAATGTATTTAATACATTTAACACATTTTAATATTTTAAAATGTACTGTATGCAATAAAATATTATAGGACATCAAAGAAATGAGAATTAATGGCCCATCCAAAGGTAATAGACAAAAAAACAGACACCACCAATAAAAGTGGCCAGACTTTGATCATACTGGAAAAAGATTTTTAAAAAATAGTCCTCAATATGCCCAGTGAGGTATGGGGAAACACAGAGAAAGAAGTAAAGGAGAACAGAAAAGTAATGCATGAACATATGAGAATCTCAATAAAGAGACAAAATTTCAAAACAACCAGAAAAATTGGACTTAAAGACTTATCAATTGAAATGAAAATTCCTTGGATGGTCTCAACTGCAGATTGGACCTGGAAGAAGAAAGGATCGGTGGACTCAAAAACAAGACAATTGAAATGATTCAGGCCAAAGAGCAGAAAGAAAGTGGAATAAAATCAGTGTACAGAGCCTAAAAGACCTGTGAAAAACCATCAAGTGTACCAATATTTATAGTTCCAGAGGAGAAGAAAGAGAGAAGTGCGGTCACCCCTCGGGCTGAAGTGTGGTTTGCTGGCCTGGCAGGGGAGCGGCCGCGGTAGGCCTAATTCCGCTGCCCCCATAATAGGGTGGTTGGTCCGGCCCACCGCCACCCCTGAAGGAAGCTCGGCATGGGCGCAGAGTGCCCTCGGGTCTCCCCTTCTCGGCAGCCATGCTTCCGCGGCCGCCCCTCCTCCCAGATGGCGCCACCCGATGCCTTGTGGGGCGGCACCCTTCTTCCTTCTCCCTGCGCAGGCGCAGGGCAGAAAATTCCAGTCTGCCCTTTTCCCCTCCCCCAACAGCAGCAACAGCCAGGCGTGGGCGGAGAAATCCAGTCTGCCCTTTTCCCCTCCCCCGACAGCAGCAACAGCCAGGTGTGGGCGGAAAAATCCAGCCCGCCCTTTTCCCTTCCCCCGACAGCAGCAACAGCCAGGCGTGGGCGGGAAACTCAAGTCTGCCCTCCACCCCAGCAACAGCAGCCACCAATCCCTAAACCCTGCCCCTTCCCCCAGCAACAGCGACAGCCAATCCCTAACCACCACCCCTCCCCCGTCCAGTACCGCCCACTGACCTTTCGCCGGCAACCAATCAGAACAGGGCGTGGCTTCGGCCAATCAGCCTTCCCCAGCCCCTATAAAACTGTTGCCTCTCCCTCAGTAAAGTGGACTTGCGTGTTTACCTTGTCTCCGCGGTAGTTCTTCTGCCGTGCGCCCTCCAGTCCTGAGAGCCCCCGACAAGGGCCTGGCCTCCCTTGTCCCCAGTTCGTCGCCTGCTTCTCCGGGCGACCCCTTCGTCGCCGGCTTCGCCGGGCGACCCCGTCAGCCGAACCGCGCAACCCCTTGTGAGACCAATCCCTCGTCTGCTGCCGGACCGACCCCTCGTCCCAAGTGGGACCGACCCCTCGTCCCAAGCGGGACCGACCCCTCGTCCAGAGCTGGACCAACCCCTCGTCCGCAGCCAGACCCCACCTCTACCGACCGAGCAAGCCGCTGCAAGAAGAAATGCAAAGAAATAATGGTAGAAAACTTCAAGTTTAGCTAACGGCATGAATAAGCCCATTTAAGAAGCCTAATGAATTTCAAACAGGATAAATCAAAGAGAAACATGCACAGACACTTAGTAATCAAAATGTTGAATCCAAGAACAAGGAGAGAGTTCTGAAAGTTGTTGGAGAAAAACTGAGATTCCTGACCAACACTTTTTCTCCCAATTTTAATTTGTAATGTCTAATTAAAAAATAGGAATATTCTCCTACATTTTTATGTGTCTAAATAGATTATACCAAAGAATCAGTCAACTAAAGATTTATAAAGGTCTATAATATGTATGTATTAAATTGTAAGTACTTTACAAATATAAATGGAAACACTGGTATTTAGAATTATCTAATATAATCTTTTTTTCATCAAAGATAAAAGTAATGTTAAGAGTTAGACATGAAAAAACTAAGTCCTATAATTATTAGATTACTTTAAGATAGTCCCAAAGCTTGATACTGAACTAAATTTAATTCTACTTTGGGCTTCCTAAAAAATTGTGGGGAAAGAAAACCTAGACAGATGGGTGATGTCAAGGTTCAAAGAGTGAATTCATTTGTTCAACAAATTGTTATTTGGTGCCAAATATTATATTAATCGCTACAAATAGAGTGGTGAGTAAGAAAGATGGTCCTCCACACTTCAGAGCTTAAAATTTACCTATGGCAAATTTATTATAGTCTTTTGGTTTTTTTGCCTTCAAATCCCTTTTAATATTTCTGTTTTCACTACTTCTCCCAACATTCCCTCTCCTTAATCAATTTTGCTTTTTTAACTGTCAATAATTTACCTAATTTGATTGTTACTTAGGTTTTTACTATTAAAGGCATTCTTGGTATAAGTCAAATATAATAGAAAAATCTGGAAAATTAAACTTCAAAAGCTTAATGAAGAATTTTAATAATGTTTATTTTCAGCTAGGTGGGAAGTGGTTGGGGCAAAAATGCCTGTGTGATAGATTGAGTTATTTATCCCAGAAAAAGCATGTTCTTAATCTTAATCCTAATCATGTGGGTATGGAGCTATTATAAATCAGACCTTGTGATGACTTTATTTTAGTTAAGGTGTGGCCCAAATGAATGTGGCTGATCTTAATCCAGATGACTGTAGGTTTTCATAATCAGAAGAAATCCAGACATAGAAAGGGAAAACCATGGCTCCAGCTAGAAGCCAGAAGTCAATGGCATACAGAAGAGAAAGGAGAAGACGTTGTTCCGTGATGGGAAACAACAGGAACCAAGGATTTTTGTGCACCCAGAACACTACAAATCCTGGGAGGAAAAGGCCTTCTAGCCCCTGAAACACTAAGCCAATAAATTCCCATTGTTTAAGCCAACCCATTGGGTGGTATTTGTCACAGCAGACTGGAAAACTAAGACTACCAGTAATAAGTATATACAAAATGGTCTTTCCTATCTATACTCAACTTGACAATGTGCTTATTAAAAGGTGCAATGAATTTAATATTATATAATAAGAATTATTTAGTAAAGAAAAATTTGTTATTTATCCTTATTCTAATTTTTCAAATCCATGTGGCTTCTTTTCCAGAAGCTATGTTTTATCAAAATAAAGGAAAAAATGATAACATATTATTTTATGTGTTACCTTCACCAAATTGAGAGATCTTCCCATTATCACTACCACTAGCACCAAACAAATCACTCTGAACAACTCGTTTTGTGAAGATAAATGAGAGAAAAAATTATTTCTATTGACAGTTTCCCTGCTGTTTCATTTTGTGAATTAAAAGTAAATATTCACTAATAACTTGTATTTATAAGCTACCTTTCTTCTAAAATGTTAAAAAAAAGGCTTAATTTCTCTATACTGTAGTTTTTCTAAAGGTTATAAAAAGGAGTTAAATGCCAACCATTGTACCATGATGTTATAAAGAAAAGACTTTAAACCACTTTGATCACTTTACATATATAATGCTAAGTATAAAACGTTATTATCAACTACACAGTGATCATAAGATGCCAATCACTAAAGAACAACTTTAAAAATTAGAAAATTCGCTGTTCTAAAGAACAGCAAGAGCATTTGATTAAAAGGAAAGCATGCATTTTCAAACTTCAAAACTGAGCTATCATAGTTACAGTTCATTTATTTGAGACTTAAATCATGAAGGAAAAATGTTTATTTTCACTTACTACTAGTCAATCCTTCCTCCTCATTGCCTATGCTATTTTTGTAATGCATTAAAATTATGCTTTGGTACAGTATCCTTTTAAATGATTGCCATGGCTTAAATAATTTTACAAATGTGATGGGGTAGCCATTTGTCATGTTGTTCAGGTGTTCCAAGCTGATTCTGGGGGCTTAAGTAGCCTCAGCGACAAGGAAAGGGGATGCAGGAGTAACACCACTCATAGAAGATCACAAGATCTAAAGCCATTGACTGCCTTTTTTTTTCCCTTTTCTTCAATTAAGATAGTCTCTGGTATATTCAGATTGCCACGGTAGAGAGGGCTTTCTTTCATTCAGCAAATATTAATTGAGATGCTCCATGAAACTTTCTCCTTTGGTTTATTTATAAGTCATCAGTTGTTTATGGTACATATTAAAATACAACATGGCTCATTGAAAAGAAAATTTGTCTTTGATTTTCTTTGATGTTTTGAGTTTAAATCACATTCTCTGAGATAATAATATAATAGAATTATATTATAAATAATAATATAAAAATCATTTTTATCCATCAAAGTTTAAAATTGCTACTCTTTTCTAAGGGGATAATTTGTACTTGGTCCTTTACTAATGTTTCAGATTATTTGGAATCTGGCTTTGTAAGACACAAAAGCAGAATATCTGTCAAAGATGGTAAGTAACTTTTTTGCCACTCAGAGAAGTGATGTTTAAACAATACCTAGATCACGAATAGCGTCAATATGCAGGCACCCCAATTCATAAATTGGGCTTAAATATTGAACTTAAATATTGGACTTAAATTGGATTTATAAATATTAGGAGGTTCTATTTCCCCCAATAACCATCATTATAACTATAATGGGTCAAATATCCCTTGGCTCTTTAATGACATCTTCATTGACTTCATAACTTCACAGACACTTTTGGTTAAAAGAAAAATTTCATTATAAAGTATAAGATACATCCCTCTTCTATTGTTTTGTTTTCAGTTTCAATATCATCTTTATTTAAAGCCTTCTTTCCTCTTCTCTTTCAATTATAAGCTAAAGTGGAGGCCCTGGCTGTTTGGGATGGAGGAAAGAAGAATTCTTGGGCAGTGAAACAAGCTCCACTCTCTCCTAATCCTTAGCTATTCCATTTTGTCTTGGCAGAGAGGAAGAAGGGTAGAAAAGGCAAATGTTTCTTTATTAAGCAATATTAAATGACAGACCTCTCTCAGGGTTGATCATTGCATTTTTTGGCTAGCAGTGCTTGGTTTAGTGCTCCTTTTACAGCTGGTGCTCAAATGCCAGAGCTCTTTTGAAGTGTGGTATGAATGGTTCAGAGGGGTCTGACAAGTGCCCTAACACTTCAGGTTTCCCTGATATTTAAGACTTGGTCTTGCAAAAGTGAATGTCTTCCCCTGTTCACAGTTTCCCAGCCAATGTTGGTGGCTGGTTATCTTCTCTGTGACCTTCTGTTGCTGAGTTTCCTTGCCTGATAAGTCCTTCCCTTTTGTGAGGTGCTGGCCAAATGGCCACTTCAGTGCTTAGGCACTCACTTAGCCTGATCATGCCAGCCAATGGGAGGGTAGGCAGCTCACTAGGCCTCTTTACCAGCCCATGATGTCTACCCACTTGTTTCACATTCTTTAGAGAGCACAGTAAACTTTTAGCAGCTATTTGCCTAAAAAAATACACAACACAGGAGCCAAATATTAATGTCCAATTGTTTTCAGGACCTAACAATCTTTACAAGTGATTATCTTAAAAGTTCACTCCTTTGGCTTGTAAGGGAGTAAAGCAGTTCTTCCATTAGGCCCCTCTCTCCAGCTATATGGTACTCCCTAAATAGCTTCCTTATGGCCCTTTGCATGTTTTTTTTTTTTTGAATAAGAAAGAGCTGCAATTAACTGTGTGGATTCTACAGAATGGTTCCTAGGCTCGTGATATCCTTGGATAAGTGGATGAACTGTTCTAGGTGCTAGTTTAAAAAAAGGATAAAGTGTTTTCTCCTAATAGAGTGAAAGTGGGAAAGCAAGTAAAGCAGATAGGAAAAGAATTTTGAGTGGTGGGTGGGTTTTGGGAGGCTGAGAGTAGTCAAAGGTAATGGTGCTCTTTTAAATAGGATAGTTAGTAAAAGCTTTATGGCCAAGTGGTTGGTGAAGATCCCGAAGGAGCAAGTCATCTCTGGATGTGGGGAGAGGGATGTCGCAGCAAAGGCCATAAGGCAGGTACATGGTGACTTGTCCTAGAAAATTAACAGAATGTAAAGGCACTTCCTGCTATTTGTTTTAAACAGTGATCCCCATTCCAAGCGTAGGTATATAGAACTTAACCTCACTCTGTTCCACAATATTAAGGCCATGTTATCTTGAATTGTTGTGGACATGATAAAATAATTTGAGTGGAATCCTACAGTCATGAAGATCAATACAAAATCAGTGTCTAGCAAATTATGAACTCCTCGTGTATAGAAGTTGAGTAATTTGACCATTTTTCTGTCCCACAACAGAGTTTACTCTGAATTTTCTAGCAATCATTACCTGCCTTGTGAGACTCTTAAAAGATGGAGCAATGATTTATCCATGGCTATATTCTCAATAGTATCTACCTTTTGTAGAAAGCTCTTTGGCTTACAGGCACTGTGAAAAACACTGTACATATATTTTCATTTTAATGCTAGTTTGGTTTTGACCCATTCATAAGGGAGGAAAAAGAGGTTTTGAGAAATTAGTGATATCGCTGGAGGTCATAATGCTTAGTACTGGGAAGGAATGGAGTATAACACTTAAGAAGAGTCTTGTATTGCTCTGTAGACATTTTAAGCATTTGCTCAAAGGAAAATAATTTGATGTTTAAACAATGGGTTAAAAATAATTTTGAATAATGTTAAGTGTAAAGAGGGATTGCTCATATTTTCAGTGCTTTTGTTCTACCAGTTTCTTTGATTGTTTTGTTCTCTCCTTGGTTAATTCTTGGAAAGAAGAATATAAACAGAGCTTGTCTCTAAACTGACTTTGCCATTAACTAGTTTTGTCACTTCAGGCAATTTGTTTAACCTCTCTGAGGCTCACTCAGATTTATCATCTATAAAATAGCAATAATAACACCTATATTGTTGGTGGGTAAATGAGAAAATGAGAAATAGCAAAGGCCTTAACAAGAAAATAGTAAAACTCAGCAAAAAGTAGATAACATTATTCTTAGTTAGCAAGAAATTAATCTAAAATTCAAAATCAGATCGACATTCTAAAGCCTGGACATTGAACCATTGCAAGCAATGCCACTGACATTATTTTCAAGGCAGTTCACAGTGATTTCCTGGTGTCATACCCATGTGTCTATTTTTATACTGCTACCATTTTTTAAATTTTCCTTTATATTTTACAGAAAGCAAGGGATAGCACCTGCAAATAGGTGTTCTATTAAGAGACCAAGCTTGTTTAACGCAGTGTCTTGAACGTACTCCCTTTTTTAAAAATTTTGTGAAAAAAATCAATAGTCCATTCCCTTAGGCAGTTTCAATTTATTTAAATTTCTGGGTGACATTTTAAGGTGAAAACTTCACTACTGAGTGTTTTCCTTGAAAGAAAGTGGTGAGGAGCTAGGAGTAGATTTCACCATCCCTACTTGCTAAGACACCTGGAGAGAAATAATTCTCACCATTCTTGGTGATAGGTTGCAGTTTTTACAAATATAACTTCTGACAACGGTTTATTTTGGCATCCATTCAAAATTAGAAGATAAACTGAGAGGATCCAGAAACTATTTATAGGTTGTGGAAATGGGGTAGAAAAAATTCAACTTCACTTACCAGTCCTGTAAGAGATCAAAGCATACCCTAGGACTCAGTACCCAAGATTGTATTAAGAAGAGATTTCAGTATTTCCTACCAAGATGGTTAGGTTATTGTGTCAACTCTGCCAGGTAATTGTGCCCAGTTGTTTGGTCAAGTAAGCACTGGACTTACTGTAATACAGGGCATTTATGGACTTTAGTCACCATTGACTTTACTGCAGTGGTAAATCGTAGATAGCTGGTTAAAATTATATCAGTCAGGGAGATTGCCATCAGCAATGAGTGACACTTAACCCAATCAGTTGAATGTCTAAAAAGGGGAAGTGATTCTAGCATTAAGAATTTCCCAACTTGTCTTTGGACAGCCAACATCTCCCAGAACTGTCAAGAACCTTCCTTCATTGGACTTTCATTGCAGCCCTTGGTTGGTTGCAGGCTGCCTGCAGATCCTGGACTTGTGCATTCCCTCGGCTGTGTGAGAGACTCTTATGGAACTGCATACTATTGACAGATATCTCTTGTTGATTCTGTTCCCTTAGAGAACCCTGACTAATACATCTACTATATTTTCTTAACAACAATGAAAAATATTTAGGAAAATGTGGCTTGCTAACTATTTTGATATGAAAATTACATTAAAACTTAAGATATTAGTAAGCTTGTTCTTTCTTCTGGTGCATTTCACAGTTTATAAATACCTGGCTTAGAAATAATAGAAATTTAAAACTACCACAGTTAATTTCAAACATTTTAGCTCTAGAACCAGTTTTAAGATTAAACTAGTCCTTCAATATTAAAAAAATAGATTAAATAAGTGCTTATTAGAATAAATTTTTAAGTTCAAAATTAACCTATGCACATATTAAAAGTCAATTCATGAAAATAATGAAACTTTTCATAAATAAATTAGTAGCTGTTATTATAGATGACAGTTATAGTTTCATGCCAGTTTCAGTATCCAATTAATTTGTTTCCCCTTTTCCAGTTACATATTATTGAAAAGTGTGAATCTACACAAGTAAATCAAAGTAAATAGAAATAGTTTCCATTAGGGCTTTTGGCAACCTCAGGGACCGTTATTTAAACAAATGAAGAAGTTTGTAATGGAGGTAGATTTTTGTATTAAATCTCAAGATCCAGTAACTCTTGTCATTCCTGGTCAAAACAACAGAAATACTTCAAAATTGATGTATAAGCACTAAATTATAGTGCAATATTATCAAAAGTAAAGCATGAAGAAAAATTTGCTCTTGTTCATCTAACAATTAGTTGGTGGACATCATTAGCTTCCTATTATTAAGCAGTCATTCAAGCACTGCATAGTTTGCTTCCCAGACCAAGGGCAGATGATTGGACCTGCACACATTTATCTTCCTTTTTTAAAAAATTACAGAATTTCAGCTTACTTCTGAATTACATATTTAAAAGAAATTGCTTCATAAGCACAGTGATAGCAAGGGAAGAAGCTTAATTTCTTTTTTTAATTATATTTTTATTTTTAAAAGATATTTAGATTACATAAATGTTACATAAAAATATAGGGGACTCTCATATGCCCTGCTCCCTACACCTTCCACATTTTCCAACATTAACAACATCCTTCATTAGTGTTACTTTCATTACAACTGATAAAAACATTTTGGAACATTGCCACTAAGCATGGTTTATAGTTTGCACTCTCTCCTACACAATTTTGTAGGTTATGGCAAGATATGTAATGGTTTGTATCTGTCACTATAATGTCATTCAGGACAATTCCCAAGTCCAGAAAATGGCCCCATATTTCACTGTTTTTACCTTTCCCTCCCCTTAGAACCTCCAATGACCACTGTCTCCACATCAATGATATAATTTCTTCCATTGCTAGAATCACAATAAGTCTCTAATAGAATGTCAGTAAGTCTACTTTAGTCCATAGTTCATTCCCCAATCTGAGGATTCTGGGGTGGTGATGCCTACTCTATCTCTAATTGAGAGGGGGCTTCAATCCCATGGGGTAGATGAATGGGACTCTCTTGCTTGTAGTTGTAGACACTCTTGGTTCTTTGGGATGTTCATTGTCCATCATCATTTCCTTGTTAGTTGTCCTGGGTGAGTCCAATGAACTGGAGAATAGGTGAAGAAGCTTAATTTTTGAAGTCAACACAAAAATACTCAGTGGCATATTTGAGATTTTACAAAATATTGGTATTTGGTATATATCAGATTTGAGTAGAGGCTTTTCTATTTATTTCACTAAGCTTTCAAAATTACTTTAAAAACAATTTAAAATAAAGCTCAAATCAGATCTGTAGGAAACTTGAATATCAGAAAAATACAGTTTGAAAACTTTTGTTCTTATCTGGGGTTCTTATCTTCCAGGTGAGACAACAACAGAGAGAGGAAGAAAGGGAGAGAGAGAGAGATCAAATTCAAAAATATGTCACCAGAAATTGACTAGAATTGTAATATCCATACATCAATTTTAGTTTTTAAATTCTTTTTTTATAAATGTTTTCATCCCGTAATACCTTGGTCCAGTCATTCTCAACTGGGGGATTTTGACCTCCATGTGACACTTGACAATGTCTAGTGACATTTTTGGTTAGGGAGACAGTGCTATTGGTATTAAGTGAGTAGAGGCCTGAGATGTTATTAAACATCTTATAATGCATAGACCAGCACCCCAGAGCAAAGAATTATGGATCTTAAAATGCCAATAATCCCAAGGTTGACAATTCCTACATTAGAACACTAATGTTAAATTAAAAACTTATATTAATGTGTCATTAAGATTCTCTATTGGGAAGTATATAGAAAAATCCTATTTCAATACCTCTCATATGTAAATAGGAGCTCAAAATAATTCTGAAAACCACATAGTATTTAATACCAAAATTCTTAAAATTATGAAAATACTTATAACACAGATGTTCAAAGAGTTTTTAAGAGTGCTTAGAATAATTTCCATATAACCACGGAGTCTAATGGTAATGTCATGTTTTGAGAGATAGAACAATAACACATAATCACCCTGTCCTCATATACTATTTGTCATTTTGCATGACTACTGATCATGCAGTTTCCAGGTACTCTAATCTGAAACAAGGTTGTAAACTTCCATGCATTCTGGTATTTTATTTATATGGAGATTATGACTGAAATGTATTAGAAACATAATTTACTCTGATTATTTCTAATTTCAAAAACTTGCTTGATTATTTGAAAGTAGTCTTTGACATGGAATTTTGTAGGTCTTTTCTTGAAGGCTATATCCTTGTTCCAAATTTAATCTTTGAAAATGACATCCATTTTATAACAAGCAGGATCTTTAATGATTTTTTAAGGGAAAAAACACCTCCACAAACACTCTGTGGAAGTAATTTTGCATGATGGTTTGCATCATGCATAACTACAAAGTTTAAAAAATGCATATATCACATTATCCTTAATAGTAATTCATAAGAGGGACTTTTCAGCCATCATTGAACAGTAAAACACTGGAAGTTGAAATTCACAAGTTAATGGCTTGCCCTTTTCCAACACACCAGATTTTCGCACTGTAACTAGAACTTGGCCTCATTCAACAACTGAACTGTTGACAAGGGCACTTAAGTTAGTCAGAACAGCAGAAAATATCAAGTACATCAAAAGATAATAAATAAGAAAGAAAAAAATTAAAATTGACGTAAACAATGGAATGAAGAAATCTGGTCTTTCATATTGCTAGCATCAAATATGCCAATTGGATTTTTCTGATATTGCTTATGTTACATATTAAATATATTGTAATTTTCCTTCAAAGTTTATGTTTTAATCCAATAAGGCTGAAAAGTAGGTACTTAATACCATATGTTATTTTATAGCACAGTTTTGGCATCTTTTTCTCACTATTTTAATGTTTTCCATGGGGATATTAATTTTTATAACAAAGAAATATTTTTTTTCATAAACATTAAAGAGACTTTCAATGATTTTTCCAGAGCCATCCTTAGAAATGGGGCAGGATTTTAGGCGAACCTGTGTGCATTAGCTAATAAGTTATATTTTCAAACCCAGCAGTCATTTCACTCCTATCATTTCAGGATCTGTGTTGTGAGCCAAAACTTATTTACCATCCTGAATCACTTGCTCTCAATTTTTCTATCACATTAAAAAATATGCACGTTTCATTGATATATGCTTCAATTTGGAATTTGGTCTCCTATGTTAATCACCCACCCTTACACCACAAAATTCATAATTTAGGAAACTTAGATGGAGATTTGAAAGAAATATTTCTGCACAAATCAAGTGGAATATTTAAAAATAGTAGTTATTATTTGCATAATTGAATTCAGGAAGGGTAACTAAAGGATATTTGAAGCTCATTGTATGTAAAAGTTAAGCCAATAGTCATGTATAGTGATATTTTATCTATGACTTACATTCAATTCTCTCTTTATGAATCATTCTGGAAAAAACAAATGTAACTTATGTACCTTGTAAAATGTAAACCAAATGGAAGACTTTAAATTATTCAAAATTTGGGGCAGTTATAGAAACCCATAATTAAGACCACCACAAAGTTGTCAGTATACAAGGTTTAGGAATATTTTATAACAATAAATTCCTTCTAAAGCATACCTAGAGTTTCTAGGTTGCTGGGCCCTTCTTATATAACTTTCAAAACCTAGTTTTGCTTGACCAGAATACATGTACGGTGTTCTTTAGAAATGCCTACGTTTGTAAATGCATTTTATTCTACAGAATTAACATTTTGTTATACTTTTGTAATTGGAGACGTGTCTAGATTCCTAGCTATGTTGCATAAAATAATTTAAGGACACACCAAAGTAGGCAAGGGAGTAAAGAATTCACTAAGAAATTAAAAAAGAGAGAGTTATACACCCAGGACATGGATGTAGGATATGCTACAGGATGACATGTGCACCCCCTCTCTAGGGGTTTCTTATTTTATTGGCTGTCATTGGGAGTAGGGTTTACACTGATTTGGAGTATTTAGGATGGAAGGGAAAAATTCATTGGGTGGTTTGGTTTCTAGTGGTTTCTGACCAGTGGTAATTGGCTTCTGACTATTCTCTTTGAGCCCTGAGCTGGTGTGAGGTGTTTTCAAAAGTATACAGGTGGTGATAATGGGACCCTGTCTGTTTTTCTTTCTTTCTTTTTGTTGTGTGAGAATGTTACAAATTACATTCTGATAATGCAGCTGCTAGATGGAAGCTCCTAGCTGTCTTCTGATAACTCATTTGTGTTAACTTATCTGTATGAGTTAGCAGACTACAGCTTGTGCCTCAAGATTTACTTCCAGGTGGTATTTGTGTAACTCATTGGGTTTTATGCCCCTCCTTCCTTAAGTCCTTATTCTATCCTGCTTCAAATCCTCCCTGAGAGAGTTGTATCTTAAAAGGGATTGATGGGCAAAGAACATTGTTTTAATCTTAAAAGGGATTGATGGGCAAAGAACATTGTTTCGTATCTGCTTCCTGCTCACTAGGGATTATAGTCCCTGTCTGACAGGGTGTAAAACTCTCTGCTACACTATTGGAGTTAGGAGGAGGGGTATTTGCTTTAATGGTCAAGACCAGATGAAGTCCATGCATGAACAGAAGTTCATTTTGGAATGCATTAATCCTGGAAGAGATAAAGAGTTAGAAGCTTAAATATATGCTGGCCTACTAAAGGTAAATAATCTCTTGTTAGCATCAGAGTGCCCCATTCCATTTTAAATGAAAGGTTAAGAAAAGCATACATGTGGATATATATACTCAAGACCAGGGGTCTGAAGGCTAAGCCTTAGATTTGTTAGATATCAGTGAACAGAGCTATCAAGAGGTTATTAAAGCAAGTGTCAACCCTATGGACAAGGTTGAATAAAGGATGTTTTAGATTGATTTGTTCCATCTAGAGATTTGGCACAAGATGATTAATTAAAAGAAGGATTTTTTTTTAGCATTTCATGTTACTAGCTAAACACATTATATCCACCAAGGGAGAGATATCATAGCAGCTATGATAATAGAGGTTATAAGGAGGAAGAAACACCACTAAGTGTTTCCATGAAGTAAAGGCTATGAGGGTGGTATCATCAGATAGTTAGCTTTTTCTTCTTGTAAAGATATTCTAGGCTGTCTTATGGCAGCAACTTGAATGCCTCAGCATGTGCTTCTGGTGCATTGGCACTTCCTTGGACAGTGGACTTCACCTAGCTGACAATTCCTTTAACTTTAACAACTGGGAATGATTAAAACCAGAGTAAGGTCTCTTCCATTTTGGCTCTAATTGGGAGTGAGGCTTGTTTTCATGCAAGGTTTTGATCAGAACATGGTCTCCAGGTTTTACTTTAAGAAGAGCAGGTCATGATTGGTGCTAGGGAAGATTTTGTTCCCAGGCTTCTGGATGATTTGTTGAGTTTTTCTTAGGTTTATAATATATTTGATGAGTTCCTAGGTTATGGGTGAGGAAAGTTTGCCCATAGACCATTTTGAAGGGACTAAGCTGAAGCTAGTCTTTTGGAGCTACACAGCCTCAGCAAAGCCATAGGTAGATTGGTGACCCAAGGTAATGTAGTTTCCAGAAAAGTTTGGCCAGAATTTATTTTAAGGCTCAGTTGGCTCTTTCTACTTTCCCTGAAGATTGGGGATGAAGATGGTGTTTAATTCCAAAGGCAGACTATAGATCTTGAGTTATTTTGCTAGTAAAGGCCAGTCAGTCCATTGTCACTCTGGAGGGACTTAGGCAGTCTGAACCTGGAGACAATTTCCTTTAGGAGGGCCTTAGCCAACCTCATTTGCTATTTCCTTTCTAGTGGGAAACACTTCCATCCATCCACTAAAATTATCTACCAGTACTAAGAGGTACTTACATCCCTGGCAAATTGGGATATGGTTAAAGTCTATCTGCTTATCCTCCCCAGAGTATGATCTCTGCAGATGGACAGGGGGGTTTAAGGGAGGAGGTTTATTAAGCCTCCTGTTGTTTCTTTAAAGACAAAAGTCTGCTTGAGAATTTAGGACACTATGTTTGGTACCATCCAGGTAAGGCTCTCTCAAACTGATATGAGGGATGCTCAGGTTTTGTTGACATGCCCCCTGACAGTAGAAGAGACTTATTTAACAGAAGAAGAGTAACCATAGGAATTTGCATGTTCTGGAATTTTCCACTTAGAAGTACAGTTAAGATTTATAGTCAATTACTGGTTACTTTAACTAGATAAGGAAAAGATATTCTAAGGAATACTGGCGTCACTGGAGGCTGGCACATAATCTGCATACCCAACAGTCTGTTTGGTTGTGTGCAGCTGCCAGATGGCAGCCCAGTTGAGGAAGATATTGGATGAGATCATATGAAGCAGGAAGATTAGCTAAAAATGCAAACATAAGTGTATAGTAGGTACCCAGAGAGGGAGATCTTCTACAGGAGGCAAAATGACAGTTCAAGTTTCTTTCATAGTTCCTAATACATGGGCCCCCAATGAGCAAGCTTTAGGTTTGCAATACCATGCATGTTGTCTCTCCATGGGAGTTGTCCTTAATGTCAATTGTGTTTGTTTAGGTTCTACCCACATTACTCTGGCAATTATTGCTCCACTTGGTATATCCAGCACACAACCAGCATACTGCAGCACCGTGATACTTGAGAGAACAGGAAGGTTGTCTCCAGTTTTCCACCAGACTGGTGCACAGTGCCCTCTGGCACTACAACCAAGTCAGTCTGGAGATAATGACAATAGATCTAGCAATGTTGTCATTGGTGACTGGCAGAGTTGCAAGAGTCTGAAGCAATGACTTAGTTCCATCTATTTCAGGAGTATAGCCAGATGTGGCAGATATCTTTATTATTTTAGGGGTCATAGGTACCCTCTTAACCAATAACTCAAATGGAGACACACGATACACAGTACTGGAGACCTGGTTTAAATGCACAAGAGAGTCTGACAACACTGAAGTTCATCCCCTTATTGTGTGGCTTTATGGATATGTTCACTTCTGTAAGGCAGTTTGTAGCTGGAGTTGAGAACAGGCCTCACAAATTTGTATGACATAAACTAGGTCAGAATACTTTATAGGAATACCTAATGCCCTAGCCATGCACCACCCCACGGCAGTCCACTGATGACCACTTTTTATGTGGGCACAAGACTGCTTCTTCTGTGGGGGTAGGGCAGACCATTCAGATATGGGCCAGAGCAGTTGCCTCTTGATTATTCCCAGGTGGAGAGTTAATTTCTGTGAACATTTTACCCATACAACTTTGATTAACAGAAGATTAGAAAATCCCTTTTAAGTTTTTATAACACTCTTTAAATACTTTTCATTCAACTTATAACATATTAAATGAACTTAACTATTTTTAGTACTTCATTTTTTTCAAGATGAAAGAAAAAATCTTTTGCAATAGTTTGAAATAAAAGATAACTTTTAGGGATTGGCCTTGAGAAAGCAAAGTGATAAAGTTGTTAGATTTGACCTTTAGATCCTTATAATCTTTTAAAAGTGAGATCATTTGTTTTTGGTTTTGTTTTTGTTTTCTACAACCAAGGACATGATAAAGATATCATAAAGTACAAGAAGCTATTGTGATAAATCATACTTTCTTCTTTGTATACTGATTGTCCATGAGAAAACTCATATCCTTCTACTAAAATGATGAATAATTTAAGAAACTTTGTCACTTTAACAGAGAAAGAATAAAATTTTAGTTTTGCATCAATATACTATTTGATACTATAGCTTTTAAAACATTATAGGTAGACCCATTAAATCTGAATCTGGCCACAAAAATTCATTTTCCATGAACCTTCTGCACTTTCTGTATTCATTCACATTTTTTCCCACAATTTTCTTTCTTAATAACCAGTTGTTTTATCTTAGGACAAATTTACTTTCTTTTCTCTTAATACAAAACACATACTTCATATACCTTCCATACTTAAGTTACCTAAATGGTTTTGAAAACTGTCCAAACAAATCTGCTACAACATACAATTACCATTAAATTTAAACTTGTCAGAGTAATGACTTAATTTGGTTATGTGCAAATATAACTTTATTTTAAATATCTAATAGCACGTAATACTAGAACATTGACAGCTCAAAGGGAATGGTTTTCAGAAATATATGCTTTCTTTAGTTACTATTTTATCAGTACTTCAGTGAGATATATTATGTAACATTTACAAGGACACATCTCTGAAACAGTTTTCTGGAGGCAAGTTGGCAGGAGAGGCTGGCTGCTATCAGACCTCAGTCATTATTGAATTGCAGGCAAAGTGGCCAGCATTTCTCTATGATTTTTCAATAGAATTTTAAAATTGTGAATAATTTAAAAAGCATACTGACCACCAGGTTCTGAAACATACTACAGTGTTCAAATTGTTTCAGTTCAGAAAAGATCCATTTACAGCTCTCAAAGACCCTTACTTTACTGAAATTTGACAATTGGATCACCGATCACCCTTACTCCAAGGATATAAAATGGTTTAAACTGGGCAACTGCAAGACAAACCACAATTCCCAGTTCCCTGGCCTAGTAGAAAGGAGTTCCAAGCCAAAGCTGTATTTCCCTATCTTGTCACACCCAGCCCCTCCCTCAAAGCTCTTACAAAGAGAAGGAGGCCTTAGAGGAGTGCTGGGTAAGTAAAGGAGTTTAGGAAAAACGTTTCTCCCTTCCCAGTAGTTTTTATATTTAGATTTCTATACGACCTTTCCATCCTGCTTAATTTTTAAAATATGGGCTCCAGGAATATTCATTTATATATTTAAGTACTTATTTAACTTTTAACAATTTGAATAGAGCTTTTTAAAGGATTTTTATTTGTTAATTTGATAATACCATCCTGAGGCATGAAGATATACATCAAGCACATAGACACAGAGAGACACAGAAACACACAACTCACTAGTGTTATTTATAGTTTTTATTCTCTAACAAAATAAGCTTAACTATAAAATAACATTATATTCAAAAGATCCCTTTGAAGGCTATTTCTGATTATTCGAACCTGCATTGTGATCACACAGTTTTACACAAGAACTTTATTCTTTTTAGCTATTGGCTTATAACCAAATTGTACCCAAAGCTTTAAAATACAGTCTACAACATTTTCTTTTATTTCAGAGCTTTACTTATTTCCTATTTTAACTTTAACAGACCTTGGATGAGAAATAACTAATTTCAGTATGCATGCACTGAGGTTACTGAAGTCTCAGGGAAAACTAGTTTTTGCCATGTCCTGTTGCTTTTAGAATTCTTCATGCTCACAGCTGTAGGCCCCCCACTCCCCAGTCCTTGAAGGTAATAGGGTGTTTCCCTTTGCTAAGTAAGTGTGTAAATCTGTGCATATTTAACTTTGTCTGCTCACACCTAGGAGCTCATAAATCAAATTTGGGATTTGCCTGTTACAAATGGTAAAAGGTAACTGTTAGTTTGATATTAGTGATGAATTCCAAAAAGATATACTGATTATGTTTGTAAAATGGTCTGTTCCTATGTGAGCAGTGACTTCAGATTAATATTGGAATCAGAGGTTTCACTTTTACTTGATTAAATTATGATTAAGGCTTTGATTGGTGCTAGATTGGAAGGTGCTAGACTGGAAGGGTAGACATCCAGCCCTGAGGGCTGACAATTCCACAGGCAGCTCTCTCCTCAGAGGTCAGGGAGTCCATCTGGGCTCCTGCCCACAGTAGGTAAATAGGAGAGAAAGTAGGTTTACCAATGTCAGTGGAAGGACCAGAGATGTGCATCCCAAATACACCTTCCTCCAGCCATGGGGAGCAAAAGCTGCCATGGACACAAACAGGGAAGAATAGGGTAGTTACCATTACAGAGGTGAGTCCAGTCCTGAAATAACCATGAGCAAAGGCAAATTCAGTTTTGGTTTATCCTCATAATAGTAGGTTTAGGCTAAATCATCTAGCTTTAGCAATTTTCGATATTATCCTTTTGCTGTTTCATAATATTAAGGCATTTACATAATGATCTTGTTTCAACTCTTATAGTTTCTAGTGAATTTTCAAATAAAACCAAATTGGGCACTTTTGTCCTTGAACTAAGCAACCAAGCTATTTTATTAGTAACAGTAATGCTGCCATGTTTTCCCACTATTCTTGCAGTTGAACTGATTCCATGTAGTTTTCTTTTTTTAATTTTTTTAATTTTTTATTTTATTGAAGGATATCATTCATACATGAACACACATAAACAATAAGTATATAGTAAAGATTGTGAACTTACAAAATAAACATTCCTAACATCACATGGGGGTCTCATATATCACCTCTCCACCAACTCTTTGCATTGGTGTGTGAAACATTTGTTACAAACTATGCAAGAGCATTGTCAAAATATTACTACCAACTATTTCCTTATTTTACATTTGGTGTATTTTCCCCCCAACCTATCCTATTTTTTAAAATGCATATTTTTGTTACAGATATTGTGAACTTGCAAAACAATCATACAGATGTGTAGATTTCTCATACAATTCCACACCCTAGTGGCACATTTGTTACAGATTAAGAGACAATATCATTCGACTATTACCATCAATCACAGTCCATAGCATACATTTTGGCATACTTTTTCCATACACCTCCATTATCAACACAGTACAGCTTGGCATTGATGCAAGAATATTATAATATTGTTGTTAACCACAGTCTATAGGTCACACCAATTGTAGTTATCCCATGTTTCTCCATATTCCCATCACCCTGCAATAGTGATGTACATCTGCTCTAGCTCACAGAAGGAGTCTCTTGCATTTGTACCCTTAACCACAATTCTCAACTGTCTCTGGGTTCACTGTGTTATTTAGTCCCTATATTATTCTTTAGCTTGCTTTCTATTGACATTTACTTCCCCAGACTAACTTTTTCAGTCACAATCCCATTTACAAACCAGTTGCTACTCACTATAATGTGTTACTATCAAATCTATCCATCTCCACACTTTTTCAGTCAAGTTAATTAAAACTTCTACGTACATTAAGCATCCATAGTTCTTCTTAACCTTTTCTTATCTCCTTTTAACCTATACTGTAGGTTTTAATTCCATGTGTTCATTATTTGTATTTAGTTCATATTAATGAGACCATGCAATATTTTTCCTTTTGTGTCTGGCTTACTTTGTTTACCATAATGTCTTCAAGACTCATCCATTTTATCACATATGTCCCAATTTCATTTTTTCTTATTGCAGCATAGTATTCCATCATATGTATATACCACATTTTGTTTATACCTTCATTGGTGGATGGACACTTGGGTTGTTTCCATCTTTTGGCAATTGTGAACAATGCCACTATGAACATTGGTGTGCAGAAGTTTGTTCATGTCATAGTTTTTAGTTCTTCTGGATATATTTCTAGTAGAGAAATTGCTGGATCATATGGAAGTTCTATATTTGGCTTCCTGAGGAACTGCCAAACTGTTTTCCACAGAGGATGCACCATTTTACACTCCCACCAACATTGAAGGAGTGCTCCTATTTCTCCACATCCTCTCCAGAACTTATTGTTGTCTGTTTTTTTAATAATGGCCATTCTATATCGTGTTAGATGCTATCTCATTGTTGTTTTAATTTGCATTTCCTTAATAGCTAGTGATATGGAACATTTTTCATGTGCTTTTTGGCCATTTATATTTCCTCTTTGGAGAAAAGTCTATTTAAATCTTTTGCCCATTTTTTATTTAATTGGATTGCTTATTCTTTTACTGTTGAGTTTTATGATCTCTTTATATAGAATGGAAATCAAACCCTTAATGGACAAGTGGTTTCCAAATATTTTCTCCCATCAACTGGGCTGCCTTTCCACCTTCTTGATGAAGTCCTTTGAATTGCAGAAATGTTTAACTTTTCCCAAAGTTTCTCAGGTCCCATTTATCCATGTTTTCTTTTGTTACTCATGCTTTTGGTATGTGGTTTAAGAATCCACCACCTACCACCATATCTTGAAAATGTTACCCTACATTTTCTTCTAGGAGCTTTATTATACTTCCTTTTATATTTAGGTCTTTGATCCATTTTGAGTTACTTTTTGTATAAGGTGTGAGGTAGGGGTCTTCTTTCTTTCTTTTGGCTATGGATATCCGGTTCTTCCAACACCATTTGTTGAATAAACTGTTCTGCCCCAACTGGGAGAGCTTGACAGGCTTGTAAAAAAATCACTTGGCCATAGATGTGAGGGTCTGTTTCTGAACCATTGATTCAGTTCCATTGGTCAATGTATCTATCTTTATGCCAATACCATTCTGTTTTTTACCATTGTAGCTAGGTAATATGATTTAAAGTCTGGATGTGAGAGTCCTCCAACTTCACTTTTCCTTTTTAAGATGTTTCTGGCTATTTGGGGCCTCTTACCCTTCCAGATAAATTTGATAATTGTGTTTTACATTTGCTTAAAAAATGCTGGTGGAATTTTTATTGGGATTGCATTGAATCTGTGTATCAATTTGGGTAGAATTTACATCTTAATGATATTTAGTCTTCCAATCCATGAGCGTGGAATGTTCTTCCAATTATTTAGGTCTTTTTTAATTTCTTTTAGCAATGCATTATAGTTTTCTGAATATGAATAAAAGTGCTTTGCATCCTTGGTTAAGTTTATTCCTAAATATTTGATTCTTTTAGTTGCTATTTTAAATGGAATTTTTTTCTGACTTCCTCCTCAGATTGTGAATTATTAGTTTATAGAAACACCACCGATTTGTGTATATTGATCTCGTATCCCAACACTCTACTGAAATCACTTATTAGTTCTAGCAGCTTTGTTATAGATTTTTCGGGATTTTCTAGATATACAATCATATCATCTGCAAATAGTGAAAGTTTTAATTCTTCCTTTCCAATCTGCATGCCTTTTATTTCTTTTTCTTTCCTGATTGCTCTAGCTAGAATGTCTAGCACTATATTGAACAACAGTGGTGACAGTGGGCATCCTTGTCTTGTCCCTGATCTCAGCAGGAAAGCTTTTAGCTTTTCACCATTGAGTACAATATTAGTTGTGGGTTTTTCATATATGGCTTTTATCATGTTGAGAAAATTTCCTTCAATTCCTGTTTTTTTGCAGTATTTTTATCAAGAAAGGATGCTGTATTTTGTCAAATGCCTTTTCTGCATCAATTGATAAGATCATATGGTTTTTCTTCTTTGATTTATTAATGTGGTGTATTATGCTGATTGATTGTGTTGAACCAGCATTGCATGCCTAGTATAAAACCCACTTGAACATGATGGATAATTCTTTTAATGTGTTGTTCTATCCAATTGGCAAGTATTTTATTGAGGATTTTTTCATCTGTATTCATTAGAGAAATGGGTCTGAAATTTTCTTTTTTTGTAATATCTTTATCTGGCTTTGGTATTAGGGTGATATTGGCTTCATAGAATGTCTTTGGTAACATTCCTTCTTGTTGAATTTTTTGGAAAAGCTTGAGTAAGATTGGTATTAAATCTTCTTTGAATGTTTGGTAGAACTCACTTGTGAAACCATCTGGTCCTGAACTTTTCATTTTGAGGAAACTGTTTGATGACTCTTTACTTGTGATTGGTTTGTTGAGGTCTTCTATATCTTCTAGTGTCAGTGTAGGTTGTTTGTATATTCCTAGGAATTTTTCCATTTCATCTACATTTTCTAGTTTTTTAACATAAAGTTCTTCATAGTATCCTCTTATGATCTCCCTTATTTCTGTGGGGTCTGTAGTTAGGTTCCCTTTTTCATTTTTTATTTCATTTATTTGCATCTTCTCTCTTTTTTTTTTAGTCAGTCTAGCTAAGGGTTGGTCAATTTTGTTAATCTTCTCAAAGTAACAACTTTTGGTTTTGTTAATTTTCTTTATTTTTTTTTTTTCAATTTCATGTATTTCTACTCTGATCTTTGTTATTCCATTCCTTCCACTTGCTTTAGGATTAGCTTGCTGTTCTTTTTCTAGTTCCACCAGCTGTGTAGTTAGATCATCGATTTTAGCTCTTTCTTCTTTTATAATGTAAGCATTGAGGGCTATAAATTTTCTTCTCAACACTGCCTTCTCAGCATCCCATAGGTTCTGATATGTTGTATTCTCATTGTTATTCATTGATATTTATTGGTTTCCTCCTGAAATTTCTTCTTTGACCCACTGATTATTTAAGAGTGTGTTGTTTAATTTTAATATATATGTGAATTTTCCCTTTATTTGCTGCTTGTTAATTTCCAGCTTTACTCCATTATGATCAGAGAAAGTGTTTTGTATAATTTCGATTTTGTTGAATTTATTGAGATCTGCTCTGTGTTCCAACATATGGTCTATCCTGGAAAAAGATCCATGAGCACTTGAAAAGAATGCATATCCTGCTGTTCTGGGGTGCAATGTTCTGTATATGTCTATTAGGTTTCGTCTATTTATCATATTATTGAAGCTCTCTGTTTCTTTATTGATCTTCTATCCAGATGTTTTGTCCAATGCTGAGAGTGGTGTATTGATGTTTCCAACTATTATTGTAGAGATGCCTATTTCTCCCTTCGGTTTTGCCAGTGTTTGCCTCATGTATCTTGGGGCATCCTAGTTAGGTGTGTATATATCTATGATTGTTATTTCTTCCTGGTGAATCATCTCTTTTATTAATATGTAATGTTCTTCCTTGTCTCTAATAACAGTTTTGCTTTTAAAGTCTGTGTCATCTGGCATGGATATCTATGTCCTTCAATAGCGTTGGGAAATTTTCCACCATTATTTCTTCAAATATTCTTTCTGCCCCTTTTCCCTTCTCTTCTCCTTCTGGGACACCTATGACACATATGTTTGCATGTCTCTTGCTGTCATTTAGTTCCCTGAGACCCTGTTCATTTTCTTCCATTCTTTTCTTCATCTGTTCTTTTGTTTGTTCACTTTTGGAGGCCATGTCTTCAAGGTCACCAATCCTTTCTTCTGCTTCCTCAAATCTGCTGTTATATGCCTCCAATGTATTTTTAATTTCATTTATTACACTTTTAATTCCCATAAGGTCTGCTATTTTTCTATGTATGCTTTCAAATTCTTTGTGCTCATCCAAAGTCTTCTTAATATCCTTAATCTCTTTAACCATCTCATTGAATTTATTAAGGGTATTTAGTTTGAACATCTAAGATTAGTTGTCCCAACTACTTTATGCCATTTGCAGGCTTATCTTGTTCCTTTAACTGAGCCATTTCTTCCTGTTTCTTGGTATGGATTGTAAATTTTTGTTGGTGTTTCCACATCTGGCTTGCTAATGTATTTATTCTGGGTGCAGTTTAGGGATTTCTTATCTTTTCTCCCTTGCTGGTTGTGTAGTAGGAACTAAGGATATAGTTGGTGCTGTAAGCTGTGGAGGCTGAAACTGCCAATATTGCCCCAGGAAGTGATGAAGCTTCTCCCACCTTTCACCTCTGTCAGGGGTAGGGACAGAGCCATAGCCATGTATAATAATCCCAGTTGGACACAAGACTGTCTGTAGTAACCTGGAGACACTGATGAAACTTCACACCCCTTCCTCCCCTACTTTAGGCAGGGATGGAGCTATAGTTTTGGTCAGCAGTCTATGCTGTGTGGGTCCAAAATGACCACAGTTGCTCCCAGACCTTTCCCTGCCAGGAGTGGGAATGGACCCTCTGGAGTGCCCCAACAATCTAATCTCTGTGGGTCAAATATACCTGCAGTTGCCCTGAGATGCTTGGGGAGTACTGTACCTTCTGCCCTTTAGGGGGTGGGAACAGAACCATAAATGCTCAATGGTTCAGTCCTGCAAGCTGAAAGTACCCACCATTGCATGGAGAGGCTGAGGAAGCCCCAGCTCCCTCTTTCCTATTGGGTGGTAGAGGTGGTTCTATGGGTGCTCAACATTTCAGTCCCTTTAGACTGAGAATACGTGCCATTGCAGGAGAAATTGAGGAACTCCAGCCCCTTCTATCTTCTTAAGGCATGGGGTTGGATCCACAGGCATCGAGCAGTTCAGTCCCTGTTGGCTGAAAGTACCCACCATTGTCCAGAGAGGCTGTGGAGACATCAGACTCCTCCTATCCTATTGGGGGTGGGGTGGATTCATAGGCTTCCAATTATCCAGTTCATGTAGGCTGAAGGTCTGCTGTTGCCCAAAAAGGCTGTAGAAAGACCAGCCCCCTTCTTTCCTTTGGGGGGTAAGGGTGCATCCAAAAGTACCCACCAGATCAGGCTATGTGGGCCAAAAGCACTTGCAGTTACCCAAAGAGGCTGGGCAAACACAGTCCATCTCTTGTCCTATTGGGGATGGAGGTGGAGTCACAGGTGCCCAACAGTCAGATTTGTGCAGCCCAAAACTGTTGCCCTGAGAGTTTGAGGCAACACCAGCCCCCTCTTATCCTGTGGAGGGACAGAGGTGGAGATGTATTCAAAGGCACTCAACAAATCTGTGTGGGCTGAAAACTCCTGCCATTGTCTAGAGAGGCTGAGGATAATCAGCTCCTCTCCTATTCTTTTAGGGTGTGGATATGCAGCCCCAGGTATCCAACTATCCAGCCTCTGTCAGCAGAGAACACTTGCAGTTGCCTGGAGAGCCTAGTGCAGGTCCTGCCAGCAACCTCTCTACTAGAGGTGGGGCAGGAGCCTAGGCTATGGGCTGCAGTCTGATCTTGGTGGAAAGAAGCCTGTCCCTAACTTCACTGGATTTCAGTCAGCCAGGCTTCCCCTCATGCTGGGGGCAGAGTCAGGATGGCAGCTACCAGACTTTCCTGCTTGAACACGCTCAGACGCGAGCTGTCTCTTAGATTTTACTTTAGCCAGCCGAGTCCACTAATCAGTAGCTGAGGCCAGTGGACATCTGTCTCTTCCTCCACCATGTATGGGAAATGGAACTTCTAACTCCAGCCATGGAGGAGCTCCTGAGGCAGTTTGCATCCCTAGAGTAGGATGGGCACCAGTCTCTGCAGTGTGGCTTGTAGCTTCCCAGAGAGGTGGTGCAGGTCCCCCCAGTTTCCTCCCTGCTGGAGGTGGGACTGGGGTTTTGGCTAGGCCTGTAATCCAACCTGGATAGAAGGAAGCTGGTCCTTACAAGCACTATAATTTTCAGTCAGTGCCGCTTCCCCTCATGTCTGGGTGTTGTCAGAATGGTGGCCACCAACTTTACTCTGACCTGGACAGGCTCAAAGTTTAGTTGTTCCTAGGATTCTACTTCAGCCCACCTAATCCACTGATCAGTAGCTGAAGTCAGTGCCACACCATGTTTTCCTCCCATTTTTATTGGGGGAGATGGAACTTCCAACTCTAACTATGGAATAGCTCCTGAGGTGGCTTGCATGCCATGGGCACCAACCTCCATGGCATGGAGTGCTCTACTCATGATTTCTCTGTGCAGATGAGTAGTCTCCTCCTTCCACATTGTCAAGGATGTTGCAGGATACTCCTCTGGTCTCCTGGGTCCTTCAAAAGGTGCTTTAGGTAGCTCTGGGTGACCACCAACTGCCCTGTTTCATGATCTGACTCCAGGAGCTCCTTACTCGGATGCCATCTTGGCTCCACCCTCCACGTGGTTTCTTTTTATACATTAAAACCAATTGGAAGATATAATTGAAATTTAAAGGCTCGTTTTTAAGTTACTGTATTAGGCAGTCAAAGAGGTGCTGATAAAAAATACTAGAAATCTGTTGGCTTCTGTAAAGGGTATTTATTTGGGGTAAGAGCCCACAGTTACCAGACCATAAAACAAAAGTTACTTCCCTCACCAATGTCTGTTGCCAAGTGTTGGAGCAAGATGGCTGTTGAAGGCTGCAAGTGTTCAGGCTTCCTGGGTTCCTCTCTTCCTGGGGCTTGTTTCTTTCTGGGCTCAGCAGCTATGCTCTCTCCACAGGCCAGCTGTAGACTGTCTGGTGAATGGCTTGTCTCTCTTCCCAGGGCCTCTATCTGTGGCTAAAAGAGCCTTCTCTCCTTCCTCACATATCTGCTTTTCTGCATGTTTACTTCCTAGCTCCAGAATCAAAACTCCAAACTCCCTTCTCTGTGGTGCCATTTCTCTCTGAGCAACCACCCCCAAGGGAGCCGGGATCCAATGTCCTACTGACATGGCCCAATCAAAGCCTTAATCATAATTTAATCAAGTAAGAGTGAAACCTCTGAGTCCAATATAATCTGATGTCACTGCTCAAAGAGGAACAGACCATTTTACAAACATAATCAGTATTTCTTTTTGGAATTCATCAATAATATCAAACTGCCACAGTTACCTTTTGCCATTAATCAGTTTGTAACAGGCAAACCCCAAATCTGATTTACAAGCTCTAGGTGTGAGCAGACTGACAAAGTTAAAGTAAGCACAGATTAGAACAGAAGAGAGAATTTTACACAATTCCTTAGCAAAGGGAAACCCCCAACTTCAGAATTACCTTCGCAAAGCACCCAGTGAAACCTCCATCTTCATTCCTCCAGGAAAACTCATGGACTAGATACAGAGCTGAGGGAACCAAGGAAACCCTGCCCCAATGAGACAGGAATTAGGGCTGCTCTGGGGCTGCATCACCATTAAGTACCTCTCCCAAAGCTTAAAAATCCTACAGGGCTTTTTCACTGGAAGAACGGGAGTGCTGCCAGAGGCCTTTAACAGCTTTCCTTGAGATGAGGCTCGTTTTTCTTTTTTTTTTGGTTTTGGCTCTGCATAATTTCCCTGAATTTATTATGAGTGACTGGTTTGGTAGTGCATTGCCTCATCCCTTTTAGGAGACATGTGACTACATGGTCTTTGGCCCTCAGAAGTGCCTGTTCCCTTTTTCCCTCTTAGACATGTTTAACTGGAATTCAGGGTCCACGCAAAGGTCACTTTTGGCCACACTGCATTTGTACTGAGGCCACCTGGTATGACAGGAAAGGATCAGGTTTTTTATTTTCTTTTTCTTTTTACACTCTAAGGGGAGTCTGCTGGGAGAGGCCATGCCCATTGTTTTAGAGAAAAATGAAAGCATTTGTCAGCCTATCTGGAGTCCCAGAATCCACCCTGACGAAACTGCCTTCAAACTGAAGGTGCCAAGCTGCTTAGGCCTTGGGAGACATTTGAAGCTACTCTGGTTCCCACTGTCCCAAGAATCGCAGAGGCCCTGCTGTCGGGTGAGCCCATGGTACCCTAGGACTTGGGAGATGTCAGACCTGGGTTCTGGACCAATGTTACCAAGATAAACTTTTTCCTAGAAAAGGGGCTAGCTTAGGCTCCTTTTATGGCCACTGCCAGGGACCAAGTTTGCAGTTAAACCGGATATTCAGAGGCATACTAAGAAGCCAAAGATTGAATGTTTTTTGACTTAGAGACAAACAGCCTTGGAGGCCCTGGAGAAATGGATTAAGATGAACTTCAGGGTGTCCTGAGGACTGAGTAAGGAACAACTTCCGGGCATGGCTCAGAGTGAGAGTCTCAAGACCCTTGCTAATAAGACAGCCCATAATTAAAAATTTAGATTCACCAGTCCTTACAAGGTGTTGGAGAGAGTTCCCTGTCTCTACTTCTCCTGGCTGGCTCACCATGATACATTATCAGAGACAGTGTCGAGGTTCTTGTCTACGTCATATAAAGAATTTAAGGGCACACCATACACAGGCAAGGGAGTAAAGAGTTTAAGAAATTAGAAAAGATATAGTTACACACCTGAGACATGGGGTTGGTCCATGCTACAGGTTGAGATGCACACCCCCTCTCTAGGCGTTTCTGCTTTTATTGGCTATCATTTTATTGGCTATCTTTTATTTTATTGGGGGTTAGGGTTTATGCTGATTTGAGTATTTAGAAAAGACAGGGGGAAAGTTCATTGGGTGGTTTGGTATCTAAGGGTTTCTGTCCAGTGGTAATTAGTTTCTGTCTACTCTCCTTGAGCCCTGAGCTGCTGTGAGGTATTTAGAAAAATATGTAGGTGGTGATGTTGGGATCCTATCTATTTTTCTTTCTTTATGCTCTGTGATTATGTTGCAAATTACATACTAATGATCAGTTGTTGAGTGGGAACTGCTAGCTGCTTTCTTTTTTTAATATTTCAAAGAGCTTTAATACTTATATTACTATTACTAATAATAATACACATTAATGTACAAATATGAGCACTAACTTAAAAATCAATGGGAAATTATTTGGAAAACTTGTGTGATTTAAATGTCCAAGGAAATAAGGTTAGGCATTTATTGGATATGGCAGTCATTGGTGAAATTAACTGCTTTTTGATAACTCGTTTGTGTTAACTTATCTATATGAGTTATCAGACTGTGGGCTGTGCCTCAGGATTTTTTTTCCAGGTTGTGCTTATGTACCTCATGGGTTCTCTGCCCCTCTTCCTTTAAGTGCCTATTCTATCCTGCCTCACTTTCCATTAACTTTGAGGCAATACAGTACAATGATTAAGGAAATGAGCATATTTTGCTTTTAGAATGGCTACTGTTGCATCACTGGACTGAGACTTTCCTCATCTATAATATAAAATTATTAATAGCATCTGGCACATGGATTTGTTGATAAATTAAATAAGATAATTCTGTAAAGCAGTTCACACTTTGCTTATGTGTAAAAAGCTCAGTTGATATTTATTTTTTATTATATAAATTTTACATCTTATGTTGTACATCAATCTCTAGATGTTGGACATAATTCATCTCAAGAATTCTTTAAGTTATCTTCAATTCAATAGTTAATTATTAAGGTTTTACTTTGTACCAGCCACTGTGCTTGGAGGAATTGAGAATCGATTGGTAAACAATACAGACTTAGCCCCTGCTGTCAGAGGGCCTGCAATAGAACTGGGAAGTTAGATTTTGAGCTAGTGATTATAAGTGTGTTCAGTATTAAGAAAGAATTTAAAGATAAAGGATGTTTATGGTTAAAGAATAGGAAGAATAAGGAGACTGGATAGCATTCTAGATACAAGAAAAATCATTGGGAATGTCTGAGTCAAGAGAGAATGTGATTCCATTAAAGAGCTGAAATAAGTCCAGTATGCCTGGAGAGACAAATGTGGTGAAGTTGCAGTGAGGTAAGGGCAGGTGGCAGGTACTGGACCAAAGAACTAGGACCAAAAGTCATGTTAAGCATTTTAAAATTTATGACATTCAGTCTGAGTCAAAGCTGATCTGTGTGAACCCAGCCTATGCCTTGTTATTCACTCATTTACCACATTTATTGAACACTTAAAATTTCCTGAATAATGAGTGATATGCTGTAGAACAAAGGGTTACCAAGGGGATATGATATCTGACTTAATTGACTTTACATCAAGTGGTAAGAAACAATTCAAACTCTAATTACAATAAAATGTAAGATAAGTGAAGACATAGAGCAGGGGCACCTACCAAAGTCTATGAAGAATCATAGTCTTATATGAAATAATTAACCTGAGACTGGGAGGGTTTATAAAAGCCCAGAGTTAAGAGAAAGAGTTTAATGGAGGCAACAGTGTGTGTATTGAAAAGAATGAGCTTGACACCATTCAAATACTTTGAAAACAGTTGAGTATCTTATGTAATGGGGGGATTGAGGAGGGATGAGACTGGAGTGGTAGTTCAGAGTCTGAAGGATTTGAATTACAATTTACATAGTTTAAACCTAGTCTTAAAGGAAATAGGAAGACATTGTGGGTTTTCACAAAGTTGATAGAACCCTACATTTGATTTTAAAAAGGTAGAAAAGATTGTCTAGTTACTGCTTGGAGAATGGATTGTGAGAGAGCAAGATCCAAGACAGGAGACCGGGAATAGGCTTTTGGGGCAATGCAATTTAAGTGTGTCAATGGTATGGTATGTGATGGTAGCTATGGAGAAAAGTAAAAAAAAAAAAAAAATAGAGAATACTTGAGAGCTACAACAGGGCCTACTGACTGATTAAAGATACATCTTGTGCAAAAGGAGAAAGAACCAAAATTCTAATGCCTACAGTTGGCAAAATAAATTCTCTCTAATTCAAATATTTATTTCTTGGTGCAGTGTATTAACATGCATTCAACAACTTATGCTCCTTGTTTGAAGTTCTAGGGACAGAAAAACTTTTATATGAACTACAAAAGAAAGTAAAACCACTGTTAAGGAAAAAAATTGTCCTGGACTTACAACAGTTGCAGACAACTGAGTTGTCAAACAGTTAAAATTGCAATCATAAAAGTAATTAAAATTGCAGGCTTTCTTACACTACATAATAAGGATGTGATATTCATAAGTGTCTAAAGACACAAGATCCTACTAACATTTTCAAAATCAAGTCATGTAAATTTGTTTTAAAGCAATTATGAAAGGTAATGTCTATAAACAAAAAAAGTGTCTTATTGTAAACTCTGGACCCCTCGAAGAGCTCTTCGAGAATGCTGAGAGAAGAGATTAGTTGGGGGAGTCTCATCATTGGATTCCACACTTCAATCACGTTAGACACAGAGCTTTAGCCACTTTTTTTGCTTAAAGTCATGCATGTGGTCAAAAGTCTAATTATATCACCGGCTGCAGCAGCAAGCATATTGTTTGCTGTCCACAGAATGGAAAAACGCTTTTTGGAGCACTGGGGTTCAGACATCTCTGAGGAAGCCTGCCTGAAACTTTGGGTTATGACTAACAGTTGATATTTTTCTTCTTAACTGATCAAAGAATAGGAACTCAATCCTGGTATAATTATATTTAAGTTTCTCTCAAATTCTAAATTTTTGGTGAGGGCCCTACTTTTCTCTCCAAATAGCCCAGGTTTTAATGTATTGAGTATTGAGAAATACTGTCATTCAGTATTTCTTTGAAGTTATTTTAACAAACTCCTTGTGAAGATTAACATCTAGTTTTTGGCTGCTGTTCCCCTTTACCTCAGTGAATTATCCTTCTATCAACACTTCTTTCTGTGTTTCATTCTGTCTTTAGAAACCAAATATATATATATGTTAATGGAGACCTTATCATTGACATAAAAAACAAACAAAACAAGGAATCAAAGCAAAAGCTGTAATCCAATGTCCACTTTATTCTCTCAGAGAGTTTTCTTCACTTTCCTCTTAAAGGTGTTGACACAAAACCACAGGTCTACAAAATAATAACCCTGAAGAATTTAAATTATCTCTCTGTCTTCTTTCTGTATTTTTGAGAAAATGCACTTTGTCAAAAGCAGAAAGAGTTGACAAAGAAAATTTGGGGTATATTTGAAAGATCATACTTTGGAAATTCTAGATGAGCGTCTGATCTCATTCTGACATTGGCTAAAACCAATTGTGTCATTTTGGGTAAATAGCTTAATTTGTCTATGCCTCAGTTTCCCCTTGTGGAAAAATGTTAGAAAGGAGTCAGACCATTATAAATCTTTGTCAAAACAATAACTACTTATTTATTATATATTACATATGGAATATAACTCAAAAGTTGAAGATACTAGGTTTAGGTTTTCCCGCTGGTTGGATTGGTTGGAAGCCAAAAACTGGTCTTCAGCATTATCCACTTTTAGCCTGCTCACTTTTCTCCTAACTACAATCTAACACCACACCTCATAAGTTGAAGTAATTAAATGGAGATCATCATTATTATTGGTTTTAGTTTGCTAAATGCTACCAAGGCAATATACCAGAAATAAGTTGGTTTTTATAATGGAGATTCATTAAGTTGTAAGCTTACAGTTCTGAGGCCCATGAAAATGTCTAAATCAAGTCTTCATCAGAAAATGTTTTTCTCCTTAACAACATCTGTTGGTGATCCTGGAGTCCTGTCACATGGAATGGCACAACGGAGGTGTCTTCTGCCTCTTCCCTCTCTTCTGAGCCTTGTTGATTTCAGCTACTGGCTTCGTCTGGCTTGCTCCCTCCCAGGTCCCATTGATTTCAGCTTCTGGCTTCCAGGGCCTTCTCTCTCAGGTTCTGGAAATTTTTTTGCCTGTCTCTCCACATTCACTCTATTCATAAATGTCTCAGTAAGAATATTAAGACTACCCTGGATCACATCTTATTAAATAATCTACTCAAGGGTCCTTAAGTGAAGTAATTTAATCCAAAGATTCCACCTACTATAGGTTCACACCTACAGGAATGGATGAGTAATAAGGACATGATCTTTTCTGGGGTACATACAGTCTCAACTAACACATTGCTCTTTCCACAACCAAAGGAACAGGATTACACCTGTCCATAAAAAAGGGTTTAAACCTCCAATCTGGTCATTAAAATAGAGACACAGTAGAGAAGTGTGTGATTTTGGATGCTGCCAAGATTTTGCTTTTAATGAGAACCAAAGCTCTCATTTTTCCAGCTGCCAGGTTGTTAACTGACTATTCACAACTGTCTTATATTGGCCCTTCTTAGGGGTAGCCTGTGTTTAAGGACAAGTACATGCTGGTGAAAAAAAATCACTATTAACACTTCAATTCAGGACAAATCTGTTGCGGTTCACTGAGACCTCTCTTGCAACGGCATTGAAGTTCAAATTCTCCCTCTTCCCAATCATGCACCCCTCACTCTCCTTCAGGTATTTTTTCCCAAGAGCAATTTCCAATAAACCTCATATATACATCATTCTTTCAGTGTCTTCTTCCAGGAATCCTGATCTAATACACATAGTAAAATATTTAAGAGATTCTCAATAATTACAAAATTGCTGTCATAAAACTTGTAAACACGTGACAGTTATGAGTTAATCAGTATGACTTTACAAATTTTTACTTCTTTTTTACTTCTTAGATCACAGTAACATTTATTTCTCATTGAAACAATACCGAGCAGAATTCATTCTTTTATAATGTAAAGCATGAGTGCAGGGGTCTAGAGTTCATCTGGATTATGAATATGGACATGAAATGAGTGGTATTAATTACAAAGAATGTCTCAAAACATTTATTTTTGATGGAGCCTGAAGAGACTATTCTCAGTAGTCAAAATTATTGAGGAACACATTTTGAAAAATTAGGTATTTCTAATTGCATAGTTAATAGAACTAAGACTAATCTCAGTTTTGTTTACTACCCTGAATGACCTAGCCCAAAATTTAAAATCTTAATATTGAATTCAGGAGGAATTTTAAAACTCCTAGAGCAGCTAATGACACTTACGAGGGCAAACACTATTATTCAGTTTTTGAAAGAAAATAGCCACCTAACAGGTTTTGAAAATTAAGAATTCTATGAGTAGGCAAAATAATTCTTCAAAAAAGGAGAGACTATGTGTAATAAATCTTTCTTTGATGAACTTTTGACGCTCTAACTTTGAGAAAATTACAGCCATTCACCATCTTGTTATCATCTGTGGGACCTATGTCCAAGGAATTTTTTCATTTGCAGTGTGTGATACAATGGTTAAAACTCCAGTGTTATTGAAAAGACTGTGTTTGTTCACATTCTGCCCGACTGCCCAAAGCCTTCTGAATTTAGTGCATTCGTGAATCTGGACAAACAACTCTATCCCGTTATGGCTTGATTGAGCACAAACGTGTGGCTAGCTTCTAGATTGGGACAATACTACTACTTTTCTCAAAGCTCTGCTTTAGGATTAAAGGGTAACACATATTCTAGGAACACAGAAATTGCCAAATTGAATTTTAAGAAGTTATTCATTCATTCTTTTTTTAAAAAATATTTTTAATATTTTTTATTATTTATTTATTGTCCCACCTTGCGGCTTGCTTGATATCTGCTCTCTGTGTCCATTCACTGCGTGTTCTTCTGTGTCTGCTTGTCTCCCTTTGTTGCGTCATCTTGCTGTGCCAGCTCTCCATGGGCGTGGACCTTCAGCTCTCCACAGGTGTGGGCTGCCAGCTCCCCGTGGGCATGGGCCAGCTTGCCTTCACAAGGAGGAATGGTAGATGACAGCCCAATCGATAGAGCCATAGCTGCTTCCCCATTCATTTATTCTTTTAAAATAATGTTAAAAATTTGTCATTGTTAGCCAATTGAACTAGACATATTTGATTTTTTTCAAACAAAAACTCTAATGTTCTTAAGTACAAAGTTTGAGGTGGTATCAGAAATCATTCTGGTGGCTTTTTTTTTCCTCTATTTAAAAAATTTAGGTACTACAATATTCCGATGATATCATAATTGTTTCAGCCTTTAATTGTGGGGTTCCTTTATTTTTACAAATGACCCAGCATATCTGCATGACTTTCCCTTTCCTTGGCTGATGTAAACAAAGGGCTAAATCTGCTCAAAGTGTATGTGAAATAGGGGAATAGTTACCTTCCTTTTATAGCCCTTCCAAGGGTAGATCCAAACTTCTTTTCTTATTTGAGTTTGCTTTGGAGGATAAGTTGCGTCTGTTCCCTGCAGTAATACTAAATAGCAAGGTCTTATTTCTATGAGAACTTATTTCTATGAGAACTTTAGAAACATTATTAATATTTCTTTTGTTACACAAATATGAAATTTATCCTTAGAAATATTATTCATTGATCTTGAGTTGCTTTCAAAACTGAAATGCAAAAATTAAATGACAATTTTCTACATTTTTCCTGAGAGATTGAATGAATTATTAAATTTATGGTGCAAGTTTTACGCTTATTTTTAGTTTTTAGGTCTGAAAAGTGAATTTAAGCTGCAATAACTTTTGAATGACATCACATAAACCTTCCTTGGACATATTGCACATTATTTATATTGATTAATATATAAATGGGAATTTTTACAATTAATAGACATAGTTTTCAATACTCAGAATAAGATCTTTCTTCTTAAAGATATATTGGAAAAGATTAGTAATGAAGTTTTGTTTATATTTTTTGTTTTGTTTGTTTTCTGTGTTTAAATTCTGGACTTAGTAAAATTTTCATCTAAAAAATTGAATGATAAATATAATCAAGACCAAGTTATTAAACTATTGTGGAGCATACAAAAGAAATCTTCAGTGACTTTTAATATGACCATTTTAAATGTGCATTTTGTTAGCAAGCTGATTTTTTTACACTGTTGTTATTTTTGAAATGAAAGCATATTCTTGAATTGGTAAGAACTAATAATAAATTAATATACTTTCATTTTATTTATAATTGATTATGTGAAAGACTTACATTTATTAGATTTATTGAGTTATAATCTACTGAGAAATAGTGGGACAGAAATTCTTATAGGCCATAAAATAGAAAAAATTAAACTTCTCGCCAATATATTTTTGGCCAATTACAATACTGAAATAAGACTCATAAATATTAACAGTTTACTTAAAGGATTTATGCAGGCTATGACAAAAGAGCTCTGAATGGATTTCTAATGAAAAACAGGAGTCCTTATCACAGTTCTTGTGTCTCCTTTACACTCTCACATACACACAGAAAAAGAGAGAGAGAGAGAGAGAATATCAGTGGATCCTGTTATCTAGTCAGAAAAACATTGTCTTAGCCACTCATAGTTCCCTTCCTGCAATTGATGTGTATCTAATACTTAATGAGTATGTTCACCTTGATTACAATATTTATATATATATAAAATACTTAAAATAACTTACTTATGCTCTTGGATTATTCCCTTTTCAGAGTTTGTGATCAAGCCCCCTTCACATGAATTTTTAGTACACTAATTCTGGAGTATGAAAATGATCTTCAGGTACAAAAATCTGAAAGCAAATCAAATTCCAATATACCATAATAGCTAAAAGCACATATTTTAGAGCCAGACTGTTTGGGTTCAAATCCCAGTTGAACCACTCCACTTACTATCATTATAACTTTTAGCAAATAATTTAACTTCTCTATACTTTAATTCTTTCACTGGTAAAATAGTGAAAACCATAGGATATAACTATCTTGGTTGTTGTGAGGATTTAATTAATTAACCATGTACTTCACAATGTCTTTCTTATCAATCAACGTTAGCTATTATCAACATTGTGTTCAAGAGTCTAGTAACAAAATCAGATGAAAAAAATGTTAGTAAGTATCATTTAAGGCAAGGTAGCTAGAAATTTATACCCTGTTCTCTTTTTTTATATATTTCCTTTTATTTTTAAAGAACTTTTAGATTACATAAATGTTACATAAAAAATATAAGGGATTCCCATAAGTCCCACTCCTTCTCCCTCCCGTACTTTCCCACATTAACATTGTTCATTAGTGTGGTACGTATTTGTACATACAATTGATGAACCTCAATATTAAAGCATTGCTACTAACCATGAACTACAGATTACAGTATAGTTTACACTCTGTCCTGCATAATTTTGTAAGTTATGACAAAATATACAATGGCTTGTATCCATCACTGCAGTGCAATGCAGGACAAATCCAATGTCCTGAAAATGCCCCCATATTACACCTATTCCTCCCTCTCCCATCCCTCAGAACCTCTGGGGGCCATCACCTTTATAACAATGATAAGAGTTTTTCCATTGCTAGACTAATACTAACTCTATAGTAAAATAATAATAAGTCTACTTTAGTTCATTGTTCATTACCCAATCTTGAGGATTTGGGGATTGGGATGCTCACTCTGCTGCTATTGAGAGAGGATTTATTTCTATGGGGCATATGGATGGAGCTTTCTTTCTTGCAGTTGCAGACACTCTCTGTTCCTTGATATGGGCATTGTCCATCATCATCTCCTTGTTAGTTGTCTTGGATGAGTCCAATGAATTGGAGAGCAGGAGTTGCAACTCTGCTGAAATTCAGGGCTTAACTGGCACATGGACAGACCAAAGATTTAAGTCTCCAGGACATATATTTATCAAATATAGTGCTAATTATGAGTTCAAATAAAAGGGGCAGAAGAACCATGTGTAGAGAACCTATAAATGAGTCTAACTCTGTTACACTGAGGAGCATAAATTCCAAAATAAGGTCCACTGACAAGGTATCAAACTCCTGAGCCTGTAGTTTCTGGATATCTCTAGAGCCCTCAGGAGTCCTGCTATTTTAGGCACTGTTTACTGTGGCAGTCAATGAGATCCTGCTGAGACTGGCAGAAGGGTAACCTCTAGAATGAGCTCCTGACTCACTTTGAAATCTCTTAGCCATAAAAACTCATTTGTATTTACCATTTCCCCCTTTTGGTCTATGTCTTTTTCCAGATGCATTGCCAGTTGGCACTATAATAATCCCTTGGTGCCAGGAAGGCTCATCCCTGGGAGTCCTGTACCAAGCTGGGCAGAAGGTAGTGTGTTTATATGCTGAGTTTGGCTTAGAGAACGGCCATATTTGAGCAACAAGGAGGCTTTTGGGAGGTAAATCTTAGGCTTCCCCAGGTGCTGGCTCTACCCAAGGCATGGAAAAGACTTTGGACAAAGTAGGTCTCCTCAGTCACCATTAATTCCCAGGGCAGACTTATAGCCGAGAGGGGCTAGATGGCAGCATTCCCCCAAGCAAGAGGGAAATAAAACCTGAAGTCCTTGAGGGGGGATCTTGCAGACTCCACATGCCACCCATTACAGAACCGTTGAATTCTGATTACTTAGTATTAGTCATTGCTATTTTACTCCCAGTTTAAGGAGACTTCAATTAGATAAGAATAATGAAAGGGATGCAAGAGTGATTGAGTTTTAGCAACAATATGAGTAACTAAAGATGTTAAAAAGAAGCCCTGAAAATATTGATACACTTCGACTTAATAATTATATATATAGAAATGTATACTAAGAAGTAATAGTGGGAAACGGACTTTGGCCCAGTGGTTAGGGCGTCCGTCTACCACATGGGAGGTCCGCGGTTCAAGGCCCGGGCCTCCTTGACCCGTGTGGAGCTGGCCCGTGCGCAGTGCTGATGCGTGCAAGGAGTGCCGTGCCACGCAGGGGTGTCCCACGCGCAAGGAGTGCACCCATAAGGAGAGCTGCCCAGCGCGAAGGAGGGAGCAGCCTGCCGAGGAATGGCGCTGCCCACACTTCCCGTGCCGCTGACGACAACAGAAGCGGACAAAGAAACAAGACGCAGCAAAAAGACACAGAAAACAGACAACCGGGGGAGGGGAGGGGAATTAAATAAATAAATAAAATAAATCTTTAAAAAAAAAAGAAGTAATAGTGATGCACAAATACCTTTCACTTTAAGCTTGTATAATTAAAGCATTATAGTAAAAAAAAAATGGAAGCAAGTTAAATACATAAAAATAGTGAATGAATAAATGGTACATTCATTGTTGAATATATTATGGAAAATTCATAGAATCAAATAATCTTCTGTCATTACAACAATCCTGTAAGCATGTATTTATTGAAATAAGAGTAGTCTCATAGTATACAAAGTTGGGAATAAAAAACAGATTAGAAAGTTTATAAATTAATTATATATTTTTGATACACATATTCAAAAATTCATTTAAGGTGTCAATGATAGTTTTCTCTGAAAGTTGGGGTTCTGAAATTGTTTTCTTTTTAAATTTATTTGTATTTTATTTTTAATTTTTCCTTTAGTATTAAATATATCATTCACACAAAAGAGTATTTATAACATGTATGCATAAAGTATAAACACAATGAAAACACATGTACTAACCTACCAACCCATAAAATAGTAATATATATAACATGTACTATAGTAGAGCATGATTATAATATAAAATTAAAAATAGCAAAATCTCCTCAAAATGAGAAATATGTACATGGTATATAATATGAACAGAAATTATAGAAAAAGCCCCTAAATTTGCCTATGGATGATTTGGTCAGGTTAAATTGAGCTAAGGTTAGTTTTGGCTTGTTCAAATGGAGAGGTAGTGTAATCTGGTAGTTAAGAATACAAGCTCTAGAGTAATTTTCCTAGTTTCAAATTTCGTTCTTTCCAAACTGAAAAGGATAGTACAGATATACTATGACTGGGGCAGTGTATATGAAAAGAGTAGCACTTTTTAATATGGAATCTCTATTACTATTAATATAGAATAATTTTGAATTTCAGTCGTTGGCATCCTGTACCTATAAAAAATGCTGTTTTGTTTTTTCATATATTGCCATTAAGTTATCTTATTTTTGCAGTTTAGTTTTTTGGTTGATATATTTGACTATCCATTCACATTTATTAATGATCATTCTACTACTTTCACTCCAACAAGCTATTAAGATAATTGGCTTTTATAATATCATCCAGTATGTTAGCTAATTCTTCAAACTTTATTCTATCTGAAATATTGACAAACAAGGTCCTGGAAAAAAGGCCAGGAACAGAGCTTTAGGACAAGTGGAGGAAGTTGAGACACTGCCTCCCATACTTGGTCTTCAGGACCTAGGCACTCTTCACTCCCCTCCCCCCCTCACACGCCCTCCCAGTTTTAGGACATTTTACCTAGGTGAGGCCCTTTCTGGGAATTACCTTCAACCAAAGAAGCTGCCTAGACTAATGCTACATTAGTATTAGCAATACTAATACTAATTCTTAGGAGAAACCCAATTCCCTGACTGTCCCCCTGTTTTAATTCAGGTCATCTCTGAATGGCCACTTCATCTTTAGAGCTCCCCATAGAATCAAGCCGTGGTCTCCATTGCAAAAGTATTGTAGGCTGACATCATCCTCTGACCAATCCTACTTCTCTCACTACTTATAACGTTTGTTGCCTCAGAATACTCCTAGAAAATCACTTTCAGGGAAATGTGTGTTGGAGAATGTACCCCAGAGAACTGCGCATTTCTCAGAACATTTTTTTTTAAAGATTTGTTTATTTCTCTCCCCTTCCTGCCCCACCCTGGTTGTCTGTTCTCTGTGTCTATTTGCTGCGTCGTCTTTGTCTGCTTCTGTTGTTGTCAGCGGCACGGAAATCTGTGTTTCTTTTTGTTATGTCATCTTGTTGTGTCAGCTCTCTGTGTGTGCAGCACCATTTCTGGGCAGGCTGCACGTTCTTTCGCTCTGGGCGGCTCTCCTTACGGGGTGCACTCCTTGCACGTGGGGCTCCCCTATGTGGGAGACACCCCTGCGTGGCACAGCACTCCTTGCGCACATCAGCCCTGTGCATGGGCCAGCTCCACATGGATCAAGGAAGCCCAGGGTTTGAACCACGGACTCCCATGTGGTAGATGGATGCCCTAACCACTGGGCCAAGTCCGCTGCCCTCTCAGAGCATTTTAATCACTCTACTACATGGCTCATTCAGCATGACTTCTTGAACAAACGTTGCCTCGGAATTATAGTTTTCTCTTTCAAAGTCTACACACCTCTTGATCATCAATATGCTTCCAAGGGTGCAGTTAATAGATGCAAATAATTGTTATTTTCTGAATATGGGAAAGAAACCCTTGCACAAATTACTTGCAAATTTACTTTGTGTTATGATCTCTCAGAAACCTCCCCTACTAATTCAGTAACCACATACTAGTCAAACTGCTACTCTATTACTACTATTATTAAAATCCTAAAATATACGTGATTTCAAATATTTTTAGAGTACTGATTTGCCAGGCATTGTGTTGAGAGCCTTAGATGTATATTTCATTTAATATTCACAACAATCTACACACAACTGCCATCACCTCCATTTTAGAATTGAGAAAACTGAAGCTCAGAGAACTTAAATCAATTACCCAAGCTCACACTTCTACCAACACACATTGCTGGAATTTTCAAACCTGCAAAATTGATTGTCACTGAAACTCTTCCACCTGCAATTTCTTCCCATTTATTGGTGTTTCAACTGGACTGAAAAATTTGCACCTTGAAAAGCAAATAGGTGTTCTCTTTTTTAGATGTTTAATCATACTAAATTTTCTATTCTTTTGAAGTTCCAAACTCGGGAACTGGCATTAAGAGTATCCTCACTGATCACCTCTCAGTACTTCCCCCCCTTCATTCTGCCTCTGGCAAGGTAAATCTTCTGGCTGATCCTCGGACACACCAAGCATGCTGATGCCTAAGCGCTTGATATTTTTCTACTTCTCTCTGTCTGGAATGCTCTTTATTAGCCACCTCAATGTGTCAATGTGTGTTAGCCTCCTTCATTCAGGTATTTATTCAATGGTCATCTTCACAGTGAGATTTTCTCTCACTTTCCAACTTAAAATCAGAATTCCCTGTCCCTGGATCACTTTATCTCTGCTTTCTTCCCTGTATAGATCTGTCACCACTGATATTTTTGCTTGCATCCTCACAACAGACCGCAAAATCCATGAGGCTGAGGATGTTTGTCAGGTTAGCTCAGTGCCATATGCCCAGGAGTTATAAGAGTGCATTACACAAAGTAAATATTCAATACATATTTGTTGAAAAATGCAGGAATGGAGAAAAAGAATTAGTTTGTCTAAAACGTATTAGTGACAGGATCATTTTTTTAATAGACTAGTTTTTTTAGAGCAGTCGTAAGGTCACAGACAACTTGCCCAAGAAGTTTAAAGAGTTCCCATATTAACCCTACCTTCAGCACCACCACCAGCACAAATACAGTTTTCCTCAACATCTTGCATTAGTGTGGTAGATTGTTACAAATGATGACTCAATATTGATACATTATTATTAACCAATGTCCATATTTTACACTAGGGTTTACTCTTGGTGTTGTACAATTTTACTGTTTTTGAAAAATGAATAACGTCTGGTATACACTATTACCATATCATATAGATACATTTCAATGTGTTAAAAATCCTCATGCTTCAATTATTCATCCCTTCTACATTCTCCCTGAAACCCTAATTTGAATCATAAGAGATATAGCCTCTTTAGACTTGCTTCTTTAACTTAGAAACATGCATTTAAAGTTTCTCCATGTCCTTTTTTTGTGGTGGATCACTTTTAAAAGATTCATCTGGTGGTATTAATCAGAATTTATTTGCATGCACCTTATTCAAGAAATAATCATCTAATTTTATTTTACACTTCTTGTATTCTAGGCAGTATTTTAGGTATTAAGGATACAATGATGAACAATAGGTAAAGTTCCTGCTCTCACAGAGATATTTTTGCTCACTTTCCAGCAATATGCTTGTATTATTATGCTATGTGACCAAGTATTGGGGATGGTAGTAAGGTTTTTACTTCAGCAGTATTTTAACAAAAGAAAATATATTTTACAACTAATTTTTCCTTGAAAACATTTCTCCTTGGAAATAATTTTGGATGAGAGGACCTATATATTCAATTATTTCCAGGAAATGGATCAAAATATTTACTGGCCATATAAACTGTACAAATAAAATACAATTATATTATGGGCATCTTGTTTCTATTTGAAAATGAATCCACATCTTAGAACTTTTCCTGTTACATATCATATGCTAAAGTGCAACATTAAGCTACCATTTACTATATATAACATCACCACATTATCTCAAAATAACAATATTAAATGCAGGAATTATAAAAGAACACACATGCTAATGAAATGAACATTTCAAAGACTACATTTAAAAAATTTTTATTTTCATTAGCAATATTCATATTTGCATAAATTTTGCATAATAGCTTAATTTTAAAATGTCTGATATTTTTCACCCCATTTAACAATTTTTCAAACTTTGAAAGGGTAGTGTGGTGAATTAATGTGAGTATATTTGCATTATCTTATAAATAACATACGCATTGTTAAACAGAGGAAGGAAGCCAAGTCCTTTAAAAACCTTGCACACATTTATTAATCGTCTGATTACATGTAGTTACTTTTTGCTGCCAAAAACAAAACAGATTTCTTCAACTTAAAATGTCTGTATTTTTTATCTTTATTAAATCCATCATAATATTTAAGAAATATACATACCTAAAAGTGCACTCTAAATTAATTTTAATAAATTTAACATAGTATATGCATACTATTATATATAGGCACATATGCATTTATGTACACATATACCTTTTATGGTCACTATCCTATTTTGCCACAGGATTGCTGATGCAAAGTACCAGAAATGGGTCAAGCTTTATAATGGGAATTTTATTAGGAGAAGAAACTTACAGTTCTGAGGCTATAAAATGTCCAAACCAAGGCACCATCACAGATGCTTTCTCACTGGAGTCAGTTACCAGTGATTCTGTTGTCCTGCCATGTACCAAAGATGGTGGGTGATCTCCTTCAAGGTCCATGCCCTCCTTTCCAGAATCTACCACCTCCCAGAGCACAGCTGTGATAAAGGTACAGGACTTGTCTTTTTCCTCTGTCAGTCTAGGCTGTTTCTTTTAATTCCCAAGGTCAGCTGTGGGCTTTCAGGCATATGGCTCCTCTCTCTCTCTCTTTTTTAAACATATTTTTATTTTTAAAGATACTTAGATTACATAAATGTTACATAAAAAATATAGGAGATTCCCATATGCTCACTCCCTACCCTGCCCACATTTTCCCGCATTAACAACATCCTTCATTAGTGTGGTACATTTGTTACAATTGATGAACACATTTGGGAGCACTGCCACCAAGTGTGGATTACAGTTTATGTTGTAGTTTGTGCTCTTTCCCACACAATTTTGTAAGTTATGGCAAGATATATAATGGCCTATATCTGTCATTGCAATGTCATGCATGACAATTCCCAAGTCCTGAAAATGCTCCCCCATTACACCTATTTTTCCCTCTCCTTCCTCTCAGAACATTGTATCTTTCACCTTGAGCTGCTTCATGGATCCAGCCTCTTGAGGGTTTTGTGCTTAGGCTTTGACTGCTAAGGATTTTGAATCCTCTTTCACACAGCAGGATCAAAAAAAGCAGCTTCCTTTCTCTATGTGTCTGTCTCTATGTCTCCAGTAAAAGGATGAAGACCCAACTTGAGTCATGCCTCACGGAGATGGTCCAATATAAAGGGCCCCACTCCCACAGGAATGGATTAGTTCAAAACAATTTTTCTTTTGGGGATTCATAAAAGAACTTCAAACTGTCACAGTCACAGGATTGAAAACTGCTATAGAAAACTTGTACTCAAATAGACAGTCAGTTGTATGCAAATTAAAGAATTGCAGCAAGCAAAAAATGCATATCGAAAATTTTGTATTGAAAGTGACATGCAAAAATGATTAGATGCAATTTATCAGTAATATCCCTGTTTCCACTACATATATATAAATTTTATGAAATGAATAATATAGAAAAAATTGTTACTGTCCTAAAGAAACTTACAATATAAGCAGATGAGGCCAATATCAATGAAATAATTCCAGAAAAAGAGGGTAGAGTAAAATTCACCTGATGGAAACATTCAGACTCACTGAATGCCATAGGAATTCACGAAACTCATTATAGTTTCTTATCATTCCAATGAAGAACTGATTTACTAAAAGCAGTGGTGCAGAGTAAAATAAAAACAGCAAATAGGACATAATCAATAAGTCTTAGTGGTAGATTGGCATTGAGGGTTGAATCTTGTCCCCCAAAGATGACATGTTCAAGTCTTAATCTGTGTTCCTGTGGTTGCGAATCCATTTGTTAATAGGACCTTCAAAGACGCTATTATTAAGATGCAGTCTTATATGAATAGAATCTTTGAAGATCCTATTTAGATAAGGCCAAATTGAATCAGGGGGGTCTTAATCCATCTGGTTAAAGTCCTTATAAACAAAGGAAATTTGGATACAATAAGTCAGTAGAAGCCAGAAGTTAGAGAATGAAGCATATCACCCTGTGATGAAAGCAGAAATGCAAGTCAAGGAACTCCAAAGATTGCAGCAATCCTACACCAGAAGACTACCAATTTCAAGAGAAAGCTGGGCCTTTATTTTCAACTTCTACCCTCCAAAATCATGATACAATAAACTTCCATTCTTGAAGTCCACCAATTGTCTGATATTTGTCATAGCAGACTGGCAAAACAAGATAAAGATAAGGATTGGGCCACTGTGATCTTTTTTTTTAACTGAATACATTAATGTGTTTAAAAATAATTTTTAAAAGAGCAGAAGAATCATTGTTTTGATGACTTTACATATATCAGTTATTTATTTCTACAAAACAGTGAAGGAATTTGCTACCAAGATGAAAAATGGAAGAAAGAAAAATGCATATGAGAGCAGGCAATTAATGGTTGTAGAGTTTGTTCCTCACGAGCAGTCAATTACAAACAATTATTTTCCTTTTATTTCAAGCATCATCTGAGTTATAAAATCTTCCTTTTCTCATAAACTGCTGTTCTGCTACTCTATTCAAACATTTTGTTGCTTTTGCTGTTGTTCCTGAGCCAGGATCTTGTATTAAGGGCAATAAAATGATAGGTTGCTAACTATAATTACATCAAGATGAGTAAGAAATAGAAAATGAATGCTGTGAAAGATGAATACTGATCCACATATCTGATTTTGCCAGAGGCAATATTCGTTTTTAGGAGATAAAGGAGAACATATTTGCCATATGGCATGATTTTAGGGATACGATGAGTACCCCAAAAGATCTCTCAAAACTGGTGGTAACAATGATTAAAATTTTAAAGCTCAACTTCTCACAATTCACTTCATTTGGTTAAGTTTTCTATGATTCACCTTATTATTTAAAATGGAATACCCCATAGAAGTGTACATGACATCAACATCTGAGCTTTGGAAGGGGAAGGGGAAAGGGTATGGAAAGTGTGCTGTAAATTTCATTCTTGCTCAACTAAAATAGGAAGACAATGTGAAGTGCAATTTCAGATTTCTATAAGGTCAATAGAATAAGATAACAGAATAAGGTAAACACAGCAAATGCTGGAGGGGGAAACTCATATTTATGACAGAGACATAAAATTTGCCAGAACTTTTTTTAGACAAAAGAAATTAATAGGAGAGAGATGACAGATATGAAAGTAACATCTCAAAATCCCTCTGTATTATGGACCTGATAACCTTTCCTTTCCTATGCTAAAAGAAATGTTTTCTATATTGTGTGTAACAGGTAGGGAAGAACTGTTTCCTCTTTGCTAGACCACTCTCTCCAGCTTCCAAGCCAAGAAAATGTATGCAACATTCACTGGAAATGATTTCGGTGCTTTTTGTCTTTAAGTAGTTAAAAAAACAAAGAAGGGAAAAAGAACAGAGATGGAAAGAAAAATAGAAAAAAAGATGAAAAGAAAGGAAGAAAACAACAAAGAAAGGAGAATGCTGTAGATATAGGGAGAAGCAACAGAAAAGAACATTTCACATGTTTATATTAGCTATATTATTTAAAAAAGATGTAATAGAGATATGAAGACTCCTTGATATGACCACTGATCTAAAGGTGAGGAAACAAAAGACCTGCAAAGTTAATTCTTTTGCTGGGATCCCATGAGGAAGTCCATTCTTTCATATTTATTTAGTGTTGATTACATGGCTGGCTTTATTTTAGAATGCTAGCATAGAGCAGTAAATAAAACAAAGTCTCTATTTTCAGGCATCTTCTCCGTAGAAGATTCCATTGCAGACATCTTAATCCCCCATTTTTCTGCTTTTTTCATTACACCTATGTCCTCACAAATATGGCTTCACTATGGACCTGTGCCTAGTGCAAATTCTTGGAGGTGGTTTCTATAAATAATGGTTGCTTAATGCACCAAATGAATAATTAGAAACATATATGTTTTTCATAACATGTAATGCCCTGAAATTATGATGTACTCCTCAAGGAAGGAAAAGATAATTTGGTGGTCATTGGATAAGGGCTGCAAAAGACTCATTCTATGCAGGTTGTATATTTCTTTTTCATCAACTTTCCAAATTTTTCATAAGACAGTTATTTTGGAAAGTTGCCCTTAAAATAGTTACTAAAAATAATTACAACAAAGGAAGAAAATCCTTAGGACAAAAAAGTCTAGATATGATAGTGCTTTGAAATATTTGGAAATCCTTGCACATGCGAAACATTTGAAAGAGTTGCAGAAAATATTATCTCTTCATACCCCTTTGACTGGCACACATACAGGAATTGAACTGATTAGGATCCAGCAAAACATGGCATGTTATTCAAATGTTTTGATGTGACATTCTATAAGCTAGAAACTGATGGGTCTAGTAAATTTGTTAGTGTATCTTTGAATTAATATTTTTGAAATATGACTTCTTATAGCACATTTATTTAGTATATTTTAGGTTGAAGAAGCCATCATGCTAAAAAAGCTAATCATTGTTTGAGAAGGATGAAAATGTTCAACACCCAGTTTGTTAAAAAAGCATTAACAGAAGAGTTATATGTTATTCTTCTCTGAGTATAACCACTCTTAGTTTTTTCATCAACTTATTTTCCTATTAATATTTTTCCCCTGAGTGAACACCATCTAATTCATGGAGGTCCAGTTCAAAAGTTAGCATATTGTAGAGTTGCTTTCATGTCCAGCTTTACAGTACATTGAATCTTTTACTTTGATGCCATCCCAAATATTTCACTTACAAAAAAAAATAGTTTAATAAGGAATGTCTTTTTGAAAAATCAGTCTTCAAAAGGGTGGAGTGTTGATTGTATTAGAGTAGTGAGTTGGGGAGAAAGACCAGTTAATAATCTGGCTGCTCAATTTAAATAAGAAATTCCTGATCTAAGGTATTGATGGTAGAGAATCACAAAGAGAACAATATGAGAGACATTTAGAAAGTAAAACATAGAACATAGTAAAGCAATCAAAATCAACAACAGAAATCTCAACCAAACTAACTTGTATTTCAACAAGTTAAAAAAAAGAAATGTATAGTAATTCTAATGACTATATAATTTGTCATCCAAACCAGGAAAACTTTCAGAGTGAAAAGGAGCATTACTAATAATAAAACCAGAATATGAAGCTGCTAACCAGGAGAAAAGGTTCAGGCACACCATGGTATCTGATCACCCTAGCTATAATAGAAAATGTGATAAATGATAAGCTGAAATGTTTATGTTCTTTTAAAAAAAAAATTATTTATTTCTCTCCCCATCCCCCTCTCCCTGTTGTTTATTCTCTTGTGTCCATTCACTGTGTGATCTTCTGTGTCTGCTTGCATTCTTGGTGGCACCAGGAATCTGTGTTTCTTTATGTTGCATCATCTTGCTGCATCAGCTCTCTGTGTGTGCAGTGCCACTCCTGGGTGGGCTGTGCTTTTTTTGAATGGGGCAGCTCTTTTTATGGGGTGGACTCCTTCTGCATGGGGCTCCCCTATGCAGGGAACACCCCTGCTTGGCATGACACTCCTTATGTGCAGCAGCACTGTATGTGGGCCAGCTCACCACACGAGCCAGCAGACCCTGGGTTTGAACCCTGGATGTTTCTACATGGTAGGTGGACACTCTATCAGTTGAGCCACATCCACTTCCCTGTATATGTTCTAATGTAAATGTGTTAACTACTTACCTGTGAAACTTTTGGTAAATTAGCTAAATTTCGTTTCATCTTTTGAAAATTGGTATAAATTTATTGATGGATTGGGTGGGAAGGACTGAAATGCAAGCATCTAGTCATTTTCCTAAGATTGTATGAAAACAGAGAAGGTAGAAACTCTAGTTCCTCTCCTCTCACATGCAAAATGAAGAAACAAACAAAACCTCATCCAAATAAGCCAGGTGCTTTCCATGATCTGATTGTCTATTCACTTGAAGATGTTGCTTCTCGATATCCAAATTCCCTCTCTGAGTGATTTCATCCCCAAACTTCAATGCCACATTTTACTGATGCCTTCTAAATTTATATCTCTTTTCCTAACCTCCCTAATTACTCGAGTTAATATATCCTACCACCTACTCAACATTACCTTTTGAATATCTATTAAAACACTGTCCAATAGCAATATAACATATGATACATATGTAAAAAAAATAGTAGCCACATCAAAAATGTAAAAACTGACAGGTGAGCTTAGTTTTAATAATATATTTTATTTAATCCAATGTACCAGTCTGCCAAAGGGTTACCAATACAAAGTAACAGAAATCTGTTGGTTTTTATAAAAGGTATTTATTTGGGATAAAAGCTAACAGTTACAAGGCAATGAAAAGTGCAACTCAAGGTTGGTTTCTCACCAAGTCAGTTGCCATGTGTTGAAGTAAGATGGTAGCAGATCTCTGGCTGGTCTCTACCTTCCCCTCTGGGCCTCCTTTTCCTCTTAAGGCTCTGTGGGCCCAGTCTCTTGAGGATTTGTGCTTAAGTGAAGTCCTCTCTCTCCTGTCCTCTTAGGGCTTCCTATATCAATCGTGGCTCTTTTACAAAGGTCAGCAGTAACCTATCAGACAGAATGGTTTATCTCTCCCTGGAGCTTTAGCTGTTTGAGCCTACTTTCTGTCACATGGCTGGAATCAAAATGACAGAGCTGTGTCATTCCCCTGTGTCTTCTCTAGTGTCCATTTATGTCAGACCCAGCAAGGGGGTGGGATTCAACCTGAGGCATGCCCTCTGACATACTCAAATCAAATGCCCAAATGTTAACAGGTAATCTAATCAAAGACATCTCAGCTGAAATTAATGCAATCAAAAGGTATCACACCCAGATGTATAGATTAGTTTACAAACATCATCTTTCTCTTTTTTGGATTCATAAAATAATCTCAAACTGCCACACCTGATATAACCACAACATTATCATTTCAATATATAATAAATTTAAAAATTATTAATGGGATATTTTACTTTCCTTTCTCCATACTGTGTCTCTGGAATCAAATGGGCATTTTATCCTTACATTTCAATTTAGACTCTAAATTTTCTTCATCTGTAGTTGGGTCTCATAAAATTTATAACTGAAAAGTTAAATTAACAAAACAAATTGATCAAATGGCCTCAAACCATTTTCCAATAACTAAATGAACAGATTTTAAATTTAAACTCATTAAAATTAAATAAAATTGAAATTTCTTTTTCTATTCAAGTGCTTGAAGCTACCATATTGGACAGCTCAGGACTCATAAATAAAAGTTACCAAGTTCCAAACTGGGTTTTTCTCCTCCTCCCTCGTCTCCTTCTTCCCTATGCTTCCCAGTGCCTGATGCTGCCATTTCTCTGTGTGCAAAGGTCAAAACAAACTTGAAGCAGACCTTGATAGCACTCTTTTTCACATCCCAAATCCAGGGGACCAGAAAATTTTAATATGCATGCATTTATAAAAAATCTGACCTGTTCTCACCATCTCGACTATTAAAACCCAAGACGTACTCTCACAAATTTTTACTGATTTTTCTTCCATCACTTTTAGTCTGACTAATCTTTTTTCTCTGATTGTGTCACTACATTGATCAAGTTCCTCAAAGAATTTTCGTCACATAAAAAAATATACTGAGAGGAGTGGTGTAGGTCAAGTGGTTGAGTACTTGCTTCCCAAGTACAAAGTCATGGGTTTGATGCCCCACATATCCTGAAAACAAATAAACAAACAAACAAAACAACAAACCCTCTGTCTGTCTCTCTCTCAATATATATGTATAAAAATATATATATATACATACATACATATATATATATAGAGAGAGAGAGAGAGATCCAAAGTCCAACATGACCCCATCCCTGCCCACCTCTATTAACTCATCTATGCTCCTCTTTACTACAACTCAGCCTTATTGGTTTTGTTGTTGTTGTTGACCAGTGAGCACAGAAGCATATCACAGAGGCAAGGTTCTGCCTTTGCAGTTCCCTTAAAGTTCTTCTTCATCTAATTGCATGACTATTTCTTTTATGTTCCCACTGAGGTTCTCTCTGATTCATTTAGGTCAAATACCACATCCCCCTCCCACCCTTCTCAGAAACCCCTGGCAAACACACACACTTATCTCTATATTCTATTTATTGCACTTCCATTTTCTTCAGATCTCTTATCACAACAAGTACTACCATAGTATAGTGTTTGAGAGCATTGGAGATTGGAGACATATTTCCTGGGTTTCATTTTAATTTCTGCCATTTACTAGCTGTATCATCTCAAGCAGTTTTATCTTATCATTCTGCTACTCACCTGATGAAAATGAGGATAATAAAAGTTCCCTGCAGGTAAGCTTGCTGTTAGGATTAAATAATGCAGCTGTGTCTAAAGTGCATAGAATAGGGTTGAAAACATCAGAAATGCTTGACATTAGGCTATATATGTATATGTTTTTATTATCTGTGATCCCACAAGAGTGAAATATGCATGAAAAGTAATAGTTGCCTGTTGTATTTACTGTTTGCTCCCTAGAAACTAGAAGAATGCCTGGCATATTGCTAGATGAATTAATATATGAATAGAGAGGCCAGTTAAAAGAAAATAAACAAGAAAAATAAACAGATATTTAGGAAAAATAAGAAAACATTGGAAAGTAGTATAAGAATAGGAAAACTGGGAGAGGGAAGTAGATGGAGAGAAGAAACTCCACCTGAGTTAAATTAAGTTGGTCTTTCAGCATCACTGTCTTCTGTACCACCTTCTTTCTTTCTTTAGGATTTTACTTGGCCAAGATTAATTTGCCTTTTCAAAAATATATACTTTTTATTTATTTTTAAAAGTTGCATAGATCACACAAAATATTACATTAAAAAATATAGGGGATTCCCATATGCCTCACCCACCACTTTTTCCACATCAACTTCTTTCATTAGTGTGGTACATTCACTGCAATTGATAAACACATTTTGGAGCACTGCTACACAGCATGGATTATAGTTTACATTGTAGTTTAAACTCTCCAGCAGTCCATTTGGTAGGTTATAGCCAGATATATAATGTCATGCATGTGTCCCTGCAATGTAATTGAGGAAAACTCCAAGTCCCAAAAATACTCCCATATTATACCTCTCTTTCCCTTTCCCTGCCTTCAGCAAATCTAGTGGCCACTGTTTCTATATCAGTGATATAATTCCTTCCATTGCTAGAATCACAATAAGTCTATAGTAGAATACCAGTAAATCCACTCTAGTCCATATTTTATTCCCCAATCCTGAGGACTCAGGGATGGTGTTGCCCACTCCACTTTTTAAATGAGAGGTGGCTTCAATCCCACATGGCTGACAGAGGGGACTCTCCTACTCGCAGTTGTAAATTCTCTCAGTTCATTGTTGTCATGGTTGTTCATCCTCACCTCCTTATTAGCTGCCCTGGGTGAGTCCAAAGAACTGGAGAGTAGGTGTTGTAACTCCGCTGAGGATCAGGGTCCAGCTGGCACATGGACAACCCAGAGATTCAAGTCTCCTGGACATATACTCAGCAATCATCAGTGCCAACCATAGGTCCAATAAAAGGGACAGAAAAGCCATGTGTTAAGAAGTCACATCTGAGTTCAACCCTGTCACATTCGGGAGGACAATCTCCAAAATAGGGTCCACTGGCAAGGCACCAAACTCCAGAGCCATCTGCCATGACTGTAGGACCTGATTGTCTCTGTAGCTCTCAGGAGACCCACTACCTGGGGTAATATCTACTTTGGCTGTCAATGAGATCCTGCTGAGATGTGCATAAGCGTCACCCCTCTGATGACATCCTGACTCATTTTGAAGTCTCTAAGTCCTATAAAGTCATTTGTCTTTACCATTTCCCCCTTTAATTCAAGGCCTTTTTCCAGTTCCATCACCAGCCAGTGCTTGGTAGCAATCCCTTGGTGCCAGAGATTCTCACCCCCAGGAGTCATGTCACATGCTGGGGGGAAGGCAATGCATTTACATGCTGAGTTTGGCTTAGAGAGTGGCCACATTTGAGGAACATGAAGGCTCTCAAGAGGTAACTCCTAGGCACTCTGCAGCACTAGGCCATGTTGAAATTTCAAGCACAGAAGTCTCATAAGCATAGTCATCAGAATCAACAGTCCATCAATGGATCATCCTTCTTCACTGGTCTTTGTCCTTGCAATTTGGGGATTGCTGCAGTTCCATCAGAGAGTACAGCAGACCTCCCCAGGACAGGAACCTAGCACTTCCTCCATTGCTGCATAAATCTCTAACCACTGTGGCAATACCCAATGAACATCCAAATATATCTATATACTTTATATGCATGCCCAGGAAAACACCCTCCCATGCATCCTCCATCAATGATACCCCACACCAATGCTCCTTACCTGCCATATTTGAACCCCTCTGTGATCCAAACCTACTTCAAAAATGAAACCAAATATAGTGCCAAATTCAGTTAATATGAAAATGAGATAGGCATGATTGGTTTAAACATAAGAAATAAAATACATAATAATTTAGAAAAAATAAAAGAAAAAATGAAAATTATTAAAATCTTTTTTGCTGTTTGACCTTTCATTGCTGTACAGTGGCAATTTCTTTCATTTATTCCTCAGTGTCTTTTTTTTTCCATTATATCTTCAAAACAGTTTTAGGTCACAGTAAAGTCACATGCGGAATAAAGAGACTCCCACGTAGTTAACACCCTCCCCTTCACCCTCCTTCCCTTTTAATGACCTTTTCACATTTGGATGGTACCTTTGTTACAACTGATGTACAAATATTGAAACATAACTACTAACCATGATCAGTAGTTTACATTGTAGTTTGCATTTTAGACCATACACTTTTATAAATTTTTGGTGAAATTGAACATGGCCTGTATCCATCATTGCACGACCATGAACAACACTTCCATTGTCCCCTAAATACCCCCTCTTCCATCTATTTTATTCCTCCCTTCCCCTTCTCTCAGGACCCACAGCAACTACCAGGCTTCACTCCTTGAAGGTCAAGATTTATAGAAACTTGCAACAAGTTTGAGGGCTGGACACACTAGTCTGTTCTCCGCTATTAAGAACCACCCATGTTTTCAAGAGACACTCTACCCTCTGTTTGAGAACATATCAGACCTCCCCAGGATGGGAGTAAAACACCTTCCCATTCATTATAAGTGTCTCCACCAATGCTATAACAAACTCAAATACTCCCTGGAAGCCTGCACCAAGTGTGACCTGTGCTGAATGCCCTCCCATCCAATACCCTAACCCCGTAATCCTTTCATGTCATATTGCCAAAAGAGTTTTCTCGACATTGGAGTTTCAACCACATACCCACCAATCCCCCATGATCAGATGCTCCCTTCCTCATCCAACCTTCCAGTTCCATGAGCCATTTGCCCCATCATCCCCACTCTAGCCCCTGTCACGCTTGCACCACCCAATCCAATAATTTTCCTATAACCCTGTCATATCCCTTCATGCACAACTATTCACTTCCACCTTATAATAGATTTTGCCCATGTGGGCGTTGGCTCACAACCTTGTTCTCCCTTTCTATATCCTGTAAACGTATCTTCCAGACTCTAACTCTCTGAGATGACTCAATTTGCTTAATTCATATCAGAGACATCATGTAGTATTTGCCCTTCAATGCCTGACTTGCTTCACTCAACTTAAGGTCCTCAAGATTCATCCATCTTATCCTGAGTGTTAGTACTGTATTCTTTCTAACAGCTGAGTAGTATTTCATTATAGGTATATAAAACATTTTTTGTTTATTCATCTGTTGATGGGCATTTGGGTTGATTCCAACTTTTGGCAATAGTGAATAATGCCACTATGAACATTGGTGTGCATATATCTGTGTCCTTGCTTTCAATTCTTCTGGGTATATACCCAGCAGTGGAATTGCTGGTTCCTATGACAGATCTATAGTTAGTTTTTTGAGAAACTACCAAACTGTCCTTCACAATGGCTGGACCATTCTACATTCCCACTGGCAGCGAATGGGCGTTCCCATTCCTCCACATAATCTCCAATACTTGTTGTTCTTGGGTTTTTTAATAGCTGCCAGTCTAACAGATATGAGATAGTATCTCATTGTTGTTTTGATTTGCATTTCACTAATAGCTAGTGATATTGAGCATCTTTTCATGTGCATTCTAGCATTTGAATTTCTTCTTTGGAGAAGTGTCTGTTCAAATCACTTGCCCATTTTTAAAAATGGGTTATTTGTCTTTTTTATTTTTGGGATATAGGATTTCTTTATATATGCTGGATGTTACATTCTTATCAGATATATGGTTACCAAATATTTTCTCACATAGGGCAGGCTGTGTTTTCACTTTCTTGACAAACTCCTTTGAGATGCAAAAGGTTTAAATTTTGAGGAAGTCCCATTTATCTATTTTTTTCTTTTATTGCTTGTGCTTTGGGTGTGAAGACAATGAAACCATTTCCTATTCCATGGTCCTATAGATGCTTCCTTACATTATCTTCCAAAGTCTTTATGGTCTTGGCTCTTATACTTAGGTTTTTGATCCATCCTGAGTTAATTTCTATATAAGGAGTGATATGGAGTTCCTCTCTCATTCCTTTGGATATGGATATCCAGTTCTCCAAGCACCATTTGTTGAAGAGACCATTCTCTTTCAGTTGAGTGGGCTTGGTGGCCTTGTCAAATATCAAATGACTGTATATGTGAGGATCTATATCAGAACTCTCAGTGCAATTCTATTGGTCAGTATGTCTATCTTCGTGCCAATACTGTACTACTATACTCTAGGTTCGTAGTATGTTTAAAAATCAGGAAGTGTGATTCCTCCAATTTTGTTTTACTTTTTCAACACATCTTTGGCTATTCAGGGCCTCTTGCTCTTCCAAATAAATTTTATAGTTAGTTTTTCCAATTCATTAAAAAATGCTGTGTTGATTTTTATTGGGGTTGTGTTAAATCTGTAGAGTAGTTTGGGTAGGATAGACATCTTAATGATAGTTCATCTTCCTATCCATGTACAGGGAATATTCTTCCATTTATTTAAGTCTTCTTTGATTTCTTTTTAACAGTGTTATGTAGTTTTCTGTGTATAAGTCATTTACATCTTAAGTTAAATTTATTCCTGGGCATTTGATTTTTTTATGCTACTCTTGTTAATGGTATTTTTTTCCGTATTTCCTCCTCAGATTGCTCATTATTGTTGTATAGAAATGTGACTGATTTTTGCACATTGATCTTCTAATGTGATATTTTACTGAAATCATTTATAAGTTAGATGCTTTGTTGTAGATTTCTAAGGGCTTCCTATGCATAGGATCATGTCATCTGCAAATAGTCTAATTTTGACTTTCTCCTTTCCAATTTGGATACCTTTTATATCTTTTTCTTACCTCAGTGCTTGACCAAGTACTTCTAATACAATGGTAAATAGGAGTGATGATTATCTTTGTCTTGTTCCTAATCTTAGAGGGAAAGCTTTTAGGATTTCACCATTGTATATTATCAAAGCTGTAGGTGTTTCATATATACCCTTTATTATGCTCAGAAAGTTTCTTTCTATTCCTGTCCTTTGCAGTGTTTTTATCAGGGAAGGGTGCTGTGTTTTTCGTGTTTTTTTTTTTTTTTTTTTTTGGTGCTTTTTCTGCATATGTAGAGACGTTTATGTGATTCTTTTCTTTCCATCTGCTTATGTGGTGTTACATTGATTGATTTTCTTATGTTGAACCATCCTTGCATACTTGGGTTGAAACCATATCAGTCATGGTGTATAAACTGTTTGATGTATTGTTGAATATGATTAGCAAGTATTTTGTTGAGGACTTTATAATCTAGATTCATTAGAGATTGGTCTGTAATTTTCCTTTCATGTGGCATCTTTGTTTGGCTTTGTTTTTAGGGTAATGTTAGCATCATAGATTGAGTTAGGCAATAATCCTTCTACTTCAGTTTTTTATAAGAGTTTAAGCAAATACGTGTTAGTTCTTTCCAGAATGTTTCGTCAAATTCACTTGTGAAGCTGTCTGGTCCTGGACTCTTCTTAGTTGGGAGGTTTTTAATGACTGACTCTATCTCTTTATTTGTGATTGGTGTTTTGATTTTATAAATTTCTTCTTTCATCAATGTAGGCTGCTTGTGTATTTCTAGGAATTTGACCATTTCCTCTAAATTGTCCTTCTTGTTGGTATATAATTTTTCAAAGTATCTTCTTATAATACTCTTTATTTCTGTGGAGTCATTGTGATAGCCACTTCCTAATTTCTTATTTTGTGTATTTGTATCTTCTCTCTCTCTTTCTTTAGTCTAGCTATGCGTTTGTCAATTTTATTGATCTTCTCAAAGAACCAGCTTTTGACTTTGTTTATTTTTTCATTTTTTCTAGTGCTTTCCTATTTTCTGTCTCATTTAGTTTTGCTCAGATCTTTGTCATTTCTTTCATTCTACATCCTTTGGGGTTAGTTTGCTGTTCTTTTTTTAATTCCTCCAAGTGTGTTTTTAGGAATTTGAATTTAGCTTTTTTTTTCTCTTTTTTTTGGTGATATAGGAGGTTATGGCTATGAATTTCCCTTTAAGTATAGCTTTTCCTGCATCCCATAAGTTTGATATGTTGTGTTGTCATTTTCATTCCTTTCAAGGTAGTTACTGATTTCTTTTGAAATTTCTTCCTTGACTCACTGTTTGTTTAAGAGTGTGTTGCTTAACTTCCATATCTTTGTGCCTAATCTGGTTCTCTGGCCCTTGCAGATTTCCAGTTTCATTCCATTATGGTCAGATAATTCACTTTGTATGTTTTCAATCTTTCTGAATTTATTGAGACTTTCTCTGTGGTCTAGCATGTGGTCTATCTTGGAGAATGATCATGTGCACTCAAGAAGAATGTATATCTCACTCTATTTGGGTGTGGTGTTCTGGATGTGACTATTAAGTCCAGTTCCTTTATTGTTTTATTCGAAGTCCTTGTTTCTTTATTGATTCTCTGTTGAGATATTCTGTCTAAGGGTGATAATGTTGTATTAAAATCCCCCATTAGAATAGTAGATGCATCTATTTCACCAGTTAGTTTTTCCACTGTTTTTGCCTCATGTTTTTGACATGTCCTTGTTAGGTGTCTACAAGTTTATGATTGTTCTTTCTTCTTGAAAGATTGACCCTTTTACTAATAATAAATAATGTCCATCTTAGTCTCTTACATATTTTTGAATTTAAGGTTTATTTTGTCAGATATTAGTATAGCTACTCCTGCCCTTTTTTGCTTATAAGATTGTTTTCCAGCCATTCACTTTCAATCTCCCTGATACCCTAGGTCTAAGGTGAGTTTCTTGTAGACAACATTGTAGAAGGGTCATATTTCCTTATCCATTTTGCCAATCTTTGTCTCTTGACTGGTGAGTTTAATCCATTAACATTCAGTGTTATCATTTTCAAGGAATTACTTACGTTAGCCATATTTTCCTTGGGTTTAGGTATGTCATATGTTGTTTTTATTTCTCTTTTTGTCTCTTTAGTTGTTCTTACACTCTCCTACAACTATCTCCTGATTTTTCCTTTCAACCTGCAAAATTCCCTTTAATATTTCTTGAAGGGCAGGTTTCTTATTGGCATACTCTGTTAATTTCTGTCTATCTGTGACTATTTTGAACTCTCCATCATTTTTGAAGGCCAGCTTTGCTGGATAGAGAATTCTGGGCTAGAAGTTTTTTTCTTTAATACCTTGACTATGTCATACCACCGCCTGCTTGCACCGTGGTTCCAGATGAGAAATCATAACTTAATATTACTGAGATTCCCTTATGTGTGATGGTTCTCTTTTCTCTTGCTGCATTCAGTATTTTCTCTTTGTCTTGAACATTGGAGAGTTTGGCAAGTATATTTCTTGGATTAGGACTGTTGGGATTTATACTGTTTGGGGTATGCTGCACTTCCTGGACATATACATCAATATCTCTCAATATGGTTGGGAAGTTTTCTGCTATTATTGCTGCCCATACCCCTCCCATCACCTTTCCCTTTCTTCTCCTTCTGGGATGCCTATAATGCATATGTTTGTGCATTTTGTGTTGTCACTCAAATCCCTAAGTCCCTGCTGGATTTTTTCTTTTTATCTATCTGTTCTACTATCTGTTTGATTTCAGATGTACTGTGTTCCACATTGCTAATTCTTTCTTCTGCCTGTTCAAATCTGTTGTTATGTGCTGAAAGTATATTTTTGGTTTTTTGGATTGTGCCATTCATCACCATCAAAACCTTTATCTTTTTATGTATGTTTACAATTTCTTCAGTATCTTCTCCCAGTGTTTTCTTAATAGCCTTAATCTCTTCCTTCACTTCATTAAGTTGTTCCATGATATTTGTTTGGAAAGCTTTGATTAGTTATTCAATGTTCTGCATCTCTTTCTGATTTTTAGTTTGTTCATTGGACTGGCCATGTCTTCCTGTTTCTTGATATGGTTTGTAATTTTTTGTTGCTCTCTGGTCATCTTTCTATCTTGATAGGTTTATTCAGTTTATTAGCTTCTCTTTCTACTCTAGAGTTTTATTTAGTTGCTTTTTATTTTTTTTAAAGATTTATTTTTATTTATTTAATTCCCCTCCCCTCCCCCGGTTGTCTGTTTTCTGTGTCTTTTTGCTGCGTCTTGTTTCTTGGTCTGCTTCTGTTGTCATCAGCGGCACGGGAAGTGTGGGCGGCACCATTCCTCGGCAGGCTGCTCCCTCTTTCGCGCTGGGTGGCTCTTCTTATGGGTGCACTCCTTGCGTGTGGGGCTCCCCTACGCGGGGGACACCCCTGTGTAGCAGGGCACTCCTTGCGCGCATCAGCACTGCGCATGGGCCAGCTCCACACGGGTCAAGGAGGCCCGGGGCTTGAACGGACCTCCCATGTGGTAGACGGATGCCCTAACCACTGGGCCAAAGTCCGTTTCTCAAGTTGCTGTTTGTGTGTGTGTGTTTTTCTTTGATACTTTGTTCTTCTTATTGTATTTTGTTGTTGTATAAGTTCCCTTGAAAGAAGGGCTGGAGAAAGCAAAAGAGGTAAGAAAAGAAAAAGGATAATAGCAATAATGATAGTATCATTTAGAAGAGGAACCATATGAGACCTAGGAAAATGAATATTTAACTCATGTAAGCAGTGTAGAGTAATAGGAATAAAAAAGTGGAGCACTTACAATGAAATGGGAAACAGAATATAGAAAAGTATATAGAATGAATTAAAAGTCCAGAATAATGGGGATAGAGGGAAAGAGAAAGGACAAAAAGACAAAAAGTTAAAATAAGAAATAAAGCAGAATAGAAAAGTTAGAAATAAAAAAACCTGAAAAATTGAGAACTAAACAAAGAGAGGTGGAATGTAAGTAAAACCACAGAAAGTAGAAGATAGAAAGATGTGGGAAGGAAAAGAGATAGTGCTCACAGCCAAAATCAGTATACACAGAAAAGAGGAATTCAAGGCAGATGAAACAACAAACAAGAAACAAGTCAGCAGCACCTAATTAAAAACCAAAAAAAAAGGGGAGGTGAAAGAGAAGAAAACAAAACAAAACAAAACAAAAACAAATCCACAATCAAGTAGTCAAACAAAAAAGGAAAAACAGCTTTCATTCTTATGCTCCTGTGGCAGTTCTCAGGCTACCAATGTTTATAAATTAATTACCCTGCAAGCTTCCTGCTACAGGTTTTGAAGCAGGTTTTAGTGAGTAAATTAAGTTAAAATTTTAAAACAAAAGTAACTCTCCACCCCCTTTTTAAGGAAAAATAAGAGACCCAAGAGGAGCTAATAAAATAATACTGTCTATGTTTTGCCTGTCCTAAAGTATCATCTGTATGTTTAATATCCTGGTGGGTCACTACTCTAAGAACAGTCAGGAATTGAACTAGGGATCTTTTGTATTCAAGGTAGACACTCCTCTGCTGAGTTAAACTTGCTCCTTGGGTCAGTTAGCTCTTCAGAAAGCTATTAGTCACTTTCTGTCCAGTAGTTTTGACTCTGCAATTGGATAAATTCTTGCTAATTAGGAATCTGACTTGCCCCCTTTCTATTTTTACTGCTTTCTCTCCCAGGGTAGCAGGATGCAGTAGCCTGTGTGAGTGTTCCCTTTTGAAATTCAAATTGGACCCTGGTGACTTAACTCACCTCAGGAAAAAAAAAAAAATGAAGCTCAACCCTTTTTGAGAGCACCCACTCCTCCTAGGGAACTCTAAATAAGCTCTTGGGAGCTTATTAAGCACTTCCTACTGCCACCTCCCTTAGGAAAGTTGAAAATTTGATAGTTTTCAGCACTGGACTAGTTAATTACCTGATCTGCCTTCACCCAGGACAATTTTCCTTTTACCAGGGTGGTTCGGTAAAACAAGCTGCCTCAGAAGATTTGTGTCTCCCCTCTTCCTGATGTTACCTTGAGCCAGCTGGTATGCTCCTCAAAGCTCAAAAAGGGGGTCCGGGCAATCAAGGTCACAGAAGGAAACCCCATCTCCACCCTTCACCAAAACCCTCCCATTCTTGGATAATGCCTCCTCCAGCTGGGTGACCATTAAGAGTCAGGGCTCTCCATGGCTTCCTGTCCTGTGGGTGGGGCTTAGCCATCCTATAGCTCCAGCCTCAGGGGCCAGAAACTCACAGCTTTACTGTGCTGAGCAATCGATTTCTTTGTCATGCCCTCCCCTGATTGATGCCCTGAAATTTCCTACTCTGTGGGATCCCCAAACAGCTCACTAAGTCAGGATCTTGCCCCCACTCCCAAGCTAATTTGCCTTCACTTATTATATTAGTTAAGGTTCTCCAGGGCAACTGAAACAACATGTTATATAAATGCATATCTATGTTAAATGTAAATATTATGAGATTTCTTATAGGAATTGGCTAATAAAATTGTGGAGATCAGCCAGTCTGGATTTCATAGAAAAGGCCAAAAGATGAAAGTTTTAAAGGAATCCCAAGAAGAAACTGGTTCCTGGAGGGAAGTTAGACATTCTTGTTTCTGAGGAAATCATCAGTTCTCCTTTTAAGTCCTTCAAATGAGTCGATGTGACTTCTCTCATTGTCGAAGGCAAACTCCTCAGTTGATTGTAGATGTAATTAGCCACACAGGCAATCAACTGACTGATAATTTAAGTCCATGAAATACCCTCACTGTAACAATCAGTCTAGTGCTTGCTTGATCAAACATCTGGACATCATAACCTAGTCAAGTTGACCCATCAACTTAACCATCATAATGCGACCCTTGTCTTTTTGGCACCCATAAATAACTCCTTAAGCCATACTTAATCTTTAGGTAAAAACAATGTCATTCATATTTTCACCTAATCTAATTCAACTGTCCTGCATACAACTAGAAATGCAATCTTTCCCCAAAAGAAGGCACAAGTCCTTGGGTAGTACTCACTCTTAAACATGATATCCTGTAACTTAAATACCATGATATAAAGTTGATAAAATTGATGTTACATGATAAAAGGATAAGATAGGGAAGAAAACACAAATATTTATTTTATGTATATTTAGACATATTCACAACAAAACAAGTAAAAAATATCCATAACCATTATAGTCCTCATTTTTTAGACTCCTCAAATGGTTGTAGCTCATATTTGTAACTGCCTCTTCCACTACACATTTCATGTTACCTTCACCCTAAGCAAGAGCCTCAACTGGTTCTGGTTCTTAGCCTGACCAAACCCTTCATTCCTGAACATTCTGAACCATCAGCAGTACTGCCTGGATTAGGTTGTTGCAGTTTTCCCATTTATTTTAATTACAGGGTATGATAGTACAAAGTGGCACCCTAAGGGATCCCCTGTATTCCAAGCATACTCTCATTTACCTCCATTGTATAGTATATGTCATCTTTCCCCTGATAATAAGGATCAATAACCCCAGACAGTACAATAATTCATTTGATTCAGGAGCATAAGTAGCACAAAGTAACTTGTGGCAGTTTTAACTTCAAATTCAATGGAAATATTCTTATGTCTCCTGGTGGAAGCACTTCTTCTTTTGGAACTAAGCCCTTTAGACTACCAGAGCTTAAGTTTGCCAGGACAGGAGGAGCATTTTTTTCTAGTGGTTCACTAGGGATAATAGTAACTATGCCACTCCCAATTGCACTGGGACCCATGAATCCTGGCTATAGGAGACAAAGCAACATAGAGTAGATACTTATTTAGAGCATATACAGATTCCTGGGGAACACTGTCCCAGCTTTGCAATTTATTACCACCAAGTTGATACTGTAATTGAGTCTTAAAAAGGGTTTATCACTGTTCTATCAGTCCAACTGCTGCAAGATGATGGGAAACATGGTAAGACCAGTGAAATCCATAAGTATGTTCCCCTTCCATCACTTCATTTGCTGTGAAGTGCGTTCCTTGATCAGAAGCAATTCTGTATGGAATATTATGGTGGAGGATAAGGCATTCTGTAAGTATACAGATAGTAGATTTGGCAGAATCAGCAAACCCATATCTGGGGTTTTTGTCTATTCCCTTTTGAACAAAACATTTTCCCTTCCATGATGGAAGTGCTCCAATGTAAACCACCTGCCACCAGGTAGCGGTGGATCACCTCAGGAAATGGTTCCATACTGAGGAGTGAATGCTGCTATCTGGTGCTGGCAGATTAGGCACTCAGCAGTGGGTGTAGCCAGGTTCTCTTGGTGACTGGAAGTCCATGTTGCTGAGTCCACACATAATTTCCATCCCAACCACCAGGTCTACTTTCTTCATGAGCCCATCAGACAATGTCAGGAATGGCTGGGGAAAGAGGCTAACTAGTGTCCACAGAATGGATTATTCTATCCACTTGATTATTAAAATCCTCCTCTGTTGAAGTCACCTTCGGGTGAACACTCACATGGGACACAAATATCTTTATGTTTTCATCCATTAAGAAAAGTCTATCCACATACTCTTCCCCAAATCTCTTTGTCACAAATTTTCTAATCATATTCCTTCAAAATCCCTGATCATCCAGCAAAACAAAGGCCAAGACTCATGACTCAGTGTACAAACATACTCTGGCCATTTCTCCTTCTAAGAAAAATGGACAATCAGATGTATTCCTTGAGGTTCTGTTCAGTGGATTGATTTCCCTTCACCATTGTCCTGGGATATTCCAGAAATGGGGTATAGTGCCGTATCTGTTCTCTTCTTGTGGTACCTGTATATTGTGCAGAACTATCTGTAAACCAAGGTGTATTATTGGTCAGAGTCCTCTAGTGAAACAGAATCAACAGGAGATATCTGTCAATAGTATGTGATTTTATGAGTCTCTCATATGAGCAGGGGAGGCACAAGTGCAGGTTCTGCAAGCAGGCTGCAAACCAGGAGCTCCAATGAAAGTTCAATAAAGGTACTTCATGAGTTTCCAGAAGACATTGGCTCCCTAAAGATGAGCTGGGAAATTATCTCTGAATGCTGAAAACACTTCCCATTTTAAGGCATTCAACAGATAGGATAAAATGTCACACATTGCTGACAGCAATCTCTTTGATTGATGTAGGTGTAATCAGCAATCTATGCAGTAAAATCACTGGTGCCTAAAGTTCATAATGTCCTTGTATTACAATTATCCATCCCAGTGCTTGCTTGACCGAACAACTGGGCACAGTTACCTGGCTGAGTTGGCACATTTGCCTAACCCTCACAGTCTACACCTTGTCAAATTGGCAACCATACACATTGCCTTAAACCATACTTAGTCTTGAAATAAAAACAATAATAGACATGCATATATATATAGATTTCCACCTAACAATGCTCAACTCTCCTACATACAAACAGAAACTCATTAATTCCCTACAGAATAGGGTGCAAGTTCTTGGGTAATATTCACTCTTAAACTTGACATATTATGATATGAAGTTAATACAACTTGCCATATGATAGGGGAAAAGGTTGCAGAAGAAAACAATGAAATTTGTTTTATGTGCATATACAAACATACTCATAGTGAAACAAGAAAGAAAGATTTATGACTATTACAGTGCTCATTTCTATAACTGGACACATGGTCAAAGTTCATATTTATCACTACTTCTTCCACTATCCATTCCATGTTACCATTACTCTCAGCAAGCACTTTAGCAGGTCATGGTTCTTTGCTTGGTGGGGTGACCTAAAATTTCATTCCAGGTGATTCTGGGTGATTGTTAGTTCTGCTTGGATTGGGTTCTTGCAATTTTTCCAATGAATTTAATCATAGGGCATGGCAGAACTAGGAGATGCCCTAGAGGATCTCCTGTATTCCAGGCAATTCTTCCATACCCCCATTATGTAGATGCAGTCCTATTTCCCCTTGATAGGATCAATTACTCCAGATACAGTAATTCTCTTCTTTGCCTGTTGATAAAAGGAGTCCAAAGTGGCCAGGTGGCTGTCTTAACATCAATGGAATCATTGTGTTTCTTGGTGGCAGCATTCCTCCTTTTGGGATTAAAATTTGTAGATTAGCAGAGTTTTAAGTTTCCAGGGACAGGAAGCAAAAATTTTCCTAGTGGTTAACTAAGGGATTTAGTTCGTTGATTCCTGGACCAAAGAATCCTGGCTGTAAGAGAAACAGCACCATAGACTGGACAATGATTTAGAGCATACATAGCCTTCTAGGGAAAAATATCCCAGTCCGGCAAGGTATTGCCAACTAGTTGGTGCCATAATTGAGTCTTCAAAAGGCCATTCAACCATTCTATTAATTCAGACATTTCAGTAGCATGGTAAGACCAGTGAATTCCATGGACATGTGCCCATTCCCACACATCATTTGCTATGAAATGGGTTATTTGATCAGAAACGATGCTGTGCAGAATGTCATGGCATTAGATTAGACATTCCATAAGCTCACAGAGGGTAGTTTTGTAAGAAGCATTGCATGCAGGAAATGTAAACCCATATCTGGAGTATGTGTCTATTCCTATTAAAACAAATCAGTGCCCCTTCCACAATAGAAGTGGCCCAATGCAGTCAATCTGCCACCAGATAGCAGGCTGATCACCTTGAGGAATGGTGCCATATTGGGGGCTGAGTGTGGGTCTCTGCTGCTGGCACATTGGGCACTCAACAGTGGCTGTAGCCAAGTAAGCCTTGGTGAGGGAATGTCCATGTTGCTGAGCCCATGCATAACCTCTGTCCCCAACTCCATGACTACTTTGTTCATTAACTCATTGGGCAATGACAGGAGTAGCGGGGAAAAAGCCTGAGCATTAGCCACAGAGTGAGCCTTCTTTTCCTTTGATTATTAAAATCTTCCTCTGCTGAACTCACCCTCTGGTGAGCATTCACATGGGACACAAATGTTTTCATTATTTTTGCCCACTCAGAAAGGTCTATTCACATACCTCTTCCCCAGACCTCTTTGTCACCAGCTTTCCAGTCATGTTCCTTCCAAGTCCCTGACCACCCAGCCAAACCATTGGCAATAGCTTATGAATCAGTGGACAAATGCACCTTGGCCATTTCTTCTTCCAAGCAAAATGAACAACCTAGTACACTGCTCAAAGTTCTGCCCACTGGGAAGATTTACCCTCACCACTATCCTTCAGGGATGTCCCAGAAAAGGGCTGCAGTGCCACAGTTGATCACTTTTGGGTGGTACCTGCATATTGTGAAGAAGCATCTGTACACCAATCCCAAGTTTTCTCATTCTCAGTCAAATGATTTTTAGGGACTCCCCAAAAGGCCAAAGCTGTGGGCTGGGAAAGAAAAGGTAACATGACAGGGGTGGTGACCATAGGCTTTGGGCTACTTCCTCAAGTGATTTACTTGTGCTTTTAGAACCCACTCGAGCCCCATCTCATAAATACCACTTCCACTTTATTATGGAGTGCTGCTGTACATGCCTATCCTAATGGTTTGGTGGGTCAGACAGTACCCAACTCATGATAGGCAACTCAGTTCTCATGGAAACTTGATGGCCTATGGTTAGGTGTTTAGTCCCTACTAAGGCCCAGTAGTAAGCCAAAAGCTGTTCCTCAGAAGGAGAGCAGTTATCTGCAGAAGATGTCAGGACTTTGCTCCCAAATCCTAAGGGTCTGCATTGTGACTTTTCTATACAGGTCTGCCAAAGTCTTTAGACAGCATCTCTGTTTGACACTGAAACTTCCAGCACAAATGGGTCTGCTAGATCATGTAGCCCAACTGGTAGTATAGCTTGCATAGCAGCCTGGACCTATCACAAGTTCTCCTCTTTTTGTGGTCCCCCAAAAAACTAGCACCTTATCTGGTCACTCAGTAAATGGGCCAGAGTAGCATACCCAAATGACTGTGTTGTCTCCAAATTCTGAAGAGACCAACTAAGCATCGTGCCTCTTTTATGGTTGTAGGAGGGGCTAGATGTAACAGCTTATCCTTCACTTTAGAGGGGATATCTCAACATGCTCCATACCACTGGACCCCTAGAAATTTCACTGATGTGGAAGGACCTTGTATATTTGTTGGATTTATCTCCCATCCTCTCATGAAGATGCCTTACCAAGAAGTTTAGAGTCTCTGATACTTCTTGCTCACTAGGTCCTATCAATGTGATAACATCAATATAATGGACCAATGTGATGTCTTGTGGAAGGGAGAGGCAATTGAGCTCTCTGCAGACAATATTATGAAATAGGGCTGGAGAATTGATATACCCCTAAGGCAGGACAGTGGAGATATACTGTTGGCCTTGCTAGCTGAAAGCAAATTGTTTCTGGTTGTCATTACTAATGGCAAATGAGAAAACAAAACAAAACAAAACAAAACATTTTCCAGATCAACAGCTGCTTATCAGTTACCAGGGGATGTGTTGATTTGCTTAAGCAATGATACTACATCTGGGACAGCACCTGCAATTGGAGTCACCCCCTAGTTAAGTTTATGATAATCTACTTTCATCATCCAAGATCCATCTGTTTCCTCATAGGCCAAATAGGAGAGTTGAATGGGGATGTGGTGGGAATCATCACTCCTGCATTCTTCAATTCCTTGATGGTGGCACTAATCTCTGCAATCTCTCCAGGAATCCAGTATTCCTTTTGAATTACTATTTTGCTTGGTAGGGGCAGTTCTAGTGGCTTCCTCTTGGCATTTGCAACCTTAGTAGGTCTTACTCCACAGTCTGGGATCCAATATGGGGATTCTGCCAGTTAAAGAATATGTCTATTTAATTATGCATTATGCAACTGGGTAACCACAGAATAGTTTCAGGGGCCCACTGGCCCTCTGTGAGATGGACTGAGCTAAAATTCCATCAATCACCTGATCTCCATAAGCCCCTAATCTAACTGGTAGACCACAGTGACATTTTGGGTCTCCTGGAATTAAGGTCACTTCTGAGCCAGTGTCTAATAATGCCCCCCAAATCTAATCATTTTGTTTTTCCCAATGCACACTCTGGCAAAAGGCCATAGGTCTCCTTGGGGAAACGTGAGAGGGAGATTAAAGGTATGTGTTTTTGGCAGTTTAGCAAGATCCTTCCCCAAAGGGACCTGACCTTCTCCTCATTCAAGGGTCCCTGGGTCTGTAAACTGTCTTTCAACTGTGGGAAGTTGATTGAGGGGCTCTGATTCTCTGTGTCTGCAATTTGAATGGCAGTTTTGTTCACTTGACCTAGAACTCTTTTGTTTATACATATCCTGAAGAAATTTAGTAGACTGCCCATCTATTTCTCCTCTAGGTACCGCATGATGTATTAGTCAATGCCATAACTCTATGCACCTCAGACTATTTTGAGTGCTGCTTTGACTCTTACTTTTGTTGTGTAGATACATCCACCTTGTCTTTGGTGATTAAGTGCTGATTCTCGACTTTTTTGGTACTGAGATATGATCATCCCCATAATGTTTAAAGATTCTGATTCCATTACAGTCCTCCCTACAGTACTATCTCGACTACAGAGAAGTGCAACCACAGAGCTCCTCAATGAAGATAGAGTTAGTCTTAAAAATTTATTTCTCACAATCCTGGTTAAAGGTATGCCCTCTGGACATTCCTGGTGTGGGTGGGCAGGTCTCAAATTGTCAGTCCATTCTAGCATTCCAATCTCTCTGTGTCTTTGAATTCCCTCTTCTACTATATACCAGGACAAATAGGGCATCTGAACCTCAGACATGATAGGCCATCTTTTGGTCCATGTTTCAGTTAGCCACCTAAACAAATGGTTAAAACCCTTTCTAACCCCTCAAGCTACAGCACTGAATTCAGAAATTCTGTTTAGTGGGCCCATATCAATAAATTCAGCCTGATCCATCTTTATATTCCTTCGACTATCATCCCTACCCTTAATATCCATTCCCACACATTTCTCCTGATTTCTGTTTATATAAGTTGGAAACTCATGCAATCTTTTCAAAGTATAGTGTTCTTTCTCACTGGTAAACATTGTATTTCACCTTTGGGGGCTTGTTGTGACCCTAGTAATAGGAGTTGAAAACAAGAGGAGTAAGGAGATGGATTGGAAATGTCTTACAAGCTACTGGTCTCAGGGAATTCCTTTTCATTTTATTCTTATGAGACAAGATTAATCTCTTCAGGCAGGGGTTAGAAGGCAGACTCCTCCGGGCAGATTGGAGGCTAGACAGAGCGTGCTAGAGTTTGGCTGATACCTGCCTCAGGATTGGCAGCAGGTCCAGTCTCCCTGGGGCAGGACTGAAGCTGGGCAGTGAATATTGGAATTTGGCTGCTGCCTTTCTCAGGGCTTGGAGGTGGTCCAGACTTTCCCATGGCTGGCCAGAATCTGGGCAGTGCAGGCTTCAGTTTGGCTGGTACCCACCTCAGGGCTGAAGGGAGGCTGGTTGATACAAGGTTGATAAATTGTGGTCTTCACAGGGCAAACCATTTATCTAGTAAGGTGTCAGCAGAATTTAGGGTTCCACTGTCCCCACCAATATTATCATTATCCCATATGTCTCTATTCCAACCCTCTAGGTTCCACTCCTTTCCAATCAATGTTCTCACATTAACTGCAGAAACCCTGTAGGGTTGAGATTTTAATTTCCTCTGCTACCCATACAACGAGAGTCTGAGTTTGGTTCTCAGATATTTCAAGTTTGTGGCTACAGGAGACAAGATTTTCTTTCAGAGCACACATAGAAATTTCACATCATCCAATGCAGTGTTTAAGTTTCAAATTTGAAGCCTTTAACTCATCTTTTCTTTGGTAACTATATCCAGGGTATCTAGGAGGAGCCAGACAACATCATTATACCTTTTGACTCCTCAAAATTCTGTCAATGTCTTGAAAACACTCTCACCCAGATCCTTGCTTCTGTAAGCATGGAAGTAGGGGAATCCAGTGATGATATTTTGTGTATCTCTATTGCCAACTCATGCCATATGCTGTTAGTGGCCTCTTCATTATTGGAAAGGGAATCATTAATACCCTTGAGTCCAATTAGAGTAGAGAGCCAATTGCAGAACACCCAGAACCACCTCAGATATCCTGTGTTTAAGACTCTGTTCCTCAAGAACCACTCCCATACCAAGTTGTATTAGTCAGGGTTCTCTAGGGAAACAGAATCAGAAACAGGAGATATCTGTCAGTAGTATGCAATTTTATAAGAGTATCTCAAATGACTGTGAGGATGCACAAGTCAAGGTTCCACAAGCAGGCTGCAAATGAGGGGCTCCTATGAAAGTCCAATGAATGTCCCTGATGAGTTTCAAAGAGATGTTGACTGTCCAAAGACGAGCTGGGAAATTCTTTCTAAATGCTGAAATCACTTCCCCTTTTAAGGCATTCAACTGATTGAATAAAACATCACTCATTGCTGGCAGCCACCTCCCTGATTGATATAGATGTAATCAGCTATCTATGCAGTAAATTCACCAATGATTAAGATCCATAAATGTCCTTGTATTACAATTATCTCAGTGCTTGCTTGAGCAAATGCCTGGATACAATTACCTAGCTGAGTTGATACATTTGCCTAACCATGACACAAGGCGTAAGTTTTCTCTTCTGCAATCAACTGATTTTAGGTAACTCCTCAGGAGGCCATTGTTTGGGTTTATGTAACAAAAATGAAGGCCATTTGGTATTTGGGTCATTTCTTTGTGTAATTACTTGGAACACCAGTGCCTGCTCCTGTCCAGCATAATATATATATACATACACACACACACACACACACACACACACACACACACACACACACACATATATATATATATATATATACCACTTTCATTTGATTATGGAGCACTGCTGTGCATTCACACCTCTATGGCTAGGTGGGTCACATGACACCAGTTAATGATAGGAAATTCAGGTTTCATAGTAACTTTGTGACCCATGATTAGGAATCCAGTGACTGTCAAGGATCAGTAGCAGGATAAAAGCAGTTTCTCAGAAAGAGAGCAGATATATTCACAGGGTGGCAAGAATTAGTTCCAAAATCCTAAAGGTCTGTGCTGTAATTTTCCTATATGGGTCTGCCAAAGGCTCCAGACAACATCTCTATTTGACATTGAAAATCCAGCACCAATAGATCTGCTGGTTTGATGGCCCAGGCAGAAAAACAGTTTGCATAGCAGCCTTGACCTGTTGTAATCGCCACCCTAAACTAGCACCTTGTGGGAAGATGGCATTGGACTAGCAGGCAGGGCTCAATGGTCTCACACAAACAATGGAGAAAGAGCCAAAAACTGTCTGAGGGATCTGCTTTGGAGGTCAGCAGACAAGGAGAGTACCACACAATTCCAAGGAGGGTGAGGCACAGACAGATGAAGAATGTGAAATGACAAATGTGAGTTACCAGTCTCCATGGTGGCTGGGAAGGGCTCCCCTCACCCCCCACAAGATATTATGCTGGGATAAAACCCCTGACTCACTGCAGTTTACTGAGGGGAACAGACAGCTTTCTCCCTAGCAGCTGTTTCAAGGGAAAAGGAAGAAGGAGTCAGAGGTCTTTTCCTCAGTGTATTTGGCCAGCAGAGCTTGCTTTGAATCTCCACTCTGGAGATTCAACACAGGAACACAAGAAATCTGGAACTGAAACACCTCTGTGGAAAGGTACACTGATGAGCACCATTTCTGGTTTTTCTGGAAATTGTATGGACAAAAACTGTTTTTGGTTATGTCTGCATCCCAATCCCTGGGATAAAATATGTGCCTCATTTGTGAGTCCCTGGCTCAATCCTGATAACTTTAAGCTGGGCAATTTAAAGACTTAGAATAATTGTACCAAATATCAAAAAAGAGCTGTGAAAAAAAAAAACACAACAGCAAGAGAGAGAAATTGGCCATCAGTCTAAATTTATTAACACATTCAGAGTCCTAGACATACACAAAATTTACAAGTTATACTAGGAAACAGGAAGAGGTGGCTCAGCAAAAGGACCAAACCAAATATCCTGAACAAGTACAAGGTTTAAAACAATCAGTCATAATCACACAACATTTCTAAATCACTTCAAATATTAAAAAATATATATACGATGTAAAAAATGGATATTAAGGAGACCCTGAGTGAGCATAAAAACCAAATTGAAAGCCTACAAAGGAAAGTAACAGAGCTTATAGAAATGAAAGACAAGATGGATGAAATTAAAAATGCATTAGAGTTGCATATGAGCAGATTTGAATTGCTTGAAGATAGAATTGGGATTTCAAAGACAGAACATTTGAACTGGAAAGGACAGGAGAACATAAAAGAGAATGGAAAAAATGGAAGTCTCATGGAATTGAATGACAACACAAAATGCACTTTCACATTATCAGAGTCCTAGAAGGAGAAGAGAATGGAAAAGGGGTAGAAAGAATATTTGAGGAAATAATTATCAAAAACTTCCCAAACCTTATGAAAGACACAAATATCCATGCCCAAGAAGGGCATCTATATGATCTCCACAGGAGACCTACCTCAGACATAAGGACACAGCCAGGCTAAAAATGAAAGGCTGGAAAAATATATTCTATGTGAACAATAGCCAAAAAAAGAGAGAGCTGAGTAATGATAATAATATCAGACAAAATAAAATTCAAATGCAAAATTGTTACAAGAGTTGAGGATTATTATGTATTTTAAAAAAGGGCAATTCTCCAAGAAGAAATATTTATGCAACTAACCAAAGTGCCCCAAGGTACATGAAGAATACACTGGCAAAACTGAAGGGAGAAATAGATGACTATGCAATAATAGTTGAAGACTTCAGTACACCATTCACAATATTGGATAGCACATCTGGACAGATGATAAATAAGCAGAGAATTTGAATAATATGATAAATGAACTAGACATAACAGACATCTATAGAGCACTGTACCTCAAATCAATATGATATACATTATTTTCAAGTTTTCATAGATCCTTTTCCAAAATAGATCATATGATGGGTTACAAGAAAAGTTTTAATAAAATTGTTTGAAATTATATAAAACACTTTCTTTGATCATAATAGAATCAAGCTGGAAATCAAAAATGGATGGAAAAACAGAACATTTAAAACATACATGGAGATTAAACAACGCACTCTTAAATTATCAGTGAGTCGAAGAAATTGCAAGAGAATTCAGCAAATACTTTGAGATGGATGAAAATGAGAACACAAAATGCTGAGAGGGAAATTGATAGCCCTCAATGCTTACATTAAATAAAAAGAAAGAACTAAAATTGAGTAACTGCACATCTGGAGGAAATAGAAAAAGAACAGTAAAATAATCCCAAACCAAGCTGAAGCAAAGAAATAGTTAAGAACAGAGTAGAAACAAATGGGATCAAGAAAAAATAAAAAAAAAACAATAGAGAAAATCAACTAAACCAAAATTTAGTTCTTTGAAATCAACGAAATTGGCAAAACCTTAGCTAGACTGACAAAGGAAAAAAGAGAGAAGACACAAATAAATAAAATCAGAAATGAGAGGGAAGACATTACCACTGACTCCACAGAAATAAGAGAGATCATAAGAGGATACTATGAACAACTGTATCCCAAAATACTAGACTATGTAGAGGAGATGGACAAATTCCTAGAGCCACATGAACCACTTATACTGACCCTAGAAGAAATAGAAGACCTCAAAAAACCAATCACAAGAGAAGAGATCGAAACAATCATCAAAACCTTCCGAAGATGAAAAGCCTGGGATCAGAGGGCTTTGCTGGTAAATTATACCTGTCATTCAAAGATTATCAAATACCAATCTTGCTCAAGCTCTTCCAAAAACTTCAACAGGAAAGAATGCTACCAAATTCATTCTATGAAATTTGCCAAACTAGATAAAGATACTACAAAAAAGAAAATTACAGACCAATATCTCTAATTAATATAAGAGGTGGGCAAGATGGCATCTGAGTAAGTACACTGTTGTCATCTCTCCTGCAAAAGACTAGCTGTATGGTGGTGGAATTCTGCCGGAGCGAGGTGTTTCAGGAACCTTCAGGGCAGGTATCTGGATGTTGATCTGGCAAGACTGCCAGAGAAGTAGTGCTTGCTTAAAGTAGAACTGCAGGTTTTTAACACTGAACTCAGAAGCCGTGGGAAGGTAAATCCCTTCCACCTAGGGCTGAGAACATAGTGTTCCCAGAGAGGGGCCGGTTGTGTGGCAGTGTTCCCAAACCCTATGTTCCCCAAGTGCATGAACCCCAAGCCTGTATTCCCTGAACACTGCAACCCACATTTCACAAAACTACATATCCGAGTCCACATTCTCCCAGGGATCTGTTTCCCAATGCCAGCACTCCCAGAAATCCGACATTGCCCTACTCCTCCAGTCACAGACTAAATCTGGGAGTAGGAGGGTTTAAGTGGGAGGTGCAGAGGAAGCCAAGGAGTACATGTTCAATTTTCTAGTCCCCCCCTCCCCTTTTATTGAGTTTGGAGGAATATATCAGCTGACTTGGGGGAGAGCCTAGGAAGAGAGGAGAGGCAAATCTGCTGAGAGAGCTGAATTACTTAAATGCCTTGGGATAGGAAACTTGGTCTGGGAGAAGGTGGATTCAGAAAATTAACTAGTCCCCCTGTAACACACCTAAGGGAGAGGGACAGTAGGATGTGCTTTGCAAGTTTCCAATCTCATATTTAGGGCTCCTGGCAAGGGGTGGGTGCTCTCTCTCAAGAAATTAAGAGACATCTTTTTCTGAGGAGAGTTGGTTCACCAGGGACCCATTTGAATTTCCTATAGGGGCTCTCACTATACCTTCCTGCTGCTCTGGGAGAGAGGGAATTGCAGGAGGGAGAAAGGGGAAGGTCAGACTCCTAAGCAGTTTATTCAATTACAAAGAGGATTCCTTGCCTAAGGCCTTATCTGGTCTTTTTTGTTGGTTTGTTTTCTTGTTTTTCTTTGTTTTTATGCCCCTCATGGCCCCCTTTTTATTCTTTTTTCTCTTTCTCTTTTTCTTGCTTGCTTTTTAAATTAAAAAAAAATTTTTCCTTTTTATTTTCTTTTTTCTTTTTTTATAATAGGTGATGCAGGCAAGATTTCTTATTTGCTGTGCTTCCTCATACTCAATTTCCTCTTTTCTGTGTGTACTGATTTTGGCTTTCCTTTTTTTTTTTTTTAAGATTTATTTATTTATTTAATTCCCCCCCTCCCCCGGTTGTCTGTTCTCTGTGTCTATTTGCTGCGTCTTGTTTCTTTGCTTCTGTTGTCATCAGTGGCACGGGAAGTGTGGGCGGTGCCATTCCTGGGCAGGCTGCACTTTCTTTCATGCTGGGTGGCTCTTCTTGGGCGGCTCTCCTTATGGGGCACACTCCTTGAGTGTGGGGCTCCCCTACGCACGGGAAAACCCCTGCGTGGCAGGGCACTCCTTGCGTGCATCAGCACTCTGCATGGGCCAGCTCCACACAGGTCAAGGAGGCCCGGGGTTTGAACTGTGGACCTCCCATGTGGTAGACGGATGCCCTAACCACTGGGCCAAGTCCGTTTCCTTTGATTTTGGCTTTCCTTTACATCATTCTATACTCTGTCATTTATTGTTTCTTTTACATTCCACCTCTCTTTGTTTAGCCTCCAATATTTCTGACGTTTTATCTCTAATACCTCTAATCAGTTTTCTATCTTTTATTCTCTCTTTATACTACTGTCCTTTCTTTTCTCTTTCCCTCTCTCCTGACCACACTGGAATTTTAATTCATTCTATATTGCTCCCCATATTCAGTTTACTATGTCATTATAGGTAACCTGCTTTTTTATGGTTATAACTATACACAGCTTACATGAGTTCAATATCCATTCCCCTAGATCTCACATGGTTCTTCTGATAGCATTCACTGTCAATACTACGATTGCATTTTGTTTTCTTACTACTTTTGCATTCTCTGGCCCTAATACTTTCCTTCAAGGGAACTTAGCCAACAACAAGGAAATAGAATAAGAAGAACAAAGTGACAAAGAGAAGACTTAACATGCACACACACAAAAAAATAACTACTTAAACCCTAAGATGAAGAAGCTAATCAACTGAATAAACCCAAAAAGACAAAATGATGACCAGACAGCAACAAAAACTACAGACCATACCAATAGTCAGGAAAACATGGTCCAATCCAATGAACAAACTAAAAACCAGGAAGACAAGAGGAACACCAAACAAATAATTAAAGCTCTCAAAATGTATCATGGGCCAATTCAATGAAGGGAAGGGAGATTAAGTATATTAAGACTTAGAGAGCATACAGAAGAAATTGTAATCATGCACAAAAAGATAATGGATATGATGGGGATCAACAGCACAATTCAAGAAACAAAAAATACACCCAGAAAATAACAGCAGATTTGAAGAGGCAGAGGAAAGAATGATGTGGAAGACAGTGCATCTGAAATCAAACAGATAGTAGAATTGATCAATAAAAAGATAGAAAAAATCTGGCAGGGACTTAAGGACCTGAATGACAATGCAAAACATACAAACATACACATCATAGGCATCCCAGAAGGAGAAGAGAAAGGAAAGGGGACAGAAGGGGTGTTGGAGGAAATAATGGCTGAAAACTTCCCAAACCTATTGAGGAAGATGCATGTACATGTCCAGGAAGCACAACACACCACAAATAGCAAAAATTCCAACAAGTCTATCCCAAGACATATACTTGTCAAATTATCCAATGTGCAAGACAAAGAGAAAATACTAAAAGCAGCAAGAGAAAAGGGAACCATAATATACAAAGAAGGCTCCACAAGATTAAGTGCTGATTTCTCTATCTGAAACCACGGAGGCAAGAAGGCAGTGGTATTACATAGTCAAGGTAGTAAAAGAAAAGAATTTCCAACCAAGAATACTCTGTCCAGCAAAACTAGCATTCAAAGATGGTGGTGAGTTCAACATATTCACAGGTAAACAGAAACTAAGAGACTATTCAACAAGAAACATGTCCTTCAGGAAACACTAAAGGGAGTTCTGCAGGAGGAAAGGAAAAAACAGAAGAGAGAGTTGGAGGAGAGTGTAAGATTTAGTGTCAACTAAAATGACAAAAAGCGAGAGAGAAAAATCAACATATATGACAAACACAAATCCAAAGAAGATATGGCTAATATCAGTAATTCCTTGAAAATAGTAATGTGGAATGTCAATGGATTAAGCTTACCTGTTAAGAGATACAGATTGGAAGATTGAATAAGGAAATATGACTCATCTATTTGCTGTCCACAAGAAACACAACTTAGACTGAGGGATTCAAGGAGCTTGAAAGTGAATAACTGGGAAACAATCTTTCACGCAAACAATAACCAAAAAAGGGCAGGTGTAGCTATACTTAATATTGGACAAAATCGTCTTTAAGTGTAAAACTATTGTGAGGATAAAGATGGACAATACATATTAGTGAAAGGGATACTCTTTCAAGAAGAAAGAACAATCATAAACATTTATGCCCCTAACAAGGGTGCCTCCAAACACATGAGGCAAACACTAGAGAAACTAAGTGAAGGGATAGATGCCTCTACAATTATAGTGGGGGATTTTAACACATCACTATCACCATTGGCCAGAACATCTCAAAAGAGAATCAATAAAGAAACAAAGACTTTGAACAATATATTAGAGGACATGAACCTAATAGACATATACAGAACATTACACTCAAATGCAGCAGGATACACATTCTTCTCAAGTGCATATGGATTTTTCTCCAAGATAGACCACACACTAGGCCACAAAGAAAGGCTCAATGAATTCAGAAAGAATGAAATCATACAAAATAATTTCTCTGACCACAGTGGAATGAAGCTGGAAATCTGCAAGGGCCAGAGACCCAGATTTGACACCAAGATATGGAAGCTAAACAACACACTCTTAGAAAAACAGCGAGTCAAAGAGGAAATCTCAACAGAAATCAATAACCACTTTGAAACTAATGAAAATGATAATACAACATATCAAAACTTATAGGATGCAGCAAAAGCTTTACTGAAAGGGAAATTCATACATCAAAAAAGCAGAAAGAGCTAAAATTGAAGATCTAATTGCACAATTGGAGGAATTAGTAAAAAAAACAACAAACCTACCCCAAAGAAAGAAAAAAGAAAGAAATAATAAAGATCAGAGCAGAACTAAATGAAATAGAAAATAAGAAAGTACTAGAAAAAATAAATCAAAGACGTGGTTCTTTGAGAATATCAATAAAATCGACAAACCCTTAGTTAGACTAACAAAAAAAAAAAGGAGAGAGAAAATGCAAATACACAAAATATGAAATGAGAAAGGAGATATTACCACTGACCCCACTGAAATAAAGACGATCATAAGAGGATACTTTGAAAAACTATATTCCAACAAGACAGACAATCTAGAGGAAATGGACAAATTCCTAGAAACACATAAGCAGCCTACATTGATGAAAGAAGAAATCAATGCCCTCAACAAACCAATCATAAGTAAAGAGATAGAATCAGTCATTAAAAACCTCCCAACTAAGAAGAACCCTAGGCCAGGTGACTTCACAGTTGAATTCTACCAAACATTCTGGAAAGAACTAACATCTATCTTGCTTAAACTCTTCCAAAAAATCAAAATAGAAGGAACGTTGCCTAACTCATTCTATGATGCCAACATTACCCTAATACCAAAGCCAAACAAAGACACCACAGAAAAGGAAAATTACAGACCAATCTCTCTAATGAACCTAGACGTGAAAATCTTCAACAAAATACTTGCTAATCATATTCAACAGCACATTAAAGGAATTATACAGCATGACCAAGTGGGTTTCATTCCTGGTATGCAAGGATGGTTCAACATAAGAATTAAATTAATGTAATACACCACATAGAAGATTAAAGAAAAAAAATCACATGATCATATCTATAGATGCAAAAAAAGCATTTGACAAAATACAGCACCCTTTTTTGATTAAAAAAACTGCCAAATTTTGGAATAGAAGGAAACTTTCTGAACATGATAAAGGGTATATATGAAAAACCCACAGCTAACATCATTAACAATGGTGAAATTCTAAAATCTTTTCCTCTAAGATCAGGAACAAGACAAGGATGCCTACTATCATACCTTCTATTTAACATTGTGTTAGAAGTACTTGCTTGAGCACTGAGGCAAGATCAAGATATCAAAGGGATCCAAATAGGAAAGGAAGAATAAAAATTTCACTATTTGCAGATGACATGATCCTATACATAGAAAGCCCTGAGAAGTCTACAACAAAGCTTCTAGAACTCATAAATGAGTTCAGTAAAGTTGCAGGGTTTAAGATGAATGCACAAAAATCAGTAGCATTCCTGTACACCAATGATGAGCAATATGAGGAGGAAATCAAGAAACAAATACCATTTGCAATAGTAAATAAAAAGATCAAATACCTAGGAATAACTTTAACTAAAGATGTAAAAGACTTATACACAGAAAACAACACAACACTGTTCGAGAAAATCAAAGAAGACCTAAATAAATGGAAGAATATTCCCTGTTCATGGATAGGAAGATTAAATATTATTAAGATGTCTATCCTACCAAAACTGATCTACAGATACAATGAAATCCCAATAAAAATCAACACAGCGTATTTTAATGAACTACAAAAACTAACTATGAAATTTATTTGTAAAGGAAGGAGACCCCAAATAGCCAAAAACATATTGAAAAAGAAAAAAATGAAACTGGAGGAATCACACTACTGGATTTCAAAACATACTACCAAGCTACAGTAGTGAAAATGGCATGGTATTGGCACAAGTATAGACACACTGACCAATGGAACTGAACTGAGATTTCTGATAAAGATCCTCATATATACACTCATATGATATTTGACAAGGCCACCAAGCCCACTCAACTGTGAGAGAATGGCCTCTTCAAGAAATGGTGCCTAGAGAATTGGATATCCACATGCAAAAGAAGGAAAGAGGATTACCACCTCACACATTATACAAAAATCAACTTAAGATGGGTCAAAGACCTAAATGTAAGAGCCAAGACCATAAAGACCTTGGAAAACAATGTAGGGAAGCATCTACAGGACCTTGTAATAGTAAATTTCTTCATGAATTTCACATCCAAAGCACGAGCAGCAAAAGAATAGATAGATAAATGGGACTTCCTCAAAATTAAAGCTTTTTGCACCTCAAAGGAGTTTGTCAAGAAAGAGAAAAGAAAGCCTATGCAACAGGAGAAAATATTTGGTAACCATATATCTGATAGGAGATTTATATCCTGCATATATAAAGAGCTACTATATCTCAAAAATAAAAAAGACAAATAATCCATTTAAAAAATGGGGAAAAGATTTGAACAGATATTTCTCCAAAGAAGAAATACAAATGGCTAAAAAGCACATGAAAAAAATGCTCAAAATCACTAGCTATTAGGGAAATGCAAATCAAAACTACAATGAGATACCATCTTACTACCATAAGATTGGTAACTATAAACAAACAGAAGACTACAAATGCTGGAGAGGATGCAGAGGAATGGGAACACTCATCCCCTGGTGGGAATGTAGAAGGATCCAGCTATTCTGGAGGACAGTTTGGTAGTTTCTCAAAAAGTTAGCTATAGGTTTGCCATATGACCCAGAAATATCACTGCTGGGTATATACTCAGAAGAACTGAAGACAAGAACACAAACCGATATATGCACACCAATATTCATAGCAGCATTATTCACTTTTGCCAAAAGTTGGAGTCAACCCAAATGCCCATCAACAGATGAATGGATAAATGTGGAGTGTACATAGAATGGAATACTACTCATTTATAAGAAGGAATATAGTACAAGCACATGTGATAACATGGATGAATCTTAAGGCCTATATGTTGAGTGAAGCAAGCCAGACATTGAAGGACAAATACTATATGACCTCTCTGATATGAAACAAGCAAACCAAGCTGTCTCACAGCGTTAGAGACTGGAAGATAGGCTTAAAGGAATTTGGGAGGGAGAGGAAGGTTGCGAGCTGACACCTACTTGGGTGAAGTCTATGATAATTTGGTAAGTATTTGTACAGGGATGGGATAAGATGGGGGCAAAGGGATACATTTGGGTGGAGTCTTGTGGGCTTGAGAGGGGCTAGGGTTGGGAATTGAGGGAAAGCTGGGGGAAGAGTTGAATATGGGAAAATGTTAGATATATGTTTGAAGCTATAATGTTGAGAAAACTCTACAGAAGATATAATAAGGAGGGATTACATGTTTAAGGTGCTTAAGGGGAGACATCTGGTACAGGCACAAGCTTCTAGGGAGTGTGTGAATACTCATTTTGTCATAGTGTGTTATATTATTGGGTGGAGACTCATACAATGAGTGTGAAGGTGTACCCACATCCTGGGGAGACCTGATGTTCACAAATAGAGAGAATTGTGTCTCTTGAGAGAATTGGTGGCTCCCAATTACTTAGGGCCATCTAGTATATCAATCCCTCAGCATTGTTACAGTATCTATAAATCCCTCGAGTAGTGAAGATTGATTGTCATTGTGGGCCCTGAGGGAGGGGAAGAGAGGTATAGAATAGGTGGAAGCAAGACAACTGGCCGACAATGGAAGTACTCCACAAGATCATGCAATGATGGATATAGGACATGTTAATTTACACCAAAAGTGTATAAAAGTATAAGCTAAAATGTAAACCTTAATGTAAAACACAAGGAAGCTAAAAATTTAGAAATTCGTTCAGTCTAAAATATAAACCATAATGTAAATCAAAATGGAACCATGTTTGATACATAGGTATCAAAATCTGTATTCAGCTGCAGCAAATATAACATGAACATGTAAAAAGATCATTGCTGGGGAAAGGGGAAAATGTTTTGATGTTTATACATCCTTTCCCCTATATGGTGTATGTGAATTACTGTGATCTAAAACTTTTTTGAAGATAAAATTTAAAAATTAGAAAAAATAAAGTATGTAGACACTGAGGAAGAAATAAAAGTAGGTACCTTGCCACTGTACATACAGAGCAACACCTATTACAGTGATGGAAGACAAAATGTTTGAAACAAAGCTTTATAATATTTTTCATTTTATTAATACATCAATTTATTTTTACTTTATTTTAGTATTTCTAAATTATTATGCATTCTATTTCTAAACTTTAAACCCATCACTATATTTTAGTTTCCTATTAACTGAATTTGGCAATATTAGACTTCATTGTTGAAGAAGTTTTGGACCACAGAGAGGTTCAGCCATGGAGGGGAGGAACACTGGTGTGGGGTGTTACTGATGGGGGCCACATGAGTCAGGGAGAGTTCTTCAGGGCATGTATATAGGGGGCATAAACATGTTCTGATATATATTGGGTATTTTTATAGTAGTTATAGTTACAAATGTCAACTGAGGGAGTCCTGAGTTCCTACCCAGGAGAGCTCTGTCACACTCACCAATGGAACATCAAAAATCCCCCAAGTGTAACAGCAAAGACCAATAAGGAAGGGTGGTCCAATAATGAGCCCATGATACTGATGACTATGCTTATAAGCCTGTTTGCCTGAAATATAAACTAGGTCTAGAGCTGTTAACTCCTGAGAGCCTCCATGTTGCTCAAATGTGGCCACTTTCTAAGCCAAACTCTGCATGTAAATGCATTACCTTCCCCCCAGTGTGGGACATGACTCCCAGGGATGAGCCTCCCTGGTGCCAAGGGATTACTACCAATCACTAACTGGTGATGCAACTAGAAAGAGACCTTGAATAAAAGGGTCAACTCTGACCAGCAGAATATCTCAGCCTACAAGTAGGATCATGTGTTAAAACTGCTTTTTGACCTTGAATAAAAGGGAGAAATGGCAAAGACAAATGAGTTTATATGACTAAGAGTCTTCCAAAAAGAGTCAGGAGGTCATCAGAGGGGTCATGCTTACATACACTTCGGCAGCACCCCAGAGAGAACCAAAGTAGATACAACCCTAGGTACTGGTCCTCCTGAAGGCTACAGAGATCTACAGGGTATATGGTCATGGCAGATGGATTTGGAGTTCTGTGCCATGTCAGAGGGCACTACTTTGGAATTCATGCTCCTGAGTGTGATGGAAATAGACTCAGATGTGCCCTTCCTACAAATGCCTTTTCTGTCACTTTTACTGAACCTGTGGTTGGCACTAAGGATGGTGCATACTCAGGAAACTTGAATCTTTGAACTGCTCATGTGCCAGCTGGGCCCTGAATCTCAGCAGAGTGGTGACTCCTACTCTCTGGTTCAGTGGTGTTACCCAAGTCAGCTAACAGGGAGATGAAGATGGTCAACCACCACACCAGAGAATCAGGAGTGCCTATAACTGCAAGCAGAGGAATTGCATCCATCATCCACATGAAATCTAAATCTAGAGGTGGAGATCTTGATCTAGACGTGGAGAGAGCATCACCATACCAGGGTCCACAGAATGAAGGAATAAAATATATACTAGAGTAGACTTACTGATATTCTACTATAAAACTGTTGTGAGCAGTAATAGAAGAAATTTTAGCATCGAGGTGGAGAAAGTGACCACAGTATTTGCTGAGGGCAGGGGAAGTGAAGAAGAGATGTAATGTTGGGGCATTTTTGGGATTTTGAGTTGTTTTAAATATTTCAGGGTCAGATGCTGGACTTTATATATCCTATCATAACCCACTGAATGTACTGGTGGAGAGTGTGAGCTACAGAGTAAACTATTATCTATATAGTGTAGCAGTGCCCCAAAACGTGTTCAACGAATGTGGTGAGTGTGCCACAATGATAAAAGAGGTTGTTGGTGTGGGAGGAATGGGGTGGGGGGATGCAGGGTATAAGGGAACCTCTCATATTTTTTAATGTAGCATATTTTTTTGTGATATATATATCTTCAAAAAATGCTACTTATAAAAATGATGGGGTCGGTGGTTGGGAGTAGAGTATATGGGAACCTCTTATGTTTTTTATGTTTTTTAATGTTTTTCAATGTATCATTCTTTGTGATCTATTAACTTTAATAAAAAAGTGTAAAAAAATAAATTTAATGCAAAATGTATCATGTTCAGAGGAACAGACCAGTTTACAAACATAATCAATATCTTTTTTTGAATTCATGATTAATATCAAACTGCCACAAGCAGAGATTTACAATGCAAAATAAAGATCTTCTAAAATTGAAAAAAAATTAATATAGATGCAAAAATCCTCAGCAAAATACTGGCAATCTTCTAAAATGGAAAAAAATTTAATATAAATGTGTGGGGAGCTGCCCGGAGCTACGTGCATTTGCGGTCTCCAGCAACATGGAGTTTTTCAAAAGTACGCCTACTCCACCCCTGTGCTTCCGCCTTCTTCTTCCCCTTTCCCCAGTTTCCCAGGCAAAAAGTGTCGCGCCTGCGCAACAAGATGTTGAAGCCATGACCAGCATTGAAGACTCACAACCTATAGCAAGTGGTGTAACAGCATTTTATTGCCTTATATGGAAGAGCCACTTCATCAGTCTATCATCTCCTGCTACATACCCTCCCCTTAGTATATATTCTGATGCTCTACCCTCAATAAATGGAGACTTGATCAGAATCCTGTCTTGTCTCCGTTTTCTCTCGCCTTTTGTCCCCCAATTCCCACTCCCTCTTTCAGGTGCCGGTTCATTTGACCTGCGGGCCGGGTCATAAATGCAAAAACCCTCAGTAAAATACTGGCAAACAATCCAAAAGCACATTAAAAATACTATACAACATAAACAAGTGTGTTTTACCCCAGGTATGCAAGAGTGGTTCAACACAAGAAAATCAGTGTAATATTCAAAATTGATAAATTGAAGAAGAAAAATCACATGACTCTCACGATTGATGAAGAAAAGGCATTTGACAAAATGACACACCCTTTCTTGATACAAGCACTCCTAAAGGTAAAAATAGTAGGAAGCTTTCTCAATATGGCAAAATGCATTTATGAAAAATCTACAGGTAGCATTTTACTCAATGGTGAAAGACTGAAAGCTTTCTGGGTAAGATTAGGAACAAGACAAAGATACCCACTATCACCATTGTTAAACAATATTATGCTAGAGGTTCTAGTGAGAGTAATTAGGCTAGGCAAAGAAATAAAAAGCACCCAAATAGGAAAGGAAGAATTAAAAGCTTCACTATTTACTGATGTTATTATTCCATATCTAGAATCTCCTGAAAAATCCACAACAAAGCTACCAGAATTAATAGACTAGGCAGCAAAGTGGTGTGATAAAATATTAATACACAAAAATCAATAGCATTTCTATACATTACTGATTTGCAATCTGAGGAGGAAATCAGAAAAAAAATATTTATAATAGAAACTAAAACATTCAAATATTTAGGAATAACCTTAACCAAGGACATAAGGACCTATATTGAGAAAACTGCAAATCATTGCTTAAAAGAAACTGAAGAAGACGTAAATAAATGGAAGGACATTCTGTGTTCATGAATTGGAAAACCAAATATCATTAAGGTGTCATTCTACCCAAACAGATTTACAGATTCAATGCAATCTCAAGAAAAATTCTAACAGCTTTTTTTGTGGAAATGAAAAGCCAATTATCAAATTTATTTGGAAATTTAAGGGGCCCAAAACAACAAAAAAGATCTTAAGAAAGAAGGAAGTTTGAGGACTCTCACTTCAGGAATTTAAAGCATATTACTTAGATACAGTGGTAAAAATTGCATGGTCCTTGTGTCAAATACATTAAACAATGAAAATGAATCAAGAACTCAGAATTTGATCATCACTTCTACAGTCAAGTTATTTTTAATATGGCTGTTAAGCTCACCCAGCAGGGCCCCAAGAGTCTGTTCAATAAATGGTGTTGGGAGAACTGGATATCCATATTCAAAAGAAAGAGAGGAGATCCCTATCTCACACCTTAACAATTAACTCAAAATGGATCAAAGAACTAAATATAAACGTAAAAACCATAAATGTCCTACAAGAAAATGTAGGAAATAATCCTCCAAATCTTGTGATGGGCGATAATTTTGAAAACCTTACACCTAAAGCACAAGTAACAAAAGAAAAAAAATAGATAAATGGTATCTCCTCAAAATTCAACACTTTTGCACCTCAAAAGACTTTGTCAAAAGGATGAAAAGACATCCTACTCAATGGGAGAAAACATTTGGCAATCACATATTGGATAAGTGTTTAATATCCATCCTATATAAAGAGATCATACAACTCAACAGTAAAAAGACAAACTAACCAATTAAAAATGGCAAAAGATTTGAAAAGACAATTTTCCAAAGAGATACAAATGGTTAAGAAACATGAGAAAATGTTTAACATCACTAAAAATTAGGGAAATCAAATCCAAACTACAATGAGATATAATTTCACACCTATTAGACTGGCCACTATTAAAAAGTTGGAAAACTATAAATGTTGGAGAGGATGTGGAGAGATAGGAATGCTTATTCACTGTTGGTGGGAATGTAGAATATTACAGCCACTGTGGAGGACTGTTTGGAAGTTCCTAAGGAAGTTGAATATAGACTTGCTATGTGACCCAGCAATACCATTACTAGGTATATATTCAGAAAAACTGAGAGCAGAGACATGAAGAGACATCTGCAGAGTGATGGTCATAGCAGCATGATTCCAATTGCCCAAAGGTGGAAACAACTCAGGTGTCCTTCAAATGATGAATGGATAAACAAATTGTGGTGTATACACACAATGGAATATTATGCAGTGGTATGAAGAAATGAAGTTGTGAAGCATATGACAACATGGATGAACCTGGAGGACATTATGTTGAGTGAATCAAGCTAGAAAGAAAAGGGCAAATACTTTATGATTGTGCTATTATGATCTAAATATATTGTGTAAACTCATGGAGTTAATAGTTAGAATATAGGACACCAGAAAATAGAAGGAAGGTAGAGAATGAAAAGTTAAGTGTTAATCTGTGAAGAATTGGTTGAAAAGTTGTTTATAAATCTTTGGAAATGAATAGAAATGGTGAAAGACTATCATGATATTTGTGACTAGCAGAGCCATTATATGGGTATGACAGTGGTTGAAAGGGAACATGTAAGGTCATGTATATTACTAGAAGGAAAGCTAAAAACCATAAAATGGGACTGTAGAAAATAGTAAAACTTCAAGTAAAATATGAATATGAGTGATATTACATTTATGACTGTTTTTTAAAAATATAAATAGAAATATACTAGAAAGAAGGAAAAAGAATATCAGCTATGCATGGCAGGGAAGCAGAGAGATATTGAGAGGTGATGAGTTTTGTATATTTGTTTATTATTATTATTATTGAAATAATGAAAATGCTTTAAGAATAATTTAAGTGATGAATTCACAAATATTTGATTAAACCATATAACACTAATTGGGCAAATTTATGCTTTATTAATATGTATAAACAAAACTGATTTGCTTAAAAAAAAACAACTAGCAAATTTTGGTGTCACTCAGTAAATGTGCTGGAGTAGAATACCTAAATGAGAATATGTAGCCTCCAAAATTGCAAGAGATGAATTAAGCACTGAGCCCCTTTTTTGGATGTAGGAGAGTCCAGATGCAATAGTCTACCCTTCACTTTAAAGGGATGTCTCAATATGTCCCACACTATTGGATGCCTAAACATTTCAGAGAGGTGGAAGGTCCCTGAATTTATCTCCTACCCTCTGACACACAAATGCCTTACCAATAAGTTTATACAATTGCTATTTCTTGCTCACTAGGTCCAATCAACATGATGTTATCATAATATAATGGAGCCGTATGATATATTGTGGAAGGGAAAAGTGATCAAGTCCCTGACATAGAGCTGGAGAATTGATTTACTGCTGAAGTAACACAGTGAAAGTGTATTGCTGGCTTTGCCAGCTGAAAGCAAACAACTTTCGTTGGTCTTTACTAACAGGTATCAAGAGCAAGGTGTTTCTGGATCAGTATATACTTATCAGGTACCAGGAGATATGTTGCTTTGCTCAAACAATGATAACTCATTTGGAAAAGTAGCGGCAATTTTAGTGATCAGTTGCTTAAGTTTATGATAATCCATTTTCCTCTGCCAAGGCATGTTTCTGCACAGCCCAAATTGGAGAATTAAATCACCACCCTTGCATTTTTCAAGTCCTTGATGGTAGCACTAGCCTTTGTAATACCTCCAGGAATGTATTGTTGTTTTTCATTTAATATTTTGCTAGATAGAGCCACTTCTAGTGGCTCCTGCCCAGTCTTTCCTACTATAAAAGCTCTCACTCCACAAATCAGGGAACCGATATGGGACTCAGCCAGATATTGAGCATGTCTATTCCAATTATGCATTTTGGCACTAGGGAATAAGCCACAGAATGAATATGGGGACCCGCTGTACCCACTGTGTGATGGACCTGCACTAAAGCTCCATTGATTATCTGACCTCCATAAGGCCCTACTCTGACTGGTGGACCAAAGTGCCATTCTGGGTGTCCTGGAATTAAAGTCAATTCCAAGCTACTGCCTGATAATCCTTAATATGTCTGATCATTTCATTTTCTTCAATATACTTTACCCTGATAAAAAACTGTAGGTCCCTTCGGTGAAGGCTCAGAGAAAAGTAGTATACTTTTCTGGCAATGTAGCAGGCTCCTTCCCCAAGGGGATCCAGCCTTCCCTTCATTCAAAAGGTTTTGGGTCTGTAAACTGCTTTGAGCCTGGGACCTGATTGGGGAACATGATTTTCCATTTTTATTATCCAAATTATCCTTTTACTCACATAACCTAGAACTCTTGTGCTTATACAGATCGATAAGAATTTAGTTGCCTGCCTATCTATTTTACTTCTAGGTATCCCATGATTCATTAGCTAATGCCATAAGTCCCTGCAAGTCAGACTATTCTGATTACTGCTTTGACTCTGCTATCTATTATGATAGCCACATATACTTTATCTTTGGTGATTAAGTGCTACCATTTGGCTTCTGCCATGCTGAAAGCCAAACATCCCCAGTGTGTTTAAGGATCCAGGTTCATTGGCAGCTAGTATCACCATAATATCTGGCTTACATCAAATAGCAATGACAGAGCTCTTAAGAAATAATGGAGTTGGCAGCGGACTTGGCCCAGTGGTTAGGGTGTCAATCTACCACATGGGAGGTCCGCTATTCAAACCCCGGGCCTCCTTGACCCATGTGGAGGTGGCCCATGCGCAGTGCTGATGCGCGCAAGGAGTGCCCTGCCACGTAGGGGTGTCCCCCGTATAGGGGAGTCCCACGCGCAAGGAGTGTGCCCCGCAAGGAGAGCCGCCCAGCATGAAAGAAAGTGCAGCCTGCCCAGGAATGGGGCCACACACACGGAGAGCTGACACAACAAGATGACGCAACAAAAAGAAACACAGATTCCCGTGCCACTGACAACAACAGAAGCGGACAAAGACAAGAAGACACAGCAAATAGACACAGAGAACAGACAACTGGGGTGGGGGGGAAGGGGAGAGAAATAAATAAATAAATAAATCTTAAAAAAAAAAAAGGAATAATGGAGTTGCTTTCACAAATTTATTCCATACAGTCCTGGTAAAAAGTGTGCCCTCTGGACATTTCTGGTGTGCATGAACATGTATTGCATGATAAATCCGCTCTAACATTCTAATCTATCTAAGCCTTTGGAGCCCCTCATCAATATTATACCAGTGCAGTTATGCCATTTTGAATTCAGACATTGTAGGCCACCTTTTAGTACATGCTTCACTCAGCCACCTTAACAAACTATTGGAGCACTTTCTAACTTCTTAAGCTACAATATTAAATTCAGAATCTCAGGTTAGGTGATCTTTGTCAATAAATTCAACCTGATCCAACTTTATGATCTTTTCAACCATTATCCTGCATGCTTAATGTACATTCTCACCTGAATTTCCCTGATTTCTGTCTATAAATATTGGAAGAATCATGCAGTTCTTTTGTGCATAGTACATTCTTCATGGGTTGTGGGAAAATATTTAAATTGTATTTGAACTTTGTATGACTTGTTCCTTTCATGGGTTGTGGGAAAATATTTAAATTGTATTTGAACTTTGTATGACTTGTTCCTTATTGTAGATGTTGAAGTAGTTCCTTATTGCAGATGTTGCAGTTGTTCCCTATTATTGTAGTTGATGTTACAGTTCTGATAGCAAACAACTTCTTAGTAGTTTCCAAAAAAATACTATGTGGAAACTAGGGTCAAGGCTCTCAGTTTCAGAAGCTGTGAGTCCCCTGGTCCCATCTTTATCTCCTCTCATGTGTCTTTCTCTCTGTCCTTTATTTCATAAAGTTCTGCATTGTCTTCCCTTCAAGCCAACCTGTCATTGAGCTTATCTCAGCAACTGGCAACCAATGTGGGACCCAAAAAGAAGCTCAGCAATGGGTCACCGTTGCTACCTCTGTTTTGAAAGCATTCCATATAATGCTGCTGAGAGAAGACCACATTAGGAAGTAAGGACCTGGATTTATTTCTTGATTTTGCTCCTTCCAGGTGTTGATGTCACATTACCTCTCTCAACCTCAGTTTCCTCATGAATATGATAAAGGTATTGGAATAGGTAGTCCCTATTAAACCTCCTAACTTTGGAAATTTTGCATTTTATGATATACTCCAGCTTTCCTCTGAATGGCTTCTATCTTCCCCTTTAAGCCTTTGACCTCATTTGGCATAGGTGGAAGGAATATAAATAACATTAATATTATGGTAAGTATTGCTTAATTGTAAATTTAAATATAATGCCTAAAATTATATGCTAAACATCTGTATTAAAAACTTAAATTTTCTGCTATTTAGATTAGCATTGATATAAATTCTTATATTTACAATCAAATATTGTGAAATAAATAGCTCTTAATTGATAGAAAAGGTGAACCATAAGAAATTGTAGCAACAAAAGTAAATCAGAGGAAAATAGGTTACCACAGAAAACTAAAGAATGATAAGCAAGGTGTCTGAAGACATCATTGATATATTTCCCAAGACTTAAAAGTTTTCTATTTTAAAAATCAATAACAAAAATTGCTTCCTGTTGTCCTTTTTACATGCTCTTTATACTGTGGTTTAGTGTCTGTGAAGTTTAAGACAAATGGTAGAATGAGGGAATGGAGAGAAGCACCAAACCTTTCTAACCTTGAATCTGGTTTCCAAAGTGAGCATCACAGTCATATATTACACTAATTCCATTGGGATGTATTTTCTTTAAAATACAGAATATTTGAACAATTTTGGCTTCAACTGTAGGAATATTTATGGTCTCATTTAACAGGAATTCTAGAAGTAGAGGTTAGCACAAAGGGTACCTTGCTGATATAATGAAGATATTTCCATCATTCTGCTCATTATGTTTGCTACATTCCACATTCATAAGGAGGCATCAGTTTCAAATATGTCCTCACTCATGGATCCAAAAGTAGCAAGAAAGGAGTATGTGCTGAAGGTCTATCTTCTTACTACTCTGTTTTTATTAAGGAGGAATATTGTACCTGGAAGTTCCCAGTATTTTCTCCTGATCTAAATGAAAACCTGATGAATCATGCAACTTAGATCATGGTTCATTCCCTGAGTTCAGGGTGTCATCATCTCTAAGCACAATGGAACCCTTTAGAGCAGGAGTTCTTAACAAGTGGTCCTGAACTTGAATTGAAACTCAGAAAAACGTTATTCTTGTGAGGATGTGTTGGTGAGGGTGTGATATATTTACTAAATAATACACAGTATAGTGTGGACTTAGTAAGGGGTCTGTGGTTTTGCCTGACTGGCAAAGGTGTCTGTGGAGCAAAAAAGAACCCCTCCTTTAGAACTTGCTTTGGGTTCTCTTAGCAGGGAAGTGGAATTAGGGTTTTGGGGGAGATTACCAGAATTTTTATTTAAAAAAATTTTTTAAGTGATTTGTTTTCCACATCCTTTAAAGAATAGTTCTAAATAAGCTCTATTTCACTTATGACTTTTAAATATGACTATGTTCCATTGCCAATCATCTTTAGCTCACATTCTAACACTTCCTTTTTTTCTCTCTCTACCTGATAGAGGTGTGAAAGTAGAGTCCATTCTCTAGAATGGTGATGTCGGAGGATTTTGTATGAATTATTTTAAAGTTGAAAAAGGGAAACTAGCTTTTGGGCCTACTACATGTTGGTGCACTTAATGCTTTTTATGACCTAATTAATCTAGCTCTTAATTGAACTAGTTTGCATAAAGTAAAGAGTAGGAACATATCCATACAAATCACTAATAAATCTTTTTTAGGAAAAATGTCCAGCTCTAATAAAGCCGCTTCTTACAAGAGCAAACGAGTTTATCAATAAAACAAAAGTCCCTATTATGAGCTGTACAACCACAAAACCAATGAAATGAATGTTTCTTTTGTATTAAATAGTGGTTAATCCTTGGAAATTAAACTTGTTTACCATCTAATCCCTATTGCATCTTATTGGATGTGGGATCTTGTGATAAATCACCCAAACTTCCAAATTTCCTGTCATTAATTTCCTTATTTGTTCAATGGGGATAATTATACCTCCTCACAAAGAATACTGTTAGTATTTAAAGGCACCAAAAATAGCTCTGTATAGGTCTAAAGTGTATCTTCAAACATTGTGTATGTTATATTATTGCAATGTTTTATCAAAGTAAGTTACACTTTTTCACATTTTAACATCTCTGAAATAGGGATTGTACTAGTCAGCCAAAGGAGTGCTGATGCAAAGTACCAGAAATTTTTTTATAAAGGGTATTTATTTAGAGTAAAAGCTTACATTACCAGGCCATAAAGCATAAGTTACTTCCCTCACCAATGTTTCTTGCTATGAGTTGGAGCAAGAGGGCTGCCAATGTCTGCAAGGGTTCAGGCTCCTTCTTCCTCTCTTGGCTCCAATGGTTCCAGCTTCTTCCAATATCACCTGTAGGCTGGGATAAGTCTCATCTCTCTCCCAGGGCTCATTCCTCTCCAGGCTCAGCTGCTCTCTTCTCTCCACAAGGTCAGCATTAGACTAGAAGGTCATTGTTTCTGAATTCAGTATTATCTAATATGCCCAGAGGAAAAGACCAGTTCATAAACATAATCCAATATCCACTTTTAGAATTCATAAATACTATGAAACTGCTACAGGGATGCTTCTTTTACTTGATGGTATTGTACAATACTGCCTGTTAACTGCAGTTGAAGATGTCATTATCTTTGTCTATGCATGGTAAATTGAGTTATTTCTAGTGTTAAGACTGGACATCTCCAACTTCCTAAAATTTCAGTCAACAAACCATTCAAAGGCCATTTGAGAAAGGAATATGAGAGCAGTCATTACCTGAAAATCTTCCATTGAGTCTTCCTTGAAAGATACCAAGAACACCACCATCAAAACTCACAGAATAAATGTCAGCAGTATGAAAGAACATGTGGAGAAAACAGTTAGCACCTTCTTTACAGGACCCAGGATAATAATTTGTGAAGAACACAGAGACATTGACCATTCTAAGTCAAAAATTGATTCAGGATAGATGAACCCTAAATGCAAAAAAGATTGAATAATGTCTTAAATAGTGCACTTTGTTCCTATTTTCCTTTGCATAGACACAAGAATGCATATCACTAAGTACATCTAAAGAGCTCTTTCAATAAATACCAGATAAAATTTTTAAATGATAAAGCATGAAATTGTAATTTAATCGACTGTGATTTCTCTCCCTTTCTTCTTTGTATTGGTGTGTTTTACAATGAATGGCAATTTAAATTCACTAAAATATTTTACTATCTGAGGAATTGTTTTATTATATTTCTACTAGAAGCTAGAACCAAGTCACCATCTATTTACTAATACAAATAAGAAGTAAAGTTTATTGTTGACCCCCTTTACAGACAAGGAAAAATGAAATATAAAACATTATATAGGGATTAGTTTGAAATATATTTTATTTCCTGACCCAAAAACCCTTTTAGCACAAAAACATATCCATAAATGTGTGTGTATATATATATATATCCATATATAGATATATGTACATATATGTATAAATATAAAATCATATTTATAATATTTCCTTTATTCAACGCAATACATAGTGACTATTCAATACCAAGCATGATTATAAACAGCCTTGGAGATCCCATAGAAAACAAATGGAGGATAGAAAAATCCAAACAAATAAATTTATAATATAGTTATTAGGAGTTATAATATAATGAAGAAAACTAAATCATTGTATGTGGATAGAAACTGAGGAAAAAAATGTTAATAAGGTGGTATGGAAAAGCCTTTCTGAGAAATTGATATTTATAGAGAGATCTTAAAATGAATATGAATACTAAGATGAGAACAAAAGTTCAGATGTACAAGACTTTTAAAAACAATGGTAAGAAGACATTCTCAATTATTTCTTAGTTACTGTTTCTTAGTTAATTTGTAAACCATGGATTGCTTAAATAAATTCATGTTTTATGACTATTGATTTTTGAACTAAAAAATCAACTCATGTTTTACAACTATAAAAATCAACAGTAAAAATCTTCCTAAAATTATTCTCTTAGGCTAATGTAAAATTTTTGAAGGAAGAAGACAGACCTCTAAGTCTAGAGATATTACTTATTTATTTATTTTTAATTTAATTTAATTTTTAAATTATCTTTTTAAAAAGTTAATAGATCACACAAAACATTACATTAAAAAACATAAGAGGTTCCCATATACCCCACTTCCTACCCCCACCCTAATCATTTTTTAATCATATTGTTTTTTGAAGATACATAGATACATTAAAAAATATAAGAGGTTCCCATATACTGCACCACCACCCCCATGCCTCTTCTCCCACATCAACATCCTCCTTCATCATTGTGGCACATTCTTTACATTTGGTGAGTACATTTTGGAGCAATGCTGCACTGCATGGATTATAGTTTACACTGTAGTTTACACTCTCCCCCAGTCCATTCAATGGGTTATGGCAGGATATATAATGTGCAGCATATGTCCCTGCAAATCATTTAGGATAATTCAAGTCCCAAAAATACCCCAACATCACATCTCTTCTTCCCTCTCCCTGCCCTCAGCAACTACCATGGCCACTTCTCCACATCAGTGCTACAATTTCTTTCATTAGCTTTCATTGTTAATCTGATAATACTGGTCTAGTTTTCTTATAATTTACATTATTGGATTTTAGAATAAATAGTACATAATATGTCATATGAATAATGGTATATATATATGTATGTCTGTGCTTTTTAACTTGGAGTACTTAAAGTTGCCAAGTATCTGTTTTTGTTAGTTGGTTGGTTGATATGTGAGTGTGTGTGAGTATATGTGTATGGAATAAATTACTAAATATTGCAGCTATTGTCAACTATTTGAATTATTTGTGATATTAGAAATAAAGAGGTAGGTTATATGTTAAACACTTGCCATAAAGTTTTTGTTTCCCTTATTATAGCATTCCAATAATAACTTACTATAATAGTAAAAATTTAAAATAATTTATCATACCATTTTTTAAGGTGTTCAATAATTTTATTGTTGAAAATGTAGCAAAATTATCATAGAATATAATGGAGAAATGCAGATTAAAAGTAAATGCTTAAATATTAGGTAGTATACTAATTTCATGCTGTCAGGCAACCAAGAATATCAGTTTTGGTACCTAAGTTTCTGATTTTTGCTTCATTTATTGATATTTTATACATTAAAATAAATCCTCATTCATGTCTCAAAACCTAATGAGTAATAGAGGTAATTGATAATTAATAAAAATATGTTATTGAATAAAATTTTAAAATATATGAAATCAAAATAAATACTGTATTAGTACTGTGAATGCAGACTTCCTTGTTATCACACATTAAATAAGTATTCCAAAAATTCTCTCAGTGTAACAATTTTAAAACAGAATAACTCATGTTCTGCTCTTTAAATGATCTCTATATTGGAATGCTATGTTACTGTGCAATTTTCAGTTAATTGGCCAGTTCTTTCTCTCCTTGTGGTTGTCAATCAAGAATATATATGAAATGTATAAATCAAACACTGGAAGTTTTTTTCAAATATGCAGACCATATAAAATAAAACAAACAAATAAACAATAAGCATGAATCTGTTTTAAAAGAAAATAATTATTGCAAAATATATGGAATAATTTACTTTAAATATACTTTGGGGGCTTCAAGAGTTAAATAATTGTTCTTTGAAATTGTTTATATATCTTTGGTTAAGCTATTTTAAAATGACAGTTGTAATAGATAATATTTAAACTTTTCACTTTCTAATGAACATGAGTTTGTACTTACATTGTTGGAAAAGCAGTATTTTTAAATATTTTCTAAATAACCAAAATGAAGACCAAGTAAATACAAGGTATTCTTTTTTAATAGTATGTTTTTCTGTTCATAAGAGTCATGTTTCCTCTGAGAGATAAGTTTTTTTTGAAACATATAATGCCAGTTGTTATTGAAAATCCTACAATTAACTCTGGATACAGGAAATTTTAAGTCAATCTATCTGATATATGCCTCTCTGAGCAGGAAAATAGGCATATCTCCCCTTCAAGGTCTTGGGGATTTTTGTAATTGGTAAGATGACAAAAGGCAGAACTCATTGTCCTAGAGGGAACAAATCAGTGATTTGCTATATGACAAGCTATTTTCAACCACTTGTTTGAGATACTGTCACGGAATAGAATTGCATTTATATATGAATGGAATTTTATTAACCTGTGTCTCCATTCCCCCAATTCACCATCACATTACAGAGGAAACATTGAATCTGTATTTATACATGTTCGCATTATATTTCATTGATTGAGTTCACAAAAACATATGATGTCTGCTACTCAAGGCAACTAACTCTTTCAAAGGTTTTATCTTTGGCCATCCTCTAGGAAAAAAAGAATTATCAAAGTATTGTAAGAGAAGAAATTGTTGTTTAATAATATCAGCTTGGTACTTTTGAGCTCTTATGCCAGTGTTTCTTTCTGGATGCCCCCTTATGAGTTGTAAGTTCTCAGGGAATATTACTGAACTTTAATTTTCTAATGTCCAAAATAGCTAATTTTTTGGTTTATTTTGCATATCACTAAATATATGTTGATGAATTTCAAATTTCTAGTTTTGTTATTTAGATTAGAGAATCCTTTCTTTCATCTTAATTCAATATCATTTGAAAATAACAAAGTGAGTTTTTAGATTTACTAACTTCTCTCTAACTCATGAACTACTATTGTGCTTGATTATTATTGGAATATACGGGATTTTGTTCCAGCTGGGACATCTTCACTGGAGAGATTGTTTTGCTGTTTTCCCTTTAAAATAATATCAAAAATTTAATCTTTATGTTTGGGAGCCTGAACTAAGCAAAGTCATAGGAAATTTTAAAAATGATGTAATAATAGAATTTATATGTAGAGAAGTAGGAAAAAAGATAATAGTTTTATATACTTTAATTTATTAAGTCTTCCTAATAATTCCATGAGGTAGGGACCATTATTAATCACATTTTATATTCAAGGAAACATGCACTGAGAAATTGTTACTCTCCCAAGGTCATGCTCCTTATAAATGACAACTATTTCATTAGAACTAGAGCATGAAAATATTTTGACCCTTTCTTTTTGTAGCTTTTAAAATTAATTAATTAATTAATTTACTTTAAAGAAACGTTGGGTTAAATGTTCCATAAACAATATAGGGATTCCCATATGCCCCACTCCCTCCCCCAACAATTTTTCCACATTAACAGCATCCTTTATTAGTGTTGTATATTTGTTAAAATTGATGGACACATATTGAAGCATTGCCACTAACTAGGGATTATAGTTTAAATTATAGTTTACACTCTGTCCCATGCAATTTTGTAGGGTATGACAAAATACATATGTCATGGAGGACAATTCCAATGTCAAAATATGCCCCCATATTACACCTATTTTTCTTTCTCCCTCCCCTCAGGACCTCTGGTGGCCATTGCCCGCACATCAATGATAAAAGTTCTTCCTTTGCTAGAATAACAATAAGCCTATAGTAGAATAACAGTAAGTCTACTTTACTCCATTGTTCATTTCCCAGTCTTGAGGATTTGGGGATTGTGATGCCCACTCTGCCTCTAATTGAGAGGGGGCTTAGAACTCATGGGACAGATGGATGGAACTATCCTACTTGCAGTTTGAGACACTCTCTGTTCCTTGGTATGGCTGTTGTTCATTGTCATCACCTTGTTAGTTGTCCTGTGTGAGTTCAATGAACTGAAGAGTAGGTGTTGCAACTCTGCTGAGATTCAGGGCCTAACTGGCAAATGAAGAGCTCAAAGTTTAAGTCTCTTGGACATACACCTATCAACTCTAGTACTAACTGTAGGTTTAAATAGAAGGGGCAGAGGAGCCTTGTGTAGAGAAGCCACAAATAAGTAAATCTATGTCACACTGGGGAGCATAAATTCCAAGGTAAGGCCCACTGGTAGGGTGTCAAACTTCTGAGCTGTTTGTTCTGCCTATAGTGTTTGGATGTCTCTTGAACCTTCAGGAGACTTGCTATTTGGGGCAGTATTTACTGTGGTAGTCAATGAGATCCTGCTGAGACATGCATAAGTGTAACCTCTGGAATGACCTCCCAACTCACTTTGAAATCTCTTAGCCATAAGCACTCTTTTGTATTTACCATTTTCCCCTTATGGTCAAGGTCTATTTCCAAGTGCTTTTCTAGTTGGCACTTGGTAATAATCCCTTGGTGCCAGAAAGGCTTATCCCTGGGTGTCATGTCCCACATTGAAGGGAAGGTAATGTGTTTATATGCTGAGTTTTGCTTAGAGAGAGGCCACATTTGAGCAACATTGAGGTCCTCAGGAGGTAACTTAGGTAGCTTATAGTACTAGGCTAAGTTTCAATTTCAGAAGAAAAGGTTCATAAGTACAATCATCAATATCAAGGGCCCAGCACAATGATCATCCTCCTTTACTAGGCACCGCCCCTGTATTTGGGGGATTCTTGCTGTCCCATTAAAAATATAGCAGAACTCTCCAGGATGGGATTTTGATATTCTTTTGGTTATTTGCAGATTCTTCTTGTATCTTGGCTTTCAAATACCACAACTTTTTTATTGTTCCTTCTTAGTCTATTTATACATTGCTTTTATCTTCCCACTTTTTGAGTATTCATGAATCACAGAAGCCCATTCTAAAACCTTAAAATATTTGCACTCTAAATACTAGATTAGGGAAACCGACTTTGGCCCAGTGGTTAGGGCGTCGGTCTACCACATGGGAGGTCCGCGGTTCAAGCCCCGGGCCTCCTTGACCCGTGTGGAGCTGGAGCATGCGCAGTGCTGATGCGCGCAAGGAGTGCTGTGCCACACAGGGGTGTCCCCCGCGTAGGGGAGCCCCACACGCAAGGAGTGCACCCATAAGGAGAGCCGCCCAGCGCGAAGGAGGGAGCAGCCTGCCGAGGAATGGCGCCGCCCACACTTCCCATGCCGCTGACGACAACAGAAGCGGACAAAGAAACAAGATGCAGCAAAAAGACACAGAAAACAGACAACCGGGGGAGGGGGGGAATTAAATAAATAAAAATAAATCTTAAAAAAAAAAATACTAGATTATATTCAATTGTTAATTCTTATATATAGTTATGTGCATGCTGGATCTACCTTTTGTAAATTAAGACATTTTTATTACATCTTATTCCATGAGTGCTGAGAAAACTTCTTGTCTATAAGGTCAAACTTTAAATGCAATTATATTAGTCAGTTGTGACAGTTTGAAGTTCTTTTATGAATTTACATAAAGAACAAGGTATTTTTGAACTAATCCATTCTTGTGCTTGTGAGACCCGTTTGATTGGGTCTAATATAAATGGAGACACAGAGAAAGACAGACACTGAGGAAAAGGAAGTTGTCATATTGATCCTGCCATATGAGAGCAAGGACTGAAGGAAAACAGAAAAGCCCCAAAGGCTGAGAGATATCCTGGAGTTTGGAACCAGCAGAGAACAGAGCACAGAAAGAAACCCCCAAAATGCTGGGCCCATAGAACAGCTCAATACTCAGGAAATGAGCCCTGCCATATGCCTAATAGCTCACAGCTGAACTCAGGAAGAAAGTGGAGCAGTTGAAACTGAGAGAGGAGGCTGGAAAGAGACAGATTCCATGGTTGGTTGCTCACAGCTGAGCTCCAGGAACTGGGCTCTGAAAGACGTGAGCTGGAGTGGAAGGTAAAGATCCCTGCCATCTTGCTTCACCACATGACAGCTGACTTTGGTGAGGAAGCGTCTCTGACAGTGCCTTAATTTGGACATTTCATGACCTTGTAACTGTAAGCTTTTAGCTCAAGTGAAATTCCCATTATAAAAGCCAACACGTTTCTGGTCCTTTGCATCAGCAACCCTGTGGCGAACTAAGACAGTGGACAAAGTTTCAAGTTATTTGTCACGTATAGTGTACTGTAAAACAAAAATATTTATATGTTAACACCATAGAGACCTAAATGAAAATCCAAAATGAAGATAAGAAATCACATTTACCACAAGTTCATCACAATATCCCAAAATTATTTTCATAATTTTTGTAATCATTTAAATTTTTAATTATTGCCATTAAATATACATAATTTTATGATTTGCTTTGCACACTTGCCATTTTATAAATGGTAGCATATGCCATCAGTAACCTTAGAATTTTTAGCTTTTTTGCCCCTCAAGTAGGAAAATTTTGAAATGCATATTTTCCACCATTTCTCAGAAACAAAGTCCTATGGTCCTTGCTTAGTAAAGAGGTTTAATTGCCTGTCTTCTTTCCCCATTTCACCCCCCCCCACACACTCTTTTACTAAAGCTTCTTCCCATATCAATATTTGCTGTTAACATTTGTATCAGGGTAGGCTTCTGAGGGAATCCAAACTAAACAACATTTTCCATATTTCCATATAGTCTCTCATTAGTCTTCTTCAACATAGCTGGTACATATTAGATTTTGATAAATATTTGTTGAAGGACTGAATAAACCACATCATTATTCTCTCTTTCAAAATCCTTTATCAGAGACTTTTCCCATCATATCTACCTAGTTAACTCCTGGTATTTCTCAAAGCTCAATTACAAATGCCAAGTCTTTTTCAAGTCGCTCAACAATTATGCCAGAAGGTAAGTCTCTTGTCTTTCTTGTAGAATTCCAGGATAATTTACAAATAATATTTGACAGTTCTTAACATTATACATGTCATGACCTCACTCAGTGTCTGTACCTTAATTAACATTCCTTTATTTGCTTCATTGTCCTTTACTGATGGTAGCATATTACACACACTTAATAAAAATTCCATATCATGAGTGAATGAGGTACATGAAATGTCCTCTGTGCTCTGATGTCTTCCTATTTTCTACATCCACATTAAGGTATTCTCAATGTTTATTGATTCGAAAAACCTTACCTCAAAACCCTTAAGCATCTCTGCATGGGTAGTTTAGAGTAAGCATTTGAAGCATTTATCCTTTCTTTTTTTCCCTTTTTTATAGAATTTTCATCCGATATTTTCCTTTCAGGAGGTAGATATTCTTGGACCCCACTTCCCTTCCCCTATTTTGACAGTTCTTCTGAGCAGGATCTCACATTTCAAACATTTTATGATTCCTTCAGTCCATTATTTACCATATCAATGGCTCTCCCACCATGGCTATTATGAGTAGTTGGCTAGGTTGCTGCATACTAACTGGTAATGACTGAAAACTTGTCCTATTCAAGATAATAATTGCATTGCAATAAAGTTCTTCAGTGGATTAATTGGAAGAGTTAAATATGAATATTATTATCTTTATCATTATTTTGGAAATTTCATCAAACCGTTTGAAGATACAAGGCTGAAAACTAATATTATTTCTTCAATGGCAAAGAAAATACTATACCAGTGCTAGGGAACAATAATAGCGGAGCATGAAATGTTTTTTATTGGAATAATGAAAATGTACTAAAATTGACTGGGGTGATGACAGAACAATCCTATGATGAAACTGAGAACCATTGAGTGTATACTTTGGATGGAGTATGTAAGGTATGGGACTGTATAACACAGTGATTCGTGAAGTGAGTGATGGACTTTGGTTAAAAGTACAAATAGGAGAGCATTCTCTCATGAACTATAACAAATATACCATACATGGAGTTATAATAGTGTAGCAGTTTGATATTATTGATAAATTCCAAAAAGAAATATTGGATTATGTTTGTAAACTGGTCTTTTCTTCTGGGCATATTAGAATGTATTGAATTCAGAGGTTTTACTTTTACTTGATTAAATAATTATTAAGGCTTTGATTGGGCCATGTCAGTAGAGCATTCAGGCCCCACCCCTTGGTGGGCAGGGACTCACAGAGAAACTGTACCATGGAGAAGAGAGGTTGGAGCCCTGGGAAATAAGCACACAGAGGAGTTTGGTTGTGAGGAAAGAGAAAAGGCCCTAGGAAGAAAGACAAGCCCTTTGCCTGATACTTTGCAGGTGCAGAGACCAGAGAATGAGTACCGAGCCCAGAGAGAGAAAAGCCCTGGGAAGAGAGGAACCCAGGAAGCCTGAACCCGTGCAGACATTGGCAGCTATCTTACTCCAACATGTGGTAATAGACTATTGAGGGAAGTAACTTACACATTATAACCTGGTAACTGTAAGCTTCTGTACCAAATAAACACCCTCTATACAAGCCAACAGATTTACAGATTTCTGATATTTTGCCTCAGCGGCCCTGTGGCTGACTAATATAAGTAGGGTGGTTTACAGAACAAATACACGAAATGTAAGCTTTGGACCATAGTTATCAGTGATATTTTGATGATGTGCTTTCATAATATGTAATACATTTTCCACAACAATGCAAGGTGATGGTGGTAGGGTGATGTATGGGAAATCTGCACATTATGCATGATTGTTTTGTAAGTTCACAGCTTTTCCAATAAAAATAAAATTTAAAAAGTTATTTAAATCACATAATTAAAATAGAAAACTGATTTGTTCCCAAATCAGTTTCTCTCCCCAGTTTTCAAGTCTATCTATAATTCCCACATTACTTTATCAATTTTTTCACATCTTTCAAGTATTTTCTGAAGTAGTCTTTGAACTTTCCCCATATGAAAACTACCTGGATATCTACTGTATGCTATCCTAATATTTATCCAAATACATTTGGTTTTACTTATGGATTTCCTATATATATTTTCTATGGTTGCTATTGAGCTGTGTCTATAGTACATGAAATCATAAAAATCACAAAACTTCTTTATATAAATCATAAAACATTCAGCTAATTGTTCTGTAATTAGCAATGTGCAATGAAAAAGTAAGTTCTTAACATTTGTTTGTGGATAGAAATTATGATGTCAATACAACTACCCGAAAATCCAGTTTACTGGGAATATTTAGTTATCAAAATAAGTCCCATTTATCTGTGACCTATAACAATGAAATCTATTACATTAATTTCTAACTCCATGCAGTTGCCCTTTATAACATGAAAGGTGAATATAAGCAGTAATTAATTTTTTTTCTTTCTATATACTGGAATATTCTGTTTGGATCAATGTCCTTGAGGAATGTTTATTAGAATATCTTGAACTTACAATATATCTTAAAATGCACATAATAATCTATCATCCGGGACATCACTAAGTACACACATATATGTATACATAAATACATTTATTCATTTCCACACACAAGTACAAGAACACATCATTATATGTATCTATAAACCTGTATAAAACTTATTTTTTTTGTATGGAAACTATTAAACTATAGGAGCATCTTATTTTTAAAACACAGTGCACTTGAGAATGGCTGCATTACATCTATTCATATGTGGGAGCCTAAGGGCTTATTGCTTTTTTAATGAAATATGAGTATTATTTCATGATCTGTTATCTGTAGATATGGAACATGTTTGCCAACTCTCCTTGTGAAAGAGGAAGTAGAGGGGCAAAGGGAGAAGAATAAAAGATATTGTTAAATCATAGCATGAAATCTCTCATTCTTTGGGCTCCTAGAAAAAGATGTATTATCAAAATTTAACCATAGGTAAACATCTAGGAAAACCTTGAGGAAGAACTCTTTTTAAAGTCACTGTAATTCTGAAAGATAATATGTTACAAGAAGAATTTTTCAATCATTTTATGCTTTTTTAATAAAATAATTTTCCTTGTGGAAAGTATTTGCTCTGCCTTGGAAAGCAGCTTGCCCTAGAACATGCTCCCAGGATACTTGTAATCATGCTACATAAAAGGGAAGGACTTCATGTATCAGGTCTTTGTAAATTTTCTTGTCAGAAGCTCAAGAAGGTTTGGTTTATAACAGATTCAATTAATTAGCAAATAGGCAGGGTTATGCTTGTTTTCAAGCAGGCTTAGGCCCAGCAACATGAAAATTTGGGACAAGTCTGTCTGAGGTGCCTTTATTCTGCAATGCCCTTCTCCTTTACTGTTTACATTTTTCTTGCCTGAAGAACCCATTGCCAATTTAAAGTTGCCTGTTTGCTCAGGCTCTCTTACTTAGTTTGCTCCCATAGCTTTTCAACTAATATACCAAAATTAACCCTTTATTTTCTCCCTTTTCATACCTTCATACCAATTCTGATACCATCTGTAGGGTGAAGAAAGAGTTAAAGGCCTGAAACATAGTCTTTTGTTAAGAGTTTTCAGTGCCATAGGTATAAAGAGACCAATAACGTGGGACTTTTAGTTGCTCACTATAGCAAGACCAGTAGGGGATAGAGACTTCAAGTCACTTACACATTTGGCTTACTCAAATTCAACAATACACAGACTTTCTGTGATATCAGTTTTTCTCTCTTTCTATATTATGATATTTTAATATAAGAAAATAAGCTATTATAATATATATGCATTAATCATTATATACTTTATATTTATGTTCATAATAATGTATAAATATTACTGTATAGAAGTGAATACATAAAAATATGTACCTTGCAACTTATGGATGATATAAAGTAGTTTAAGAATTATTTTGACTCCAATCAATTAATACCTTATGTGGTTTGATGATTGGCTAGGTTATTGTATCCAGTTGTTTGGTGAAGCACTGGCCTGCTTCTTATTCTGAGAGTATTTCATAGAAGGATTGCATATAAAATCAGTTGATTGCATCTAAAATTAATAAAGGAGATTGCTCTCAGCAGTGTGGGTAGTCTATTCATCTAATCGGTTGGAGGTCTTAAAAGACCAAACTGAGGATTTCAGATGTCAGGACTTGAAATCAGACTCAACTTCACATTGGCTCTTGCTGGCATTTCCAGCCAATCAATTTCCCTTGGGGAAATGGGACTAAGTACTTATCACATTTATCAGGGTATCCAACTTGCAGCCTGACATAAGGTCTTGTCAGTCCCCATAATGACATGAGCCAAATCATTATAATAAATAATATAATATAGAGTTAATAATATAAGATATATATCCTCATAGTTCTTTTTCAGAAGAACTCTGTTCCCAAATTTTATTACTCAGCAAACAAGTATTTGTTGATTTTAAATTATACACCAGTAATTGTTAGGGGGACTGGGACATAAACCTGAGCATGATAGGAAAAACAAAAATATTGTTTTCGATGAGAACTATGAAGAAACTAAAAGGGTGATGTGCTAGATAGTGAAATGAGTTCCGTATTATGTTGAGTGGTCAGAGAAGGCCTCTTGGGAGAGCAGATTAACGTTGCAACAAGGATATCAAGAAGTGCCCAGTCAATCAAAGGTCTGATAATACCCATCTCAGGTTGAGGGAGAGTGTTCTTTTAGCATTTCCTATACCAGGGTTCCTCAAACAAGATCTGCATGTCATCTGTGATGCTGGCTACATTTGAAGGCTTCTGGTCACCTTTGCAGAGTTACTACATTTGACTAATTAGAAATAGAGACAGAGCATCTATGTTTTCAAGAAATTTTCAATGGACTTTTTACCTACATTGAAATTGTAAACCACTTTGTTTATTCTTTCAGAACTTATTTTATCAAAATGTTTGTATTTCACACAATAGTATACAACTGTAACATTTTAAAAATGTGTTATGCAAAATTAAAATTATTAATGAAATATCATTTTATGCTATGTTTCTATGTTAGTCTATGCTTTATACAAGATAATTTAGTTGGTTGAAATTTGATGATATTTCTTATTACAGATTATTGACAAAGAAAACTCTGTCAGTAAAACTTTGCCATTTGAAAGTATCACATGGCAGGATAAAAATGGCAGATGTCTTTCTCTTTCTGTTTATACAAGACTCCAGTAGATGGTGGGACCTAACCTCAGGCACAACTCATTGATAAAGTCCAATCAAACTCTAAAATGATCCAATAAAAATGATCTAATCAAAATTTCCCTTACCTGAACTAATGCAATCAAAGGGTCCCACACTCACAAGAATGGGTTAATTCAATGAACATGATCTTTTCTGGGATTCACACAAATTCAAACTGTCACATGTGCTTACCATGTTTTTTATATAATTTAAATAACATATTACCAAACCAAACAACCTTAAAAACTCAGCTAATGCAATGAATCTTATAAGGAATTCAAAATGTATAATGAAGAGTAACTCAGGCAGCAGTCATTTCATTTTAGTAACAAAGGAATTAATACCTTTCTTGTGTGAAAATACACACACACACACACATATATATATTTAAAGTTTGGGAATGAAACTTCTGGGTAACATATGATAGAGTGAGGCCTCACTGAAAATATTACAGTTGACCCCAACTCTATACACCAAACTTACCCTTGCAGTCACTATTCTGCCTTGTGCAGTCAGGCAATTGGCTTGGAAGTAAAGGCCCTGTCTCCTTTTCTCCCTTACTCCTACTGCCTAGCTAAAGTTATTTCACTCTCCCCTCCATAATGTCCCTTTCCTGGATTATGGTCCTCCCTTAGTTTGGCAGGGAGGCAGGCACAATTTGAGGTCTTGGTCAGAATCCTATTTAAAAGGGGTCCCATGTCACAGAGAAATTGGAATACTTATGAGGGTACATAAAGAAAAAGCTAAAAGCAGAAGTGTTTTGGGTACTGAATCTTGGTCTAGTGTTTGTGTGGGTCTCGATTCTTATTTCATGTTTTTCATATGAAGAGACATCAATTAGCACCCATCTTGTTTTCTTTCTGCCTTCTTAATTATTCCTTACAAGTAGAGTGGATTATCTTATTGATAATTTGGGATCAGGACACAGACATGCATCCTTTAGGTGTGAGATACTTTTGATTGGACTATGTTAGTGAGGCATGAGACAACTTTTGTCTCTTCCCTCTTGCTTGGTCCAATACAAATGAAGACACAGAGAGAAAGGAAGCTGACATATTTGATCCTGCATGTGAGAAAAGGACTCCAGGTTTTCCCACACCTGACCTCAAGGAGAGAATCTTCAAGAGGTTCTAAGAGCTAAGGCCCAGAGATGAGCCTTATGCCTGAAAACCTACAGCTGAACTTGGGAAGAAAACAGAGCAGCCAAGAATAAGAGAGGTGGCCCAAAAGTGCAGCTGGGCTCTGGGAGCTGTGGTCTAAAATATAGTGAACCTATAGGGGAAGGCAGAGGTCTAGTCAGAGTTCTTCCACCATTTGCTTTACCATATGACAGATGACTTGGGTAAAAAAGCATTTCTGCTGATGCCTTGATTTGGACATTTCATGGCCTTGGAACTGTAAGCCTTTACCCTAAATAAAATTCCCATTATAAAAGCTAACCCGTTCCTAATACTTTGCATCAGCAAACTTTGGGAAGCTAAGACAGGGGTTTAATGGGAACTCTGCATTTTCTGTATGCGTTTTCCATAAACCTACCACTTCTCTAACAAAAAATTGTTAATTAAAAAAAGATTTCTGGGCTGCATAAAAGAATATAGACATAAAATAATTTCAGCCAATCTGGCTCTGATCTGGGAAATGGTTTCATTTCTGATATGACTGGACTTACTTTATGAAAGAAGGAAAAATAGCACTATGATTTAGTTTGCTAAGGCTGTCATGAAAAATCCCAGAAATAGGTTAGCTTTTAAAATGGGAATTTATTAGGATAAAAGTTTATAGCTCTGATTCTGTGAAAATATCAATATGAAAGTACCATAAAAGATTCTTTCTTACTAAAGTTTGGCTGCTGAATCCTGGACTCCTACCACGTGGTGAGTCAAATGATGGCACTCTGTCTGGGTCTCTGCCTTTTCCTCCAGGACGCTTTCTCCCCAAGCTCAACTGTGGGTAATCAAGCACATGGTGGGCTTATCTCTTCAGCTTTGACTGCTCTGTCCATAGACCTAGCTTCTTGGGGTTTCTCTCAGCCTTTCCATCTCATGGGGCTTCTTTGCCTTTCTGAAACTGCAGGCAGTCCTGGAGTCCTTTTTCACATGGGAAGGTAAAAATGGCAGCCATCTTTGTATGTTTCTCCTTTCAGTTCTCAGTTTGTATAAGACCCCAGCAAGAGGGCAGAGACCTAATCTGGGTTGTGACTCACTGATGTGGTCCAATCCAAAGCCCTAAAGTGATCTAATTAAAAGTGATCTAATAAAAGTTCCCTTAACTGAATCTAAAGTAGTCAAAGGGCACAATACCCACAGGAATGGATTAGTTCTAAGAACACATCTTTTCTGAGATTCACAAAGCATCAAACAGTCACACATTAAGATTTTCAAGTATACTTGTTAGAGATAACCGAGACCAATTGGATTAAGGTGTGAAAATAGGAGTAAAACAGAGATTACCTGCACCTTAAACTCTCACCCCCCACTCTATCAATATCCCTGGTGCCAAACATTTAATAAACATTAACCCTGACTCTCCCATACCAAACCACCAGCAATCCTTTTTGTTCTACATTATGACACTACCATTAATTAGTTTACCAGACTTGTGGAGAAATCTTGGTTTTTCTGATTTAACATCTGCCAAAAAAATTGTAAACTACTCGCATTTTGGTGTTTCCCTGCTACTAAATATTCCAGGTAAAATCTCTGAGAATGAAGATCTGAGAGGTGGGAGTAGAGTGTCCACACTGAAAGTGTTGAATGCTGTGTCAGTGGTATACCACAACACAAATGCTGTATGTAGTTTTAAATTTGTCCTCTTCTTAGCCCTATTTGTGATTGCTGTATGGAAAGCTACATAGGGGATGGTATAGGGAAATCAGCCACATATAGGAAATAATTTTATAATGATCTAGATATTCACAATTTACAAAATATTTTCACTTTTACATTTGACACTCAAAACTGTTCTGAGTTAGGGAGGTCATGTTGTATTTTTCTGACTTTGCAGATGAGAAAAGTGTCATTAGGATTTTGAAACAAACAGATTTGATTTAAAATTCTGGCTCTATCATTTACTAGCAATGTGAATTTGGATTAGTTTTTAATATCCTTATTTATAAAATGGATTGAATGTCTAAATTGAATATTAGAGTTAAAGCTGTTTGCACAGAGCCTAGCAACTAATAAATACTTATCAAATGGTGGTTATTTTATTTTAAATTTAGGTCCAATTTTTCTTCACTCTTCCATGTTGAATACTAAAGCTCAACCATTCAAATATTTGAATTTATGTATTTTGGACCTGTATTCATAAATACTCATATAATTTAACTTTTAAACCCAAGCCATATGTTTTGGCACAGATTCTATTCCCTATGTAATGACAAAGATATGCCAGCCTCATTCATCAAATATAGTTAGAGAAGGCAGATAAGAGAAATGGCACCAATAAATAATTCCACATATTTTCTGTGAACCACAGATGTTTAAGTCGAACTGTATTAATAATTTCATAATTCATAGTAGATTAATTTATTTCAGGTTGCCACCTCCAGCTGCTTTATAAATCAATGTGTTAAAATCGTATTTAATAAATTGTTCCCATTCCTGTGAATTTGTAGGAGATTTAGCTGTCATATCAACCTATAATGCAGGTCCACAAAGAAAGTTTTTATGAAGCTGAGCTCCCAAAATAAACTAAGTAATTTCATATATTGAAAAACAGTCTTTCAACACATTTGTAGAGTGAAATAAGATAATATATTTAAGATGAATTTCATCTTTTCACTTTAACACTTTGATTAAATTTGTCCAAATGTTGGCCAAACGAAGATTCTGGTCTCATAACTTATTCCAACCACACACTTCTGCCAAAGTTTTAGTTTATTTTCTTTAGAGACCTTCATTAAGTGTACCTATCTTAAACTTTTCCTTCTGTCTATGTATTTTCTCCTTTCACACTTTATGAATATAGTTTCTTATCTCTTCAAAATTTATGAACTGATTATTCAGAATGAATTTGTAATTAAGTAAATTAATTATTCATATTTGACACTTACACTGTAAATCAAAAATTAGAAATGCTGTTTAACAGCATTTAACATCCAGAAGCTGAGAGAGAAGGCCCCAGGAGCCAGAAGCTGAATTCAGTAGAACCCGTGGAAGAGAGACCCAGCATATGCTGTTTAACAGTTAATTCCATGTCTTTTTTTAAAGTGACTCATTCAAATTGTGTTTTTTTGCTAATTTTGTTGAAAATTTCAATTTGATTTCCTTTTACATAATATGCCAATAATTTATTGCCTAACCCATGTAAACATGTAATATACTTTCAAAAATCCATACTTAAATAAACAACAACAAAGCTTTTCCTGAGATATAGCTAGCTGGTGATTCCTAATAGAAAGGAAGCTCTGTGAGGCTAGGGATTTGTATAATTCACCTCTGATCATGAATTTCTGGTACTTAGTAGTTTCATAATAAACATTTATAGAGCAAAGAATAAATGAAAAGGAGAACATAATGAAGCAGGTAGAAAAATTTTCACAGAAAGTTTAAGGATTTTGGAGAAAAAGAGGGGTACGAATATATATATATATATATGTTACGCTATTTTGGAAGATATCTAAGTAAGTTGTGGTGGTTTGAGTCTTTTGTGGACCCCCAAAAATTATGTATTTAGCTAATCCATTCTAGTGCCTCTAAACCTATTGTGGGTGGGACTTTTTGATTAAATTATTTCAATTAAGGACCTTTCAATTTTTTTTTTAATTTTTAAAGAAAATTTAGATGACATAAATGTTATGTCATAAAAATTATAGGGGATTCTCATATGCCCCAACTCCTCCCCCTTCCACACTTTTCCACGTTAACAACATCCTTCCTTAGTATGGTACATTGTTACAATGGATGAACATATATTGAAACACTACTACTAACTGTGCACTACAGTTTACATTATAGTTTACAACCTTGGTCAAATAATCTAATCAAAGGCCTAAGGTCCTTTGATTAGATTGCATGACTGAGGGCCGGTCTTAATCCTCTACTTGGAGTCCTTTATAAACTAGAATTGGCAGAGTCACAGAGTCAGATGAGAAACATCCAGAAGCTGAGAGAGAAGGCCCCAGGAGCCAGAAGCTGAATTCAGTAGAACCCTTGGAAGAAAGACCCAGCATATGCTGCCATTGTGCCCTGCCATGTGCCTGAATACCCACAGCTGCAGCTTGGGGAGAAGGCATCTTCTGATGAAGCCTTGATTTGGGCATTTTCACAGCCTCAGAACTGTAAGTTTATTACTTAATAAATTCCCATTGTAAAAGCCGACCCATTTCTGGTATATTGCTTTGGAGCCTTTAGCAAACCAAAACACAGGTAAATAAAGTAAACTTTATATTTCCTGGAGAAAATAAATACAAGTCTGCTGCTGTATAAGTTGTTTCCTGAATAAAATAGACACTTGTTTTAAAAACTACTTTGACACATACCTTGTAGTGTGTTTCTACTCAAAATGACTTCCTTGTGGTGGGTCAGCTCAAGTGCTAAGAGAATCAATCATAGTAAATAAGTAAAATAAAATTGCTATAAATGTAGTGAACATTTGAAAAGCTCCTTTAATACTTTTAGAAGCTAAAATGCAGGAAATACCTAAAGCTTAAAGTGCCACTACTGAAAAAGCTGCATTCCCAATTGTCTTAGTATGCCACAGGGCTGCCAATGCAAAGTACCAGAAATGGGTCAGCTTTTATAATGGGGATTTTATTTAGGATAAAAGCTTACCGTTCTGAGGCTGTGAAATGTCCAAATCAAAGCACCATTAGAGTCTGGAGGCTGGCAGAAGGTTTGCCCTCATGCACAACTGAGCAGAGTCAGAGAGACAGATAAAGCAGATACAACCCCCAGATATTGGTTCCTTTGAGGGCTAAAGAGACCCATGGGAGTTATGGTCATGGCCGATGGGGTTAACTACCAGGGCAGATGGCCCCTCTTTGGAAATGGTGTTTATGTGTGATGAATCTGGACTCAGATGGGATCTCCCTTCATAAGACTTCCATGCTAATGTGCTGGAGGTGCAGTTAATGTTGGGGTTTAAGATATATTTAGGGGATTTGAATCTCTGGACTGACAATGTGATAGCCAGATCCTGAGCCTCAACAGACTCCAGCACCTACAATCTGATTTATTGGACTTACCACACTCAGCTAAGATGGAGGTGAAGAAGGACAACCACCACACCATGGAGCCTAGAGTGATTACAACTGAAAATGGGAGGATTGCATCCAGCATCCAGGTGGAATCTGAGCCTCCTCTTGACATAAAGGTGCAATGGACACAACCAATCCAGTGTCCACATAGAAGAGGTGGCATTGGATTGGGAAAAGGGGACATAATGGACAAAGGGTATGGGGAAAGGCAGGAAGAGATGAGAGGTGGAGGCGTCTTCGGGACATGGAGCTGCCCTGGATGGTGCTTCAGAGGTAATCACTGGACATTGTAAATCCTCACAGGGCCTACTTGATGGAATAGAGGAGAGTATGGGCCATGATGTGAACCAATGTATAGGAGGTGCAGAGGTGCCCAAAGATGTACTTACCAAATCCAATGGATATGTCATGATGATGGGAACGAGTGTTGTTGGAGGGGGGGAGGGGGGGGGTAGGGGGGTGGGGTTGAATGGGACCTCACATATATATTTTTAATGTAATATTATTACAAAGTCAATAAAAAATAAAAAAATTAAAAAAAAAAAAAAAAAAAAAAAAGCACCATTAGAGATGCCTCCTTCTTACCAAGATCAACTACTGGTATCCCACGGCCTGCCATATGGGGAAGCAAGACTGAGGCTGATTTCTGCTGAGGTCCCCACTGTTCCTTCCAGGCTCATCATCTCCTGGAGTCCAGCTGTGGGCAATCAGGCATAGGGCTTGTCTAGGTCTAGGGCTCCTCTCTGAGTCTAGGCTGCAAGGTGGGTTATTAGCATATGGTTCATCTTCAACCTTGAGCTGCTCCATGGACCCATCCTCTTGGGGTCTTTGTGCTTAAGTTTTGGCTCCTAGCCATCCTCATGTCCTCTCTCACATGGCAGGTTAAAAAATGGCAGCTTCCTTTCTCTCTTTCTCTGTGGGTCTTTGTGTATGTAAAGATTTAGTAAGATGGTGGAGACCCAACCTAAGTCATGCCTCACTGATGTAGTCCATCAAAAGGCCTTGCACCCACAGGAATGGGTTAGTTTAAGAACTTTATCTTTTTCTTTTTAGCATTCATAAAATAGCTTCAAACTGTCACACCAGGCTTCAGAATTCATCTTACTACTTCTGCTCGGTGATTTTATTGAAATACACTGATAACACACATACACACACACTTCTCTCTCTCTCTCTCTTTCTCTCTTTAACTTCATGCCATATAGCATTTGCTGTTTGTGTTCTTAAAAACACACCTGGAATACTTCCCAGCGTATTGATTATCTCTCAGATTTAAAATGAAAAATATAACTGACTTAGAAGGCAGTAGGCCAACTTTTGGGCAATTTTCTCTATCACTTTTTCTATGAGCAGCCAAGTGGCTATCTAAACATTTTCAAGATAAAAGAAGATGTGAAAGAGTCATTTAGTAAAGTGATAAACTTTCTTCTCTCGCACACAGGAAAGTATAGTTTTGACTTACAGGTGTCCTGGGAGACAAACCACACACTCTCCATGTAAGTAATGTGAAAGTTTGGAATCTTCCTGGCCCTCTTCCAAGCCAGCATATAATCATCCCACTTACCTCATTCCCTCAGTAAACTAGGTGCTTCCTGAGGGCAGTGACCAACACTTTACTTGGCCTTCCTTAACCATAGCTGCAATAACTGAGAGAATATAGGACTATATTCTATTTTATTTACCTTTTCAAAACATTTAACATCTTCAGTAAAACAAATTGCACACTGAGCCTAAAAATTAATGTGAACTTTTTTTTTTCTAAAATGTAGGTATTAAAAATATACCAAAACGAAGCTATAATTTAATGTTTCTGACTTTTATATACTATCATATTAAAATTAGACAGCCCTGGCAATCACATGGGAAGTAGTCTTAATAGTCATCTATTATATCTCTTGGTTTTGTTTCCTACCACATGCTATGAGAGCAGGAAGAAAATAATTACTATTGTGAATCATATGAGTATAGTCTGTATTGTCATCAATACTCCTGATCTTAATATGTTTTCTTTAGTTGAATCAACTTTACCTGAAAATTTCTAAACTTTTGGTTCAATTAAAAATATGAGTATAAGCATAATGCAATAGAAATTCCCCAGGGTCCCTGAGCTTTTAAATGGTCTAGTCATTTTTGCTCTAATAAAACCCCTGGTAAGATGGCTTTTCCACATACCTACTGGACATCTATTTTATTTCTGCCAAATATAAAATCTTAATATATACTATAGAAAGAACGGAGAAAGTTTCTTCAAAAGATATAAAAAATAATAGTTCATATGTGTAAAAATCTACCTTTTATTGTACAATTTTAACATTCAGTAAATATTTTAAATTTTTTATTATAGCCAAGTTCACGAAGATGCTATTTTTATGTTCAGTTTACTATTGAAGCAATTGAGCATTAGTGAGGCTTAGCTTGGTTTGTAAATGGGGGTAAAGGTGGATCTCAACTTGAATTCAAGTCCATATAATCATGTTGCCCTGCCTAATTTAAACTTTCAATGCACATTTGATTATTCAGGCATATAATATATAAATTTTTTTTTATTTTGCAGCTTATTCTGGAAAGAAATGTATATATATGAAAGAGGAGAAAAGAGAATTTATACATAGTAGCTGGGTCTTTTGCCTCTGTAAAAGCTTTGTAAATCCTCTCCGCTTTCTTGCCCTCTTTTCTGTTGTCCTATTGCATGACAAATTTTTTCACCCTTGCTCCATAGTTTTTGATAGTACTTTGTTGTAGCAATTTGAAATTATTTTATGAACCCCAAAAAGAGAAAGATTATGTTTTTAAGCTAATCTACTCATCTGAGTATGATACCCTTTGGTTACATTAAATTTAGTTGAGGGCTCTTTGATTAGATTACTTGATAAGATTGAATCCCAGCCCTCTGGCTGGGTCTGATAAAAATGGAGACACACAGAGAGAGACAGACAGACAAGGAAAAGAAAGGTACTGTATTTGATCTTGCCATGTGTGAGAAGGTTTGCCTGCAGCTGAGCTGCAAAAAGACAACTCCCTAAGAGGCCCAAAGAGCTGAGGCCCATGGAGAGAGAGTGAGAGAGAGAGAGAAAGAGGAAAGAGACAAGCCCTATGCCAGATTTGCCTACGGCTGCAGAAAGAGACTTTGGCAGAGATCAGTGGTCCTCTTGCTTTGCCATGTGGTAGCTGACTTTGGTGAGAAGGCACCTCTTATGGTGCCCTGGTTTGGACTTCTCACAGCCTCAAAACTGTAAGCTTTGATCCCAAATAAATCCCTTTTATAAAAGTCAAACTTTTTCTGGTACTTTGCATCAACAGTGCTTTGACAAACGCAAGCATTTGTGTTAATATATCTCATCTCCTCAGGAGAAAAGTTCGTAGTGTGCTCATGGAATAGCATGCAATAGAACTCCTAATTTTTCAATTCTCTCTCTCTCTCTCTCTCTCTATATATATATATATATATAGGTCATTTTTGAGTTTATAAGCAAAATCTCAGTGTGAATATGTTTGCAAATTTGCAAATATCACATATGAAATAATAAAATTCAAATGTTTTTATTTTAAAAGATATGGAAATAAGCCAGAAGCAAAGTTTTTATAATTGTTGACACCCAAGAGAGAAAGTTATATAGTTTGCATAGCCTCAAAGCATCTGTTATTTAAATATGAATGAAATATATTTTTTAAAAGATCCTGGGCATATTAATTGAATCATGATTCCTTTTAAAAGAAAATGATTTTATAGATAAATATTGCAAGGAAATGTGTAATGTAGGTAGAAAATGTTTACTTTATTTCAAGAGAATAAAAATCTAATTTTAGCTCTTCAGAAGGCATTCATACAAAGAATTTTGGTGAGATAAATAAACAAGGCGAAAAAAAAAACCCAGCGAAAAGACACTGTAGTCATTTTTCTAAGAAATAGGCCCATTTCCAGGGTTCTGTCAATTTGCAAAATATATACTCATCTGTGCCTGATCTTCAAAGAGAATAACTTAAGAATTCTGCACATTCCTGCTTCCTAAATTTTGTAACTCCAGTTTTCTAAAGCCTGCTAAAAAATTAGGATGTTTTCCTTTCTAAGAAATACCTAATTAATTCTTTTAAATTGAAAAATGAATGACATTCAGGTAGCTGTGATAGATGTAAAAAATGACTAAAATCCTTACAGCACCTTGCATCGAGATGTGGAAATTATTTCTCCATCTCCTGAATGTGCACTTGTCTTGTGACTTATTTTGTCCAAAACAACATAATAGAAGTAATGGTGAGCACATTCTGGGCTTTGGAGTCAAGACACCTTGCAGCTTCAATTTTTGCATATAATCAAGAACAGGCTTGATTGTTGGATGAGAACTACATGGCCAAGTTGTACCTGTAGCCAACTAACAGTCAGCTAACCCCCAGGAGCAGAGATCCCTAACTCACTTACAAAGGACCAGAGATGTATGAGTAAGTCCAAAAAAGAACCATCCAGCTCAGTGTAGCCAAATTGTCAACCCAGAGATCATTGAGATTTAAAAAAAAAAGAGGCTGTCCATTTAAGTCATTCTGTTTCCAGGTGTTTTTATTCTGAAAACAATAACTGGTGCAACACTAGTGAAAAGGGATTAGGCATAATTCTGTCAGTAATATTCCCCTAACAAATTAGATAATAAGTGATATACAGATATTAATTTCAATACTCATGCCCTCTGCTGGAAAGTGGATTTCTTCATGTATCTGGAATGCTACAGACCTAGCTAGAGTTATAGATGTTGAATAAGCAAAGGAAGTGGACGACAGAGGGTTAGCTTGTTCACTGAGGCTGCTGGTACAATCCCCACCACTCTGATGAATCATCTGAAGGTGTGAATGTCCATTTTTCTTTTTTATCATTTTTTCCCATGGCAGTCAATTCTGACACAGGATGCCATCCAAATTACAGTTCTCATACATCATTTGAATCCATGAAGGACACACACCAATATTCTCTTTGATGTGAAATTTTCACAAGCATGTTTTGCAAACAAAGAAGTGCTTTTAAGAAGGAATAAGCTATTTTTTTTTTTTTTTTTACCTTCCAGCATGAAACTAGAAAAGATTTGGTATTCTAATAATGTGACCATTCACAGAAAATCATGATTGAATAAAGCAAATGTGATTGCTACCTCCTGACCTAGGGGGACAGGAGAGGAATGTAGTTCAGGGGAAGAGAGGGTATGTAGTTCAGGGAACTGGATTAGTGGGTAAAGGATATACTTGTTATGACCTGAGTTCCATGATGTCGTAGAGAAAAGGGCATTGGTCACTGCTTGGTAGTGGACTCTGATCAGAGTAGTTTAGCCTTGTTAATTTAGATATAAACCAGAAATTTCATTTTGGGCTCTCAAGAAGGGTAACAATCCTATTACAGGTAAGAAAGCATAACCCTTTTTCATGTTCTTTCCAAAAGCAAGGACCCAAGCCACTTGGAAGTGGCTCGCTGTTTGCCTCAACAAACTTTTAAAAGTAGTGGTCCTCAACCTAGGCCACTTACCCTCTGAGATCATTTGGCAATATCCAGAAAGATTTTTGGTTTGCCATACTGGAGTGGGGCAGTGCTACTGACATCTATTGGGTAGAGGCCAGGGATACGTCTAACTGTTCTACAATATGTAGGACAGCACCCTCCATCCCCAATATATTATCTAATATATATAGCCCAAAATGCTAATAGCTCCATGGTTGAGAAATGGAGTCTTGTTCTAAAGAAGCCAATCTGTCACAGGTTGCAACACAAACATACTTTTTACACTTTCAAGGTGTGCCACTAAAGCTCAAAGACACTCTTACAAAGTAAATAGAACTGTTGTTCTTAAATTTGAAGTACTTCATCAACAAAACCATGCTGTAGAATTTATAATTATTGTCTATAGGTTTCAAATGATTTAGGGAAGACTATGGTATTCAAAGGTAAAGAAAAAAAAATGTCCCAAGCAGGATTCCATGGAACAAATCACCATAAATTATTATTGTTGTTAATATTACCATAATAAATCTACTTGCTAGATAAGCTTTCCCTCATTATATTATTATCATTTTACAAAGACACTTCAGTTCACCTTGTTATCATCACTGGCTGAAAATCACGGCTTTTGAATCATGCCTGTTACTCAATTTAAAAAAAAGAAAAAATCTTGGTTTTGGCAGAGGTACTGAGGCTTATACAAGAAATTTATCTGTCTTCCATAGGACATTATGAAACAAGCATCACTAAACATGGGAAAAGCTACATAATGTAATCACTTTCTGAGAAAAGATAAGAAATGAATCACTGCACATAATATTAACATATGCAGTGCTTAATTAAGATTAGCCATAATATGCCATTTTAATTGTAGTTACAGTTACAAATGTCAACTGAGGGAGTGCTGAGTTCCCACCCAGGGAAGCTCTGTCACATTCCCAATGAAACAACAAAAATCTCCCTAGTGCAATGGCAAAGATCAACAAGGAAGGATGGTCCAATAATGAGCCCTTGATACTGATGACTATGCTTAGGATCCTGTGTGCCTGAAATATGAACTAGGTCTAGAGCTGTAGGGTGCCTAAGACTTACATCCTGAGAGCCCATATGTTGCTCAAATGTGGCCACTCTATAAGCCAAACTCAGTATGTAAATGCATTACCGTTCCCCCAATGTGGGACTCCTGGGGATGAGCCTCCCTAGCACCAAGGAATTACTACCAATCACTAACTGGAGAAACAACTAGAAAGAGACCTTAAATAAAAGGGGCAACTCAGACCAGCAGAATATCTCAGTCTACATGTTGGATCAAGCGTTAAAACTGCTCTTTGACCTTGAATAAAAAGGGGAAATGGCAAAGACAAATGAGTTGATATGGCTAAGAGTCTTCCAAAAAGAGATGGGAGGTCATCAGAGGGGTCATGCTTATGCACACCTTAACAGGACCCCAGGAAAAGCCAAAGTAGATACAACCTTAGGTACTGGTTCTCCTGAAGGCTATAGAGGTCCACAGGGTATATAATTATGGAAGATGGATTTGGAGCTCTGTGCCATGTCAGAGGGCTCTACTTTGGAATTTGTGTTCCTGAGTGTGATGGAGCTGGACTCAGATGTGACTTTTCTACACATGCCTCTTCTGTCACTTTTACTGAACATTTGGTTGGTGCTAGGGATGGTCCATACTCAGGATACTTGAATCTTTGGATTGCCCATGTGCCAGTGGGCCCTGAGCCTCAGCAGAGTGGTGACTCCTACTCTCTGTTTCATTGGTCTTACCCAGGTCAGCTAACAGGGAGGTGAAGATGGTCAACCACCACACCAGGGAATCAAGAGTGCCTACAACTGTAAGCAGAAGAATTGCATCTATCATCCATGTGGAATCAAAGCCCCCTCTTGATCTAGAGGTGGAGGGGACATTGCCATCCCAGGGTCCACAGAATGGAAGAATAAAATACGGACTAGAGTGAACTTACTGATATTCTACTATAAAACTATTGTGATGAGTAACAGAAGAATTTAACATTGAGGTGAAGAAAGTGGCCACAGTAGTTGCTGAGGGCAGGGAACAGTAGAAGAGATGTGATGTGGGGGCATTTTTGGGATTTTGAGCTGTCCTTAATTGTGGGGAGCCGCCTGGAGCTACGTGCATTTGCGGTCTCCAGCAACATGGAGGTTTTCATAAGTACGCCTACTCCACCCCTGTGCTTCCGCCTTCTTCTTCCCCTTTCCCCAGTTTCCCGGGCAAAAAGTGTCACGCCTGCGCAACAAGATGTTGAAGCCATGACCAGCATTGAAGACTCGCAACCTATAGCAAGTGGTGTAACAGCATTTTATTGCCTTATATGGAAGAGCCACTTCATCAGCCTATCACCCCCTGCTAATACCCTCCCCTTAGTATATATTCTGATGCTCTACCCTCAATAAACAGAGACTTGATCAGAATCCTGTCTTGTCTCCGTTTCTCTCACCTCTTGTTCCCCAATTCCCACTCCCTCTTTCAGGTGCTGGTTCGTTTGACCTGCAGGCTGGGTCACTTAATGATATTGCAGGGTTAGATCCTGGACTTTAAATATCCTGCCATAACCCAATGAGCGTACTGGGGAAGAGTGCAAACTACAGGGTAAATTATTATCCGTGTAGTACAGCGGAGCCCCAAAACATGTTCACCAAATGCAGTGAGTATGCTGCAATGATGAGAGGTTGTTGGTGTGGGAGGAGTGTGGTTGGGGGGGGGGGCGGTGAGGGGTATACAGGAACCTCTTATATTTTTTACTGTAACTTTTTTTGTGTGTGATGTATGTATCCTCAAAAAAATACAATTTACAAAAATGATGTGGTGGGTGGTGGGGAGTGGGTTATATGGGAACATCTTATGTTTTCTGTTTTTTATGTTTTTTAATGTAACATTCCTTGTGATCTATTAACTTTAATTAAAAAATGAAAGAAGATTAACTGTAATATGCCATTATAAAGGGTTATAACTTAAGTCAGGCTTGTATGTAAGTATATTTTTTAAAAGCTATTTATATTATGTCTATGGAACTTTACAGAATTGGAGGCACATTAATTATATAGAATACCCTATAACCTTCTGTAAAATATAGATTGAGTTACTTACCATTTGAAATTAAACCCAAACTATGGTGATTACTTTTTGTTTTCATCATTGTGAACTCTCCAAAACAAAACAGTTGTCTTAGAGTTTTTTACATCATTTTTTGGAGAGAGTGGCTAGAGGAAAATGTTAGTGGGGAAGGAGAAGATAGCCTGAAGCATCGACTTTAAGAAAAATAAATGCCAAACCAGTTGCTCGAGAAGTGCTTTATTTGGATGACAGTCAAATGAAAAGTGATAAAATAAAACTTTATAGAAGTTTTATGTCACCAAACACATACTTTAGTTTATTTGAAATTCTTAACATTTTTTGGTATTTTGGGATCAAAATTTAAACTGTCAGTGCTTTCCTTCTTTTTTGCCCAATGAAAGTCACTCTAATTAGTAAATTTCTTACTATGTTCCTAGCTTCTTAAGTTATTTCAGGATGCTTATTACCTTGATTGCATGATCTTATATACTGACTCAAATAGCTGTTTTTATGCTTTGTATTCATTGACTTGTCAGATAAGAAATACACTTAGCAAAATTTATTTTTAGCAAATAAAGTGGGCTTACCCATAATATACATGGAACTATGAAAGGGTTTAATTTTTGTTTATCATGGGAACAAATCCCAACATGCTTGTTGTCATTCAAAATAATTTGAAAATTGACTTTTGAATTCTTTCATTTATTTGACACATATTTATTGAGCACATATAATATGTCAGAGTGATGTTAGACAAAAGAGAGATAGTGATTAAAAACAAAAGGTACTTGTGTTCATGGAGCTTATATTATTGAATTTTAATTCTACTTCTATTTTTTTTTTAAGAGAACATGTACGTTTACGGAACAATCGTGCATAAAATACAGGATCCTGATATACCACCCTATTATTAACAATAGGCATTAGTGTGATATATTTGTTAAAATTGATGAAAGCACATTTTTATAATTAAGCTGCTAACTATAGTCCATGGCTTAATTTAGGATTCACTGTTTCTCTTGTGCGGTTCAAGGATTTTTAACATTTTTTATACAAGTAACATATATGCAACCTACATTTCCTATTTTAACTACATTCAAATATATATTTCAGTGCTGTTAATTATATTCACAATGTTGTGCTACCATCACCACAACCATTTACAAAACATTTCCATATTATGAATAATAATTTTGTACATTTTAAGCCTCAACTCCCTATTACCTATCCCTGCTCTATTCCCTGGTAACTTATATTCTAGATTCAGACCCTGAGTTTTCTCAAACTAATTATTTCATATCAGTGAAATCATACAATATTGTAATTTGTGTGTGACTTATTTCACTCAAATTAATGTCTTCAAGTTTCATCAATGTAATCGCATGTATCAGAACTTCAAGAATTTTTATGACTGGATAATATTCCATTCTTTTTGCTTCCATATTTTGGCAATTTTGAATAATGCACCACTGAACACTGGTATGCAAATATCTGTTTGAGTTTCTGCTTTCAGTTCTTTTGGGTATGTACCTAGAAATGGAATTTTTAGGTCATATGCTTATTCTATATTTAACTTGCTTAGGAATTGCCAAACTGTTTTCTATAGCAGCAACACCATTTTGCATTCCCACCAGCAATGAATGAGTGATCCTATTTATCCACATCCTCTCCAATACTTATAATTTTTTATCTTTCTAAAATATTAGACATATTAATGGGTGTGAAATTGTAACATATTGTGATTTTGCTGTACATTTCCCTAATGGATAATGATGTTGAGAATCTTTTCATGTGTTTTTAGGCCATGTGTATATCATCTTTGGAGAAATGTCTATTCAAGTCCTTTGCCCACATTTTAATTAGGCATTTTCATGTTTTTGTTGTTGAGTTGAAGGATTTCTATATATACTTTGGATATTAAACCTTTATTGGATATGTGGTTTCTAAATTTTTTTCCCATTGAGAAGGTTGTCATTTTACTTTCATGATAAATTCCATTGAAGCACAGATTTTTTAAAATTTTGATGAGGTCCCATTTATCTAATTTTTCTTTTGTTTTTTATTCTTTGCTTGTAAAATCTAAGAAACCATTGCCTAATAAAAGTTCCTTAAATATGCTTCCCTATACTTTCTTCTAGGAGTTTTAGAGTTTGGCTTTTACATGTAGCTATTTGATACATTTTGAGCTGATTTTTTGTTTATGTGCATGGCAGAGTTGCTCTTTCTTTTTTTTACAAATGGAGATTCATTTTTTCCAGTACCATCTGTTGTTGGCACTGGGGTTTAGTGTATAAACAGGGAACCTGAATCTCTGGACTGACCATGTGATAGCCAGGCCCTGAGCCTCAACAGACTTGCAACTCCTACACTCTGGTTTATTGGACTTACCCCACTCAGCTAACATGGAGTTGAAGAATGTCAACCACCACACCATGGAGCCAAGAGTGTCTACAACTGAAAGCAGGAGGATTGCATCCAGCATCCATGTGGAATCTAAGCCCCCTCTTGATATAGATGTGGAGTGGACACAACCATTCCAAGTTCCACAGGATGGAGGAATAGAGTATGGATTAGAATGGACTTACTGATATTCCATTAATGAACTATTGTGATTAGTAATCGAAGAAAATGTGGCATTGGTGTGGAGGAAGTGGCCATGGTGGCTGCTGGGGGTAGGGAGTAGGGAAAGAGATGTGAAGTGGGGGCATTTTTGGGACTTGGAATTGTCCTGGGTGGTGCTCTGGGAACAGTTACTGGACATTGTATGTCCTCCCATGGCCCACTGGGAGGACTGTGGGAGAGTGTGGGCTATGATGTGGACTATTGACCATGAGGTGCAGTGGTGCTCAGAGATGTATTCACCAAGTGCAATGAATGTCTCCTGATGATAGAGGAGGTTGTTGTTATGGGGGGAGGAGTGTGGGCAGGGGTAATATGGGGACCTCATATATTTTTTTAAAGATTTATTTATTTATTTATTTATTTCTCTCCCCATTCCCCCCTCCATCCCGGTTGTCTGTTCTGTGTCTATTTACTGTGTCTTCTTCTTTGTCCACTTCTGTTGTTGTCAGCAGCATGGGAATCTGTGTTTCTTTTTGTTGCGTCATCTTGTTGTGTCAGCTCTTGTGTGTGCGGCGCCATTCCTGGGCAGGCTGAACTTTCTTTGTGCTGGGTGGCTCTCCTTACAGGGCGCACTCCTTGCGCATGGGGCTCCCCTATGCAGGGGACACCCCTACGTGGCACGGCACTCTTTGCACGCATCAGCACTGCACTTGGGCCAGCTCCACACGGGTTAAGGAAGCCTGGGGTTTGAACCGCAGACCTCCCATGTGGTAGACAGATGCCCTAACCACTGGGCCAAGTCCGCCACCCATATTTTTTTAATGTAACATTAAAAAAATAAATAAAGAGGAAAAAAGAGAAACTATTCTTTGCCAATTTAGTGGTCTTTGCCCCTTTATCAAAAATTAGTTGGCCATATATGCAAGGGATGATTTCTGAACTCAGTTCAATTCAATTGATCTATAAGTCTGTTCAAATGCCATAACTATGCTGTTCTGACCACTGTAGCTTCTTAAGAAGTTTTAAAATTGGAAAGTGTTATTTCCTTAACTTCATTCTTCATTTTTAGGTGACTTTGGGTATTTGGTGTGACTTACCCTTCCATATACATTTGATGATTGGAGTTTTCATTTCTGAAAAGGGTTTGCGAGAGTTTTGTTGGGGGATTACATTGGATCTATAAATTGCTTTGGGTGGAATTGACATCTTAATGGGTATTTATTTTTCAAATTCATGAATATAAAATATTATTCCATTTATTAGGTCCTCTTTAATTTATTTGTCAATGTTTTGTAGTTTTCTGTGTATAAATCCTTTTCAAATGTGGCTAAATTTATTCCTAGATATTTAGTACTTTTTGTTGCTACCATAAATGGATTTTTTCTTGATTTCTTCTCATTTTTCATTTCTAGTATATACAAACATTCTGATTTTGGGGTTTGATCTTACACTTCATCACTTTGATAAATTCATTTATTAGTTTAGGAGATCTGTTGTGGACTTCAGGAATTTTTGCATATATGATCATGTCATCTGCAAATAGAGCAAGTGTCACTTCTTTTTCAATTTAGATAAAATTTATTTCTTTTTCTTGCCTAATTGCTTGGGCTAGAAATTCTAGTACAATGAAGAATAAAGGTGGTGACAGTGGGCATTCTTGCTCCTGGTCTTAAAGGGAAAGGCTTCAGACTTTCAACATTAAGCAGATGTTAACATTGGATATTTCATATATGCCCTTTAGCATATTGAGGAAGTTTCCTTCTATTCCTAGTTTATAAGTGTTTATGTCAAGATGGGGTACTGGATTTTGTCAAATCCTTTTTCTGCATCAATTGAGATGATCATGTTTTGTTTTTGTTTTTTCCTTAATTTTCTTAAGATAGTCTATTATATTAATTGATTTCTTATTGGAATGCTTGGTAAAATTCCACTGCAAATCATGTGGTCCTGGGCTTTAATTTTTGGAGAGGTTTTAATTACTGAATAGAGATCATCTACTTCTTCTTGAGTCAGTGTAGGTAGTTTGTGTGTTTCTAAGAATTGGTCCAGTTCATCTAGGTTATCTAATTTGTTGGTGTACAGTTATTCATGGTATCCTCTTGTATTCCTTTTAATTTCACTGGGGTTGGTACTAATGTCCCTATTTTCTTTTCTGATTTTAGTTATTTGTGTTATTTCATTTTTTTAAATCAGTCTAGTTAAAAGTTTGTTGATTTCATTGATCTTTCCAAAAAACAACTTTTGGTTTTGTTGTTTCCATTATATTTTGTATTCTTTATTTAATTTACTGCTCTCTAATTATTATTCCCTTCTTGTGCTATCTTTGAGTTTAGTTTGCTCTTCATTTTCTAGTTCTTCTAGTTTTGAGATTGAGTCTCTGTTTTGAAATCTTTTTCTTTTATAATGTAAGCATTTATAGTGATAAATATCCCTCTTCACACTGGCTATACTGCATCACAGAAGTTTGGGTATACTTTCATTTTTATTCACCTCAAGATATTTTTTATTTTCCTTGGTGATTTATTCTTTAACCTATTGATTGAATGTATATTATTTAATTTCCACATATTTGTGAATGTTCCATTTCTCCTTCCTTTATTGATTTGTAGTTTCATTCTCTTGTGGTTAGAGAAGATTCATTGTATTATTTCAATAATTTTTAAGATTTATTGATACTTGTTTTGTGAAGTAACATATCCATGTGCACTCAAGAACAATGTGCATCCTGTTTTTGTTTTTGTTGTTGTTGTTGTTGAATTGTATATTTTAGATCTGGTTGGTTTAGAGTGTGATTCAAATCTTCTATTTCTTAATTTATTTTCTGTCTAGATGGCCTACTCATTATTGAAAGTAGTGTATTGCAGTCTCTTACATGTGATGTGGGGGCATTTTGAGGACTTGGAGTTGTCCTGGGTGGTACTGCAGGGACAGTTACTGGACATTGTATGTCCTCCCATGGCCCACTGGGTGGACTGGGGGAGAGTGTAAACTATAATGTGGACCATTGACCATGTGGTGCAGCAGTGCTCAGAGATGTATTCACCAAGTGCAATGAGTGTCCCATGATGATGGAGGAGGTTGTTGTACAGGAGGAGTGGGGTGAGAGTGGTGGGGGGTATATGGGGACCTCATATTTTTTTAATGTAACTTAAAAAAAAATAAATACAGTAGAAACCTAAAAAAAATAAAGTCTCTTACAATTAAAGTAGAACTGCCAATTTCTCCCTTTTAATCTGTCAGAACTTACTTCATGTATTCAGAGGCCTTGTTTTTAGATGCACATATATTTAAAGCTCTTATGTTTTCTTATTTGGATGTATTGATCCCTTCATCAGTATATAATGACCATATTTGTCTCTGATAACAATTTTTGACCTAAAGTGTATTTTATCTGATATTATTACACCTACCCACATTTTGGTTACTTATTGCATGGCATAGTTTTTCTGTCCTTTCTCTTTAAACAGATTTATGTCTCTGAATTTAAACTGAGTCTCATACAGGCACTATATAGCTAGGTCATGCTTTTTTATCCATCCTGCCACTCTGTCTTTTGACTGCATTTAATCCATTTACATTTAAAATCACTACTGTTAATGCAAAACTTTCTTCTTCTATTTTATTATTTAGTCTTTCTAGGTCATATGATTTTTGTCCCTTAATTCTTCCATTAATTCCTACTTTTATATTTATTTGATTTTTGTTTTGTACTATTTTGAGTGCTTTCTTGTTTTAATCTGGATATATTATTCATACATTTTCATTGTAGTTATCATGGGGTTAAAAGATAACATCCTAAATAGGTAATGATTATATATAGTTTGATATCAACTTAACCACAGTACATACACATAAAAATATCCTGTGCCCCGCCATCACCCCTCAATTTTTATACTTGTTAACAATGATATCTTTGTACATTGAATGTCTTAAATATATGCATTTTCATTTTAGTACCTGTAGGAAATAAGAAGTGGAGTTACATAACAGAATATACAATAGAATAGTACTTCCATTTATAATTACCCAACTGGTTACATTTATTGAAGTCTTTTTTTCTTTAAATGTAGTTTCCTCTCTTTTCAGTCTGAAGAAATCACTTTAACATTACTTGTAGGGCATGTCTGGGGGTGATGAACTCCCTCAGCTTTTCTGGGAATGTCTTAATCTCTTCCTCATTTTTGAAAGAAAATCTTGCCAGAAATCAAATTCTCGAGTGGCAATTGTTTTCTTTCGGCACTGTAAGTATTTCAGTCCACTGCCTTATTGCCTGAAAGGCTTCTGATGAGAAATAGGCACTCAATTTTGTTGGAAATCCATGTACATAACATGTAGCTTTAATAAGTCTCCCTTTGTCCTTTGCATTTGACAGCTTAATCACTATGTGATGAGGTGTATTTTTCTTCAAGTTTATTCTGTTTGGTGTGTCCTGGGATTATTTCATGTGCATGTTCATGTCTTTTGCCAAATTTAGGAAATTTTCTGTCATTATTTCTTTCAATATTCCTTTTGTTCCTTTCTTCTTTCATCTCCTTTTGTGACTCCCTTATGCTTAAATATTATATTATATGCTCAGAGATTTCTGAGGCATTTTTGCTTTTTATATATTTTTTTTCTTTCTATTCATCAGTCTGACTCATTTCAAGTGCCTTGTATTTGAGTCCACTGATCTTTCTTTTGCCAGTTCCAGTTTGCTATTTTTATTTTCACTTATTGTGGTTTTCAATTTCAATAGTTCTGTTTTTCTTTTTAAAATATCTCTCTTTAATGAGATTTTAATATTGTTCATTCATTGTTTCCTTCATATCTATTTCATTCTCTGTATTTTCCTTTATCTTCTTGAACATTTTTTAGAACATTTTAAGTCTTTCTCCAGGATGTCCACAGTCTTGCCTTCTTTATGGTGTTTTATGGATTTTTATCCTCATCTTTGGTTGGGTCATCATTTCCTATTTCTTCGTTTGTCTTGTAATATTTTGTTTCACACTGTACATTTTAACATTTTCATATGTTCACTCTGGGATTTATTCCCTGAAATCACTGTTTCTTGAGTTTGTAACCAGTTGGTGATATGAGACAGAGATCTTTTTGAGTGCCTGCCTTCTGTTTAGGAATTTCCACCTAAAGCAAATGTAAAGTGTAGGGTCCTTACTGTCTTATCTGGGCCTGTATCTTGTCCTGGACTTGTGCTTGCTACTTGTTTAGGTGTTCCCTGTTTATAGTAGTTTGAATGTACCCTCTAATTCCCAGTAGACAGATATTCTCCTTCTTTTGGGTGTCCCACTGGATTTATAGCAGACAAACCTTTGCCCCAGGCTGTTCAAGTCAATTAGTCTTACACTGCTTTTGCAGTCTCAAGCTGCTTTTGCATGGAAGACAAATTCTGGGAGCTGGGTCCTGCTAGAGTAGAGTTTCCTGAGTTAGTCTTTTCCAGCCAGTAAAAGCCAGGGACCTAAAAAGGGAATGCAAGCTGCCTCCAAATTTTCAAGGAGAGGGGTTTGGAGGAGTCATGGAAAGGGCACCAGGTCCTTCATCCATGACTCCTTGAGACAGTATGAATCTGGGTGGACCTCAGAAGATCATGTCCTTAGAGTGAATCCACTCCTGTGCGTGGAAACCTGCACTAGGATTCTGTCCCTTTCTGGCACCAGTAAGCATGCCAGGGTCCAGAAACTACTGATGCTTTCAGCAAGAGTGGGAGGTGGGTATTGGTAACCACTCTGCAGATAGAATAATTTACTGGTATTTACTGTAATTTATAAGCCTCTTCCTCCTGCTCTTCCCTGGATGCTGTACAGTGTTCTACTGGACTCCAGAGTTTCAAACTATTTGATTCAGAACCTTACCTGTTTTAATAGGTGTTCTGGTGGAGTGACTGATTCTGGAGCTTCCTACTCCACCAGTTTCCCACAATTCTCTCCTATACATCTATTCTTCTGATTATGATATTTCTCCTGAATATTACCAATGTATGTATTCATCTTTTAAACAAACATTTATTCAGTTCCTATTTGCTCAGCCTTGTGCTAGGTCCTTGGTAAACAGTGGTGACTTGATTACTTTTTCATTGTTCTTTAATTATAGTGGGGAATAAATATTAAATAATTAAGACATAAATGTATGCCAAATAAAGAGATTTTAAGTGCAAAGGAAACACAATGCGGTGGTGTTTAAGAAAACAATGGAAGAAAGTGGGTTTCAGTTTAGATTGAGTTTTAGGGAAGAAAAATTAATCTGAGGCTGAATGAAGAGAAGAAAGTAGTTATTCTAAGAACAATAACTTGAATTATTTCTAGAATAATGCATAAGCTGATGTAGGTAAGAATCAAAGTGTTAAATACCCTGAAGAGGACAGTGACGTTAGAATGCTGTGAATTAAAGGCGAGAACGATGTTAGAAGAAGTTGTGGCTGCAATGATGAAGATCAAGGAGATGGAAGTTGATGTATAAGTCTCAGGAACTGGTGATAAATTTTCTGGAAGGATAAGATAAGTATAGCTTCTAATTTCCTGACTTAAACAGCAAGATAGTTAAGGAATTCGTTTTATGGGAAAATTGACTTGACTTTACATAATATGGAGATAGAGAAGCCTATACTATACTCAAATGGATATTTCAAGTAGATAGTTCACTATAAGTAAAATCTCAGAGGGGGCAAGCAAATTTGAGTCAGAAGTATAACTAAAAGAGACTTCAGTTGCAATTTAAAGTTATAGAACCAAATTAAATCCCTCAGAGAGAAGGTGTAGAGAAGAAAATTCCTTCCTAGATCACACATTAGGATTTGGATAGAGGAGTATAATCTGGGAGTATGTACCGGTAATTGGGATACAGAATAAATGGAATGATGTCTTGCTTTCTAAGGGCTCAAAGTCTAGTCGGAGAGAGAAAGAAAAGAAGTATCTGAATAGTTACGGTAAAAGTATGTTCTAGTTTCGAATGAAGCACAAAGGAGGGAAATACTGCATGTGGGTACCCCAGAGGAGACTTAAAGAAGGATGTCATTGAGTTTTTCTGAAAACTTTAAGATGTCTTAAGTATCAGGCTGATAGGGTGCAAGAAGATCACACTGGGCAAAATATTTGAGATTAGAGTCTAAAGCATTTGAGCAACTGTAAGTAGTTCAGTTTAATTACATGTATATTCTATTTCAAAATTTAAGATTTAGTTTAACCTTTACTGATGTACTTTTTCACCTTCATTTTATATTCTTGTGGTAATTAACAAACCATATTGCTTTTTGTCCTCTAAATTGTCTGCATTTATATTTTCTCTCTTTACTTGCCCTTATTCTACACAGGGGAAAAGAAGAGCTTCATTCCTTTTTAATCACCCAAAACAGCATGCAGTTCTATGAATAGAACAGGTAGTCAACACATGTAACATTTTCAGAAAGACTGGGTTTCTGACTTTCTGTCCTTGGTGGAAATAGAGGTAAAACATTTAACTATTTTGAAAAACAAAATAATCATATCCAAAACATTCCAACATATCATTCCATCATGGCTGCTATGCCTTGATAAAAATATAAAATGTAGTGACCTGACATGAGCCTTGAATTAAATGGCTAAGAATCATTCTATACAATTTAGGTTTCATTAAATTCAAACAGAGACAAAATTGAATCAAATTCTTACTTATCTATTTCATGATCCCCAACAGATATATAATATTAACATATAACCATTTCAGACATATAAATAATTTCACTATTCCATTTATTAAAGCTAGAGTATTACTTGCCCCCTAGCATACCACAAACCTTAAATGTAAATTGAAAGCAAAACAAGACACTCTAATTCTGGGAACTGCTTACACTTAGTTAGACTGTCTTTAAGCATTTTAAAAAAAATCTGTACATGAAAGTCTCTGGGACATACACTTGTAAAACAAGAATATAGAATTCAATCTAACCAATCTATCTTGTTCCAAAACTCCATTCAAAATACATTTAAAATCAATAAAGCAAGCAAAAGGTTTTTTGTTGACAACATTCTTTGTGTTATTTGAAAAAGAAAATCACCCAAAAGTGGTATACCAGATATTAGGGTGTCCGCCTACCATGTGGGAGGTCCGTGGTTCAAACCCCAGGCTTCCTTGACCGGTGTGGAGCTGGCCCATGCGCAGTGCTGATGCGCGCAAGGAGTGCCCTGCCACACAGGGGTGTCCCCTGCAGGGGAGCCCTAAGTGCAAGGAGTGTGCCCTGTGAGGAGAGCTGCCCAGCGCAAAAGAAAGTGCAGCCTGCCCAAGAATGGCGCTGCACACGTGGAGAACTGACACAGCAAGATGACAGCAACAGAAAGAAACACAGATTCCTGGTGCCGCTAATAAGGATAGAAGCAGTCACAGAAGAACACACAGTGAATGGACACAGAGAACAGACAACTGGCTGGGAGAGTTGGGGAGGGAAGAAATAAATTAAAAAAATAAAAAGAATAATTCCTTAGAATCATGAATTGCGCCATCAAATTATGCATAAAGTAACCAGCATTCAAGGTCTTTGTGCTTTTCCAAATAATATTTTTATTTTTAATTTTAATTTTAAAATAAACTTTATTTCAACTTCAAAAAATAAAATAACAGACAAAAGACAACCTAACAAATTATGGAAGCATCACTTTAAAAAATTCTGTCCAGGTACATTTATCTCATTTAATCCTAAAAGCAAACCCAATTCTTTCTCCATTGTTCAGAAAGATGCATAATGGGCACATATTGGTTAAATTCCATGAGCAAGGTCTCCTTGTTAATGAAGAAAATGAAGGAAAAAATGCTTAAGCATATTCATATCTCATAAAAATAACCCCTTTTCATTTTTATATTACCTTAACCATTCTTTGTCTTTACTTTCTTTGCCATTGCTACAAAAACATTGCACTATTACTGTTCACTAAGCTCTGTAAGCTATATTAGTTGTATTTTTCTCATGTATCATCATATTCTTAACACCTGTAGTATAAGAACATTATTGTATTTATATTATTAACAACGGTCTTCATCCACCACTAAAATCACTATGTTATACAGTCCCTAGATTATCCTCTTACTGTCTTAAAATTAAGATTAACAAATGATACTTTTAAAAGGACAAATCAATAAGTGCAACCATTATGTAAGTAGACGGTAATTTCAATACAGATATTTCACTAGCATATAAGTAGGAATGTTGGATTTTTTGTATTCAGTCTTCAATATTCTATTTTGTGATGCCAATAATCTATCAAATATTTGTTAGCACCAACAATTAAGTAATAGTTTGTTAGATTTTCTGGGAAAATCACTACTTTAAACTGCAACAATCTGATGTGAATATCAAGCAACAATGAACCGCTTTTCAAAGATCTATAGAGTTCTTTGACATATGAAAAACACATATGTGAGAACGATATATGATGAAGATATCACAAATTTCCAATTAATCAATATCTACATCACAATTTAATATTAGAATTGAAGCAGGATTTTAAACCATTGACTTTTTTTTTCTTATCTCTTTGTGTCATAGTCTTTTTGGTGCACTGCTTTGCTGCGCAGGGACCTGCACCTCTCCACGCAGGTCTGGGATGGCTTTTTTCTTTATTTTTTTTACCAGAAGGTCTCAGGGATGGAAGCAGGGTCCTCCTTATGGCAAACTGGACCTCAATTGCTTGAGCTACAGCTGCTTCCCCCGTTGACTTTTGATTATCTCAGGATTGACACTTCTTATTTAAACATGGACATATGGAAAACATATATATGTACTTATTTGTATCATTTACCTACACTTTCCTGATAAATATCTAATCACCAGCAAAGATTCAGGATATAATGTCTCTTTAGTCCTCCTTTGTAATAGGTGAAATAGGAAAAAATCAAAATGATTTTAGGATATTTTCTATGCAGCATACTGAATAAATATTCAATTAACGGTAGTGAAAATTAATATGAAAGAAATTGAATGGGACCAAGGGCTTAATTGTTCCTTAAAATGTTTATTTCACAGCCTGCTCTAGGTGTCATATTTTTTCATCACTTCTTGCTGGAATATCTCTTAGTAATAAAAATAGATGCATTTTTAGATTTTGAAAGGTTGTGATAGTACAATATAAATGGTATTATGCTGCCTTATTAAATTGCATACACTCAAATTCTATTACACAAATATGAGGTCAGCTTTGTTTTTCAATACAAAATTAAACCATACTATAGGGAAGTGCTTGACTAAGGAGGTTTGCCTATCTCAATAAATGACTCTCATTTATGCAGTTGCCTCATTTCCCTGCAATGCTTTCGCAGGTTCAATAAAAATTGATATGAGTGAAAGAATATGAAATCTCTACCAACAGAGTAGAAAAAAAATAACAGACTAATTTAAAATATACTTTAGCTACCTGTCTTGAGCAAATTAAAAAAGCCTTTAATGGAAAGAAGGGCAGCACTTGGCAATCTCATTACTTGCTTCTATAGATGATTCAGCTTATTCAAGTCTTAAAATGGATTCAGAGTTCTTTGCATCTCCATATCTGAATACAATGTGGTTTCTCAGTGGAATAAACTGGAGTAGTTTCCGATTAATAACTCTAGGAACAAAGGGTAAACTGTTTCCATAACAGATTTTATATTTTGGTATTTAAAAGAGCATCTTTTGCCATGGCCTGTCTGCATAGTTTGCTTTGTTTTATTTTGTTTAATATTGAGTCATCATTTGCAACTTTTCCTGGGCCAGTAATTCTTTTTGCAGGTTTATTTGCTTTTGGTTCATGCTTTAAAAAGTATTTTTTTACATTAAACCTTAACATTCTAACAGGGTATTTCTTGTGAATAACTCAAGTGGATCAACCACTGGGACTGTTGTTGTTCCAGATGCATTTGGTGCTAATTCTAGAAGGTGGGGAGGAATTACTAACTTCTTCCATTTTACCAGGGATTGTTCTGCAAGACTGACTGCAGGTGACTTTCAATTGCTCACCAATGCAAGATTTTATCAGCAAACTGACAACTTCAACCTCCGGTATTTACAGGTTCCTGTTGTTAAACATAATTAAATGCATTGATTGAATCCATGCAGTTTTAAACACTGCTACACAAAGTCCTAACTGCAACTGGAGGGAGAGTCATTGAGGAATTGTGATGAAAGAATGAAAACTACTTTTAAAGGGTAGATTCATTTGCCTTCATGTTTCTTCAGGCAGGTATCACAGCTGGCAGTCATGTAATTGCTAGGCAATTACAGTTGACATTATTGGTTAATAAAGTGTATAACAATGCCAAGACTGGTAAAAATTATAAAGAAAAGAGACAAAAATCAGGTTGGATTGTTTCAAAGCACTCTCTCTTTCACCGCTTTTAAGTAATTCAATTGTCTATGCAATCCCGTATGTCAACTGTGAGAATAGTTTGGATATCTACTATAAACATAGGCTTTACTACTAATAAATAATAAATATTTATCTAACAATTCATTTTTATGGAAATATAATTCACATACCATATAATTTACCTTTTTAAAGTATACAGTCGATTGGTTTTTAGTATATTACTATCACTATCTAATTCCAGAATATTTTCATTACCCAAAAGAAATGCTATACCAATCATCAGTCAGTCACCATTCCCACTTTCCCCTAGCCCCTGGCAATCAGTGAACTATTTTCTGTCTTCACGTACGTATTTATTCTGGACATTCCATATAAATTGAATCATACAACATGTTTCCTTTTGTCTCTGATTTCCTTCACTTAATGATTTCCAGGTTTATCCCTGTTTTACCACTAATCAATACTTCATTCGTTTTTATGGCTGAGGAATATTCCATTGCATGAATTTACCACATTTTGTTTATACATTCATCTGTGGATGGAATTTGGTTTGGTTTGGTTTTTCTGTTTGGGGGCTCCTTTGGATAATACTGCTACAAACACTCATGTACACATTTTTGAGTGGACATAGGTTTCAACATCCTTGGGCCTAACTAGAAATTGAATCCTGGGTCATGACAACTTTATATTTAAACTCTTGAGGAACTTCTTAACTGTTTTCCATGATAATTGAAGCATTTTACATTTCCATCAGAAATGTTTAAGGGTTATATTTTCTTCACAACTTTGCCAATGCTTATTTTCTGCCTTTCTGTAATAGTCAAACTGGTAGTGTGACATAATATCACATTTTTAAATTAATTTTTTTAGCATTTATAGTTTGGTGATATGTGAATAGATAGGAAGCTATATGCATGGAGACATAATCAGAAAGATGAAAGACAGATATAAATAAAACATTGTCAAACTGATTATCAACAAAGGGCTATAGACTTTTTTTGAGGTTTAGCATTGTCACAGGGTCGGATACACTTCTGTGGGGAAGGAACAACTCTGATGACTTTTGAAGGATAAAAATTATACATAAAAAGAAGAGAGAGAAAGCATTTCTAAAATAATATTTTTAGTAAAATGTCTTTAAGTCAAATTGCACAAGGTATCATTGTGAAGCATTGAGTAGATCAATTTTGCTTAAGCAGACGATTTAAAAAGAAAGGATAAGCCTGGGAAAACATATAACCACAGTGAATGAAACAGAAACATGAAAGTCATTGATGTGATCATGTGTATTCCATATTATGAAACCATGCAAGATGAAAATAGGTTTAACCACCATAATGAGTGGTATATAAAAGTGAATGTGACAGTGGATTGGGACTTTCAAGAAAAGTCTCAGAAAGAGATGCCATTTGTGTTGAGGAGAACAGTTATTTCATGTTGAGCAAATGTTCAAAAGGAATGATTTGGAATTAGATAAGAGCTGGGCAAACCTGTAGCTCCTGTTTAATCGGTTAAGTCTGCAAACTGTCTTGTGGTATCTAATAAGATCCTTGTTTGATGGGTACCCTGGGGCCATGATTGTTTTTGGTCTCTTTGTCATTCTATTTTTTTGAGCCTAGTCTATATGTCTACAAAAATACATTTCTCATTAAGATATTAATTAATTGTGCCTTTAAAAAATATACGCTATTTACTGACTGAAGCTGCAGAGTCTTAGGGAGTGGTGACTCTGACCCACCGTGTTTGCTAAGGTGACAATTGTTTGTTATCATAGGAGAAGAGCCCTCCAAAAGCCTTTTGGAACAGGAAAGTGACCTATTGAAATTGAGGTTTCAGGAAAGTTCATCTGGAAATAATAATACTCTTAGTATTCAAGAGATGGAACTGGAAATTAAGAGACCAGTTAGCATGTTCCAGTGAACATTGATAGGTATATCAACAACCATTCAAAATTTCAGAATGAAAAGTTTTATAAGATACATACACACATGATGTTCTTAGAATAGATGTGAGTACATAGTATATTCCTTCCATTTTCCAGTTAGTAACTTGCATTTAAAGGGGAAATAGAGGAAGAATGTCCTCCACTTGTTTTGGAAAGAGACAAAACGTAAATTAATTCAATCATAAAAATACAAAAAGGTGTTGAGAGTTATTTCCTCTTTTACATATTCCTTGACATACTTACTTGCAACTGTATAAGTGGTTGCTTCCACTACTGAGCCAGGAAAAGGTGTATGCATCAAAGATGCTGATTATAGATGAGGGTTTCACTGAAAATCTGTATCATATTCAATTGGGGAAATTGGGCACTGCCTAGAAGGACAAGTGTAAGGTAAATATTTAATCATAAGCACTAATGATACTTATTGTACCTTTTGTATGTGAAAAAAACTGATATGATGTTTGTTGTGTGCAAGCGTGTTTGACAAAGTAAAGGATAGTGCAACGTGCCAAAACGATTAGTGAATTCCTGAAGTTGAAGGCTACTTTGAGATAAGCCATGATAGGTTATTCATTCTTTTACTTCTGACAACATGTACCCTAGAATGTTGACATATGCTACTTATTATATAACAAAATATTACAACAAAATATGTATTTTTAACTATTCCATTTAATTAAATAAAAGCTTTGGATAAATTATACAGCATTATTGTTTGTCTGATAGCGCGATAGCTTGGTGTCATAGACGAGTAGAATGTAAATTTGACACATTTCGATGAAATGCATTGTAACAAATAAGGTATTTTAGGATTTAAAAATGTATAATTTCAGAGATTTAATATTAATCTTTAAATAGCATACCTGTTTTTAAGTTTGGGAACCAAATAACTAGCTTTTGAGACTTAAGTAGTATTATAGTTTCTTATTTGTTGTATTTCATTATTTTCATTACTCACACATAACTAATTTCATCAGTCATTCTTAGGAGAGCTTTCTGTATTAAAAAGGATGTAAAATTAAAACATTCTGAATTAAAAATGAGTATAAAAGCCATTATTATTTGCTGAAGTTCAGTATCTATCTGCTAGAATGAAATTGTATTACTTTATTAAATTCAGAAATGTTTCCGTTTTTGCTGCCCTCTATATTTTGCATATTTTATATCTTCAGTGTTGCTCAAAAAGCATCATAAGATTTATTGTTACCATTGCTATTTCTTAAATATTTTGAAGTAATAATTCCCTTAATAATTTAAGATTAATAATTGTAGTATTTCAGATAGATGATTATGTTTCTAAAAATCCTTACTTTACTCTAGCAATGAGAGGAAATTTAATTTTGTATTTTCTAAGTTCCACAAATGCTTTATAGTGAATGCAAATAATTTTAATATGGGGGAACATAAGACTTTTTAACTATAGTTCGTTTTCTGCAACTTTTAGAAATTTCAATTCTTTGATCAGAGCTTGATCAGAGAATTTGTGAATTTACAGAAAAATCATACAGGAAGTACAGAGTTCCTTCATACTGATACACACATGCTTTTTCCAACTAACGTTTTGCATTAATGTGGTAACTTTATTACAGTTGATGAAATAATATTATTATAATTATATTATACCATATTTATATTAGGAGTCACTCTTTTGTTGTATAGTTCCATGTTTTTTGGTCTAAAGTTTTGTTCTGGAAACAAATACAACCTAAAATTTACCATTTTATCCACTTTCAGATATTCAACTCAGTGGTGTTAATTACATTCACAAAGAACATATGTTTTTGAATACAATGAAACCAACAATATAAAAAATAAAGCACATACTATTATGAAGAAAAGGTATTCTTTTTCTTTTTTGGCAGACAACCACATTTTGTCTTCATATTATTCTGAAGGAGCAGTCTGTTATCTATAATATGTAAGAGAAGTGGGTACCAGAGAAGTTAACAAACTTGCTCAAAGTTACACAGTTTAGCAGCTTCAGACCAAGGACCACAAAATGGATCTTGTGAATCTAAATCTATTGCTCAGTCCACTCTAACACATTATATTCAAAAACAGAATTCTTCCAAGGAGGCAATTGTCTCCCCAAATAAAACATCATGTAGACCAAACTAAACCAAAACCCGAAACACCTGCCTTCTTAACCTGGTTTATTTAGAGATCAAATACTCCCTTTTAATTACTGCTTTTTACTTTTTCTCCCCTTCAAATCAAAGTAGCTCTTCAGAAAATAAAACGTTTAAATTCATTCTCTCCACTTCATCATTTTATCATTATTTCAGACTTCTCCCTCCACCACTAACTGAAACTGGTCATCAGTGATATTCCAGTAACATGTTTAATGAACTGTTTTAATTGAACTTTACTTTATACCTATAAAGTAACTTTTAACTCGATAACTTCCTTTTCTTAACTTCTCCTTTATTTTTCTCTAATGTATCCTCTTGGCCAGGGATTCTTAAAAAGGATCAATGAGCTTGAATTTAAATTCAAAACACCATTATTCTTGTGGGAATGTGTTGGTGCAGGTTTGATATATTTATTAAAAAGTACACAATATAGTGTGGACTTAGTAAAGGGGCTATGGTTTTTACCTGACTGTCAAAGGGGTCCGTGGAACAAAAAAGGCTAAGAATATCTGCTCTAGGTTGTCTTTTCCTTGTCTTGATAATGTCCTTTCAATAGAAATGTTTTTAACTTTGAAGAAGTCCATTTTATCTAATTTTTTTTCTTCTGTTGTTCGTGTGTTTGGTGTCATATCTGAAATATCCCTGCCAAATCTAAGGTTGTGAAGATTTTCCCCTAGTTTTATTCTAAGAGGGTTTTTTAAATTATTATTTTTCCCTATTCCTTTGCCTTTCTTCTATTCCCTCGTTTGGTAAAAGTCACCCCTTTTGACTCAGTTATCCAACCCAGAAACCAGGGGATCAATTTAGATGATTTCTTAACTTCATGCTCTACACATAAATAATAAGTAAGCCCAGACAATTTTACCTGCTTAATATCTGTTGAAATATGTCCCAGATTTCTAACCATTTGAATTCTCTCCTAATCAACTGCAGTAGTTTTTAAACTTATTTTCCTGCTTTCTGTCTCACACTTTTCTAATTTATTGTTTGATAACTAATGTATCCAAGAGACAAATCATCATGCTGGAAATAGTACATAACTCCATTATTCTTTTGTTTTGTTTACTTTGTTGTTATTTAGTTAAGAAATACACACACACAAAATACAGTGCATATTCTGTTTTCCAAAATGGCCACAACAATTCTTCCACCCATTATTCTTGACACAGTTCTTCCTGGAATAGAAGCACATCAAACTCCACCCCACAACACATTCTGTTCCACAGGTTATCATATAATGTTTTGTGACTCTTAATGCACGTTATTGATGATAGCTGTTTTTAAACGCAGTTTCTTTGTGTAGTACATCTTACAACTTTATGCTTTTTAACATTTAAATAGCAGTCTTTATTTCTTTAACTTTAAATAGGTGATACATTTCTATTTTTTCTTTAGCAATGATGAAATGTTGAAAATTTAAATAAATTTCAATCAGCATAATTTCATTATCTTGATAAGCTTAAAACACCTGAATAGCAATGTTTCTTGTTCCTTTTATTTCACTTTCTTTTCTGGCCTTCCACTTCTCAAAATCACGTACACAAAACCACACAGGCAGTCATCTCTCTCTCAAGTAGTTTTAGTCAACTGCCACAGAAATATTACAACATATTTCTTGATGAGTCTTTTTGTGAAAGTCTGAATAAGCCCTGATCAACAGGCCCTTGTTTATCTGTGGGTAGTTAGTTCATTAAAAAGAAATATCTGAATTTATAGGAAAGGTGTTAGAATGCTTTTGAAAGTGTTTTCTTTTAAGTGGAATTTCTAAACTTCAAATGATATTGTGACATTTTGGCATTTAGCTTTTTATGTCTTATCCATTTATTAAGGAAGTTAACTTGCTTGGTCTTTTCTGTTCTATTCATATATGTACAGATGGCACAAATTTCCTCCACAGAGAAAGTTCACAATGGCAGGGACATTTATTTTTTATTTTAATTATGAGTTTTGCAGCTTCTTTCTTTTTTTTTTTAACCCATATAATTCCAATAGCATTTGTTTTCCCTCTATCTCTTCTTTGGGGAAGGGGAATTTAAAAATCATTTATAGCATTTTAAGTCAGAGGTTACCTTTCTTTTTTATTTATAATAATAAATTTTATTTTTAGAGAAGTTTTAGATTTATAGAAAATTACATTGAAAGTATAGGGAGTTCCCACCTAACACACCCATACCACAAATAGTCTCCCCATTATTAACATATGTTTATATAATACATTTGTTACAATTGATAAACCAATACTGAAGCATTGCTACTAAACAAAATCTATAGTTTACATTATGCTGCCTTTCTTTCAATGATTTATTAATGATTGTAAGTAAACAGATCTATTAACACTTCACTTTTTCTGAATTCATTTTCCACCATTAAAACCTCTAATTCTTAACACAATAAGAAAGATTTCATTAAGTGATTGATTCTTAGAAATTGGACAACAAATTTTCTCAGATGACCAGATCACTACTTTATCAATATATTTTTGTCATATTCCTATAGTCATGAAGGCTAATGCCATTTTGGGAGATTTTATTAATTACAAGATCTCAATTTATAGGAGAATTAAAAATACAGGAGGCAATATGGAACAGGGTTGGCAATAAAAGAAAGGTATTTGGACAGTTTTACTTTTATTCTTTAGGCCATGCTTGATAGGAAGTTGCAATTTTCTTGAGAAGTAGGAATATTGGATTTAGAATTATGATGCTAATTTTGCCTCTAAGGAGCTTTGAGCTTTATGCAAGTCATTTAACCTGATGAGGCATCAGTTTTCTCATCAGTGAAAGAATAGAACTGGATCAGGTAGTCATTAAATCCCCCCCCCCCAATCTTTAATAGTCTATGTATCTATGCTTATTAGTAAGAGGTGTGAAGAATCTATCAGGCTTGATGGGATGTAATGCTATGGACTAGTGATATAGAGAACAATATTGATGATCATGATGATAATGATAATGGCTAATATTATTGGGTGCCATATGCACTAACAATTGTGGCCTCAGCAAAGCACCATCTTAGATTCAATTAAGAAACAGAATAACTCTGAATATTTTGGAATAAGGGGATTATAGGAATATTTCTTACCAAAATTATGAATAATTCCAGGCAAGTAAAGTTCTAAAATGGAGAGTTGGAGGACAGAGAAAAGTCAATAACCAGGCAATTTTGAAACTAGGTAATTTCTGCTGCCTGAATGAGTCTGCAATGGAGACCTCGTGAAGACATCATTGGAAGTTACTGCCTTCACTTCTGTGCTTCTGTAATGGCTTGGAGTTGCTGTGGTCAGCAAGGTCTGCATTTGGGAAAAGTTGTACATAGAGTCAAGGCGAGCAAGGTGCAATGTACCTCACATCTATATCTGTCTCTCATCATGTCTAGCACATCAACTTTCAGAGAGTGAAGACTGTTGCTTCACTTCCACATTTCAAAACTGGCAAAAATTTCTTACTCCTATATGCTACAAGAAAGGGGATTCAGGGAAACAGCTGTAGTTTAGCTGAATTGACACTGCAGAGAAACACTGCAAGTTGATTATTTTTCCAGACCTTAATTTCCTTATTTCTAAAATGTATAATTTTGCTCTAGCAAATTTCATTATAGTTGTGGGAATAATATGTGAATGTACAGTAAAAACTATTATAATATGATGATGATTATCATTTTCCCAAATTAATTGTGAAAATATATTTTAAAATGGTTTCTTTAAGCTAAAAAATCTGTGTAAATAAATGTTTTGCACTATTTAAAAATAGAAGTGACCATAAGAAGTAGTAATGCTACTTTGTATAGATTTTTTCAAGTTAAATTATGTATATTTTTAGAAGTAGAAAGAATTTATGAAATTATCTTTTCTAATTTCATCATTTTACAGATGAAAACGAAGAAGTAACATATATTTTTTAAGTTTATTTATTTAGATCACAAAGCATCTTGCTGAACTTTTTATGTGTATTTTAATTTTATTATTATTTTTATAGTACAGTTGAACACAACCCAAAGCACTGTAGTACATAATTTATCAATAGTGCAAATATATTTCTGTGATTCTTAATTATGCAAAATTTGATCATAGTGTGTTCAAAATCCACATGGGACAAAATGTTGGCAAAACCAATTCATAACTGAAGTAAACTGAGAAATTGGACAATATTTTCAACCAAAACTCAACAGAGACATTACAAGAGATTATTCCAATTAAATATATGGCTCTGTTTCAGCAAACATAATTTGAACAAATCTGAGCTAAACCTTGTCCTGGACATGTGTAGAGACCAAGACTCAAACCATATTTCTTGACTTTGGTAGTACCTTATCTTCTTGAGATAGTGAAAGACATGTAAAAACAATAAATGTGTTAATGATTATTTCAAAATAGTGATAGTCAATAGAGCATTTCTTTGGTTTCCTCAGAGATCTAGGGATCAGAACAATTACTTTAGTCATGAACTTAGAAGTTCATGCAATAAACAGAGAGGTAGGGAGAGATATGTGGAGGCATGCATGTGTATGAGTTTTGTGGGAAAGGTATGTATTCTTTAGGCAGGCAGTTCATTTAGCTGGTACAACTAAATGGGATATAGAAATCAAGTCACTTTGAGGTTTTCAGTAAAATTTATAGAGAAAAAACACTAGAGAATGAAAAAAAAAAGCTATACCCAAAGTTCTTATTTATGTTTGCTAGCTCATCTTCTTTCTTTATGAAGGAGAATTAAAGTTGACCTCCCTCTCTTAGATCCAGCTCTTACTACAATGAAAAAATAAAGAGGATTCATGATGTGACCTTTGATTAAAGGATGAAATTTGCCTCCCTAAGGTCCTCAAAAATAAATTATTCTACCTTGATCAAGAATGATCCTCTGGGCATTGCACCATAGGAGTAATTTAATGGAATTTCACATTCTGTAATTAAGACTATATATTCACCTCATGATATCAGATTCCGAGACATTAAAAAAACAAACAAACTCAATGCTCAAAACTTAATCCCCTGCCATGATTATTCATGTCTCTCAGTTGATTAGTGATCCTAAAATGACTAAACAAATCAAAGTGAATTTTCATATTACATTTATAGCATTAATGCAAACATAATTAAATATCTAAGAATTATTGCAACCCCTTCAAGGAGAATTAATACATTGGAGAATGTTCATGGAAGAGGAGTCAGTGGGAATCAACTTCATTGCTGTTTTTGGTGAGTCTGAATTACATACATATTTCTTTTTGAACTGTTCATAAGAAGCATGCCTTGATATAATAATATTGCTGTTTCTTTTGGTTGGATATTTTTATATTGGTGACATCTATATCTGTCTCCTTCCAATGTCAACCTTCTAGCCAGCCAGCAAACATTTATAGAGCACCTAATAACCTAGTCTGTGGCAGGCACTGTGCTAAAAGTCAGTGATATAGAAAACAGTAATGCAAAGTCATTTGATTCAAAGGTTAAATTTTTAAATTATTTACCATCACAGTTTATTGAAGCCTCTGTTAATAAGACTTCTTGATTGAAATTCAGAGAAGTTAGTTTATTATGTGTTATAGTGTTTATTAGAATGCTTTTTGACAAATATTCGAATATTCTGTCCTGTGTATCCATGAGAGAAGTGTATTTCCTTCCCTCCTAATCTTTGGACTCACTTTTGGCTTTTGCCCAAGGGATATCAGCAGATGCTATATACAAGCAAAGGATTGAAATATGCACTGGGCTTTCTCTCTTGTACTATGCCTTCAAGGTCAGAAGAGGTCTGCAAAGCTGGGCCCGTTGATCCATAATCTGAAGCAGAGCCATTTCAGCTGAATTGCAGACAAGTGACTAGGAATAAATACTTACCATTGTAAGCCATTTATTTTGGGTAGGTTTGTTATAGAGTGATAACTGACAGACACAAATGAACCTGGACTTTATAGTAAATCTAAACCAATCCAATTTTTTTAGTATTAATTTTTAAAATATTTATGTATGAGGTTGCAAATGCACTTATTTTCTGTTTTAAGGAAGCTGAATAAGGGTGGTATGGCTAGGCTGTTTTCATCATTTAACTTTGATTTCAGGACCAGGCCATAAAGCAGAAACACAGTGATGACATCAATATATATATATTTTATTCCGAAAACTTTATCCATGATAATTTATTGAGTAATCATCACAGTGGTAGGCAAATTACTCTCTTCAGAAGACTCTGTAATCTCTTGCGTGGTTGACCAGGTACATGAACATCAGAGCTACATTGTTGGAGGACTTTCTTGATTTAAATTTATGTGTCTATGTGTGTGTGTTACTTACTTAGATTTTTGTTTTTCATGTTGACTTGACAAATAGACAACAATTCTAAAGAAATCCAAGTCCACTAAGAGAAGGAAACATATTCTGGAGTTAAAACTGTTAAACAACTGTTAACTCTCTAAGAAAAGGAATACCCACTCATTTTCTATTTCTCTAGTATTGAGAGAATGCCTTACATAAATTTGGTTCATCATGAATATTTAATGAATTGAATGATGTGATTAAAACAATGATGGTATTGATTGATATATTGTTAATAAAAAGTGGAAGGTTCAGGATCCTCCCCATTTGTCCTCAAGGACAATGAGAGCATTAATAACGAACACATTAGAATTTTGTAAGTCATTGGGTTCCTCAATGAAAAATATGTCCTTGCTTTTCACATGTTGCAGCCATAGACCTGATTTTAGGATTGAGATGGTCTAGAACAGAATGCAAGAGAGTTAGAGTGAAGGAAAATAGCTTAATCATGAAGAAGACCCTTGCAAGGTCCCTGGGTTCTTGCCTGGCACAGAGAATTGAAGTCTACACCAAGGTGGACCTTTATTAAGCCTGCAGAGGTCAGGAAAGTAAGTCTCAAATCTGCCTCTCTGAACAGTAGAAATAGCAACATTATATTGGCTAGTTTGGGGAGGAGTTCAAGGGTTGCATGTCAAGATTGACAGGTTGGGAAGGATTGCATCTTGCACATGTTCTATAGTACTACATGTATTATCATTAGCTTGGTCACATGTATAGAAAATGGCATCTAAATCCCATCCAGAGGCAGAGAATTTACTATTTTAATGAGCTAAAATTCAGTTAAGTTAATTATACTACATTATTGAGTCTACACTAAAAACTGGAAAACTCCAGTTTGTGGGTATCTATATTTTGTAGTTAGCTTTTGACTGCAGCTACTAACTGTACTCTATTCTGATTGGTTAACTATTGCTGCAAGGCTAAGATTATCTTAAAGCCTAATAGAGGATAAGAACTGTTGGGTGGGCGTAGGTCTTACAGGTGGTTTTTACAATCATATCTCAATGAATGAACTGAAGAAAATCGCGTTAACATTGTGTTAGGTAACCTGTTACAGGACACTGTTTTTTATATCTTCTTTCAAATAGTCTGCCATAGAAGAGAGCGTGTGTTCTAAAAATGGAATTCTAAGATACAAAGCAAGAGGAGGAGGGGATGTTGAGAAAGAGAGGGCCACTCTCATGGAACCTTATTTTTGAGTATCAGCCAAGAGTCTTGGCAAATACTTCCATAAATTTTAAGTATTTAGGGGGTTATACAGTAAGTTGAATCTATTGGAACTCCCTTTGTATTGACTGTGCAAAGTTGAATGAAATCTTGTTTTGTTATAGGAAAAATTGTAACATGTATATTAGTGTCCCTGGTTGCCTTTAATAATGTCCCTGCATTGTGTCCCTAAGGTTAAAACAAGATGGCTTTGTAGTCAGTTTATTTAGAGGAACCACTACAAAGGAAAATCTTATTAATGCATTTTCCATGGTAAAAACTATAAACTCAAACCTCCATAAATTTCACAATATTAACACTGACCAGAAAGTCCATAACATTAATGAATATAAAATATACTTAAGTCAGAATTTGCGTCTTTGTGGGTATCAAAGAATTCCTAAAGGGGGAATTGATCTGGTAGAAAAATATCCTCAACATTCAGCATCTTTCTCTTAGAACTCAGGAGGATAGAAGTGATACAAAGAGGATTCAAGAGAGAGGTGATGGAGAATAATGAAATTTTTATTCTAGGGTGAGGGTTTTGAGTGAATCCTTGTTCAACAACATGATGCTAAATTTCTCATCTATAAGGGATAATTTCATGTGTCAACTTGGCTAGATTATATGTCCAATTGTTTGGTCAAATAAGCAGTGGTTTGATGGTTACTATGAGAGTATTTCATGAATTAGTCAGTTAATTGCATTTATGGTTGAATTTATCTACAAACAACAAAGTAGTTCGCCTTCAGCAATGAAAAAGTCTGCTCATATAATCAGTTGGAGGCCTTAAAGTGAGAAGCGAAGATTTCAAAGGTCAGAATAAAGAATATCTTCTTCTACTTCAGACAGACATTTTCTCTGGGGAAATTCAGCATCACCTTCATCAGAGTTCTCAATTTGAGGATTCTCCTGGGGATTTAAAGTCACCTTTACCAAGTTCTCAACTTGCCACTTGCCCTATGGAATTTGGATTTGACAATCTCCATGGTAATGTGAGCCAATTCTTATTTATAAAAATCTAATATTTATAATATAATATATTTTAATATAATGTAATGTAATATAATATAATGTAACACAATATAATATATACTTTATATCACACATCACAATACATCATATCTTATTTCTTAAGAAATAGAATCTTTAAAATGTGATTTCTGAGTTGGTCCTGTAGATTTTTGAATTGGTTCTCTAATCTGGGTTAGATTAAAAGGGACCAATGACTCTATTTCCAATCATCAAGTAGGCACTATCAATGCCTCACCACTGGAATACTGCTTTTCAAATGCTTTTAAAAGGCAAGGATAATAAACTATCAAGACAGTTTACTTGATAATTAACTATGTTTTGAAAAGTTAAAAAGTATAATGTTGGCTGGTTATTCTTAACTATGCTGGATAAAGTTGTTAAAGAAAAGGATGAACTCCAGGCTTCAAATTTCCAGCTCACATGCCACATGATGGATATAAAAGTTTTTCGAGTATCCTGTAAGAAACCCTTGTATTTTATAGCCACAGACTTAAGATTATGAAAGCAGATGCAGAGTCTCATTGTGCATATGAGTGACTGAAATACAATGCAAACTGAAACTTGAACCTTTCAGGTGTCTGCTGTTATAGTCAAAGTACAGACTGGGAAAAACTGGGATCCTGAAAATCAGAATGGGGGCATGTGGCTGATAATGATGCCAGAGGAGAAGGAGTGTGTATATTTAAACCCCAGATTCTGCCGAGTCTTTTTGTCTGATAAAACTGTAGCTAACCTTCTACCCTGAGGAATCAGCCACCCCACCTCCATCTGAAGAGATTATCCCTGATTTGCCTGATAAACCTGTAATTACCTCCCCTGAGCATATAGACCTCACATTTCCATCTGAAGAGATTAACCCTGTCTCACCAGATGAAACTGTAATGGAATGACCTGAGCTTTGTTGGCTGCAAAACACTGCTAATTCTTCTTCTGACCCTTCCCCATTCTTCTTTTCCAGGTGACATACAAAGTGTCACCAATTAAGGAGTTATGCTATACTCAAAAAGAACTGTATGAGTTTTCAAATTTATATAGAGAAAAATCAGGAGAACATGTGTGGGAATGGATATAAAAGGTGCAGAATAATGGAGGAAGTAAGTTGGATCATGCTGAACATACTGATCGTGGGCCCACAAAGCAGAGATTCTGGTTTCAAGGTTGTAGCTTGAAGATGAGAAAGGGCTTCAGCAGTTTGTTTGAGTGGTTGCCTGAAACATGAAACAACAGGTGCCCTACACTAAATGAAGAGGAAATGCTATAATGCCCTGGTATAATGTAGATGAGGGTATCCAAAGACTTTGAGATATTGGAATGTTAGAATAGATTTATCATGTAAGACCTGCTTACCCACTCCAGTAATGTCCAGGGAACACATCATTCACCACCCCTGTGAGGAATAAATTTGTAAAACTAACTCCACCATCTTCAAAGGGTTCTGTGGTTACTCTGTCAGTCAGATATTACTGTAAGAATTGCTGTCACTGAACTTGGATCTTTAAACACACAGGGATAATCTGATCTTGGTCTACTGAAGCCAAGAGATGGCACTTGATTGTCAAAGAAAAAGCAGGTGTGACTACCATAATGGACAGCAAAATCAAAGCAGTCACATTAATCTGGATACCAACCCAAATGGGAAAATGGCAAGAAAATATCAAAATCCCCTGAGAGATTTTGTGTTAAATTTGATGGAATAGATCTAAGACCTTCAAAGAAATAGAATATTTTTTTCTGCTATATAATGCAAGATATAAATGGTTCATATATAACATGGAAAAAAGGAGCAGTACAAATATACTACTGTAAAATAATAGGTTAAAATTCAATAATCATGCAATTGAAGAACTAGAAGAGACCATTGTGTTCCTGTAATCAAAGCTCTTCATTTTATTCATTTATTAAATCACTAAGCATGCATTTACTGAGGCTCACTGTGTGCAAAACACAATGAAATGTATTGGGAATGCAGCTATGAATAATAATTCAGTCCTGAACTGATATAACTTACATCTCGGTAAGGAGAAAAGACAAAAAAATTGCTGGTGACTACAGAACTCTTTCATGACTGCAAGATAGAGGTGCACATACATATATGAGGATATAAAGGTAGGGTGTATAATTTAGCATGAAAGGTCAAGGGAGCCATCTCAGTGAAGATGATAGCTAAGGTTAAATGTATAGGCTGAGTAGGAATTCACCAAGATGATGTGAAGAGGAAGAATAGTCAGTAAGTAGTAACAGCACAAAGTGAACCTGGAATGATTAAGCAAAGTGGTAATCTCAAATACAACACAGATATTTTGACTTCTGGTCCAGTGCTATGGTCTCCACATCACAATTACTTAACAAATTTAAACAGTATAGATAATTACTGAAGATATTAAAATGAATGCGTTATTAATATAACCGCCAATAAGTTGATATAAAATTTGATTTCCCTCCGGAGCATAGGAGACCAGTGACAAAATCTATTTCATTTGTACAATTTGTTTTTCCTTTTTTCTTTGCTCACTCATTCTGATACAATGAACCACTTGTACTTTAACTACCATTGTGTCTGGTTGGAGAAAAAGATGTCTCTGAGGAGATCATTTAATATAGTAAGTGTTTTTCTATATTGAAGGAGCATCATATGACATTTTGCTTGAATTCTTATATTGACCTAAGAATCTGCAAGATGTCAAGTTTCCATATATGTCCCTGTGGTACCCAGCAAACATACCAGTATGATAGAGAACTCTGTACCATTGTTTTGCTAAAATGTTGAACTGTTAGTTGCCATATATTGACAAGGAATAATGTATTAGAAATCTGAAGACTCCAACACTAGTGATATTTTTGTTTGTAACCAACTAACTCAGTAGTTAGGTCATGTCATTTCAAAATATGGACATCAATTTCCTTTCTGGAAAATGGGATTGGACTGGGTGATCTATAATTTTCTTTCTATCAATACATTCTAATATTTTGTTACTGTGTATTATAATGGTTAAGTTCCTACAGGTATTGCAATAAATATATAAGCAATATATATTCAACATATTTATATTGTTTTATAATATATTCAATATATAAACAACAAATGTCAAATTAATTATCTTTGATATTTTTAACTTTTCAAGTAAACAAGGATTATTGGAATTGAAAATTGTAATCTCTCTCTCTGTCTCTTTCCTCTTCTCTCTCTTTTTTTCTCTCTCTCTGTATATATATTTATACTCATATACTCATTTTGGAGGGGTCCATAGTTGTCATCAAACTCCAAAACAGGTCTGTTTTCTCCTCTACTCACTTGCTCCACGCAAAACAAGCATTTCCTGCCTACATACAAACACAAATTAAGAACCATTCTAATGGCCCATGTTCCTAATGAGTTTATTTTAGACATTGTTTAGAGGTTGTAGCAGTCAAAGTTCAACCAGGAAAACAGAAATATGGGTCTCATTTCAATTGGAGGGAATTTAATACAGTGAGTTGTTTACAGAGTTGATGATAGTGCAGAGAAGCTAACTGGGGACAGAGAAGCAACCCACTGATTACCTGTCACAGGAAGCCACTATAACCAACAGGCTGGAGGGATAAAGCAAAGGAGCAATATTACAGGAGCCCGTGGGACAGGGTCATATGCCCGAAGCTCAAACCCCATAGGTCTCTCCAGTAGTTCCAGAAGCCACAGAGGAGGTTTCCTGGAGATAGAAATGTTGTCTGAAGACCAGATGCAGTAGGCCTCCATGGGCTGACCAATATTTAGCTCCCCTGAGACACTGCTTAGAGTGCAGTAAAAGGGAAGGGTTCACTCTGATAACAATCAAGCCAGAGAAAGCAGAAAGCTTTGAAAATATTCAAAACACAAAAATTATTTTCACATCCGCTCCTTTTACTCCTTTCCTTAATATTTATAATGACAGCACTGCTAATTATAACAGTTAGGGAGTCATAAAAATGTTGAGTCCTCCTTGGCATTTTGCTCTTCCTTGACTCCAAAATGATGGTATAATATCTCAGTTTATTGTCTATTTGCTTCCTAATAAACACTCATATAGTTTCTCTCAATAACATGCAAATTGGCTATTCTCTTTACAGGTTCATTCCTCTTCTATCTCATTATACCAAAGTCTCCATATCAACCAACCTAAATACTAATTCTGATGACATGACCCAAAATCTTCAGAGTAAAATGATGAGACAGGGCTGCTTTATGATGTAATTCCTACCTTTTGCAGTATTTTCATCTTCATCAGACATGTACTTGGTTGAGTGACACACTGCTAGAAGTTCTCTGTATACACCATACTCACCTTGGTACTTTGATTCATGATGTACCCTCGGTCTATAGAAATTTTTTTTCTCCATTTCAACATGCCCAAATTCTTGTTCACCTTTGAAGACCAGATCAAACACAGTTCTTTGTAGTTTTCCTCTTGCTTAGTTATTAATCCTCCTCTGCTTCTGGACACATGAAAGTCTGAACTTTCTGCCCTTCCTGTCCCCCATCTTATGGTTGGGAGGGTCCATGTGACTATTTTTAGACAAACATTTATGAGCAGAAGAGAACTGTGTCTCTTCTAAGCAAGATCATTTAATGCCAGGTTAAGAATGTCCAGAGTTTTGTTTTCTGTGCTGTGACAGACAATGTTGTCAAGAGTGGCTTTTTGTCATGTTAGGTCCCAGAGGAGAGATAAAAATAAGAGACCCATCTGGCCCTCAGAGAGAAGAAAGGCCTTTGTTCTTTTAAATAACTGAGATTTCGAGGTATTATTTTTTTTGTCTGCAAAATAGTCTATTTATTTTACTGTACTTCTTTTAGGTAATTTAACTTTCTAAAATGAAGAATAATTATTTAGGTACTTTTAATGTATCTCCTATTATATTAGAAAGCTTAATGATAGAATTTATTTTTGAGGAATTTTGTACATATTTGGCATTGGGAAGATACTTTTTTAGTCACGACTATGAAAAATAAATAAATGAATGAATATATGACTCCTTGGCTGTTTTCTTTTGTCTTTGTTTTCCATCTAGAACTGTATTTTTGAAATAGGCACTTTGGATTGGTAATTTTATATGCTCTTAGTAAGGCACTTGTACATTTTGCATTCTAAGGGATTCTTTGTACTGGAAAGGGCATGGGCAAATCATTATCAATATACCCATAAGTTTTTGTACAGCATTTCCGAGATGTGTTGGCTGGTACAGGATTGGCCTTGATTATACTTGGAATGAAAGCAGTAATACAGATTTAGAAAGTGCTGACACAGTATCACTGACTTATATATCTATAACCAGTCTGTTTCCAATTTTACAAGTAGGTCTATCTGGCAAAGTTAGCATTTTTCAAAAAATGAAAGCAATAGGAAATAACCTTAGGTTTAAAAGGCTTGTTTTGCTAACAATGAGATTTTTCTATGAAAATTATTGATTCACTTCAACATTCCACCATAGATAGCACTGTCAAAATTGTCTACTATTTGAAAATAGGCAGAGAACTCAATAACTAACATTAAATAGAGGGGAATATTGGTATAGATAATTCAAATATGCAGAGATTCATCTAATCAATTACTTCTTTTTATGAATATATTTTTCTTTCACATTAAATATATATTTATATATATGTATACTTTTTATTTTTTTTAAAGATACTTAGGTAAATAAATGTTACATGAAAAATATAGCAGATTCCTCCTATGTCATGCTCCTACCCCTTTCACATTTTCCCGCGTTAACAACATCCGTCATTAGTGTGAGGAGTTGGCCATCACCTAAGAAGGCCAAGGTTTTTTTTGTTTTGTTTTGTTTTGTTTTTTTTTTTTATGTTAAAATATATCCTTTTTTTTTTTTTTTTTTTTTTTTTTTTTTTAAGTCAGCATGTCAAAGACTTTATTTAACACACCAATTAATGAGAGATCCAGTAAGAGGTTAAAGTGGTTCAAATAAGGAGATTTATATCCTCTGTAAGTAATTGATTATCACATTTTGGCACATTGCCACTAAGCATGGGCTGTAGTTTACATTGTAGTTTACACTCTGACCTACACAATTTTGTAAATTTTGACAAGATATACTATGGCCTGTATCATTCTTTGCAGTGTTATTCAGGATGATTCCCAAGTCCTGAAAATGGCCTCATATTTTTCTATTTTTCCCTCTCCCTCTCCTTAGAACCTCCAGTGGCTACTGTATCCACATCAATGATAACAGTTCTTCCATTGCTAGAATCACAATAGATCTATAGTAGAATAACAGTAAGTCTTCTCTAGTCCATCATTCATTCCCAAATCCTGAGGATGCCTATTCCACCTCCAACTGAGATGGAGCTTAGATCTCATGGGGCAGATGGATGAAACTATCTTGCTTCCAGTTGCGGACTCACTCTGTTCCTTGGGATGGTCGTTGTCCATCATCATCTCCTTGTTAGTTATCCTGGGTGAGTCCAATGAACTGGAGAGTAGGTGGTACTACTCTGTTGAGAGTCAGTCTTGTGATGTTCTCAAACAGAGGGATAGAGTTTCTCAAGAGCATAAGCAGTGCCTAATAGAGAAGGAAAGGCCAGTATATCAAGCCCTCAATGTTGTTGCAAGCAACTATGAATCTTGTTCAAGGAGTGAAGCTTGGTGGTTGCCATAGGTCCCAAGGGGATAGAGAGGGAAGAGTGGAATAGATAGAATATGGGGCATTTTGGGGGGTGATGGAATTATGCTGCATGATCTTGCAATGGATACAGACCATGTTAAATTTCATCAAAATTTATAAAAGTGTATGGTTCAAAATGTAAACCATAATGTAAATCATTGACCTTGGTTAGTAGCAATGTTTCAATATTTGTACATTAATTGTAACAAAGGTACCATCCACATGCAAAATGTTATTAATAGGGGAAGGGGAAAATGGGAACCATGGTGGGTATATGGGAATTCCTTATATTCTGTACATGACTTTTCTGTTACCTAAAGCTTATTTGAAGAAAAAAATGAAAAAAAATAAGACACTGAGGGAATAAATGAAAAAAACTGTCATTGTACACATAATACACCAGATCTTACAGTGATAAAAGAAATGTCAAACTTTAAATTTTTTAAAAAGGTTTGTATTCTTTATCTTTCATTATTCCAATTAAAAAAGTTGTATTTTATTTGTTATTTTTAAAACTATCATTATTTCATTTCCTTATTAATTGTATTTGGTTATTTTGTTGGCTTCATTTTCAAAGAAGTTTTGGAGTACAGACGGGTTACAACTGTGTTGGGGGAGAATCAGTGGTGTGGGGTGTCAGTGATGGGGGACGCATGGGAGATGGTTTACCAGGGGCATACCTATGAGGCATATGAATGTGTTCAAGTGTGCATGGGGGATTGTCATGGTGGGTGGAGATTCACACAATAAACAAAAGAATATTGAATTCCCATCCTGGGGAGCTTTGCCACATTCTCTAATGGGAAAGCAAGAATCCCCTGAGTTTGATGGACACTTGATATTCATGACTGTACTTATGAACGTTTACTCTTGAAATTGAAACTTAGCCTTGTATTATAGATTGCCTAAGATTTACCTTCTGAGAGCCTCCTTGTTACTCAAATGTGGCCTCTCTCTAAGCAGCATATAAATGCATAACCTGACACCCCACCCCACCAAAGTGGGACATAGCTCCTGGGGAAAAGCCTCCCTGGCACCAAAGGATTACTACCAAACACCAACTATCAATGCAACTGGAAAAAGACCTTGAGCAAAATGGGGAAATGTTAAAGACAAATTAGTATATATGGCTAAGAGACTTCAGAGTGAGTCAGCAAGTAATCACAGAGATTACACATATGTATGTCTAAGCAGGATCTCATTGACTGCCCAAGTAAATATTGCCTCAAATAGAGGGGCTCCTGAGGACTCTGCAGACATCCAGATGCTATAGGAAGGTCAGAGAGCTTGGGAGGTTGGTTCCCTGCCATTGGACACTACTTTGGAATTCTTGCTCCCCAATGTGACAGAGTTGGACTCAGTTGTGGTTTCCCTATACATGGCTCTTCTGCCCCATCTATTTGAACCTGTAGCTAGTTTTAGAGTTGATAGGTGTATGTCCAAGAGACTTAAATCTTTGGGTTGTCCATATGCCAGTTGGGCTCTGAATTACATTATATTTTTAAACCAATCATTTTCCAACAAAATTACGATTACAATAGGATGATATGACTTGAGTTTAAAAGCTACGCTATTCTTTTCTCACCATTTTTAGAAGCTTTTTGGTCACTGGATACAGAAGTCTATTTGAACTAAATGCAAATAAATGGGGGTTGGTGGAAGTCTTCAGGGACACCGAATGGTTACAAAGAACACAGCTGGTCTTCATGGGAAGAAGAACTTGCCTTGAGAAAATGATAAGTGAATGTGGCATCTGTTCTCTAGCATTCTCTTTCATTTGTCATTCACTGTATCTGTTCATTTCTCCTGCTTTTTCAGCAAATGGTTTTATCTGCATTGGGTGAGTGTAACTGAAGAAAATCTTGTCTATATAAGCTCTAGTTAACACATTCACAAATTTTGTCTACCTTTTGTTACATCTCTTAGTTCTTGTTCTCAAGGTGTTTGAGATTATTCACTACAGTTATTGGATGTCCAATTAAACACCAAATAAATCTATCTAGAGATTAGGAACATGTGGTAATAGATACCCTGGTATATCAAACTCACTTTTCCAAGTGCTGTGGGTGAGCCAGATTAAGTTAACCAAGTCTATTGAGTGTGCCTGGCAAAATGACTGATGAAGATGATTATAACAGCCTCCCCATTCTGTCATGTTTTCTATCATTTTCATCTACATAAAGGATGGAATGTAGGAAATCATGGAGCTTTATCATTTTACCATTTCACTTGTGTGTATGTGTTTGTGAGTATTTAATTTGACACATAGAAACATAGTGGAAGAATTCATAACTGATTTTAAAAGAAGAAATTATTTCCTGAAAAGTGACTTTTACAATTAAAAATAACAGCTAGTTACAATAAAATCATACAAGGAAAACATAATGATACCTGAAGTCATTGTTACATGTGTGAAGTATCATGTGGATTGCTCTGCCTTAGATTTATCAAATTGACCCAAAATGCTGAATTAATTTAATTACCAAGGGACTATGCTAAAATTTGGTACTGTTATAGAGTTTATTTAAAACTTTCCTGAAAAGTTGGATTTTTTTTGTTTCTTTTTATATTTTTTACTTATGTTTTACACAATAATAATCTAATTTTATGTATAAATAAATAAAATATCCTTTCCCCAGAGGAATCTTTGAAAATGTCATCACTCAGCTCAGTTTTTTGTTGAATCTAAATGACCTAAAATTTGAATTAATTCTATTTATATAAACAAAAGGTCATTTTATTTATGAACAAATATATATTTTTATCTTAAGGAAATTTAATTCTTCCAAGGTGTTCAGCATTATAGACTGGATCAATTGTGAATGAAGAGACTATCATAGAAATTAATGGTCCATAAAGGTTTCTTAGAAATGGAACAGTCTCAGATATCACCCAAAAGTTAGGATATAAATATGCCATTATATGCTATTTTTGGAAGTCATTTTTTGGCGACTCCAAATGGGTTTATATTTCTGAAAAGCTAACATAAGAAAAAAGGTAATAACACTTATGTCTCTAATGTCATAAAAGTCACCTAAGACCATCCAAGATACATTTTTGTTTATGCCATTTTCCAGTTGTAATTTATCATGTTTAGCCAGAGCCAAAGTTAGTGGCTCCCTAACATGAGCACAGAAGATCTGAAACAAAGCAAATGTTTTTGAGATGTCAAAGAAGGAAACTTGCCACTATGCAAAGTAGCTCAGGGCGATGTCCTGAACTGTATAATTAGTCAATGAATGTTTATTTTGATAGAATAATGACTGTATCAATTTGCTAGAAAACTTGAAAGCAGTGCTCAGTGAGAAAGCTGTTGAATTCTATTGCAGCATGTACTCTTTTCTCCCTAATAATGATATTTGAATTAAAACCTCATGAGCAAGTCAGTTATTTTTTTTAAGTCTAAGCTGCCCCTGAATTGCAAATTATTACTTTTCTCAACATAACTATGATGGTCGCTTTCAATTTCTGCTGTGAAACAGCAGTAGCCAATGCCAAATTGACATTTAAGAGCATTGTGGGAACCTACCACAAGTCTTGTAGAAAACAGTATAGATTTGTTTGGTAGGGATTTATGGAGGAATTACAAAGATCCCTGTAGAACACTGAAATTTCCTAGCAAATCTTCTTGGTATTGATGAGCATTGGTCCATTACTCTCTTGAATGACAGGAATGTTGCTCCCATTTATCTTTTCCTTTTTTCTATCCAATAAACTAGAAGCATACAAGCATATTTACTAGACTCAGAATAACTTGCCCTTCCATTGACAAAGTACCTACACAGCAACTTTAACCATCTAACTCTACCATTAATGTAGTATTCTCAAGCAGTTTCAATTATTTTCAGTTTACCAAGGTTTGGCCCTTGGCTTTTAATTTGACTAATTTCTATAACATAGTTTGGTAAAAGCAGAAATTTTAATACATTCAACAAGTTAAATATACCTGCTAATCTTCCCCAAAGTTGTCCAGCGGAATGGCTGATACTCACTAATCAGTTAGCATTTCTTATGCAATACACCACCCCAATTCTTAGTGACTTAAAACAGCAGCCCTGTTGTGGTTGGTAATTTGGACTGGGTACAGCAGGGCATACCTTCTAGTCTTTGCTGGGCTTGTTCTGGTTGCTGATGGTCTGTGGTGGCCTAGGTTGGGGATGACTGATTTCTGCTTCAAAAGTACTCTCCCCTTCTAGCATGCTTGCCCAAGCCTGTTGTCATGGCAGCTGGAGGGTGACAAGATACTGAGCAGAAGCACGTAAGTCCTCTTGCCTCTTTTAACAGCACAACATCATTTGCTCTGAACTCTTTGGATCAAAGCAAGTCACAAGGTCTACTTAGACTGAAGTGGAGAACAAATCGACTCTGTCTCTTAATGGGAGGAGCTTTAAAGCTCACATTCAAAAGAGTGGGACAGAGGGAAGAATAAAGGATTTTGGCTCTTTTTGCAATTTCATACAACTCACATATTTTGAAAGGGGATTTCCAATATGAAAATAGCAAGGAATTGAAAAAAAAAAAGGATGATTTCCTAGAACTTGGGATCAGCACATAACTGGAACTTCACCTGAAATCATTGAAAATGGGCAGCTGTCTTTCTGACTTTTAAAATTATGTACTATGACTTTAGACAACTCCCTAAGATTTTGTTTTATTCTTAAACAAGGAGAAAATGGATACTTGGGTCAATCTGGGTCTGAGTAAATTTTACCCTTGAAGGAATGGGTACAATAGGAATAGTTATTACAAAAACTGAAAATTCATAATGAGGATAATTTTAGCCTATACAATGAAATATTGGAATAAAGCTACAAAATAAATTACTGATTATAAATAATGGCTGCATTAGAAATTGCAACTGTTGATATGATGCTGAATGTGAAGGTCAGGTCCTGAAATTTCTGTTTTTGTCAGTTTTCATGTATCACATTGCCCTGATGTTCCCTATAAGCCTTATTATATAGTGACTGAGTCCAGGAATAATTGTGACAATGTAAAAATAATTGAGTAGAGATTCAGCAGCCAGTCCCTGAATGATATGTTAAATGCTGAGAAATGAAAACTTGGTTTTTACAGATAAGAAAGCATTTAAAACTTAAGATATTTTCTGAAAAAAAAATTAAAAAATAGAATTTACCATGGACAAAAACAGTAAATTTTGAATGCTAGCATAATTATTCTAGTACAATATATATTTGACAAATTTAACATATTCCTAAAGTCAAAGAATATGGGTTAAAATACTTAGATACCTACAAACAAACTCTTTTATTTTAACTAAGGAGGAAAGAAAGATTCAGTCAGGTACACACAGCTAGTCTGTAACAAAGCTGAAACAAGGACCTGAGTTTTCTGATTTCCAAAGAGCAGGTCTTTCTGCTGTTTCATTATGCAAAATATTGTTTAATACATATAAAAATGCATGACTTTACCTCCATTTTCTTGTGTGTGTACATGTCTGTGTATTACTGTATATGTATATCCATGTTGTGTGGTGAGTGTGTGTGTCTTTTAAATGAACAGAAATTAGATTATTTTAAATGTTTGACTTAAACATTAATCCACCATTCCAAGTTCCCCACCTTAAGAAAATAGGAAACTAAAAAAGACATTTTGTCACATGGGACCATAAACAATAGTAAGTTAAAAATCACACAAAGAGGAAATAAATTTGTAACGTGATTTGAACAGTTCTCAGGACACAGAGAGTGCAGAATGAAACCAAGACCCACCTTTTCCTTTTTAAATTCTTACCATTTCAAAGTAAGTGGAAGATGTGAGCAATGGATAATCTTTAGTCCATCCTTGATTCATCCCCAATATATACAGATAAGACTCCATGACAAAAATATAATAATGATACCATCTCCTGCTCTTTCTCCTTTTTTTACACAGATTAATTTTTGCCCTTTACAAATTTCACTAGCTATATACATTTCTTATTATGTTCTAATATAGGATGAAAAAAAATATCCTGTGGTTCCTACATCAGTGGCTTTTTACCAATCAAGAATTTCCACTGAGAAAAATTATGGTTATTATCTTAAAAGAGATGTGTTATTTATTTTTTTTCCAACAAGGGAAGGCCTCTGCAAGTCCAATGTCACATATAATTATATACTACAGAGAAGAATAATAGAACACTGAACTGGAATAAATCTTATGCCCACTTAATTGAAACACTTGCCAAGGAGTTGGGTGAGAGCAATGTATTTCAATCTCTCTAAACAATGAATAAATGAGACATTCCTTCCAAATGACACATTTTAGCTGTCTGGAAGCCTATTCACAGTTGTGTTTGGTAGCTTAGTTTGCACTCTGTTCTGTACAATTGGTCCATTTCATGCTGTTTTGAAGCTGTTTATTCCAAAGAGCTTTCTTAATATAAAGAAAAAAGAAAATGTTTTTAGATGTAGCCCACACACCAATATTTTTAACTCCCCCTAGAATATATAGGTATGTATATATGTATCTTTCTCTCTTTCACTTTCTCTCTATATGTATAGAAAGTAAAACATGAATATATATTATTCATTTTTATATCATATCAAATTGTATATTTGCTCATTTTATTAAACTGCAGTAAAATGATAGACCTATGTTAGTAATTGAAAGTGCAAAGAAAGTAACTATATTTGTTTCAACAATAATTGTCTTATATAAATATCTATTTATATTTCTGAAAAAAGTAGCCTGGCAAAATAAAAATAAAAAGAAGATATTTCATTTCTGAAAGAAGCTGAAATAAAAATAAAGGAAACTAGAAGCAGGGAGCACTTGGTTTAATGAGTTATAGGCTATATAATTTATCATCCAAACCGTGACATATCTGAGAGTGAAAGAGGGTGTTATTAATAACTAAGCCAAGATCACAGACATAAACTGGAACTCTCCCAGGCAAACAGGACATATGGTCACCCTGAATAGCCTAGTTATATATTACCAAATTCTAGACATATTTAAAAAATGATAGGATATTCATTTAGAGTGCATCTTTAAGCTGTTTAATCCTTATATTTTTATCTGTAGGTCCAAAATTGTTTAGTATTTCCTTATTGTGGTAAAATTTGCCATCCTGTAGAGCTTTCCTCTATCTTAATCGCTCCTATAACTTATTAAACCAAGTGCTACCATTATCCTTTTGTCTTAGAGGAAATAAATGCACATACATATGTTTCAGTTGTTTCTTATATAAAGTTGCCTAATTTTGAGAATTAAAGGACATTATCTACAAAGCAATATTCCAGTATTCAAAACATTTACACTCTCAACCAGCATTGATTACCCCTTGAAATGATTAACTTCATCTGTCAACTTGGCTAAATTTTGGTACCCAGATATTTGGTCCAGCAAGCAGTGTCCTGATTGTTACCGTGAAGATATTTCATGAATTTAAATAATCAGTCAGTTGACTGTGTCTATGGCAGATTATATATACAATCAACAAAGATTGCTATCAGCAGTGAGAGAAGTTTCATCCAATCAGTTGAAGGAATTAAAGGGAGAACTGATGATTTCAGCAGTCAGAAAGAAAATTTTCTGTCTTTACTTCAGCTAGCCATTTTCTTTTGGGGAATTCATGGAAACTATTATCGGACTTTCCAACTTGGCCCTGCTCTAGAGAACTTGTATTTTCCAATCCCCATAGACATGTGAGCCAGTTCCTGTAATAAATTTCATAATATATAAAAATAAAAATAACTACAATTATAAAACAAATCCAGTCAGTTCTGTTTATCTGGAGAACTCTGAATACTAATCCCTTCCTTCTGGGACAGTCTGAGAGAAATTCTAAACTCACTTTTTCTGTAGTATCTTTCTCCTTCTTCACTAATATCTATAGTTTATAAAATTAGTCTGTGAATCTGATTAATTTTTGGCAAAGTTAATTTAAACCCATAAGAAATTTTAAGAGCAAAAATGTATCTGTTTTAAAATAAAAATATTTAAGTAGGTATTTATAGATTACAAGTCAATTCCACTTATGAGTAAATCTCGTAACTAATAAGGTCTGCATTTTATTGTCATTTTTCTAGTGAACAAAGGGGCTAACAGCTTACAGAGATTTTCTCAGAGTACTTGCTGAAAGGTCAAACAATGAATAAATGACAGAGCTATGATGTGAGCTTGAATTATCTGAATCCAAATGCCATACCATTTACTCCTAAAGTTATTTTCCTCTTTAAAGTTTGCATTTAATATTAAGCCAGAATTTCTCATCATATATATATACATATACATATATATGTGTGTGTGTATGTATAGCTATCCAATAAGACTGGATGATCTTATTGGAAGAAAATGGTGTTTGCTATAAAATACTCAGGCCTCTAGGGTTTTACTTCATGAGCTAATGTTTTGGGAGATTAATGGCCCAAATGAAACGCTTTCTTCATGTTCTTGATACTCTACCTAGAAATAAATTATAAGGTGTACATTTGATATACTTTGTGAGTAAGTAGAATGAATAAGACATTTGGTCATTTTTTGAACTTCCCTTTGACTCAAAACAAGTTAGTTATCTCTCATTTTAGTTACATTTATTCATAATGCGCATCCTTTTTTCTTTTTGATTGAGTAATGTAAATTGAACTTCTAGGAGCTATGGATGCAATTCCAGTGCAACAAATGAATTCTCTTCTAGGCACTGGAAACACATTAGAAACTAAATAATGTCTCTGTCCACAAGGAATTTATTATCCAATGGGGAGAGAAAGAAACAAAAGGTGTATACATTGAGGGATGATCATGCTAAAGAGGAATGGTAATCCAGGCCAGGGAAATCAGAAGAAATGGGGAAGAAGTTATGACATTATGTATTTGGTAAGGGAAAGCTTTCTGATAATGTGATGTCATGGAAGTGATGAGAAGAAATTGAGGCATGAGCCTGGTGGTTGTGCAAGAGAGATCATTCCAGTCAGAAGAAGCAACAAACACAAAGGCCCTGAGGTAGGAGTGTTCTTGATGTGTAATGGGAGTATCACCCCAATAATTCTTTACTGTTTTTCATTGCTTATGATAAAATTTTGCTAATGTAATAGGATTTCTTGACTAGAGATGGATAGTTGTAATTTTATTTCAATCTATATAATGACTTTAAATATTAAGTATTTCCTGAGAATGTAATAATTCTAAATTTATAGTAAAAATGAAATAAATCTTGGATTACCTAATTGCTATCAACTTATTTGTGTGTAAACATGAATTTTAGAGAAGATTGTCGTAGATTGAATCACATACCCCCACAATCTTAATCTTAATCCATGATCTCGTGAGTGTGAACCCATTGTAAATACTATCTTTGAATATTTTTAGGTGAATCAGTGGTTGGGTGAACTCATTTGTGAATAAGATCTTATTTAGGTGTGGCCAAGTTGATTGAAGGTGAGCCTTAATCAATATGACTAGAGAATTTATCAAGAAAGGAAATCTTAATTAAGTCCAAGAAGGCAGAAGGAAGAAACACTGGCAGGAGGTCAAGGACATTGCCATGTGACAGAGGACTACCGTTATCAGAATTACACTATCCTTGGGGTTGAAACCAGCCCTACCAATACATTGATGTTAGACTTCCAGCCTCTGAAATCATGACACAATAAAACCATGTTGTTTAAGTCAGTCCATTTTGTGGTATTTGTCAAAACATCATTGGAAAGCTAAGACAAGTATCATGGGTCAAATAATTCTAAGGAAAACGTACTTTAAAGTAATAATCATTTTACTATTTCAGATTTTATATAATCTTTGGGAATATTTAAGGTATAGAAACAATTATTTAGCACACAAAATACCATCTGAATGTTCCAGTTCACATAATCACATTTTGCTTGTTTTGTATTGCTATAGTATGGGCACCTTTCCTAATTATTCATAATGAAGTAACACTGTCCATATTTGATAGAACCACAAGCCAACTGTACCAACAGTATTGGATTACATTCAATGTTGTAAACAAAAATTTTTAAAAATTGTATTTTTCAGATCCTCACTGATCAAATCAGCTATATGTATGTATATTTGGAGGATTTAAAGAAACTGAAATATCTGAGTTTGTATTAGTCAATCACATATACATTTATTTTCTTTATAGGAAAGTAATGTAAGAACTCAATCATTCATTTTAGAAGATAAGCTTGCAGACCCAAATATCTACGTTCAACTCCAGAGTGAAGTTTTGTACATATATAAATATAAATAGGCATATGCACACACACACATATACACACATATATATGCATATGTAGAGAAACATATGTATGTGTGTATATATCCAAGGTACCATGTGTGTGACTTACCTTTTTTATTTTGATATTTGTTACAGGTACAAGCTAAGGGAAGTTTGTATAACATTATACTACTGTTTATTTTTTCCAGAGAAAGCAGCAGCAAATCACTTTGGAGTAAATTTCCTATCTTTTTAACATGAATCACTTGAGTGACAGTTCTTAGTTATAGAGCTGTAAGTGTTGAAAGCACCCACTTTTCAGCATTGTTTTTTGTGTTTAGAGAAAGGTTAAACTGTCTGGAAAAACCTAAACTTTCAGAACACAAAAAATAAGGTTTATACAAGACACTTAGATATATAAGGCTGGTATTCAACCTTGATCATGTAGCAATGAAGAAAGCAATAGCACTAATGGATTGATCAGGCACTGGATTTTTTCTACCCTATCTTTGGTTAGGGAGTTGCAATGGCCAACTATGAAATGTAGCCCAAGAATTCTTTTGAACTCTGGACTAATATATCTAAAGGATGTCCAATAAACACCTCAGATTAAGTATGTTCTAAACTTAAGTTCCAATCCTTCCTCCCTATATATTTGCTCTTGGCTTTCCCATCTCAGTTATTGCCAATACCAACCATCCAATTGCTTAGGTTTTGCAAAATTCCCAAGATTTAATTTGACTCTTCTCCATTCAAGCCCGACATCTAATCTGTCAGGAAGCCCCACTGGTTGCCTTCAAAATATATTTAGTAGCAAGGTACTTATAGCAAACTCTGCTGTTCCCATCCTGACCCAACGCATAGATATCTCTTACCTGAGTTATCTCTGAACAGAGCTACAATTTAATGTCAAAAAACAGGCTTTAGCCTTTCAAAATTTGCTAGATCAAGTAAAGTATCTGCTCTAAACTTCACAGTGGCTTCCTATTTATCTCAGAACAAAAACCAAACTCCTTACAAATTCATGTACATCTTTACCTGATAGACACCAGCTATCTCTCTGACTTCAGTGATCAATATTCTCTCTGTTGTTCATTATCTTATACACACTGCCCTCCTTGATGTTTATCTTAAAGGTCAGATATCTACAGACTTAGCATATTCTATAAAGCTCTTTCAAGTGCCTGAAACAGTTAACAACAGATAACTTCTTGCTAAATGCATCACCTTTCTCAAGTTTTAGAGGAAATGTCATGTTTTATTTAACATCTACTGTATGAGTCAACCAAAGGGGTTCTGATGCAAAGTACCAGAACTCTGTTGGCTTTTATAAAGGGTGCTTATTTGGGGTTGAAGCTTACAGTTACCAGGTCCTAAAGAGTCCAACTCCAGTTACCATAAGAGGTACTTTCTTACCCAAAGTCTGTTGCCATGCATTGATGCAAGATGGTGGTGATGTCTATGAGGGTTCAGCCTTCCTCCTTTCTCTTAAGGATCCCTGGTCCCACCTTCTTCTGATCTCAGCTGTATGCTAGCATTAGGCTCATCACTCTCCCCAGCTCATTTCTTCCTGGGCTCAGCTGCTCATTTCTCTCCACAATGTCATTGTAGACTATCAGGCTCATCTTTTTTCCAGGGCCCATGTCTATGGAGCACTCTTTCTTCCTGTGTATCTGTTTCTTTGTGTCTACTTCCATGAGAGTCTGCTTTATCAGCTCAAAGTGCCTGGAACTCAATGCCAAATCATGTTCTAATGACATGGTTGGATCAAAGCCCTAATCTTAACATAATTTAATCAGATGTCTCAGCTGAATCTAATACAGTCAAGGGGTTATCAGGCCAGAGGACAGACCAATTTACAAACATAGTCTATATTTTTTTTTGGAATTTATAAATATTATCAAACTGCCACATCTACTCTGACCATATTTAATACTACAATCTGTTGCTTTTTCTAATACTTTCTCCTCCTACTCCGTTTCCAATTTTCCTTTTATGCTATACTTCTTTTTCTTTTTTAACACAGCCTTTATTACCTTCAAACATATGTTTCAAATTGGATAAGTTCGATTTTAAATTTGGGTCTGGGTGAAGGTTAGGTGTGACACTTTGGTAGACAGAGACAATAATGTGTGAGAAATGATAGTTTATTAATCACAAGTTAGAGAGAGAGAGGGTTGCCATGAGGGTCCATAGGAAGCACAATGGACTCAGATGGCTCAACCATAGATAGGGGAGCACATAAGCAGAGCAAGTAGGAACTGTGGGCCTGTGTCTTTATTGTGGTTCAGAGGTGGAGGTTAGTAGATTTCCCACAGGAGTCAAGAATTAATTAGTTTAAAGCAAATGCATACAAAATGGGAAAGGAACTTGGGATCTCAAAATGGTGGGGATGGCTAGCTTATCACTTGGGACCTGCTTTGGGTTTGGGGTAAAGTATGTGGATGTGGCTGTAAATGTAGGTTTGAACTGTGGTGGAATTTTTGTACCAGGGTGGAAACTGACTATTAACTAGACCAAAGGTCAGTTTTGAAGTAAGTGGCTTAGCCAAAGTGAGATGGAATTAACACGCAAAGGTTTTGATGGTTAGAGGGCACTACATAATTTACTTCTTTATTAAAACATTGATTTGTTGACTGCTGTCTCTAAAAAGAATGTTAAATCCACGAAGTCAATGAATTTAACTGCTTTATTCACGGGTGTGGGTAAATTCCTTGAACACACCCAAATGCTTTACATATGCTTGAGACAGAGTAGGCTCCTAACAAATATTTGTTGTATACATGAATGAATTGGCAAGCTTCTCAGATTCTTGCACAATTTAAAGGGAAATAGTGAAAGGTTTATTAGATTTTCTGACAATAATGTTATGCGACTATAACTTTTTAAACGTTGAACTAAAACGAAGTGATTATGATTATATCTCAAATAAGGGAAGACAACTATCTCATTTATACCTTAACTATAGCAATTATGCTGCATGTCAACATTCGAAGCTGTAAGACTAACAATTCCTTTTACAGTGTGGATTTTGATTGATTACTGGAAGCACTATTTGAACATGTAGCCTTACCTTTGACTTTACTATAATTTATCCTTCACTCCAAAATCTAAATCTTGTATTAGGGCTACAGAATCCAAGCACCTAAAATGCACCTTGAAAGGAATAGTTAATGCATCAAGAGCCTGCAGATAGACAACTACTATGCATTCTAAAAAAGTAAGAAAGCGTATCATAAATATTACAAACTGTTTTTCTTTGGAATTTTCCTTTGACATTTCATTTGGCAGTAAAAAGTAAAATGTAAGCATTTAATATTACTGTTGTAACTATATATTCTCATATTGCTATTTACAAAAGCAATATATGTCCATTAATTCTACACATAATCTTTGAGCCTTAACTGTATGGAGAACATTGTGCTGTGTATGGTTTTGAAAAGGAAAATTATAGTGAATCCTATTCTCAAGGAGTTTATAATCTGTGGTGGTTTGCCTCTAGGTACCCCCAGATAAAAATATCCTTAACTTAATTCATTCCTGTGGATGTGAACCCTTTGTAAGTAGGACTGTGTGTTACATCAGTTAAGGTATGGTGCAGGATTGGTATTAATCCTACTACTGAAGTCCTCTATAAGCAAAAAAAACTCAGACAGATAGAAAGCCATGGGAAACAAGAAGCTGAAGGTCAGTGGAAGCTAGAAGAGAAGGGAGAGGCCAGCAGAGGCTGCCAAATGCATTGCCATGTTACAGAGGAGCTCAGGACAAAGGATCATGGGCAGTCAGCCTTAGAACAATTGTCATTGGGAAGAAAATGACAACTTGATGAGGCAATGATTTGGACATTTTACAAGCCTCAAAACTACGAGCTAATAAATTTCCATTGTTTAAGCACACCCATTGCATGGTATTTGATAGATCAACTGAGGAAATGAAAACACCATCTAATGTAGATATCATATGCATAAGTGAATAATTGTATTGCAATAGTGTAGGTAGAAATATATCAATATACACAGTTTATTATATACATAGTGTGTGCTATGTAAGTATGGAGAAAAATGCTTTTGTTAAGGAAAGGTTCCTGCATGACTAAAATATCATCATTGAGTTCCTAAGATGAGCAGATGTTAGAGGACATTATTACTTGATATCAAGGAATGCCATGATGGTGGTTTAAACTAGACCTGTGGTTGACGAGACATGTGATAGGTTTAATTATATAGCCCAGAAAAAAAGTCTTCTTAATCTTAATCCATTCTGTGATTGTGAACCTACTGCTGGTATTTGTATTATATATATATATATATATATATATATATATATATATATATACACACACATATATATATATATTTAAATAAACTTTAGATTATATAAATGTTACATTAAAAATATAGGGTATTCCCATATGCTCCACATCCTCACCTTTCCACTTTCCCACATCAACAACATCCTTCATTAGTGTGGTACATTGTTACAATTGATGAACACATATTGAAGCATTGGCACTGAGCATGGATTATGGTTTACATTAAACTTTACACTCTGTCATATGCACTTTTGTAAGTTATGACAAAATATGTAATCCCTTGTATCCAACATTGCAACACCATGCAGAACAATTCCAATGTCCCAAAATGCCCCCATATTACACTATTTTACTTGATGTTGCAGACACTCTCTGTTCCTTGGGATGGGTGTTGTCCATCATCACCTTGTTAGCTGTCCTGGGTGAGTCCAATGAACTGGTGATTAGGTATTGCAGCTTTACTGAGATACAGAGCCCAACTGGCACTTTGATGGACCAAAGATTTAAGTCTCTTGGACATACTGCCATCAAGTATATTACTAAAAATAGTTCAAATAGAAGGGACAGAAGATCCATGTGTAGGGGAATCACAAATGAGTCCAACTTTCACACTGGGGAGCATAAATTCCAAGGTCAGGTCCACTGGCAGGGTGCCAAACTCCTGAGCTGTCTGACCTGCTTATAGTGTTTGGATGTCTCTAGAGCCCTCAGGAGCCTGCTATTTGGAACAATAATTACTGTGACAGTCAAGAGGTCCTGCTGAGATGTACATAAGCATAACCTCTGGGATGACTTCCCAACTCAATTTGAAATGTCTTAGCCATAAAAACTCATTTGTATTTACCATTTCCCCCTAATGATCAAGATTTTTTTTTTCAGGTATATTGCTAACTAGCACTTGATAATAATCCCTTAGTGCCAGGGAGGCTCATCCTTGTGTGTCATGTCCACATCAGGGGGAAGGTAGTATATTTATGTGTTGAGTTTTGCTTAGAGAAAGGCCATATTTGAGCAACAAGGAGGTCCTCAGGTAGTAACTCTTAGGCATCTTATAAAACTAGACTAAATTTCAATTTCAAAAGCAAAGGCTCATGAGTACAATCATCAATATCTAGGGCCTGGCTCAATGGTCTGTCCTCCTTCATTAGGTACCCCTCCTGTACTTGGTAGATTCTTGCTGTTGTACCATTAGAGAATGTAGCAGATGGGAATTCACTATTCTTTTGGTTATTATGTGTATCTCCACCCACCATGACAATGCCCCATGAATACTTGAACACATTCGTATGCCCTAAAGGCATGCACCAGATGAACCCCCTCCCAGGAATCCCACCATCATCAACACTCTACACCAACGTAACTTCCCTTCACAGTTGTGACCCTTCAGTGATCCAAAACCTTTCCATAAATGAAGCCAAGAAAATAACCAAACAAAAATAATAAGAAAATTAAATAAGGATAGTTTTAAACATAAAATATAAATTATGAATTTAAAAAAAATTTAACTTTTAGACATTATTTCTTTCATTACTGTAAGGTCTGTCATCTTGTATGTACAGTGACATTTTCTTCTGTATATTCCCCCAGTACCTTTTTTTTTTTTTTTTTTTTTAAATTTTATCTTCAAAGAAGCTTTAGGTTACAGAAAAGTTACATAGAGAATACAGGGGATTTCCATATACCTGACACACTCTCCTTTTCTCCCTCTTCCCTATTAATAACATTTTACTAGCAGATGGTACATTTGTTAAAATTGATGTACAGATATAGAAGCATTGCTACTAACCATGCTCAATGTTTTACATTATTATTTATATTTTGTACTGTACACTTTTATAACTTTTGATGAAATTTAAAATGAAATGTATCTATTATTGTGAGATCATACAGAACAATTCTAATGCCCTAAAAATGTCCTATGTTCCATCTATTGTATTCTTCCCTGCCACTCTTCTCAGGACCAATGTTAACCTCTACATTTCACTTTTTGAAGAATGAAATTCATAGTTACTTGCCATAACATTGTGAGCTTGAAATATTGGTCTGTTTTCTTTTACTAGACATGGGCTTTTTTCTCAGGAAACTCTTCCTCCTTCTATTTGAGAACATTTCGTGACTCCTGACGATGGGAGTTTGATATTTTCTTTTTTATTGTGTGGGTCTCCACCCACTGATATAACACAGTATAACAAGATGAACACTTGCATGTTACATACAAGTCTGCCCCAGGTGCATCCTGTCTCATATGCATCCCCATATCCAACACACTACACCAATAACCCTCACTTGCCATATTTGGTGAAAAAATATTCCCAATGTTGTAGTTTTAACCACAAACCTGCAAATCCCCAGAGTTCACTTGCTCTTTCCCCCGACCTTCTCCTCAGCTACAAGGAAAGTCAATGCAAAACCCTCATCCTACCTCCCTCACAGATTAGCACTGCCAATTCCAATAGCAAATAGCATCACTACATCAATGTCATGCACCTTTCCACCTTATCATAGATTTTGCCCACATGGACATTGGCCCACAACCTCTACTCCCTTTCTGTCCCCTTAAACCTATCTTCCAGACTCTAGCTCTGTGAGTCTGCTCAACTTGCTTAAATCATATCAGTGATGTAATGTAATATTTGTCCTGCAGTTCCTGGCTTAATTCAATCAACAAAAGGTCTTCAAGATTCATTCATGTTATCCTGTTTGTTAATACTACATTCCTTTTTATAGCTGAGTAATATTCAATTGTATGTATATGCCACAATTTGCTTATCCATTCATCTGTTGATGGGCATTTGGGTTGATTCCAACTTTTAACAAAGGTGAATAATGCCACTATGAATATTGGTGTGCAGATATCTGTTCATGTCCCTGCTTTCAATTCTTCTGGGTATATAACTAGCAGTGGGATTGCCAGATCATATCACAATTCTATAGTGAGCTTCCTGAGGAACTGCAAAACTGTTCTACACAATGGCTGTGCCATTCTACATTCCCTCCAGCAGTGCTTTCCTCCACATCCTTTCCAACACTTGTAGTCTTCTGGTTTTTTTTTTTTTTTGTTTTTGTTTTTTAATAGCCACAAGTCTAATAGGTGTAAGATGATATCTCATTGCAGGTTTGATTTGCATTTCCCTAATAGCTAGTGACGTGAGCACATATTCATGTATTTTTAAGTCATTTGTGTTTCTTCTTTGGAGAAGTGTCTATTCAAATCACTTACCCACTTTTTAAATGGATTGTTGTTTTATTTTTGAGAGGTGGGTTTTCTTTATATTTGCTGGATATTAGGCCCTAACTGGATATATGGTTTCCAAATATTTTCTCCAATTTAGAAGGCTGCCTTTCACTTTCTTGACAAACTCCTTTGAGGTGCAAAAGTTTTTAATTTTGAGGCATTCCCATTTATCTGTGTTTTTCTTTGTTGCTTGTGCTTTGGGTCTAAAGTTTATGAAACAATTTCCTACTACAGGATATTGTAAATTCTTCTCTACATTTTATCATCTTGCTTTTTATTTAGATCTTTGATCCATCATGAGTTAATTTTTATATAGGGCATAAAATGTCTATCCCCTTCCATTCTTTTGGGTATTGATATCCAGTTCTCCAAGTATTATTTCTTGAAGAGGCCATTCTCTCCCAGTTGGGTAGGCTTGGGGGACTTTGTTGAATATCAGTTGACTATATATGCAAGGATCTGTAGCAGAATTCTCAGTTCTGTTCCACTGGTCAGTATGTTTACCCTTGTGCCAATATCATGCAGTTTTGACAACTGTAGCTTTGCAGTATGCTTTAGGGGTAGTGTGATTCCTCCAACTTCATTTTTATTTATCAATATGTTTTTGACACCTTAATTATGTCCTACCACTGCCTTCTTGCCTCCATGATTTCAGATGAGAAATCAGCAATTAATCTTATCAAATTTCCCTTCTATGGGATGGTCTCTTTTTTCTTGCTGCTTTCAGTATTTTTGTCTTGAGCACTGGACAATTTGACAAGCATGTGCCTTGGTGTAGTCCTGTTAGGATTTATTCTATTTTTGGTGTGCTGTACTTCTTTGACATGTATTCCCATGTCCCTCAAAAGAGTTATATCCTCCAAAACTCCTTCTGCCTCCTTTCCCTTTCTTTCTCCCTCTGGAATGGCTATAATGTGTATTTAATATGTTTGTGTAATTCACATTGTCATTCAAATCCTTGCTAGATTTTTCTTTCTTTTTATCTATCTGTTTTACTCTCTGTTTGATTTCAGATGTACTGTCTTCAACATCACTAATTCTTTCCTCTGCCTGCTCAAAGCTGTATTGTGCTTCAAGTATTTTTGATTTCTTGCATTGTGCCATTCATCACCATCATATCTGTTATCTTTTTATATATGTTTACAATTTCTTCAGTATGTTCCCCCAGTGTCTTCCTAATATCCTTTATCTTTTCTTCACTTCATTAAGTTGATGCATGATATTTGTTTGGACAACTCTGATTAATTGTTCCATGTACTGTAACTTCCTGTTTTTTAGTTTGTTCATTTGTTTGCACCATGTCTTACTGTTTCTTAGTATGTCTTGTAAAATTTTTGGTCTGGGCATCTGTTATCTTGATGTGCTTATTCTATTTCTTTTCTAGGGTTTTATTTTGTTGTGTGTGTGTTTGTGTGTGTGTACCAAGGTTTCTTTTTTACACTTACTTCCTCTTATTCTACATCCTTGCAGTTGCCTGTATTCCCCTGAAAGAAAAATATTAGGACTGGATGAAAGGAAAGAGATAAGAGAAAAATAATAATATTAATAAACATTTTAAAAAGGTAGAAGAGAAACTCTACAAGAGCTAGGAAAATGAATAAGTAACATGAGTAAAAAAAATCAAAAAAATTACAAAGGAATAAGAACAAAAATGTAGAATAGAAAAAAATGAAGCAAGAAACAGCATAGAGAAAAAAAACAGAATGACTTTAATGGCCAAAGTGATGAGAAAAGAGGAAAAGAAAAAAAAATGTGAGAGAGCATGAATTAAAATTAAAAAGAAGGCCAAACAAAAAGTGTTGGAATAAAGAAAAACAAGAGAGAATGGAAGACAGAGAAATGAAGGAAAGAAACAAAATAAAGTAGGTAGAAAAATAAGTAAGATGAGGGAAAAAAAGAAGAGAAAAAACAATAAAGAAGAAATAAAACAACAACAATAATAACAAACAACAACAACTCAGGGGAAAAAACCTACAACCTTCCCTCTTAAGCCCATAAGGCTTTCTTAGGCTCTTGGTGCTAATCATTCAGTCACCCTTCAGCATACCCTCCTGAGGTGATGTATTGGGTTATAGAAAATAAAATAAAAAAGGAAGAAAAGGAATTACTAAAAAATTAAGATAAATAAAAATTCAAAAATAAACAATAACAGATCCAAGGAAATCTAAAACAAAAAGTATGTGTATATGTTCACTGTCATAAGGTACCATCTGGGTGTCTGAAAACCTCATTGATCATGTTCTGGACCACTTTTCTAAGGAGACCCAGGAATCAAACCAGGGACTTTGTATATACAAGGCAGGAGTTCTTGAACTGAACTATACCACCTCCACAGCTCAAGCAGGCTTCAGGAAACTTATCTGGTTTTATCCATCCCCCTTCACCTCAGGCAGGTTAGGCTTGTAACCGTTTGCCAAGCCAGGCTGCTTAGATACCTATCTCCAGCCCCTCTCCACCTCAGTTCCTTTCTCTTATAGGTTGGCTGGGTATGATAGGCTGCCTGATCAGATCCTCCCTCCACTCTTCCCTCAACCACCTTGTGCTGGCCAGGGACTCTCTGAAATCCAAAGGGGGTTCAGCTGGCCAAACTTACAGTAAAGAAACCACTCTCCACCCTCTATCAGGCCCCCTCTTCCTCCTGGGGAACCCTCTGTCCCACTCTTGGTTGCTCTGAATCAGGGCCTTATTGAGGCTAAATTGCCTTGAGATTGGGGTATATGTGCCATTTTCAGCAACAGGGGTAACTCACAGTTTTCCTTTGGTTTCTTTATCTGTCTCATTCCCTCTTGGATGATGTGTAGCACTTTCTCATTCTGTGTATCTCCAAAGCATCTTCCTCAGGTAGGTTTTTTTGTACTTTTTCCATTCTTTTTTGTGAAGGAGTTGGATGGGCTCTGCCTACCTACTTTGATAGAATATTGAAGATGGTATTTTAAATTAAGGTCTGGGTCAACTGAATAAGTTTGGACCTTAATCCTATTACTTGAAATTTTATGAAGAGAAATCTGTGAGGAGAAGAAGTTGAAAGTGAATGCTAGAGAATAAAGTAGGAGTAAGATTCTTCTAAGTGCATTGCCATGTGACAGAAAAGCCAAGGATCTAAGAATCACTGGAAGCCAACCCCAGACTATCACACTCTTCAGGGAGAAAGCATTCCCTTGATGATGCCTCAGTTTACAGTTCTTATAGCTTAAAAACTGAGAGTCAATTAAATCTCATTGTTTAAGCCAAGCCACTGTATGGTATTTGTTTTAGCTGTTGGGAAAATGTTTTAGTTGGTAAAAGCTGAAGAAAGCAATCTACCAGAAACATGTTGGCTTTTACAATGGGATTCATTAACTTATAAGTTAATAAAGACTTCATCAGGGGATGCTTTTACCCTTAAAACCAGCTGCCTGTGATCCTGGACTCCTAGCCCAAGGTAGGGCAAAGTGGCAGCATCTGCTGTCTTTCCTTTCTCCTCCAGGTCTCATTGCTTTCAGCTTCTGGCTTCCTCTGAGCTGCTATGGCTTTCTCTCTCCTGGGTTTCATTCTTTTCAGCTTCTGGCTTTCTCTTAGCTTTCTTTCTTAGCTTCTGGGGTTTTTCTCTGTGTCTTTCTCTGTATTTATCCCATTTATAAAGGATTCCAATAAGAAGATTAAGACCCTGAAGATTGAGACACTGGGTTACACCTTACTGAAGTAACCTAATCAAAAGTTCTTTAACTAGAAAATGGATGTGGCTCAACCAATTAGTCTCCTGTCTACCATATAGGAGGTCCAGGGTTCGATGCCCAGAGCCTCCTGGTGAGGGCAAGCTGGCCCACTCAGAATGCCAGCCCATGCAGGGAATGTCGCCCCACACAAGAGTGCCACCCTGAAAAGCTGGCACAGCAAGGTGACACAACAAGAGACAAAGAGGAGAGAAAATAAGGAAACATAGCAGAACAGGGAAGAGAGGTGATGCAAGAGAGTAATTACCTCTCTCTTGCTCCAAAGGTCCCAGGATCAGTTCCTGGAGCCACCTAATAAGAATACAAGCAGACATAGAAAGAACACACAATGGATGGACACAGAGAGCAGAAAACAGACGGGTGGGGAGAAACATAAATAAAAATAAATCTTAAAAAAAAAGGTCTTTATCTGATCAAAAGGAAGGCCCCACCTACAATAGGTTCACACCCATAGGTTAGCTCAAAGGACATGATATTTTCTGCGGTCCACAAAAGCCTCCCACTACCACAGAATCTAATACAGTGAGTCATTGGCAGCTTTAAAAATATTGACTAATATATGTATATTTGTATTTCAGAAAGATCACTCTGATATCTGCTTAGAAGACTGATACATCTGGAGACAAACAATCCAGTTATTATTGTATTGTGTTTACCAGTGTAGATGTGGTAAAAACCTGAAGAACTGTGGAGATACTTGAAAAATATTTTCAGAGTTAATATATTTAGGACGCAATGATTATTGGATTTTAGGTTAAAGAAGATAAGGTATATATTCAGAGTGCCTGTTGTCCAGCTTGAATGACTTAATTGTTATTGGGATTATTAACTAGTATTGTGGTGGGATGGAATTGGTGAAGGTGTTAATTTCTATATTGTGACTATTGTAACTGAAGTGCTTGTAGATACATGTTGTTGATGTTGATTTTGAAGTTATAAATATATAGATCTTTACTGAAAATTTGGCAGTAAATAAAAATACCCTAAATGACTGGAAATACTGTAGAGCTAAAAATAAAAATTAAAAAAATCAGTGGGAAAATAAAGAAATGTTCTACATAACAATTTTGGATGAGTGGGTTGAGGAGTAAATGTCCATGATGCTTTGAAAAAGCCACTCGAATTTTATACTCATAACAGTCGTGAATAATTTAAAATTGTTTATGAATTTAGTCAAGCAATCAGAGTTAAAAAATGATTATGATATAATAGATGTCTAGGTCTTATTTTCAATTAGTTTTAGCTTTTCATTATTAAAGACTGCCTCCTACAGTTTATAAAAACAGTACATGGTGATCCTCATTTTCTTTATAAGCCTTACCAACTTTTATTTACTGTTATTCTATTGGTATATTATATGGTTATTGTGTACATAAAAATCTTGTTTTCAAAAGACATTTGGCAAAAATATTTAATAAAGTCCCCTCTGAGAAGATAAGCATGGTTTCGAATAATAATAGGCAAATAATAATTTATTAATAGATAAATATCAAGAGTGTCTATTCTACTGTAAAGACATTAGCTATAGCCAAAGCACCCTTATAAAAATTTCAGTAGACAGAATTGAAAAAGATAGGAAAGTAGTTGGATTACAGAGCAAGGTTTTAAAATTTTATATCAACATGTTGAAATAATAGGCCAAATTGAATTTTAAAAATGGAAATTTTTGAAGTCAGATTAAGGAAATCATTTGTAAAAATAAGAATGACACATTATCAATTAAAAGCAATTGTGATCACAAAAACCAATGGTTTTAAACTGTCCCTAAAATTTACTTGAGTCAATAGAAAAATAGTTTATAGGACAAAGAAAAATATAGTGCATACCTCTTTTCCATTCAACCTACAAATTTGTACTGAATTGATGATCTAACAATGTTTAGAAACCACTCTTTAAACAAAGGAGCTTGGAATAAGAGACAGTCTGAATTTTGGCTCTACAACTTTTTTCTATTTGGTAAGTACTTGTCTCTGTGCCTCAGTTTCCTAATAGAAAATTTCCTATAAAAACAATTCATAAACTGAAAGAAGGCAGTAAAATTAGCACAATGCATTTCACAGGGTAAGTGCTAAATAAGTGTTAAAAATTATTATGCATTATATTCACTCTCAGTGCTGCATTTTCAGATGCGTACTTAAAATATTTTAGTCTGGCAGGGAGTATGCTCACATGGATGGTGAATGATTTGAAAATTGTATGATATTAGGTTATATATGTATATGATAATTATAGTGAAAGGAATATTTAGATGAAAACTGATAGCTCTCTTTTAATACCTTAAAGGTTTTCATGTGCAAAAGAGAGTAGCGCTATTCTGGGTAATTCCTAAAGACACTAGAATCACAGTCGTACATGGAAGTTCATGGCAAGTTTCATCTAAGGAAACATATATTTATTTAACAAGGAAATATGTTCAAAATTAAACTAAGGTGCTCACCTCACCAGCACATATACAAAAATTGAACAATACAGAGACTATTGGCATGGCCTCTGGGCAAACATGACATACACATTTGTGAAGCATACCATATTTTTATTTATTTATTAAAGCAAAAAATAAAGTAAAATGAGATATCTTATTGATACTCTGTGCCTGGAGAATTTAAAACCAAGCTTCAAACATTAAACATCAGCAATCTTACAAAATCGATTTCTTCAAAGATTGGAGGCACTTCCTTACTTAGCCTCCATTAGTTTCCATTGTTCATAAATTAAAGCCCATTCTCTACTAATAGAGTTCCATTGCTTCATGACCTTGCTCCATTTCATTATCCAATATCATGCCACACCATTCTGTCTCACATCCTATGATGCAGCCATACCAGCATGGGTGTGTATGGGGAAAGTGTAGTAGGGAAGGAAGGAATTTGAGGGAAAGAAGAATCTCTTCTCCTCTTATTCTTGTGCTGCGGTGAGCTGTCCTAAATTACACATTCCAAAATGCTCTTCCCTGTTTCATGCACTGGTTCCAGCAAGTCTGACTCTGGACCCAGAAATGTGAGACTAACCTTGAATTAAAAATTAAACAATATGATAACCACGCCCTGAACCTCAATAGACTTCAACTCCTACACTCTGATTTATTGGACTTACCTCACTCAGCTAACATGGAGTTGAAGAATGTCAACCACCACACCATGGAGCCTAGAGTGCCTACAACTGAAAGCAGGAGGATTGCATCCAGTATCCATGTGGAATCTAAGCCCCCTCTTGACATAGAAGTGCAATGGATACAACCAATCCAATGTCCACAGAGAAAATGTGGCATTGGTGTGGGAAAAGTGGCCATGGTGGCTGCTGGGTGTGGGGAATGGGAGGAAGAGATGAGATGTGGAGGCGTTTTCGGGACGTGGAGTTGTCCTGGGTGGTGCTTCACGGACAATTACGGGACATTGTAGATCCCCCCAGGGCCCACTGGATGGAACGTGGGAGAGGATGGGCTATGATGTGGACCATTGACCATGAGGTGCAGCGATGCCCAGAGATGTACTTACCAAATGCAATGGATATGTCATGATGATGGGAGAGAGTGTTGCTGTGGGGGGAGTGGGGGGTGGGGGCGGTGGGGTTGAATGGGACTTCATATTTTTTTAATGTAATATTTTTTAAAAAATGAATAAAAAACAAAATTAAAGAAAAGGAGGCGGACTTGGCCCAGTGATGAGGGCGTCCATCTACCACATGGGAGGTCCGTGGTTCAAATCCCAGGCCTCCTTGACCCATGTGGAGCTGGCCCATGCGCAGTGCTGATGAGTGCAAGGAGTGCCGTGCCACGCAGGGGTGTCCCCCGTGTAGGGGAGCCCCACGCGCAATGAGTGCGCCCCATAGGGAGAGCCGCCCAGGGCAAAGGAAGTGCAGCCTGCCCAGGAATAGCACCGCCCACATGGAGAGCTGAACAACAAGATGACAAAACAAAAAGAAACACCAATGTATATGAGGTGCAGAGGTGCCCAAAGATGTACTTACAAAATCCAATGGATGTGTCATGATGATGGGAACGAGTGTTGTTGGGGGGGGAGAGGGGGGGTGGGGGGATGGGGTTGAATGGGACCTCACATATATATTTTTAATGTAATATTATTACAAAGTCAATAAAAAATAAAAAAATTAAAAAAAAAAAAGAAAGAAACACAGATTCCTGTGCCGCTGACAACAACAGAAGAAGACAAAAGAAACAAGACGCAGCAAATAGACACAGAGAACAGACAACCAGGGTGGGGGCGGGGGAGGGGAGAGAAATAAATAAATAAATAAATCTTTAAAAAAAATTTAAAAAAAGACAAAATCTCTCCCTCCAGAGCAGTATATCTAAAAGTCCCATTATAAACATATTTTCTCCTCCTACTAAAATCTACACCCTTTATTACTATGACTTCATTATGTATCTTGTGCAGGCAATGTTTTTCTCAATGCTCAGTAGAATTTCTATGACAGAGATTGTTCTGAGGGTCGACCATATTCCACAAGGTTCTCCTAAATTTTGTATTGTTCCAAGAATATAATTCTGTCAATACATGCATATGGAAAATGGTGAAAGTTGGTGTACCAAATTTTTAATAGGTGAGTTGTTTAAATTGTGAAAATGTGATTCACCATATCCCTCCTTTTCTTAGTTTTTCAACCATTTTGAAACAAGCTCAGCTAAATTTTATTTCTTACATATTTACTCCCAGGAAGATAAGCAAGTGGAAACTAAGACTGAAAGTCAGTCACATCATCTAATATATTTATATACAATAGAATACTATGTTACCTTTTATGTAATATATGGGTCTATTATATTGAGTTTGCAGTTTATCTAAATGTTTATTAGTTAATTTAAAGAAGTTTATAAACCAGACATTAAAAGAGATTGTATCACTATTGGACATGACTGAAAGAAAATTTTCTTAAATAAATTGCTTTAATTATTTCCCTTGCAACTATGTCAAAAGAAGCTGACTACCCTGGGTTGCCATGATTTATCATTTATATATCTACACTTTTCACCTATGTTATATTCCTTTAATTTCTCAATTTTTTATTTTATCCATTATAAATAATTTTAGACTTTATAGACTGAGGGATTTGAATTTGCGGTTAAGCAGCAATGAAAATATATTCCACAAATTTTAGATGACCTTAAGGTGTAGCAGTATACTGTGGAAATCTTCATGCCAAATTTCCTGATCTGAACAGATACCCAGTTCCTCAGAATTCATTCTTTTTTTCTCTTTCTTTCTCTTTTTTCTTTCTTTCTCTCTTTTGTTCTCTCTTTCTCTCTCTCGTTCTTTCATCAGTATTTTTAAAAAGGGAAATACAAAATATTGGAAAAATAAATCAAATGTGGACCCAATATTTTCTTTTGGACTGAATTACATATGGAGAGAGTGTATATATTGAAGAGTTGTAGTGGGAATGTTGTTCTGTTATTTTGAAAATAAGAGAAAATCAATAATTGCTTGTGGAACTGATTAGGAAAATTATCTTAATAGCTCAGTTCATAAGACTGCAATTATATTTTATTCTTCTTCTAAGTAGGACTATTTCTCTTTCAGTAAATTCATGTATCAAAATGGAAGACAATAAAAGAAAAAATGGAACATTTTTAATTCAAATATATAATGTAGAGTTGAGAGGACAAAAAGTTGTAAATATTAAAATAAGGGAAAGAAGATACTCCAGTCCTAAATGTACTTAGTGAGAGGCAAATCATTATAATTAGACCAAAAAATAAACAAGGAAGTGTTCTGCTTTCATAACCAAATTACACGGTCACCTGTAGGAATACAAAATGTCAAGTCAGTAAGTGATTGATTCCAATTTAAATCACTATCATAGCAGTTTTCAAATTACCTAGCTACCATTCACTAAAATTATTGTTCACTTATATCCTAATTTAATAATAGTACTCAACAAAAGAGACTGTTTTTCTTCATACTCACAAAATCCAGAAAAAAAAAGAGATTTTGCAGCACTGTGGTAAAATCTTCATATTCAAATTTAAAGAAGCTTCAAATCTTCTATCTGAAGATGGAAGTTTCTAATCTTGCATTTGAAGAAATAACATTTAAGGAGTTAGAAAAATAACAAATTATCTAGAAGAAAGTAAAAAAAGAGAAGTATTAGAGCAAAAACACATGAAATGGAAAGCTAAAAAATTCAATAAAAATTAACAAAGAAAAAAATGTTTTAAAAATAAAAACAATAATAAAATACTGTGGTTAATTTAGTCAAGAAAAGAGAGAGATGGCAAAATAATTTTACAAATGAAACTGAAGACATAAGCATATGTTTAGTAGATTGTAAGAAGACCAAAAAAGGACAACTTAATGCCAACATTTTGGAAACTTAGCTGAAAAAGACAAATAATTAGAAAAATATTGCCAAAAATGTGTTCAAGAATAAAATGTACATACTAAATATTGAGATTTTTTTCAATAAATTATATTGGTATTGTGGTTTGGAGCTATGTATCCCAGAAATAAATGATTTTAAGCTTATTCCTGTGGGTGTGAACCCATTATAAGTAGGAACTGTAAAAAAAAAAAAGATTTTTTTTTATTATTTATTTCTCCCCACCCCATCATTGTTTGCACTTGCTACATTTGTTTATCTTCCTTCTTTAGGAATCACCAGAATCCAAACCTGGCATCTCTGATGTAGGTAGGAGGTGCCTAATCACTTGGACCACCTCCATTCCCTGCTTTATTGGGTCTCTCATTGTGTTTTTCTCCTTGTGTATCTTGGTGTGTCATCTTGCATCAACCTGCCCATCGCATCAGCTAGCTGTCTTGTTCATCTTTTTTAGGAGACACTGGGAACCTCCACTCCCTGCTTTGTTGTATTTCTCATTATGTTTTTCTTTCTTTGTCTCTTGTTGGGTCAGCCTGCCATGCCTACCTGTAGTGCCAGCTTTCTGTCTTCTTTAGGAGGCATGGGGAACTGAACCAGTGATCTCTCATGTGGTAAGCAGGAGCTCAATTGCTTGAGCCACATCCACATCCCAGTAGGACCTTTTTGATGAAGTTACTTCAATTACGGTGGGGTCGAATCAGGGTAGGTCTTGATCATATTACTGGAGTCCTTTATAATTAGAATGAAATTTGGACATAGAGATAAAGCCATCAGAAGCAAGTGGCTGAATATCAGTGGAAGAAAACAAGGGAGAATCTAGGAGAAGCCACCATTTGTATTGCCGTGGAATAGAGAAGCCAAGGACCAAGGATTGCCAGCAACCAACTCCAGAATGCCAGCCTTTGAGAAGAAAGCATTGCCTTGATAATTCCTTGATTTGGTTTTCTTCTAGTCTCAAAACCATGAGTAAGCCAACTCATTAAATGATACTTGCTTTGGCAGCCAGGAAGCTAAAACAGATTTTGGTATCAAGAGATCAGATTGCTGCTATTGCAAATACTAAAAGTATGAAAACAGCTTTGGATGGGATGATAGGTAGAGGCTGGAAGAATTGCGAGTACTTGAGAGAAAAACCCTAGACTGCTTTGAAGAAACTGTTGGTAGAAATATGGATGCTAAACATACTTCCAAAGAAACCTTAGAAGGAAGAATTTCATCTCTACTACATCCAGCCAGCTTCTCCAGGGGAAATTCATCAAAATTCTTCATCAGAGTTCCCAGCTTGTTGTCTGCCCTACAGAATTTGGACTTGCCCTTCCCCATAGATGTGTCAGTCAATTTCTGTAGGTTCTGTTTCCCCATAGACTAGCACAATTGAACCAAATTGTATTAGTGAACCAAAAATAGTCACAAAATGTCAATGCAAGAGCCAAATAGGGTTGTAGCTGAGCTCTAAAACACTTTGAAAAAAAAATAATAATTCTAAAGAGGAGAAAAACTGGGTGCATGCCTCAATTAATTCAATGAGAACTAATTTTGATATCAAATCCAGACATAGACAGTATTAGACAGTAAAACTATAGGCCAATAGTACTCATGGCTCAGGGATAAAATTCCCAAAGAATATATTAGCAAATCAATCTGTCAGTATATTAACACAAGACAATATACTATGCCTGAATTAGGTATACAGCAAGAGTTCAAGGATGATTTAAAATTAAAATCTATGAAGGTGATTCTACACTAACTGCTTAACAGAGATTAATGTAACTATTCCAGTGAATGGGGCACTTCCACATCCACTCATGCCTTGGGAAAAAAAAAAACACTTTCATATTAAGAATAGGAAGTAATTTCTGTAATCTGATAAAGGATGTCTATCTAAACCTCATGTGGTCATAATTAAGCGTTCTCTTTATAAAGAAGAGAAAGACAAAGGGATCATAAAATAGCCTACTGTAATGGTTAAGTTCATGTAGCAGCTTGGCTATGTTTATGGTGTCCAGTTGTTTGATCAAGTTAGCACTGGCCCGATTTCTGCTGTGAGAATATATAGTAGATGGGATTTGCATCTGTAATCAGTAGTTGATTGCATCTATACTCAACAAAGGACATTGCCCTAAGGACCTTCTTGCCAGTCAGGTAAAAGGAATACTACTGTAATTTATTTATTGCATACATTTGTAAGTGAAGGAAATGCTAGATTTCAGTTAGGGGTCAGAGAAAATAAAGATGAGAAGTTTTTTTTTCTTCAACTGAAGCTCACAGACCTCCTGAAATCATTCCACAGACCCCCTGGGGTGAAGAACCCCTCCCCTAAGCAATATAGAGAGTCTTTTTATCTAATCCTCTGGAGGTCTTAAAAGTCAACTTCAGTAAAAGTTTTGAACTTACAAACAAATATGCATCACATCACACAGGGGTCTCATACATCACCCCACCACCAACACCTTGCATTATTGTGAAACATTGGTTATAAATCATGAAAGAATTTCATCAAAATATTACTACTAACTTACGTTTGGTATATTTTCCCCCAACCAAATCTATTACTATTTTTTAAAATTAATTTTTATTACAGAAGTTGTGAACTTACAAAACAAGTTCAGTTTTGTGGCACCTGTGTGGAATACCCATACAACACCCCCTTTATTTTCACTTCACCATTTTATTTTATTTTTTCAAAGGTACATAGATCACACAAAATGTTACATTAAAAAATTATAAGAGGTTCTCATATACTCTACTCCCCACATATCATACTCCTCCCACATCAACAACTTCTTTCATTAGTGTGGTGCATTCATTGCATTTGATGAATACATTTTGGAGCACTGCTACACAGCATGGATTATAGTTTACATATCCATTTCATTCAGTGGATTATGGCAGGATATTTAATGTCCTGCATCTGCCCCTGCAATAACACTTAGGACAACTCCAATTCCTGAAAATGCCCCCATATCACACCTCTTTTCCCTTCTCCTGATGGGTCAGATGGTCCATGGACTATAACACTCCTTTACCAACACACCACACCATGATGGAACATTTGTTACAGTTTGTGAGATGATATCATCAGACTATTAACACCAACCATGATCCACTTATTGTTTATGCATGTTTATGTATGAGTGATATCCTTCATAAAACAAAAAGAAAAGAAAAAGAATAAAAGTCTACTTTAGTTCCTCAGCTTTTCCCAGGGAATTCACCTTTATTTGTGTTTCCAGCTTGTGTTCTGGAAGTTTGGAGATTGGATTTGCCAGCATGCCCCCCCGCCCCGATTGCATGAGCCAATTACTATAATAAATTGAATATATATAGATATAAATATTATGTATATGTATGTATATATCTTGTCAGTTCTGCTTCTATGGAGAACCCTGACAAAACTATTCTATTCAATATTGTCATGGATATCACAGAAGTACAGAAAAAAAAGACATGACTATGGGAGAACAGCAAAGGATATACCCAAATACCATTATTTAGAAAAGCTTTGATTTCTACAGAGAAAACTTCAAAGAGTTCACTGACAGAGCATTATTATTAATAAGAGATTTTACATTGTTATACTCCAGAAACAAAGCCAAGGATAGAAACATTGGCCAGTGGAAGAGCAAGAGTGTTTAGAAAAAGGCCATGCATAGAAATTGACACATGAACAAAGGAGTCTTACACTTCAATTCACTAGGAAAAAATTGATTTATACAATAAATGGTGGTGGGGCAATTGAGTTTTTATCTGGGATTCAAGTCAAGAGACTCGGCCCAGTGGTTAGGGTGTCCGTCTACCACACGGAAGGTTTGTGGTTCAAACCCTGGTCCTTCGTGACCCATGTGGAGCTGTCCCATGAGCAGTGCTGATGCGTGCAAGGAGTGCCGTGCCATTCAGGGGTGTCCCTTTGTAGGGGAGCTCCATGCGCAAGGAGTGTGCCCTGTAAGGAGAGCTGCCCAGAGCAAAAGTAAGTTCATCCTGCCCAAGAATGGCACTGCACAGAGAGCTGGCACAGCAAGATGATGCAACAAAAAGAAACACAGATTCCTGTGCTGCTGACAACAACAGAAGCAGACAAAGAAGAACACGCAGCAAATAGACACACAGAACAGACAACTGGGGTGGGGCAGGGGAGGAAATAAAATAAAATAAATAAATCTTAAAAAAATCTATAATTGGTTAAAAGGTTACTTCTCTCAAATTAACTTAAAAATTCCATGTTGCTTAATGTACTAAATAAGTTTTACAGAGCTTCAAAAACCCCATTCTAAAGTTGATGGGTTTGTTTGGTTTTTTTTCTTTTTTGCTTTTTCAGCAATTTTTAATATATTAATATCATAGATTAAAACAGGCATCATCTCGTAATCTTTTCTAATTTTCTTAAAAAAAGCATTTATTCTTTGCTATTCCTTTCAGTGATTTGATTATTAGATAGGTTTATCTTTATATTCATAAATTATATTTATTGGTCACTTGAATTTGTGCATATGTAAATGTTTTTCTCAGTTTTCATTTGGGATGTGTGACTTTTCTAAGCATTTGTTGAATGAATGAATACGATGAATAGAAATAGCCTTTATACTGTGCAGCTGGTCATTTGTTGATAACAAATATTATAAGCACATTTTAATATGTTATCATTTGTTTATGGTGCTTCAAACTTCTCTATACCTAACTATATTACTTCTCAGATATATAGTGTCTTCCTCTTTCATTCAAGGCTTAGAACTCTTTTCTTTCCCCAATATTGAAGAAATATTTCCCTGCATATTTTATACCAGCTTTTTTTTATTTGATTTTTTTCACTTTGACATTTATTCAATGTTTTGTTTTAACACTTTAAGATCTATTTCTAGGCTATATATATATATATATATATATATATGTATTTATTGATCTTGCTATAGTGGTAGCCTCTAATTTGTATAAAAACAAATTATAATTAGCCATGATACTGAAACTGTGGTATTATTTCTAATTATACTTTCATTTTATTTTTGGTCCCTTTTTAAATTTATTTTTATTGTTAAGAAGCTTTAGATTACATAAATGTTACATAAAAAATATAAGGTACTCCTATATGCCCTACTCTCAACCCCTCCCACACTTTCCCACATTAACAACATATTTCATTAGTATGGTACTTTTTGTTACATTTGGTGTACTAACTGTGCACTATAGTTTATATTATAGTTTACACTCTGTCCTTCACAATTTTATATGGTATGACAAAATGCATAATGAACCATAACTGTCATTGTCATGCAGGATAATTCCAATGTTTTTGGCTCCTTTTAAGGAATTGTTTTGTAATGATTAAGAACTGTAAGCAATTTATTTTTGTTTGCACTATACTATATTGTCTTAGTAAACAATTCATATGGCAAAATTGTGCCTTCCACAAATTTTTTTTTTAACTTTTTACTGTAGTAAAATTTGTCCAACTCAAAATGTCCCATTTTAACTACTTTCAAGTATACAGTTCAGGTGTATTAATTATTTCCCACTAATGTGCCACCATCACCAATACCCATTACACCAAATTTTTCATCTCTTCAAACAGAAACTCTGTACTCATTAAGTAATTACTCTCTCTCCTACCCCATTCCACTCCTGCTTCTTGTCTGGACACCATAGGCAAGCCACAAAAGCTGCATGAAATCAACACCTGCTCTGAGGCACTATTTGGGAATATATGAAAATCTATTTCCCCAATATAATATAGATTTTCTCATTTACAATTCTCATGATCATGAGTCTTCTTTTTATTTTAACCTATAATTTTCAATGTTCTTCTTAAATTTATTTCTCAGAGACTTAAATCTTTGGATTGTTCATATGCTGGTTGATCCTTGGATCCCAGAAGAGTTGTGGCCAACTCCCACTCTTCAGTTCTTTAAGCTTGTGCTGGACAAGTAATAAAACAATTCCTTTCCTTTTCCTCATAATGTCTAAAACCCCTCTCTGTCTGAAGAAGTAAGAGCAGACATAATCCCAAATCCCTCAAGACTGAGGTCTGAACAAAAGTAAAGTGGGAGTGTAACCATGGGCCAAAGCAGATTCATGGTTACAATAGTTATTATCTCAGGTAACTTGTTAACATTGATATAAAAAATGGAATAAGTGATCACATTGCTATTTTATATTTGTTATGCCGGTTAAAACATCTTGAAAAATATTGCCGACAGACAATATCGAAATAGAAATACTGGTTCCTTGTCCTAAATTTAGGAGGAATAACTCCAATGCTTCAACATTATTTTATTGACTAATGGTTTTATACATATATATGTACATGTACACAGCCACATACTAATAACAGATATAAAATATATTATTTTTGTATATTATTACGGTAAAGACTTTTCCTATATTGCTACTTAGTCAGGAATTATTACAGGTAACTTTGTTTTTATGAATTACAATTTTACTTTCATTAATTGTAATTTCTTTCTGAAGCTTCTTCACTGAGATAATGTAATTTCAGACAAAGCAAACTTATTTATCATATCAAATCAGCTCATTTAGTAACATTTTAAGACCGCATAAGTTCTAAGGACTGTGCTTGTAGAGCATGGCTCTAGTATATATTTCACATTTTATAGATAAACTGGTTTTAGAAAGATCAAACAACTTGTCTGCAATCAGGCAGCACAACTGAAAAGTATGCATCTGATTTAATTCATCCATCAACCTCACACATCATGTCAATAAGATCATAATTATTTTATGCTCAGTTTATGCTTTACTAAAGACTTTTAGTAGTTGACTGATGTGTCCAAGGTCATACACTGAGATTGAACTGAGATGTTGCTGAAATTCATGTTTCTGGAATGCTTCCTTGATTATCTTTCTACTTGAACACAGCATCAGTACAGGCAGATTGACAGATGGGGGTGTTCTCACTTATTCAAATGTTTAAACTTAGTATGTGAGACTTGCCACTTTTTCTAATCATTCCCTCAAAAATAATAGAATACCTATACACATCATTTCTTTGAATTGAATAACCCCTTTGCAATGTGTGTTAAGACATCCCTTTGGTCTGTAGGAAAATGTCAGGAATTCATAACCATTTTCAGGTTCTTGTAACCTTTGTTATCCAGCAACTGAGACACTGTCATCTCATCAGCAATGTCAATTCTTTTTTTCTAACAATATTGCAATTGTCACTTTCCTGTCAGACATCTTGGAAATTTATACTTGCCAAAATTTAGACAGAAAAACTTTAAAATCTGAGTGTTGGAAAGAAGACCCATTCTAAAACACAGGAAAGGACAATTGCACTTGGCGTGCCTTAATAACAACTGTTAAGAGTAGCTGTGGGTCTTAGGAAAACTGTTGAGCCTGGCAGAAACAGAATCTTAAAAATGCTGAAAGCAGAAAAGCTACTTTGGATGGAGAGAATTTGCTGATATTGCTGCAATAGATTGCAAGGCATGCACTTCAAATCCTGACCCTGAGGTGGATGACCTAGATTACTTCACATCCAAATGATGTTTATTGAGCACTTAATGCATCTTACCCACTTTCACATGTGTGACAATGAGTCCACTGCAACAGTCACATCTTGCTGGCATTTTATGTATCCTCCATATGCATAAGGGTACAACACACAACCTCAGGAAAGAGAAAATTGATGATTCTTTAGGAAAGACATCCTTTATATAGTTATGTCCAGATTTAAGAGAAGCCCACAAGCAATAGTTCGGGACCTCAAGAGTCTAGCAAGAGTGAGAAGTCATTACACCACTAGATCTTAAAGGGTAAGTGGAAAGAGTGGTTACCAGCAACCAATAAAACCTGTAGCAGTAGGAGGGGTTATCCTAGGAAAATTAAGCATTGTCAGCCTACAGCTTGGCACAAAGAGAACCAAGGGAATAAACACCAAATTTCTATTTTTTTTTTTAATGCTCTTGCTATAACCTATTTATTGAACCCAACTGAAAGTCAGAAGCTCAAGCCACTTTGTTGGTGCATTGCATAAATATCAGCCTCCAGAGCAGGGTGGAGACTGATGGCGAATGTATCTGCATAGACAAATTGAGACCATCTACCACATGCCCATTTCACAATAGAGGTAAACAAATTCAGAGTCCAAATATCCTTCCTGATTTCAAAAATGCATGTACTTGCTGGAATAGGATTTAATCCATGACCTTTTAACACCTAGTTCTGTGTTTTTGTTCCCATACCACCATTACGTAACTGCATGTTTAAAAGGGTTTTATTCATTTTAATTTTCCCTTTCAACAACACAGACTTTTATTTTAGCTGAGGCCAAAGGAGTATAAGTACATATATTAGAGTAATAAATGATTCTTTTAGCAGCATAACTTGAGTTATTCTATCTTCTTCAACCAATTAATTCTCTTTCAGAGAACCTCAAATACAAATACTGAGTATATCTATAAAATATGTCTATCATGCTAAATCCTTAATGTATTCTTTAAATACATAGTTAGACTATTTCAAAAAGTGTTAATAATGTTTCAGTAGTAGATGAAGTAATCAACTACATGGGAAAATGTGAGAACTCCTCTTACTAAGTATTTTACAATAAAATAATTACACATTTAAAAGTTCTCCTAAAGGTCAATTGTCTATACTATCATTCAATCACTTGTTTTTATCAGCAAGAAGTAATTATAGAAAGTTTATATTATGACTTATGTTATTCAAAACTGTGAAACAAAATAAGACATTTTCTTTATTGGAGGGTGGATCTTGATGGTTTGATACAGTTCTAAGTAGTGGATTGTACTTTATTTTTAAATGGAGAGTTTTGTAGCAATATATTTGATTAAAAGAGTGAATAATTATTTTCCAGAAAGACAAACATATGGATAGTTTCCCCTGACTCAGAATATGAAAGTACTGGCTTGTAAAATGCCATATTTCTTGTCTGCACAAAAAAGACTTTGAAGATAAACAGGTGCTTGAAGTTGGTGCTGGCTCTTTAGACACACCGCCAAGAAAAGGAAAAATTTTAGAGAAGCAACTCGCAAAGGTTGTAAAGAGTTCAGTAGCCTACAACCCTGAGACACAAGTGAGGAAAGTAGCCACCAGCAATGGACAACCCTAGCAGCCCTGGAAATCTATCAGGATAAGTCTTTATTGTTTCAGTTTAGACTTAAGTCAGTAAATGTGATAATTAAATATCAAAACTGTGCTAACAAGTCAATGTTAGTTTCCTAACCTCTGCAGCTAAGGTCACATGAACCCTTTGACTTGAAACAATTTGAAATGTCACAATAACAATAAACTTTGTATATTATCATTGAGTATTCAATCAATAAAATCCTTTTTTAAAATTAATACCTTTTGGTTTGTGGCTCAACATACTCCTTCAACAACACCCACTATTTTTTGAAAATCTGTAGACAAATTGAATAGATGCCATAAATACTATAACCAGAATATAAGACAGACAAAAAAAAGAGTGTCCCATCCTAGCAATTGCTTAGCTCTCTGTTTCCTTTCTACGCAAGCATGGCCATGAGAAGGGAGTGGGAAAGGGGAAGGTGACAAAGCTGAAATTGTTTGACTTACAAATTGCTCTCTTATTAACTTTAATCAGTTCTTGGAGTTAGGATTTTTTACGGACTCTTAGGTTTAGTGGAAAAGCACCTGGAAGAGCTTCCATTCTAAAGAAGCAAACAAGTCCATAAGCAAGATGAAATTCAGTTTTTCATTTTAAGGGAGGTGATGAATAATGTAGCATGATGCAGTCTCAGGCGGCAGATGCTTCCTGCTACTGTATGAATGGAAGAAACCCATGTGTTCCCAGAAAGTCCCATTCTACTTCATCTAATTAGTTCAACCAGGACATCTAGATGTAGGAAATAGCATGCTATTATAGATACTTGTTTCTGGAGTGCCTGGGTATACAGTGTCTAAATTACTCTCCAGCACGAAGTCAGGCTTATTGACTCATTCTGACAAGTCCAGCAGTGTTTCTTGCTAACACCAAGTTCCTAAATGAAAGAGTTAATGTCCCCACCTAACTTCATCAGCAGCCTGCTATAAACAAGGCAGTCATAGGTAATATTTAGAATGGAGCAGTTCCAGTTTACACCTCTTGTTCCAGGGTAATGATGAATAGTATTTCCTTTCATTCTGAAAAGGGTTCCTGTTTGGATGATAAATTACAAGGCCACCCTAATTATACAGTGTCTTAGGCAACATAGAGAGTTCATTTCTTCATGTCTTCTTTATTTTAATTATGTTTTTTGAGAAGGAACTGAAATTTAGGAAGTTGGATTTGCTTAGTTTGTACAATAGGGTTCCTATTTACATGGCCAATATATGTAAATTTAATGTTTAAATTTAAAAGTAATTGCTATGAGAATCTTAGGTATGTTCAATATTTATATATTGATATGATCCCTTTGCCTTATGATATATTTTTTCTTTTTTTTGACTTTTTATTCTTCTTTTGATATATTTTTATGAATAATACTTAACGACAAAACAAAGGTGATAAAATAAAAAAGTAAAATAACACATGACATTGTAAATTACTGAACAATTTGCATTTTTCTGTTATTTAGAGGGCATATACTCTTGATGTTGGCAGGTGTTTTAAATATATTCCCTGAACCAAAAATAAAAGCCTATTTTTCAAATAATATCTCATCTTATTTTCAGCATTGAGTTCAGGACTACTAACCAGCTCATTCATGTTACTGGCTAAAAATTTAATTGCCTAGAAGAATTAAGTTTCTAACATGGTAGCTTTTTTACTAAAGACTCTCATGTAAACGCATTTCTCAGTCCACAGAGTTAGCAAGTGTGTATGCATGTTTTTGTGTAATTTTTGAGAAAAAATTATTTTTGATTGTTGTAAATATCAAAAAATACATTTCCAGGTAGAGTGATTTTTATCATAATTGCTAGTTAAGTCATGTTTACTGGATTTATAGCAGGAATATTTTAATAAACTTTTTTTTTTAATTAAAATGACAGGAGCAGAATTTTCATCAATGTTATGCTATGAAAACTGAGCTATTTAGTTCAAAATTTACTTATGATAATTTGAATTTTCCACTGCTAAACACAGCCTTAAAGGTTTTGTTTTGTCTTGTTTTGTTTCTTTACAGTTAGCCCAAAGTGACTTTGGAATATTGAAATAGTGAGTTGATGAGATTAAAAATTATCATAAGAATTAATATTTCTTAAGACTATAAATTCAATTTATGAATCTAATTATTCTTTTACTAAATCTAGCTACTTTTAGCAGTCACTTTAAAATAGTTTCTTTTTCAATTTAATTGCTTAAGTTTTTTAAACTCCACTTATAAATTTGACATATTTTATTTCTTTGAGTTCTTCAACAGTGTGACTAAGAAATAAACTTTCCTGCTTATGTAACACTTGTAAATCTCATCAGTTAAAGTTAGAAATATGGTGCATCTTATTCTTCAGCATGTTACAGTATTTACAAATCTTGAAAAATCTGTGCCTATCAACTTAAAATTCTAATTTTAAAGTTATTCAATTGTGCATAATTTTTAACTCAGAACATAAAATGATCTCTTAGATTTTCTACCATGTTAAAATCTCTTAAACAATAAAAAATGTATATTAAAAAGACCAATACACCAGAAAATTCTCTATTTAATAAAAAATGGAAATTAACTGGGAAAATAAAATAAAAATAAAAGAGGGAAAAAAATAAAAAAATAATAACTGGCCAGTGGTCAATATTTATAGAAATATAAATGAGAAAAAATTGATGTAAAAAAATCAAAACTGGAGTTTTTGAAAAAGCCATCAGCAAGACTGGACTATTCTTAATTCAATGTGGGCCAAATGTATTAGTTAAAAAAAAAGACATTATATGTCATATTATTTTTTGTTATATCATTTGTTTATTTGTTAAGAATTATATCCCCTACACACACTTGCACATACACATGCACATATACATACATATTTTCCCCATTATAATAGAGTTGTTACTTGGAAAGTCTACAGAAAAATCCAATTCACAATAACTTAAATTAATTCTGATTTTTTTCAAATGTATTCTTTGTATTATTCACTACTAAAAGACTACAGAAGTGTTGCCTAGTTTGTTAATTCTAGGATATCAACATTGTTCGTTGGATTCATTTTTACTATCCAGTTCTTAAACCTGAAAGGGACTGTACTCAGTATTATGCCATGTTAATTCTTGCACTCCAGCACTCTCTTCACAATGACTCAAATTTTACTCTGAAATATATTGAATACCCTTCTAGTTCATCCGTTAGGCCAGCACTTTGGTTCATTGGTCAAATGGAGTGTTTGGCAAAACACAAGGAAACCAAAGTGCATTTAATACGTACTGTATGATAAGCATAAATGTGTTCCTCAATATATAAAATAAAAAAGGTTTGCAAACATGTTGAGTCAGATCAGCATTTATTGAGTCTGCTGGAGCTTGGATGATGTAGCAAAATGAGATCTTAAACAATAATTATGCTTCAGTTTTCTTTTTTAATGGAGTATATATGAGCCTGCAGTACAAATTAAACAGGTGATAGCAGAGACTTTAATGGGCAATCGGATTTACTATCAGTATTAATACATTAAATATGGACTTCTGAACATCTATACCATTGTTTTAGAGTCCCAAATTGATGTAGGGATGTCGTTGTAAATTTTTTCTAAATTGACTTAATAAAAGAGTCCACCTAAATTGAGCTTTGAATAACACTGATGGGATGTTGTATGATGCTAAGGGAAAGATGTTAATATTTTAAGTGTGACAATGGATATTGTGGCTATACTTAATAAAGAAAAATAACTAAATAGATATGAAATAAATTATATCTTGGTTTATTATATCCAGGATATTATATAATTATCTTAAACTAATCCAAGAGAAAGATGAAGGAGTAGATGACAGTGCAGGCATAAGACTGGCCAAGAATTAAAATGGTTAAAGTTGTGTAATGTAATCACATACATATGTTCTTTAAATTTTCCATAATGAATACCTTCCCATAATAAGGATAAATATCACCTCATAGAGGTACCTAAAATTTGAAGGAAAAAAAAAAGGGAAATCTGTCCAGAATCAAACCAAAGACAGAAGGGAAAACCTTACACAATACACAGGCATCATGTTGTTTGGTTTACAAGATATAATAAACATTTGCAATACAGATTAAGTGTGGAAGCAGCTTTCAAGATGTTCCTACTAATAGGGTCTTAGATAACCTGTAAAGTGTGCTCCACATGTCTTTTAAACCTTTCAACCTCCTTTTTTATGCCCTCTTTTAACTTTACATCTAACACCTTTATAAGGGCTTCTGACTGCCATAAGCATTAATTGATACACCTATCTCCCCTCACCATTCTTGAAACCATTTTTCTTAGTTCCCTCCTCTAATGGCCCACTCCACTCCTACTTCCATTTAATCAAAACCTCATTTTCTTATTTCTTAGAATCTGCCAAAGTGCAAATAATTACATTCAATTTGTCCCACGTAATGGAAGCTTACTATATAAATAAAACAAAAAGAATAATATCTCAAACAAAACAAAATAAAACAAAAACCTAACTTAGGATTTCCACAATTAAACATTGTAAAATATAGAAATATCGTTTAATTTTTATTCAGGCTGCAATAGTTTCATTTGTTTTTTCTTTCAGATCAAGTCCTGCTAGGCATTTCCCCGAAAGCATTTGCTACACTAGCAATCCCATCATTCGGATTATTCAAGCCCTTTCTTTCTTTTTTTATTATTGTTTTTTTAATTATTAAAGAAGTTTTAGATTACATAAATGTTACATTAAAAAACACTTTCTTTTTGAGTCTGCTTCTCTTCCTCTCTTTCCTGTATCTAGCTTCCACTTTTTTCATTTTAATAGTCTGTCTTTGAATCATTCATTCAAAATTGTTCAAGAGAAGTCCAGCTAGTCATTATCTAATGGAAAGTGCTGAAATTGGGCTAATGACTCAGGGATTATTTTGATGATACTTCATCAGTAATTCAAAATATCAATAAGAAAAGATGCAATAATTAGACAAACCATAATGTGAAGGAAGTCAACAATGTAGGTGATGCTGAGTTTACTTTTACAGTTGTCCTTGGAAATATCAAATACCTTTAGAATCTTTCTCCTCTTATTTGGCTGGTAGACTATTTTAAATAGATTTCCCATTAAACTAACCCCTGTTTCTACTTTATTGGCTTCTGTCCTTGATTATTTATAGACAATTGGATGACTTCTTGCTAGAGAAAAAAATTGAGTAGAGACACTTGTAAATACATGTTTAAAGGGAGTCAGATTTTGTAGTTTAAATACAGACAAGTTACTAAAACAGTAAAAAGTATAATAAAATGCATTAGAATCTAGAGTTGCTACAATAAATTATCTAAAATTTCCAATTTTCAATAAAAATTTAAAGATATGCATAAAACACAGAAGAAAAAAAAGTCAGAAAGTGTCTCTGAGTGTTGTTGGATTTACCAGACAACTATCTTAAATTAACTATTATAAATATATTCAAATAATTAAAGGAAAATAAAAATGTTCTCAAATAATTAAATTAAAATATCCCAACATTAGTCAACAAATAAAGAATCTCAAAGAAACATAGCAATGAAGAAAAAGAACCAATTGAAAATTATTTGAAAGACAATAACAAAATTGAAAAATTAATTAGATCGGCTCAAAAATACTTTTGAGATGGTTAGAGAAATAAAAAGTTTACCTGAAATTAGATATATAGAAATTACTCAATTTGAACAAAGGCAAAATATTGATGAATTTTGAATAAATCTTAAAGATCTATGGGATAAGCCAATATGCCAATATTAATGCAATGGGATTCCCAGAAATAAAGGATAAAATAAGTGGCTAAAATATTTGTATAAATAAGGACCCCAAATATCTCAAAATCGAGGAAAATACTAATTTGTATATCCAGGAATTTCAATAACTCCAAGTAGGATAAACACAAGAAGAACCATACCTAGGTGAATTATATTTAACCTCCAGTGAGCCAAAAACAAAGGTAAAAGTTTGAGTATGTCAAGAGAACAATGACTAAACACATACAGAAAACAACTATATAATAAATAATATAATTAATAACTGACATCTATTCTCCCATAAGGCAGTGGGGTGATATATTTAAAGTATCGAAAGGAAATGAAAATGCCCATCAAAATTCTAAATGCAGGAACAATGTCCATCAAAAATGAAAATGAAATACAGATATTCTTAGATTAAAAAACAAACAGAAAACCCATTGTGAACAACCCTGCACTATAAGTAATACTAAAAAAAGTTCTTCAGGATAAGATAAAATGATGCCAGGCACTCCCATTTCTGGGAAAACTTAGTAGATTTATTCTTCCCTATTCCTCCTACAATGTAAAATTAAAAAGCCTGAACACTATGTATAAAACATAAGATGATTCTCAAAGATAGAGAGAAGAAAGAAGATTGGCTAGGGATATTGGGGCCCAAGAACAAAACTTTGATAACTTTGCTGAGTTTTCTGTTTACCTCATGTAAGTCAAACTTAAAACTGAAGAAGCTGACTATATGTAAACATCAATGACTCCAGAAAAAAAAAAAGCTCAACAAAAGCCTAGCTAAAGAACAGAAAAAAGCAATTTAACACATAGAAGCCCTTTTAAAATAACCGTTCTATGCCAACCAGACAACAAAAAAGAAATTGTGACTTCACTGCTACCCACGCCTGCAAATGTTGACTAGGAAGCCTAGTCTTCCACTCTCATGAGGCTGTAGCAAAGCCCTCTAAAAACCCTGCTGTGATAATGTCAGAGAAGGAGGGAGCCAGGACTTTCATCTCTGTTAGCCTGTGTCGAGTCTCTCTATTTCTCTGGTGGTGTCAGAGGAGACTACATTTTCAAGCCTGGCCTTCCACACGTACCAGGAAATAACAAGGTCCATCTTACTCCTCCCTCTGGGTGAGAATAGAGGATGGCTACAGCTAGTGAACAGGCAAGACAATCATCATTGTCAAACATTAACAAGGCCACCTCCACTGTAGTGTCAGTTGGGATGTTGTGAAGAATTGAAACTCCCAGCCCAAACATCATTAATGTGGACCCTTCCACATGAGTGTCAAAGAAGGTTGAGTGAAGATCTTGTTCTACTTCCACAGGGCAGTATCTGATCAACAATACCAACACTGATTTCTAGGGCAGGGACATTAGCAGAAAAAGACAGCTATAACAGAAGGCTTGTAAAAGACTCAGAGTGAAAGAATATAATATACAAGTATTCAAATTTCAACTGAAAATCAAGGACCAGGGATATTTCACACTAATGGCAAAAAAAAAACCACACACACCAAAAACCACCATAAGATCTTGACACTGAGATGACAAAGATGTTAGAATTATCTAACAAAGATTAATTTAAATTTTTTTAAAAAAAGATTTATTTATTTATTTAATTTCTCTCCCTTCCCCCCACCCCAGTTGTCTGTTCTCTGGCCTATTCACTGCATGTTCTTCTTTATGTCTGCTTCTGTTGTTGTCAGCAGTATGGGAATCTGTGTTTCTTTTTGTTGCATCATCTTGCTGCATCAGCTCTCTGTGTATGCAGCATCATTCCTGGGCAGGCTGAAATTTCTTATGCGCTGGGTGGCTTTCCTTATGGGGCACAATCCTTGCACGTGGGGCTCCCCTACGCAGGGGACACCCCTGTGTGGCAGGGTACTCCTTGCGCGCATCAGCGCTGCCTGTGGACCAGCTCAACATGGGTCCAGGGTTTGAACCATGGACCTGGCATGTGGTAGAAGGACGCCCTAACCACTGGGCCAAGTCTGCTTCCCCTAACAAAGATTTTAAACAATCATGATAAAATGCTCCAATCATCAGTTATGAACAGCTTGAAACAAATCAAAACAGAGAAAGGCTCAACAATGAAATAAAAGATTTATTTAAAGAAATGGTAACTATAAAGAACAATCATTGAAATTTTAGAAATGAAAATACAGTAATCAAAATAAAAGCTGGGTGGATGGGTACACCAGTAGAATGGAGAGAAAAGTGAATCAGTGATCTGGAAAATAGAACAATCGAAATTTCCCAATATGAACATTACAGAGAAAATAGATAGAGAAAAATTAACAGAGCCCCAGGGAATTGTGGACTATAATAAAAGTCTAATATTTGTATTATAAGAGTTATAGAAGGAGAGAGTGAAAAGCACTAAAAGTAATAATTGCTTAAAACTTCCCATGCATGTCCAAGAAACTGAGCAAATCCTGAACAGGATAAACCAAAAGAAATCTGCACCAAGCACATCATTAATTAAACTTCCCAAAATAAAGACAAAAAATATTGAAAGCAGCAACAATAAGATGATTACCTATAGGGTCATGCAAACATTAGCCAAGGAAAGCAAGAAAGTCTATATTAATATAAGATAAACTAGACATCACAGCAAAGAAAATTACTAGAGATAAATAAAGAATTTTATAGTGATAAAATGATCGATACACTTAGAAGACATAAAAATCCTAAATGTGTATGAACCAGACACCAGAGCTGTAAAATGTTGAGAAAAAATGGAGAGAACAGAAAGGAGAAATAGAGAAATGCACAATTATTATTTGGAGACTTCCATAACCCTTTTTGAACAGCTGTCATAAGTAAACATACAATCAGTATAGTTAAAAAGAACTCAACAACACCATCAACCAACAAGATACAATCAACATTTAGACCACACACAATTCAACAATAGCAGAATACATTTTCTTTTAAAGGACCCATGGAACATATAACAAATTGAACCATATCTAGGCCATAAAGCAAACCTCTACAAATTTAAAAGAATTAGAATCAGACCGAGTCTGTTCTCTGACAGTAGTGGAATCAAACTAGAAATTAATATCAGAAAAATAGCAGGAAAATCCCTGAACCCTTGGATATGAAACAACAAACCTCTAAATGTTCCTGGATCATAGAAGAAAATATGAAAGGATATTAAAAAATACATTGAACTGAATGAAAATGAAAATACAACATATCAAAATTCTTTGCATAGAGTGAACACAGTTCTGAGGGGAATCTATAATATTAAATGCCTTCATTAATGAGGACAAAATGTCACAAATCAAAAATATAAGCTCTTTCATCAAGGAACTAGGAAGAGAAGAGTTGAATAAATCCAAAGCAAGTAAAAGGAAGAAAACAGTAAAGACAAGAGCAGAATTCAATGAAAATGAAACCAGAGAAACAATAGAGAAAATCAATGAAACAAAGAGTTATTTTTTAAAAGACCAATAAATTGATAAGCCATTATAAAGACAAACACAATAAGAAAGAGAAATACAAATTACCAATACCAGGCATGAACATAGAGTTCTACAATCCTGCAGATATCAACAATATAATCAGGGGGTAGAACAAACAACTCTACACACTTATATTTGAAAACTTAGACAAAATAGACTAATTCCTTGAAAAACAAAGAACTACCACAACTCATCCAATAAGAAGCAGATAATTTGAGGAACTATATAACTAGAAAGGAAATTGAATACTTAATTTAAAATCACCCTCACCCCCAAATCTCCTGGCCAAGATGATTTCACTGGAAAAATCTACTAAACATAAGAAAAACTAACACCAATTCTATATCATTTCTCCAAGATAGTAAAAGAAAAGGAAGTACAGACCAATTCATTTTATGAAACTAGTAACACCTTGAGACTAAAACAGAGTACAAAAAACAACCTACAGACCAATATAGCTCACTAATAAGAACACAAAATTCTTAAGGTAATATGACATATAATTCAGTAATACATAGACATAACTATGCACCATGAACAAGTGGGATTTTTGCACAAATATAAGACTGTTTCAATATTTGAATATCAAACAAAATCATCTACCATATTAATAGGCTAGAGAAGAAAAATCACATGATCATATCAATTGATCCAGAAAAAGTATTTGACAAAATTCAATACATATACATGTTAAAACTTCACAGAAATGAAGGAATAAAGGGTATATTCCTCAACTTGATGAAAAATATTTATGAAAAACTTATAACTAGCATGCTTAGTGGTAAAAGACCTAATGCTTTACCTTAAATTCAGGAATGAGGCAAGTCTGTCTTTCTCACCACTCTTATTCAACATAGTGTTAGAAGTTTTAGCCAGGTCATTTAGAACAAAAGGAACCAAAAATAAGAAAAATCAAACAAAAAGATATAAAATGCATGCAGATCAGAAAGAAAGAAATACGATTATCACTTTGAGAGATGACATGTTTGTCTATGTAGAATATGTAGAAAATGACAAAAACAAACCTTCTAGAAATAATATGTGTGTTTAGCGAGTTAACAGGATATAAGATAAACATGTAAAAAACAAATTTACTTCAATATATTTTCTATGAATATGTGGAAAACTAATTAAAAATACAATAATTACAGTCACTCAAAAACAAAAAGTATTTGGTATAAATCTACCAAAAATATACAAGATTTGTATCTTGTAATCTATATTACGTGAGCAAAAGTTATCTGAAACATACCATGTTGGTGTTTGGAAGCCTCAACATAGTAAATATGTTAAAAAATCTCCAAATTGATGTATAGATTTAACAAAATTCTTACCAAATTCCTTGTAATATTTTTTGTAGGTGTAGACAAAATTCCCAAATAAAAGGCAAGACAAAGAAATTAAAACAGGGGTTCTTAACCTTTTTTGTTCCATGCACCCCTTTGCCAGTCAGGTGAAAACCATGGACCCCTTCTCAGAATGTAGCATCTGAAAGTTTAATAACACTCAACACTGGCATGTCTTTATATTAAAATTTAGGATTATTCAAAATTGCATTTTATAATTTTCCCATACTTTCAATACCTGATAACATAACACTGTTCAACATCTCTTCAAAAGGTCATTTTTGGCAAACATTTAGAAATTCGAGTTTTCCCAAGGCATTATTAAACCATCTCCACCATCCTTATAAACGATTTTGTATATAGTTATTATTCACTACACTCAGAACATGCTACATCAAAATAAAAAATGATTCTAAGTCCACACTATACTGTATATTATTTAATAAATATATCACACCCAAACCAATACATCCCCTCAAGAATAATGCCTTTTTGAATTTTCAATTCGAGGTTATGGACCCCCTGAAATCTTTCCATGGCCCACCCTTGATTAAGAACTCCTCAATTAGAATAACTAAAAAATATTGAAAAAGAAGAATAAAGTGGGATGAATCAGTCACAGGCATCCTAATTTCAAGATTTATTATAAAGTTACAGGAAGCAAGAATGTGTGGTATTGGTGGAAAGATAGAAACATAGAGCAATGGAATGGAATACAGAATTAGAAATAGCCCTACAGAAATATGCTCAAGAGATTGCTGATCGAGTTGTAAAAAAACAGTTCAGTGGGTGAAGGATATAGCCTTTTCAGTAAATGGAATTATAACAATTGGGCACCCATAGGCAACAAAATAAAACTCGACCTAAACCTCATAACTTACATATGAAAATTAACTCAGATTGTCAACAAAATTTATCATTCAACATTGGTGCTCTATCTGGGAATTGTATTTTTATCCCAGGAAAGGGATTGTTACAATGTAACAACCACAGTGAAACTCATTGTTTACATGCAGCATCTGCTAGAAGTTGTATTGTAACCCTGAATTTATCTCATTACTGAAAATTCATACAGAGTTATAACACATGCCTGGTGTCAAAGGCACCTAATTTTTTGTTGTGCAATGTCTAAGAAATTTTGTCCAGAAATCATATTTAATCTTCAGAATGATTCCAGAGTAAAAATTTTTTGACTATTTAGTAAACTGTACCAAAAGATTGAAATGTTTCTAGGTTTAACTCAAAACTGCCTGGAAAAATGTCAGTTTTGCTCCAATTATCTATTCCCAGCATTGTCTTTACCCAGATAACCCAGTATGCTATGTAGTTTAGAACAAGATTCTTGAGATAACTCAGGAAGGCAATCACAGCAAGCCACCTCTTATTTCCACGAAGTATAAACATATGCTCACACAAAGATCTGAGCATGAATGTTCATATTAGCATTATTTATAATCACTAAAAACTAGAAACAACTTCAATGTTCCTCAACTAGTGAATGGATAAACAAAAATCTAGTATATTCATACAGTGAAATGCTACTCTGAATGAATGAAAAACCTCTTGATATATGCAACTTAGAAGAATACATTTTTAAAAAAATCACTATAAGTGCTTTACAAAAGAACCAAAAAGGATACAAAACATAATATAGCCTACTGTTGCAGGTTAATAATCATGCTACCTTTCTATTACACAAGATCCACTAGCATTTTTTTCTTTGTTTGCTTTTAACATTGTTTATATTCCTGCTTATCAAATTATTTTTTGCATCTATGAAAAATTGCCAAGTACTTAAGCCGTAAATTTTCTTTGCAATCTACCATTGCAACTTGTTTTTTCACCCCTACCCAATATCAGTTCTCTATCATAGTCAGACAGGCATAGGGACTGTTCCAAAATATTTTCAACTCAATTCAGTTTATATGAAATCATATCCTCTTTCTTGAACATTGTTAATTTCCAAAAGTAAAATATAGCACCTGTTCTCTGGGGAAAAAGGGAATAGATAAAAGTAGAAGAGGTTAAAACAGATACAATGTTATATATCGTTAAGTTACACAAAAGATGGCACTGGTACTCTATAAACCCTCCAGAATGACTGGGTACATAAAAACAAACAAAAACATGAATTTCATTTGATAAACTGAATCCCAGGAGACAGGAAATAAATGGTGAAATTCTTTTTGAGGAACCTAAAGGAAGATCTGTAAGAACTTATACTATGACAATATTTATCAGTGTATTGTTTTTATGACCTATGTATATATATTGCATAGGGTGACTTCACAACCATTGATACTTTACAAATGATTAATAGTAAATCTACAATGAAAAAAAAAAGGTTCAAGTCTAGCATATTGGAATAAGTAGTAATTGTTCTAGTTTGCCAAGGGGCTGCAGATGCAAAATATCAGAAATGTTTTGACTTTTGTAAAGAGTGTTTATTTAGGGTAAAAGCTTATAGCTCCAAGGCCTAAAAGTCCAACTCAAGGCACCATGAGAAGTGCTTTCTCACCAAATTCAGTTGCTACATTATGAAGCAAGATGGCAGGCAATCTCTGCCTGGTCTCTGCCTTCCCTCCTGGGCTTCTTATTTCAGGCTCAGCTGCTCTGCTTTCTTCACGATTTCAACTGCAAGCTATCAGGCATAAGCCCATCTCCCCTTGAGCTGCTCTGAGGGTCCAGCATCTTGGGGACTTTGTGCTTAAGCAATCTTCTAGTCCTCTCTCTCCTGGTATAGGGCTTGTCTTTTAAGGCTTCTTTTCTTATAGTTCAGCTGTGGGCAGATCTGGAGACTTTTCTCTCACATAACAGAATCAAATATGGCAATTCCCTTTTTCCTATGTCTATCCATGTGAATCAGTTTATATCAGACCCAGTAAGGGGGCAGGGACTTAATGTGAGTCATGCCTCTTTGACAGAGCCCAACCAAAGCAATCATATCAAGTAATCAAATCAAAGGCCCCTCAACTGAATTTAACACAATCGAAGGATATCACTCCAAAGGAATAGATTAGTTTATATACATATCATTTCTCTGTTTTGGACTCATAAAATAATTTCAAACTGCCACATAGTCATTTAATACAGCTATGAATAACACTGAACATTATAGGGTTATCCAATGAAACGTCATTAAAATTGCCATTTAAGCATTCTACACTGGTACAGTAAAGTTTAGTCTGTCTATACTATTAAAATTAGTAATACATTTTATAAATATTTTAACTATTTTTCTTTGTGTCGGTGTTGTTGGAGTCAAAATTGGTAAGCAGATAAATATGGAGCCAAGCATTAAGTCTAAATCTTTCTATTAAACCTACGATTGACGATTTAGTTCCAATGTTACATTATGTCATTAGGTGCACCTTCCAAGTTATGACAGGCAAAAGCTTCTAATTGTTTCAATAGTACATATAATGTAGTTTGCCAATTTTCCAATTTTCTTTATCATTTTTTCAGCCTCTGCTTACTCTTGGCATAGACTGTGAACTCACGTATTCAGATTTTACTTATATATTGCCCTCCAAGTCTTGGTATTAATTTCTGTATGTACTCTATATGGTCATGGAAATGCTATAAATTTAACCATCCCCAAATATGGTGGCATAGAGCAATATATATTCATTTAACTATCATTTCACAACTCTGTTCTGGCTGAAAGTTTCTTCTAACTTGGGGTGGGCTTCTACTTATTTGGAAGTTGGCTGGCTTGCAATTAAGGGTTTAAATATCTGGAGGTCAGCTCTCTTGACTGCAGAAATTTGTTTCAGCTTCGTATTCTCTTCATCCATCCCGCAGATTAGGACAGGCATGTTCTCTTCTGAAAGCAGAAACTCAAGCAACTGTAACACTTGAGCATCTTGAGGCCGATATTCAGGACTGCCACACTGTCAATTTTACTTTTTCTAATGTCGGAACAGGTCCCAAGGCAAGGTTCCCTTAATTGAGGGGAATTTAGTGATGGATGTTGAAGGGGTTGGGATTAAAAATTGGGGGCAATTAATACAATTGGTCTAGTTTGGTTTGTATGTAATCAGTTTGGGTTTAAAAATTCTAAATGACCTATGAATAGAAAGAGCTTGTATCTGGACTTTTATTTACATAAATTTAGAAAACACTTTTTACAATTTGAGTACTAATTGACCTTGGAGGTTGGTTTATTTATTTATTTTATCAGAAAAGAAGTTCATACATTAGTCTTGCTTAAGAAGCTCAGCCTTTTTGTTTGGAGGTTGTTTCCAGGACACATAGGGATGAAGTAGGGAGAGTGAATCTAAGTTCAAATGAATCGGTTTGGAAAAATGATCACGATACACAACAGATGTGATGGATTAATAGCAAGTCTAATGGGAGAGGTACAAGAACTGAGTGGTTGAGAGCATGGATTCCAGATTCATTCAGTCTGATTCCACTATCTTTTAGCTCTGGGACCTTGGTAAACTACTTGACTTCAGCTTTCTCATCTGCAAAGGGAGGGGAATAAAAATAGTACTTTCCTTATATAGTTGTTCTAAGTATTTAATGAATACATACGCACACACTGCTTGCAGCAGAGCTTAGCAGATGGCAGGCACTACACATGTGCAAGCTACACCCATTATTATAGTAAATAGTCTGCCATGGTGAAGACTTGGTTTTTCTTTGTCTCTGCTTCTACTAATGAAGCAATTGATAATATATATTTTCTAAATTCCTTGTGAGAGAATCTGATAGAATTTAGCTGTGTCTGGATAATTGGACCAGCTCAACTGAAAGCTCAATGACTATTCAAAGCAGAAGGTGGGGGTATGGGGAGATAATTAGACATGGGAGCAGAGTAACATGGTTCAAAGCATGGAGGTATGTGTAGCTGCCTAGAGCTGCTTCTCTCATAATGGGGTAAATTATTCTTCCTTTATTAGTGCAGTGGCTTGAAGCTGTATGTACCCCAGGAAAACATGTTCTTAAATTTAAATCTTTCCTGTGGGAGTAAACCCATTTTAAGTAGAAACTGTCTGATGAGGCTACTTCAGTTGCGGTACTAACCAATTAATTCAGGATGGGACTTAATTCTGTTACTGGAGTACTTTATAAATGGAATGAATCCAGAGAGAGTGAAAGTGAAGAGAGTGCTATGGAAGCAAGGAGGTAAAAGAGAATCCAGTGTAGAAGGAAGAGACCAGGATATGTCACCACATGCCTTGCCATGTAGCAGAGGAGTCAACGATCGCTGGCTGGCCATCTTCAGGAAGAAAGCATTGCCTTTATGAAGACCTGATTTGGACATTTTCTCAGCCTCATAATGTGAGCTATTAAATTCCCATTGCTTAAGCCAACCACATTTTTTCAAACTGTGTTATGTAATGCTTACATATATATATTTTTAGTACATCTGTGAGTTTCTCCATTGTAAATATGGAAAAGTGAAGTTGTTCTGAGATAAAAGATTCTGACAGCTTATAAAAGTAACTTTCTTATACAAAATATCCAGAATTAATTAATTAAATGCACTTTATCAATCCAATGGTATGAAAAGCAACACTTTTTTGCTAAAAATTCCCTGGTTATTACTGAGATTCATAATCTATTAAAATGTTTATTGAGAGGGGAGCAAATGTGTCTCAAGCAGTTGAGCACCTGCCTCCCACATAGGAGGTCTCAGCTTCAGTTCCCAGTGATTCATAAAGAAGACAAACAATAAGCAGACAATGAGTGGACATCAAGCAAAAACAATGAGCAGACAATAAGCAAAAACAACGAGGACTTCTATTTTCCTCTTGTGCATTTTATTAGTCAGGGTTCTCTACGGAAACAGAACCAACAAGGTATATCTATTGATAGTAAGAGACTTATCAGAGTCTCTTACACAGTGGTGGGGATGCCTAAGTCCAGGATCCCCAGGCAGGCTGCAACCAGGAGCTCCGATGAAAGTCCAATGAGGATTCTTGACGAGTTCTGGGAGATGTTGGCTGTTCCAAGGTGGGAAATTCTCTCTCAATGTTGAAATCACTTCCCCTTTTAAGGGATTCAACTGATTAAGTTAAGCGTCACCCATTGCTGATGGCAATCTCCCTGACTGATGTAATTATAACCAGCTATCTATGATTTACCACTGCAGTAAAGCCAGTGGTGACTAAAGTCCATAAATGCCCTTGTATTAGAGTTAGTCCAGTGCTTGCTTGACCAAACAACTGGGCACAATTACCTGGCTGAGTGGACACAATATCCTAACCATCAAATGCGTATTTCACATTGAAATCCTTTGACATTTTTCTATTTCACATCTTTCTCTTTTTGAAAATAATTTTCAGAAGGAGAAAACTTGACTATTACATGAGTATTTTTAAATTTCTCTTCATTTTGAGACCTCCAAAGCTAAGGAAATTGAGATAAGCAATAATACATATTGTACAAGTTACAACTACAGCATTCAGTATTATGCCAGCTTGCATAAATTTTTAATAAGCTTTCATACTGGTCAGTTATACATAATGACACCTTAATTTCAGTGTACGTGATTAAAACTATATCTCAAAGTTTCTGTAGTGTATTATAAAACTTTTGTGATGCTGTTTTGTACTGTTTTATAAACTTTTTTACTTCAGCTTTTTTTATATTATTAGTATTCATTTGTTTTTCTTTGAAAATTTCCTTCTTTAAAATATTCATATGGAGCTACATTTTTACTTTTCCCATCATTGTCACTATACTATCATCTTAAAATAAGAAGGAACAATTAAGGGAACACATTTGTGGCATGCAGAGATTATGCTTTCTAATTTATAATTGCCAACCAAATTATTTATATATATATGGTTTACTTTGCCTGTATAATTCATTATTCTTACTGAAAATGTAAATTATAAGCACAATAATGTCCCAAAATGTATCCACCAGGGGAGTGTCAGTTGGTACAATTGCTTTGGAAAAGTATTTGGTAGTAACTGCTAAAACAACATTGGTGTTTCCTGTGACCCAGCAATTTCATTCATGAGTATTTACCCTACAGAAAAGGCTTTATAAATACACTAAAAAACATTAAGAAGAATGTTCATCACCTTATTCATAATAGGCAAAAATTGGGAACAAGATGTATTAATTTTGTATTGCCGTGTAACAAATTACCACACATTTTGAAGCTTCAAACAACTCACATTTGCTAAATCATATTATCTGTAGGTTACAAGTTGGAATGACTCAGCTAGGCCCTCTACTTAAGGTCTCAAAATGTTATAACCACAGAGTTGCCCAGGTTGAGATGTCAATCTATTTCTCAGAGTTCTCTTCCATGAGGTTGGTGGAAGCCTTCAGATCCTTGTTTCTGCAAGAAAGCAAGCTTCAGGTTTGTTTTTTATCTCAGACCAAATGGCTACAGGTTGTCAGCAGTTGTTTGTCTTATCGTCTTCCCAACATGGCAGCTTGCTAACTCCATCAAGACAGTAAGGAGAATCTGCTAGGGAGATGAAGTTTTATAATGTAAGGTAGACAGAAGATTGACATTCAATCATCTTTGTCATATTCTGTTGATTGAAAGTAAGTCAGGAGCTGTAACTATACTCAAGGGGAAGGGATTACGTATCACAAATAGAACAAAGTACCAACACACACCAGAAGATGGATAATTATCACAGACACGATGTTGAGCTAAATAAGTGAATTAGAGAAAGTGTGCATACTATAGAATACATTTATTTGAAGTTCAAAAATAGGCAAACTAATTACTGACAATTCATATCAGAAGAGTGGCTATGCTCGAACACGTGTGCTGAAGAGCAAGGGGGAACAAATCTACTTTGTTTGGGGTGGAAAATGTTCTATATCTTCTTACATGGAGTTACCTGGGTATACAACATATTGAGGTGTATACTTAAAAATAACTACATGCAAGTTATTTCTCAATAAAAATAAGTGCATAATAATTATTTGTGAAAAATCAGTTACTTTCTTCAAATTGCATACTTCATCATGAGACTTCCAACAAAGGAAAAACAATGTGACTAATGATTAAGAGCACAGATTTGTGCTCCGGTAGACTTCCTGAGTTCATATCCTGGATTTGCAACTTGTTAACCTTGTTAATTTTAGTCTGTGCCTTAGTGTCTTTTTCTGTAAAATGGCAAAAATCATAGCACTTACCTTGTAGAGTTGATGTGTGGATGTGAGTAAACATATCCAAATTACTTTGACCAATGCTAGACATACAGTTAGCTCTCAATTTATATTGATTATTTTTGGTAAATAGTAGGTATTTGATCAATGTCATATGCCTCTCCCTCCCACCCTTAAAGATTTGAAAATATTCATCAGAAAACTGAGTGGCCTAAGGCACTGATGCTTTCTATGCAAGTGTTATGTCCTTTGCTGGAAATAGCTCCCATTCTACTCTCTAGATACACTTATCACTTATTAAATGTTGTTTATCTGAGGCAACAGAAATGGCAATTTTTCCTACAGAACACACTTAAATTGGTGGAGTTAATAAAGCACATAATATTTTTTATAATTATCATTTATTGAATGCCTATGATACACAAATTGGTATCCTATATATGTTAGGTCATGAGGGTAAGGAGAAGGATTTGGAAAGGAAGTTCATTAATATGAATAGTGTTTTTACTGAATCTACATTTTCTCCCTGGTAAAACTCTCACTGGCATTTTAATAATCTTATTATTACTGACAGCTTCACTAATGACAAAGATTAAACATATTGATTTACTTTTCATTTTACATTCATGAGTGCCCTTAACTTTTTAATCTAGGCAATTTCCTGATATCTAATGCAGTGTTTATTGATCCACTCATAGAATCAGGCTATGCAGTATTTATCCAATACTGGAAGAAATGATGTCCTTACCTTAGTTTCAAATAGTCTGTAAACGCCAAAGTGAAAAAATGTATACATATTTATTAGGAAAGTGGTTATATTTTCATTATTATCAATGTTGAAAGAATAATTTCTATTTTTATAATTAGCATCTCTCAAGTATTTCTTGATATTTTCCCTAGTGCAAATTATAATTTTATTTTTTAAGTAATGAATTGAGGTACAGAGTACGGAATACCCAATGAGAAATATCATATAACTCAGCTTTAACAAGAGGGAGATTTAATGCACACCATTAGATGCTATTTTCTGCATTTGTCACATTAAGAATACTAATATATTATATGCAATATTATTTTTATATCCAAGTCATCTAAGTTATTCTAATTCTCCAAAGAAAACCCTACAGCAAGAAGCAGGAGCTAACACAAATTTCTATAATAGTTGTAATAGTTTATCAACAAACAATTTCTGCTCAGCAAGCTTGAGCTGTCATGTTTCCTAACTTGTTCAAGTGCATTCAAATCCCTTTATTTTTCCAAATGTCAGCAATAATCTAAACTGTTCCACTTCATAGACAGCTGACAGGTGGTATATAAGATTATAAACACAATTGCATTCACTTGGGGCAGTGAAATTCATAAATTTTCCTTTCTGTGAACCCAGTTATCACATAATTTAGATATTAGTTGTCTTTGTGGTTTTCAACTCATTTTTCATAGAGTTAATATAACTGAACTGCTACTCTCATCCACAGATGCCAAGAGAGATAGTAATTATCTGCATAAAAATGTATAGGTAGGCCAGAGCATTTTGCTATATCAGAGTAGAATATATAGAGAAACACAAATAATTGACTAATAAGAAATCCTTTAGATACCATTTTTGTTGACTTGTAGTCTTTTAATGAATGGCCAAGAAACTGAAGTTTTCTTTCATAAGGGGAATATTATGATCTAGCTATCCAACTCAAGAAATTCTAGCTTTACAAATTCAGACACTGTCAAAAAGGGAACAATCTACAATGTTTTATTACAATTTAAAGAAAATATTGGCATACAAATGAAAAAGAAAGAAGAAAAGATTTAAAGAATAAATTAGTCACTAATTTTTAACTGTACCCTATTGTCCAGATTGCTCACAAACCAAATGGCAGAAAAGTACAATTCCTCTGAACTCCCCAACAATCTTCCTTATGAATCTATTCTCCCTCCATTAATATCATGATGGGGTCTCTTGTTTTCAATCAGATAAACTAAATATTGTTAGAGTGTTATTAACTTCCAAAATTTCTTTCAGTAAATACTTTCGTATAGTCAAAAAGGTCCCCAGGATAATAAAAACAAAAAAAACCCAAAGTGATAGATCTCAATTTCTTTCTCTGATTTCATTCTTCTTACTCATTCCTCAATGTCCAGATCAGCTGTTAACTCATCCTTCAGTGGAGTCTTTGCTATTTTCCCAATCCCCAAAGTATAAATCCTAATCTCTTCTGAGACAACTCAACACTATGCTTGTAGTTCTATTATTGCATTTTATATTTATCATGCTACATTTCATTCAGAAATCTTAGATTCAGAAGCTAAACTTTTTTGCACCTGGTTTTAATTTTTAGGGAAAATTCTGTGGAGCCAAATTAAACTCTCTTCTGTGAATGTTCTTATGTTTTGTTGAATGTTGCCCTGGTTGTTGATAACATTCTTAGAGTTTAATCCAGGGTTTTAAGGGAATAAGCTCTATCATTTCACAATTCATATCTAATAGATTTACTCCATAATTTTAGTATAATATAACAAGTTAGAGTTTGAAGAGCCCTTATATATTACTGCATAATTTTACAGATGATGAAAATAAGTCAATCAGAGATTAAATAGCTTCTCCGAGGCCCAGTTTCCTCAACTGCAAAAATGGGGTTAATTCTTCACTGAAGGGATTATTATGAGAAATAAATATATGTGCTTAACATAGCACTGAGGAGAGGGTAGATTTTAGGATTATTTTTGTGATAATTTGTCAATAGGTTTAGAAATCTCAAGTTGACTTCACTGAATAAATTTTCAGCAAGTATTTCAAGCAATAAAGCCTTGCTTTCCCTTTCTTATTTGTATTTCTTTTAATTCAATAAATCCTACCAACCTGTTTTTATGGAGATGAACCTCTCTGGGCTGCATCTCCTGCTCTGGATTATAGAACTTTTTGGAGAATTGTGATGTATCTGCATACACCTTGATTACAGTGAAACTGCTACACAGTCTCACATCGGAGTCCTATAAAACACATAGATTGAATTCATTTAGGAAATTTTGTGTTTTCATACATGGTTTTCATTTTCTTAAAGTCTCTCTTCCTGTGTTGCCAACTGCTTTGCTATTAATTTAAATTAGAGAATTGAGAAACTGATAATGTGTGTTAATATTTTGATCCCTGTAATATGCTTCTATGTTACAATTTATTCTTCCTTTATTGTATTTTGTATAGCTATGATAAAATTAATATTTATTTAACTATCTTTCCCATTAGATTATAATCTCTGAGAGGGCATACACTGGGCATATCCAGTTAATTTTTACATAGCTCTAGATATTAGCATGTGTCTGGGCCTAGAAAATGTATAACTATTTGGTGATTTGTTTTTTCACATTATTTACAACCTGTACATCAGCTTATCATATGTAAATTATCAGTGGAGTCAAGAATATTTCTTTTATTTAAAATTACCTCTATTGAATTTATTCAGTCCTTAATACTTGTATTTCCTTTATTATGTTTTACTTCTTGTTCTCATTAACTATTTTACATCAGTTATGTTGGTTTCTAAACTGCATGAAAATGGTATCTAAATACAATCCCATAATACATTTATAATTTTTTGTGAAGAAAAATCTTCCTATAAGTTTTCTATATAAAACTTAGAGGAATTTTTAAAAAAATGTTCATATTAATGCCTATTTGTATCTGCATTGATGTACACAACTGTCATGATTTAAGAACTTTTCTACTCAGTGCAAATCTTTTTACTGCCATAGTTCCTGAAATACTCACCTAAATATACATCTGTGTGGTAAACTATGTATAGCTGTGCTTTCACGTGCTCAGAGGGCTATCATATGCCCTTAGCCAGTGAAAACTACACTGTTGAACAATGAGAGTTAAAGTACTATGCTGTAAATCCTCTCAGCCAACAAGTGCTACTGAGCTGAATATATGATTAAGAAAGTAACATTTCCTCTTTGATGGCCCCATTTCCTTTTTTTAGAGATCTATTAACTGTAGGTTTACAGAAAAATAATGCATAAAATACAGAGTTTCCACTTACCAATCTATTATTGACATCTTTCATTAGTGTGGTACATTTGCTGCAATTGGTTAAAGAACATTTTTATAATTGCACTAGTAAATATAGTCCATGGTTCACCTCAAGGTTCACTCTTTGGTTTGTACGGTCCTGTGAACATTATATATTTTAAAAAGTCATTTTATTAGTAAGGGTTCTCTAGGGAATCAGAATCAATAAGAGATATCTATAAATAGCATAAGAGTTCATAAAATTCTCTCATGTGACTGTGCGGATGCAGAAGTCCAAAGCTGGCAGGCAGGCTGCAAACCAGAGGATCTAATGAAAGTCCTTGGTGAGTTCCCAGGAGACCCTGGCTGTCTGAAGTCAAGCTGGAAAATTCTTTTTGAACGCTGAAATCACTTCCACTTTTAAAGGCATTCAACTGAATGGATAAAACATCACTCATTGTTGATGTTATCAGCTATCTATGCAATAAGATCCCTAATGACTGAAGGTCATAAATGTCCTTATGTTACAATTAGCCCAGTGCTTGCTTGACCAAACAGCTGGGCACGATTGCCTGGTTGAGCTGACACATTAGCCTAACCATCACAATCATTTTTTTCTAGTAACATATATTCAACCCAAAATTTTCCCTCTTAACCACATTCAAATATATCTTTCAGGGCTGTTAATTACAATCACAATATTGCCCTACCATCACCACCATCCATTACTAAAAGTTTTCCATATCCCAAATAGAAATTCTGTACAATTTAAGCATTAGCTCCACAATTCCTACCCCTACCATGGCCCCTGGTAAATTATATTCTCCTTTTAACTTTGTTGCTTTCATCAAGTGACCTAATGTGGCAATTTTTACAACATAAAATTTACAATAATAGTACCTATCTCTAGATTGTGGTAACAATAACTGCCAGAGCCATCCTTAAATTCCCTCACATTCTTTTTTCTTTGAGCTTCTCCATAAGCTTCTCCATGATTTGCTATTATTTTCCTGGCAATAAAAGAAAATGATACTTTCTACCCTCTCTCAAGGACTAGAGCTACTCTGACCCCCTTTGCAAAGATCTGGAATTGTCTCCTGCCTTGCAAGCTCAGGTTGAATGTAGAATTTTACTTGAATTGTATATTTATTTTGCAACTTTACTTTTTCTGTCCCATTTTCACCTATCTGTTTCCCTTATAAGTTAACCAGAAACACTTCCTTCCTTAATAAATTACTGGCACACAAATAATTAGCTTAGGTTCTACTATTTGGTGACCACATCTGAAAAAGATATTATGAAGGTTAACTGATAGAATACACTGAAAATAAAGAGCCTGCTATCTATACATAGGAAATATTCCTTACCTGTTAAGTTAATGTTTCTTTTACTATTTGTGCTTGCTATAGTTACATTTGTGGTTATTTTTTATTGTAATTTCATAAATGAATTACATGTGTCATGGGACTTGTTACTTAAAATTTTTGCACCTTAGTATTTTCAAATACAAAATGTGGATAATTGTATATATTCAAAGAACTGTGTGAAGATAAATGAGATAGATCATATGGTCTTTTAGCACAGAGGGTTGCTTATAGGAATTATTAAATGAATGTTAATTTTATTTTATTGTGAGTTTCTGCTGGATTCCAAAAATTTTCTACTGGAAAAATATCCATCCTTGGTAAACAGTCAGTATACATTTCAATTAGTAAACTTATTTAAATAGAGTAGGTTTCTCCTGTCTTTCTCCTACTTTCCTTCCAAAAATAAAATTATATATCTAAAATTGTTACAAAACATTAAGCAATATATCTTTAGCATTTAAATATTTGTTAGTGTGATTTCCCCCACTGCAAATTCATTTCATTTGTAATCTTTTCCTTAAGACAGTTATATTCTATTGTTCCATCAAAATAATCAGCGAAAACATGTACTTTAGGTTAATATGAGTTTTTATAATGAAGTAGAAATGTCTCGCTTTTTAAAACATTTCTGTTTACCATTTTGAAAGAAAGCTTTGCATTGAAGTTTTAAAAATATGATATTCAGAGTATTATTTTTGTTAAAGCATCAATTGAAACATATAAGGACCTGATCAATTTGCTAAAGACTACAATTTATATGGTAAAGTATGACACAATTGCTGAGTTTGATAGTCAAGTTTTCAAAATGTATTGAGGAAGAAGGAAATTGGGAAGGAGGGTAAAATGCAATTTTCCTTAGTGAAACTAGTAAAATAGACTTATTTCATTATGCTCGTTTGCTATGCCAGCAGGGAGTAAAAATAGAGGTCCTGTACTTTCAAGGTGAATCCAGAAAGGAAATGCACTGTCCTTCACAGAAAGAAAGTTCCCCAATAAGACCAAACCTGATGCATTACAAAAATATTGTCAATAAGTTGCCATTGGGATTGCAATAAAAATGGTTCATATATAGGTTAGAAAATATCCTTCACAGCAGGAATGGAAATAAAAATTTTCTGCTTTATAAAGTTTTAAAAGATCTTTGCAAAAAAATAATAAAATAAGATGAAATACAATGTAGGTTGACTCTGTATTTTGCCATTTGTTTCTCTATCCATCCTTGAAAATCTTGGTAAATTCCTATATCTTTTGCCCAGTTGTTCTAGATTCAGAGCTATTCTTTGCTTCCTTTTTTTTTGCCTTTAGGCAAAAAAAATTAGAAAGTCCCTAATTTACTTTTCCATTTCTAAATTAAAGCTTTGTATATTTATGACCTAAATGCTTTTTAATATATATATTATATGTAACAGTCCATTCATATGACTCCATGTGTTTGTACGTATCATTTATGCAGGTATCAAATTATCCTGATAATAGGTTGCAAATATTAAATAGACAAAACTATGTTAGAAAGCATCCATGCATCAAGAGTAGAAATCAGTGGAAATGCTTTTAATTTTCTGTACTTGGCATGGGTCACAAATTATGACCTTCATATGCTGAAAACTTGACAAACAAGAGAACACATAAAAAGACCCTCAGGTTAGTGAGAATTCTTAAAAGCAGACCTTTTAGTTAATCTGGAAATATGTCAGTATATTTGCATTTGCACTAGAGAAAAAACAATAACAAAATAAACAAACAAAATATCAATTTGAACTATATAAAATATTGCAGTAAGAGTCAAATCAGAAATGTTTTTCTTCATTGCTTAAGAAAACAGAACAAAGGTTTGTGGAACAAGTTCAGAACATAGGCTAATGGACAAGAACTGTCAGCAAATGGCCTTTTTATTATTTGCTCAGCATAAAGAGTACAGAAGGGCAAAAACCTTGTCCTAGTCAGCCAAAGGGGTGCTACTACATAGTGCCAGAAATCTGCTCGGTTTTATAAAAGATATTTATTTGGGATAGAAGCTTAAAGTCACAAGGCCATAAAGCATAAGGTTCTTCCCTCACCAAAGTCAGTTGCCACTTGTTGGAGCAAGTGGCTGCCAGTGTCTGCGAGGATTCAGCCTTCTTCTTCCTCCTAAGGCTCCATGGCCCCGGCTGCTTCCTTTCTCAGCCATACATTAGCATAAGGTTTGTCTCTCTCCCCTGGGCTTATTTCTTTCAGGGCTCAGCTGCTCTGCTATCGTTACAAGTCAGTTACAGACTTTCAGGCTCATTCTCTTCCTGGGACCTCTGCTGTGTCTTATGGAACCCTCTCTTTTTCCTCATGTACCTGCTTCTATGTGTATTTACTTCCTGGGGCTCCAAGCATCAAAACTCTTACAGTCTCCTTTGCCATGTCATTTTCTCTGTGAGTCCATGCCCACCAAGGTGGTGGGGACTCAACATCTTACTGATATGGCTGAGTCAAAGCATTAATCATAATTTAATCAAGTAGAAATGAAACCTCTGAATCTAAAGCAAACTAATATGCCCAGAGGAAGAGAACAATTTACAAACATAATCCAATGTCTAATTTTGGAATTCATAAACAATGTTAAACTGCCACAAACCTCTTCTTTATTTACATAGCACAAAGAATCCAAAAGAGTTAGAGAAGAAAAGCAATTATGGTTGGTCTTCCGGGGTGGCTGAAAAATGCTCCAGGTCACAGTCAGTGGAAGGCAGTTCCATATACCTCATTTCATAGCTGGAGAAGATAAACAAATCTGTGTTGTTTGAGTGCAGTATTTATCTATGCTGGTAGGAGGGAGTCCTGCCAGTAAGAATTCCAGTCTTGATTTACATATCAGAAACTAGGACTGCTTGTTCCTGGTTTCTATTATTTAAGGTCTGGCCTGACCTTTTCATTAGACTTAGCATCTTCCCCAAGTTCTGAAATGGAAACAGAATGGCACATCCAAATACAATAGAAGAGGAGGTGTACATAGGGGATGATAGGCAAGGGTTGGGAGATGGCTGCTTAGTTGTGTCTATGACATTGACAGCAAGGGCCAACAAAAGTGTTAAAGAGAAAGAGAGAATTATTCTAACATTCCTGTATTTAATAAATATTTTGTGAGCACTTGCTATGTGCCAAACATTTTTCCAGTACTGAAGATGTAGCAAAGAAACTAACAAATCGAGTAAATACACTACACATGTAAAGTTTACATTCTACTGAGGTGGAATTTTAAATAAGGTGTATCTAATTACTTAAACTAATACATTTGAGTCAATTTTTAAATGATTAAATTTAAGTATATTCATGAAAGGATTTTACACTCCTGTGGAAGTTGGTTTTCAATGGTCCATCTAACTATAAGAGCTTTTGTATTTATAAAATTAAATAATTTTTTTGTATACCAAATTATTCCCTCCTGCTTTAAACTTTTTGAAATTTATGAATGATATTCATAATCTCTTTTATTTCAAAATTTCTCAGTGGCTTAGAATGATAAGTCATGTAAATTATTAGAGAGAACATATCATAACAAATAAAACCTACCTAATACAGTATTTCACTGTACATAACAATAACATCATTGATATTAATGATGATTTGTCTTAGTCTGCCTGATCTGCTATCACAAATACCACACAATGAGTTGTGCGAAACAACAGAAATTTATTGGCTCCTTGTTTTGATGCTAGAAGAAATTCAAAATCAAGACCATGCTTTCTCTTGGGGTCTTTGGAATTGTGTTCCTGGCATGATGAAATCCCTGGGGTCCTTTGACTTATATTTCTGCCTCCCATTACATGGCAATGTTTTAATTTTCCTGCTTCTGTGACCTCCAGTTTTTTAATAAAGAATCCTGTAATCCATGTTAAGACCCACTGTGATAGATAGGCTAATGTGTCAAATAGGCCAGCTAATTGTGCCCAGTTCTTTGGACAAGCAAGCACTGGACTAATTATAATACAAGTACATTTATGGACTTTAATCATCAGGGAGTTGATTGCATAGAGGGCTGATTAAATCTACAATCAACCAAGGAGATTACTGGCAACAATGAGTGACTTTTATCCAAAAATCAAATGGGTGCCTTAAAAGAAGAAGTGGTTTCAACATTCATAGAGAATTTTCCAGCTACACTCTGGACAGCCAATGTCTCCTGGGAACTCATAAAGGACCTTCATTGGAGTCCTTGGTTTGCGGCCTGCCTGCAGAATCTGGACTTGTGCATTCCATCATCCCATGGGAGAATTTTATAAAATCTCTTACTATTTACAGATATCACCTGTCAATTCTGTTTTCCTAGAGAGCCCTGACTATTAGAGCTTGGCACCATGAGTGGTCCCTGAGAAACAGAATCTTAACCATGGGATTTCTGAAGTCATTCTGGGAGTTTTGGAATTGATGTTCTACTCTAACTGGACTGAAGGGTACTAATGATTTCTTTCCCAATAATCAGTAGGCCATTAACTGTACATGGCATGAGTTGGCATTGCAGATACTCAAAATATCACCATGGGATTCCTCTACTTCCATGCTGATAGGAGGCTATGATTTGGGTAAGAATGTTTTCAACACCTTAACAAAATTTTGTGGAATTAAAAGTCACAATGATGTTGACTGACTCCTCCTACATATTTTGGATACAATTACAAAAGAAAGGGAAGAAGTAAAGTCTTCAAACTGGCAACAAATGCTGCATGAATGACGTGAAATTTCCTATATGTGCTCTGAAAGAAAATCTTATTTCATGTAGTCACAGACTTGGACCTCTGAAAAGCAGACACAGAGTCTTATTGTATGAGTAGCAAGAATTAAAAAGGAAACTGAAATCTCAACATCGCAGGGTGTCTGCAGTTAAAATGAAGGCATTGATTGCAAAGGAGTAGAATCATGAGGATTGGGATGGTGACATATGGGTTGATGATGATATCAGTGGAGACATCGGAACCCTAAATTCTGCTGAGACTTTACCAGATAAACCTATGATGGCCTACCTCCAAGAGTCCAAACCTCCTTTCAGCCCTGAGGCAGGTACCAACCAAACTAAAGCCTGCATTTCGCAGCCTCTGGCCTGACCTAGGGAGTTCGAACCTCCTCCCAGCCCTGAGGAGGGTACCAGCCAAACTCCATCATGCACTGCCAAGCCTCTACCCTGCTCAAGGAATCTGCCTTCCAACCCCTGCAAAGGAATGCCCTGAGTCATTAGCTTGCAAGGCATTTCTAATCCTTTTCCTTGTCCACCCCCACCACCCCTCTTCACTTTGAGAATGCTTACTAGACTAAAATCACAAGACCCCAAAGGTGAAGTACAAAGTATGACACAGGAAGAAGTTTACTATACTCTGAAAGAACTGTATGAATTTTCCATATTATATAGACAGAAATCAGGGAAATATGTGTAGGAACGGATACTAGTTTATGGGATAAGAGTTGAAGGTATATAAAGTTGGATCAGTCTGAAATTATTGATATGGGACCATGAAGCAGAGATTCTGGTTTCAGTGCTGTAGCTCAAAGGATTAGATAGGATTCTAACAGTTTGTTTAGGTGGATCACTGACATATGGATGTAAGGATGGCTTAGAATGTCTGAGGTTGAGATGCATGATTTGCCTTGGTATACGTTAAAAGAGGGAATTCAAAGGCATAGTAGATAGGAATGCTGGAATGGATTTACTGTTTAAGACCTGTCTACCCACCCCAGGATTGTTCAGAGGACACACCTTTAACAAGGGCTGTGAGGAATACATTTGTGAGACTAACAATGCCATATCCCTGAAGAGCTATGTAGTTGCTCTTCTCTGAAGGACAGATATTACTGTCAGAACTGCTCTAATGGAACTAAGATCCTTAAACAACACTGGAATGGTCAGCTCTTGGGCCAGTAAAAGTCAAGTATAAACAATTTATTGCCAAAGACAAGGTGGGTGTGACTACAAGAATGAAAGGCATACTCAAAGCAGCAATCAAAATAGTCTCAGTCCCATAGAGGTATGGCATTGGCTAATAGATCATGGGGTACCTAGAAGTGAAATACATGGGCAGTCTACTAAATTTCTACTTGAAAGGTATAAATAGAAGAGTTCTAGGTGGAGTGAACAAAACCATAACTTGAATTACAGACAGGGAATCATAGCCCTTTAATCAATTCTCTGACTTGAGGCAGTTTACAGACCCAGAGCTCCTTGAATGAGGGGAAGGCCAGGTCCCCTTGAGGAAGGATCCTGTTAAACTGCCAAAAATTTAAACTGTTGATCTTCCTCCCAGCTTTCCACAAGGACACCTACAGCCTTTTAGCGGAGTAACTGTGCATTGGGGAAAAGAAAATGATCAGAATTTCAGGGATTATCAGACCCTGGCTCAGAAGTGATATTAATTCTGGGAGATCCAAAATGTCATTTTGGTCCACCAGTCAGAGAAGAGGCTTATGGGTGTCAGGTGACTGATGGAGTTTTATCTCAGGTTCATATCAGAGTGGGTCCAGTGGGTCACTGGGCGCATTCTATGTTTTTTTTCCGAATTTTTAGAATGCATAGTTGGTATAGACATACTCAGTAACTGGCAGAATCCCAACATTGAATCCCTAAATTGAGGAGTGAGGGCTCTTATGATAGGAAAGTCCAAGTGGAAGCCATTAGAACTGCCCCTACCTAGCAAAATAGTAAATCAAAAGCAATACCAGGGAAATGGACTTGGCCCAGTGGTTAGGGCATCCGTCTACCACATGGGAGGTTCGTGGTTCAAACCCTGGGCCTCCTTGACCCGTGTGGAGCTGGCCCATGCGCAGTGCTGATGCGCGCAAGGAGTGCCCTGCCACGCAGGGGTGTCCCCCGCGTAGGGGAGCCCCACTCGCAAGGAGTGCGCCTTGTAAGGAGAGCCACCCAGCGCAAAAGAAAGTGCAGCCCGCCCAGGAATGGCGCCGCCCACACTTCCCGTGCCACTGACGACAACAGAAGCGGACAAAGAAACAAGACGCAGCAAATAGACACAGAGAACAGACAACCGGGGGAGGGGGGGAATTAAATAAATAAATAAATCTTTAAAAAAAAAAAAAAGCAATACCAGGTTCCTGGAGGGATTACAGAGATTAACAACACCATCAAAGACTTGAGGGATGCAAGTGTGGTGATTTCCACCACATCCCCATTCAACTCTCCTATTTAGCCTATATGGAAAATCAGATGGATCTTAGAGGATGACAGTAGACTATCATAAACTTAACCAGGTGGTGACTCTAATCAAAACTGCTGTCCCAGATGTGGTATAATTGCTTCAGCAAATCAGTGCATAACCAGGTATCTGGTATGCAGCTAATGATGTGGCAAATACTTTTTTCTCAATTGTCATTAGTAAGAACCATCAGAACCAGTTTGCTTTCAGTTGGCAAGGCCAGCAGTATACCTTCACTGTCCTGTTTCATGGGTATATCAACTCTCCAGCCTATGTCATAATATTGTCTGCAGGGAGCTTCCCACAAGACATCACACTGGTTCATTATATTGATAATACCATGTTGATAGGACCTGGTGAGCAAGAAGTAGCAAAGACTCTAGACCTTCCACCTCCATGAAATTTCTAGGTGCAGTGGTATGGGGTATGTCATGATAGCACTTCTAAAGTGAAGGATAAAGTAAAGTGTTGTATCTGGCACCTCTTACAGCCAAAAAAGAGGCACAACACTTAGTAGGTCTCTTCAGATTTTGGAGAGAGACATTCGTCCTTTGATTGTGCTACTCTGACCCATTTACCTGATGACCAGAAAAGCTGCTAGTTTTGATTGAGGAACAGAACAAGAAGAAGGTCTGTGACAGGTTCAGCCTGTTGTGCAAACTGCACTACCACTTGGGCCAAATATTCCAGCAGATGCAATGGTGCTGAGAATGTCAATGGCAAAGAGCCACCTGGAATCTTTGGCAGTCCCTGTAGGAGAATCACAACACAGACCTTAGGATTTTGGAGCAAAGCACTGCAATCCTCTGCAGTTAATTACTCTCCTTTTGATAAGCAGCTTTTGGTCTGCTACTGGGCCTTAGTAGAGACTCCATGCTTAACCATAGGCCACCAAGTTACCATGAGACCTGAGTTGCCTATCATGACCTGGGTATTGTCTGACCCACTAAACCATAAATTTGAGTCTGAGTAGAAGCACTCCTTAATAAAGTAGAAGTGGTATATATGAGATAGGGCTCAAGTGGGTTTTGAAGGCACAAGTAAGTTACATGATGAAAGTGCACCAAATGCCCATGTCCACCACTCCTACCACACTACCTTCTCTTTCCCAGCACACTGCTATTGCCTCTTGGGGAGTTCCTTACAATGAGTAGACTGAGGAAGAGAAAACTAGGGCCTGGTTTACAGAAGGTTCTGCATGATATTCGGGTAACACCCAAAGTGGACACCTGCAGCACTGTAGCCCCTTCCTGAGATCCAAAAAGGACAATGGTGAGAGCAAATCCTTCCAGTCAGCAGAACTTCGAACAGTGCATCTGGTTGTTCATTTTGCTTAGAAGAAATGGCCAGAGGTGGATTTGTACATTGATTCATGGGCTATTGCCAATGATTTGGCTGGATCATCAGGTATAGAAAGGAACATGATTGGAAAACTGGTGACAAAAAGTTCTGGGGAAGAGTTATTTGAATAAACCTTTCTGAGTGGGTAATAAACATGAAAATATTTATGTCCCATGTGAATGCTCCTCAGAGGGTGATCTCGGCAGAGGAACATTTTTTTTAAGATTTATTTACTTATTTCTCTCCCCTCCCCGCCCCCGCCACCCCGGTTGTCTGTTCTCTGTGTCTATTTGCTGCGTCTTGTTTCTTTTGTCTGCTTCCGTTGTTGTCAGCAGCACGGGAATCTGTGTCTCTTTTTGTTGTGTCATCTTGTTGTGTCAGCTCTCCATGTGTGTGGCGCCATTCCTGAGCAGGCTGCACTTTCTTTCACGCTGGGCGGCTCTCCTTATGGGGCACACTCTTTGCGTGTGGGGCTCCCCTATGTGGGGGACACCCCTGCATGGCAGGGCACTCCTTGCACGCATCAGCACTGCGCATGGGCCAGCTCCACACAGGTCAAGGAGGCCCGGGGTTTGAACTGCGGACCTCCCATGTGGTAGACAGACGCCCTAACCACTAGGCCAAATCCATTTCCCAAGCAGAGGAAAATTTTAATAATCAAGTGGATTAGATGACCTGATCTGTGGTTAATCCTCAGCCACTCCTGTCATGCCCAATGGGCACATGAACAAAATGGCCATGGAGGTGAGGATGGAGGTTATGCATGGACTCAGAAACATGTGTTTCCCTTCACCAATGATGACTTGGCTACAGCCATAGCTGTGTGCCCTATCTGTAAGCAGTAGAGACCCACACTTAGCCCCTAAGTGGATCAGCCTGCTAACTGGTATCAGGTTGATTGCATTGGACCACTTCCATCATGGAAGTGGAAGAAATTTGTTTTAAGTGGAATAGACACATACTCTGGGTATGGCTTTGCACTCTGTGCAGTAATGCTTCTTCCAAACAATACCATCTATGTACTAATCAAACGTCTTATCCACCACCAAGGCATTCCACACAGCATTGTTTCTGATCAAGGAACCCATTGAACAGCAAATGGTGTACGGAATTGGGCACATGCCCATGGAATTCATTGGTCATACCATGTTTGCCATCATCCTGAAGCAACTGGATTGCAAGAATAGAGGAATGGCCCTTTGAAGACTCATTATAGTGCCATCTAAACAGCAATACCTTGCAGGACCAGGGCAATGTTCTCCAGGTGTCATTGTCCTCTCTATGGTGCTGTTTTTCCCATAGCCAGTTTTCTTGGATCCAGGTAGCAAGGTGTGGAAATAGGAATGGCACCACTTCCTATTATCCCTAGTGATCCATTAGGAAATTTCTTCCTTCTTGTCCCTCCATCCTTAAGTTCTGCTAGTCTACATGTCTTAGTTCCAAAAGAAGGAGTGCTTCCAACTGGGGAACACAACAATGAATCCATTGAACTGGAAGATAAGACTGCCACTTGGCCACTTTGATCTTCTTGTGCCTCTGAATCAACAGGCAAAGAAGGGAGTAACTGTACTGACTGAGGTGATTGAACTTGACTACCAAGGGGAAATAGGACTGCAACTACATTGTGGGGGTAAAGAAGAGTTTGCCTGGATACAGGAGATACTCTAGGGCATCTCTTAATACTGCTATGCCAGGTGATTAAAGTCTATGGAAAACTACCATAATGCAATCCAAGCAGGACTAACAATGGCCCAGAATCTTCAGGAATGAAAGTTTGGGACCCACCAGACAAAGAACGACATCAACCAGGCAAAGAACGACATCTACCTGAGGTGCTTGCAGAGGGTAATGGGAACATGGAATTGGTACTTGAAAAAGCTAATGATAAATATGAACTTTGACCACATGACCAATTACAGAAACAAGGACTATAATGGCCATTAATATTTCTTCCTTGTTTTGTTATGAGTATGATCGCATATGTTCATAAAGTGAATATTTTTGTTTTCTTCCCTAACTTTTTCGCTTATCATATGACATTAGTTTTATTAGTTTGTGTCATTCTAATATAAGGATGTCAAATTTAAGAGTGAATATTACCCAAGGATTTGCACCCTATTCTGTAGGAAATTAATGCATTTCTGATTGTATGCAGAAAATTGTGCTTTAAGTTGATGTGGATGACTGCCCAGTTGACACAGGTTGTACTGTGATGTTTAGGCTAATGTGTGTGATGTTTTGGCTAATAACTTGGCCAGATAATTATGCCCAGTTGTTTAGTCCAAGCAAGCACTGGGCTAATATACTACAAGGACATTTATGGACTTTAATCATCAGTAAGTTGTTTGCATAGATGACTGTTTACATCTACAGATAACCAAGGAGATCGCCATCAGCAAATAGTGACATTTTATCCAAACAGTTGAATGTCTTAAAGGGGGAAATGATTTCAGTATTAGGAGAGAATTTTCCTGTCTGTGGAATTTGGACTTGGGCATCTCCATGCTTACGTGAGAGAATTTTGTAAAATCTAGTACTGTTTACAGATATCTTCTCTCGATTCTGTTTCCTAAAGAACCTTGACTAATACACTCACTTTAATTTGGTTAGGCCATATCTTGATGAAAATAACATCTTCAGGAGGTCTTATTTACAATGAATTCACACCCACAGAAATGAGATTAAGATTAAGAACATTTCTGAATGGGAATGCACAGTTCAATCTACCATATATATCATTCTAGAAATGACACTTTTTGAAATAGGAATATCTCATAGAATTGAGATATGTGGCAAGTAAAAGGTGTTTGTGAACATGGAAACTGGTTTTACATTTATCAAATATATCAGACATATTAAAATATCTCTCTTCAGGAGATACTACTCTTCACTTATGTACTCTGGAGGAGTGTATTACTTTTCAGAAGTAAATTGAGTAGGAAACTAAATCTATGACATCAGGTTTGCATAACTAGTAGGCTGACCCAAGACTGTTTTTACAACAATTTAGAAAAAGAATCTGTGATATTGTTGTAAATCTGTGAAGTTGAAAATTGTATTCCTTACAACACAACTCCACCCATAGGCATAAATTTAGGCAAATTATTCCTCATGGACTTCAGGAAAAAAAGGACACAAATATTCATAGCCTGATTTTGAAATAACAAATGAGTGGAAACAACTCAGTTTTTCATTGACTGGTGAAGTAAAAAATATGTAGTATAGCTTTACAAAGGAATGTCATTTCATAGGAAAATGAATAAACTAGAGTGACAGGCATCAATATGCTTGAATATTAAAAATACATTTATATGGAAAAACAATCAGAGAAGAAATACTGTATAAATCCAATTACCCAGAATATATTAAAAATTGAGGAAAGAGAGGGGGATATGACTAGTGAGGAACAATAATTCTCTCTCTTCTATTAGAATAAAGGATTTCCACAAATATTAAAATATCTATTTTTTATTTAATAGTGTTTGTTATGTAGCAGTCTTCTTGAGAAAAGTCTTATATACAATGTATCTGATATATAAAATATGTGTAAATATGCATACACATAGAGCATTACATAAAGATATGAAATGTTTACTATATTTATTATTTTAATTTTATTACATTTATTACTTTTGTTTGCAAGCAGTATTTAATAATAACAGATTTAATGAATCAGTATCTTTGTAGGTCTTGCCTAGCTTCTATAATTTTAATAAGCTTCTGGAGTGTTTCTCTTGCACAGAAAATTTGAGAACCTCTGAGGAATATCCTGATCAGTTTTGCAACTTTGAAGAATCATTTTGAGAGGCAGTTGGTTGAGAAATTGGAGAAGATAAAGCAAGGCATAAGACAAATTGTAAGGAGACCCTTTCAATTGATGATGGGTTCTTAAACTAGGTCAGGGACAAGGAAATGGAGAAGATACATATATATTTTCAACTAGCAAAGCTTACTGAATAATTGTTAATATGTGAGTATTATGATTATGAGAAAATGAGACATCTAGGAAATGTAATAAATTTCTTGCTTGTGTTACTACTTGGTTCCCTAATTTATAAAGTAAGGAAGATTGAAATGGGTACAAGTCTTAGGGAAAGAGAGCCGGATGGTCTGTGATTTGTCTAGTGTCAAGTGCCTGGAATAGATCTAGACGAAAAAGGCCAGTATACATTGTCCTCTTGCACCAACCTAGCAGATGAAGATAACTGGAGAAAATGCAAATATGCTGCCTGGACTCACTTTAAACACAAGATGACAAATCTCAAGTGAGTCTTACTCCTGTGGCAATCATATGAATTTTTTTCTTTCCTCCAACATCCAAAAACTCTACTCCCATACCTAAGCTTTCCAGTTGACATTTTGTTTAGAAAATAGAAGTGAAGAGAAGTGAACTCCCACCACATTTACATACCTACATGCACTGGTTCCCAAACACTCAACATTGTTCATACCATAATATATAAACTGTATGCCCATGCACTGTAGAGCCCATCCTACCTACTCCAGAACATTGATTTATAAATTACCCCCCTTACATTAAAATTGTTTCCTGCTCATTACATAAAGATCTTTAAATATTAACACTTGTACTTCTGTGGGATTTTGCCATATTTAACACATCATGTGTAATTTAATTTCACTATTTTAGAATTTTCTCTAGTACATTTAACATAAATTTTGATGTCCTTGAGACAGTATAAAATTCATATTTCCCTTTTAATGATTTATTTTTAAAACATTGGAACCATGTTTCTTGGAATTTCTGACAAAAGTCTCAGCATTTTCTAAGTGCTAATTGCTCTTTAGAGATTAGATATTTGATGACAATGATCATACATTAATGATGTGATGTGACAAAAATCTGAAATTCTTTTCAAAAGCAGTCATTTTGTTATTTCATTGTTTCCATTACTTTTAGAATTGAGCATGCATTTGCACCTACTATATTCTATCTCCATAATACCTTAATACCGTAATGCTTTCCCATATGCCGTTATAGCCTTGCAATTTCTGTCTCAATGAACTCCTTTTGGATTAAAAAATAAATTAATTTTCTTAGTATTATTGGTATCAATATTTGTGGAAGTATTTGCTACCCATTCTTCATTCCTTCCCTTTCTCTTTCTTTAGATGTCAAATCTGCATATGGGACTGAAGCTATTGGTGACCTATTTCTGCTTTCTTTTTCTGTCTTTCGCAGGTATTTCCCTTTTCCCTAATAAATATCTTGTACTTCTCATTTTGTCTAGGCATCTGCTTTGTAGGGGACTCTAATTGATATCTTTTTTTTTACTAGTAAAATATTTTGTGTGGAAAGTGCCATTAAGTTAACTGTAAATATGAATCTCTCCTTTTATTGGCTACTAAGTAAGCCCAAGGTTATCTTTTCAATTACCTATTATACCAAGCAATATATATATAGAAATTCCAATTTGCATTAGTTGGGTTTGTTGAGAGTGGCAGATAGAATTGAACTAGCTTAAGCAAATTGGGGGAATTAGTAGTAGTATAAGTATTAGTATTAGTATTTCATCACTATGAAATCTTGTGAAATGCCCAAACTGAACAAATTATTCTTTAGGATTGTTGAAGATGAAGGCAGAGCTTAATGGCAAATATTACTAGGAACTAGAATATTATGTGTCTGTCTACATTTTGTTTCTGAGTCTTTTAAGCAATTTGCTTCATTCTTCTCTCTTGTTTATTTATGATTTCCTATTTGGAAAAAAAAGGAAACAAGCCCAATATTGTAAAGAGACAATCTCTACTATGTCTAAATTATGGGAAAGAGACTGACTCAGGTGCCAACAATTTGACCAATCAGTTATTGCCAGGGGCCAAGGTCACTTTGAATAAATGTGTTCTCCCATATTAAAGATATGGACAGAAAAAAATACCTAGAAGAAAGGAGACTAAGAGGAAACTGAGGTAGAGGCATGAAAAACAAGATGCTAATGTACCCAATGGATCATTAGGCAGGAAAGAGTGTTATATAAATTTCTCATTAATGGTTATATTTTTATTTTGAAAATTGTAAAAGATTGTTCTCAAGTTTTCTGCTGTTATTTATTTTGTAGTTACAGCATTTAGTGGCTTCTGAAACCAGAGCATGCTACTTTCCCATTCAACAATTTTGATATACAGGCTTTGGCTACTATGGATTTTAAATATTTTTAAATCAGTTTGATGATTTTATATTTATGCTTACTTGTAGCTTGCCATGTTCTAAAATTTTCAATCACATGCAAAAATGTTTAAATATATAAGCTGATTTGATACAAACATTAAGATAAAGTTAAATCTAGATGGATGTTAGTAGAGATAAATATGAGCTATGAATTCTTAACATATAAGAACACCACATTGAGATCTGAGCTTCTTCGATAAGTAAATTAATAGGGGCATATAGTAAATGATCAATTCTAAGAAATATGCATTTCCTATAAGAGAAATGCTAAAATAAAGTGACCTGCTCCCATGGGTCCTTATGAAGAGGAAATAATGTGATGAATTTGACAATGTTCTCAATGATGTTTGGATGAACACACCAAGAATTTTGTGTAGGTCTTGCTAATGGATGTCCTTCAATGTAAGAAGAAGACATAACATCAAAAAATAATTCCATCTCTGAGCACCATATCAATTAAGGTGATAAGATGTTAGGTAATGTGATTCTAGAACAATATTCAGTTCTGGGATGGAGGCATATGTCTTCTATGCACTGGATTATTGTTGTTTATTCTTTAATAATTCACTTAATGCAAATTATATGAAATATTTGTATAAACTTCCAATTTCACCTATATTCTGGAAATATATTGAAATGAAAAATAGGCGAATTTTTCAAAATGATATTAGGTAAAATATTTTTGCAACTTGGACAGGCCTAGTATATTGAATGTGTAACTATTTTTTAATAAGCACTGTGTGATCACCAGGGATAAAGCAGTAAACAAGAGTGACAAGGTTGCTACTCTTTTGGAGTTTACATTTCAGGAGACTAGAGAGGCAATAAACAGGCAATGAAAAAGACATTTAAAATTGTGATAAGTGCTTAAAAATAAAATTATTAAGTGACTCTGATAAGAAGTGCTTTGTAGTTACTATTTTAAATGGATTAGTGAGGAAAGGATTTTCTGAATATGAAATGTAAAAGATGTTAAGCAGATATATTCTCCAAGTATCAGTGAGTTTATATGGTAGCGCCTTGGAATGGGAAGATCATGAGTTAATTAAGAGCTTGGCTTATTTGAGAAACAGGAAGAAAGGTATGGCTGGCATGGAAGGAAAGGAACAAGTATCAAATAAGGCTGGAGAGATTTTCAGGAGTAAGATAACACAGGGAACTGACTACCATTACAAGAGGTTTGGAGTTTACTGTAAATTCAAGTACTGTATTTAGCATTTTAACAAAGGTGGCAAAATGATCTGAACTATGTTTTATAAAAGATCCCTCTGGTTACTCTATGCCAGTCATTTCAGAGGAGAGTGAGAGTAGGATAGGGGCCTAACTTGGAGCTTTTGCAATGATCTGGGCAAAAATGTCACTAGCTTCAGCCTGAGTAATGGGAGCAGAGTGAAATTCAAGAAATACTTCAGAGGTAGAACTGAGACTTGCTGATAGCTTAAATGTGTGGACAAAGAAAACAGAGGAATCAAGCACTGTTCTTATGTTTCTGAAACAACTTGGTAGATTATATTTAAATTTAACTTATACTTACTGAAGAAAGGAACAATTTTTCTGGTGAAGAGTGTTTCAAAAGCAAGAGTAATATTTTGAAACTTAAAAGATAGTATGTATTGTATCATATCATTGCATATGTTACATTCATATAATATAGTATAGTTTGATTCAGAAATATATAAGAAAAAATCAAACAAGGAAATGAAAATAATTTTCCCATAGATTTTAATTTATAAGAAACAATATTTGAAGACAAAATTTTCCTTTGGCATTTCAGGCTTTGGCTGAAAAAATGGCTGTTTGCATTATGGCTCTTGATTTTGAGTCCTTTAGCCTATCAGTTGTCTCCTTACTGTTAGAAAAAGTATTTCCCAGTTACACTCTTAAAACACTGTTCTTCTAGACTCTGTGACAGAATTTAGGGAGTTTAATATGACTTGAATTATAAAAATAGATTATAAAAATTATATAAACTGAAATGACTTGCCTAAATTTCCCTAGTACAAAGAGTAGAAACTCTGAGAAAAACCATGACTGCCTGACTTCTGAGGCTGTCTTCTTGATCATTTTGTGATGTGTATTAGTTAGCCAAAGGATTACTGATGCAAACTACCAGAAATCTGTTGGCTTTTATAATGGGTATTTATTTAGGATAGAGAAGCTTACAGTTCCCAGGCCATAAAGCATAAATTACTTCCCTTACCAAAGTCTATTGTCGCGTTTTTGGGCAAGATGGCTGCTGGTATCTGCCAGGGTTCAGGTTTCCTGAGTTCCTCTCTTCCTTGTTTATCTCTGGCCTCAGCTCCTCTGTGTTCTCCACAAGGCCAGCTATAGACTATCAGGTGACTGGCTGTGTCTCTCTCCCCAGATTTGATTCTCTCTGGGCTCAGCTGCTCTTCTCCTCTGTGTACAGGGTTCTAGCTTAAAACGCCAGCATTAAAACTCCAAAATCAAAACTCCAACTAACTCTTCTCCTTTGCTGTGTAGTCTTACTGACATGGCCCAATCACACCCCTAATCATAATTTAATTACACTCAGGTACACACCAGTTTACAACCATAGTCCAATACCTATTTTTAGAATTCATAAACCATATCAAACTCCTACAGCTACATAGGTCAATCACAAGAATAAAACAAATAAATAAAATAAACACAGCACAGAATAAAATAAAACAATCATAACACACAAAAACATTTAGGTACTTTGACTCTAATCTTTCTCCATCACTGTTTTTATCCAGTTTTTCATCAGTCTAATATACCATGGGTATACTAGTATACTGGTTTTAGAGTACTTACTGCCTATGTAGCTCTGAAGCTTGAGTCACTAAAGCAGTTTATGAAACTTGAACATGTTACTTGACTCCATTTCCTCAATTTTAAAATGAATAATATTCATAACTTTTAGGATGCTTATTAGGATTAAATTGTTAATGTGAAATTCATAGACTTGTTCCCAATATATAAATAAGTTTATTAAACATCATTTTTATTGCTGACTGAATTGACCTAAGACCTTAAACTGTAACCCATATTTTTAAAGTCTTGTAGTTTTCTTCTGCACCTACAATCTCCTTTTCACAGAGTTTATCTATTGTTACTTGAGTCAACATTTTGCCCCATTTCTCCTTCCTCCAACTTCCGCACTTCGCCAGTGGGTGCTTTGATATCCCTACCAAAACCTCAATGGTATTTTACAGTGCACAGAGTTCCAGGCAGGAGGAGCATGCAGGGCTGCATCTTTCCCTCCCAGTGTTTGTTCTTCTGAGATCTGTTTCTCTAGTCCTGCCTATGTTTTGACAAATAACCTTGTTCACCCCACATTTTCAAGTCTGAGTCACCTTAATGTTCTTCAGTTCATATGCATTGGCATTTACTTTCACATTCAAGTTCTGGGTATCTGTCTAATGAATCCTTTTACCTACAAACTATTGTATCTGCCTTGCTTCTGTCAATCCCCACTTAACAAATTAGGGTTCTTATCCATATAAAGGAAACTACCAGAGTTTTACTGACAATATTCTCAAATTGATATTTCCTCTCTGATAGTAATGCTTTTCCCATCAGGAGAAACATATTGTTACTTCATTGTTGACCTGCTTAGTTAACTATTTACCTGATTTATGCTTGGAGGTTTCCAACCCCCAGAGACCTCAAGTCTTGGTCACCTAACAGAAATTCCCCCAACAACTGATCCAGCCTACTGACATCTATCTTACTTTAGTAGCTAGGATATAGGATAAAACCGATTTTAATAAGACAAAATGAGATTGCGCTTAATTTGTAAATTGATGCAAGAACAATGTGGTCTCTCATTACTCTCTGATTATAAGAATATGTGCAATTTTTTTTCACTCTGTGATTTTTTTTTTCCGTTTGTCAGACAGGGTCTCTCGAAATATACAGAATGTCAATTAAGACACTGACTTAAAGTTAAAATTAAGCCATAAGGGCAACAATAAGATACAAAAGTGACTAAAAACAAATAAACAAACAAATACCTGATACTAGTAATTGCTAGTGAGGATGAGTAACATCAAGAACTCTGATTCGTTATTTATTGATGAAAAGGCAAAGTGGTACAATCACATTGGCAAACAGATTTTTACAAAGCTAAATTTAGTCTAACCAGATGATCCAGCAATTATAATCCTAGGTATTTACCCAGATAATTTGAAAACTATGCCCACCCAAAAATCAACATGCAAATGTTTTTAACAATTTTATTTATATTTGCCAAAAACTAGAGGCAATCAAGATGTCCTTCAATCAATGAATAAAGGTCAAACTAGCTGTTATTCCATTGGAAAATTATCAACTAGAAGGGGGCATAATGTAGTCTACTGGGTAGTTGATAACCTTCTACAACTTAATTTAGATGGTGGTTACCTGGTTGTATTTGCATGTAAAAATCATCAAGTTGTACACATAAGATTTGTGCAGTTCAGGACCTATAAATTTTAGCTCATATGGAAAGAAATGGAATTATTTCTTTGAAAATATCCCCTAAATTATATAATCATTTACATGTAACTATAATTTGATTTATTTCCTAACGGGAAACAAGCTTTCGACACTGCATTTTTACACCCTAAATATATTTTTTGAGAGTCAGCTATGGAAACCATTTGTCTAACAAGTCAATAATTTAAAAATTGCTTCATGCTACCGTGGACATTATTGACAAATTTTGTCTAAGCCATTCTCAGTATTGGAGTGGCATGGAATTGACCAATCTATTGGATTACAAGACCTCATAAATGGATTTATGGTTTGAAGTTATAAGGAATTCAAAATTTTATATCTTAGTTTACAAATAATTGTAGAAACATTTTCATTTCAACAGGTTATTGATACCATTAAAAGTGTTCAAGAGAGAAATCTATTATAATTTTCTGTTATTTAGATGATCCTATTAACTGCATGAGAATTCACATTAAAAAATATTAAATTGTTCCAAAGCCAGTGCATTTCTAAGCCCATGATAACTTAAAAAGTGTATATAGGTTCTACAAAGGGATAGTTTGGAAATCACAGCTACATTGAGAATATTGATATTTCAAGAATACCCTCTTACTGTTCCCCCAACCCCAGCACCTTCAAAAACAACCCTAAGAGAATTTGGCAAAAATTGCCAGAAAAGTTAACTGAGAAGAGACAATAGTGACAAACTCCTTGTATATTTGGTCTAATTAAGGCTAATTTTGCCACATGAGACTTTTAGGAGTTTACTTTGGTTTGAAATAAACAGTTGTTGTCATAAGCATATAATCTGCGGTTCATCTTCATTTCTTTATACCTAGGTTGAAGACTTAATGGATGTTCCTTATTTTCCTCTGTGTTTCCCGGAAATACATAGATGCTCAACATTGCATGGGAGTTTTCTGCCGTAGAATTGCTCTCACCACCTTCTATGGATGCTGCTTGATTTTGTGTCATTCTCTATATTTACAAGCCTTAAGATAAATGTTCAGGTATTCTCTCCTTCACCATGATTGATGATATCAATAGAAAGAACATGAATTCTACTACAAAGTTAGATTTCCTCTTTTCCTCATCAGAGTCTATGCTTACACCTAAAAACCAAATAAACAGAAAAAAATTAACCTTCTTAAAGAGACAAACCTCCCAAGGCAACATGCTCTATATTCACAAAAGAGCATACTATTAAAGCAGAGAGAGTCTATAACCTAACTGAAATAGAATGGCTTGATATTAAACATGATAAAGTCAGAGAACATGCATCAATATATTCCCAAAACTTATAAGTAGAAGAGCAAATGCTGTCATTACTGTCACTGGAAGAAGTTCTGTGGCTGGATTTTTCAACTCAGCAGTACCATATTCATGGACAAATATTTAAGAGAATGATAAATAGCATTAAAATATAAAACAGAATAGGTTTTCCCAACAAACATAGATGAAACATCAAAATTACCAGTGAAACTTACTTTCTAGATAAGAAACCTAAAACATTTGCATACGTTCACTTCCAATTATTCTGTAATCACCCGAATAAGTATCTCCTTCTCTCAGCTATGGTACACATTTTCAAATTCAAGCCCCTTATAATTTCTAGTAGAACTGGGTGACTCACTTTTATTGAAACATGCTCTCTATGTTTTCATGGCTTGCCTCTATTCATAGTTTTCCTTTTGCCTGAAATTTCCCTTTGCCTAAAATTCTACCTCAATATCCTTCCTTCTTCCATTTCCAAATTTACTGATTCATTGTAATGTTTGTGTTGATCATTCTGTATTTGTCTTAATGCATCTGCTCTTCCATTCATCTAGACAGTGTGGAAGACAGATTAAAAAGTAATTATGAGGCTAAATTAAACATATATTTGAGTTAAAATTATAGGACAGATGTGGGATAGGTGTGATTAATCACACTTTATTGGATAATGAATTCCTTTATGATGGACATTATATTTTAATATTCAACTTTGTATACCTTATACCTATGTATTTGGTACATTACAACTTTGCATATCATAAATGTTCAATAAATATTTGGTAAATGATTGATATTATATGATTAGTTCATAATTATCTTCATGGCAAGTTAAAGAGGAGATTACCATTTAGGCCAGACCAAAACTATGAGAAAGCTTTGCTGTCATTCCTTAGTTAATTAATATCAGGACCCTCTTTTTCTCTCTTCCTAGACATAACTATTACTTTACGTCTCAATATTATTTGATTCTATCTTGACTAAGTTCTTGTGGTTTTCTAAGATTTTATTTATTAAATATTAATGTATTATAATAAAGTTTATCATTAGAATTTACCCTGAAAAAAAGAGATTGGTCTTCTAGTGTAGCTTTTTCTCTACTCTAATTAGGTCATGATCTGTTTATCAGAATGTTGTCCATATGTGAGATGGGTACACCCACAGACATTGACTTGAATCCTAACTAATTGCTTTAGCAACTTTTAGACCCCTAAAAATAGAAACTCAGTCTGTTTTAAAGGGGTGAATGGATATATTTGACCCAGAAAAGAAATATTAAATAAAATTTAAGGGAAAAAACTTTTTTGCTGGGTGTAGAAAAACATACAAAAATTAGTTTTAACTAAAGTTGGCTGCATAAAATTTAAAAAAATTATGGAGACAGTTCTGGATATTGATAAAAAGAAAAAACTATATAATATTAAAGTAAGGATAGATAACTGCTTTTTTTTTTTAGGGCATTAGAAAGAATCTTTGAAGAGAATTCTATGGTATTATATATTTTACTTTGGGTAGTTTATCTCCATCTGGCTTATGTATGTGGGGATGGGATTTAGGGCTCTGCAGTCAAGGTTAGGTTTATTATACTTCTGATGCAGAAGAGTAATCCTGCAAAGGCTGATGATTTTGGCAATATTAAGGTTTTATTTCTTACATTGTATGTTAACCATTTGAGTAACTGAAACTGTTACTTTTGGGAGCAATAAGACATTCTGCCATATGTGATGTAGAAATATGGACATACCTCTTTTTATTGAACTTTGCTTTGTTGTGCTTCACTCTGATGATTAATTTCATATGTCAACTTGACCAAGTTATGGTGTCCAATCATTTGGTCAGGCAAAACATTGGCCTGATTGCTACTATATGGATATTTTGTGGATTTAAATAATCAATAAAGTGACTGCTTTTATGTCTGATTGCATCTACAATCAATTGAGGAGATTGCATTGATGATGCATAAAGACTCCTCCAATCTTTTGAAGGAATTGAAAGGAGATGTGATTATTTAAGCAGTCAAAACAGAGAATGTCCATCTCTATATCAGTCTGCCAAATTCTCTTGGTAAACCATCAAAAACCTTCATTGGAGTTCCCAGCTTGTGGCCCACTCTACAGAATTTGGAAATGTCCATTCCCACAGTTACTTGAGACAATTCTCATAAAAATATCGTAATATTTACATATCTTTGGTTGGGTCTGTTTAACTAGAGGACTCCAACTAACACATTATTTTACTCTGTGTGGTGGTTTGAAGCTGTATGTATCCCAGAAAAAAAGTGTTCTAAAATTTAATCCATTGCTATGGGTGTGGACCCATTGTAAGCAGAACATTAAGCTACTTCCACTAAGATACTATCCACTTCAATCTGATTCACCTTTCATCCTTTTACTGGAGTCCTTTATAAATGGGATGAATACAGAGAGAGAGAGAGAGAGAAAAGCCATGAAGGAAAGAAGGTGAAATCATTGAAATTCAGAAGAGAGGGAGAGACCAGCAGATACTGCCATGTGCTTTGCCATGTGACAGGTAAACCAAGGATTACTGGTTGCCAGTCTCTGTGAAAAAAAGCATTACCTCGATGATGACTTGATTTGGAAATTTTCCAAGACTCTAACCATAAATGAATAAATTCTCATTGTTTAAGCTGAGCCATTTCATGGTATTTGTTTGAAGCTGTCTAGGAAACTAAAAGACTGCTTTGGAAATATTGTGTTTTTTACAAATTGAAGATTTGTGGCAAACTTGCATCAAATATCTCTGTCAGTGCCATATTTCCAATAGCTTGTGTTTACTTCATGTCTCTGTCACATTTTGGTAATTCTTGCAATATTTCAAACTTATCATTATTATTATATCTGTTGATGTGATCTGTTATCAGTGGCTTTTGATGTTACTATTGCATTGTTTTGAGATGCCACAATCTGTGCTCATATAAAACATCAAACTTAATTGATTCATCAACTGACCAAACTTAATTGATTCATCAACTGACCCTTGTCCCTCTCTCTTTCATCTCAGGCATCCATATTTCTGAAACATGATGATATTGAAACTAGGTCAATTAATAACCTTACAATTGTTTCTAAATGTTCAAGTAGAAGGAAGAGTCACATGCCTCTCACTTTAAATCAAAAGCTAAAAATTATTAAGCTTAGTGAGGAAGACATGACAGAAGCCAAAGGTTAGGCCTCTAGCACCAGTTAGCCAAGCTGAGAATGCAAAACAAAGGTATTTGAAGGAAATTAAAAGTGCTACTCCAGAGAACACATGAATGATAAGGAAGTGAAACAGATTTAATACAGAGCTGGAGAATGTTCTAGTGGTCTGGATAGAAGACCAAACCCACCATGACATTCCCTTAAGTCAAAGCCTAATCCAGAGCAATGCCTTAACTCTCAATTCTATGAAGACTGAGAGAGTTGAGGAAACAGAAGCAAAGTTTGAAGCAGGCAGAAGCTATATGCCTTAAGGAAAGGATCCATCTTCCTAACATCAAAGTGTAAGGTGAAGCAGTAAGTGCTAATGTAGAAATTAGAGCAAGTTATCCAGAAGGTCTAGTGAAGGAAATTGATGAAGATGGCTATACTAAACAATATATTTTCAGCATAGACAAAACAGATGCCATCTTTCCTAACTAGAGAGAAGTCAATGCCTGGTTTCAAAGCTTCAAAGATAGGCTTACTCTCTTATTGTGGACTAAGGCAGCTGATGACTTTAAGTTGAAGCCAATGCTCATTTACCATTCAAGAATTCCTAAGAATCTGAAGAATTATGCTAAATTGACTCTGCCAGTTCTTTATAAATGGAACTTCAAAATCTGGACGACAGCACATCTGTTTACAAAATAGTTTACTGAATATTTTAAGCCCACTGTTGAAACCAACTGCTGAAAAAAATAGATTCCCTTCAAAATATAACTGCTCATTGACAATTCACCTGGTCATCTGAGAGCTCTAGTGGAGATGACCAATAAAATGAATGTTGTTTTAATGCCGGTTAAACACAACATTCATTCTGCAGACCCTGGATCAAGGAGTAATTTTGCCTTAAATCTTATTAGTTAAGAAATATATTTTGCAAGGCAATTGTGTCCCTAGATCATGATTCCTCTGATGGATCTGGGCAATGTAAATTGAAAACATTCTGGATAGGATTCACCTTTCTAGATGCTTTTAAGAACATTCATGCTTCATGGGAGAAGGTAAAAAATATCAAGATTAATAGGCGTTTGGAAGGAATTGAATCCAGCCTTCACAGATGACTTTGAAGAGTTCAGGATTTCAGTTGAGGAAGTGAAAGCAGATGTGGTAGAAAAAGTAAAACAGATAAAATTAGAATTGGATCTTGAAGATGCTACTGAATTGCTGCAATCTCATTGTTAAACTTGAACAGATGAAGAATTGCTTCATATCAATGAGTAAAAAAAATAATTTCTTAAGATTGAATGTATGCTTGATAAAGACGTTATGAACGTTGTTGAAATAACAAAGAGTTTAGATTATTACATAAACTTAGTCGATAAAACAGCAGCAGGTTTTGAGAAGATTAATTCCAATTTCAAAAGAAGTTTTACTCTGGGTAAAATGATATTAAACAGCATCAAATGTTATAGAAAAATATTTTATGAAAGAAGAATCAATTATGAAAAAAATCATCATTTACTTATTTTAAGAAATTGCCACAACCTATTCAATTTTCAGCAACTACCCCCTGATCGGTCAGCAGTCATCAACAGTGAGGCAAGACCCTTCACCAGCAAAAAGACAACGACTCACTGAAGGCTCAGATAATGGTTAGTGTTCTTTTAGGAATAATCAGTATTTTTAATTAAGGTATGCCCATTGTATTTTAGACGTAATGTTATTTCTATACTTAATAAACAATGTTATAGTAAACATTACTTTTATATGCTTTTGGAACCTCCCTCCCCCCCTCCCACCCCCGCAAATACTGTGTGACCCACTTTATTGTGATATTAGCTTAATTGTTTATAATCTAGAACTGAACCTATAATATCTCTAAGGTAGGACTGAATGGTTTTCAGGCCACTTCTGGTAATTGGGAAGTTTGTTTAGAAATGTATGCTCTTGGGTCGATTTATTTATTTATTTATTTATTTATTTATTTTTTAAGATTTATTTTTATTTATTTGATTCCCCTCCCCTCCCCGGTTGTCTGTTCTCTGTGTCTTTTTGCTGCGTCTTGTTTCTTTGTCCGCTTCTGTTGTCATCAGCAGCATGGGAAGTGTGGGCGGCGCCATTCCTGGGCAGGCTGCTCTCTCCTTCGCGCTGGGCGGCTCTCCTTACGGGTGCACTCCTTGCGCGTGGGGCTCCCCTACGCGGGGGACACCCCTGTGTGGCAGGGCACTCCTTGCGCGCATCAGCACTGCGCATGGGCCAGCTCCACACGGGTCAAGGAGGCCCGGGGCTTGAACCGCGGACCTCCCATGTGGTAGACGGACGCCCTGACAACTGGGCCAAAGTCCGTTTCCCTCTTGGGTCGATTTAAAGCCATACAAACATTCAATTATGGTTGGACTTTCTTATCCAATTTTTTAATTAAGAAAATAAAATCTTCAGTTTCTTCCTTCCTTCCTTCATTTTTTATTTCTTTATTCCATCCTATCTTTTTTCTTTTTTCTTTCTTTTTTTCTCCACCAGTGTTTTTACTAGCACTGGATACTCTGAATTCCTTCCCATCCCTGATGGGGAAAGATGCAGATCATAATTGTCTGCCTAGGCAACAAATACAAACTCTGTATGGAATCGAATCACAGCAGAACATCTATGTTATAGCCCTTTCAAGCTCATTCTTCACTTTGCCCAAATGTTTGGAAAGCCACTTAAAGTGAATACTGACTTCGTGCACAACCTTAAATGTGTTTGGTGAGACAGATATCAGGTGTATCTTTCATCTCTATGACCTTTTATACATTACTGATTCTGATATTAGAATATAGGCCTTTGAACACAGCATTAAAATGTATAATCATAAATAGAATATTCTAGCATCACTGGAATATTTGAAAATCAACCTCAGTGTAGTACTGAAAAACAACAGGCCAAATAAAAGTCCTAAGGGATGTATGTTCACACCTTTTCTGTTTATTGTAATACTGGCAATAAACAATCAGAACTTGTGGCAGAGGGAAAGAAAACCAAGAGTTTAATTCTATGCTGCAGGAACAGAATGCAACTGCAGTTACTTGGAACTAACATTGCCACATGGCAAACTTTGGCTTCACACTATGGAGGGATGGTATAACTAAAGGAGAAGAAATTAAAAGGTGATCCAAATAGCACCAGAAGAAAACAATTGCCCCTGGCATTTGGCTGGCTCACATATGCAAGGAATGTGACAATGATTTTAGCTTGTCTTGAGTTATGGCTCCTCCATCTGCTCTCAACGGAGGGTAAATCAATAAAAGAATGTTTTTATTTTTTATCTTTTTGGTTGGAGAAAACTAAACATCTGACAACTCCATTATTGACCTGCTGTTAACTGGAAATGTGAACCATATAAGTTATATTGATTATGCTTTGGTAATTAAAAATAATAAAACAGGTGAGTAAAATTGAACATATTACCTCCCACTGACACACTAAACAGTGGCTATATATTTAACATTCATTAACTCATGAGCAGGATTCTCAGAGATTTTGTTAATTAAAATAATATTTTGATCCAACCCACTCACACAACCAATGAAAAGTGTAACTTCCCAGAGTATAGCTTTCTTGATGTCAATTTTGCTTTCAAAATGAACAAAAATATAGAGATACTTGCTATTGTGTTAAAAGTCCATTAAAATCTACACTCAAACTACTCTTTATTCTTAGCTCCTACTAAGTCTACCTAAAATCTCCATAATATATTCTAATAGGGTGATTTGGTAATTACCAAGCAATGCGCTTTCTTAATCCTAAAACTCTGTCTCTGTTTATGTCATTCCTCCTCCTGGAAATATGTTTCATTATCCTGCCTTCACAGGATCAGTTTTACCTCCTGTCAAGGCCCATTGCATGGCATCTCCCTTGATCTCTTTAGGCAAAATAAGGATCCAGTGTTTTTGAAAACGTAAGCGTTTTTTTTTTTTTTCTATCTCTTCTATGTTACTTATATTACGCTGCTCTGTAAAACAGATGTTTGTGTGTTTGTACTGTGAACAATTACAACGATATTAAAAGTTACTGTTTATTAAGGCCTAAGTAATCTGTTAAATGATATTATGCATGAATCTAATCAAGTAAATTCTATTTTATCTTTATTTTAAAAATCAGAAAGCTAAGGCTTAAAGATGTTAACCAACTGCCAAATTTAGATAAACCTCAGGATCAAATCTAAGGTCTCACTCCAAAGCCTAAAAATAGTGACAACTAGATGTAAGAGTAAGCATGTCAAGTACAAACCTCCCCTTTTTTCCATATTTGCATGTGTTAAAATAGTCATCATAGTCATTTATACTTCCTAAGCCAGGGAATGCCAATCCTGCTTGCATATTAGAAAGATGGGGGAGTTTACAAACCACCTAAAAGTCTGACTGTACCCTAGAGGAGAAACTCTGAAGTAGTGGTTGGGGACAGGTCTATTGTGAAGGCTCCTTAGGTAAGATGGTAAGTGGTCTATGTGGAGATCTCTGGCCTTGGCTTTTATTTGATATCCACTGAGGTCAATGAATTGATAAACATACAGTATATATTATATTCTTGAATGAATATGGCCTGAATATAGTGTAAATGAGTAGAAGAATTGAATATATAATATTCGAATATGGCCAGCATAAATATAGAGAAATAATCATTCAACATTCAGGTGAAGTTGAATTCTTTTTTTGTTTTTCTTTTTCGCCCTTTCCTCTCATTCTGTTGAAGACTGGTTGAACAAGCAGAAATAATGAAGATTTTAAGAAGGGTTATATCATGATCAAATATTTGCTTGAGGAAGAGTAATGCAGTAGGATTAAGTAGGATAAATTGAAATGAGAAATGTTCCAGAATCTAGAATTCATAAAGCCCATTCAGAAGTTATTGCCTTGCCCTGGAAAGGAAGAACAAAGTGGTTAAATAATAGTGAGGCAAATGGAATAGAAACAGAAGGTGTACCAGTTTGAAGTTACCTGTATACCAGAAAAATATGTTCTTAAATTTAATCAATTCCTGTGGGTGTGAACCCGTAGGACTTTTCGATGAGGTTACTTCAGTTAATATGTGGCCCAGCCCAGTCAGGATGGGTTTTAATCCTATTACTGGGGGTCCTTTATAAACAGAGTAAAATTCAGAAAGATGAAACAAGCCACAGAGTGAGCAGTCAGAAGCTGTACATCAATGGAACCCAGAAGAGAAAGGAGAGAACAGATGTTGCCATGAGTCATGCTATGTGACAAGGTAACGATCAATGTTTGTCAGCAGACAGTCTCAGAGCACCAGTTCTCAAGGAGAGAGTTTCACCTTGACACCTTGGTTTAAACTTTATTTTAGTAACTGAGGGTAAAATATGTGAGATACTGAAAGAGAAATATTGATAGAAAATGTAATATACTATATATGAGAGCATATTTGAATATGCAGCAGTATAATACTTGAGAAATCATTGATAATTATGGGGAAAGCAAGAAGTTAAACCAATTATGAGGATGAAGCTATAGGTTTTATTTTTGTATCTGCTAATATCACAAGTTCTTACATTGATTTTAATATTTTATGAAATCAGGGCTCTTCCTTTCTAAAAACTGAAAAAAGTTTCTATTTAGAAAAATAATTAGTGAAAAATTCTCCTAGTCTAAATGTTTATGATGCTGTTCTTATATTCATGAATAATTTTTTTCATTACTCTGATCCATTCTGGGCCAGATACATATTTCAAAGATCATTGTAGATTTGTTTTTGTTTGTTTATAATCATCCATATGCATCAAAGGTGGAGGTATTCTAGAATTTTATACAGTCTCATGGGCTATGAGAACACCCCATCATAACCTCATGATCTCATTTGTGGAAGATTTTAGAAGTATTTCTCAGTTCTTTAGGGGAAACATTAACAAGCATTTTGGCCTATTTTTTTTCTTTTTTTTTTGTCTTTATTTTTTTAATATTATATTAAAAAAATATTAAGTCCCCATATACCCCCCACCACCCTCACCCCACTCCTCCCCCCATAACAACAATCTCCTCCATCATCATGAGACATTCATTGCATTTGGTGAATACATCCCTGAGCACTGCTGCACCTCATGGTCAATGGTCCACATCATAGCCCACACTCTCCCACATTCCATCCAGTGGGCCATGGGAGGACATACAATGTCTGGTAACTGTCCCTGTAGCACCACCAGGACAACTCCAAGTCCCGAAAATGCCCCCACATCTCATCTCTTCCTCCCACTCCCTACCCCCAGCAACCACCATGGCTTCTTTCTCCACACTAATGCCACATTGTCTTTGGTTACTAATCACAATAGTTCATGAATAGAATATCAGTAAGTCCACTCTAATCCATACTCTATTCCTCCATCCTGTGGACCTTAGAATGGTTGTGTCCACTCCACATCTATATCAAGAGGCAGCTTAGATTCCACATGGATGCTGGATGCAATCCTCCTGCTTTCAGTTGCAGGCTGTCTTGGCCCCCTGGTGTGGTGGTTGACCTTCTTCACCTCCATGTTAGCTGAGTGGGGTAAGTCCAATAAACCAGAGTGTAGGAGTTGCAAGTCTGTTAAGGCTCAGGGCCTAGCTATCACATGGTCAGTCCAGAGATTTAAGCCCCTTGTTATACATTAAACCCCAGCACCAACTACAGTTCTGATAAAAGTAAAAGGATAGATTTGTGGACAAAGATCAAATCTAAGTCCAGCTCCATCCCACAGAAACACAAACTCCAAAGTAGGGCCAACTGAGAAGGCACTGAACTCCATCTGCCATGTTCATAGAACCTGTGGGTCTCTGTAGCCCTCAGCAGAACCAGTACCTGGGGTTGTATCTACTTTATCTGTTTCTGGGACTCTGCTCAGGTGTGCATAAGGGCAACTCCTCTGATAACCTCCTGGCTCTTTTTGGAGACTCATAGCCATATAAACTCATTTGTCCTTTCCATTTCCCTCTTTGATTCAGGTCAAAAAGCATTTTTAACTGCTGGTATTATAAGTAGACTGAGATATTCTGCTGGCCTGAGTTGACCCTTTTATTCAAGGTCATTTTCTAGTTACATCATCAGCTGGTACTTGGTAGCTATCCCTTGGCACCAGGGAGGCTCATCCCTGGGAGTCATGTCCCATACTGGGGGGAAGGCAACACATTTACATGCTGAGTTTGGCTTCGAGACTGGTTTGGCCTATTTCTTTAACCTACTTTTCTTTTTGGAAAATCTTCCTCTCAATGCATTGCATTTTCTACTTATTCTAATAATGTGGAATTTGTATTTCTGAAAACTCTGTTCTTCAAAGTAATTATACAGGAATAAGTCAGAGCTGCAATATATATGCATTTTTCCAAAGGGAGAAAAAATTCTTAAATCCAACTTTAGACCAAAAAGTTGTTGGCCTAAAAAGGAGAAACTGACTAAAAGTCTTCTCAAATATATACCTATGCAAAAATGTCTGGATGTCAATTCAAAGTGTGTGTGTAGCTCATGAGAGGTCAGGACAGTGGATCTATGATTCGGGAATCCATGTTTATAGAGGAGAGAATTCAAGGTACAGAAATCAATTAGAACAGAAAGGATATCAAATTAAAAGAGAGAAGAACAGAGGTTAAATCATAATAGCATCCAGTTCAGATGACAGAAAAAAAGAGAGAGCTGGGTTAAATCATAATAAAACTTAGTTTAGATGCCTTGAAGAGTCGAAAAGTCAAAATTACAAAGAGGAAATTTTGAGAATCAGTAGAATGGAATGTCACTGAATTTGTTAAGCATGTCAAATAATATTACAGAAAATATTTTAAAAAGAGAGGCATTAGAGTTAGTTAATTCATAAATGTTGAGAAACCAATAGCAGAATTACAACTGAAGTGGATAATATCTATATTGTTAAGCTTGGTAATAGAAGGAACCTCATGCTGTTAAGAAATTTTGATGATTTGATACTGGATGGATGCGAAAAAACAATGTACTTAGAGCTAATTCATTACTCTGGGTGTGGACCTCTTGTAGGTAGGTCATTTTGGTTAGGTCACTTCAGTTAAGGGCCTTTTAATTAGATTGCTTCAGGAAGGAGTGATCAGGGTCTTAATCCCCTTTCTGGAGTCCTTATAAATGGGATGAATATGGAGAAGGAGACAGAGAGAAACCCATGGAAGCTATAAGAAAAGAGGCCTAGAAGAGAAAGGAGATGCCCCATGTGCCTTCCCATTTGACAGAGGAATCTAGGACCACCCACAGCAAGTTTTTGAGGAAAGAGTATCACCTGATGCCTTAATTTGAACATTTCACAGCCACAGAACTGTCAGCTTTTATGCTTATAAATCTCCATTGTAAAAGCCAATCCTTTTCTGATATATTGCTTTCAGCAGCTTTTGACAAACGAAAATAGGAAGTATGGTAGAACAAAATACTGTACAAATTTGGAAAATAATCTCATTTTCCCCCATGATATTTCAAAAGATTTAAGGAAATATTTATTTCCAGCCTGAAAATAGCAGCAATATTCTTACACAATCTAAAATCAGATATTTATTTCTAAGAATATTCTTCTTTTAAAGGACATAGAATTTTGGGAAGGTAGCTGTTTTTATTTTTTGAAGCAAGAAAAGTTCAAAATTGTGTCATTTTCTAAAAGGAGGGTGTTTTAAGTATATCTGAGGTAGTGCTAAAAAAATTTGGTATTGTTATCCTAATATCAGGTGATGTAAACTTTAAAGCAAGAAATAGTAATAAAGGAAACAATGAATGCTAAAATTATAAAATGTTCAAGCCACCTGGAAGATATAATAATCATGAATTTGCATATATCAAATAACAGACACAAAACATGTAAGGCAACAAATAACAGAACTAAAAAGAACTAATAAAAAGTCCATCATCATTGTGGGGAGACATTGTATGTCTCTCAGTACCTGAAGACACAAAAAATATCTGTTAAAATATAGAAGACATAAACAATAAAGTTAACTAAATCAAATAGCCATATATTAATCTAATAGACATTTCACTTAACCATGATAGAATATAGAATATTTGCCAAAATTCACAGTTTTATGCACCATAAATTCTCAAAAATATTCCAAAATATTAAAATCTTTCAAAGTACAGTCTTTGATCACAGTGGAATTTAGCCACACCAGAAACTTAATAAAACATAAATTGAAAAATGATGGAAAGGACATAATATTTTTCTGAATAAACTATTGATTGAAGAAAATATAAAAATAAAATTTCATGCTAGCTAGAACATAGTATAATGGAAATAGGACATTAAAGCTGATTACCATTAAGTGCATATAAAAAAAGAGAGAATAATGAAAAATCAATGACTAGAGTATTCATTTTAAAAAGAAAGAGCAAAGTCAAACCAAAGAAAGAAGAAGAAAGAATAATAAGTATAAATCAGTGAAATAGGAAACAAACATACTACAGACAAAATCAATAAAGGAAAATTGGAATCTATGGGAATACTACTAAAATTGATAAGGACTTAGAGAATTATTATGTGATAAGGCACTCATTACTAATAATCAATAATAAGATGAGTAGCACTGTAGATTACACATACATCAGAAAACGTAAGAAAAGCTTTTTGTTATGACATTTAAACTATAATTTGAAAAAAATAGACATTTCCTAGAGAAAACTTCAGAACCAGGTGACACCACCAGTGATTTTTATTCCATATACTTTAGGAAATTATAGTACACATTTTGCAAAAATTCTTCTAGGGCTTAAAAAATGAGGAACACTTTCTTACACATTTTATTAGATCAATATATCCTTGATGCCAACACCAAAAAGAACAAGATGCAAAACTCTCAACGAAGTGATAACAAATCATATCCAGCAAAATACGAAAAGGATGATAATAAGTTTCTTAAATGAGCACAGAGCTGGTTTATACAATGAAAATAATATAATTCACCACATTAATAAAAGAATGAAAATAATATGATCACCTCAATAGATGAACAAAAGCATTTGCTAAACTTCAACGCTTAAGCCATAAAAATATGTTTAACATAAAAAAGGTAAGTTCCTTAATCTGATCATGAAAATCTACAAAATGCAATAACACAATTTATATTTAATGGTGAAATATTGAAAGTGCTCTTATTGCTATTAGGCTGTGGACAAGGATGTCTTACCATGAATTCTATTTACTGAAAATCCCAAGTACTGAATTAAGGAAACCAAAATAAATTTAAAAGGTAAAGAATTGGAAAAATAAACCATTAAAATTCTTACCATGGGCAAAATCAGGTTACTTTTGACATGATTTGTATCTTATACATTCAAATTCAAAAGAACCTAATAGTATTAGATTGAGTAAGTGAATTTAGCAGGATCCATGACAATAAAACCCATAAACAACAAAACATATATAATTTCATATATAAGCAAAAAGTCATTAGAAAATGAAATTTAATTAAATAATATGACAATAACAGTAAACACATTGAATGGCCAGGAAGAATCTAATGAAAATTCAAAACTTCTAAAAGAAATCTGCAAAATATTATTGAGAAAACTTAAAGAATACTTAAACAATTGGAAGGCTATACTATATTAATGAACGGTGAACCTTAATTAAAGATATAAATTTTCCACAAATTGAGCTACAGAATAATGATAATTTCAATCGAATACTCAGAAGAATTTTGTGGATATTAATAATTCTAAAATTTCTATTAAAATAGACCAATGAAACCAATGAAGAAGAGGAAGGAGGATGGAATGATAATGCTATTGTGTTCTGGTTCTACTCAGTAAGACTTCTTTTTTCGATATGATATTAATGTATTGGTACATGAAGCATTTGAAATAGTCAAAAGAACCAATCACTATAAATTTATAATTGACATTTACATAATTTAAGGGAAATCAAATTAATTTAGTGGAAAAAGTCTAAGGACTAAAAAATAATGTATTAAATATGACATATTACATATTTAAAATATAATAAATATTATATAATATATAATTATATACACAAATATAGTTTGAAAAAAGGAGTATTAAATAAGTTATAAAGAAGAAATTCTTCTTTCCGTGATGAAAATACATAAAAGTACTGTGTCATTTATGAAGTAGAGACAATGAGCATATATTGGCTTATAGGAACATAGGATCTGACCTCACATAGACTGAGTTTAAAGACTAGTTGTGAATCCTCAGACAAATAACTTAGGATAATTGATCTTTGGTTTACTCCTTTTTAAAAAGAGAAAAAATAATGATATAATGTATAAGATTCTTCCCAAGAGTAAATGAGAACACAATTCAAGTACATCAATTAACACATTTTCTCATGTATAGTAAGCATTAATTGCTGCTAGTTGTTATTATTATTGTTATTACTCATTTTAGTTTGCTAAGGCTCTGAATGCAAACTATCAGAAATGGATTGGCTTGTATAAAGTGAATTTATTAGGGTAAAAGCTTACAGTTTTGAGGCTATGGAAATATCCAAAACTGAGTCATCATCAGAGGTGCTTTCTCACCAAAGTTCAGCTACTGGCAGATCTTGGATTCCTGCCACATGGCAAGGCAAGAGCACAGCTGACCCCTGCTGAGTTACCTATCTTCCCTTCCTGGCTCACTTCCCCTCCAAGCTCAGTTGTGGGCAATCAGATACATGGCTCCCCTCTCCCTTCTCTTCACTTTGGATTGCTCTACTGATTCCATCTCCAGTCTGTCTTTCAGCCTCTCAGGGTTTCTCTGTCTTTCTGGAGCTGTAGGAGATTCTGGAGTTTGCTGTCACATGTTAGGGTAAAATTGGTGATTGCCTTTCTTTGTGTGTTTCTGCTTTCAGTTCTCAGTTTATATCAAACCCCAGCAAGAGAGTAGAGATTTAACCTGGATCATGCCTCACTGACATAGTCCAATCAAAGGCCCTAAAGTGATCTAATTAAAAAGTGATCTAATCAAGTTTCCTTAACTGAATCTAATACAATCAGACAGCTCCACACCCACAGAACATGAAAAATTTCCTGGGATAAACAAAACTTCTAACTATTACAATATTCAAAACAAGGAAGAAATATCTGTAGTCATTAGAGTCTTCATATCTCAAGAACTGCTCCCAGTACCAAAGCTGTATTTGTCAAGGTTCTTTAGGGAAATAGAACCAACAGGAGATACTTGTAAATATTATGAGATTTTTATAAGAATTGTTTCACATGACTGTGTGGATGAGCAAGTCCAAATTCCTTAGGGCAGTCCCATAGGTTGAAATCTCAGATGAAGTTTTTGATGAATTCCCCAAGAAAGGCTGTCTGGTTGAAATAGAAATGGAAATTCTCTCTTTTGACTGCTGAAATTATCACTTCTCCTTTTACAACTTTCAACTGGTTGGATGGGACTTCTCTCATGGTTGAAGGCAATCTCTTTAATTGATTGTGGATGTAATAAGCCATAGATAAGCTCACCTTACTGATAATTTAAGCCCACAAAATGTCATCATCTTAACAATTAGTTCAGTGTTTGTTTGACCAAACAACTGGTCAAGTTGACACATGAACTCAACCATCACAGCCAGTTCCAGGCAAAGCCTGTAAAAGGACTGGCAACTTCTGCTTTCTCTTTTGGAATACTCTTTCATGAGAGTCTCCCTACTGGAACTATTTGTCATATTGTGAGGAAGCACAAGCAACCATGTGGGTAATCTATGTAAAGAAATATCAAGGCCTTTAGTTACATGTCCAGCTTAGCTAAGTGACAGCCAGCACTACCTTCTCAGAATATATATGACCCCTCTTAGATATGAAGGTTCCACTCCCACTTGAACAAGCTATCCTAGCTGATGTTACATAGAGCAGAAACAGGTTGTCCCCAATTCCTGTTGTAATTGTAAGCATATGAATAATTTTTTCATTTAATGTTACTAAAGTTTGGTGTATTTTCTTATGACCAATAGATAACTGAAGCTAGCAGCAAGAGAAAGTTTAAAACAGCCCAATAATGACTGGAAAAATAATTAAATATAAAATTAAAATTAATATATACATATATATATATATATTCCCCCAAATATCAAATTAAAATCAGAAGAGATGATAAAATGTAGTAGCAGTTAAGTGTACTATAAACTAGCAATCATATGCTGTTTAGATATTGCCATCCATGAAGTTATTCTATCTGGGAAAAAAAGTTCCAAGATCAATAAAGGCTAAAATAAGCAGATTCTGAGGAGATTTGGAACTTCAGAGAAAAACAGTCAACTTCGACAAACTGTTTTGTTTACCTGCACCTTCTGTTCACACATAAGGAACACAAATTATGATTTATGGGAGACAGAAGGTTGCTTTACATATCTACAGCAGGCTTTCCTGGAATCAATCTGGCCTTATGGTAAAATGATGCCCTGAAACATTATCACATAAAATTGAGGCAGATCTATACCATAACACAGTTACAGTTCTCCAAGTACTAAATTAATATAATGCTGAGAGAGAGCATATTTCTTTACTCACCAGCACACATAGAAATTTAAGATGATATAATGATATTTCTATTCTATGGAGAGGTCTTTCAGTAAAAGCCAATTTATATAAAGATAAAAACCTTAAAATGTGACTTCATTTGGAGTGATATCTCTGAATTAATTTAAAATAACTTATTTTAAATTTTAATTTCTCAGTCTCAAGTTTAGTATTGCATGTATATAAACACACAAAAATATAAGTACAGCATATAGGTATAGAGATAGGTATATAAACACACATACATACATCAGATGGGTTAAAATCCTTCCGATGGATTAATCAAATAGCTTATGAATGAATAATACAAAAATATAAGAATTAATACATGGTAAATGACTTTTAGAAGCCAGTAAATTTCAATAGATACTTGTGTCAATTGGATTACTGACATTTTTTAAAATATCACATTCAGTATTTCTAATAATATTCCACATATGTATGTGCCACAGTTTATGTATCCATTCACTTGTTGAAAGACTTCTTGGTTATTTCCAAGTTTTAGCATTTATGAATAATGTTACTGTGAACATTCATGTACAGGATTGTGTGTGGACATAAGTTTTCAACTTCTTTGGGTAAATAGCAAGGTGTGAGTTTGTTGAATCATATGAAAAGAGTATGAATAGCTTTATAAGAAACTGCCAGGTTGTCTTCCAAAGTAGCCATAACATTTTGCATTTCCACCAGCAACAAATGAAATTCCTTTTGCTTCATATTATTGCCAGCATTTGGTTTGTTAGTGTTTTCGATTTAATAGGTGTGTAGTATAGTGTTTCATTGTTGTTTTAATTTGCAATTCCTGAATGACATACAATATTGTGTATCTTTTCCATGAGCTTATTTGCCCTATCTTCTTTGGTGAGAAATCTGTTTAAATCATTTACCTATTTTTTAATTCCTTTTTCCCCTTATTTTTGATTTTTAATTGTACTTTGTGTATTTTGGGCTTAAGTCGTTTTACAGATATGTGTTCTGCTAATATATTCTTCTAGTCTGAAGCATTTTTTTTTCATTTTCCTAATAGGATCTTTCAGAAGGAAGAACTTTGGAATTTTAATGAAGTCCAACTTATAATTCATTTGTGTTTGTTCATGGATTGTGCTTTGTGCGTTTGATCTAAAAAATACAACCAATTCCAAAGTCACCTACATTTTCTCCTATGTTGTCTTCTAAAATTGTATAGTTTTGCATTTTACATTAGTTCGTTTTTATGTAAGAGTTAAGATCTGCTTTTTATTTTATTTTATTTTATTTTATTTTATTTTATTTTATTTTATTTTATTTTATTTTATTTTATTTTATTTTATTTTATTTTATTTTATTTTATTTTATTTTGCATGTGGATGTCCAGTGGTTTCAGCACCATTTGTTGAAAAGACTACCCTTTCTCTAAAGAATTGTCCTTGTTTCTCTGTCAAAGATCAGTCCAGTGTATCTGTGAGGAATCTGTTTCTGGGCAGTCTATCTGTTCCATTAAACTATATGTCCATTATTTGTAAATACCACACTTCCTTAATATTGTAGCCATATGGTAAGTCCAGAGTCTACTTAAATCATTCAGTTCTTTCATTGGTAGTCCTAGAGTCTGCAATATACATCTACAACTAATCTAAGTTCACTTTTAAAAAATACTGTACTACTTCATGGGTCATGCAGGTAACTTAATAGAATATTCACAATTGTTTCCCCTGTCCCTTATAATATTGTTGTCATTTATTTCATTTACCCTAAAACCAAAGTATAATATATATTATAATCAATAAAATGAATTGTTGATATTATTATTTTGAACAAACTGTCATCTGTTATATCAGTTAAGAATAATAAAATTTAAATGTTTCATTTTGCCTGGAGTTGTTCTTTCTCTAATCTTTCCCTTCTTAAGTTGGTCTCCCTTAATTATAAATTAAGTTGTAATTTTCCTTCTTTCTGAAAAACATCTTTAAAATTTCTTACAAGATAGATACTGTAGACCAATTCCTTCAATCATTTTTCTAAAAATGTCTCTATTTTTCTTTTTTTTATTTTTATTATTTTTTTTTAAATATTTTTATTTGTTTTTAGAAGGTACATAGATCATACAAAATGATACATTAAAAAATATAGAAGGTACCCATATGCCCCACTCCCCACACCTCCCACTTTTCCCACATCAACAACTTGTTTCATTAGTGTGGTACATTCCTCGCATTTGATGAATACATTTTGGAGCAGTGCTACGCAGCATGGATTATAGTTTACATTGTAGTTTACACATATGGAATACTACTCAGCTGTAAGAAGGAATTACAGTACTAACACATGGGATAACATGGATGAATCTTGAGGACAAATACTACATGAACTCTCCGATATGAATTAAGCAAATCAAGCCATCTTAGAGAGCTAGAGTTTGGAAGATAGGCTTACAGGAAATAGAAAGTGCGAAGATGGTTGTGAGCCAATGCCCACATGGGTGAAATCTATGATTAAATATATTTTTATTACAAAAGTTGTGAACTTAAAAACAATCATGCACATGTGTAGAATTTCCATACAATACCCCTTTGTCAACAAATAACATTGTGGTAGAACATTTGTTACAGATTATGAGATAATATCATCAGATTATTACCACCAACCATGGTCCATAGTGTATATTTGGCTCACTTTTTCCATAGTCCCTGTAGCAGTTTGATATTATTGATGAATTTCAAAAAGAAATATTGGATTATGTTTGTAAACTGTCTTTTCCTCAGGGCATATGAGATTATATTGGATTCAGAGGTTTACTTGTTTAAGTAAAACTTGTGTCAGTAGGGTGTTGAGTACTCACCCCTTGGTGGATGGGTACTCGCAGATAAAAGGCACAGCAAAGGACAGAATTGAGGGTTTTTGATGTTAGAGTTTGATACTGAAGGCTTATGCTGGAGCCCCGGGAAGTAAACTAGCAGAGGAAACAGAAGCAAGCCCCAGAAACAGAGGAACACTGAGCCCAGGAAAAAGAAACCTGAGGAAGGGAGGAACCCAGGAAGTCTGAACCCTTGCCAACATCAGCAGGCATCTTGCTCCAACACGTGGAAATAGACTTTGGTAAGGGAAGTAACTTTATGGCCTGGTATCTGTAAATTCCTACCCTAAATAAATACCCTCTATAAAAACCAACCAATTTCTGGTATTTTGCATCAGGACCTCTTTGGTTAACTAATACACTTCCCCATTATCAGCACAGTACTTCTTTGTCATAGATGCATGAATATTACAGTATTGCTGTTAACCACAGTCCATTGTCACACCAGTTGTATTTTTCCAATACTCCTCCACATTCCTGCCACCATACAATAGTGATGTACATCTGCTCTAGCTCACAAAGGACATTTCTGTATCTGTACCATCTATCACAATTATCATCCTCCTCTGGGTTCACTGTGTTATTCAGTCTATTTTTCTTATTTGATATTTAGGGACTATTTTTCTAGATACAAAATTCAATATTGAAAATTTTTTCTTGCTTGCATGGTCTCAGGAGTATTGTAATTTTTATCCTTATTCCTCAATATGTAAGTTATTTTCTTTTCCCCTTTTTGGTTTCTTTCAAAATTTTCTATTTGTCTTTGATTTTCTGCAGTTTGAACATGATGGGGTAGATGTAGATTTCTTGGCATTTATCCTGATTTGTGTTCTCTTTACTTCTCTGTGGTTTGGTATGTGTAATGAATTAAACTGTGTCCCCCCAAAAATATATGAATGTGATCCTATTTGGAAATAAGATCTTTGAAGATGTTAGGATGAAGCCAAACTTGTGTACTTGTAAGGAGATGTAATTAAAGTTATGAGGGGATGGAATTTTAAGAAGATGAAATTATGAGGAAATCAAATTTGGAAGTAGTCAGTAGGAGACAGAGAGAGAAAGAGAGAAGCCTGCCATGTGACAGAGCAAAGAATGAATTATCCTACGGATTGCCAGCAGAGCTCTGCAGACTACAGAGGAAACAGGTCTTTGTCAACAACTTAATTTTGGACTTCTAGCATCCAAAATGTGAGGCTGTTATTTAACAGCATTTGCTGAATGTTTTAAGTTACGCATTTTGTGCTGCTTTGTTTTGGCAGCCACAGGAAAATAGTGTCATTAATCTTGGAAAATTCTTAGCCATTATTACTTCAAATATTTCTTCTGTTTTCTTTCTCTCTTGTTTCTCATTCTGATATTCCCATTTCACAGAGTTATACCTTTTGTAATTGTCCCACATTTCTTGAATATTCTGATCTTTTTCTCAATCTTTTTTTTTTCTTTACTTTTCAATTTGGAAAGTTTCTATTTACATATCTTCTAGCCCACTGATTCTTTCTTCACCTATGTTTAGTCTATAGATGAGCCTATGGTTGGCATTCTTTGTTTCTATTACTGTGTTTTGACTTCTAAAATTTCATTTTGATTTTGTCTTAGTGATAACTTCTCTATGCTTGAATTACCCATCTGCTTTTGTATTTTGTCTGTTTTTTTCCATTAAGGCCATTAGCATATTAATCATATTTATTTTAATAATTAGGTCTGTTAAGTCCAAAATCTTATAATACCTGTGTCTAGTTCTGACACTTGTTTGACTTTTGTATTTTAATGTGCGTTTTTATTATTTCTTGACAGTTGGATTTGATGTGTTGGGCAAAAGGAACTTGAGTAAATGGACCTGTTGTTTGAGTTTCTATGTTTACCTTGACAGGAGTTAGGTTGTGTTTACTGTTTGCTGTACCTGTAGTTAGAGAACAAACTTTCCCCTGGTCTTCTTGTTTTTATATCCCTTGTTGTTTCTATATTTTAATAGACATTGGGTCTTAAATAGGTTTTGTAGTTCTTTTAGCTGTAATTCACTATTTTTTTTTTATTCAAGGGCCTGGTTGATGTGGTACTAACTTCTGAGGAAAGAGCAAGCATTCTATAATTTTATGATTAGGTCTCCATCTTTTAGAGAAGCTGTGTTCCTGGCCATTACACTCACAAGTCCTTCTCAGATTTTTTCTTTCCTCTTAGGTTAGATAGAAAGGTTACTGTGGGCTGGAGAGTTGTATTTCCCCTTTCCTCTTGTCAGTTAGTCTCTGGTAAGACTCAAATCAGTGAGGATGTGGGAAATTAGTTTCCCTTGACTGGAGGCCTTTATTAAGGAGGACAGAATGATCTAGGTGCATTTCAGAATGATTATCTTTCACCTCCCTTGGCTGGAGCATGAGGGGATCTGTCACCAGTCTTTACCCTATGAACGTGGTTGGATTCCTGGAGATAAAATACTTAGATGTGTCAGGGTCCACTAAGACTGGGCCACTGAAAATTTTAATTCTCAATGTAGTCCATATAGTGTTTCTAGAGATTTGTTAATTATATCTTAAATGTTCTTTCCAGTACCAGTACTGACTCCAGCCACCAGCTTCTGCTTCTGGTAGTCTCTGAATTTCAATATTTGCTTCTTTCTCCATTATTTGGGACAGTGGTTTTCTCTGTGAGCTCACTTCTCTAATGGATTTAACAAAATTTGTTGATTTTCAGTTTGTTCATATATTTCTTGAGTGGATGGAAGTGATGACTTCCAAGCTCTTCACATACCATACTGGAAAGCAGACGTTATTTGATGCCTTTTTGTGGAATGGATGCCCAAATAAATGAATGAAACAATAGATGTAATATGCTTGATATTTCCAGGAATTTTCCTTATAAAACCAAGAAGACTTCACTTAGAGATTCAAATCTTGGTTCTGTCATCCCTTGTTATTAATAAGGCAAGTCATTTAATTTTTAAGTACTTCTATTTCTTTACATGCTCACTTATAAAATGCTCTTGAGAATCAAAGTTTTATTTATCTCAACTGGTAGTATATATCAGCTGTACAGAAGGATATTTGTGTTGAAAGAGACAGAATAACCACATCACATTAACTTAAGTCCAGAAGGGAACTCATTTTCTCATGGGTCAATCTTTGTTTCTGCAAAATATCAATCCAGGACTTAGCTGATATGTTTAAGTCCCAGCTTCACCTTTTTCTTTCCTGTCCATACTTCTCCATTGCAAGCTCTATTCTCAGGCAAGCTCTTCTCTTATAGCTCCAACATGACTGAGGACAGTTCTTAGAAATAACTTCTTCATGTCTATTTTAGTAAGAAAAAGACAGTCTCTCTTCAATGAATTCCAGGGAAAATCTCATGCATCTTAGTGATTCTTTTTGAGTTTTATCTCTAACCTATCGTCAATGACTGTGATTAAAGAGGTACCAATTGACTTGCACCAGGGTTTGATCTCCACTGAGCCATGGGTGAAATAAACCAACATTGTCAAAGGCTGAGGGAAAAATTGTTATTCTAATGACATATATACGATCTAGAATTTTCCTTGAACAATAGTCACATATATAACTCAATGCTGTTAATTATGTTCACAAGGTTATGTTTCCACCACCACCATTCATTACAATCATCCCAAACAGAAACTGTACAATTTAATCATTAATTCTCCATTCCCTTCCTAGCCTACATTCTAGATCACAACTCTATGAGTTTGCATATTCTAATTATTTCATATCAGTTAGGTCATAGAGCATGGCTCATTTCAGTCAACATACCCTCAAGGTCCATCCATGTTGTTGCATGTATCAGAGCTTCATTCTTTTTTACAACTGATCAACATTCCGTTGTATGTATATACTATGTTTTATTTATCTATTCATAAGTTAGACACTTGCTTCCATCCTTTGGCAATTGTAAATAATGCTGCTATGACTATTGGTGTGCAAATATCTGTTCGAATCCCTGCTTTCAAATTTTTTGGGTATATACCTAAAAGTGGGATTGTCAGGTCATTTGGTAATTCTGTATTTAGCTTTCTCAGGAATTGGTAAATTTTCCTCCATAGCAGCTGCACCATTTTATATACACACCTACAATGAATATGTGTTCTTATTTCTCCACAAGCCACATCCTCTCCAACACTTGTTATTTTCTATTGCTGTTGTTTTTTTAATAGTAGCAATTCTAGTGGGGTAAAAAAAAATCTCATTGTGGTTTTGATTTGCATTTCTGTAATAGTTATGTTGAACACCTTTTCATGTACTCTTTGGACATTTGTATCTCTTCTTTGGAGAAATATCTTTTCAAGTATTTTACCCATTTTTAGATAGGTTGTTTTAATAGGTTGTCTTTTTATTGTTGAGTTTTAGGGGGTTTATTATATACTGAATATTAAATCCTTACTAGATATGTGATACCCAAATATTTTCTCCCATTGAATTCATTTGTCTTTTTACATTCATGATAAAGTCCTTTGATGCACAAAAGTTTTAATTTTTGTGAGGTCTCATGTGCCTAGTTTTTGTTTTGTTGCTTGTGCTTTAGGTGTAAAGTCTAAGAAAACATTCCTGAACACAAAGTCCTGAAGAGCCTTCTCTATGTTTTCTTCTAGGAATTTTATAGTTCTATATTTTATATTTGGGTCTTTGATCCATTTTGAGTTTATTTTTGTATATGTTGTGAGGTAGGGGTCCACCTTCATATTTGGAGCACTATTCTTATGTACATAAATATTTATAATTGCTATGTCTTCTTGTTGAATTGATATATATACATATATATATATATTTATATATCATGCTAACTTTCTTTAGAGAATTGATAGCCCTTATACTTTGTTCTACTTTTCTAAGATTGCTGAAAATATTGCTCAGTATTTTTATGTTTCTCTGTCTGTGATCTTACCCATGAGTTAAATATTCATTGGTACCCTTTCCTTCTCATTCTTTTTATTATTAGTAGTAATGTGCTTTCACTTTAAACATTTATTTATAATTAGTTCTTAACTAATTTTACTTGTTTTATTTATTTTAACTTTTCTATGAACTAAGGTGAAACTTTTACTTGAATGCAAATTAGATTCCTTACACTCTCTATCTTTAAAATTTTTTTTTACTTTACTTTACTTTAATTTTTTTTACTTTAAAATACATATATTTTAGGCTTAATGACTATATTATGAAAACAAAGGAATGATATTATGGCTCGCTGCTTAATTCTTTATTTTTTTTAACGTGTGGTATACAAATACACACACACTTTCAGAAACTGGCATGAAACTCATCACAACTTATATTACTAGTACATGTACTATGTTCATAATTTTCCACTGGTCCATGTTTCTTTTGCTATTCTTATCTTTCTAGTGAGATTTTATTTTTCCTGATTTACATAGCTAATGTTGTATAAACGTCTCTGTTTATTTCATGACCATATCCTTTTCCTCTTTATTTGGACTTTGCCTAGAAACCTTAGAAGAATTTTTTTCTTCCAACAATGTATTTGGCCCTGCACGAAGTAGATCTGGTTTGTTTACTAAGGAAAAATGTTAGGAGATACATCATTTTCAGTAGAAGGAATGTGAACTTTAATAAGTTTATATTTTAGTTTTATTTACACGTGTGTATGTGTGTCTCTGCTTTGACAGAGATCTTTTCCCCAAAGCTTCTGCAGTTTTAAATTTGCAGATACCCTAAGAGGGTATCTTAGACCAGTAGCTTTAAAACCTAGCTTTAGGGAGTGAATGTCGAGCAAGCAGTTGAGCGCCTGCTTCCCACAGGGGAGGTCCCAGGTTTGGTTCCCATGTCTCTTAAAAAACAACAACAACAAATGAAAACACTAACTCAGGTGAGCAGATGAGGCTGACCACAGTGATTGAGTGTGTTGGCTTCCTACATATGAGGTCCAGGGCTCAAACCCCAGCCTCCAGTACCACAACAAACAAAGAAATAAACAAACAAAAAGGTACCTGGCTCTCTACCAAATGTAACTGTTTCTATTTTCCCTCTTTCCTGTAGCTATGGGGGAGCCTTGGGAAAATATACTCTACAGCTCCAATAAACTGTATCCAACTTTCCTCTTGTTATAGGGTATCAGTCACATTGAATGAAGGACTTATCCTGCTCCAGCGTGACCTCATTCTAATTGGCCTAATTCCATCTGTAATGACTCATTTTCCAAATAAGGTCACATTCAGCAATACTGGGAATACAAATTTAATGTATCTTTTTGGAGGAAACAATTCAATCTGTAATACTTCGGTTTTATCTTATTTATTTATTTCCCCTGATTCTCCTATCAATTAAAAAAATCTTGTTCCCAGTTGTGTAGTTTCAGCATTGACTCAAATTAATTCATATTATATAAAGTTATATATACAGGTAGACAAATAAAATACTCATTCTTGAAAACTTAGTAAAAATGGAAACATGTACATTGCTATAATTTTCTCATTCCCAAATAAGAATAAATGGTTCATTTCTTACATGGGATTATAAATTCCTCAGAGTCAAGGCCAATCAGTAGTTTGCTCTTTCATTATCATGACAGAAAAGATTGTCTTACTTATCAAAATCTTTGAATAACTTTTTTTTATAATATAAGTATTTCTGTCTTTAAGGAAGTAACCATCAGAAATCCCTCCTATTAAAGATAAGATGTAAGGCTCCAGATGATTAGGAAGAGAGTTTTTTTTTTCCTCTATGAATTTTTAACAGACCAGGATATGGGAGGATTAATTGATTTAACTAAATTACTGAAAAAGGGTGAAAGGAAAATGAATTTGAAATTAAAATATAAGAGTTACCAGAATTCATTTTAGTAGGAGTTGTCTTATGTTCAATAGCTTCTTCATAAGAACCCTTTCAAGCCTCATTTATTCTCACTATTTTTATGGGTTGAATTGCTTTCCCTAAAAAGATATGTTGAAGTCTTAATTTCAGTAACTCAGAATATGACTTTATTTGGAAATAAGTTTGTTACCAATGAAATCAGGCAAGTTAAAATCAGGTCACAGTGGAGTAAGGTGGACCTTAGTCTGATATGACTGGCGGCCTCATAAGAAGTGAAGAACTGGACACAGACAGATCATAGGGGAGAATGCCATGTAACGACTCAGGCAGAGATTAAAGCCCAAGCGTTTCAGGCAACAGAAGAGAAGCTAAAGAGAGATAAGGAAGGATTGTCCTTTACAGATTTCAGATTTCTGCTAACTCTGACAAATTCTCCCTAACTGTTGTTTTAAACCGTGCAATTTGCAGGACTCTGTTATGGCAGTTTTAGCAAACTAAGTCCCTTTTTCATCTTTACCTGATACCCTCATTGAATTTTATGGAGCTCTTTGGATATATATAATACTTTGGGAAGAACAAAATACATTGGTGGTGGAAGCAGAGAGACTTGAAGGTTCAAATATAAAAAATAAAAGTAGGGGAATAAATATCTTTGAAATAATGCTAATACTATGAACAATAAAAATAACATTGAATGGTTACTAAATGCCACACACTACTCTAAACACATTGACTATATTAAATAACTTAATTCTTACTAAAGGGGATAATCTGATGCAGGACAGGCTCCTAGGGAGTATGTGAATGCTCATTTTGCCATAGTGGGTTATATCATTGGATAGAGACCCATATAATGAGAGTGAACGTATACCCACATCCTGGGGAGGACTGATGCCCTCAAATAGAGGGAATTGTATTTCTCAAGAGAAATGATGACTCCCAATTCATTAGGGCAGTTGAGCATGTCAAGCCCTCAACACTCTTGCAAGTATCTCTGAACAAGGCCCTTCAAGCAATGATTATTGACTGTCACTGTGGGACCTAAGGGGAGAGGGAAAGAGGTATTGAATAGATGGAACCAGTGTAACTCTATGGGCAATAGTAATATTCCACAAGAGTATGCAAGGATGAATATAAGACATGTAAAATATATAGAGGCTGATCGGCTAAAATGTAAATCATAATGTAAAACATAAGGTAACTAAAAATTTAGAAAATTGTATAGTCTAAAATATAAACCACAGTGTAAACCCAAATGTTCCCTTGTTTGAAAGCTATTGTCTCAATATCTGTACATCAGTTTCAGTAAATATAGAATGAATACGTAAAAAGATTATTTTTGTGGAAGGGGAAAGGTTTTATGTTGGATATGTGGGAGTACTGTATATTGTATATTTGAATTACTGTGATCTAAAACTTTTGTGAAGAGAAGCTTAATAATTAGAAAAAAGAGAAGAAACAGATAGGACATAGACACTGAGGAAAAGATGGAAGTAGTTGCCTTGCAAATGTGTATACAGGGCAACACTTATTGTAGTGATGGAAGACAAAACATCGAAAATAAAGCTTTTGCATTTTTAAAATTTTTGATACCCCAATTTACTTTTACCTTAATTTTTCTAAATTAGTATGTATTCTATATCTAACCTTTTAACTCATCACTATATTTCATTTTACTATTAATGGAACCTGGCAATATACTGGGCTTCACTTTTGAAGAAGTTTTGAATCACAGAGAGGTTCAACAATGGCAGGGGAGGAATACTGGTGTGGGATGTTATTGACAGGGACGCATGGTTGGCAGGGAGTTCTACAGGGCATATATCCAGGGTACATAAAAATGTTTGGATCTTTTCATAGTGGATACAATTAAAAACAACAACTGAGGGGGTGCTGAGTTCCTAGCCAGGGGAGCTCTATCACAGTCCCTAAAGGAAAAGCAACAATTCTCCAAGTGCAATGGCAAAGACCAAAAAAGAAGGAAGGTCCAACAATGAGCTCTTTATACTAATGACTATGCTTGTGAGCCTGTGCACCTGAAATAAGAACAAGCCTAGAGCTGCAGGATGCCTAAGAGTTACCTCCTGAGAGCCTCCTTGTTGCTCAAATGTGGCCAGTCTTGAAGCCAAACTCAGCATGTAAATGCGTTGCCTTCCCCCCAGAATGAGACATGACTTCCAGGGATGAGCCTCCCTGGTGCCAAGGGATTACTACCAAGTACCAGGTGATGATGTAGCTAGAAAATAACCTTGAATAAAAGGGTCAACTCAGACCAGCAGAATATCTCAATCTACATATAATACCAGGAGTTAAAAATGCTTTTTGACCTGAATCAAAGGGGGAAATGGAGAGGACAAATGAGTTTATATGGCTATGAGTCTCTAAAAAGAGCTGGGAGGTTATCAGAGGGTTGCCTTTATGTATACCTCAGCAGAGTTCCAGAGACAGATAAAGTAGATACAACCCCGTGTATTGGTTCTTCTGAGGGCTACAGAGACCCACAGATTCTATGGTTATGGCAGATGGAATTCAGTGCCATGTCAGTTGGCCCTACTTTGGAGTTTGTGTTTCTGTGTGATGGAGCTGGACTCAAATGTGATCTTTTGTTCACAAGCCTCTCCTGTTACTTTTATCGGAACTGTAGTTGGTGCTTGGGTTTAATATATACTCAGGGGACCTGAATCTCTGGACTGACCATGTGATAGCCAGGCCCTGAGCCTCAACAGACTTCGGCTCCTACACTCTGGTTTATTGGACTTACCCCACTCAGCTAACATGGAAGTGAAGAAGGTCAACCACACCACACCAGGGAGCCAAGAGTGCCTACAACTGAAAGCAGGAAGATTGCATCCAGCATCCATGTGGAATCTAAGGCCCCTCTTGATATAGATGTGGAGTGGACACAACCATTCCAAGGTCCACAGGATGGAGGAATAGAGTATGGATTAGAGTGGACTTATTGGTATTCTATTTATGAACTATTGTGATTAGTAATCAAAGAAAATGTGTCATTGGTGTGGAGAAATTGGCCATGGTGGCTGCTGGGTGTAGGGAATGGGAGGAAGAGATGAGATGTGGGGGCATTTTCAGGACTTGGAGTTGTCCTGGTGGTGCTGCAGGGACAGTTACCAGACACTGTATGTCCTCCCATGGCCCACTGGGTGGAATGAGGGAGAGTGTGGGCTATGATGTGGACCATTGACCATGAGCTGCAGCAGTGCTCAGAGATGTATTCCCTAAATGCAATGAATGTCTCATGATGATGGAGGAGATTGTTGTTATGGGGGGAGGAGTGGGGTGAGGGTGGTGGGGGGTATATGGGGACCTCATATTTTTTTAATGTAATATTAAAAAAATAATAAAGACAAAAAAAATAAAAAATAAAAAAAATAAAAAGGAAGACTATGCATCACGTAAGAATTATCACTAGTTCAGTGCCGTAATTTGTGAAGTAGCAGAGACTGAATTTGAAGCTGAAAGAGTTGGGGGTATAATTCCAGAGCCCTTGCTCTGGAACAATATTCTTTACTGTCCCTTGGAAGAAAATAACAGAAAACACTTAGGATTACTACTTGGAGGTAAAATTTAAAATAATATATTGGAATTTATAAACAGTGGTATGTATCTGTTTGGTAAAATATTTCATATGCAGAGATAATTACATGCAATTTAAGTACTTATAATCAGGTCCCCTAATTTAGTATTGCTTATATTGACAATAATATTTGATCCTTTGCATCAAGACAAACCTTACTTTTTGCGCTTATTACCCACCCTTCACTTTCCAACTTCCCAGAATAACTTTTCTTTTCATATATTCAAATTTATCCATAATAATCGTAGGAGCATCCAACTGGCAGAGCCTTGCCATGCACAAAACCTTTGTCTGTTTTTGGTGCATGCAGGCATTCAGAGAGACAAATCACCTTTTTGGCTTTCAGAAAGGGGATTCTGCCTCTTAAAACATCTCACCCATTGAGGAACTCAATGAAAATAGGAAATGTTTTGGAATACTAAATAGCATAATGACAGCACACACACACAAAAAATGCCTATTATAATTTTACAAATTTGTTCTTATTTTTCCATTTACTTGCCATGTTCTTCCTCTGAGAAGATAAGATCAAGAAAATGAAAGCAAATGCTAATCATCTGTTATTGTTGAATCAATAAATACAAAAAGACTTTGGTATAGTGATAAGAAAAAGAATAGCTTTCTTAATATCACATTTAATATAAAATATAGCTGAGTCCAGTCATATTTTTGTATTGTTCAAGTGCATTGACAAATTCAAATTTATGTGGCTTCTCAAATTTATACAACTAAAGTCAATAATTATATTTTCCATTTATCTATTTTTAATATATACTTCTATTACTTATAATTATTTATGCATACTTGTATATGTTTACATTTGTATTATGAAGGATTTATTTGCAAAACTATGTATACTACACATAAGTTGGGTATGATTTTTTAGTAGATGCATTTTAGGCTCCTATTTTAGGTTCCTAACAACATAAAACATGATTCTTTTCTCTATACTAGAGTTATTCTGCTAAATGCTTATCTCTTGGCAAAAAAAAAATCAAACAACCAATAAAGTTAGCTAAAATTGCTAACATTATGAACATTCTTTAGTTAAGTAAACCCCTTCATGCATATTGTTAATCCAAACTTTCATTAAATAATGTGGAGTACAATGTATCAGTCTATGTGGAATAATGTAAAATGCTAATGGAACCAGGATACCTAATCTTTTTCTTGATTCTAAACATAGCTGCTTATATAACAAGAAATAAGATTACTATATTTTTCTGGATGTTCTTTCTTACCTTCAAAAGAAGGAAAAGAGGAAGAACAAATTTAATTTTTAAATCTTTTAAGGATGTAGGAATAGTATTTTTAAACACAACATTATATACAAGTACACATTTTAGCTGGGTAAAAATTGAAGTTTTTTTGGTGGAAGAAGATTCTTGGTATCAGACAGAAATTTTATCAGTTAATTTTATCAGAAAATAAAATTATTGACAGCACGTCCTATAGGCTCTAGAACTGGTAAGACAATGGCAAAGCATGGTCTCATAAATACAGTTGAATGCTTATGCAGGCACCTCTGCCACTAGACCCTTGACACTGCTGCTGTTTTGCCAAAGTTGTGAATAAATTCTCTACTCTGTCTTTGCTTCATTCCCACAAAGCTCCAAAGATCTTATATGTGAATGTCCAAGGCAGAGACAACTTATGCACAAAATCACTGTGCCTCCTGGGTTCATGGTGGCCATAAAAAGAGAAGGAGAAATGGAATTTGCTGACTTAGTAATTGTTACTCTGTCTACCCCTTCCCTACAGTCAGGCTCATCCAATGAGGTACTTACCCAAAAATGGAAGTTATGTGGAAATATTGAATAAGTGATGGCACAACAAACTTTCCCCACTAAAAACTTAAGGATCTCAAAGTTTGCCAAAATTAAACTTCCTCTTATTGTTATATTCTAGTTCACTTATAAAATGTTTGATGCTACTTACTAAACTGATTTTGCAAAGAAATAAGAGTTTGGAAAACTATTTTCTATAAATATCGTCCTTCAAACTCAAGCTTACTATTAATCATTACATTTTTCCTGAATATTATTTGAAAAAATAAAAATGAGTGGTTCACTTACATCTTAAGAAAGGTTATGGATAAGTCTTCAATTGTTCTATAGATACATTCTTCAAAATTTGAGTTAAAATAGAATTATAAGCTGGTTATGTACATGAAAAGCATGATGTTAGTTTTTATAAGGAACAAATTCTTTTGTAATTTTGTAATGTTAATAATAACCACCATCTCTTGTATTATCTGTTTTGTAAGCTCTGATTTTCCTAAGGTGAACCAGCCTTTAATTTTCCCATTCTATTAAGATAATATAAGATGCCCACTAATTTAAATAATCATAATCATTGTACATTTATCTCTTTCAGGCAATACTTCTGCTTGCAAAGAATAATGTTCATCATGTTAGCATATAATCCGTTTTATGAAAGAAATCATCATCAGTTTGAAATGCTGGGCAGGAGAATAGCTGAAAAGAATTTTAAGAAATATTTGAATTAAAACACATATTGTTACTATCAGGTACTGAAAACTACATTTGTGGGGATTCTGTTTAGAATGTGGGATAAGATATTTTTATTTAGATGAAGCAGACTCCATTTGTATTCATCATTATTATTCTAAAAAAACAGAGTTAAGAATAGAATTTCAGGTGTGACTTTAATCACTATAAACATTATGAGTTTGGGAAATATGTCCAAAATTATAGAATATTCTAGAATATTCTAGAAGGTAGAGGGTCACAAATGAAAAAGGTGGGTTGAGTTTTTGGATTTGATTAAAATAAGATATAACCAAATAAATTTGAAGTCAAATACCTTAAATCAAATGAGTATAAGAACTGAGGTAAGCAAAGGACATGGATAAATTTCTTAGATATACAGAATAAGCAGGTTGGAATTCTTTTCAGTCCAAGAGTCAAAAATAAGTGACTCCTTAGTTGAAGAAAGTAGTAGTGATCAAAGTGGTAAGCAGAATCAGGATCACTGATCACATGACAATATAGGAAGAAATTCTTGCTTGGGATAGGAGTTGCAACAATGTATAATTAAAATAAAAATGATAACTATCTGCTCCTTCCTGTTTGACAGAGAGTCGCAGCTTTTTGCGCAGTGCCAGCCGCACCCCTGAGATACAATGGTGAAGGTTGGAATACATGGATTTGACCATATTGTCAGGTTGTCAGGGCTGCTGTGAATTGTGAGAAAGTCCAGGTTGTCGCTGTGAATGACTCCTTCATTGGCCTCAATTACATGGTCTACATATTTCAGTATTTTTCCACGCATGGCAAATTTAAAGGCACTATCAAGGCTGAGAATGGGAACCTTGTCATCTATGTGCATTCCATCTCTTATCTCCCAGGAGCAAGATCCCACCAACACCAAATGGGATGATGCTGGTGCTGAATGTGTCATGGAGTCCACTGGTGTCTTCACAACCCTGGAGAAGGCTGGGGATCACTTGAAGGATGGTGCCAAGAGAATTATCATTACTGCCCTTCTGGCCAATGCCCGCATGTTTGCAATGGGCATGAACCATGAGAAATATGGCAACTCCCTGAAGATCATCAGCAATGCTTCTTGCACCACCAACTTCCTGGCCCCACTGACCAAGATCATCCATGACAACTTTGGCATCTTGGAGGAACTCAGGACCACTATTCACACCATCACTGCCACCCAAAATCTGTGGATGGCCCCTCTGAGAAGATGTAGTGCGAAGGCTGTGGGACTGCCCAGAACATCATCCTTGTGTTCACTGGCGCTACCAAGGTGGTGGGCAAACTCATTCTGAGCTGAATGGAAAGCTTACTGGCATGGTCTTCTGCTTCTCCACCCCCAATGTGTCTGTCATGGATCTGACCTACTGACTGGAAAAAGCAGCAAATATGATGGCATCAAGAGGGTGGTAAAGCAGGCATCAGATGGCCCCCTGAAAGGCGTCCTGAGTTACAATGAGGATCGTGTTTTTTCCTGTGACTTTAACAGTGACAACCCCTCTTCCACTTTTGATGCTGAGGTTGGCATTGTTCTCAACATCCACATTGTAAAGCTCATTTCATGGTATCACAATGCATTTGGCTACAGCAAAATGGTGGCGTACTTCATGGTCCACATGACTTCCAAGGAGTAAGAGCCATCTGGACCACCAGCTCCCTTCAAAATAACAAAACTATAATGCTGAGATTGAGGAAATGAAAATTTATAAGAACATGCTTAAATAATTTATTCATGTATTCACTATAGCAAACATTATATCTTATTTTTTTTTAAGATATTTATTTATTTCACTCCCCTCTCCACCCCCATCCTAGTTGTCTGTTCTCTGTGTCTATTTGCTGCATCTTCTTTGTCCACTTCTGTTGTTGTCAGTGGCATGGGAATCTTGTTTCTTTTTGTTGCGTCATCTTGTTGTGTCAGCTCTCCATATGTGCAGCGCCATTCCTGGGTAGGCTGCACTTTCTTTCGCACTGGGCTGCTCTCCTCACGGGGCGCACTCCTTGTGCGAGGGGCTCCCCTATGCGAGGGACACCACTGCTGGCATGGCACTCCTTGCGCACATCAGCCCTGCACGTGGGTCAGCTCCACACAGGTCAAGGAGGCCCGGGGTTTGAACGGCGGACCTCCCATGTGGTAGACGGACACCCTAACCACTGGGCCAAGTATGCCACCCAAACATTATATCTTAGATGTCCTGTATGTGCTGGAGAGAGGAAAAGACAATTCACATGGAAAGTAAGAAACACATATAATAAATAAACATTCTGGAGAGACTTGACTAATGGTAATAAATAAAAGTTTTGGTGTAGTATGTTGCACTTAACTTGTTTCTTTTGTGTTTTGCTATGTTTTGGCTAACTAAAGTCTCCACAAAAACAGGTCTCTAATTGGGAGGTGAGGTGAGGACTTCTGAGAAAGCTAAATGAAAGAGTGACTGAAGACCTTTATGGAAAGGGGATAGGTTGACATGTTCAAATAGTAGATATCCCAAAGTCACATGCCATTTATATAGTTTCAAGAGATCAAACAGTAGTAAAGAGAAATAGATGATGTACCAGAGATTAATACAGTCAGAAGTAAGAAAAATGGCAGAATAACTCTTAGAGCAGCATGGAGGAAATGGAAAGAACAAGGAAAATGATATTTCTTAATTCATTCTATAAATAAATTATTGGGTACCTACTATATTCCATTCATGCTGCTATAAGCTGGAAATATATTAGTGAACAGAGGGAAAAACATGTCTTATGGGACTTTCATGCAGTTGTGAGATACAAAATAAATAGATTAAATCATTACATACTATAAAAGGTAAGAACAGCTATGGGAAAAAAAAAAACAATTAGAGCATGAAAAAGGGAGAATGAAGGGGTGAAGATTAGGTGGGTATAGTCAGAATAAACCATAGGGGATGACAAAGACATTAGTGAGCAGAGACAACGCACTATTAAACTATTTGGGGAAAGATTGCTTCTCATGACAAGGTGGGTTTGAAGAACGTCAAGGAAGCCAACAGAAATGGGAAGAATGGTAGGGTATGATATATGAAAGGTAAGGGATATATGTGTTTGTTGCAGTAAGGATCAGACCACGTAAACTTGGTAGGCCATTCTTAGGAATCTTGATTCCTGTGGACTCTGAGATGAGAGGCCATTGGCGGAATTTCTGTTTTAAAGTTTCACTCTGGCTGCTTTACTGATATTAGACTGTCAGTAGACAGAGGTGGAAGCATAGAAAAATTGCAGTGGTCTAAGTAAGATGATGGTGACTTGGACCAGGGAAGTAGCAGTGGTTTTATGAATGTAGGTCATGCCAAGTGGTGTACTAGGGAAGGGTCACAGATGTTTTGTTATGTAATCATTACTAAAATCTAGCAGGTCAGTGTTATCTTCTTACATAAGGAAAATGAAACAAAGTCCCTATATTAGTTTCCTAGTATTCCCATAACCAAATACCATAAAACTGGTGACTTGTGACAAAAGAAATTTATGCTTTCACAGTTTTGGAGGCTAGAAGTCCAAAATCGGGGTGTCAGCATGGCTATACTTCCTCCGAAGGCCTTGGGAATAATCTTTTTATACTTTTTCCTACCTTCGGGTAGCTCCCAGCAATCCTTGGTATTCCTTGAATTGTAACTGCATTGCTCCCATCTCTGTCGTCATTTTCATATCACCTTCTCTGTACATCTCTGGGTCCTCTTTTATTTTAAAGACACTGGTCAATGGATTAAGGTTCACTTAAATCCAGGATGATTTAATCTCAAGATCCTTAAATAACTACATCTACAAATATCCTATTTCCAAATAATGTCACATTCTGAGATTATGGGTGAACATGAATTGGGGAGGGCACTATTAATCTGACTACAGAAACATAATAAAGCTTATTCAAATACAACGAGTTACTAATTGGCATACCTTAAATAAACATAATTCTACAGGATTAGAAAGTTCATGTTCAGCCAGGAATATTAAAAGTTGGCTGACTGACCTTAAAGCCTGTAATTTGCACTCAAATTTTGTGTTTGTGGCCAAATCGAAGATGTTACATGAGGGCTTCTTCCTGCTTTTCTGTATCTAAAGATGACAGAACTTAGTTTTTCTTCTAAGTAAGATTCTGAATATATGCTTTGTTTTTGATATTTCAGAAATATGGTAGAGGTTCCAAATAAAGATACTAGGACTATAGCAGTACAGTAAGAAAAAGTTCAGGTACGTGAACATATTTTCTATCTTTAATTTGCACTAGTGGAACACATTGTGTTATGAGTATAATTAGAATATGCTATTATATTTCAAAGAAAACCACACATTTGAGTTGAGTATATGAATAGTGATAGTATTTATGGGGCTACAGACCATCCTCAATTTATATAGAGCTTTATAAAATTTTGACTTAATTTCCAACAACATTAATTGGATGGCTCCAATGTAACCTGACATATAACTATAAATAAAACAAATGTAAATTTTAGCAGCAAAGGATACCACTTTATCATAGCATAGCCTTTATACAAAGGAGAGAAAAAGCACTGTGGAAGGAAAAATAAAGTGTATTCATTTCTATACTATAGACATTTAATACTTGTTGAATTTGGAATCACCACAGATAAGGCTATGAGTCATTTACCTCCATATGGATCTATATGAATTTAAAAGGGCAGTCTGTGTAATTTGACAGTGGGAGGCTTTCTCAATACTCAAAATCTGCAAAGAATTGCAACTACACATCTTCCTAAGTGAAAGGTGCCAATTAATTTATGTCTTTTTATATAAGACCATTAGAAAAGTAAAAAAAAAAACGAGTACATAATTATTCATTACATATTTATACTTGTTCTTTCATGCTGAGTACTTCTGATATGAACAAATGGTAGGTGTTTTCGTTTCCTGGGCTGCTCAAGTAAATACCATGAAAAAGCCTGGGTTAAACACTGGGAATTTATTCACTCAAGGTTTTGAGGTTAGGGAAAAATCCGAATCAGGACATGATGAAGGTGATGCTTTCTCTCCGAAGACTGTGGGATGCTGGGGCTGAATGCTGGGGAGACTAGGTCCTTAGCTTGTCAAGTGGCAAGGCAAAAGACCATGTCTCCTTGTCTCTCCTTTCTCTTCAGAGTTCCCTTGATGTTCAGCATCTTACTTCCTGGGTTTGCTTTCTGATTGTCTAAATTTCATTCCACTTATTAAAAAACTCCGGTAATAGGATTAAGACCCATTCTGATAGAGGTGGGCCACACTTTAACTGAAGTAACCACATCAGAAAGTTCTACTTACAATGGATTTACACCCACAGGAATGGATTAGATTTAAGAACATGTTCTTTGAGGGTTCATAAGCTTACCACTATGATATGTTCATCACTTTATTCTCCCTATTAACGTTTAAAATGCTAAGTTTCTTATATTTTAAATTAAGGTTTACCTGATAAACTGATGATTAGAGGATACATTGTTTTAACATGTTAACTGAATACCATTTAATTGCATTGAACTTTTCCTTAAATAAATACTCTGTAAGCCAAGATATAGAATCCTTCCCTACCCTCGAGGTTACAAAGGCAGCGATTTATCTAAAGCTACATATTGTTTGGAAAATGTTCCAGAAACTTGGAATTACCTTTGTTCAATTCATAGTCAATATGATTTATAATGTGGTCATGGTTTCTTGCAGTCCAGTAAATATTTCAAGTGGAATTTTAGTTATATGATTCCATGTAAAGAGTTACAAATGAAGTTAGAAATATGGGTTTTGAAGATGAGGGGTAATATATGGCAGTGACTAAGAAGATGGAATTTGGAGCATGTTTAGCTAAGTAGAACTCCAGCTAAATAACACTGAGTGATAAATGTAAACATCTGTGGGTATGTTCCCGTATCTGTGAAATTAGATAAACAATAGTTCAGTTCCTGTGCTATGGGATTTTTGAGCATGAAATGAATTAATAATACAAAGTGTCCTTAGAAGAGTCCTTGACATATAGTAAGCACTACATAAGTGCTTGCTTTATATTATATCTGAATATCTGTTACAGAAAGATTGGAATTCACAAAATGCGGAAATAGATTTAATCAGGAGATACCAACAAAGGGCATTATGGAGGATTCATATCAATAAGAGAGAATTCGAGGCAAGTTTGGGGACTAAGAAAAAGTCTTTTGAAAGGGGAAAGTAGAATATTTATTGAAAACCTTTCCATGCATGGTTTCATATAATTCTCCCCATATTATTATAATTTTCAGATAATTATCCCTAACCACAAAGAACAATGCTAAAGAAATATTAAGTATGTCATCTGCATTTTCACTGCCAAAAGAGTCCATCCAGAATGTAAAGTCAATATATATTTGGCTCTAAATTATATATGATTAACACATCTTATTTTCTTTAATGCTATAATTGGTGTCTTCTCATAGGAACCTATGAAGAATCCTACTCAAATCCCTATAATGAGAAGTGTTTTAATATTTCCCTACAACCAGTGACTCTTCTTTTAAATTTTTTTATTTTATTTTTAAAGAAACTTAAGATTATATAAATAATAGGAAGAAAGAAATTATTTATCATCTTTATAAAGCCCCAACAACTGCTGGCTTATGGGAGATGTTAAATAATTGTGTAGATTAAGACACTGATTAATTTAAAAGAAAAAAATCTGTAGCTCTATGGTAAAGGAACTGAGTTTCCTTATTCCCAAATCTTCCCTTCACTGTCCTAGCTCAAACTCATTTCATGTGCAAGACTATAAAGTTGTTCAGATACAGACAACAAATACAGATTGTTAAAGGAGCACCACACATAGGTGATGATACAACAATAGTGGGAGTGGAAAAAGAGAAACAGATTCTAATCACAAGGATAATAAAAGCATTGGAAGCATAGCAGTCCAGTTCTCAGGCAGATCATATGATTGATACCTGGGCAGAATTTTTACTCAGTGCCTCAAAGAATCATGAATGACTGGAATTGATGATCAGACAGTGAAACATTAAAATGTGTTTGCATTTTAATTTCCAAAATTAATCTGAATATTTCTATAACCTCCTCTTAAGAATATTTATAGAGGCATGTTGGGCTTTTCAGAATAATACAATTTTATGAACAGGTTAAATGAGTGCACTTGCTATTCTTGGCATAACAGGACCAAACAGCTTAACGAAAGTGTTTCAAAGCCTGTGCCAGATTTTATTGAGGAAAAAATACATTTCAATTTAGAGTTATACTAAATATTTCAGTGAGTTTCACAAGGATTAAATGAAGGGTAATAAAAAGAGTTTCCTATCTCCTTTTCCATTATTTCCTCTGTTAACGAGACTTAGCTCGATTCCCAAATGTTATAGGTGCCCAGAATCTTCATTTTGTACCAGCATGGCCAGCCCCTCGGCCTAATTTCCCAAGGCATATTCCACAATACTCTCTCCACTGGTGTTCTAATCTTCTAGGAACATGGCCTTCATCGAGCTTTTGTTTTGGAACAGATCTTATAATAAACTTGGTAAGTCATCTTCTTATTTGTTCATTGCTTAATTTGGGAACTTCTGAAAGACCCTGCATGTTGAGAAGAGACGGAAGAAGAAACAGAAATTTGAATATGATGAAATTGTTCCTACAATAGCCTAATGTTGCAGATGGGCAATTATTTTGTAGTTACTCTTTCTGTTAGTGTTCAAGGACTTTTTGCAGGTAGCCAACTATTCTCTCCTATGCAAGTCCAAGCTTATCTATGTCCAGCTCAGCCTATTCTGTATCATATCTCACATCATCTTGCTGAAAGTAGTGTTATCCCTTCACTGAACTAAAGAATAAATATACCTAGAGTAGATTGCCTTTACCTCTTGCCTGGTTCTATAATACTTCATTTTAAAAATATAATAATGTGATACACAATAAGACTTGCTTATTTTACAAGCCCAGAAGAAATGTACAAGTCCTTGTTAAAATACTTGCAACAAATGTAGCAAATGCCCTTAAAAAAAAGAGCACTAGAAAGTTCACTTGAATTAAGTTATAATCATACAGTTAAGGAATTTAAAAGAACATTCAGTCTGCTCTGATTAATTCTGATTAACAAATATTGTCAAATAAAACATGTACTTTAATGGAAATACGATAGGAAAGAACACCTGCCATGTAATTCTTCAAGGGAAAATTCCTTGACATTTAGGAAAATGCAACTTTTGGAAGTCACTTTTCATAAGTCACATACTCATTTTTAAGGTAATCACTAATAAATTATAGTGGCCCTTCATCTCAAAACAGTTTTATCTTTTCGGTAATTGATCACTGCTTCTCTCCTTTGTGTGGAGCTGGGCTCTTTCTTATGTCTGCCATCCCTGAATATAAATCTCCAGAAAGGGAGAGTCAAGGGATAAACGTCTTTAAAAGATTGGTTTATTGGAAATAGCATAAGTGCCAAAGGCACTTAAGGTTAAATAGTTATGCAAGCCTGTTTATTTAGTTATTGATAAGAGAGATGATTGTTAAATCAGGTGGTACATGTCCTTGAGCATTTGACACACAAGGAAGATTATGGCTTCAAAAATAATGTTTGTCATTTAATGCAATTTTTTTTGTATGATATATTGGTTAGGAGTACTACCAAAAGGAAAATAATGGGATTTAAATAAAAACATAATTGGAGGTATTAGAAAGACAAATATAGAATGTGGGTTGCTATATAAATGTATGAAACATTTCATTTAAAATTACATAAGCCTGGTTGAAAATTTAAAGTTCAATGAAATTTCCAAAATAAATGATTTTATTAAAATGCAACCCTGATTTTTTTTCTAATTTAAAATATAAGCAGAAATTCCTTCAGGCAAAAAAGTTAAATCAAATGTTTATTGTTCAGAAAGAGTCAGCCCTTGTTTTCTTCGCTGACACCACCAATATGAAAATGACAAGTCTAGCAAGGAGGGCGTTTTTGTGATGCATATCTCTCCATGGGGAGAAGCCTACAGTCATTATGAGTTTATTTCACAATTCGGCTTCTTTCTGTAGCAATTCACTTTCATGAGATCAACTGTATCCTTTCTCTAGACTGGAAAGTGAAGTTCCAGTGGAGCACTGCATGATTGATTGGGTTCTTCAGCCATCCACACTGCCATTGCCTAACAACCCCAGATCCATGCAACTGTGCAGCTCCTCCAATGATGGCCAAAATGAGCATAGTGATTCCACTGTAGTTTAGTTCATTTTGAGAATGCAGATAATTTACCAGTTTGCATTTCCTATGGAAAAGCTAGGTCACATTTCAATATCCATTTTACAAGTATGTATCTTTTTACACCAACCCTATTATTTTATCTCAGTGAATCAACTTCTGACTCCCCTCTCTTCTTACTGTCTCTTTGATCCTCCCAAAAGAGCTAAACTCTATGGCCTTATCTACGACATAATTTCGTAGTTATTGTTAAACAATTAATTTTTCATCTAGACTACGGTTTCTTTGCAGCCTGGGGTTTCAGTGAATTCAGTACTAGAAGAGTTTCAAGATCACCAAGGTTCTTGGGATGTAACACAGGTTCAGTAAATTATCCCCCCCACAGAAATTGATAATATAACAAAAGCATCATTATACCACTTAAAAATATTTTAAGAATACTTTAAGGAATATTAAGAATGATTAATAAATGTCAGGAAAAGTCAGCCTTGTAGTCTTTGGAATGTCTATAAGGATCATGTGAAAATAAAATGGCATGCAAATGATATTAGATAATTTTCAAATGCAATTGATGACAGAACATTTTTGTGAAGCAACTTGTGGAACTAGAATTCTATAGAACATACCTCAGGAAATGCTCTTCAGAGCCCTTATCAGTAATGTTCATTTGGGTGATGTTATACATATAATGAATGATATGATCAAATATCCATTTTTAAATTTCAAGTAATTTATGGGAAGCATATTCTTATATTTGTACCTTCATGCTTTCTGCACACATACATGCACATGCACACACTTACTCTCACAAACAGCAAGAATGAAAGGACAAGATGACTGTGATTTTAGTGATATCATTTGTTCTAATATGCACAGGGTAATTTTGTGTGAAATTTTGTAAATTATCTTATTACTATGGCTATTGTTTGAAGGACTATAATATTTGATTATGAGACATATAATGCAGAATATATATTTCATGTCTTAGTTTTATCTATTGACTCTGAGCCATCTGTTTGTTTTTCTTCTCTTGAACTTTTTCCTTTCCATATTAAAAAACAAATAAATAATCAAGAAATTGACATATATTCCCTTTCTTTTCCACTTATTGACAGGCATTTTACTCTATTTGAGCCTTCCTTCCTTCCCTCCCTCCCTTCTTCCTTCCCTCCCTCCCTTCTTCCTCCCTCCCTTCTTCCTTCCTCCCTCCCTTCCTCCCTCCCTCCCTCCCTCCCTCCCTTCCTCCCTCCCTTCCTCCCTTCCTTCCTTCCTCCCTTCCTTCCTTCCTTCCTTCCTTTCTTCCTTCCTTCCTTCCTTCCTTCCTTCCTTCCTTCCTTCCTTCCTTCCTTCCTTCCTTCCTTCCTTCCTTCCTTTTTTTCTCTCTTTCTTCCATATGCTTTGTTTCTTTACTCGGTTCTGCAACAATGTCTCCAGTAAATATGCTATTCTCAAAAACAAGACTATATCATCAGGGTTGCTGGTGACAGACAGAAAACAAATGAACATAAGCAAGCTAATCTAGATTAGATCCACCGGGAAAAATCAATGACATGGAAAAGAACAAAGTTACAAAGGAATGAGGTTGTAACTGCCAATTTGTACAAAAAGGAGAAAAAAAAGAAACAAAACTATGTATTACAAGGCAGAGCCAATGTTAACACATGAAAAGTACAAATTGAAGTCAATTAACTGGATAGTTGGAGCAAAGCTAAACAATATTGCCTCAATTAAATGGTTATGTCGTTTAAAGTAATTTTGGACTTGAAGTAGCACAAATGGTCTGATAAAATTATTCATTGAATCTGTTGCACAAGTGGGAGGGGTAAGTTTATTGTCCCTGAAGGCCTCCCCTGGAACTGAAAATTGAAGACAGATTTTGCATATAGGAGAAGTGACCCATGGGGAAATCTAATCTGATAATGACCATATAGTTGCTTTTGTTAGTTTCATCCTTGGCATGTTTATTTTCCACATTTCCATCAATATGTATTTTACCTCTACTGGTTTATTCTTCATTCTGTGCATATTAGCCAGTTGGGAAATCTAGAGGTCTGGGTGTTCAAAGCAAAATTCTACAAAATTATTCTAATGGCTTCTCTTCTAGTCCATCAAAAATATATGTTCATAAGTAATAATAAGAAGCATTATTTATTGATTTCCTGCCCTAGATGCAATAAGCTGAGCCCTAATCTGTACCAAAACAATCCAGATGATAACTACTTTCCTAATTTAGCAGAAAAGGAAAGGGAAGCTCCAATTACTCAAATAACTTTCCCAAAGTCACACACACAATTATTCAGGGACTGAGCTGGAAATCATTTCTATGTTGGACTGAATTAAATCCCATAACATCTCTATTAAATAATGTTATTTTTATTTTCATTTTCATTTTCATTTTATGGTACCATAAGAAAATATTAGTCTATTTTCTTTCTCTTAAGAGTGAGCATGGAACAATTGGCACAAAGTTCATTTATTTTTTGGAATAGTGTCCTTCAAACCTTACTTTAACATGCTCAGATTTGTTAAAATTAAAAAGGAGTACAACCCCTAATATAACTTTATTTTTAATCACACAAGAACCAGAGAGATCCTTTGAAAAATTAAACCAGATTGTGTCATTACCTCACCTGCACAGAAGCCTCTGGTGACATATCATACTGACTAATATCCAAACTCCTGGTCATGCCTGAAAAACTACATGTTCTGGCTTCTCTCCTCACCATGACCCTTCCCTGGTGTGTTCTGACATTTTTCTTTTACTCAGATATGCCATGACTGTCCTGTCATAGGGTCTTTTTTCAAGGATCACTTATTTTTGGCCTCTGCTAAATAAATTGCATCCTGTCAAACCAGATAAAATAGCATCATTCCCAAATTACCCAGTTGATGCTTGAGTCTCTTACTCTACCTTGTAGCTTTTCATTTCCCTTATCACTATCAAAAATTAAATTGCACATTCATTTGTTTAATTGCTTATTTTCTGCACTCTTAATATAAAGCAGCTCTACTACATGTCAGATCTTTGTCTTGTCACTAACTCATAACCTAAAACAATGCCTGGTATATAGTATTTTCTCATTGCCTATTTCTTATATGGATAAATATGCACTGTTAGTTCCAATATTAAGTATTAATACAGCAATGCATATTTATCATTTTTAGATGCAAATAGTAAAATTTGATATATTTTTTCATACTCCACATTAGATCATCTTGAGCTCCTATGAAAGATTGGAGAACATTAATTTCTATTTTTAAACACCATAAGTTAGTAATTAAGGTAATAAAATCTCTTTATAATACTAGAGTCAGCAGAGGAAAATTTATCACCTTTTACCTCTGCAAAGTGACAGTACAGAAAAGCCTGAGTTTCTATTGCCAGATGGGCTGCTAATATTGTTTCCCAAAAGTAGTATGGCATATCCACTTAGTCACATACTGAGCTGGACTACAGAGGCTGCCTTATGCCTTGAAAGTCTACAAATTTTAGAATGTGGAGAAGGACAGCTGAAGAGGAGCTTACCTTATGCCAGTAGACTAATATAGAATGAAAGGAAGAAGAAAAGACCCGAGTCAGACATTCCTAATGAATACTCAAAAACTTAACTATCAGGTAGAATAACCTCAGTTCCCTGAAGAAAAGGGAATGAGGATGTGGAAACTCACCAACAGTGTAGTTATTATAATGGAACGCCTTCCACATGGAAAACTGAGGCCAAGAGAAAGAAGTTCTTCTCCCAAATATTACACAGGCTTAGATTCATTTAACCAATTTAACTCAAGTGTTAGGACTGTGCAACCAGAGTTATGATTGCAGTTGTCATGGAAAGAGATGTCTTTTCTCAGGATGGTTCTCCTACTTTCATGATTCAGCACATCTACTACCAACTGCTGTCCCTTGGTTCAGTCTTCTGAAAATGTTGTTAATGTAAATTTGTGTTCTCCACAGTTTGTATGATTTTGTCTGAAGATTCACCCACTTATTTTTTTCCTACTCAAAATCATGATTAGTCACATTGCCCACCATAGGTCCTCCAAACCTCTATAATCAGATTGAATAACAGGATTAGTATATATTGATTATAATATTAGGGATCCCAAATTTTAATATAAATCCTCCTCATTATCAAATTCCCAGAGACAAATTTAAAAATTACAGTCCAAAGATTATAAGTTAAGACAACTGAGATTTTCACAATAAATTAATATTAAAATGTTTCAAAAGGCAACACAAAAAGCTTTCCAACTTCATAAACTTCATCATGGCAGGAGGGATTGCTAAATTTTTTATCTTTCAGAAATTAAAATCTGAGTTGTGTTTCCCTGGAAATGGTAGACTTTGTTTAGAAACAAGAACTAAAGAATCAAGAAGTTAATAGAAAAATAATGTTACCCTCAAAAGTGGTCCAAATATGGGTTGCAATATTCACCAATTTAGAAATCAAACTTGAAAAAAATTATCTAAGACCAAATTTTGTACCCAGAATTCTGCACTTAAGAGTTTCTATAGCCAATGTTCAATGGAAACTAAGGAATTAGGCAAGGTCATCAGATAAATTCTTGATGTAATCTTCACCAGAGTTTCATACATTTGATGAAAAAATTCCCAGTCCTCATCTGTGAACTTAAACTCAACCAGGAGAAATTTATCCAAAAAGAAGTTAAAATGTTCTCTATGAGTTTATGATATAGAAGTTGAAATGAGCCGAGTGTAATTAGCCTATGCCAATAATTTTCTCTTTACACCTTGTGTAAATTCCACTATGATGTGGAATTTGGTCTAAAGGCTTCTTTAGATCCAGGTAAAACACATATGAGAAAAATATCTCTTAGATATTATAGTGTATTTCATATGGCAACAAATCAGCAGGGAAATAGGTTATTCCACTCTTAGTAGTGTTAACCTTGATCATTAAGCTAAGGTGTTAATGCTTAATATCTGTATTTAAACATGAGTCTTCCTTTTGTAATTAGAAATCAAATGTAAGCAACTACAGAGCATCTTGTTTCCTAAAAAAATCTCTCACTGATTTGATTTTTAAAAATTTTACCTTCTCGGTAGTTATATATATCCCTTAACATTTCTTACATTGTGTGTTTTTGCTTTCACTTCCTATTTTTTTCTTGATTACATAGTAGTGCAATTGCTCTATATTGCTAATGAAACTTGGTGGTTTACAACAACAAATACTTATTACCTCAACGTTTCTAAGCATGATCTATCTGGGTGCTTCTGACTCAGTCCTGGCTCAGCAATGGTTTTGAACTGTCTTGATCTCATTTAAAGGCTTAACTGCAGAAGGATTCCTTTCCAAGCTTTTCCGTAGAGCAGCTCACAACATGGTGAGCAAGCAAGCAAAAGAGTGAGAGAGAGTGTTCAACACCGAAGCCACAGGAAGGTGGAAAGTTAAGCTAAGAAGTGGTATCATGTTACCTCTGCCTTAATCTGTTGGTAAGAAGTGAATCACTAAACCTAGAACACAATCAAAGAAAGGGGATTATGCCCGGGTGTGAATAGCAGGGTGTGGAGATCATTGGATGCAATCTTAGAGGATCCCTACCACACGTAGTTTGTCAATTTTTATGTTTTTTTCTTAAAGTTTTATTTATTTATTTACCAATCCTTATAAGTTTCTGTTTTCTAACTCAATTTCTTCTATATTGTTACCTTGCTTTGTTTTTCAAACCTGTTCAGTTGGAATTTAATTCATTTCTTTTCATTATTCTATAGATATATATATTTAAGGTAATACATTTTCCTCTGCTTACTGCTTTACTTTATCTGACATATTCTAGTCCATATATTCTTATACATGGCATTTTCATTATCATCATTTTATGAAAATATCAAGTAAGACTGCTCTTCATACAATCTCCCTGTGAGTATGCTCTTTTGAAAGCTCAGAAAACAGCTTTTCTGGTCTATTTTATTTACATCATTATATATGTATAAATTGACTTTCCTTTTTATGATATAATTGTGAGCTATGGCAGAGTGACCACATGTCCCATTTTGTCATAGAAAATCTTAGTTCCTGACTGCTCTCACAGTAGGATTATTGATAGTATCCCTTTTCGCTCTTTATCTGATTTGCTTTATGTACTAAAGGATTCAATCACCCCAGCAATGGGTGTCATTTGCCTCCTTGCTGGTGTGTGTGTGCATGTATGTGCTTTTGGAGGGGGGATTCCAACTTATACAAATACCATTTTTAATAAGAATGTGGAACCTCAAAAATCTTTGTAATGCTGTGAGAAAACTTTCAAGAAATTAATTTTTTAGGTTACACCTGATAGTGTTTAAAAAACATTTATTGAAATTAATTTAGACTTTTTCCTGATTAAATATTCATCACTTATGAATTTTAATATGAGTGACTCAGTCTACAAGAATGATTAAGGTTATCAGCTGAGACTCTGAAACCCTTGGATTTGAGGATAACAGTTTCTGCCTTAATTCCTGTGTCCTTGGCAAGTTATTTGACTATCTGAGATTTAGTTTCTGAGGCATAAAACTATCATAATGTCATAGGATTGCTGTGAAAGTTAAGTGTCTGATAAATAATAGATGACTACGAATTTGTAGTTATTATTAGTTTTTTAATTGCTAAAATTTTTGAGTAGAAATTCTTCTGAGGGATCGGTTGTGACACTGGATTTTGGAACATCTATAAAAATTAAGACCTTGCAAATTGCTTTTTCTATGTGTTAATAGTTATCCAGGAAGTTTTCTTGATCCTGCTTTCAAACAATCAGAGAAAAGTTCTTGGACAATTCTGTTATTTCTATTTTGTTTCCTGTAATCCCTGTGTGCGGGAGATGTGAAGAAGATTGAGTTGTAGAGTGTTTTATGAAACGCTAAACCGAGTGATTTTTTAAACATGCATGTATTTTTGCAAATCAAAAGATAATTTTCAATTGCATCCTTGTTTCATATCTACATATTACGAAAGCCCTCATTAGCGCTATCTTGGGCATGCTGTTCTTTTATGTGGCCACAGAAAGCATTACTTACAATCTCAGAGGGTTTCTAAAGAGTGTATTGCTCTTTCCACAACACATAAGTCAATGTCATTTAATCAGAAAATAAGGAAGTATAGAAGTCAAAGAATTGTTCCAATTTAATTGACTGTAATAACAGCAACAAAGATTATTTTTTGCAAAAATACTTTAATATTCTATATTGAAAGATCAGCGAAGAAAAGCAGTTTATTCAATAAAGATTTCTTGAAAAACTGGTAAAATGTTTGAGGAGAAAAATAAAGCAAAGACCTTTCCTCAGAAAACATGAAAACATAATTTCCCCATTTTTGCATTCTTCCATTTACATATTTATTTACCTTAGAGAAGTTGAAGGTTTATAGAAAAAATCGTGCAGAAAATACAGTTCCCTCATACACCCCTTCAGAAGCAGTTTTCCTTATTATTAGCACTGTTAGTTGGTAACCTTGTTACAATGGATGAAATACTATAATTATAATTACATTATTAATTATAGTCCATACTTTAAATCAGGGTTCACTGTGTGTACAGCTCTATGTTTTTTAAAAAATTTGTATTCTAATAACATTTTTACAGTTAAAAATTTCTCCTTTCACCACATTCAAATACATAAATTGGAAATTTTACTTATTTTCACAATGTTGGGCTGCCATCACCAGAACTTTCCCATCAACCCAGAAATTTTGCACCTCTGTACCTCTGTAGCCTCTGGTAACCTCTATTATAGTTTCTGTCTCTATAAGTTTGCTTCTTCAAATTATTTTATATCAGTGACATCATGAAATATTTGTGCTTTTGTGGCTAGCTTATTTCACTCAGCATGATGTCTTCAAGTTTCTTCCATGTTGTCATGTGTATAAGAACTTCATTCCCTTAACTGCTGGTTAATATTCCATTGTATGTTTTTTGTTTGTTTATCCACTCATTGTTTGATAGACAATTGGGTTGCTTCCATCTTTTGAAAACTGTGACTGACTCTGTAAAACATTTTAAAATCAGTAGCTGTTTACAATTCTTAGTTCTTAAAATTGTAACTGTTTCTACACAATGCACAACAAAATTTAAAAACTGGTTACAAAGCAAGAAATAGTTGATACTATATTAAAGACAATGGGTTAATATATCAATACAGAAAAATCTAATAATTTAAGAAAAGGTAAAATGGTCCAGTAGGATAAAAATTAGGAAGGTTTTTAAGAGACATTTCAAAAATCAAAACCAAAGGTAGCAAATGAGAAATTTAAATCTTAATATAAAATGATAAATAAAACAGACTACTTTTTCAACAATGTTTTATTTAGAATTTAAAGTAAATAACATTATTAATAACATTTTTATCTTTTAGGGTGCAAAGGCATTGACTACAATTAAATTGTGGGGAGTATAAGAATGATGACACCTGACATGAGCATTACAAATCTTTCAAAAATTTAAATTTTTACTCTTCATGACCTTGTAAGTTAATTCCAAAATTTTACCTTAAAACTATAACCATAAACTGAGTAAGATATAAGTGTAAATGAACATATTTATTTAAATGTTTCTATACTAGGGAAAATTAAAATCACCAAATTATATGTATTGTAAAGTATAATTTTAATACAGTAATAAAATAAAATGTTATTGTGCAGCCATTAAACTGTATTATTGAGGTAAAAATGCTCATAATATAACTGTAAATGGAAATAGCTTTATGCATAGCTGTATGTGTAGCATGATCTGAATTTTTAATGTTATATGCAACCATTGATATGCTTTTACACACCCACATCAAAAACTTTAAAAATAAAACAAAGAAAATATAGCAGTCTTTATTTGCCAAAGGCTGCTAATGCAATATACCAGAAATGGGTTGGCTTTTGTAAAGGAAATTTTATTAGGGTAAAAGCTTACAGTTCTGAGGCTGTGAGCATGTCCAAATCAAGGCACCAGCAGAAATGCTTTCTCACCAAAAGTTGGCTGCTAGCAGATCCTGGAGTCCTGCATGGCCTCATCTTGAGCTTCTTGGGGATTCTCCGTCCTTCTGCAGCTGTAGGTGAACTTGGAGTCTTCTCTCTCACATGGCCAGTAAAAATGACAGAGCTCTCTTTTCTGTGCTGCCATGTCTCTGTTTCTATAAGGTGCCAGTAAAAGGGTGGAGACCCAGACTATGGTAATGTACTTCAATCAAAATTGTAATAGTGATGTGGAGAGGGTGGCCATGGTGGCTGCTGATAGTAGGGAGATGGAAGAAGAGATATGGCGTGGGGCATTTTCAGGATTTGGAATTGTCTTAGGTGGTGCTGCAGGGACAGATGCTGGACATTGTGTGTCCTGCATAGCCCACTGGGTGGACTGGGGGAGAGTGTGGACTACAATGTGAACCACTGTCCATGTGGTGCAGCGGTGCTCCAGAATGCCAGGTGCAGTGTTATGTGCCTCAGTGATGGAAGAGGTTGTTGATATGGGAAGGTTGGGGATTATATGGGGACCTCATATTTTTTTAATGTAACATTTAAAAGAAAATAAAGAAGGGAAAAAAGTGATCTAATCAAGGTCCCTTAACTGACTCTAATATAATCAAAGGGTCTCATACCCTCAAGAATGGATTAGTTCAAAAACGTTTTCTGGGATTCACCTGATACAAACTGTCACAAGTAAAATGGTAAAAAGTGTTACTTACTTTGAGATTTCTGGTAGTACTTGTTACTTTATACTTTTCCATATTTCTCATTTTTTCTAAATAAATTCATGATACTTCCATAAGTCACAAGTTGAATAAAGTTTACTGTTGTAAAGAAGTAAATATTATCCCTTTTATTGTGCATTTGAGTTATTATGAATTGCAACAATAGGTTGAGAGTGAGCCTATGAGTTTTGAGTATGTGTCTTCAGTATCACATTCTGAAATATAAAATAACAGATTTAGATAAACAATTTCAAAGCAGCACCTCCTGTGAATTTCTTTTGCCCACTCCTCTTTGTCCTTCCCATTGGAGCTGCTCAAAAGATTGGTTCTGCTTTTCTGTGCATTTCTCTTTTCAATTCATAATATCTCCTTAATTCTAATTTTATATTACAGTGTGCTCTAAGTACCCCTTTATTTCCCTTAAATTGGGTATGGAATTCTACAATGTTAATGCATATTCTTCCATATCCCAGGCATATTTTTTTTTCTTTTTCTCTGTTCCATTTTGCCATATTGATCACTCTCTTCTTGAACCTCTCTCAATATTATTTTTTTCATGATGCTTCCCTTCGATTTCTCTTCAGATTATTCCTTTAGTTACAAGTAGGGATAATTGCTGTTGACAATTTAGGGTAGGAAAGCATATCAAAGAAATAAGATGCTAAAATGGTTTGCAACTAAAGTCAATGCACAAAATCTATGTGTAAATTACTCATTCCTAATTTTAAGGTTTTCTTTTATGGAACAATTGAACTGAGAAGAACAGGTGAAGAAATTGAGATTTATGATTATTTACTTTCTTTACGTTGACTGTGAACATGTTAGAAATAATGTCTCAAATCAGTAGAACCTGAGTATTCTCAATCTTGCAGTTTCCAAACAAGACCACCTACATCCAAATCCTCAGATCTTGTTTAACAATTACTGCAAACTGAACACCAAATGATTCCATAAGGTGTTGCTCTTCCAGGAATGTTTTATTCATTTATATGTAGCATGTTCTCATTATAACATCAGTAAAATAAGGAAGGAAGGGTCCACCAAATGAGGCAACTGGGAGTCTTGACTGCCAGGGCATTCTTAATTTTACTGAAACTATAGTCTTGATTTACTTTGTTTTTGTTATCAAACAAATATAAAAAACCTAAAAAACCTGCAAATTATTCTTCATATTATTTTTTCCTCCCTTGAATTAGTCATCTTAACACATTTAATTTTAACATAAGAGAGAATATTTCAATGTTCACCTACTTTTTGCTTCTTTTTAAACTGATTTTCTTTCTTATCAAAAGTACACTAACCCTTCTCCCACTTTTCATTTTTGAATATGTATATATATATATATATACACACAGTCTTCAAAGATGAGCACAGTCTCTGTCTTTCATTAGATTTATTTTCTGATCAGTAGTTTCATCAGTCATTTAAATATTGTGTTTTTCCCATATAATATTCCTTATCATGATTTTCTTTTCTTGGTATTCTCTATCTTAGATAATGATTTATGCTCAAATACTTAAATAAGGCCAACATATTAATGACTCCAGCACTGACTTAGCATTTATATATTCCTCTGACTTGTGAACATATCTCTCTGAACCTGCTACTATTCTGGGTGTGAATCAATTAGGTATTCACTATAAGGGTTAATCTGGTTTCTGACTTCTGGAATTAAAGATTTTTGGGAAGTAATTGGAAGGGTGATGTTCAGATTTGATATCCATATCCAACTTTTATTCTAAATTAAGCTAGAAGATATTTTAGCATCATATTTGCATGTTTATTCCTTCAGGACTATGCAAGATCTAACTTCCAAGTGCTTTTATGGCACTGTGTGCTTATTTAAATGGATGCACATTTTATATCCCTTAATGTATGTAATTCAAACTTTACTAATTAAGATATCACTATTTTTCTATTATTTTAAAATATGTAATAGCTATGACATAAAGTAAGAGGGACAAGATAACCTGAAATTCCACTATGCTGGTGGACAGGGGTCAGCTGGGTTTTAATCAAATCTTCTAGACATCCTTAACCTTCTTGGCTATAGTTTCTTCATTGGTATTTAATGATACTAAAGACTAAATTTTTGCTAATATCTAAGGTTGGTAATCAATTATCTATTATTTAGTCTTTTTTTTTCTTGTATACTGTTTAATTACAAGATTTTGCAAATGGTGAAAGGATGCAGACATGATGAAACTGTCAATAAGATGACAACATGGCAAAACTGTCAATGAGAGGACTATTTTCTGGAGACTTAAGCAGTTATATTTTCTTTTGCAGTAGGAGGGTCTTATAAATGTTTAATAGAAAATTTTATAAGCAAATATGGTTCCTAAGTGAATTATGTAGGACCTAAATCTCTTTTATAAAATTTAATCATTTTGAAACATAATCACCATGTTCTCAATTTTTCTGAGAAAGGAGTTTTAATCAAAGCATACAATGTTACTTGAATGAAAATACTACGTATTGCTTTAATTACTGAATTATAAACAGATTTCAAACTTTTAACATTATTCAAAAGTATATTTTAAAATTTTGTCAGTGATTCAATGTGTTACATTTAAATAAAAAGGTAATCATTTTATAAGTGAAAAATAGCTGATATGATTACAAAAAGGGAGAATCAATTTGAAAGTGAATTCATTTTTACTCTATAAACTAATTAGCAAAGCCATTATATGATGACTTAGCCATTACATTTTTGTTAAGTAGCTTTATTCTCATCTTCACCAACAGTCTGATATTGCACAAACTCCTTGATAGGTATTGAAAAATGGAATACATTTTTGTGATTCTTAAATAGCTTTGATACTTTACGAATCTCAACATTTTTTTTTGGAAAAATTCGGTACATTCTTCAAGAAATTAAAACCATCACATTCTATTTCTGATACTTGGCATCATAGAACAGCAACAGGTGTTCATTGTGAAATTATGATGTGGAAGATATCTCTGATTGAAGGATCTAGCAATTAAAAAAATACCAGCTGCTCTGAATAAGGAAATATAGGAAATAAATACATACATATAAACTATGTTATGTAACAATTAGGTGTTATAATTTTTTAGGTAGGGAATGTGAAACAGAGTTGATGCTATTAATATACAAAGATCAGGAGGAATCTTTCCAAGAAGGAGAAATTTGAGAAGAAACTAGAATAAAGTGTTGGAGGAAATCATGTACATATTTTTGGAAAGAGCTTTGTGGGTGAAGGAAAGACAAAGTGCAAAGACTATATCAGGAAAAAAATTAAATCAAGGATAATAAAATCATGAATATACAGCTTCTGATAAGATTGTACAGCAAGATGGTAGGTTTGAAAACCAGACATTAGTTAGAGAAAAAAGGTACTAAATTCAATTAATTCGACTTTAACATATTGAAGGTCAAGATAGTTGAATACCATGGTAGGCAGAATTCTACATGACCTTCATTAGTCTATGCCACTGTGTAATCCTTCTCTCTTGAATGTGTGTATAAACTATTAAATGGTGGAGTGGTCACTCCTGTGATTTACCTGGTTATGTTGCATGACACAGTTGACTTTAAGAAAAAAAGATTATCTTGGTGTACCTGAAATGATCAGATGTGTCCTTACAAAGAACACGTTTCTTTTTAGAAAAGTGATTTGAAACATGATAGGGGTTTAACAATAAGGGAGATTATCCTTTGCTAGGTTTGAAGATGGAGTGGGCCACATGGTTAATTCTGGAGCTCAAACCATCCAGTGATTGAAAACCAACAAGGAAACAGGGGCCACTGCCCTAGAACTTCAAGGAGATGACTTTAGTGAAAACCCTCTGAAGTTGGAAGAAGAACCTGAGTTCTAGATGAGAACACAACTTCACTGGCATTTTATTTATAGCCCTAAACAGAGAACACAGTCATGCCATGCCTGAGACTACAGTGCAGTGAGATTTTAAAAAGTGGATGTTGTTTTAAGCCACTAAATTGTATTAATTTTTTACAGAGAAATAAAAAATTAATGCGACTATTATCATAGAATAGTACCTATAGTGTATATTGTGACTGTTGTTATTTTACTTTGTGAGGGGTTATGTTATAAAGAAAGTTTAAAAAAAAAACTATGTCCGCATTTTCATTACAAATAGAGAGCAGTCTTATGAAGGATGAAAGATTAGAAGTGGAGAGACAGGCAGAAATAGAGGAAGTCAGAAGGTAGTAACATCATTACTACTTCTCCAGTGTCATTAGGACTTGAGAGTGAGTGGTATACAACTGAGAAATATTTAGTGGCATTTGCACTGCTAAGAATTTGGAGCTCTGGAATATGGTATATTTGGAGTGGATCTTCTTCTGCATGAATTTGGTTTAGATCACATCAAGTAGGTTGGACAAGCCAGTATGCTTAGACAAACTTAGTTTTCCTGAGTTGCCTTCTACATCAATATGAGTCATCAGCAGAAAATGGGGTGTGTGATGCCAATTAGTTTATAGATGAGAGTGAGTCATTTAGAAAGAGCCATCAGGTTCATTTGGTGAATTTCACCACCAAATCCCAAAGGTCATGGCCATTCCACTCAAAACTATACATAAAGGCACTAATTTGGAGAACAGCAGGTATAAGAAGGTAAAAATAAAAAACTAAGCACTTTTACCTAGATAGACTAAACATTTCTTTAAGTAACTATTTATATTATTGTTTCAGTCTAATGTCTAATGACAGGCTTGTGATATTTTCTTTATCTAGTAAGTTAGGACATATACAATATTATAGATAAAATAAGTATCTGTACTGATGATGTTCACCCAACTCATAGTGTGAATAAGTGTGATACAATATACACACAGATGTATAACCACACACACACACATACACAGAGAGACATATACCTTTACCTCCAAATCAATAATTCTCTTTACACTGAAATATAACTAACATACATACAACGTATGTTTTTACATAAAATATTATAGTGAAAGAGTGGTGATTTATTTCATGTAAACTCTGAAAATTAATTTTAAGTTCTCATAACTATCTTATTTCATTTACATTGATGATTTAATTTGCCTTAAAAATGCAAACAAAACTGTAAAGTTATAACCCATTTAACAAAGCACTAACCTGAGCAAGCATCTACCTAAAAAATCTTTCATTACCTAATTATGGGTAATTTGCACTCCTATATATTACAGAAAAAGGTGAGAAGTTAAGCATATTTAGTTGTAATCAGTCTTCACCATGTTTTTTCCTTAAACAGAGTCAGAGGATATATGGTTTCTAATTCTGGTAGCATCAGGAGTAGCATGGAACTCTGCAGCTCATTAGAGTGAGTTATCGGTAAGGGAGATTTTCTTCCTTGTTCCAAGATACAAAGTTCATATTTCCTGCTTTGTCAGTATTGGGCATAATATGTGCTTCCAAATTTTGAGTTTTGAAGGCAACCATGGTGGCACTCAATCTCATTAGCAATAGAATATTCCAAAAATTATCACGGAATAAGATGCCATTCCGGGAAACGGACTTTGGCCCAGTGGTTAGGGCGTCCGTCTACCATATGGGAGGTCCGCGGTTCAAACCCCGGGCCTCCTTGACCCGTGTGGAGCTGGCCATGCGCAGTGCTGATGCGCACAAGGAGTGCCTTGCCACGCAAGGGTGTCCCCTGCGTGGGGGAGCCCCACGCGCAAGGAGTGCGCCTGTGAGGAAAGCCGCCCAGCGTGAAAAGAAAGAGCAGCCTGCCCAGGAATGGCGCCGCCCACACTTCCCGTGCCGCTGACGACAACAGAAGCGGACAAAGAAACAAGACGCAGCAAATAGACACCAAGAACAGACAACCAGGGGAGGGGGGGAAATTAAATAAATAAATAAATCTTTAAAAAAAAAAAAAAAAAAAAAAAAAGCAAAATTTCCTTTAAAAAAAAAAAAAAAAAAAAAGATGCCATTCCATCTATCTTGTAACCTGAAACAAAATCTCAGCAATTGTGTGTGTGTGAGACAGAGTATTGAGGAAGTCAAGGGAAGTTGGAGGCAGTCATATTAATTCCCATATCATTATTTATGAAAAAATAAGATTAGATTTTAATATAAGGTAATAATTTCCTAATTCTCTTTCCTAATTTCCTAATTGAAAACAGATTTTGTGACAGTTATTTGTTGATTCATAATAAATAACATCTCACAATTGTATTTCAAAGTTTAGTCCCACATAAATTTATTCCAATCCCTGGAGAATAGGATATGTAAAAATATAATTTCACTAATATTCAAAGAACAATTGATTCAGAGATTGAATCAGGAATACCTTCATTTGGAGATATATGTTCTATATTTTATTTAGGAAAACGTATTTTCCATCTATGTTTTTCCATTCTTGTATCTTTAATCTTCATACAAAAGTTTATATTTGTATAAAATTAAAAGATTCTCCTTTCTGTAATATCAATTAATTTGATCATTCAATTCCAGATAACAGTTTTAAACCTGAATTGACAAGTGGTTATTTTACATATTTGGAATTCATCTAGATAATGTAAATCCATTCTAAAAATATTTTATAAGAACAGTGGACAACAAGAACTTTTCCTATCACACACAATTTCTTGGTCCATTCATATGGTCAACATGTTTTCTAAACAGATATTCTTTCCTATAATAATATACAATGAAAACAGTCTATGAACATTAATATATTAAAATTTGTTCAAATCCTGATTAGATGTTGTTGTAGTGTAGAACTAAGTTTTGGAGAACTAAATTATGTGCAAAAGAAATATTAGAAGAAATTATTTACATAACAATGTTAAATGAAAGCTGTTAAATAAATACAATACTAGGCAAAGGATTGAACAGAGACAGAGTCTAAAACACACGAGAAATTTTGGCCATGAAAAATGTAGAAAACCAGGTTGTTCTAGATTCTTTTTTCCTTTAGCACCTGTACCTCATTAAACCACAAAGTCCTCCTGGTTTTACCTCTTGAAAATTCTCTTATACTAGGAGTTCTTATAACAAGTAATTCCTGGAAAGATTTCAGGGGATCCATGATTTTGAATTGAAAAAAAAATCAACTTATTATCTTTATTTTTTCTGACCTAAAGCTGAAATCTAGAATTTCCTTCACTTATGAATGAATGCAATAAATTACAGTAGTATTCATTTCATATCACATTACAGTTATTGTAGATCTTGAAAAATTACTTACACTCATCCATACTTCGAAATTATGATAGTTGTTAGACCCAATGCTATTTGAGTGTCATAAAATTATCTGCCACTATAGTCTGAGAAGAGGTCCTTGGTTTTTACCTAACTGGCAAAGGGGTCCATAGAACAAAAAGATTAATAACCCCTACCTTATACTATTTGCTTTATTCAAGCTTGAACTTACCATTTCCTGCCATGATGAAATAACGAGGGCCAAATTTACCTTTCCATATTAAGCAAGGATAATAAAAAACAAAATACATGAAACAAATATCAGATGTTGGACAATAGGTAGGGCAGGGCATTGATAATTAAAGAATAAACAAGGTAAGTCTTACAATAGCTCTAGGTTACCAAAAGGATATTCCAAGCAAAAGCACAGAAGCAGGAAAATCAAACAGAATCTGGCAGTATCCCTGAGTTGAGAAACACAGTGAAAATTACAGAGAGATTAATGTAGCCAGAATTCACAGGGCAGAAACCAAATGGTAGAAATCAGGGGAGAGAGAGAGAGAGACAGAGAGACAGAGCTGTGGACATGAGCAGAGGGTTTCCTACAAGACTACAGCTGAATCCTGATCAATACATGCTTGCAAGAAACAAAGTCCAGAGATAGACCAGAACTTGAAAGATTAGAAATAATCAAGATGAAAAATCAAACCTTGGGACATACATCAGGCCAAAAATAGTTCATGCTCCCACCAACCAGAATGTAAAGACATCCAGCGAACTTTCTCCCAATATTTGGGGATTTTCCAGCTACCTGGAAAATAAAAATTTTTATTTTAATTCCTGTAGCAGTTTGGTATGGTTATGAATTCCAAAAATAGATATTGGATTATGTTTGTGATCTGGTCTGTACCTGAGCATGATTGAGTTATGACTGAGTTATAATTGGCCACATCATTAGGGCATTGAGTCCCTGCCCTTTGGTGGGTGGGGACACAAAGATAAAAGGTATGGCAAAGGACAGAGTTGAGGGTTCTTAATGTTGGGATTTTGATGTTGGAGTTTGACACTGAAGTCTTAAGCTGGTGCCCTGGGAAGTAAGCACACGCAGGAAACAGAAGCAAGTCCCAGGAAGAAAGGAACCTTGAACCCAGAGAGAAGAAAAACCCTGGAAGGAAGGAAACCAGGAAGCCTGACCCCTCGCAGACATTGGCAGCCATCTTGCTCCAACAAATGAAAATAGACTTTGGTGAAGGAAGTAACTTATGCTTTATGGCCTGGTATCTGTAAGCTCCTACCCCAAATAAATACCCTTTATAAAAACCAACTGATTTCTGATATTTTACATCAACACTCCTTTGGCTGACTAATACAGAATTTGGTACTGAGTTGTGGAAAAGTGATTTTGCAGTTATCAAAATGCTGGGACAGTTTTACAAATGGGTAAGGAGTATTTTTTAGAGGAATTGTGAAACGCTTGATGGAAAAGGCCTCCATCACTTTGAAGAGACTGATGATAGCAAGATGGATGCTAAAGAGACTTTTTATGATGCCTTATCATCACAAATAAACTATTATTGTAAACTGAAGGAAAGGTGATCCATGTTTTAAAGTTGCAAAGAACTTAGCAAAATTAGCTCCTGGTGTTTTAAGGAAGGAAAAATTTGAAAATGGTGAGCCTGGGCATTTAGCTGAAGAAATTTCCAAAGTAAACCCAGAGAAAGTGGCTTGGCTTCTGCTTGCAGCTTATAGCAAAATGCTAAATGAGAGAGAGAGATGCTGAGGACTGAACTGTTGGGGTACAAAGAAAACAGAAACTGATTCTGGAAATTCCAAGCCTCTGGAATCAAGCTCCCAGATGAAAATGCCCCATTGGAGGACTCAACTAAACTTAGAATTTGTAAGTCAGGATTGAAGATGCAGTTATGTCAGAAAGACTTGTGCAAAGTCTTACTGTCTGATGGCTTGGATCCCTGCTTCCTGCACGCTAAACCAACAGACTGTATGAGAAAAACCATTGTCAGCCTAGAATAAAAGGGACATGGAAAGGAGGGATTGAAGGGGAAATGACTTTAAGAGGAAAACCATGGAAGCTCAGATCTGGAGTTAGGACATTACCTTGGGCCAAGAGAGGAACCCCACCCATGTGTACAGAGAGGGTGAGTTTGCCCCAGCAGTTGAAGAGAGTGGATGTTCCTGTCCAATATTCTGGGAGAGTTTTGCCACCTGAGGGTTCAGAGAGGATGGAACACATTCGACAAGAATTAGGGCAGTTAAGGTCAGCATTCCACAGTCCTGGGAGGGGTCAGACCTGTCCCCTAAAGTTTACGGAAGGCCAGGTGGTCAACTCGTTGCTCTGAGAGGCTTGAACCTGCATGCCAAAGGTTAGGGAAGGCCAGGTGTTTATCTCGTGTCTCTGAGAGTGTTGAGCCTCTATGTCAAAGGCTAGAGAAGGCCAGGTTGTCAGCTCATTGCTCTGACTGGGTTGAACCTGTATGCCAAAGTTTAGGGGGAATGTTTTCTTCACATCACTGTACTAGGGGGATTAAGACTAACCCAAAGATTGGGTGAAGAGTGTCAGTTATCCCAACACTCTTGGAAGGTGAGGTCTGGAGCTTGGTGGATGCCCAGATGTTTGATGGGGGTGGAACCAAGAAAATAGCTGTTGGGCAAGCCTGTGGAAAGGGTGGGTTCCCATAAGGCACCAAGGAGAAGAAATTATCACCTTAAGAATGACTCTCAGAATGAAATCGAATGGAAGATGCCCTGCAGTTTTACTGAACTGTAGAGAACCCTTGACTTGTGTTTCCCTCCCAATTTCTCTATCTTGTAATAAAAATGCTTATCCTTTGTCTGTCCATTTGTATATTGCCAACATATAAATTGTTTTGTAAGTTTCAGAGGTCTATAGCAGACAGGACAGCCCCAAGACAAACTGTATTTCTTTAAATTGATTGTGATATGATTTAGTACTTGTATTGTTACTGATTTAAGGTTTTTTTGAATACTGTAATATCTTTTTGGAATTCAGAGGTTGGTGTATAGCAGTTTAATATGGTTATGAATTCCAGAAATAGATATTGGATTGTGTTTGTGATCTGGTCTGTACCTGAGTGTGATTGAGTTATAATTGGCCACATCATTAGGGCATTAAGTCCCTGCCCCTTGGTGGGTGGGGACTCACAGATAAAAGGTATGGCAAAGGACAGAGTTGAGGGTTCTTTTTTTTTTTTTAATGTTTTTATTTTATTTTATTTTATTTACTTTGTAATAATATTACATTAAAAATATATATATATGAGGTCCCATTGAACCCTACCTCCCCCACCCCACCTCTCCCCCCCCTCAGCAACACTCCCTCCCATCATCATGACACAGCCATTGCATTTGGCAAGTATATCTCTGGGCACCCCTGCACCCCATGGTCAACGGTTCACACCATGGCCCACACTCTCCCCCATTCCATCCAGTGGGCCCTGTGAGGATTTACAATGTCCGGTGATTGCCCCTGAAGCACCATCCAGGGCAGCTCCATGTCTTAATGTTAGAAGTTTTGATGTTGGAGTTTGACCCTGAAGTCTTAAGCTGGCGCCCTGGGAAGTAAGCACACACAGGAAACAGAAGCAAGTCCCAGGAAAAAAGGAACCTTGAACCCAGAGAAAAAAAGACCTTGGAAGGGAGGAAACCAGGAAGCTGAACATTCACAGACATTGGCAGCCATCTTGCTCCAACATCTGAAAATAGAATTTGGTGAGGGAAGTAACTTACGCTTTATGGCCTGGTATCTGTAAGCTCCTACCCCAAATAAATACCCTTTATAAAAACCAACCAATTGCTGGTAGTTTGCACCAACACCCCTTTGACTATCTAATACGATTCCTTTATAATCCAACAACTTTGCATAAATTCTATTATTTTAAATCTGGTAATGTGTGTTTTATGACCAATAATATAGTCTATATTGATGAAGATTCCATGTCAGTTGAGAAGAATGCATATTCTGCTCTTGTAGGCTGAATAATCAATTAATGTGAGTTAGGATAAGGTGGATTCATGGTATTGTTCAGGCCAGCAGTGTCCTTACTGAGTGCTACTTTTTATTCTATAAAGTACTGAAAGACTTTTATTGAAGTATCCAATTAAATAGCAGATTTCCTGTTTCTCCTTTCAGTTCTATCAGTTGTTTACTCACATATTCTGATGGTCTGTTGTTCATTGTATACATTTTAAGGATTGGTATGTCTCCTTAGAGGACAGACACCTTTATCGTTATGTAATGCTTCTCTTTTTCTGATCATTTTCCCTGCTCTGAAGTATGCTTTTTTCTGAAATTAATATGACAAATTCAAATTCTGCTTCCTTTTGGTTAGCATAGTAAATCTTTCCACAGTACTTTACTTATAATCTGTCTTTGTGCTTTTTTCCTTGCCTTTTAGCATGTCTTGTAATGTTTTGATGAAATATAATGTAATGAATTAGGTAATAGCAATTGAGGCATACAATCTTCAGTGTGAACTTTTATGTTAACCTGGCAGAGTTGGACTGAGTTTTATGTTTGCTATAGTACTAAACTATTTTAGCTTGCCAAAGTGCTATAAAAAATATAACTTGATGGGGTAACTAAAAAACAGTAATTTATTGGTTCATGGTTTTGAGACTAGAAGAAGTGCAAAATCAAGATATCAGCAAGGTGGACTCTTATTCCTAAAATCTGTATTTAGCATTCTAGTGCTGGCAGCAATCCTTGGATTCTGTGTTTTATCTCTACCTTTGTTACATGTTGATGTCATTTTCTTTCTGTGTATGCTCTTGCAGTTTCCTCTGGTTCTTTCCTTCTTTCTGTGGTTTTCTTTTTATAAGGCCACTAGTAATTCTGATTAAAGCCAGCTCTGCTTCAAGTGGCCACAACTTAACTAAAAATAGCATCTTCTAAAGTTTCTATTTTCTGTGTGTCCATACTCACAGGGATACAGATTAAGAACATGTGTTTGTGGGGGTACATAATTCAATCTACTGCAGTATAGGTGCCAGAGTTTTCAAATTGCCCTAGTCTTTTTGAATTAGTTTCCATTGTTGTATTTGAGTTTTTGAAGTAACTATCCTTAAGTAGAGTCTGTGCCTTGCAACTCTATCAGTTATTATCTACAATTATTTTACAGGATGCCTGCTAGTGTGGTGGCAAGGAGTAGCAAGGGGAAGTAGTCCGTAATCTCAGCTTGAATCTCAGCTTTTAGTCTGAGATATTAAATAGTCTGTGTTTCTGGGCTTTGGCCTACACAAGTGTTTCTTAGCATTTTCAACCTTTAGATAAGAGAAGAAGGCTAGGGGGTGGGCTCAGTTAGATAAACATCCTTATACAAATGGTTTAAAACTCTTGTTAGTCTTTTCCTCCTGAAAAAAAAAAAGTCTTAAGCCTTCACAGTCTTGAGGGAGAAAATATTGCCTTGCTGATACCTCGATTTTGGATTTCTACTAAACTCAAAACTGTGAGCCAATAGAATCCTATTGTTTAAGCCAACCCATTGTATGGTATTTGTTTTAGCAGCTGGGAAACTAAAATATCAATCAACAAGACCCATGTTACATATAGATAAAGTTATAATAGGGCTTTAAGCACATTATCTTAAATACCAAATCATAAGATAATATGGTCTTCCAACCCCATGGGCTATATGAGATTCCACCATTTATTTATTTATTCATTCAATGAGTAGTTTCTGAGTTCTGTGTAGTAAGGATACAGCAATAAACTCAACCTTCTAGGTCACTGATACGTATTTGGTTTTGAAATTATTTAATAATGGAAAGTTCAATCCAAAAATTAATAGTAAGAAGTGCAAATATAGAAAAGAGATATTTGCTAACAGAAGCATGCTGTTTGTGCATCAGAACATGGTAATTATCAATATCATGCTTCTTATTGACATTTTCAATATCCGCAAAAGAATATACATGAATCTTATTAAATTTTCTTAGGTTTCAAATATATGACAGTCCATTAAGTTAAGCAATTCTATTGTTATGCTTGAGACTAAGGTCTCTTATAAATGAATTTAGTCAAAATCTGGTCCATTCAGTTAAAAATCATTTTTCAAATTAAAATAACTAGTATGTAGACTGTTACCCATGGTAGATGATCTATTAGACCATATTAGACCTCTTCAAGTATGGAGTTATATCTTCAAATAATCCAAAGAGGGTAATAATTGTAGTTATTATGCATGTGATATTTCATAAAAGAGTGTAGGATATAAAGTTAATTATGAAAAAATTAGGTATGAGTCATTATGATTAAATATCTTACTATATAAAATAAAAATAAGTATTATAGTTAAATTGTGGGTATTTTGCATTGGTGATATCTACTACTACTACTAAAATGCCATCTAACTTTTATTGGGTACTTTTAGAAGAAAGGAGTTCACTGGATGATCTTACAACTCAAAAAGCAAGACTGACTCAAGGGTAGGCAACCTGTAAGGTCTCAAAGGGCTATGCCTTCAGAAAGAATCTCATGGTTGGCTAAAATATCTGCTGTAAACATTTCAAATTTTTTAAAATGTTATATTCATACTTGTGTTTTGTAAGTGATGTACAAAGAACTGTTGGAGCATGTGTGTGAGCAAAGGAACTGCACCAGGTCAATCAGCTCAATGGACGGTGGGCAGTATCCAGTGCTGCCAATATGCATTTTCGGGGAAGTTTGGGGCACCTTAGAGTGACAAAGAGGTAGCCAGGATCAGATGCTGCTAGACTCCAATTGTCAGTGTCTAGGGCAAAAGCAGTAGCAGAGCCAAGTAAAAGAAGGAGCAGCAACAGCCATGGTGCCAAGAGAGGACAGGCTCTGCGTGGTGAAAGCTCTAGAAACTGTGGCAGCAGACCTTCTTGCCAGTCCATTTCTGGAGCCTGTCCCTGTGACTTCGGCACATTCACTCTTTGACCTGAGCAGCAGGACAGAAATTGCTGAAACTTAGGCAGTAAATATTGCAGTAAATTATTAAATAGTAAAGGTGTATGCATAGACATTGCAATAAAGGATATCAGGAATGCCTTAAAATTCTTTAAAGACTTCAGAATCTCCGGTTTCTAAAACAACTGTAATATTGGAAAGCAAATATTCACAGGTTTAGAAATAAATGTTAAATTTGAAAATCAACCCTTTTGACCAAAAAATCCCTGCTATGTTCACATGAAATTTTAAATGAACAATTATTAATGAGGACAATTTTAAATTCAAGGTTTCATTGTAATTGAATACATGCTATAATGCATAAACAATTGAATTAATGAAATCATTTTGGAACTTGAATATACTCATGAGTTAGATGGAATGTCAGAGGAAACATTAAAATGTTATTGCATAAATTTACATTCAAAATTAAATTCAAACTGATTTGTATAAAGAGTTAAATCTTTTCAGAAAAATTTACATGCAATAATCATTCACAGTAGGTGTCCTAAATTTTATTTCAAAATCATTATGAGAAATATATCCTAATATTATCACAGCATATAAGCTACACTCCATTGCTCCAGTAATAATTATATCTGCATTAATATACTTCTAACAGTAGAAATTATAAAAATTATTTACAATATAACATGAACAAAAGCTATTTCATTTTATATCATTGAAAATGAAATTGTTAAAAGTATAAATTTTAATAGCCTAATGAATGAATTTGCAGAAAAGTGAACTAGGAATATATGACAACAAATCAAGATATATTAATAAAGTGTAATTATTTATCATGTGACATAAAATGATGCCACCAAATTTGTATTTTGCAATTTGTAAATATACTGTAACTCAGGTATCAGTACTATCTTTTCTATTATATTTTATAAGAAACAAGTATTTCAATGGAAAATTTTATAGTTTATTGTGTATGAATTATGTGCTATTATTATCACTATTATTCATCTTACAAATGAGAAAACTAAAGCAGAAGGCAATTAAATATCTTGGAAAATGTTTCAAAACCAAGCATATTAAAGCTGATATTAGGATTCAGAAAGATTGAGCCAGAGCCATACCCCTAATCACATTTTTTTCCATCTTCCCAACACCCTTTTCCTCACACATTTCTTTGAAAGTTGCATGAATTTGTTGAGTAATTAGTTATCTGATAGCCACCTTTCAGGCCTCTCCTACACCATATTCACTTTAAATAGAGTTTATATCAATTTCTTTTCACTGTCAGGCCCTCAGGTAATTGTTGGAGATTGAATCCTGTCCCCCACAAGAGGCATGTTCAAGTCCCAACCACTGGTCCAGGGGACGTGAACCGATTTGTAAATAGGAGCTAAGAAGAGTTATGAGTTAAAGTGTGCCAAAACTGAATGAGGGTGGGCTTCAATTGAATAATGTTGAAGTCCTTAAATGCAAAGGAAATAGGGCATGGTAGAAAGCCATGGGAAGCAAGAAGCTGGATGTCAACAGTATCTGGAAGAGAAATACGATTTTACTATGTGTATTGTCAGGGACCCAAGGGTCTCTGACAGTCAGTCCCAGAATGCCGCAAGCTTCTAAGAGAAAACATCACCTTGCTGTCCTTGATTTTGGACATCTCCTGAACTCAAAATCATGAGGCAATAAATTTCAGTTGTTTATTCCAACTCATTGTAAGGTATTTGTTTTTGCAGCTAGGAAACTTAGTAGTGGCATTGTTAATGCATCAAATAAGATGAATAATACCCCAAATTAAAGGAATGCATATTCTATACATACAGACTATAGAGGAGTTTCACATTTGCATTTATTCTATGTGAGGCTATAATTACTAGAACCAGACACTCTACTTTTACCTTGAATATTTAATTATATTTACATTTATTTTATTTACTGATAAATTTTGGTATATTTCTAACATCTTGTTTTTGTTCTTTTGTTTCTGTGATTGTTTTCGTTTTACCTTCATTTTGTTTGTTTTCCTTTTTAATAAATTTTCATTATGGTCATACTATATATTGTAATAAGTACAAGTAAATTAGTTAAAACAATCTAAAATTGGCTATGTGCAATACTTGATTGAGTAGTAGATTTAAAAAAATATTCTCAGGAAGGATTCAATATAAAAAAAGTCATAATATAAAAATACAAATAACTATCAAAATAAACAGTATACAAGTGTCAGGAGCTTTATAAATACAACCCAAGAACTAGAGTCAGTTAAAATAAAACTTGAAGAAACAGTCATAAAAATTTTTACTAAAAAGGGGAATTCAATATGAATTCCTGTGCTAGAATTGATTATGTACCCCAATTTCAACTTGTTTTAGTTTTGATCTGTGCTCCTGGGGATGCGAACGCATTGTGAACAGGATCTCTTGGTGATGTTGTTTTAGTTAAGGTTGGACAAACTGAATGAAATTAGACCTTAATCTGGAGTCCTCTATAAGAAAAAGACTTTCAGACATACAGAGAATGCCATGGAGAGGATCCCATATCTGGAAATCAACTAGAACCTGGGAGAGAAAACAGAAGACATTGCCATGTGATGGGAAAACCACAAAATCCAAGGACTGCTGCCAGCCAAAATGGTATCAACTTTCGCATGAAGCAAGCCTTCTATTTAATATTTATAATATTAACTTCTCTGACTAATGATTGACTAAAGGTAATGCCATCACCTATTCCCATGGAGCAAAAATCATAATCAAGTACTTTATATCAGAATTTTCTCTTTCCTTGCTAATTTATTCTGAAGTTACATGGGTCTATGACTAACAATGGAGGCCCCCAGTTTTGATAAAGAGGCTTTATTAGGAGAGGTGAAATTATTTTTACTTTCTCTTATTTTGTGCTATGTGTTTCCATATAAAATTTTGAGTCAAATATATAACACTAATTCTCAGGTATGGCTGACTAATCTCCATATTTCCTTAATGATCAATGAAAGAAAGAGAGTTATAGGAGAACTCAGGTGTGAGGGACATCCTGTGCCTTCCTAAAAACTTTTTCATTTTGTTAAAGGTAGGTGTATTAAATAGGAAGTATAAATTTTAGAGTATTTAAGTTTCATGAGATTTCTAAAATTTGCATGAAAAAGATTTAGCTTATATTTTACATCATTATATTTTAATTTATATAGGTTATTTCTCCATGAATTCTATACATATTTCTCCCAGATAGTGTTTTAATTCTAAGGTAAAGGAAACAATCATTATTTATAATTATTATGTGTATTTTCTATTTTGGAAAACTCTGGGAAGTCCTTCCAATTTATACATGCTCTTGACAGATTCATATGGTTTCTAATATGAGTTTGCTAAAAGGAGTGAACCTTAAGGATGATGGAGCATGTTCATTGTAGTTCAGAAAATGAAAATGCACAAATTCCTTTGTTGTCTCTTTAAATTACATTATATGTAGCAAAGAATTCTCTTTTGAGATTCAGACTACACATAGGACCTAATTTCTCTAATTATTTGCCTTGTTCCCGATTCTGCTTTCATGGCATTCATCCACAAGAAACAGTCATCAGCCAAAAATGAATTTATTTTTGAATGACAAACATATTAGCCAAGATACATCCCTGAGCTTGGAAATGGAACACTAGAGAAGGATAAATTTAGTATAATTTTTGAAAAGCAAAAAGATCTTTTATATATATTTTTTTTCTGAAGACACTCAGAAATATCTTCTAAGGTATTTTAAGGTAACTTCAATTGTTGATAGCTAAATTAAAAATTTGTGTATGAATGTGTGAGAGAGGGTGACCTTCTGCCATATTTTAAATTATATTGTCATTATTTTTGTGAACTTTATTGCTTTAACCTGTATCTGTATATGCTGTGTATATTTTTCATATCTTTCTGTGAAATTTTCTACCCATTGATTGACTTCTCCATCTAGATAACAGTTTTGTGGAAGGAGACTCTTATAAACAGCTAATGACATAATTATTTTCAATTTTTAATTGCAAATAGTGCATGACCTCACTGATACGGCCTAAACATATTGAGCAAATTTACAGAGCTAGAGTCCAGAAGATAGGTTGTCAGGACAGAAAAAAGGAGTAGAGTAGGGTAAGCCAATGCTCAATATGGGCAAAACCTATGATAAGGTGGAAGGGGATAATTTGGCAGTGGAGGAAGGTGATAATGGTGCATGGATGTGAGCAGCGTTGATGATATTGGAATGTGAGGGTGAGCAAGGTGGGGGTTTGGGATGGACTATCTATAAAAATGAAGGGAGTCCCGGAAGATGGAGCAGATAAAATCTGGAGTTTTAAAGTCTGTGGTTGAAACTACAATTGTAGGAATGTTGTGTTTTTCTTGCAAATATGGCAGGCAAATGTCAATGGTGAAGGACTTCAGTGGTGGGGGACATAAAGGAAAGGGTGAAACTGGGACATGTTTCTGTGGAATATAATTGTGTTCTTCTTGGCATAGGGTGTTATCTCAGTGGATGGAAAGCCACACAATAAACAAGAAAATATTAAAATTCCATCTTCGGGTGTCCTTTTATATTTTCAAATAGAGGGGCAAGAACATCTTGAGTACATAGGCAGCACCTAATAAAAGTAAACAGACTATTCCTCAATATTAATGTATATAACTATAAACTTTATTCTTCAAAAATTGAAAGTTAGCAGTTGCCAAAGATTTGGGGGGTTGGGGGTGAGAATGGGTAGAATATAGGGCATCTTTGGGTCATTGGAATTGTTCTGAATGATCTTGCATTGACAGATGTAGGCCAATATATATTTTGTCAGAACCTATAAAAGTATACAGTGCAAAAGGTAAACCATAATGTAAATGATTGTCTGTGGTTATTAGTAGTGCTTCAGTATTTGTTCAATAATCGTAACAAATGTACCATATTCATGTAAGATGTTATTGGTAGTGGGAGGGTAGTATATGTGAATCCCCTATATTTTCTATGTGCCTTTTCTGTCTTATTTTTTGGAAAAATAAAATGAAAAAAAAAAAAGACCCTGTGGGAACCACAGAAGAAATTGTCCATATACATAAAGGGTAACATCTAATGGTGATTGTAGCAGTTTGATATGGTTTATGAATTAAAAAAATAGATATTGGATGATGTTTGCAAACTGGTCTGTAACTGGGAATGATTAAATTAAGATTAGGGCTTTGATTGAACCACATCAATAAGGTGTTGAGTTTCTGCCTCTTGGTCGGTGGGGACTCACAGAAGAAAGACATAACAAAGGACAGAGTTGGGAGTTTTGATGCTGGAGTCTTGAGCTGGAGCCCTGGGAAGTAAGCAAACAGCTTGGTTATGAGGAAAGAGAGAAGGCCCTGGGAAGAGAAATAAGCCATTTGCAAGTCTACAGCTGACCTTGTGGAGAAAACAGAGGAGCTGAGCCCAGATTGAAATGAACACAAGGAAGAGAGGAACCCAGGAAGCCTGAACTCTTGCAGATAGCAGCAGCCATCTTGATCCAACAAGTGGCAAGAGACTTTGATAGGGAAGTAACTTATGCTTTATGATCTGGTAACTGTAAGCTTCTTTGCCAAATGAATACCCTTTATAAAAATGAATCAATTTTTGGTATTTTACATCAACTCTCCTTAGCCTGACTGATACAGTAATGAAAGGCACAATGCAAAAAAATTTTTTGTTAATTTTTCAAATTGTATTATTATTATTTTTTGGCTTTGTAAAAGCAGAAGGGTTGTAACAGTGACATGGAGGGATCATTGGTGTGGGATGTCAGTGGTGGGGGGATATGTGGGGAGGAATATACCTGAGGAATGCCTCTATGGAATATATATTCACAAGGTGTTGTCTCAGTGGGTGGAGACCTACATAATAAAGGATGGAATGCTGAGTTTCCAACTTGGGGAGTCCTGCTACATTCTCTCAAAAGTGGCAAGAATCTCTAGAGTACATGGGCAGTATTAGCAAAGGAGGACAGACCAATAAGCCAGGCCCTTAATACTGATGCTTATTATGAGCCTTGTTCTTCTGAAATGGAAACTTAGCCTAGTAATGCATTTTTCCAAAGAGTTACCCCTGAAAGCCCCCTTGCTGCTCAAATGTAACCTTTCTCTAAGGCAAACTCAGCATATAAATCACCATCCTCCTCCGGTGAGGGATATGACTTACAGGGATGACCCTCCCTGGCACCAAGGAATTAATACCAAGTGCCAACTTCAAATGCAACTAATGATGCATTTGAAAAAGACCTAGATGTAAAGGGGGAAATATTAAATATTAAATACAAATGACTTTCTATGGCTAACAGATTTCAGAGAGTTGAGAGGTCATTTCAGAGGTATGCAGACTTCAGGAGGTTCTCACTGACTGCCACAGTAAACATAGCCTAAAGTAGGGGTGCTCCAGAGGACTCTAGAGACATCTAGACACTACAGGCAGGACAGACAATCCCAGGAAATCTGTGGGTCTTACCTTGTATAACTCATCTCTTCAATGTACCAGACTTAGATTCATTTATAATTTTCCTACACATGGTTGTTCCACCCAATTTATTTGAACTTATACTTAGCACTATAACTATTAAGTATATGTCTCAGAGATTTAAATCTAGCCCTGAATCTCAGCAGAGTTGCTGCCAACCTCTACTCTCCAAATTCTTTGGACTCATCAAGGTCAACTTCAAAAGGATGATGATGGACAATGCCAATCCCCCAAACCAGAGAGTATCAAATTGCAAACAAAACAGTTCCATCAATCTGCCCTATCTGATCTAAGCCCCTTTCAATCATAAACAGAGTGAGCATGACCATCCCTAAATCCTCAAGCTAGAGGTAAAAATATAAGGGGGGAATGCAACTATGGACTAAAGTAGATGTATATTATTCTAGTAATGGAAAAACTTGTAACATTGATATAAAGACTGGTCACCAGAAGTTCTGAAAGGAGGAAGAGGAAAGAACTGGTGTAATATGGGGCATTTTGAAGACATTGGAATTGTCCGGCATGATACTGTAATGACAGATACAAGTCATTATGCATTTTGTCAAAACCTATAAAATTGTGTGGTGCAAAAGTAAAACATAATGTAAACTATAGACCATGCTTAGTATCAATGCTTCAATATGAGTTCATCAATTGTAACAAATGTACAGCATTAATGAAAGATGGTTTTAATGGAGGAAAGTGTGGGAAGGGGTGAGATTGTGATATATGGGAATCCCCTATATTTTTGATGTAACATGTAATCTAAATCTTCAAAAATGAAGAAAAAAAATTATACTTCTAAAAAATAAAAAACAACAACAGGAAATAATTTCTATGTTGAAATCACTTAAAAATCTCTGTTGTAAGAGTTACTGTACATTTTACTTTCTTCCTTAATAATTAAACCACTGTTGTTGTTTTTTTAACTCAGCACTTTACTAACTAGACTTAACTACATCTCCCAACCTCCCCTAGTACTTGTTGTGTCAAGAGACACGAAGCCTGAGAGCAAAACAGTGTCAGACTCCATGTCAAGCATGTGGAAAGAGAAGTTATTGAAAAACATATGAAATCAGTGTGTGATTATTTCTTCTTACCATTTTATCAATGAAGTGATCAAAGATCATTTTTGTCATGAAGTATCCCATCTCTAAACAAAGATGGAGGAAACATTTTTTGCTAAGTCAGAAGCTCTCTGCCAGTGGTTTCCAATTGGAGTTGACTTAGTGGGCATCAAATGAGCACTTTAATTCTTCAACTAATTCTGTATGCAACTTTGAAGCAATTAAAATACTGCTGTGAAGCTGCATATTTAGCAGGATGTAAAGTTGGTGCCTCACGTAATTAAGGCTGTGAGTCTACTAGTCAAAATGGGATTAAGGTTGTTCCTATCTCAGGTAAACCATTTGTCTAATCTGCCCTTAAAGTAGCTGCTTTTGAATTTAGATGGATATTGAGAAGTGAGAAAGGGAAAAATGTTAATAACTTTAAAAAAATGTAGTCTTAAAAACAGGAACTAGTTAAGACGTTTAATTGGGATAACTCACCTGTGAGGTAATACAATTGCTAGTTTAGCAGTTAAGTTTGGGAAAAGCTGTAAAGCAGCAATAGATAACTAATATACTATGTGATGTTAAATAATATGCCCAAATTTACATGATTGGCACCATGATTTGTCTAATTTCAGGAGCTAGAAATGCAGTACAGTGTTTTCTTATATATTTATTTTTAAAGAAATAACAGATGATCTTGATGACTGTTGATATGGCCCATGTAAATAATAGGGAAGACAATGAAAGACAGATAGCAAATCACTGCTATACACTAAGTAGTTCGTTTCTGTAAAGCTATTCATAAATTGCCCCCTTTTTTTAATCCAAAGAAATTTTAGAATCAAGAACTATTGACATCAGTTTTCTCTTATATATAGGTTTTAGTTTTTTGTTTTTTTTTAGTCTATGGAGTTCTTGTACATTGAAAATTTATCTGTAAAGGGATTTATCCATCAATTTTCTAATTCACCAATGATACATTCACATTTACATGATTCCATATATTCTTCAAATTTTAACTATGGGTGCGGGGGTGCCCAGAGATGTACTTGCCAAATGCAATGGATCTGTCATGATGATGGGAGGGAGTGTTGCTGGGGGTGGGGGAGAGGTGGGGTGGGGGTGGTAGGGTTCAATGGGACCTCATATATATATATTTTTAATGTAATATTATTACAAAGTCAATAAAAAAATAAATAAAATAATTTTTAACTATATTGAAATTCATAAGTCATACAATTGATGTGTACATCAAATGTACCTTAATATTTTTGTATTTAGTATTCAGAAAAAAATGTAGTAACTAATACTCTATAATTTGGGAATACATGAATTACATTTTCCAATTGCTGTAATCTAAGTGCAAATTCAGACATAAAGAAACAATGAGTTAAACATTCGACTGCAATTACCGAAAGTGAAACTTAAGAAGAGTAAGTGAAATAAACCACAAAGCAAAAGGATTGTTTGTACATGGAAGTAAAAAGCAAAAATCAATCACCTAATATTAATTTTAATAGTGATCATTAGTGTTAATGGCTGACTAAATAAGAATATGTTAAATTTTATTAAAATTAAATAAAGATATGTTAAATTATGAAAGAATTTTATTAATAAAACCATTTAAATAAACAGAATAAAATAGAGATTTAAGCAAATAAACTTTAATAGCCTGAAAAAGAAGGACCACAATCTAAAAGATGGGTTCTAAAGATTGGGTTTGAATATTGATCTGCTGTGACAAAGAATAAATAAAATCTGGTTACTTTCTAATTTTCTTCTATAAAATGAGAATATTTGTCTCTTTTGGCTTTACCTGTGAATGAAAGATGTACAATTATGATTCCACACAACTATTTCCAGTTAAAGTATCAGTATTAGTGATACTGAAAGCAAAATTGAACATAAAGACCATAGATCATAGATGAATAGACCATATATGAATCTGGAACTAACTTTGTAAATAGTATTACAAAACTTTGTAAATAATATTACAAAAAAAGACAAGACATTTATAAACTAATTTCATTAAAGTTTATTGTGTTTAATGCTGTGTGTTACATACCTGGAATAAAAACCTGATCAAGCTCAAAAGTTTGTACTCTAGCGGGAGATACAGGCAATAAACAAACACTTACAGTAAAGTGCTATGATAAGCACAAGCTATCACATAATGTAGAAGGCTACTTAAACAAATAAGAACCACTAAATCATCCCTGTGACTTCAGTGAAGTCTTTTTAGGATAAGAACATAGGTTTCTGGACTTGGAATTGTCTTGAATGTCACTGCAACAACAGATACAGGCCATTATAGATCCTGCCATAACCTACAAAATTGAGTGGGAAAGAGTGTAAACTACAATGTAAACTATTATCCATGCTTAGTGGCAATGCTTCAAATGTGTTCATCAATTGCAACAAATATACCACACTAATGAAAGAAGTTGTTAATGTGGGGAAGGGTGGGAGGGGTGGAGAGTGAGACATATGGGAATCCCATATATTTTTTTGTATAACATTTTGTGTAACCTAAGTATCTTTTAAAAAAATTAAAAATCTATTTGAAAAAGTGATCAGGAACTAATTTGGAAAAGGAGGAAAATGGAACTGGTCATGGGAAAGGTACGAAGTAGAGTGAACATATGAATGTTGGGGAGTTGAGAAAGGCTTTCCAAGTGGTGTTAAGAACATGAGCCAAGGTTAGAAGACACAAGGACAATGGTACTTTGAGGGAAACTAGTGGTCCAACTTGGAGAGAAGAATACAGTTTTGGAGAATTGTAAGGCTTGAGAAGAAAGCCAGTGCATTTCATAAATGATCATATAACATTTAGAACAACAAAAATTCACGTAATAAAACTTAAAACTCAACTACAAGGAGAGAGCACAGACAAAGCATTTTACAGTATAGTAGACCACATGGAATATACATATATGGAATTAGATTATTAGGAATTGATTTTTAAAAATCCAGATAGTGGTTTTGTGTTAACTTTTCTAGACCTTGATTGTAAAAATAAAAATTAGTAAACCGAATGTCATAGTTTTATAATATTTGGCTTCAAGAAAAAAAATTCATTCTTGATATTTAGGTATGCAGAATCTATTGTCATGATGTATATTGTTCTCACTAATACCAAGTAAGCGGTTATTGCTCGACTTCACAAAAGACCAGCACTGGAAAGTCATCTGGAACCAAGGCAGATTTTCTCTCCCTCTCCCTTCCCCTTCCCCACCCCTCCCCCTCTCCCTCCCTCTCCGTCTACATGGTTTCTTGTTGGCTTCACTCTAAGCACCTGCCCCATTCTATTTCTTCTTTCTTAGAATGCCTTTTACTACAAACATAGTTCAAAACTGCATTTTCAGTTGTAAACTCATAATTTAAATACTAGGAATGCAAAATTCCCATTGGAAGGGGAGACCTAATATTGGGTCTGCATAACATTTTATGCAAGCTTGAGAAAATGTGCATGTGGGGTCTGATGTGTATAGCTTTTGTGGTTGAATGTTACAAGTTCCTTTCCATGCCCAAATTTCAAATTTCTTGTAGATAATCTGTTGGTCGCAGCTTTCATTGGATCTAAAGTCCGAGAGCCTATGACCATGAAGTTTGGTACCCAATCAACAGATTCTCTAGGAAGGCAGCTTTATTGAATTAGTACATTAAGTGATAAATCATATTTTTATGGAATCTGGGAATATGGTCTTTGCATATGTAAATGAAAAAATAAATACTGCCTAGTTGCTGACCTTTAGAATCTCACAGTTTTACAGAAGAGATAAAGAAATAAATATTAAGGTTCAATAAATGGCATTTATCATGTACCTGCACAGCTTACGATGATGGCAATGTGATATGAGAATATTATACCAATGGCATACAAATTTAATTATGGCAAGAGGATGTGTAAAATGAAGAAGGGACAGAGAGAATGAATAAAAGATAACTTTGAGATATGTCCCTACCCCTTGTTTGTGAAACTGGTTAATAATAAATATGTGGATCAAGAGTTAGAGTGAAAAGTTCAACACAAAGCCTATGGCTTTCAGTGAGTATTTTGTTATCCCATGGAACTCAAAACGGAAATGATCTGCTCTTGTGGGTTGAAATGTGACCTTCCAAAAGACATGTTCAAGTCCTAACTCTGGGCCTGTGAAAGTGAAATCATTTGTTAATAAGGCATTTGAAGATGTTTTTAGTTAAGATGAGGACAAACTGGGTTAGGGAGGGCCATAATTCAATATGACTAGGGTCCTTATAAAGAAAAGAAATTTGGACATATAGATGACTGATGAAGAGACAGAGGGACAGCCATGTAAGAGAAGTAGAGACTGGATTATATATATTACCAGCATGTCACTGACAGAATTCTACCCACTTAAAAGGAAACATAGAACTTGACTTCTAGACTCCAGAATTGTGAGACAATAAATTCCTCTTAAGCCATCCAGTTTGTTATGGCACCCAGCAAATTAACACACCTGCTGAAGACTGGCAAGGAAAAGTATGAAAAAAATCTGTGGTTCCATTTTCTATATTTTCCAAGATTTCCTAATGAGGAAAAGATAGTATGCATACCCAGTGGGACATCTTTAGTTGAAAGTCTTTCAATAACTGGCAAATATTTACTCTCAATAAGTCACTTTTCTCTCTCATGACCTGCAATGGAAGCATATCCAAGTTTCTTCTACAATTGTCTATCCCTCATTTTCCCAGTTTCTGAGATTTCCCCTAATCTTTTCTCCTATCTTCTTCTTTTGTTCTTTCTTTGTCTTAAATTTTCATTCTTCCTCCCAGGTCTTCCTCCAAAGCACTAAACATAGCCTTGCCTATTGACTGAAGGAGAGTGCTGAATTTAGCAGCTTCTTTTTTCTTCCCTGTAACAATCTCTGAAGCTAATAGGGTGGGCTCCATTCTAGAAGCAATAGAAAAAAAATACTGGGAGGATATTATCACTGTACTTGCCTGCCATAAAATACCAGAAATTAAACTGATAGACAAAAATATAGCTTAGCACATATGGCAATTGGGGAAACAAGACACTATTACAATGTCTTTACTAATCACTCAATAGCCTCTAAACATCTACAGAAACTTAAATGACTCTCATTTATTATATTTTCACATGTCACTGAATTATTTTCAGATAATTGAGACTAGATAGTGCTATTTAATTCATAAGAAAATAATTAGATTGATGTTATCTGAAGATATTCAAGTAATTTTTACTAAATCAAAAGATGAACTATAATTTGTAGCAAATAATTTAAACACAATTGCAAAGATGTATGAAATTTAAATTTCCCAAGTAACCTATGTAGGTGTTGAGTAACCAGAAATAATGTAAAATTTGATGAAGTAATGATTGAAGAAAATATAGTGATAAACAATTTAGAAAATAATAATTCTTTAATAACAAAATAATAGGTATTTTAACTTAAAATTTATGAGGTAAGATTGTATAAAAAGGATTTTAAATATACAAAAGATTGCTCCTAAAATCTAAGATTTGAATACATTAAGCCAGAATAGTACCCAAATTATAAATCCTTCTCTGTTTAGTTGGTTTGCTGAAAACTTGTAAGAACTTCTCTTTACAAATTATAACTGCTAAATCTTTAGCTTTTATTTATTTCTATCTGTACGGAAAAACATCTGTTGCCTATTTATGGTCACTGGACATGCAACATTATTCTTAGTCCAATCCATTGTTAGCCTCAGAAGCTTCTTTTCCTCTGAAGTTTATTAGGACTGAACAATATGGAACTATGATTCTAATATTCTCATTTTGAAAAGATAAATAAAACTGCTTTACTTCCAACTGGAGGATGACTTATACTGATCAGAATGGATTATATTTTGCCAAAGGTGTATGTATGTTTAAACATAAAATAAGAAGAAAAATCAAACACTTCTTCAAAGTGTAGTCATGTTGAGGGAGTGGGGTGGAGGTGTCTTTCTAATGTTACTGAGAACTATTTATTCTCAGCAGCTATGCTTCTTTTGTGTGACTCTGTCTTCACCCTGCCCTCCCCAACCATTACTGATGAGCAATCACATTCTATCTACCAGGAGTTAGGAAGGAATACCCAGAGTGGATGAGGCAACAATTTTTGCATAGCCGTTTCTGTCTTAGGAATCTTGATAGCCATAGGGAAATTATCATTGGGCATGTGGAATAAAGAACAGAGAAAAGTTATAAGGAGCAAAGAGAAATATGGAAGATATATACAAAAAAAGACGAGAATACTGTTTTGTTTAAGCCTCTTTTCCCCTTTATTTTTCAATACTAAAGGCAGAGTATTCAATAAGGTATTCACAGGCTTTTAAATTTTTGATACAAATTTAGGACCCAGTTTTTTCCCTTTATTTTTCAATACTAAAGACAGAGTATTTTTTCAGAAAGGTATTCAAAGGCTTGTGAGTTTTTTGATACAAATGCAGAACACAGTGGAACTGAGTCCTTTTCAAAATATTTGCTTTCATCTTGCTATGGACTGGCATAGTCATTAAACCAAAGCAACTGACAAAGTGCCAGGTAAAGTCTAAGTGAAAGCCCTTGGGGCCATCAGAGAAACCTAAGGTCAATGGTTTTGTGGACTTAGTTCCTAGACACAGATTATTTAAATTCTGGAGTTAATTCATCTATTCCTCCTTCCACTTCCTTCTCCTCCTCCTCTGCCGTTTTCTTTGGTTATTCTTTGCTTGTTTGTTCCATGTGTTGCTTGATGACTTTTTATCTACCTTTATAAATTTACTACTACTATTATGCAAAATGCACAAAGATCATCTTTCAAAAGTTCAAAAAATATCACTGTTTTTTCTTAAAGTTTTGACTCTTCAAAAGTCTTGTTTTCCCGATAATTCAATGTTGGTAGTGTTTTCATTTGAAAGTAAAACTGTACATTTATAATGTGTTCATAATTGTAGGTTATAGAAGGGTCAAATCAGCAATGCCAATTTCTAAAATTGTTGGAGGCAGAAGATTTTATTGTTTTACTTCAACAAATGCTGAGAATAGGACTTTGTTATTTGATGAATTAATTCTAATGCGATTTTGTTCAGAGCTTTTTCTAAGAAAATGTAATTATTCATAAGTTTATTCAAACATCTATAAGTTACTATACTGCCCAGGATAAAGAAATAACATCAAATAATTTGGAAAAATAGAAAAGGATAAAAGAGTGATAAATGGAAAATTTACACATTTATAGTACAGACTTAAAGAGGATTTCTTAAAGCATAAGACACTTTCCTCATGTTTCTCAGTACAGGTCAGTTCCTTGTGGACTATTTCACCTTTCAAGGACTCACTCACTTTACTGCATTTCTTTCTCCACTTCTGCAACCAGATTTTCATTCGGTTAAAGGCTTAATAGATAATTAAAATCAGACCCAAAATGATTAATTTATATTTGGAGGACTTAGTTTGAAATATTTTTTTGAAAATTCTTTCAGTCTTATTTCATGGTTCAGTGATTAAACAGAATGCACACTATCCTGTATAAGCAAAGTTCCCAGATAATATGCTGGTCACTATTATATGCGATATATGGAATTAATCAAAAAGATAACTTTTTGAAAAGGTATCTCTTATGTTATCTTTGAAAAGAATTTAGCAGATACCTAAGTTTCTTTATAAAGCCATTTATTTCTTCGCTTCTCATATTTTTAAAAAAACACACACTATACGTACTTCAAGATCTGTAAGCTTCTTGATGAAAAATTACAATAGAAGACATTGTGACAATTATTGAAGAGAAATTAAAATCATAAGTACATTTTACTCCAATATTCCTTATTTCATACAGAAATATCTACACAGATTTACAAAAATTGTGCTATTACATATATAAACATTTATACACACAAACTTATTACATATATACTTATACACATATATACATATGTATACTTCATTGGGATTGCTTGCAATATTATATTTGCTAGGCAATTTAATTTTTAAAAATATTTTGAAGTTTATATACATATGTATACTTCATTAAGATTGCTTACAGTATTGTATTTGCTAGTCAATTTAATTTTAAAAAATATTTTAAAGTTAATTGAATTAATTTTAAAACAAATTTGTAGTCATATTTCAGTGCTCCCATTGTTTTAAAAGAGAATTCTCAAATATAGCTTAGCACACCTCATAACAATTATTAATAATAAATTATCAGAAATATTAGCAAGTAATACGAACATTCTGAATTTTAAGTTTTAATAAGATATTTGTGAATTAGCAGAACACAAGAGTGACACAAAAAAATCAGTGTGCTAATTCCATTAATGAACAATCCAAGGCGGGGGGGAATCAAGAAAAAATTCCATTTCCAATTACAACTAAAGTACTTAAATATCTAGGATCTGACAAAGAAAATTATAAAACACTGCTAAAAGAAATCAAAGAAAACCTAAATAAATGGAAGGATATAATGTGTTCATGGTGTTCATAGATTGGAACACTAAGTATCACTAAGTTGTCTATTCTACACAAATTAATTTACGGATACAATGAATTCCAATCAAAACTCCAACAGCCTACTTTGCAGAAATGGAACATTTATTTTAAAGAATAAGGGGCCATTCAGAAAACCTATTGAAAAATAACAAAATTGGAGGACTCACACTTCCTGACTTCAAAGCATATTACAAAACTACAGTACTGGTATAAAGATAAATCAATTGACTAATTGAATTGAATCAAGAGTTCAGAAATAGATCCTCACATCTATGATGTATTAGTCAGGGTTCTCTAGAGAAACAGAATTAACAGTAGATATCTAACAATAGTATGCAATTTTATAAGAGTCTCTCATGTGACCATGGGGATGCACAAAGTAGTGTTCTGCAGACAGACTGCAAATCAGGGCTCCAATGAAAGTTCAATGAAGGTCCTTGATGAGTTTCCAGGAGATGTTGGCTGGCAAAGACTAACTGGGAAATTCTCTCTGAATGTTAAAATCACTTCCCCTTTTAAGTCATTCAATCAATTGGATTGGATAAAGCATTAGTCATGGCTGATTACAATCTCCCTGATTGATGTAGATGTAATCAGCTATCTATGCAGTAAAGTCACTGGTGCCTAAAGTCTATAATGTCCTTGTATTTCAATTAGGCCAGTGCTTGCTTGACCAAACAACTGGGCACAATTACCTGGCTTAGCTGACACATTAGCCTAACCATTACAGTACACCCCTTTACAACTCAGCAACCTTACACATTACCTTAAACCATACTTAGTCTCTACGTAAAAATAAAAAACAAACATACATATGTATACAGTTCCACCTTGTTCCCCTTGATAGTATCAATCACCCCAGCCAGGATAGTAATTCCTTTCTTTTTTTTTTAAGATTTATTTTATTTATTTATTTCTCTTCCCTTCCCACGCCCCTCCCCAAACTGGTTGTCTGTTCTCTGTGTCTGTTTGCTGCATCTTCTTTGTCCGCTCCTGTTGTTGTCAGCGGCACTGGAATCTGTGTTTCTTCTTGCTGCGTCATCTTGCTGTGTCATTTCTCCATGTGGGTGGCACCATTCTTGGGCAGGCTGCACTTTCTTTCATGCTGGGTGGCTCTCCTTACGGGGCACACTCCTTGCGTGTGGGGCTCCTCTACGCGGGGACACTCCTGTGTGGCAGGGCACTCCTTGCACACATCAGCACTGCACATGGGCCAGCTCCACATGGGTCAAGGAGGCCCAGGGTTTGAACTGCAAACCTCCCATGTGGTAGACAGATGCCCTAACCACTGGGCCAAGTCCTCTGCCAATTCCTTTCTTTATCTGTTGATTTAGAGGTAAGAGGAGCCCAAAGTGCCAGGTGGCAGTCTTAACTTCCAGTTAAATTGAATCATTTTGTATTAAGTGGTGGTAGCACTCCTCCTTTTGGAACTAAAACTGTAGACCAGTAGAACTTGAGGATGCAGGAACAGGAAGCAAAAATTTTCCTAGTGGTCACTAGGGGTAATAGTGAGTGGTACTACTCCCATTTCCACCCCCTGATTCCTAGTTATGGGAGAAACAGCACTACAGAGTGGATGCTGATTTAGAGCATGCATAGCCTCCTGGAGAACATTGTTCCAGCCCTGCAAGGTATTGCCACCTAGCTGTCACCATAAATTAGTCTTTAAGGGGGCATTCCACTTTTCTATTACTCCAACTGCTACAGGGTGATGGGGAACATGTTAAGATCAGTGAATACCATGGACATGTGCCCATTCCCATACATCATTTGTTGTGAAATGGATTCCTTTATCAGAGGATCAAGCATGGAATACTATGGTCGTAGATAAGATATTCAGTGAGTCCATGGATGGCAGTTTTGGAAGAAGCATTGCATGCAGAAAATGCAAACCCATATCCAGAGTATGTGTCTATTGTAGTTAAACAAATTGCTGCCCCTTCCATAGTGGAAGTGATCCAATGTAGTCAACCTGCCACCAGATAGAAGGGTGGTCACCTTGAGAAATGTCATATTGGGGGATGAGTGTGGGTCTCTGCTGCTGGCAGATTGGGCACTCAGCAGTGGTTCTAGTCATGTCACCCTTGGTGAGAAGTCCATGTTGCTGCACCCATGCATAACCCCCATCCCTACCTCCATGGCCACTTTGTTCATTAGTCCATTGGGCAATGACAGGAGTGGCTAAGGAAAGAAGCTGGGCATTAGCCACAGAGAGGGTCATCTTTTCCACTTGATAATAAAATCTTCCTCTGCTGAAATCATCCTCTGGTAAGCACCACATGGACAGAAATATTTTCATGTTTTTTTTTTTTTTCCACTCTGAAAGGTCTATCCACATACCTCTTCCTCAGACCTCTTTGTCAGCAATTTTCCAATCATGTTCCTTCCGAGTCTCTGATGACCCAGCCAAACCATTGGCAAATACCCATGAATCAATGTACAAAACACCTCTGACCATTTCTTCTTCCTAGCAAAATGAACAACCTGGTGCACTGTTCAAAGTTCTGCCTACTGGGAGGATTTGCCCTCACCACTCTTGTTCAGGGATGTGTCAGAAAGGGGCTATAGTACTGCAGCTGTCCATTTCCAGATGGTACCTGCATATCATGCAGAACCATCTGTAAATCAGGCCTGAGTTTTCTCATCCTCAGTCAATGGATTGTACAGGACTCCCCAAGAGGCAGTGGCAGTGGGCTGGGAAAGAGAAAGTAACATGGCAGGGATGGTGACCATAGGCATTTGGGTACTTCTTCAAGTAACTTACTGGTCCCTTCAGAACGCACTCAAGCCTATCTGTTATATACCACTTCCAGTTTATTATGAAGTGCTGCTGTGCATGCCCAACTTTGCGGTTTGGTGGGTCAGACAATACCCAACTCATGATAGGTAACACAGGTTTCATGGTAACTTGATGGCCCATGGTTAAGCGTTCAGTCTCTACTAAGGCCCAGTAGCAGGTCAAAAGCTGTTTCTCAAAACGAGAGTAGTTATCTGCAGAGGATGGCAGGGTTTTGCTCCAAAATCCTAAGGGTGTGTGCTGTGATTCTGCTACAGGGACCTGCCAAAGACTGTGGACAGCATTTCTATTTGCCACTGAAACTTCCATCACCACTGGATTTACTTGATTATATGGCCCAAAATGGTGCTTACACAGCAGCCTGGACCTGTTGCAGAGCCTCCTCTCATTCCTGCCTCCAATCAAAACTAGCAGTTTTTCTGGTCACTTGGTAAATGGACTGGAGTAGCACACCCACATGAGGAATGTATTGTCCCCAATATTTGAAGGGACCAACTAAGCATTGTGCCTCTTTTTTGGTCATAGGAGGGGCCTGATGCAATGGCTTATACTATTGACAGATATCTACTGTTGATTCTGTTTCCCTAGAGATCCCTGACTAATATAGTTTGACCCCAGGAGTGGGGTTGAGATTTATTTTCCTTTGTAACTCTACTACTCATACAATGAGAGTCTGAGTTCAGTTCTCAGATGTTTCAAACCTGTGACTACAGGAGACACGATTTTCTATCAGAGCATGCTTAGAAACTTTCACATCATTCATGTGGTTTTTAAATTTTAAATCTGAAGCTTTTAACTCATCTCTTTCTTTAGTCACTGTATCCAAGAGTATCTAGGAAGAGAAAGCCAACATCATGATGAATTTTGACTCCACAAAATTCTGTTAAGATGTTGAAAACACTTCCACCCAATTCCTTGCTTCTTATAAGCATGAAAGTAGGGGAATCCAGTGATGATATTTTGCATATCTCTATTGCCAATTCATGTCATGGACTATTTGTGGCTTCTTTGTTATTGGAAAGGGAGTCATTAGTACCCTAGAGTCCAATTAGAGTAGAGTACCAATTGGAAAACTCCCAGAAACACCTCAGACATCCCATGTTTAAGACTTTGTTCCTCAAGAACCAATCCTGGTACCAAGTTGTATGAGTCAGGGTTCTCTAGGGAAACAGAATCAGTGGGAGATATCTGTCAATAGTATGAGATTTTATGAGTATGTCACATGATTGTGCAGATGCACAAGTCTAGTTCTTCAGGTAGGCTGCAAACCAGGGCTCTGAAGAAAGTCCAATTAAAGTCCTTGATGAGTTTCTGAGAGATGTTGGCTGTCCAAAGATGAGCTGGGAAATTCTCTGTAAATGCTGAAAACAGTTTCCTTTTAAGGCATTCAACTGATTGGATAAAACATCACTCATTGCTGATGACAATCTCCCTGATTGATATAGATATAATCAGCCATCTATGCAGTAAAGTCACTGGTGCCAAAGTTCATAAATGTCCTTGTATTACAATTAGCCCAGTTCTTGCTTAACCAAAAACTTTGCACTACTATTTGGCCTAGCTGACACATTTGCCTAACTATCACATATAGCAAATTGATTTTTGACAAGGCTTTTAAATCTACCCAATTGGGACAGAAGAATGTCTTCATCAAATGGTGGTGGGAAAAGGTGATATCTAAATCCAAAAGAAAGAAAGAGGATAGGACTTTTATCTCATGCCTCATACAAAATTAACTCAAAATGGATCAAAGACTTAAATATAAGAATGCAGAGCATACAATTCCTAGAAGAAAATGTAGAGAAGCATCAGCAAGATTTTGTTGTAGGCAATGGTTTCTTGTACTTTATATCCAAAAAACAATCAATGAAAGAAAAAAATAGATAAATGATATCTCCTTAAAATTAAAAACATTTATGCTTCTAAATACTTCATCAAGAAAGTGAAAATGGAGCTTACTCAATAGGAGAAAATATTTGGAAGCCACATATCTGATTAGGGTTTAATATCCAGAATATATTAATGTAAAGAGATTCTACAACTCAGTAATAAAAAGGCAAACAACCCAATTAACAAGTGGGACTACTAAAGGGTGTGGAGTTTTTCTTTTTGAAGTAATAAAATTTTCTTAAAATTTTGTGATGATGAATGAACAACATAGTGATTATACTAAAATCCTTTGATTATGCACATTGGATAGATCATACAGTACATGAATATATCCCAATACAACTGCTAAATAAATAAATAAATAATTTTGCAAGAATAGCCAGAAAATCAGCTATGTACAGTAGGGGAAGCATAGAGAGATGGATGGGTGAAGAATTTTCTTGCTTGTTCATTTTATTATTATTATTGAAATAATGAAAATGCTCTAAAGATAATTGAGGTAATGTAGCAGTTTGATATTATTGATGAATTCCAGAAAGAAGCATTTATTATATTTGTAAACTGGTCTTATCCTCTGGGAGTATTAGAGTGTATTGGATTCAGAGGTTTTACTTTTACTTGATTAAATAATAATTAAGACTTTGATTGGGCCATGTCAGTAGTCCCCAAGGGGTGGGGAGCAACATAGAAATCACACTGCAGAGAAGGGAGGTTGAAATCTTGAGCTGGAGCCCAGGAAATTAAGCACATGGAGGAGTTTTGTCATGAGGAAGCAAAGCAAACTACTTATCCAATAGTCTACAGCTAACCTTGTGGAGAAAACAGAAGAGCTGACCCTGGAGAGAAATGATCCCCAAGAAGAGAGAAACCCAGGAAGCCTGAACACTCACAGACATTAGCAGCCGTCTTGCTCCAAAATGTGGCAAAATCTTTTGTTGAGGGAAGTAACTTATGCCTTATGGCCCAGTAAGTTTAAGCTTCTACCCCACATAAATACCCTGTATAAAAACCTATTTATTTCTAGTATTTTGCATCAGCACTCCTTTGGCTGACTAACAAAAGGTGATGAATGCACAAATTTGTGATTACACTAAATACCATTAATTACACACTTTGGATGAATTGTATGCCTTATTAATACATATCAATAAAATCTGATTTGTTTTTAAAAAAAGAAAAAGACTTGAGTAGACACTTCTCAAAGAGGAAATACAGATGGCTAATAAGTACATGAAATGATGCTCAGCATCATTAGTCATCAGGAAAATGCAAATCAAAACAACAATGAGATGTTATTTCATATAATGTAGAATGGCCACTATTAAAAAATAAACAAAGCAGAAAAGCAGAAGTGTTGGAGAATGTAGAGTACTGGTGGGAATGTAAAATGATGCAGCCACTCTGAAAGTCAGTTTGGTGGTTCCTCAGAAAGCCAAGAATAGAACATGATCTGGAAATTATGCTACTAGGTATATACCTAGAAGAACTGAAAACAGAGACTCAAACAGGTATTTGCACAATGCTATTTATAATGGTATTATTTATAATTGCCAATAGATGAAAACAACCCAAGTGTTCTTCAACTGATGAACTGATAAACACAATGTGGTATACACTTACAATGGAATATTATTCAGCTGTAAGAAGGAATGAGGTCCTGTTGTATACAACAACATGGATGAACCTTGAGGACATTACGGGAAAGAAGTCAGATACAAAAGTAGGACTATTGCATGATCTCACTAATATAAAATAATTATAATAGGCAAACTTGTGGAATTAAAATCTAGAGAGTATAGATTACCAGGAGATAAAATGAGATAAAAAATGGGTAGGTCATCTTAATTTGTGCATATTTAATTAGGTTGACTTTAAAGGCTTCAAAATGGAGATGTTGGTAGCAAATTATTGTGAGTAAAATTAATAGTGCTGAATTATGCATGTGATTGTGGTAGAATGTGACTATGGTAGAAAGGGGAATTTTAGGGTCATGTGTGTCACTAGAAGGAAAGCTGGAACATAAAACATGAGAATGTAAAATATAGTGAACCCTGTTGTAGACAATACTTCTCATTAATAGTACAAATATAAGAATGTTCCTTCATTAGTTAGAATAAATGTCACTATTATGAGGCGTTAACGATAGGGTAGGGTCTTAGTTTGCCCAAGGCTGCCAATAAAAAGTACCAGAAATGGGTTGGTTTTTATAAAGCGGATTTATTTGTGGTAAAATTTATAATTCCAAGTCTTGAGGAAATGCCTGAATCAAGGCACCATCAGAGATGCCTTCTCACCAAAGTCAGCGATTGCTGATCCTGGCATCCTGCCATGTGGCAAGGAAGGATGGCAGCTGATCTCTGCTGAGGTCCCTTCCTTTCCCTCAGGGCTTACTGTCTATAGAGGCTCAGCTGTGGGCAATCAGGCAAATGGCTTGTTTCTTCCAGGTCTTCTCTCTCAAATTTGACTGCTCTGCTTTCAATCAGGCACAAAGCCTCCCTCCTCAGCCTTAATCTGCTCTATGGGCCAAACCTCTTGGGGATTTCATGTCTCAGCTTCAGCTGCTAGCCATCCCTGGGTCCTCTGCCCCACATGGCTGGGTCAAAATGGCAGAGCTCCCTTTTCTGTGTGTCTTTTTTCTCTCTGTGCCTTTGTTTACATAAGACTCTTGTAAGAGGATGGATACCCATCCTGAGTCATGCCTCACTGACTTAGTCCAATCAAAAGTGATATAACTGAGTGATCTAATCAAGGTCCCTTAAACAAATCTAATGCAATCAAAGACTCTCACACCCACAAGAATGGATTAGCTCAAAAATAATCGTTTTGTGAGGGGATTCACCAAATTCATACTGTGTCACAGGTGGTATATAGGAAAAAATACAAATGCAAACCATGGACTGTAGTTAACACTAATATTCTAATATTCTTTCAATAATTATGACAAAAGTACCACACCGATGTTGAGGTTCAGTAAAAGTGGAGTGTAAGGGATATGGGGCTTTGCTTTTTGGAGCAATGAAAATGTTCTAAAATTGATTGTGATGATGAATGCACTACTCTGTAATTTTACTGGGAACCATTGATTGTACACTTTGGAAGGATTGTGTGGTGTGTGACTACGTATCAATAAAACCACTTTTTAAAAAAAGAGATATATGTGGAGAAAGGATGGCAATTTATCAAATGTTTCTTAGCAATTCTTTAGCCAATTGAAATATAAAGCATTCAGGCAACATCATGGAGGGACATCTAATAGATCAATTGGTCAAAATTTTAAAAAATATATTGCATTGTCCTAAAGTCACCTTATGAAAGCCACTTCCATCCCTAGATCATTTTATAATTGTAGATGTGATTTCTGAAGGAATTTTTCCTTTTTCTTTACTTTAAAAGTAGTATAACAAATATATCTGTGGAGCAAGTTGCTACACAGTGCATCATGGGAACACAGGCTCAGGCGATAACAGAAACTTACAACAAATGACTGCTTTATTACTTATACAGCACAAGGGGCCCAAAAGTTTAGGGGAAGAAATCCCATCATAGCCAGTTTCCTAGGGTGGCCAAAACTGCTTGGGTTCAGGGTCAGTAGATGGCAGGTCCACAAGCCTCACTTGAGTCAGGGCAGAGAGACAAATCTATATATTTTGATTCTGGTTATTTATTTATCTTCCCTGGGGGGAGGGGTCCTCCACTGAGAATTTCTGCCCCATAAGCATCTGAGGCTGCTTGTTTTTGGTTTCCTATTTTAAGATCTGGTCAGGCCTTTTCGTTAGACTTATCTCCTCCAGGTTGTGGAATGGAAATAGTACAATAGGAGGGAGGAGGTTAGGTGAGGGTTGCAAGAGGGCCACTTTGTATGTTTATAATTTCACCAGCAGTATCCTAGAGTCACAAAGATTTTTTTTCTTTCCTGAAGGATATAGTACGAATTTGCACTTAAGTACTTTTCAGGCCCTCAGAACTATTACAGAATATGGTTCCCCATCACTAGAATACAGTTTCAAATGATCTTTTCTCCAGGTTTTTTATAGCTGAAAAAACAGTAGTAAATCTGAAAAACGTTAGGATTCTCATGAAAATAAATCAGTCATTTGTTATATTGACAGCAATAATCATATTCTAATTTCATTTTATTCTACATATTGTAAAAAGAAAAAAAAATTCTCCTTGGTGCCACCTAAAGTAGGTACAAGGGAAATTAAGCTAAGAAAATGGTACTCTGCTTAACCATCTGGATTAAAAAATGCAATAATACCCCTTTTCATTTCCTTCTTCATTCTTCTCTTACCATTTTTCCATTTGGCAACTGTAGTTTAATTCAACTAATGCCATCTGTGCATAAATGAATAAATTGGTTCACCTGTTTCCTTGTCTAGTGCTTTGAGTCACAGGTAAGGAAAATAATATAAAAATGAAATTCACATTCCTCACACTCAGCTAACTGCATTGTTGTCAAAATTGACTGAGAATGTATTCACAGAAATTGTAAGGCCAGTTCATGTTCTTAGAAATTTAATGCCTTTTGATTTTTCCTTTCTAGACATTTTTTTTCCTATCAAAAGTACACTGGATGTGTTAAGACACTGGGCTTCTATCACCCATATTGAAAAGAACAGATAAATGCTTTTATAAACCACATTACTGAAAAAAAATACAATCATAAAGTAGCTGGTGCCTTTTAACAATATGGACATGAGGACATTTGAATTATTTTTCCCATAGAAATGTTTCAGAGGTTAAAAATAATGAAGAAAATATATAGTAAGTAAACGTAATAAGACTTTAAAATGTGAATCACAGAATTCCTGAACATTTAATTTTGGGAGGGGGAAAATTAGATGAATTCGGTGTGAAATACATGTGATAAAGAGAAACAGAGCTATGTCACTGGGAAATGTACAATATATATTCTCTCATTTTATAAAACTCACATTTAGTGCAATGTTCATGTCAGGAATATATCAGATGATACTAATAAGGAAGGCACTGAAACATGAGTCCTAAGTCCTTGTTGTCTAGCATAGTTTAACTTTAATTAATTTTGTGACTTTGGACTAGTCAAATATTGTAGACCTCATTTTTAAATTAAATTATCTTTCTTTTGAGAGATATATTAAATGGTCTATATTAGAACATCTCTATTCTAAAATCCAATAAGTTTTGACTCTATATAATAAGAAAAGTGACTTCTTTATATGCGTAGATATAGGTCAACCAAATAAGTATATATAATTAGATCTGGTCTAAGACCTATTAATAAATTATTTTTGCGTACAACAGAAAATAATGACACATAACCTAAATGTATTGTCTGTATTGTGCAGATTTGTCTTTAAAACTCTCTTTAAATGTGAATTTAGGGCTTATTGTAAAGCTGGAAGAATGATCCAGACTCTACTTAAAATAAACCAATGTACAATAAGGCTTTCCTTATTTGCACCACTGAATTTTTTCACATTTAAAATCTGCTTTTTCCCTTTTCCTGCTTTGCATTTCCTTTTAGCCACCTAGTCCCCAAACCTTCATATTTCATTTTTGGTTGTTTTTTTATGTAGTTTTGAAAAAAAAATCTTCCATATTAATTGCCCATTTTAAATCTATATACTGAAAATTGCTCATTAATAACAATAATAAATAAGCTGAGAGTTTCTTAATGTAAAACAGTATCTTAAAGATGGTTTTTAATAAAGAATGCTGCATACTGCTCTTTTGAAAAGTGCTTCGTTTAAGAATTAACTCTGCCTAGGATCCTCCAATGGTCCTTTGACTTGCTTTGTCAGGATTTTAGGTACTTCCTCATTTAGCTCTGTGTATAGTTGGAAACAGGTCAATCTGTGACTTATGCCTTAATAAATGTTCCTGTTATTAGCTTACCTTGGCCCCTGTATGCTCAGTGCTGACTCAACAGTGCTTCTAATTAGAGGTCTTAATTCTTGCCTATTTCAGTACCTGAATATTGTATTGAAGGTTCTGCTGTAACTGGACTAATCAATAGTAAACAAATTATAGAGAATTAATTCCCTTATTGTCATGGTTATATTCTGCAAGGTTTGGGTGATTTTTTCCCCTTCTTTTTATGTCACTAAATTTGTTAGGTTGTCATGTTCCCAAAGATAACAAATCCTGAAAATAGTCCTCCAAGCATGGCTCTGTATTATTTCTAAGTGAGGACCTTGTCTTCTCATGGTGTAATAGGCAATTCAGACATCCCTGGGCATTCTAAGTGAGATATAAAGCAGGTCATCCTCTGAGTTTGAAAGAGATGAATGTGGTAAAGCATCATCCTGATGATGCTTTAGTCCATTGACCTTGAGGTGGGAATGGAAAGTGATTTTAAATTCAAAACAAAGTTAGTAGAGCTTCACAGCAACTTATTAGGCTGATATCCTAGGCTTGCATTTTTTCCACTTTTTAGGCCTGACCCCATCAGTCTCCTGAATTCATCACTACAAACTAAATGTTCTCTTCCTTTGTCAGAATCTAAAATACTCTTCCAAGCCTTTAGCAAGCTAACACAGCAGATTCCTAAATAGCTTGTACAATCAAGTCTAACTCTTCTTGGTCCGATACATGATAAATATCTACTTATGTTTAAAGATTAATATATGGACAGATTTCTGGGGAAGATGGTGGAGTAGGGAGATCTAGGACACAATCTTTTGACATAAATATTTAATAGCCAAGGACTATCTGAAACAGCTATTTTGAAACTCCAGAGGCCAGAATAACACTGTACAGCATCCATGGAAGAGCAGGAGAAAGAGACTAATAAATGAATGTAAAGAACTGTAAATTGCTCTCTCTATGTCATGGCCTACCAATACCCATATCCCACTCTTACAACGGGCCACCACTGGATCCAGTCCCTGGCTAATTGCTACTGACTGGAAGAGATATAAAACTCTTCTTCCCCAAGAACAGGGGTGTGCACAGCAAATCACTGATCATTGCGTTTGATTAGTGAATTCAGAATTCTGGGTCCTAGCTTTGAGGGCAGCTATTGTCTCAACCAGCTCTGGACAAAGTCTGGAGCAGCTATCATTTTAACGCTTCCTGGACAGGGGTGGATGCAATGGAAATTTAAAGATGCAGGGCTTCTTTAGGGCTGTGTGGAAAGTTAGCTGAAGAGCTGCATTTGCTGTGCAGCCAGGAAAGCTCAGCTTTGCCGAGCCATCAGAGAAGTTCTTCCTACTGTCTTGGCTCCCTCCAAAGGGCACTTTGGAGCTGGTCTGCATCTCCTTTGTGGGTCCCTGACCTTGTTTTGGCTGGGAAGGACTGAATTGGGCAAGTATTCCTCACCCACAAGGCAGCCCTCCTTCCAGGATTTTCCCTCCAGACAAAAGCATCATGAGACAACGAAAGGTTCATAAGAATGATTGTAGAGGCAGACAGTTTGGGAAAAAGGCCTGTCAGCTTCAGGAATCCAAGAAAAGGAGTTTTGTCTCCTGGAAACAGAGGGGACAACCAAACTCCTAAAAACTGAGGAAATCCTGAACAACTAACAAGCAATAGCCCAGGACAAGATATGCTCAGGAAAACAGGGAAATCCCTGCACAGTGTATTACCTGGGGTATATCTCCTGATAGGGGGTGATGCTCAAGAAAATTTCTGTGTTATCACTAGTTGGATATAAAACCAGGAAACAGGCATTGCAAGGAGTAAATCCCAGAGTTAGCATTTTTAAATATTAAAATGTACAGTGTGCAATTGAAGAATAAAAGAGTACAAGACAAACAAAGAGATAGGAAATGATGGCCCATGCAGAGAAGAAGATAACAAATCCAGAAAACACCAATGAAGAAGATGAGGATGTGGACATAAAATTTTAACTTGCTTATGGAGATGAAGGAATGTATAGAGAAAGAACTATAAGATACCAGGAAAACAATGAATGAACAATACGAGAGACTAAGTAAAGAGAATTTTTAAAAAAGAACCAAATACAACCACTGGATTTGAAGACCACAGTAAATGAAATGAAAAATTCCCAGGACAGCTTCAAGGGATGGCAGAAAAATTAGTGAACCTGAAGACAGGACACTTAAAATGAGTCAGACTGAGGATAAAAAAGAAAACAGAAACATTAAATGTGAACATAGCCTAAGATAGCTGTGGGACACCATCAAGCACAACAATATACATATTAGACTCCCAGAAAGAGAAAAGAGAAAGCTGCAGGAGGAATACTTAAAGTAATAATGACAGAAAACTTCCCAAATTTAGCACACTTACTTTGCCAGTCATGCAAATGAGAATTTGTCACATGGTAATGGACCTGCAAGACATGAATATGCACATCCAAGAATTTCAGAGAACACCAAACAAGGTAGACATGAAAAAAAAATACACCCCATCATACACTGATTACACTGTCAAATACAAATGATGAGGAGACAGTTCTGAAAGCTGTAAGAGAAAAGCAGCATTTTACATGAAATGGAGTTCCAATAAGACTGAGTGCCAGGTTCTCATCAGAAACCACAGAGGCATGAAGACAGTGGATTGAAATACAATGCTGAAAGGAAAACAACTGTCCTCCAAGAATTTTACATCTGCTGAGACTCTTTCAAAATATAAGGGAGAGATTAAGATATTCTCAGATAAACAAAAGCTAAGGGAATACATCATCCAGACCTTCCCAGCAAGCAATGTTAAAGGGAATTGTCAGACTGAAATGGAAGGACACAGGCAATGGTCCCAAGCAGCATAAAACCTGCGGTAAATGTAACCATTTGGGCAATTGCAAATGCCAGTATTTTGTATAGTATTGTTTGGTATGTAACTCCACTCCTTACTTCCTATAGGTGCTTAAATGCCAATGCATAAAAAGTATGTTTTTAGATAAACAATGTATAAAGATATAAGTTATAATAACAAAAAATAGTGAGGTAACAGAAAGGTATATGAAAAGTGTATGTGCATTCTACTGAAGTGAGGTTGGCATCAAACCAAGTATAATTATACATGTAGGAATTTAAATTTTAACCCTGTGGTTAAAATTACACAATGCACAATAACCCTGTGTATTGACAAGGAAAACAGATGAAAAGCATATCAAGATAGGCACTCAATAAGGTACAACACAAGAAAGCAAATAAATATGAAAGTAGGCTTTAATAGATGTTAGGGACAAAAATGTATAAAACTTACAAAGGTTAAATAGCAAAATGGCAGAAGAAAGACCTGTATCATCAATAGTGATCCTTGAACATATGTTGAGTGAAATTAACTAGACACAAAAGGAAAATTATTGTATGATATCAAAGATTTGAAACAATTAGAATAGTCAAACTCATAGTGTCAGAATCTAGAATATAATTTACCAGGGATGGGATGTAGATAGGGAATGGAAAGATAAGGCTTAAATATACAGATTTCCTACATGGAATGGTAGAAATGTTTTAGTAATGAATAGTGGTGATGATAACAAACATTGTGAAATGCATTAAAAGCCCTGAAGTATATATTTGTATATGATTAAAGGCAGATTGTATATATGAGGTAATAGAATAAAAATTAAGAAAAAAGAATATAATTTATACTTTTTCCTCTATGTAGCATTTTCTGAAAGTTTTAGACACTTATACAGTACTTCTAAAAGTACCTCTAATATCATATCTTGCTTTCTACTATATTGTATTTCTTGTTCACAATCTTTTTCTTAAATAAGCAATTGGTATATAATTAAAATTAAGTTCATGTCCTCACTGTGTCTCTTACAGACTCTGTGACTTTATTCAAATCACTCTCCAGTTTTTGGCTTGTCTTATGTGTAAACCAAGTTAATAATAGACCCAACCTCATGGTGTATTGTAAAGAAAAATGATTACAAAGTCTCTCAGTGCCTGGCTTAAAGATTGAATATGTTATATGTGTGGATGTGCATTTTGGTGTAACACATTCAGTTTTACTCTAAATATGAAATGATATATAAAGGATGCTATATAAATTGATTCTGTATATTAAATAGAAACACAAATGGCAGTTCTCTTTCACACAAACAGTTTTTTTTTTTTTCTTTTCTCCACAGGCAGATAATAACAAAGCAACAAGCAAATCAACTCCTCTGGTGATTTCTCTCTTTCTGTGAAGAAACAAGTTTTTCTTTTTTTTAGCATAACTTAATCTGTTTTGTGATTATTTGGAAATAAGCAATACCTCACCAATTAATTGGAAAGTATACCACTGTGTTGCCCTTCTCAACACTATCTTCATTTCTCTTTAGAAAAGTTAAAATTCTAAAAAAATAAAAAATAAAAAAAATTCTGAGTCTCCAATTTCTCAACTGTAAAACATTTGTGCTAGAATACATGGTTTCTAAATTCCCATTAATACCAAAGAATGAGACATAATGTTTTCAAGTATTTGTATACATGGTGAAAAGGCAATAATTGACAAGTCTATAAAATGTATAATGATGATTTCATCCAGGAAAGGAATTGAAATTTCAGGAGGAATTTAGGGATATGTAACTTGAGTAAAGTCAGAATTTTTAATCATTCATTCATTTGTGCAATTATCAATAAATATCATACATTATTGATCTGTTACTATGTACCAAATTATAGCCAGTATGCATTGAACCCTTACAAAATTCTAAGCATTGTTCTTTACATGCATTTTCTCATTTAAACATTATTAACAGATTTGTATATTATTATGTTGATGGTTTTCTGTACATTCAGAAACTGAAATACAGAAACATTAAAGAAATTGCTAAATATCACCCAGCTGCTAAGTGGGAGCTCTGGGAATCAAACCCAATCCCTTCACTAGCTTTGATTAAGAAGAAGGATACCATCTTCTCTATGACTGGAAAGAATGATGTGGACTCAAAAGTGAAATGAGCTCTAAGAAGAAGGCCCACTTTACAAAATAATGAAATCCATGATGCAGTGAGGCTCAAGGGGGTGTACCTAACTCCAAAGCCCATATTCTCTCAATGTTAGCACTACAACATTTAAAGAGAGTTCATTTGGGCCTTAGAATGAAAGGCATTGAGTGAAAAGTAGAGCAGTCGTTCATTCCTGAGTTAATTTATTTGTCTTCAAAGATATCCACTGAGTCCTTACCCTATTTAGCACCTGGTGAAGAATACAGATACAGTCAAGAACTAAACCAGGTCCCTGTTCTCAATAGCTGAAGAACGTGATGGCATTTATTTACTTATGTGGGTTTTTATTTTCAAGGGACTCTGATCTTCTCTTCTTCCTCTTCCCAGTTCCCTCAACCTATTGTCCACTCCCCTTGATATGATATAATTTTCAAAGTACTTTTTATCATAACCTTTTTTTTCACTACACCCTTCTGATTTATCTTTTCCATTGTTGGCATCTCTTTTCAGTTTCTGTTGCCTCCTCTATATTCACTTATTCTGTCTTATTTTTCCATTAACACTCATCACTGCCTTTTAATTATAACATGTAATTTTTAAAGTAGGTGCTTCCCTGGAGCTGGCTTGTATTGTCTTGTAAGGGTTTGCAAAAATTAATTGTGCTCATCTCCTCCTGACTGTTTTTAGTGCTTTCATGCTGGAAGCTTGAAATCGGTATTGGTGGAAATTTATGTACAACAGAAATGGAGAAATACTACAAATCAGGGGTCCCCACCCCAGCACATGACTGTTGTGAGTATCTTCCTCACTAGTCCAAGGGGTCACTTTTTATTTATTGCTCTAACTGTAATGACTACAACATAGGGGTACAGAATAGTAATCATAAATAATTATTTCATTAATATTATTGAATAATTATTTTAAATAACAGAAATATATTACAAATGGGAAATTCTCTAGGCAACCCTTTAAAATATTACAATTTAAAGTATTGAATATTTATATTGTCTTAGAAAGACATTGAATAACACTTGCTTTTGCATTTAGCAGAGATGAATTGCATAAAAATGATTCTGTAATATGCCAAATTGTCCATTGTGAAAAAAAAAAAAAAACACACACACACACCATGGGGAGTAGAGTACAAACTCTGCCAGGCAGTTCTCTTTCTTAGAATCTAATTGGTTACTCCCTGTACCGGTAGGGAAAGCACAGCAAAACAAACTGTACAAAGGTGAGTAGAAGGTAAAAGCAGAGTATATTTTTTAATGAATTTTTAAATTAAATTGTGTAGTTTAAAATTGAACACACTACTCCATCTTTTTATATGAGGTTTCATTTCTTTCTAAAAGAAACATGCTGAGATGTCTTCATTATAAGGTAAAACATTACTTTTAAAATATCACTTTGGTTCCTTCCTAAAGCACCAAAGACATATGTTGGTCCCATATACATTTAGTGAAGAGTTGACTTTCAAACATTTTAACTTGTATGTTCTTACCTTCTTTTGCAAGCCCTAAATTGGAAAAGTGGGGCAAGGAGCAAAATGGTTGAATAACACATCTAAAATATCAGACTGTTTGGGTTTTTGTCCAGGCTATCCTACTTTATAACCAGGCTATCTTACTTAATTACTTTGAAGTAAATAATTAACTTCGCTGTACCTATGTTTCTTCAGCAGCAAAATGGTTATACTATTGCCCTTATTAAGATAGTCATTGTGAAGAATAAATATTAGAACCTGTACAACATTTAGGACAACGCTTGGAATATTCAGTAAGTCACAGCTACTTAAACACCATATTTGCAGTGGTTGTTTATGGACAAAGCTTTTCTCACATATGCAAATTCCATAGCACTTGTTTTCAGTTTTGAAAATAATTTATTCAAAAATAAATGATCCTGTTGTATTTTGTGAGTGTTGGACAATGTAAGCTACTTTTGCTCAGAATTTCAACATTTACTGAGCACCCGTTATATGTTAGGACTATAGCAATGAACAAAATGAATAAAATACTCATGCTTTTGTGGTACTTCCATTCCAGTGTTATTTTCCTTTGAAATTTCATGATATAATAAGTGGAAAATGCATATATACACAATAAATTATATGGCAAATATTGTAATAGGACCCATAAACACAGTATATTAACTGTGTAATAGGACCCATAACACACAATATCCCAACTGGAAGAATCACAGTTATAGATCACTGGCCCCTAACTTAAAACATGAAGGACATTGTACCCCAAAGAAAAAGGATGGAGAAAGATACTTATCAATTTTAAGAATATAAGCTAAAGAGAAAATTGAATGGAATAGAATCTGATGTAATTTGAGACTCAGAAATATGCTAAAGTGTAATAAGAGATGAGGCTGAAAATGTTATTTTGTGAATAGATACTGGAGGGCTTTTAGCATCATGTAAAAGAAGGTAAAATTCCCTTATATAAGTAGTGGAGAAGCATTGAAGGTTTAGGCTGGGTCTGAAAATGATTTTGCTTATATAGTCCCACCACAGAGGCTTAAGATATAACATTCATTGCCCTCACTGGGTAGCAAAGACACAAAATGATTGGATATCTCAATCTCTGGATTCCAGACAGCTAATTCATATTCAATACATTATATCCATTGTATGATCTAGTTTTGGTTTATAAGTAAGAGTTTATTTTTATAAGAGAGAAAAAGAGACTATTCACCTGACTCTTTGACATCTCTCCAGGCTTTCTTTGTTTATCATTCCCATGTATATTGAATTTTGAACAGATGTTTTCTAGGAAAAGCCTTTGGTCTAACCTTTAGGAGACACAGGCCTGAACCAGTCACTGAACTTGACTTCAATAATTACAATGGAAAAGACAATAATCACAATACACAAAAAGCAAATTTTCAGTGTGGAAGGTAAATTTTTTGAAAAAAGGCATCCAGCAAAGAGTAGAGTCAGTTTTTGGGAAGAGAAGATGAGATGTCAATCAGTTTTGGAGATATTGGTACTGCAATGCTTCATGAAGGAGGTGAAGTTTAGCAGGATGTGGCATTTAGCAAAATTAAGGAGGAATGGTGTTCAAGGAAATTTAGTTGCATTAACAAAGCATCAGGGACAGTGGAGTGAGGTGCTATATGGTGTATTATGGGAACACAGGCCCAAACATAAGAGAAACTTTCAACAAATGACCACTTTATAGCTTACAATACACAAAACATCCAAAAGTCCAGTGGAAAAGATCCCATTGTCCTCAGTCTCCTGGGGAAGCCAACTGCTCAGGTCAGGGTTGGTAGGTGGTGTCTTATATGCCCCTCTTTGCTTTAGAGAGGACAGAAAAGTCTGTGCTACCTAAGGATGGGATAATTATACACTCCTTTGATGGGCAGGGGCTGCCACCAATAGTTTCCACCCTGATAAAGAGCTGGAGCTGCTTGGTTCCAGTTTTCCAGGGTTATTGTTGTGAGGCTCTTCCATTGACCTAATGGAAGGTCTCACCTGGACTGCATAATGGAAGCATACTTAAACATCTGCTGACAATGAAAAATAGAGAGGGTAGTTAGATGCTGGAAGATGACTGCTAGGCATGACCTTGACTTCTGCAGCAGGGATATCTGTTTGTTTCTTTGCTTGCTTGTTTGTTATCTTGTTTTCTCCTAGATGTCATTTGTCCCTTTTGGGTTGTAGATTCTGATATATGTTTAGGGATGCACATTAGATTAGTTACTTTGTATTTTGACACTGGAGGTAGATTGCTAATTTCAGCAAGAAAATCTATGAAGCTAGGCAACTCAATTTCTGAGCCTTGATTTCTCCAGTTCTGAAGTGGAAATAACAATAAACAACTCATGAAACTAAAATTATCAAATAAAATAATTAAAGAATAGTGCCTAGTATAGACTAACCACTCAAAAAATCTTAGCTGTTTTCTTTATTCAGGAAAAATAATGAATAATCTTTGATTTTAAATAAATTTGTTGATAAGTTTGAAAATATGCGTCAGGGTCAAAATATGGAGTATACTGAAATTAACTGTGATTTCATGCAAAGGATATGTAAAACTGAAAACTTTTGAATTTGGAAGACTGGCATGATGAGTCAGACTTTATTATACTAATGCTTTGCTTTCTTAGCAAGAATTTCTAGTACTGAGTGTTTCTGAATTACAGTTATCTTTTAATACATAAAAATTTGTTGACTGATAATTATGTATACAACATTGTTGAAGAATGTCCCAATTGTTTAAGACCCTGACTCAGGTTGCTTATATTGAAATTACATACTTTCTCTCCAATTGCATTTAGAAACTAACTTTGTCATGTATTATTTTGCTTAAATAATCATAAAATTATTGAAACTCTTGTCTGTAAGTAGAATATAATATATTATTACCACAGTAATAGTAATGAATTTACCAAGAGTTGTGTTTGGTAAACTTATATTAAGTAGATCTCACACATACTGAACTTATGTAAATTATCCTGGAAGTTATTAGGTTACTGAAAATAAAGCATAACCCTTTTATATTAGCTTAATTGAGAGGAGAGTCATAATAGATCAATAAAAGCTCAACTTTTTAGTGTAGATATATATCTAGACATTTACTCCAGAAAACACACATTTCTCTTCCTTCATGCACTATCCACAATAATGGCAAAAAAATTTTTCTGTCTTTATATTAGGTTTTATATTCTTAAATAGACACATTACTAGATCAGAGTGAATATAAAATCTCTACATCACAAGAGAAATCTCCTTGTATAAACTTAGAACTTTACTGATATTTCTTTTTCCAATAGTTCCCTATATTTCTGTCAACATGATATATCAAACACCTAAATATAAAGTGAAAAAAATACACATTTTCAGTATAGTCCTGTTGTTCCCATGCTTTCCTATGTACCAAATTAATGACTTCAAATTCTTAAGATTTATGTATATATCTGTTATCAGATGGAAAGGCAGTGCATATTTCTTCTTGGCATACTTAAATATGAAAGTTGTTAATAAGTCTAATTCTTTTCACTTTAGCAGTGCAAGAAATACTTAGAATGAAGTTTCATGTTGGAGAACCAGATTCCAAATTTTATAACACTGTCATTTATCAAATTATCTGCCTGTATATTCACCAGTCAAATCAATAGTAATTAGCATTGCTCTCTTAGCCAAATCATATACAAGTAGAAAACTGGATTATATATTTTTGGAGATTGAGATACAATGTACGAGAGAGAAAACAGAGAAAAATAAGCAAAAAAGGACCACCATGATTACTCAAATGCAAACACATACACACACATGAGCAATGATTACGAAAACCTGCTAGCTTCAAATATATATTAACAGGTTTCTATCTATCCTAATGTTCAAGTCTAATGAAATAAAGTAAAATAAAATATGAAGCATAAATATATAATAAAAGCTGATATAAAATTAAAATGTGAAAAATAAAATTTAGAAAGTCTTATTGACCTGAAATTGAACATAATTGCTGCATAACTATATGCAGCATCATAATAATAGTTATTATGGGATCAGAAAGTAAATGAATAATCTTAACAAGAAATTAAATCAGAGAGTTTAATATTCTTATAAAATGAAAAATCCTTGTAAGAAAGACATAGCCGTAGGAAGAGAAAACATAATGTTATACTAGGAATACAGAAAAGCAAATCAGAACTCTATGATGCCTAATATTTATGAATGATTGAGGTAAGCTACTCTTTTTTTGTCTTAAAGTCTTGACAAATACCTTTTGTATATTTTATATATTTAGTTATCTTTTGTGTATGTTTTAAAAAATAGTAAAGGAACTAAGAAAGATTATTAAATAAGAAAACCATCTTCCTCTGGACTCATGGGTTCTCACATATTGAACTATATTTGATGGCAATTGAAAAAAAGTAAATATTTTTGGCATTTTTTCTAGATGTGTCAATAGAAGGAAAAAATGCAAAAAAAAAGTAGCTAGACATTAGTTCTAAGTGAACAGTTAATTTTACAACAGGAAATAGGTAGAAAATACCTTCAAAACATTGAGACCTTCACAGAGTAATAAAAGACAGAAGATGAGAATTTTAATGACAGAATTTATTTTAGTTTCCTGGCTGCTAAAACAAATACCCTGCAATGGATTTCCTTAAGCAATGGGACTTCATTTGCTCATGATTTTGAGGCTGAGAGAAGTCTAAAATGAGGCATCAGCAAGGCGATGCTCTCCTCCTGAAGACTGTATAATTCTGTGCCTGGTGGCCAGCAATTGTTGATCCATGGCTTTTCTGTCACCTGGTGTATCAGTTAGCCAGAGGGGTACTGATGCAAAACACCAGAAATCTGCTGGAATGTTTTAAAGGGTATTTATTTGGAGTAGGAGTTCACAGTTACCAGGCCATAAAGCATAAGTTACTTCCCTCACCAAAGTCTATTTCCACATGTTGGAGCAAGATGGCTGCTGACATCTGTGAGGGTTCAGGCTTTCTGGGTTCCTCTGGGCTCAGCTCCTCTGTTTCCTCCACGAGGTCAGCTGTAGACTATCAGGCAAACGGCTCTGTCTCTTTCCCCGGGGCTCCAGCTTAAGACTTCAGCATCAAATTTCAACATCAAAACTCTAACATCAGAAACCTTCGACTCTGTCCTTTGTCATGCCTTTTATCTGTGAATCCCCACCCACCAAGAGACGGACACTCAATGCCCTAATAATGTGGCCCAATTAAAGCCCTAATCATAACTCAATATGGTCCAGGTACAGATAAGATTACAAACATAATCCAATATCTATTTTTAGAATTCATAACCATATCAAACTGCTATACCTGGTAATACACGTGGTGGCATCTTCTCCTTTCTCTTCAGGGTTCCACTGACTTCTGCTTTCAACCCTTGACTTTCTCTCTCTGTGACCTTCCATATAAGGCTTTTAGTAATAGGATTAAAACCCATTCTGATTCATTTGGACTGTACCTTAAGTAAAGTAAAACAAAAGATCCTATTTATAGGAATTCTTACCCACAGAAATGGATTAAATTTAATAGCATGTTTTTCTAGGGTATATAGCTCTAAGTCACCACAGAGTTATAATATGTATTCTTCAGGCTATGAGTGAAAATAAACATTAAAGCATTTATAATTTTGGCAGAAACCATGTTTGCGCCTTCAATTTTGTTCAAATATTTTTGTGGGTCCCTATGTGGGCCTAGGTTAAAATGGTTGAAGCTATTTTTATTAGGTTATGTTGATTTCTCTAGTACCTTTCTTGGGAAGATAGACTGTAACAGGAGGTTTGAAGACATGCTTTTCAGCTTGTTGCTGCTCATTTTCAATGCTTTATTTTTTCTTTACAGAATAATGTGTCTGCATGTCATGGAGGATATTCAAAGCCTCTGTGTTGTGATCCCTTCTCGTTTTAACTGTTGATCTTCACACAAACATACTCAGTCAAGCAGAAATATTAGTAGCTTATACATATGTTTCATGTTCTAAGTGTTTCTTTGTATTTGCTAACTCTGACGTTTCAGTCTGCAGTGACTGATTTCACCATGATTTAAGCCTCTTTGTTATTTTAGCTACAATTAAAATATCCTTCGTAGGAACAGTCAGAGCACCTTGGCTGTCTGTCTGACACATAGAAGATATTTAACAAATATTTTGGTTACCTAAACTGTGAGCTTTTCTAACAATGGGACTGTGTGATATTCATCTTTGAATATCCTTTCCATGCTGTCCAGGAAGCAACATAACACCTTAAAAATAAAACATTCCTTTTTGTAAAAATAAAACATACATCCTACCTTTTCCCCAAATAAACTTCTTGTGAGGAGGATCTAAATATATTTTTTTGTATATTACAGCAGAGTTTTATTTTGTTTCACTGATAGATTAAAACTTTAGAATTATCAACTTCAACATATAATCATGAGATTCATTGGTTATTACTTGTTTCTATTGTTCTTTTAAAATATATTTAGCTAATTGATCCTGCTTCCTGAGCCATTGTCTACTTACCTAGTGCTTCCATTGTCCAAAAGCTCTCCATACTGAAGTTGAAGTCCAGAGCTATAGTTTTTTTTTCCGTCTAAGGTTCGCATTATAATTCATGTAATGGGTATCTTTATTTTATATCACAAAAATCATGCCCATATGCAAGAAAAGTTTAACAACACCAGTTAGATTTACAGTAAAATAGAGTAGTCCTTGTAATTCTCACAAATAAAAGTCACATATTTTAAATAATCTATATATATTGTTCATTTTTATTTATTATAAACATTGCTTATTTTTCCTAACTGAAAATGTGATTTATGTCTTCCTCATTCTCAACACTTTTATTAAAATAAACCCATCAACATCTCTGTGACATAGTCAGAGTATAAGGTATTATCCTAAAATGACCCCTAAGGTTTTCATTCCTTGGTGTACAAACCCTGTATAATTCCCTTCCATGAGTGTAGGTGGGGCTTGTGAATATGATGGGATTTGGTTCTAATCATTAGGTTGTGTTATATAAGGTACAGAATTTTAAAGATGAAATTAAGGTCCTAAATCAAAATCAGTTGCTTTTGAGCTAATCACAAGAGAGATAACCCTGGTAGGTCCGACCTAAATAAGTGAGCTATTTAAAAGATAGTTCGGAGGACAGAGAGAATTTCCTTGCAGGCTTTCAAGAAGTAATTGTCATGTTGTAAGAGGGTCTATAAGAAGACCATGTGTCGAGGAACTGAGGAGGCACAATAGGAGACGAGAAGAGGCACCTGGTTGACAGCCTTCAAGGAAACAGTCATATGGCTGTAAGGAAATTATTTCTGCCTGCAGCCTAAATTTGTCTGGAAGTGAAATGTTCCCCACAGACTCCCTATGAGAATTCATTTATGTGAGACCCTGAGCTGAGGACCTTGCCCAGATTTCTGACCTGCAGAAACTGTGAAATTATAAGTAGGTGTTGTTTAAGCTGCTGTATTTATGGCAATGCATTACATAGTAATGGAAAACTACTACAGAGTGCATAGACTATATAATGTTCAAGACCTTGAATTATACTTGAAAATATCTTAATGTTACACTCACACTGGTTTGAGAATGTGGTCAGGTATCGCATTCCACATTGACAATAATATCCACCAAAACTTAGAAAACATTCTTTCAGTATCTTCTAGCTTTTAATGCTGACTTTGATAGACAAGGCCATTCAGGATTCTGGTCTGTGCATTTGGCCTGAGAGATGCCAGAGTCTCATAATTGTCCTGGGTTTAATTGGTTTACCCAAAAAGATATGTTGAAGTCCTAACACTTGGTACCGGTGAACATAATAACTGTATTTGGAAATGGGTATTTGCATATGTATTCAACTATAGATGAGATCATATTGAATTTTGGTGGGGAGCAGGGAGCAGGGGCACAGGGAAGGAAAGCCAAGTGAAGACTGATGCAGAGATTGAGGTGGTGACAACCACAAGCCAAGGAGAGGCAAGGATTGCAGGGAACCCCTGGAAAAAAGAAGTTGCAAGGAAGAATTCTCCCATGCAGGTTTCAGAAGGAGGATGGCCCTGCAGACACCTTGACTTCAGTCCTCCAGAACTGTAGGAGAATATGCTTCTATAGTTTTAAGAGACCCAATTTGCAGTATTTGTTACAGCAACCTCAGGAAACCAATACAGTAATCATTATTTCTATTGTTCAGAAACAATGATATCCCTTCAACTCCTCATATCCTTATATTTCTATATATAATCACTAGTCTATGCATTTGAGACAGTATAATATGGAAAATAATGAACTTTGGTTTTGGAAATTTTTCCTATATTATTGTTCATTAATTTCTCTCTTCTAATTTCTGTTTTCTTTCTAGATCTCAATATGTCTCTCTGTATTTTTTATTTTACTTTCTTGGAGATTAATTCATTTTTACCATTCAAAATTTCTAGTAACTATTAAGAACTTTAATTCTAGGGAGACTTTAGTAGTCATTGAGTGTTCTTTTTTAATGATTTATAAAAAGTTTCATGGGACTATCTTCTCTTGCTTTTTAGAGATGAAATTTGTGGGGTTATTTTTGTGTTTTGCTTTGTTTGGTTGTTTGTTTGCTCCTTCATTGTATCTCTTTTTTCTGAGTTGCTTTTTAATATGCATTTTTTTATTATCTACTCTTCAAATTACAGAATTTTTATCAAATACTGATTATCCTTCAGTTTCTCTCCTCTGACCTCAATGGGAAAAACTAAAACACTGATTTGAAACTACGAGTACAGGATCAGAGATTATTGAAGATTTCACTGTAGATTGATTAGAAAAATTGATGATTTAAAAAATTGACACATCATATTTCTGCATCAATAAATATTTTCTCTGACAATAAGAGTTCTTTAATCTCCATCCTTTGTCATATACATTTGATTGAATGTTTTCTGGGAGCTTGGCTTATGAAGGCAGTTTGGGGATCAGTATGTAAACTTTCATTTAATTATCTTTTCATCTTTACACCTTACTCCTATCACTTTGTCTGTTGCCTCAAAGCCAAATCTCTTCTTAATTTAATTCTCCCAATATAAAATTGTCCTTCTGAGTTATGCAGCCTGGAATTCTGTGTGACCCTTACTCAGACTTTCAAATATCTCCCTCTGTTCAGCCCCCAACTCAAATCCACAGTCTAAAATGCATACTACTTTCAATTATTAAGATTTTCCCTGGATTATTTTGGGGAAAATTATCTTGCCTTTCCTTCACATCACCTTTTTGTTAACATGTATGTCATCAGTGAGGGCTATTTTATTTTAATTATTATTTTTCTATGAATATATAATTGCTCTAGCACTACTGATTGAAATAATTGATTTATGATACCTTTGTTAAAAAATACAAATTGAGTAGAATATATAATAGAATATATATATTTCTATATATGTCTTATTTCTGGATCTCTATTCTTTCTATTGAGCTATGTTCATGCCAAAAGTACTGTATCTTTTATTACTTTAGAATAATCTTTGCTAATAGTAATGTAAATTCTCCATTTTTGTTCTCATTTTGCAAAACTGTTTTGACAATTTTTGTCTTTTGCAATTCTTTCTATATATTAGAATCAGTTTGTCAATTTGTATAAAAATAAAAGGTAGCTGGCATTTGGTTTGGGGTTGCCTTGATTTTATGGATCATTTGGGGAAAAATTAGCCTCTTAGCAATGTTAAGTTTATTTCAAGTATTATTTCTCTTTCCATTTCCTTTAAATTTCTTTGAGCAGTACATTTTTTGTTTCCATTGTATATCTGTGGTATATATTTGTTAAAGTAATACTAAAGTATTTCATTTTTATGCTACTATAAATGAATGGGCATTGGCTTTTGTCTGCTGCTCTCCTTTTTGCCTTTATTGAAATCTTCATATTTTTTAAGAATGTGTTATGAAGAATCCATTGATTGATTTTCAAACTGGGGAAAAATAATTCTACTTGGTCATGAGATATTCTTTTTATGTATTCTTAGATTTAAGTTGATAAAGTATTCCTAAAGATTTTCCATCTATGTTTATGGTGGATTGTTGTCTGTTTTTTGTTGGTTTGTTTGTTTTTTAATATCTTTATCTGGTTTTGGTATTTGTGTAATGCTTTCCTCATATATTATTTGGGAAATGCTTCCCCCTCTCCTATTTTATGGATTTGATTAAAGAAAATTGCCATTGTTTTCATTAAATATCACAATCATCAGTGAAGTCTTCCGGACCTGCAGTTTTCTTTGTGGAAAGATTTTTAACTATAAATTAAATTTGTTTTACTAGATGCTAATCAGGCTAACATTTTCTCATGTCTTAGTTTTGGTAGTATTGTTCTTCCAATACTATGTCCATGTCAATATGTTGTTAAATGTATTGCTATAAAGTTGCTCATAACGTTCCCTTATAATCTTTTTTATATGTCTTTCAAATATATAATGGTGCCCTTTCTTTTGTTACTGGTTTGATGATTTTTACTTTTGTTTTTCAAAATGCCTGTCTAGAGATTTATCAATTTTAATAAACAGCTTCTGTTTTCATGCATTATTTTAATTTCATTGAGAGGAAAATATTTCCTGATTTTCTTTATAATTTCTTCTTTGATATTGTGATATCCAAAACTATCTTGTTGAATTCCAAATATTTTGGAATTGTCTAGATAGCTTTCTAATTTTAATCCCTTTATTTATACTAAACCTAGTTTTATGGCCTAAACTATGGTCCATCTTGGAGAATGTTCCCTATGGACTGGCAGGGTACTTGAATTGCTTTCAGCTGTTGGTGAAATGCTTTGAAACATCAATCAGGCAAAGTTGGTTGGTAGGGCTGTTACAAATTTTCCTGTTCTTACTGATTCTCTATGCATTTGTTCTAACTAGCACACGGAGTGAAAGTTGAAATCTTTTAAATATTTTTGGATTTTCCCAGTTCTTTGAGTTCAACAAATTTTTGCTACTTTTATTTGAAGCTCTGTTTTCTTGTGTATACATTTTTGTTATGACCGCTTTAAAATTGAAACACATATAATGATGAAATTATAATCTTGATCATTTTCCATGTTTCTTCTTTTCCTAACCAGTACATTGCCTGATATTAATATAATCACACCAGGTTTCTTTTGAATAGAATTTGCATGCAGATCTTTTTACATTCTTTTAAAATATCACTATTTTATATTTAATGTTTTTCTTATGGGCTATATTTGGTACATTCTTATTTTTTTAATCCACTCTGATAATCTTTGCTTCTTACTTGGGATTTTTAAACTATTTATATGCAACGTAAATGCTTGAATTTAAATCCAATTTGAGAGTTATTTTATATTTAGGTATCTGTTCTTTGTTCCTTTATCCAATTTTCCAGTTTTCTATTGCATTTGCTGATAATTTAAAAAGTATCCTATTTTATTTCCACTATTTGTTCATGAAGCAATTCCTACTATATAAATTTGGGGCTATGTGCAGTTTATAAAACACATCTTAACTTATCTCAAACTATTGTCAAAAATTACAGCACACAAAGCACAGTGTGCTATCATGGCATTTCCCCTTTCCATCTATTTTATTACAGTAGTTATGCTATATATTCCTAAAAGTTTTATCAAGCCCACAATAAACAGCTACTATTTTTATTTTGCACAGTCATCTTTTGAAAGAGTTTTAAAATTTGATTTTAAGTCTTTTATATTTATGTTTACCATATGTTTACCATTTCCAGAGATTTTAATTCCTTTGTGTGGATATAAATTTCCACCTGGTATTATTTTTCTTCTGTCTACATAGAAGTTCATTTAGAATTTATTGTGGTACATAGATGTTGGCAATGAATATTTCAGCTTTTAGTTATCTGGGAAATTGAATTTGCCTTTTTTATTTTTAGCTTTTAAAAAATTAATTTATTGAAATGTAACACCCATACACAAACATACTTAAACAATAAGTGTATAGTAATAGTTGTGAACTTACAAAACAAACATATATAGCATCATACAGGACTCTCATAACTCACCCTACCACCAATACCTTACATTATTGTTAAACCTTTTAAACTAATGATTAAAAAGCATTGTCAAAATATTACTGCTAACCAGACAATTTCCCCCAACCCTCCCTATTATTATTATCTTTATACCATTTATATATATACATACATAAACAATAAGTGTATAGTAAAAGTTGTGAACCTACAAAGCTTACATGCATAAAACATCATACAGGAGTCCCATACCTCAACCTTCCACCAAAACCTTGGATTGTTGTGCGATGTTTGTTACAAATTATGAAAGAATATTGTCAAAGTCTTACTACTAATCATAGTCCTTATCTTACATTTGGTGTGTTTTTCCCCCAAACCACCCTATAATTATTTTTTAAATATATTTTTTATTATAGAAGTTGTAAACTTATAAAACAATCATGCAAATGTGCAGAATTACCAAACAATACCCCTCTATCAACACACCACACTATGAAGAAACATTTGTTACAGATAAGATAATATCATCTGATTGTTACCATGTCCATAGTATATATTTGGCTCACATTTTCCATACTGCCCCATTATCAACACAGTACATCTTTGGCACAGATGAAAGAATATTATATTACTACTAAACACAGTCCATAGGTCATTCCAGTTTATTTTTTCCCATGCTTTCCCAACACCCTGCAGTAGTGATATACATTTGCTCTAGCTCATAAGGACAATCTTGCATCTGTACCATAAACCACAATTCTCATCCACCTCTTGGTTTACTGTGCTATTCAGTTCCTAGATTATTCTCTAGCATCTGTCAATTGGCATTTACATACCTAGACTACCATTTTCAGCCACATTCCCATTTATAAATTAGCTATTACTCACTATTTGTTACCATCAATTCCACACATTTCCACATTTTTACAGTAAAGTTAATTGAAACGTCTACATACATTAAACATCATTAGTCCATCTCAGTCCTTCTCTTATCTCCATTAAGTATCCACCACTTACCGCCAGGTCTTGAGATATTTTCTTATAATTTCATCTAGAAGAGTTATGGTTCTTGCTTTTATATTTAGGTTTTTGACCCATTTTGAGTTAATTTTTGGATAAGGTATGAGATAGAGGTCCTCTTTCCTTCTTTTGGCTATGGATATCCAGTTCTTTCAACACCATTTTGCTGAATGGACTGTTCTGCCCGAGCTGTATGGGTTTGATGGGCTAGTCAAAAATCACTTGACCATACATGTAAGGGTCTGTTACTGAGCCATCAAGTTGGTTCCATTGGTCTATATGTCTGTCTTTATGTCAGTACCATGCTGTTTTTACCACTATAGTTTAGTAGTATGATGTAAAGTCCAGAGGACATTCTTTTATGATGTTTCTGGCTATGCAGGACCCCTTACCCTTCCAAATAAACTTGGTAATTGTGTTTTCAATTTTTTTAAAATGCTGGTGAAATTTTTATCAGGGTTGCATTGAATCTGCATATCAATTTGAGTAGAATTGAAATCTTAATGATATTTCGTCTTCCAATCCATGAGCATGGAATGTTCTTCCAGTTATTTAGGACTATTTTTATTTCTTTTAACATCGAGTTGCAGTTCTCTGAATACAGTACTTTACATCATTAGTTAAGGTTATTACTGACTATTTGAGTTTATTCTGTCATATTGTATTTTGACCACTCTTTTGACATTTTTAGTTACTTTTATTGATATAATCTTCATTTCTAGACTAACTTCCAGGCCTCTCTCCTGTCTTTTCTTTTCAGGTTCTAGCACACCCTTTAGTATTTCCTGAAAACTGGGTCTCTTACTTAGAAATTCTCTCCATTTCTGTTTATCTGTGAATATTCTAATCTTGCCCTCATTTTTGAAAGACAGTTTTGCTGGATATCAAATTCTTGGCTGGAAGTTTTTCTCTTGTAGTGCCATAAATATATTATACCACTGTCTTCTTGCCTCTATGGTTTCTGGTGAGAAATCAGCACTTAATCTGATTGGTTATCCTTTATATGTTATGCATTGCTTTTCTCTTGCTGCTTTCAGAACTCTCTCTGACTTTGGTCTTTGACATTCTGATGAGTCTTGGAGTTGTTTTATTTGGATTTTTTTGGATGGGAGTACATTATCCTTCTTGGACATGGATATCAACATCCTTCAATAGGGCTGGGAAATTTTCTACCATTATTTCTTCAAACATTTCTTCTGCCCCTTTTCCCTTCTCTTCTCCTTCTGGGACACACATGACATGTATGTTTGCACACCTTTTGCTGTCATTTAGTTCCCTGAGACTTTGTTCAATTTTTTCCATTCTTTTCTTCATCTGTTCTTTTGTGTGTTCACTTTCAGAGGCCATTTCCTCAAGCTCACCAATCCTTTGTTCTGCCTCCTCAAATCTGCTATTATATGATTCAATGTTTTTTTAAATTTCATTTATTGCACCTTTCATTCCATAAGATCCTCTATTTTTCTATATATGCTTTCAAATTCTTCTTTGTACTCATCCAGTGTCTTCTTAATATCCTTAATCTCTTTAGCCATCTCATTGAATTAATTAAAGAGATTTGTTTGAACATCTATAATTAGTTGTCTCAACTCCTTTATGTCATCTGGAGGCTTATCTTGTTCCTTTAATTGGGTCATAGCTTCTTGTTTCTTGGTGTGGATTGTAGTTTTTGGTTGGTGTCTTTGCATCTGGCTTACTAGAGTATTTTTTCTGGGTACAGTTTTTCTTTTTAGTTTAGGCCTTCCTCCCTTTCTGGTTGTGCAGTAGGAGCCAAGGATGTAATTGGTGCTATAAACTGTGCAGGTTCAAGCTGCCCTCATTGCCCCAAGGACCAATGAAGCTTCTCCCAACTTTCTCCTTTCCCAGAGGTAGGGACAGAGTCACAGTTGTGTGACATTCTTGCAGGCCTAGACTGTGGTTGTCCAGAGAGACTGATGAAGCTTCACACCCTTTCTCCCCTGCCTGGGGAAGGAATGAAATTGCAGGTGTGGGCAGCAATCTATGCTTTGCAGGTCCAAAATGACCCCAGTTGCCCAGGTAGACTTCGGATTATTCAGTTTGTGGCAGCCAAAGGTACCCAAAGTTACCTGGATAGGCTGGTGCAGAGCTGGCCAGCCTCTTCCCTGCCAGAGGTCGGGATGAAGCCTAGGCTAGAACTGCAGGCTGATCTGGGTGAAAGAAACTGATTCCTACCATCACTGTGATATTTGGTCTGACCAGCTTCCCCTCAGGCTGGGAGTGGAGTCAAAATGGTGGCCACCAGCCTATTTCCTTTCCAAATTGGACAGATTCACATTCCAGCTGTTCCTTGGTTTATTCCTTAGCCATCCAAGTCTACCAATCAATAACTGAAATTGGCAGCCAACTGTCTCCTCCTCCCCTGTTTTTGGGAAATGGAGCTTCCAATCCCAGTCACAGAACAGCTCCTGAGGTGGCTTGTGACACCAGAGTAGGGCAATTGCTGACCTCCACAGCTTGGCTGGCAATTTCCTGGAGAGGCTCGAGCAGATTCCCTCAGCTTCCTCCCTGCTGGAGGTGGCACTGGTGCCTAGGCTAGAGGTGCAATATGATCTGGAGGGAAAGAAGCCAGTCCCCACCAGCACTGGGATTCTCAGTCCGCCCTGCTTACCCTTGTGCCAAGGGTGGAGTTCAGATGGCAGCTCCCAGTCCCTTTCTATGTGGACAGAGTCAAACTTTAGCTGTTCTCAGGATTATATTTTAGCTTGCTGAATTTACTCATCAGTAGCTGAAATTGGTGCCCAACCTTCTCTTCCTCCTCCGTTTTTGGGAAATGGAGCTTTCAATTCCAGCCATGGAACAGCTTCCAAGGTGGTTTGTACCTCCTGTGGAGGATGGGTACTGTCCTCCAGGGCATGGAGTGCTCTACTTAGGAGTCTTCTCTGCAGATAGGCAGGCTCCTCCTTCCATTCCTTCAAGGATGTTGCAGGATGCCCTTCTGGCCTCCTGAAAACCCCAGACAGGTGCTTCAGCTAGCTCAAGATAGCTCTGGGTGTTTACTAACTGCCCAGTAGCAGGAGCTGACTCTAGGAGCTCCTTACTCCACTGCCACCTTGCTGGTTCTCCTTGCCTTCTTTTTTAAAAGATATTAATCTGAGGGAAATAATTCAGGGTTGACCATTTTTTCTTTCAAAATGTTAAAAATGTTAGCCATCATCTTTTGGACTGCATAATTTCTGGTGAGGTGTCTGATATTCTTTGCTCTGTTCTTTTCTACATGCTGTGTCTTTTTAGTATACTCTTCTAAATATTTGTTTCTATCTTGCTTAATTTTGAGGGTGATTTTGATATCTTTTCCTCTTTGTTTTCTCCCATTTTATTCTTCTTGGGAATTGTTGATCTTGGCTCTATGGGTTTAGTTTTCTTCAAATTTGGAAAAGGTTTCGCTATTTTTTTCTTCAAATATTTTAAAATGTTTTTCATTGTCTTTTCTATCCATGTGCAAGTATATTGATAGGTAATTCAAACTGTTTAGTTTTATAACATAATCCCTTAACACAAACCTCATGTTTCCTACTTTTTTTTGCTTTGTTTTTAACTTCATTGCTCTTTATACTGCAGTGTCTAATCTACTGTCAGTCTCTGTGTATTTTATTCAAAATACCATATTTTCTAGAAGTTTTATACGAGCACGTTCTTTTCTATCTTCTATTACTCTCCTCTACCTTCTTTAATACATGGAACAACTTATGGTAGGTATTTAATATGTTTGTCTTCTAGTTTCATCTTTTCTATTATTTCTGGTCTGTTTATATTTACAGTTCTTTTTTTCTTCTGGTCATTAATCATATTTTCCTCTTTTATTGTATATCTGGTAATTTTTTATTGAGTACTTCATACTATAAATTAGATATTATCAGTTTCTTTGTTTTGTTGAGTTCCTTTAAAACAGGAGCTCTTAACCATTTTTATTCCACAGGTCTTTTTGCCAGCCACGTGAAAATCATGGACTCCTCAGAATGCAACAGGCAGATAGTTTTATGACAGTCAACTAGCATTGGATCTAACAACTACCATAATTTCGAAGTATGGATGAGTGTGATTTTTGAGATATGCAACAACTTTAATTTGATATGAAGTGAATACTACTGTAATTGATTGCATACTTTCATAAGTGAAGGAAATGCTAGTTTCAGTTAGATGTCAGAGAAAATAAAGATAGTAAAGTGATTTTTTTTTTTCAATTCAAGCTCACGGACTTCCTGGTTAAGAAACCCTGTTTTAAATAGTAATGGATTTTACCTTAACATGCAGTTAAGTGAGATGGAATCAGTTATTTCAGGGCTTCCTTATAAGTTTGTTTTATAGTAGGCACAGGCCTTCAGTCACGGGCTTATTTATTGCCATTACTAAGGCAACAATCTTCTGTGGATTTTACTTGCTGACTCGTGTGTTATAAGGACTTTCTAAAATGCTTGATAAAACATGAACTATTCCCAGCCTGTGTAAATTCTGTGAATTGCTAACTTCATTTCAGATGATTTTTCCTTTAGCCTTGGATAGTTTCAATTCACACATGGCCAACTCAGTACTCAACTAATAACTCAAGATTGCCACTTTTCAGATCACTGGAGGTCTTTTAAAGTGAAGCTTCTTCCTCATCCCACAAATTCTAGCTATCTTGAACTGCCCGACCTCACACTCATAACTTATCAATATTGCTGGCATCTCTATTACTTTTCTTCCTTATGCTATGGTTTGGAAACTGGTCCCTGTTAGTAGCTGATGTGATTGTAATATTTATCTTGTTTGTTACTCTTACCTCAGGGATGATTGCTATTCCCTCACTATTGTCCAATAACTATAAATTATCATAATTTTCTTCTGGGTTTCTAGTTATTTAAGACAACAGGATGAATCATCTCTATTTTTTTAAAAGATTTATTAATTTTTATTTATTTCTCTCCCCTTCCCCCCCCCCCAGTTGTCAGCTCTCTGTGTCCATTCGCCATGTGTTCTTCTATCCTTATCAGTGGCACCGGGAAGCTGTGTTTCTTTTAGTTGTGTCATCTTGCTGTGTCAGCTCTCTGTGTGTGCAGCGCCATTCTTGGGCAGGCTGCACTTTCTTTCACGCTGGATGGCTGTCCTTACAGGGTGCACTCCTTGTGCATGGGGCTCCCCTATGCAGGGGACACTGCTACGTAGCAGGGCACTCCTTGTGCACATCAACGTTGTGTATGGGCCAGCTCCACACGGGTCAAGGAGGCCCCGGGGTTTGAACTGTGGACCTCCCACATGGTAGGCAGATGCCCTATCCATTGGGCCTAGTCTGCTTCCCTCTTATCTCTATTATTATGTCTTGATAATAGTGAAATTCCTTTAAATTGAAAATAAAATGCTGTGGCTTGATATATGGAAAATGATACAGAGGACTGATAAATCTCACATTTATAATAAGTATATTTTAGATGTTTTAATTTAAATGCATTTCATTCTTTAATATGTACCATCAGTTAATTATATTAAAATTTTACAACTATCTATCATAAAAATGATTATAAGCTACTTTTTGTCATGTTAATCTTCCTTCTTTGACTACATAGGAAAGATGAATTAAATATATTCTAACTCAAAAAATATTTTAATGTCTGGATATTTGGAAAGATAATTTTCTCTCTCAGAACTTTTCATATTCAATAGTACTCACCTTAATTCTTCCAGATATGATTCTAAATTTTTTATAAAGTCATTTTTCCTTAATCTCTAGTTATACTTCCATCATTTAGTTAGAGACTTCTTTTCCTCAAGTTACATTTGTCATTTTACATGGCAGTTATTAGGGCCTGTTTTAAAATGAACTTGTTCTGTGAAGTCACAGTAAAAATCTGCAAAATAATGTCATTGTAAACTGCTTTATGTTTTTGTAGCCAAAGATGAAAACAATCTGCTATATGATTTCTCATGTTCAAGATGACTTTTTACTAGCCAAATTTCTGTTGATCTTCAGCTTAAATTACTAGAGCAAAATCAACACAGGATAGTGAACAAAGGATGAAATGAATCAATGATTTAAATTCAGGTAAGTGTTAAAAGTGGCAAAATATACAACAAAAGCAGAGTGAAATTTAATTATTAAAAATGAAATTACCATGACTTAGATTGTTTTTAAGAAACACATGAGTATTTGCATTTTTCTTCATTTCATGAATACATGGGCAAGCAAATAAGGAAATTTAAGCTAACTCGAAATAATCTATATGAAGCTTAACATTTTACTGTTCTTCAATCTAGTGTTCATTTTCACATGTTCCAATTATATTGGGACAGACAAATTCAATAAATTTATTGCTAGGCACATAGCAAGTGCTTAATAAATAAACTCTGAACTTAGAATTCATTACTTCAGACCTGCTGGTTAGAATCATAGCTATATTCAACAATTGATTGAATAAGTAGAATGCACCAATGATGACTGGTTAATGGTACAAATTGCTTCTTCCTAGTTTGAAAATTTAAGTTCTGGCTCATACAGAACAACAAAATACCAGTTTTATTAAATTAAAATATATTTAGCATTCTTGTACCCTATCTTTAGTACATTTTATACCACAAGCATATTAAATTAGCATTTTCTCAGATAACTATATGTTTGTTTATTTTTTTAAATTTATTTATTTTATTTATTTCTCTCCCCCTACTCCCCGCCCCAGTTGTCTGTTCTCTTTGTCCATTCACTGTGTGTTCTTCTTTGTTCGCTTTTGTTGTCAGTAGCATGGGAATCTGTGTTTCTTTTTGTTGTGTCATCTTGTTGTGTCAGCTCTGTGTGTGCAGCGCCATTCTTGGGCAGGCTGCACTTTTTTTCGCACTGGGTGGCTCTCCTTACAGGGCGCACTCCTTGCACATGGGGGTCCCTACTTGGGGGACACCCCTGTGTGGCAGGGCACTCCTTACACGCATCAGCACTGAGCATGGGCCAGCTCCACACGGGTCAAGGATGCCCGGGGTTTGAGCCACCATCCTCCTATGTGGTAGACGGACACCCTAACCACTGGGCCAAGTCTGCTTCCTCAGATAACTATATGTGATTTTCAAAAAGTCAGACTAGGTTTCTAGCATTTGGTAGAAAGGCCAATCACCCTGCCCCTATTCTCTCAACAAAGATGTCAAATCATAATTCCTGGACCTGTGTAAATGCTGCTTATCTAGTAAACAGAATTGTTCAAATGTGAGTATCTTGAAATGGAGAGTTTATCCAGGTGGTTCAAATATAACCACAGGGGTCCTTGTAAGAGGAAGGCAGGATTAGGAGAAGGCAATGTGACAGTGGAAGCAGAGATTGGAATGATGTAGCCAGAAGCCAAGGAATGCTATATCCTCTAGAAACTGGAAAAGACAAAGAACAGATTCTCCTCTGGAACCTTCAGAATGAACCAGCTCTGTGAACACCTTGATTTTAATCTAATAAGAAATATTCTGGAATTCTGATCTCCAGAACCATAAGAATAAATTTCTTTTGCATTAAACCAGTAAGTTTGTGGCAATTTGTTACAGAAGCAATAGAAATATAATAAAGAGCAAGAGGGAGTGTTTCAAAATTAGTATAATATCTCCCTTCACTGCCTACACATTGTAATCTTCTTTTGCTTTGTCCTGATTTATAAAGTTTGTCATTATCTGATTTTATATTTCCTTATTTAATGTTACTTTATGATTTACACATGTTATCCTATTATTTTTTGAGAAACTTAAAGCTCATGAAACCAAAGATCATGCTTTTCCATCTTCATAGTCACAATGGCTAGCACAGATTCTCCATAAACGAATGACATTGACCATCTATCACAAAGCTGGCCTTATGGAGACAGCAGAGCAGCTGAGCCTGGACAGAGGCAAGCCCCAGGTAGAAGGAACACAGGAAGCCTGAGCCTTTGCAGATGTTGGCAGCCATCTTGCCCCAACATGTGGCAATAGACTTTGGTGAAGAAGGTAATAATTGTGCTATATAGTCTGGGAAGTGTAAGCTTCCACCCCAAATAAATTTCTGGTCTTTTGCATCAGCACCCCTTTGGCTGACTAATACAGAATTTGGTATCAAGTAGGGAAGTGCTTTTGCAATTACCAAAATGCTAGAATGGTTTTATAAATGCATAAGGGGTATTTTTTGGAGGAATTGTGAATTACTTGATAGAAAGGGCCAATATTGCTTTGCAAAGACAGTTGGAAGGGACTCTAAAGAGACGTTTTATGAGAACTTAGAAATAAATGATAAAACTATTATTGAAAACTGGAGAAAAGGTGATCTGTGTTATAAAGCTGCAGAGAACTTAGCAAGATTAACTCCTGGTGTTTTATGGAAGGCAGAATTTGAAAATGGTGGACCTTGGCATTTAGCTAAAGAACTTTTCAAAGTAAATTTAAAGAATATGGCTTGGCTTCTCCTTGCAGCTTCTAGCAAAATGCTAGATAAGAGAGAGAAACTGAGGACTGAACTGTTGGGCACAAAGAAACAGAAACTGATTCAGGAAATTCCAAACCTTTGGAAATCAAGCTCCCAGATAATGGTATCCAATTTCAGGATTTAACTAGGAACTTGTAAATTGGAATTGAAGATGCAGTTATCTCGGAAAGTCTTGTGGAAAGTCTTACTGTCTGATTGCTTGGACCCCTACTTCCTGCATGTTAAACTAATACACTTTTTGAGAGAGATGTATGAATGAGCAATCAGCCTGGACTAAAAGGGACATGGAAAGGAGAGCTTGAAGAATAAACATCATTAAGAGGAAAACCATGGAACCTGAGATTTGTAATTAAGACACTGCCTTGGGTCAAGGGAGGAACCCCACCCATGTGTAAAGAGAGGGTGAGTTTGCCCTAGCATTTGAAGACGGTGGATGTTCCCACCTGATGTTCAGGGAGAGTTTTGTTGCCCCAGGGTACAGAGAGGGTGCAACACATTCCCCAAGGATTAGGGAGGTTAAGGTTATCACCCCATAAGTATGAGAGGGGTAGATCTGTCCCCCATGGATTAGGGAAGGCCAGATCTTCAACTCATTGCTCTGAAAGGATTAAGTCTATATGCCAAAAGCTAGGCACTTCACTTCACTGTGTTAGAGGGGTTAAGACTCTAATCCAAAGATTGGGTAAAATCTGGCAATCACCCCAGTCTTCTTTGTGGGTGAGGTTTGGTGCTTGGTTGCCACCCAGATACTTGATGAGGGTGGAATCAAGAAAATGGCCTTTGGACAAGCCTGTGTAAAGGGCCCATGTGGTCCCAAGGAGAAGAAAGCATCATCCTAAGAATGACTCTCAGACTTTGACATCTAATGAAGTATGCCCTACAGATTTACTGAACTGTAGAGAATGCATGATTCACAATTCCCTCCCAATTTCTCCTTATGATAATGGAAATTTTTATCCTTTGTCCGTCCATTTTTGTATTGGAAGCAGAAAAATTGCTTTCAGAAGTCTATAGTCAGACCTGATTTTGCCCCAAGACAAACTGTACTTCTTCAAACTAACTGTGATATGATTCTGTATTTAGCATTGTACTGGTTTAAGGTGTTTTTGTTTGTTTGTTTGTAATGCCTTTTTGTTTTTTTTTTTAATTGATTTTGTAAAAATATTACATTAAAAAAAATATATGAGGAACCATTCAACCCCACCACCCCCACCCCACCACTCCCCCCCCCCCCTCCCCAGCAACACTCATTCCCATCATCATGACACATCCATTGCATTTGGTAAGTACATCTCTGGGCACCTCTGCACCTCATGGTCAATGGTCCACATCATGGCCCATACTCTCCCCCATTCCATCCAGTGGGCCCTGTGAGGATTTACAATGTCTGGTGATTGCCCCTGAAGCACCATCCAGGGCAGCTCTAAGTCCCAAAGACGCCTCCACATCTCGTCTCTTCCTGCCATTCCGCATACCCATTAGCCACCATGTCCACTTTTCCCACTCCAATGCCACCTTTTCTCTGTGGACATTGGATTGGTTGTGTCCATTGCACCTCTATGTCAAGAGGAGGCTCAGATTCCACATGGATACTGGATGCAATCCTTCCGCTTTCAGTTGTAGGCACTCTAGGCTCCATGGTGTGGTGGTTGTCCTTCTTCAACTCCATCTTAGCTGAGTGAGGTGAGTCCAATAAATCAGATTGTAGGTGCTGGAGTCTTTTGAGGCTCAGGGCCTGGCTATCACATTGTCAGTCCAGAGATTCAGATCCCCTAAATATATCTTAAACCCCAACACCAACTACAACTCCAGCACAGTAGCATGAAAGTCTTATGAAGAGAGATCCCATCTGAGTCCAGATTCATCACGCAGAAACACCAGCTCCAAAGAAGGGCCATCTGACATGGCAGTGAACCCCATCTGCCATCACCATAGCACCCATGGGTCTCTTTAGCCCTCAAAGGAACCAATACCTGGAGGTTGTATCTACTTTATCTGTCTCTTAGACTCTGCTCAGTTGTGCATAAAGGCAATCCTTCTGACAGCCTCCAGACTCTTTTTTAGAGACTCGTAGCCATATAAACTCATTTCTCCTTTCCATTTCCCCCTTACATTAGGTCAAACAGCATTTTAAAGTCATGTTATTTTATGTAGACAGGGATATTCTGCTGATCCGCATTGAACCTTCCATTCCAGTCATTTTCCAGTTGCATCATCAGTTGGTAGTTGATAGTGATCCCTCGGTGCCAGGGAGGCTCATCCCCGGGTGTCATGTCCCACGCTGGGGGGAATACATTGCATTTACATGCTGAGTTTGGCTTCGAGACTGGCCACATTTGAGGAACATGAAGGCTGTCAGGAGGAAATTCCCAGGCACAATGCTACTCTAGGCCTTGTTCTTATTTTAGGCATATCAGCTCACAAGCATAGTCATTAGCATCAGGGGCTCACTGTTGGACCCTCATTCCTTCCCGGTCCTTGCCACTGCACCTGGGAGACTGTCGCTGCTCCCCTAGGGACCACGACAGAGCACCACCGGCCAGGAACCCAGTACACCCCCAGCTGTAGTTTTTAATTGTTGCCACTCTGAGTATATCCAAACATTACCATGCACCCTGGACATATGTCCTGTATAGCTCCCTGTCAGCCATATATCACCTGTCAATAGTATCCTATACTAGTATTCCTCCATTGCCATTGTTGAACCACTCTGTGATCCAGAACTTCCTGAAAATTGAAGCCCAATATAATGTCAGGATCCCTTACTAGCAAAATGGCATATAGCGATGGGTTTAAAGGTTAGATATAGAATACGTGTTGACTTGGAAAAAATTCTACATCCTATCTTTTTCTTTTTTTTTTTTTCCCCTAATTATTGAACTTCTCTTAACAAGAGCCCTAGACCACAGCAATTCACATATATAATATACAGCACTCCCACACATCCACCACAAAACCTTTTCCCTTCCACAGCGATACTCTTATACCCTATTCACATCATATTTACTTAAAGTGATGTACAGAGTCTGAGACAATAGCTCTCAAACAAGGTGACATCTGTGCTTACATTGTGGTGCTTACTTTAGGATACACAGTTTTCTAATTTTTTAGTTATCCTATGTTTTACATTATGGTTTACATTATCAGTCTGTCGTCTCCTATATGTTATGGTGTAATATTACATGTTTTATATCCATCCTTGTGTACTCTTGTGAAACTCCTCTCTTACCCCCCATTTACCTTGGTTCCACACATTTAACATCCATTTTCCCATCCACCTTGGTGCCCACAGTGACAGCCAACCTCCGTTTCCCGAGGAGCCACATCCAGAGATAGTGGGAATAGTGTTCAGGGCCTAACTTGCTCAACTGCCCTGGGAGCCACCCTTTCTCTCGAGAGATACAGTTCCCTCTATTTGATGGCATTAGTTCTCCCCAGGATGTGGGTCCACCCCCATTCTCACTACTTGGGTCTCTACCCAATGGTGCCACCCACTCTGGCAAAATGAGCATTCAGACATTCCCCAGGAGCCCGTCCCGCATCGGACCATCCCCTCCGAGCATTCTAAACAGGTAACCCTCTTAATTATATTTTGATACGATTTTCTCGGCATTTTACTCTCCACCAACCCCTGACACTCTCCTATGTTCGTATGCTACCCCTCCCTCCCCCCACTTTTGGGAAATATTACCCATCCGCCCATCCCCAGCCACCCTCAAACCCGCAAAGCCCCTCCCAAAGGCAACCCTTGCCCCCATTTTATCTCTTCTTTGTGTTCATACTTACCACCAGCTCGTCATAAATTCCACCCCTGCAGACGTCGGCTCACATCCTTCCTCCACCCCCCGATTTCCTGTAAGCCTATCATTCAGTCTCTTGCTCTCTGAGGCAGCTTGCTTATTTCATATCATTGAGGTCATGTAGTATTTGTCCTTCAATGCCTGGGTTGCTTCACTCAACATAAGGTTCTTAAGATTCATCCATGTTATCACATGTGTTTGTAGTGTATTTGTTCTCACAGCCGAGTAGTATTCCATTGTGTGTATATACCACATTTTATTGATCCACTCATCTGTTGATGGGCATTTGGGTTGATTCCAACTTTTGGCGATAGTGAACAATGCTGCTATGAACATTGGTGTACATATATTGGTTTGTGTCCTTGTTTTCAGTTCTGCTGGGTATATAGCCAGCAGTGGTATTGCTGGGTCATATGTGTAATGCCTTTTTGGAATTCAGAGGGTGGAGTGTAGCAGTTTGATATTGTTTATGAATTCCAAAAGTAGATATTGGATTGTGTTTCTAAAATGGTCTGTCCCTCTGGGCACATTAGATTATACTGGATGCAAAGGTTTCACATTTTAAATAATGATTAAGGCTTTGATTAGGCCATGTTAATAGGATGTTGCATTCCCACCCCTTTTGTGGGCATGGACTCACAGAAAAAGACATGGAAAAGGATAGAGTTGGGAGTTTTGGGCTAAAGCCCAGGAATAAACACATAGAGAGATGCAGAATGGCTGAACCAAGACAGAACTGAGCCCTGGGGATAGAGACAGCCATTCACCTGATAGTCTACAGCAGGCCTTGTGGAGAGAGCAGAGCAACTAAGCCCAGACAGAAATGAGCCTTGGGAAGAGAGAAACCCAGTGTGCCTGAACTCTTGTAGATATTGGCAGCTATCTTGGTCAACATGTGACAATAGACTTTGATGCGGGAGGTAACTTGTGCTTTATAGCCTAGCATCTGTAATCTTCCACCCCAAATAAATATCCTTTATAAAAACCAACTGTTTTCTGGTATTTTGCATTAGCACCCCTTTGACTAATACAGTTACCTAACCCACTCCTGTCTCAAGCCTTTTTCCATGACTCTTTTCAATGAGTTTCACTTTCTTCTGAGCATAAAATGTGATTTCTTTCCTATTCAGAAAGGTTTATTCTACTTAACAGTAACACTAGAATATTTTTGACAAGCAATATGAACCTCATCACTTGTCAAATGATATTTTCTTGATAAAATCTTCCTTATATCCCCAGTTTAGGTTATCCAGTTTTCCTACCCCCAACCACCATTATTTACATAAACTGCACTTTAATTCATGAAGTTTATAACTTAGTGTAGAAGTTACTTAACAGACAAATCATTGAAATAAATACAACATTAAATATAAGTACAGTGGAAGAGACCCAGTTATCTAGGTGCAAGCAAAAATAAAATTCCCTAAGTTTAGGGGAATAACCTCAAAATGAAAAAGCTGTATCCTTACTTGCAAGAGCAGATGTGGAAGTGGCTGACCTGAGCTGCTTGCAGACACTCCTATGTATATGTTGTTAGTGAGTGACAAAAAAGTGAATATTACTCACTATTTCCTGCCATCTTATTTTTTGATGTTGTATGTTTGCCTGATACTTCCTCTTCTGTTCTTTAGCAAATCTGTTTTTTTATCTGAGTCAGAGGAGAATATAAGTATTTTTATTGTGACGTTACTTCCCTGGCCTTTCTTTGATCCTTCCCACCAGAAAGTAGGTCCAGAAAAACATGAATCCTCTAATTATATAATAAAATTGTAAGTAGTAGAGCATCCATACAAAAAAAATCTAGAAAAATATTTATTAATAGTTAATATGATTAACTTGCATCAAAAATATTGCTATAGAGCAAATAAAAATTGTCACCAAATTTTTCACTATAAATAAGGAAAAACAATAAATTTTTCTCTGTGACAAAGGCAATAATTAGAAATGCAATGCTTACAATCAAATAGGTAAAAATACATCAATGAAACTTAATAGGCATATTTCAGGAAAGAAGTGGAAGAAAAAACAAATTCAAAATCATCATGGAAAGGAAGAGCAAACATACAAAGAAGCAAACAAAGAATAGGCAAAGCAATAACTAAAAGAGGATAGCAATGAGAAATAGCAAACTACAGGAATAACAATTAAAAAATAGAGTTTTAAGAAGGATTAGAAAAACAATGATCAATGTAGATAATAAAGAGTTCAAATTAAACCTACATCTAATCCCCGAACAGCACACTAATAATAGATAATGAGAATGAGAAAATTCTTTAAAGAAGCAATTGAGACAACATTCCTTAAATAAAAGAAGACGTGTCTACAAGTATAGCATAATGTATAAAAGCACAAGTTTTTATGTCCTATTTCCTGAGTCCAAATCTTGACTTCAATACTTATTTGCTTATTTAAATTTTATCCTGAATTTAGTCTTTTGAAAGAAATTGGAAATATTTTTATATAGTTCATATAATGAGAGGTTAAATGAATGAAATAATTTCATATATATATAGTGCTTAAGCAATACCTGCCCAAAGTAAGATCTCAATATATATTCATCTTGTTTCAACTCAGATTATTATGACCATGATTAGTTTTTCTCCCTTTGCCAGATATACATTTTAGCATCCTTTAATTTTCAAACTGGTGGGTCCCAAATATGGAGTTGCATTTGTAAACCTTTGTTGGAAGGATTATAAAATGATCTTCAGTTCTTCACTGCTCCTTTAAAATGTGACTTTGCAACTCTTTTATCAAGGGGGTAACATTTATTTTGCCACTCCTCCATCTAAGCTAACAAGGTGAATTGCTTTTTAAAAAAATTAATTTCATTTAAATTTATTTTTAAAGAAGCTTTAAATTACATAAATGTTACACTGAAAATATGGGGGATTCCCATGTACCTCATCCCTACCCCCACACACTTTTCCTCAAAATAACATCTTTCATTAACACAGTGCATTTGTTACAAGTGACGAACACATATTAAAGCATTGCTACTAACTATGGTCTATATTTTAAATTATGTTTAACACTTTGCACCTCACAATTTTATAGGTTTTGACAAAATGTAAAATGGAATGAACTATATCTGTCACTGCAATGTCATGTAGAACAATTCCAATTGCCCCCAAATCCACTATGCTATACCAATTCTTCCCTCTTCCTCCCCTCAGAACCTCTGGTGACCACTGCCTACATATCAAAGATATAAGTTCTTCCATTGCAAGAATAATAATAAGTCTACTTTAGTCCATAGTTGCATTCACCCCTTACATTTGTTCATTCCTCCATCTTGAGGATTTGGGGATAGTGATGCCCAGTGTACTTCTGATTGAGAATGCCCTTAGATCCCGTGGGTTAGATGGGTAGATCTGTCTTGTTAGCAGTTGTTGTAGATACAATCTGTTTTGTTTTTTTGGGGGGGATGGGCATTGTCATCATCTCCTTTTGTAGGTTGTCTTAGGTAAGTCCAATAACCTGGAGAGGAGGTGTTGGTTGCAACTCTGCTGAGATTCATGGCTCAACTGGCATATGAACAACTGAAATATTTAAGTCTCTAGGACACATATTTAAAAGCCATAGTGCTAATTATAAGTTCACATAAAAGGGACATAAGAACCATATATAGGGAAACTATAAATGGGCTAACTTGAACATATTGAGGGGATAAGTCATCTTATATTCCAAAGTAGGGCCCAATATCTGGGGTTATCTGACATGCCTATAGTTTCCAAATGTCTCTAGAGCCCTTAGGATCCCCCTTTCTTGTGTAACTCTTTACTGTGGCAATCAGTGAGATCTCCCTAAGATGTGCATAAACATGACATCTTGATTGACTTCCCAACTTACTTTAATATCTCTTAGCCATAAAATTCATTTTCAAAAATATTTCTTCCTTTGGTCTAGGTCTTTTTCCAAATTCATCATTATTGGTACTTGTTATTAATCCCTCAGTGTAAGGAGGCTCATCCCTGGAGTCATTTCCCATACAAGGGGGAAAAGCAGTGAATTTATAGGCTGAATTTGGCTTAGAGAGAGGCCACACTGGAGTAACAAGGAGATTTTTGGGAGATAACCTTTAGGCAATATATAATACTGGGCTGTTTCAATTTTGCAAAAATAAGGTTATATCATTATCAAGGGCTTGGCATTTTGGTGTGTCCTTATTTGTTAGGGCTGCCCATGTACTATAGGGATTCTTGTCTTTCTATTAGAAAGTATAGTTGGACTTCCCAGGATGGGAAATCAATATTCTTTTGTTTATTGTGTGGATCTCTACCTGCTGAGACAACACCCCTTGAATACTTGAACACATTCGTTTTTCATAGACACATGTCCCAGGTGCACCCCTCCCAAATGACACCACACACCAGCAATCATCCTCTGCCACAGTTGCAACTCCTCTGAAATCTCAAAGCTCCCCAAAAATACACATAAAAAATAATGTAAAAAAAGTAAAAAATAAAATAATTTTTTTGTATTGTGTCTTTCATCCTTGTAAGATCTATTTATCTTTTATGTACAGTGACAATTTCTTCTTTATATCCTCCAGTTTTTTTACTTTATTACTTTATTTTCAAAGAAGGTTTAGGTTAAAGAAAACTCACATAGAGAATATAAGGATTCCCATTAAACCACTCCTCCACCTCTCACATTAATAACATCTTATATGATTATGGTACATTTGTGACATTTGAACAAATACTGAAGATTTGCCACCAACCATGGTCAATGGTTTACATTATGGTTCATCTTCTGTACCATACATGGTTACAGTTTCTAACAAAATGCATAATGACCTGTATCCATCATTGCAAGATCATTAAGAAAAATTTCAGCGCCCAAATTTGCCCCATGCTCCATCCATTCTTCCCTTCCTGTCCCCTCAGAATCCATGGTATCCACTAGGTTGCAATTTTTGAAGAATAAGATTCATATGTACATGCATTCATATTGATGACTTGACATAGTGGTCTGTCTTATTTTATTAGGCACTGCTTAGGTTTTTGAGAGGCTCTTGCACCTCTATATTAGAATATAGAAGGATTTCCAGGGTTGAAGTTTAATATTTTCTTGTTTACTGGGTGAGTCTCTATCCACTGAGATAACATACTACAACACAATGCACACTTTCATATTCCATAAAAGCATGCCCCAGGTGTGTCCTTTCCCCACCTGCACCAATAACCCTCCCCTGGAATATTTGCTGAAAGAATCTTCCCACAATTGTAGCTTTAAACACAAACCTACAAATACCCAGACTTTACATGTTCTTTAGTCCAGCCTTCCCCCAAGTTCCTTGGAAGTCTGAACCAATCTCCTCATCCTGCTTACACTCATGTTATGGAACTATTGACCCCACTGACATACCAGCACCAATATCACCCCATCCACTGCCAAAGCACTCCCCTTCCACCTTTTCATATGTTTTGCCCATATTGAACATCACCTCACCACACTCTACTCCCTTTCTGTCTCCGGATAACCTATCTTCCCAGCTCTAGTTCTGTCAGTCTACTCAATTTCCTTAAGTCCTATCAGTGAGGTTATGTAATATTTGATCTTTAGTGACTGGCTTACTTCACTCAATACAAGGTTTTCAAGATTCATCTATGTTTTCTGTTGTATCAATACTTCATTCCTTACAGCTGAGTAATATTCCATTGTATGTATATACACAATTTTCTTACCTGTTTATCTGTTAATAGATACTTTGGCTGTTTCCAACTTTTGGCAACAGTGAATAAAGACCTCATGCACATTGGTGTGCATATATCTGTTCTTGTCTCTGCTTTCAGTTCTTCCAAGTATATCCCCAGCAATAGAATTGTTGGATCATATGGCAATTCTATAGTTAGGTTCTTGAGGAACTGCCAAACCATCCTCCACTATGGCTGCACCATTCTACATTCCCATCAGCAGTGGGTAAGTGTTCACTTTTTTCTACATCCCCTCCAACACTTGTAGTTCTCTGTTTCTTTTAGTAGCCACCAGTATAATAGTTGGAGTTTTGATTTTTCATTTCCCAAATAGCTAGTGATGTCGAGCATCTTTTCATGTGTTTTCTAGCCATTTGTATTTCTTCTTTGGAAAAGTGCATATTCAAAACTCTTGCCAATTTTTAATGGATTGCTTTTCTCTTTATTTTGAAGATGTAAGATTGTTTATATATGCTGGGTATTAGGCCCTTATTAGATAATTAGTTACCAACATTTTCTCCCATTGAATAGATTGCCTTTTCACTTTCTTGACAAAATGCTTTGAAGCTCAAATTTTTTTAATTTTGAGGAGGTCCCATTTATCTATTCTTACTTTCATTGTCATGCAGTGGAGGTAAAGTTTTTGAAACCATTTCCTATTTCAAGATCTTGTCGATGCCTCCCTAAATTATTTTCTAGGAGCTTTCTTGTCTTGGTTCTTATATTTAGATCTTTGATCCATCTTGACTTAATTTTAGTATGAGCTGTGAAATGGTGATCCTCTCGCATTCTTTTGGATATGGATATCAAGTTCTCCCAGCACCATTTGTTGAAGATGTCATTCTGTCCCAGTTGACTGGGCTTGGTGGGCTTGTCAAATAACAATAAACTGTTTATGTGAGGATATATTTCAGAGCTTTCAATTCGGTTCTATTTGTCAATATAGCTATCCTTTTGTGAATACCCTGCAGTTTTAACCTCTGTAATTGTGTAGTATACTTCAAAGTTAGGTGGCAAGAGTCCACCAGTTTTGTTTATCCTTTTCAATATGATTTTGGCTGTTAGGGGCCCCTTGTTATTCCAAATAAATTTCATAGTTAACTTTTCCAATTCAGTAAAAACATGTGCTGTAATTTTTTATTGGGATTGCATTAAATCTGTAAATCAATTTGGGTAGGACAGATATCTTAATGATGTTTAGTCTTCCAGTCCATGAATATGGAACATTCTTCAATTTATTTAGGCCATTTTGGCTTTTCTTTAACAATGTTGTATAGTTTTCTGTGAACAAATCCTTTACATCTTTAGTTAATTTTATTCACATGTAATTGATTATTTTAGTGCTATGTTAAATGGAATTTTTTTCTTGATTTTATCTTCAGATTGCTCATTCATGTACAGAAATTTTACCAATTTTTGCATGTTGATCTCATATCCTGCCACTCTGTTGAACTTGTTTATCAGCTCTAGGAGCTTTGTGTAGATTTTTCAGGGCTTTCTATGTATAAGATCATGTCATCTGCAAATACTGAGACTTTTATTTCTTCTCTTCTAATTTGGATGACTTTTATTTCTTTTTCTTGTCTAGGTGCTCAAGCAAGTACTTCTAACACAATCCTAAATAAGAGTGGTGACAGTGGGCATCTTTTCCTTGTTCCAGATTTTAGAGGGAAAGCCTTTATAATTTCACTATTGTGAACCACTACTGTGGTTTTTTTCATATATGCCTTTTATCATGTTGAGGAATTTTCCCTCTATTTCTATCTTTGAAAGTGTTTTTATCAAGAAAAGAGATCCTTCACATACAAGAGATGTTCGATAAAATTGAACTGATTTCTCATCTGAAACCATGGAGGCAAGAAGACAGTGGTATGATATAATTATTATGCTAAAAGAAAAAACTGCCAGCCATGAATTCTGTGTCCAGCAAAGCTGGCATGCAAAAATGAGGGTGAGTTTGGAATATTCACAGATAAACAGAAAATAAGAGAGTTTATCAACTTGAAACTAGCCCCTCAGGAAATACTAAAGGGAATTCTGCAGGTTGAAAGGAAAAAAAACAGGAGAGAGAAGGTTGGAGGAAAGTGTATAAAAGAAAATTCTTAGTAGTAATAACTAAAAAAATAAAAAGAGAACTAAAAACAAAATATGACATATATAAACTTAAAGAAACAATGACCAATTTAAGTACTACCTTGGCAGTAATAACATTGAATGTAAGGGATTAAACTTTCCAATCAAAAGACACAGAATGGCAGAATGGATAAGGATATATGAGCCATCTATATGATGTCTACAAGAAACTCACCTTAGACCCATGGATGCAAGGATTGCAAGTGAATGGTTGCAAAGAGATTTTACATGTACTAATATTGGACAAAATAGACTTTAAATGCAAAACTATTGTAATAGACAAAGAAGGACAGTATATATTAGTAAAAGGGGTAACCTATCAAGCAGAAAGAACAATCATAAACATTTAAACACTAGCCAGGATGCCCCAAAATGCATGAAGCAAACACTGGAAAAACTAATACACTGTTATCACCATTAGACTGAACATATCATCAGAGGGTCAATAAAGAAATAGATACCTAGAATGATATGTTAGATAATCTAGACATAATAGACATATACAAAACATTATACCTAAATACAGCAGGATATACATTCTTCTCAAGTGCACGTGGATCATTCTTCAAGGCAGGCCACATGCTAGGTCACAGAACAACTCTCAGCAAATTCAGAAAGATTAAACTATACAAAATAATTTCTCTAACCACAATGGAATGAAGCTGAAAATTAAGGGGCAGAGAGCCAGAATAGGCACAAAAATATGAATGTTAAACAGCACAGTCTTAGACAATCAGTGGGTCATGGAGGAAATTGCAAAAGAAATCAGCTACTACCTTGAAAAGAATGAAAATGAGAACACATCCTTTCAAAACCTATGGGATGCAGCAAAAGTAGTGTTGAAAGGGAATTTTTGGCCATGAATGCCTATATTAAAAAAAGATTTAAAATCAAAGTCCTCACTACACACCTGGAGGAACTATAAAATTTAACAAACTAATTTCAAAGCAAGCACAAAGAAGGAAATAATAAAGATTAGAGAAGAACTAAATGAAATTGAGAATAAAATTGCTAGAAAAAATTAACAAAACCAAGAGTTGGTTCTTTGAGAAAACACATAAAATTGAAAAACCTTTAACTAGACTAACAATGAAAAAAGAGAGAAGATACAAATACATGAAATAAAAAGCAAGTGAGAGGATGTCATCACTGATTCCACAGAGATAAAGTATATTGTAAGAGGATACTTTGAAAAATCATATGCCAACAGGATGGATAACTTGGTTGAAATGGACAATTTCTAAAAACACACAAGCAGCCTACACAGATGAAAGAAGAAACTCATGAACTCAATAGACCAATCACAAGTAACAAGATTGAATTAGTCATCAAAAACATCTCAACTAAGAAAAGCCCAAAAACAAATGGTTTTACACATGAATTCCACCAATTATTTCAGAAAGAACTAATACCAATCATGCTTAAACTCTTCCAAAAAAATAAAAGTGGAGGGAACATGGTCAAACTCAGTTTTGTGAATTCGCTTTTGCCAATAAAATGTGTCATAAGTGAGTGTGCTGGTTCTGAGCTCTAACCCTAAGAAGATTTTTGCACTTCTGATGTATTTCCAAACTTCAACCTAAGCCATGAGACTTACACACAACTGCAGGAGCTAGACTTTGAATTCAGATAGTGTGAATACAGAGTCAACACCCTTGAAAATTATACTATAAAAATATCTTGGAAACTGAAAAATATGAGCAATGATGGAGACTTGTTCAACCCAATGTAAAACATATTTTAAAGTTTTAACAAATAAATAACACAATATTGGAATATGCCTGATAAATGAACAGAATTGATATCTAGATACGGAAACACAAAAAATTCATTTTATGCCAATAATGACAACTCAATTCAGTGAGATAAAGGTTCTTATTCAACAGTTGTATTTCTTAATAGTTGAGTTACCTTCTGAATATGAAAAAATATGTTATTCATAAACAAGACATCACCTTTACATAAATAGCAAATAGTACAAAGATACAATTTTATACAAAAATAGTATCACTGAAAGTATACTAAAACATTTGAATTGTTTTTATTTTGCAATTTCAGAATGTTGGAGACTTTTCTAACCTTGATTAAAATTTATAGCTACATTAGGGATGATTGATATATTCAACTACTTATGATTTAAAGAAAATAGATATGGCATAAAAGACCATAAATGAACTGTAAACACAAAATGCCAAGTTGAGAAATATTTCACAACTCTTATCATAGAAAAAAGGCTAACCTTCTGATTGTACAAGTAGCCCCTATAAGTTAATTTAAAAAGTAGCATAATAAAAAGTGATTTAAGGGTATGAAAAGGCAGTTCATAGAAACTTTGCAAATATAAGGAAAATCCTTACTGTCACATATGCAAAGAACAATGGAAACCAAAATAGCTCTTTCTTTTAATCTAACGGATTGGTAAAGAGCTAAACATTGATTAAACTCTGTTTTGATGATTCTGTTCATTCATTATTGATAAGAATGTGAATTGTTAAAACATATATAAAGCAATTTAGCTGTATCTTGTCTAGCAATTCAAATTCTGAGTATTTTTATAATGTATAGCGTTGAACATATTTAAAATATGTATCTACAGTTTTCTGAGTGCATCAATGTCAGAAATTGTTGGAAAAGATTGAAGGCAATGCAAATGTCCATCGATAAGGAATTAGATTCGTTATGCTGCATCCATACAATGGGATCTTATAAATTTAGAAAAGAGTAAGCTTTTATGTGTCAATAAGGAAAGTTTGCCAAGAAAAAGTGCTATGTGTAAAAAGCAAGGTTTCCAAAAATGGGTGGATTGTCGTACCTTTGTATAAAAGCAAGGAATTGGAAAAGAAACATGCATTTGTATATGATTGTATATGATTTAAACCATCTTTGCGAAAATCATTAAAATTTAATACAATTCATTTCTTCTGCATACCAACTAGGGGAATAAGATCCTCTCTGGGAGAGAGATATCCTTGCAAATGAAGTTATTACATATGATGGAGTGAAAATGACCCACTTTTTAACAGTTAATTTATCTAAAAGTAAATATGGGTAAAATAAGGAATCTTAAGATTTCAGTAAAGGAGAAAATATCTGAAGGAAAATAAAATTATAAATTATTTTACAGAGGAACAAGAAAGGCATACTTCTACTAGGAATGCTTGGCTCAATAACATTATTTTATATATTATCTTTGGTAAATAAATCAAAGATCCATTCGTTTCTTTTGACTAACTTTCATCAATGCATATTGCCGTTTTCCCTTTAATGCAATAAAAGTAATAATGTCCTATCATGATATAATACCCTTGTAAATTTGGTTTTGTTAAGGAACAGTTTTTCATTGCATAGTTTAGGAAGATAGAAAGGGAAAAGCAAACAAACAAGCTACCTATCATATCAGGATAAAATGAGGAAAAAGACAAAAGAGAAGGTAGAGTCAAATAAAAACACAAAGGATGTAGATTTCCCTTCTTAACCATCTGGCAGGAGGACAAAAATAGATAATAAAATAAATACATGCTATAAACTGTGCACTGAGAATTCCAATACTGGACTAATTAAATTAGTCACAGTGAAATTCAGAGGCCTTTTCTTTTTTGAAATGTACGCTAATGATGGTAGTTAAATAACTACCAAGGTGTCAACTCTTCAAGAAAAATATTTAGTTTTCCATTTTCAAATGAAGGTACATTTCAAAATAAGAAATATAAAGAAAGCATATATAGATTGAAGGTTTAGAAAAAAGTATGCTTAATTATAAGTACTGCAAAATATAAGTTGTATAGGCTATCTAGGCAAATGTTTCCAAATGATTTATATGACAAATTTGCAATCATTTCTCCAACTGCACTCCTGATCTTAAATATTTTGTATTTGTGTTCCCATATCACCAAATGTTCTAGAAATATTCTTTTTTTGTGTTTTTTTTCCAGAAGAAATGACACATATTTTATTTGGTTTTGGAATTATACCCACCATAGCCCTATATATGATGTGTGTACGTGTATGTGTGTGTATGTGTGTTATCTCACTCAATTGAAGAGTAGAGTGGTTTGGTTATTTTTTATAAATATAGGAACCTTGCCACTTAATATTATTTGTAACTTAGCAAATCTAACCTGCTACCCATAGCTAAGCATCAAAGGAGATCGATAAGTCAAGTTAGATAAACTAGGAATCAGCAATAGAAAACAGTCAGATGCAGGGATAGGAGCCAAATGGTTTTGAAGGTGATTTTATTTGTTATCTATGACAGCATCACAGGAAAGACCATGCTTTCATTAGAATGAATTTTCAATGAAGAACTCCTATGCTGGGCAGTTATATGCATTGATTATTTAGTGTCCTACATATGCATTCACATTTATGGTTAGAACTGAATACTTGTACTTTAAATAATTGTATATTTTAAAATTTCATATCAAATGGGAGCACACTGAATTAGCATTGAAGTCCCAACTGGTTTAACACATGCAATATCATGACTTTGAAACAAATGAGAAAGGTAAGCTATAATGTAAGGGGAAATGGAGAGTAGGGTCTCGATCAGGCTGAAAAAATAAACTTACTCATGGCTCTCTTATTTGAGCACTTCAGTCACCCACTTCTAGGAAAAATGCCAGTTTCTTACATATATGAGCTTCTTTAGTACTTCAAACCTTTACATTTAAAGCAATTGTTCGTAAACTACACAATTAATTTTTAGAAAAGTTGTTTTTTAATTGCCAGCTATTATTTTTATTCAATAGTTAACTATAAGTACTAATAGGTTACAAACACAGTGTTTAATGTTGAAAAATTAAAGAATTAATAAGAAACCATAATTGCTTTTAAGTGGCTCATTCATAATATAATTTTTCCTTTTTCCTTTTTTTCCAATGAGCTCCATAATTAAAACAACTTTCCCAAGTGTTGTGAGGTTGTGATATTTTAATTGATTCTCTGATTGGATAGACTAGGTCAAAATCTCTTTTATTATCTGAATTTTGTATATAGCATCTAAAGTAGAAATAGTACTGAATCTTAAAATAATAATTTTCACTAAATGTATCAATGAGGTGTACATTGCAACATGCAATCCTCTAAAATTATTCCTGGAGTGGGATTTTCTGGCTCTTACATGATGGGCCTAACCTAATGTCCTATATAATTAAGCTGTAATAACAAGTTGAGCAAACCAAAATGTTTTATTTTTATTAATTTTGTCCCCTTTAAAATGGTCATATTATTTATAATATATGCCCTACTAATTTAAAAATATCTATGTACTGCCTACTATATACAATGTTATTCTGCTCCAATACAGATCAAATAAAAAATATCATGACTTTAGAAACTTGCCTAATTATTAGATGTCAGGGATAATATTACTGTCAGTGCTCAGTGTGAATTCTCATACTGTGTCACTTAGTTAGAGCTGGGTAGTTCCTGTTCCATTTAGATATTTAACTTTCCAGTTTGACGCTGTAACTGTCACTATCCAAGTGTGACTTTATTACTTATAACATTTGCTTATTCTCTGAGAGCACTGAGATTGCAAACTCTGATAAAATATGTCTGCAAGCATTGATAATTCAAGGGGGAAAGTGATATTCATTGAGAGGTTTCTATGTAAACCAAATGAGAGTTTTAGGAAGGAGATTACTGCTTGAAACATCAGGAAAGGTTCTATTGAAAATGTGGTTCACATGCAGAGTGAATTGTGTTTTTGTTTGCCTTGCAGGTACAACTTTGATGCCCTCACACTTTCTTTAGGACACTATCCATATTATCAATTGGACACTACTTAATTATTAATTGAACAATAACCCTGAGTCACGGACAACTCAGCAGTAAAACCAAATGTAGTTCCCTCCCTCACGCAGCTTATAGTTCATCACTGAAGAGGTTCATTAAATGAGTAATTCCATATGGAAGACTAATGCCAAAAGGGAAATGTAGGGCACTTTAATATGGTTATGATTCTTTAGGAAACAACATTTAAGGATGCCTTTCCATTTTATAGTCACTGGAAATAGGGAATTCATAAATATTCTCAAAAGAGTTGAAAATATTTTCTCAAGTGCTTCACAGCAGAGCTGAAATAAGCCTTTTGGAAAAACATAATTTTAAGTTTTGTTCAAATTCTGACAGTCTGCTGACTTTATAATCATGAGTAAATAAGCATATAGATAAAATGATTTTTTTATGGATCCTTTCTCATAAAACAAAGATTTTAAAAGTATGTCTATGTAACTTACAGTGTTTATCCCTCTAGGTTACTCTATCACTACTTCCTTTTCTTCTTCTAAGCAGATACTCAAAAAACCCTCTAAAATTTTACTGTACTTCAGATACTCTTCCCTCATGAAGTAATCTTTAGTGACATAATATTTTCTATGGCAAAGTCTCAGTAGCCTCAAATGTTTTCACAAAATGATGTATGAGATACTGGAAAACAGCTGAAAATAACATGATTGCACTGATGTCTAGTAAAGATGAAAAGAAATATAGTTTCCTGTATCATGGGTCGGAGAATAACAAACACTTTACTCTTGGTATTTTATCAGTGAAAGATTTTATCTGCTTTCATTTATTTTCTCTTCTTTATACTTGCACTATAGGGATAATATAAGAAGGTTAGGAAAATTTATTTTATTCTAGAAAATCCATGCAAATAATTATAAATTAGATAAATATTATTAACAGTTATGGCTGCTTGTCAGCATATTTAAATCTCAGAAATATATTGCTGCTTCTCCTAGGAATGTGTGAGACACAAGGCACAATCTTACCCTTTCTTTAAAAGTTCACAAGCATACATGGTTCTTGCACAGTTTCAATCAGAGAACAGATAAATATTTGAAGTGCTTTAGCCTGTTTTTCACACATTTATACAAAACACACTTGTATTCATTGTATTAGCCAACACAAAAATATATTTATGTGTAATGAATGTGGATTCTATGAAAATATCCATTCAAAAACTTATGTTTTGTAAATATCCAATAAGAAGAAGGTACACTCAATAAATAGTTAAAGAAGAATGTTGCCTAGTAAATAACTGATGACCTCTCATATGTATCTTTCCAGATCTTGGTCCCAATGATCAAACTTTAAAATTATGTGTTTCCATTTATCAAGGTCTCAGATTTAACAGCACTCACATAACTGACTTGTACTTATAAAGCACATGAGAAAAATAAAGCCATAATGGAAATCCATTAATTAAATATGAGAAAGCACACTACTGTACAATGAACTAGATAATATAATATCACTTTCTCATCCATAGGCTAGTTTCTAAGAATACAAATTACTTAAAGCTGCTGGGCGAATACGAAGTAAACCAATGATTTTTGTATAATTTCAATGCTTACAGACATAAAGCTTTTGTAATCTGGTATGTCTACGCACAGTCATAATTTCTCACAGGGCTAACTAGAGGGTAACTTTGTCCTGAGGTGACAAACACTTCAATTTGTGGTGTTTAGATAGGTATTACTAGGGTTTGCCCCTGTGCTTCCTTGCTTGGTAAATAATCCAATTTCACCCAAAAACCTTCTTACTGATTTATCTAGTATTTCTTTAGCACTTTTATTGTATACAATATAGTTGCAAGCAATTTTCATACCATGCTAAACATTTGGTTTCTTAGAGTACATTTGCACATTTGAGGTTACATTCATGATTAGTTAATTTCATAAAACCCTTAAATGACAATCTTACATCACTCATTTCAGAAATCCACAGGAGCATCTGACTTTGCCTCAAAAATAATTTAAAATCATCATATTTGAAATTGAGGCTTTCTCTATCAATAATAATATGCTCTTTTTAAAATGAATTTTATGTAAAAATTCCCAAAATTTCCACTCTCTCAACCCACTGTTTTAGCCTGCCAGGCTGCTGAAAACAATGTAACAGACATGGATTGCCTTTTACAATGGAGACTTATTAGCTTACAAGTTTACTGTTATTAAGTCTGAGAAAATGTCTAAATCAAAGTATCATCAGGCATTGTTTTTCCCAAAGACTGGCTGCTGTCAATCCTGAACTCCTGTCACCTGGCAAGGCACATGGCAAGACACATGGCAGCATTGGCTGGGCTCACCTTTCTCCTCCAGGCTTCCTTGCCTTTCAGCTTCATGCTTTTGTGGTTCTTTCCTCTACTGTTGCTTTCTTTCTGTTTCTCTCTCTCTCTCTCTCTGTATTCATCCTGTTTAAAAAGAACTCCAGTAGAAGGATTAAGACCCAACCTGGACCATGTCTTAATTGACCTAACCTAGTGAAAAGCCCTTAACTGAAGTAACCAAACCAAAAGTTCCCACCCACAGTAGGTTCACCCTCACAGGAATGGACCATATTTAAGGACATGATTTTCTGGGGTACATACAACCCCAACTACCACACCTACAAACCAACAACTCCCACTTCCACCCATCTCCTGGGAACCTCTAATTTACATCCTGTCTCTGAATTTCTATTTCTCGATATCTCATGTAAGTGAAATCATACCACATGTGCCCTTATGTGCCTTGCTTAATCACTTCCCATGATGTTTTCAAGGTTGGTCAATGTTGTAGCACATCTCTGAACTTCATTCCTTTTTATAGCCAAATAATATTCCATCTTGTGCCACAGTTTGTTTATTCATTCATCTGTTAATGGATGCTTGTGTTGTTTCCACCTCATGGTTATTGAGAATAATACTTTGAACATTGGTGTAAAAATATCTGTTTCAGACCCTGTTCTTATTTTCTTCAGGTATACATCCAGGAATAGATTTACTAGGTCATATGGCAACCCTATAAATAACTTTTTAAAGAGCCACCCTATTGCTTTACACAATAGCTATGCCATTTTATGTTCCCACCAACAATGCACCAGAGTTCTTATTTATCTGCATTCTCTCCAACACTTGCTATTTTTGTTTGTTTGTTTTAAACAGCCATCCTTGTGTAACCAGATTTTTTCTAACTTCTTGACCTTGCTGCAGAAATGAATTTCAAAAGCATGTCAGGTTAGTTGAGCCAGTAATTTATTAAGAATGGTAAGAAGAGGAATGGGAGAAAATAGAGCTCATTGGTTCCAGGTAGAGAAGAAGGAACTGAAAAGTGATAAAGAGGGCTGATTTCCAGAATACAATTCCCCATCATAGATTATAAATGCCCAGGTTCTACTTGCGTAGCCATAATGGCAGGGGGGAAAAAGGTAAGAGCAGGGCACAGAAGGCAGAAACAGGGCAAGAACAGGCACACAGACAGGCACCAGGACAGGGCAAAGGCAAAAGGGCAAAAGGTCTTTGTGTTTTCTTTTTAAACCATTAGTTATTCTGGCTCTTTGCTAATGGCAAGGGAGGAGTCCCAGCTATTTGCTGTTTTGGTTCATTATGCCAACCATCAATCCCACAAAAGGGCCCAATGATAAGGCCCTTGGAGAATATCAGGGGCTTCTGACTTCTGGAGGAAATCTCACTCCAAATGGCTGATTCTTGTGAGGGATTTCCAGCAGCCATCTTGGGGAGTATTGAGGTCCATGTGGACTTTTTGCCAGGTTCCAGATCCATGTAGTGATTTCCTATTTTACTAGCCTGTTCACTTGTGCTTGTTAAGTATTATATCATTGTGGTTTGATGTACATTTCCCTAATGTTTCTGAGCATCTTTTCATGCTTACATGCTCTTACATTATAGTATGCTCTAGTATATACTTCAAATGTATAATCCCACAAAATTGATATTTATGTACATTTAGACAATTCCATAAGGTCTCACATAAACTTATCAATAAGTAACCCTTAAAACAGTCTTATCTAATAGATTATAATGTAAACCACATATGTAATTTTAAATTTTATAGTAGCTAGAGTAATTTAATAAAAATAATAGTTTGATAAAATTAACAAGTTAATTTAATTATATATTTTATTTAATCAGAGTATTCAAAATAATATCACTTCAACATTTCAATATTTAATAATTGGTATAAAAATGTAATGATACTTTAAAAATTTTTCATGCAAGTATTGAAAATCTGTTGTTTTTCATATTTATTATAGACTATTTCAATTCAGTCAAAAATCATTCCAAGTATTCAAAATCCACATGTGGTTAGTGGTGATGGGGAAATATAAATAAAAACAAAATCTTCTCCCAATCCAGAAAATCTCTCCACAAATGTAAAAGAGAAAAACAATTTTACTACTGAACATGCATTAAACCAGATTGTGCTGCATTATAGGAAATCCACAAAGAGATTTCAGGGTACAGTGAATTACACACACATTTTCAAGATATGTCCAGTGTAGATTCAGAATTTGGGACTAAGAGTCCCAAGGAAGTCATGCTACTCTCTTCCCAGGAAGCTGGTGGATGGTGGGGATATCTTCCTTGATTACATTACAAATAAATGAATTCCTTCCTTGGGGAGAGCTTGTATGGAGAAATTTGCAAAAGTCCTATTCAAATTTTTGTATCTTAAATGTATATAAATTTTAAATGGACAAAGAAAAGGAGAACATGAAATTACAGGTTTCTAAAGTAAATCCAAAGAGAGATGGGAGGGAGGAGGAAGTCTGCTTCCTTATGTACAACATGGAGAATTAGGCCTTTTCCTACTAATTTAGATATGTATCTGCCCTAAAAGTGGCTACCATACTTGTCAGTGCAGGCTTAGAGATTTTAAAAGGGCCCCAATCCACAGACTTGAAAATTTTCATGGCTAATGACTGCAGTTTTTTAATAATGGCTTATATATTTCTTTTTATATTTAAAGATTAAATGACTACTTAAGATTTTTGATAATTTGACAGATTTACCATATTACATCATCTTCCAATAAATGGAAAATTGTTTATTTTTATTTAACACTATTGTCACTTTTATGAAAGATGCCTCTTTTTTAATTATGTTGGTCAATATAATGGCAAAAAATATAAATGTATTTGATTGTATATATATGGACATTGTTTATTAGTCATATCTTACTTTAATATTTAAATAAGTGTAATAGAATTCACTGATCTAAGTATTTTCAATTGTAGATTTTAGAATTACTGCAAAGATATTGCAAATACTCATTTTTAACTGTTCAGTTAGGTACTTGTGACATTTTGTTAATTAAATGACATTGTGAAGAGAAGAATTTTTTTTCCTGCCAAAAAATCATAGCTTGGGGTCATTTTTGAAGTAAAAATTTAGGAAGAACATGCAATCTAAATTTATATTCAAGACACTCTACTCAATTTTCTCTAAGACCTTTATACTGTCTTCTGATAACAGAAACAGATTTTTCAAATGTCTTTCTTTTACTTTAGGCAAAGATCAACATCATGAAATTCTCTTAAACTCTTAGATGGCATGTAGACAAAGATTTCTGATTTGGATAGCATGATTTAGATGAAGTTACATTTAATTGGAAAAATAAATTGTAATAAATTCAATATCTAGCATCATTTATTTTGAAAGACAAACTTTTACAGCATTAATAATTTCTCAAGTTAATAAAAAGTACGTTTCTTCTATATTGATTTTATACTATATGTCTAATATTTTAATGATAGTACCAGTCTTTGAACTTCTTCAAAGCAATGACCTGTGCTTTATGTATATTTAAATAACTGGCAAGTCTACTTAAAGTGCTTCTAACATAATACACCCTCATTAATATATAAAAAATAAATGAAGCATGACAGGTACAATACCTAAATTATGAATTTATAAAATAATTTTATAGGATATAGTCACATATATAACATAAACTATCAGTTGTAACATGAAAAACTTGGGTAGTATTGGTCCGCAGTTCCTGTGGAGGTAATGAGATGACAGGATCAAGCTACCTGCACCTGTAATTTTTGGGGGCTACCTGGCCATGCTAGAAAGATAACCATGTGATTAAAGGTTTGGGGCCTTGAGACACATTATGTCAGCCTATGTCAGACCACCTCTCTGACAACAAAGGAAGGAGGGGCTGCAGATTGAATTCAACCAGGTGGACATAGCTTCTATCAATGATGCCTACATAATGAGGCCCCTACAGAATCATACATTCAAAACCCAAACTTGCTTCCACAATTGGTAAGATGCATCTCTGTGTCAGTAGGATGACACATTCTGACTCTATTTGGAGAGAACCCAGACCTTGTGTTTCAGACACTGCTAGACTTCGTTCTATTAATCTTCTCTTTTGATTTCTTCTTATTTGTGTCCTTTTACCATAATCAATCAAGTTATAATCTTAAGTATAGCTCTGTTAGTTATTCTAGCTAATTACTGAAATTGGGGAAGTGATAGGAATCCCTGTATTGGTACCTGGTTGGTCAGAAGTATGGGTGGACCTGGAGCTCCTAAAATTGTGACTGGTGTCTGATGGACAATCCTGAAGAGGATAGTTCTTAACTTGTGTAGTCTGGCTAAGTCTAGGTAGTTAAAGTCAAAATTGAATTGATTCAGTTAACGTAGTCTTTGAAGCTGGTGTCAGAAGTTGTGTTAGAAGTTGCAGAAGTTTTAGAAAACTTCATAGTTTCCACTATTCTATCCTACAAATTGAGCAAAAAGGAGACAATATTTTATATGACAATTATTATGGCTTTTCAGTTTAAAAATATTTTATGTTTTTAAATAATTTTAAATAATGCATTTTAAATAATTTTAAAGGTATATTTTCTAATTATGACTTTATTCATCACAGGCCAATATTTTCTCCATGTTATTTGACTTTGGTAAAGAAATATACTTTGTACATTGGTTTTTGGACATATTACCATGTACATTGTATTTTTTGAAACATTACCATGAATAATTGAAGTATATAAAACAATAAATTAAAAGTACTTAAATTTCTAGAACTACCTTAGAAATAATAGGGATAGAACAAATAAAATGTTGCCCTCTAGTCACTTAAGCCAGAGCCTTATAAATAATTAAAAATTTGGCAACACCTAATTTCCAAGAAAGCACATTGACTTTCTTAAAATTATATCATGTAAGAGCATTTTACAATCCCATAATTGTTTCAGAAATGTGCTTCACCTAGAGTTCCTATAAAGTTTGATTACCTTTATATTTTAAGTAAAGAAAATGCATAAAGAAAATATGAACTAATCACTATGGTTTATTCTGAACAGATAGTAAATATGATGTTTTTGAATGAATTAATGGTCAACATTACCAAACATCTTTATGATACTAATAAGTAGATTTTTATAAGTATCCAGATACAAAATTATATTGTTATTTTTCCATAAATGAATGAGGTGCTTTTTTTAAAATTTAGAGAAGTGGTAAGATTACAGAAAATTATGCATAAAATGCAGAATTTCCATATATAACTCTCTTATCATTACCCTACTTTAGTGTGGAAATTTGTTACAATTAATGAAAGTGATACAGAGCAAAAGCTGATTCCTTTCTTCCAATACACTTTAAAGAACAATTCTTGAGACACCAGTGTTTCAAAGAGAGAAAGAATTTGTTTGCACAAGCAAAGGAGGACAGCTGCCTAATGTCCCAAAAAACTACCTCCCGGAACTGCAGGAATCCTGATAATTCATAATATCCAGATTAGCAATTTATGCTAATGAGTAATCAGGATGGGTCTGGCTCAGGTTCTGTCATTAATAAACAGAAAGGACTTAAAAGGATGGGGAAAGGTATCAAACCAGGGTGAGTCACAAGGTTATAACAATCACAAGACAATATCAGAGATCAAGGCATCTGGGATAAAAGGGTACAGAACAAGGTCAGATACAAGGGTTTTTCATTTGGATATTAAACGGAGTAGGTAGGAGTGGTTACCATTTCATTAGAAATATTTGTATATAAAGGTAAGATACTTCTGAAATAATCATTGCAATGACAGGTTTTTAGTTGAAAATGGCCATATACAAAAGATGAGGTTGTTCTAGCCAGTTTCAGTAATTTCAGATATTAACCTTTGGCTAATTTATAATATACTGGAACTAAAAGGCATCTATATAATGATTAAGTAATCAAAATTATTTGTTAAATCTTTTTTTTTTTAATTACTTAGTTTTTTTTTTTTTTAAAGATTTATTTATTTATTTAATTTCCCCCCCTCCCCTGGTTGTCTGTTCTTGGTGTCTATTTGTTGCGTCTTGTTTCTTTGTCTGCTTTTGTTTCTTTGTCCGCTTCTGTTGTCGTCAGCGGCACGGGAAGTGTGGGCAGCGCCATTCCTGGGCAGGCTGCACTTTCTTTTCACGCTGGGCGGCTTTCCTCACGGGCGCACTCCTTGCGCGTGGGGCTCCCCCACGCGGGGGACACCCTTGCGTGGCACAGCACTCCTTGCGCGCATCAGCGCTGCGCATGGCCAGCTCCACACCGGTCGAGGAGGCCTGGGGTTTGAACTGCGGGCCCTAACCACTGGGCCAAAGTCCGTTTTCCTATTTGTTAACTCCTAAACCTTGGTTACAAAAGAAAATATAATAATTGTATTATTAACTATAAAACATGGTTTATATTATGGTTCATTGCTTGTATTGTATGGTGCTATGTGTGGCATAAATGACTTTGCCTTTATTTACTCCAACCTTTCCACTTCTTTCCCCTTCTAGTTACAGCAGCAATTTAAATGGTTAAAAGATAAACCTCTGGAAATGGTTGTGATCAGTAAATCTTGTAACACTATATTTTTTAGAAGCCCTACTGTTCCTCAAGTGCCTTCCCCATCTGCATGTAGACATGTATAATAAAAGGCCCCTCTCATTTTGTGGAGGGGGTCAATGATCAAACTTAGAGAATACTGTCTCTTCTCCCAATATCAAGGATGAGGAGTCCATGTAAGTTCTCTAAATAAATGCTCATTACTCACCAAGCTGGACTTGTCTGAGTCTTTCTTTGCTCTTACATATTCATTCTCGATGTGGCCAGAAGCTGTCATTTTGCACAGCTCCTCACCATACTCTGTACAATTGGCTTAGTAGGGAGGATATCCCAGTCCAAAATATGAGCCAAGGTGGGGAATCTGTGGGGATATACAGGGAGTGGCCTTCTACTACTAAGTGGGGAGGGGCTGCCTGATTGCTTGATTGTTGTGAAACTCTGCATAAATACAAGGTTGCCCCTAAAATGTTGGAGGGAATAAATTGGGCATTGCAAGAACAAAAGGTTGAAAAGTTTAACAGAGAGAGTAAACACACTGCCACAGCAATTAGCTGGCTGTTGTTATGGGTTAGCTATAGGAGACTGTCTGAAAAAGACATGGAAATCCACTAATTAACAGAAGAGTTACAACTAGAAAGGAACATGCAGGTTTCTACCTCCTCTTTTTGATGTGTACAGATAATATGTGAAGTAGTGCAGGAACTGAGGAAAAGTGCCTGAGAGTTCCTTAGAGACCATGTTGAGAAAAGTCAGTGCCTCAAAAGGTAAAGGGCATTTCAAAAGTCGAAGCAGGTTAGAACAAAAATGTAAGACCCCTTTATGAACCCCTCCAGGAATGGGAAACATTCTTAAGAAATTAGAAAGACTCAAGGACAGAAACCTGGAATGAAAGGTCCTGGGGGAAGGAAAGTCTTACTACTGAATTAAAACCAAATTATTTAAGGCATATCCTCTGAATATAAATATCTTGCTAAAAACTTATTAACCAAATAATGCCATGATAACTTTTTTCCAATTTTTAATATAAATTGTTTCCAAAAAAAAGCTTGCATATTGCAGGCAACACTGATCCCAGAAAAGATCTTAAAAGCTATAAAAACCAGAGGTGTGGAATGACGGAAAAATCAAAGACAAACCGGAACAAAAGAATGAGAATTATGAGTCAAACTAGTGAATTTCATGTTTCTGTTTGTGTGTCTGACTCTTTATTTGTGTCTGTCTGTTTGAGCAATGCATATTTTCATTCATACATCTGGATGGTAATATCAAATTAACAAATGAAAAGTCTTAGGACAGCTCTTTTTAAATTGCTGAAAGTATATACATTCCTGGATCCCTATATTAGTCAGCCAAAGGGGTGCTGATTCAAAATACCAGAAATTGGTTGTATTTTTATAAAGGGTATTTATTTGTGGTAGGAGCTTACAGATGCCAGACTATAAAGCATAAGTTACTTCCCTCACCAATGTCTGTTTTCACATATTGGAGCAAGATGGCTTCCAATGTCTGGGAGGGTTCAGGCTTCCTGGGTTCCTCCCTTCCACAGTCTTGTTTCTCTCTGGGTTCAGGGTTCCTCTCTTCCCAGGTTTGCTTCGTCCTGAGCTTAGGTTCCTCTTTTTCTGGGACTTGCTTCTCTTTCCTCTCTGAGTTTACTTCCCGAGGCTCCAGTTTATAACTTCAGCATCAAACTCCAACATCAAAAACCCTCAACGCTGTCCTTTGCTATGAGTCCCCACCATCTGTGAGTCCCCACCCACCAAAGGGTGGAGTCTCAACACCCTAATGATGTGGACTAATCAAAGTCCTAATCATAACTTAATCATGCCTAGGCTCAGACCAGATTACAAACATAATCCAATATCTGTTTTTGGAATTCATAACTATATCAAACTGCTACACTTCCCAAATTTGAAAAACCAAGCAAGATTAAAATACCATATAGAAATCTGAATATAGAAAATATTGGAAGAAGAAAAAAGGATTTTCCTAGGCTCCTTGTCCTACCCTGTTCTCTAGGGCCTTCTTGATAAGGTTCTCAACAAAACATGTTGAGAAATCTATGGGTAAATGGCTAGTGCAGTGGATAGGGAGCTGTGAGTTTAGCTTAGAACTCTACTAGGTCTTGAAATTAAGAATTACAAGGACAGAAGGAATGGTACAAAACAAACCTTGTTTTGAATTGTTTGTCCTGTAATTCCTCAATTTATTTTTTTAACAACTTTTGTATGAGAGAAATTAATAATCCAATTGCTAAATTTCAGGAAGTAAAGAAAAAGCCCTTGAAAGCTATGAAAAGGTTTTTCTAAATTATGATTGAAACAAATTAAAGAAAAAAAATTTATATTCCAGAACTTGATAGTGGGCATTTGAGGTTGCTCACAATTTTAGAATATTATGGCAATGAGAATTTAGCATCATATGGAGGAAGAAAAAATATTTCTTGCATAAAGCATAATTGTTTCAATTTTATTAAACATGAGAATAATTCTCCTAAGTTTATATTGAAATTAATAAAATAAATTAACATTATATTTATTAGATCTTGAAGATGATGAAAATTGTTAAGTTTGTGTTAATGAAATTAAAAAAGAGAATGTATATCTGTCATGAAGTGAAATGACTAGTTTTTCACAGAATAGTATAAGGGATATAAGATAAGACTTAAACTGATATAGAGAGAAATAAAAGCTTCATGGAAGCGAATTCATTGTCAATATTGACTAAAATTTGATAAGCTTTTGTATGGGAATGTGTTCTTGTCTTAAGATAAAATGTCTGGTTTTCATCCTGATGAGACTATGTAGGACAAAAGCCTGAATGAATATGAAATATTGTAGATGGCTTGCCAAAGTAAATCTTATTTGTTGCTGATTATAATTTAATAAGCTTATTTAAAGATGAAATTTGTCTTAAGGTGAAATAACTAGTCTATATGGTTATAAAAGTTTATAAGAGGTTATAGGAAGTTAATGGTTTGTAAAAGCATTTTCTAAACTGAAAGATTTCAATGCAAAAGACTGATTCCAAGGAGCCATTATATAGTAGAAATCTGTGAGTTGATATTGATAACAAAACATAACTTCATAACAGAGAACCCTGTCAGACCGCCACTTCAATCTGCATATTAAGGAAAATAATCTTGATTCCATTGGGAATCTTAGGTTTTCATAAAATAAATAGTGTTTTTTTCCGTATTATTGAAATTTATTCATGAGTACTATATATCTTACAATTTCATTTTAATCTGAAGTGAAATAATTTCAGGAATGTTAAAAATATAGTTAGTTTCACTTAATATATTATGGGTTACATGAGAAGTGTTTGGGAAGTGTTGTAAAATTGAAGAAATTTCCTAATCCTCTGTTGGTTAAATCTGGGGAAGCAAAATGTTACTTATATGCTATTTATATATTTAGAGATTATATAAAATTCTTAAAGTTCTTACTGTCAATAGTCTTTCCTAATTCTGATCTGCATCATGGTATTGTTGGTTATAGTTTTAGTCTTAGAAGAAAGTGATATGCTATGAAAACAACCAAAATCCCATACGCCTTATCAGTTACACTGTTCTTCTTTTCTTATACTTCTATAAAAGGGTATGCATTCAGCTCATCTTTAACAGAAAGTTTTTAAAGAAGAAGTAAGGCAAGTCTATAAGTCTATAAGTTATATTTTACATGTTGATTAATCTTAGTAAAAGAGTAAAAGTAAAATGAAACAAAACTTCTATTTTAGTCTGTAGTTAATGATCTCTAGAAAAGGATTTATTAAAAATATTCATAAGGAAATTAGAGGGCCTACCTTGTGAGCTCTTGCACAGTCACATTTATCCCTGGGCTTTGATCACTAATCGTTATTTCTAAATCCCAAGATGCTGTACTCTGTATGTATAAACTAGTAGCTCTCTAGAGATGTTAAGTGCCTATATGACACCTGGATCTCAGAGCTAAAGCTATCCAGCTCTAAGGGTGCTGAAAAAGCAGCCCTAACACTACACAAAAAGAATGGCCATAGAAAAGGTGCCATGGGGTGGTGCCTGACTAAGGCACTAGGCACCTCCATTAAATGTTCATATTATACAAAATTGAGAGACCTGTTCACAATTCTGACCAACTTCAGTGCCTTACAACAGTGGCCATGTGCACGAAACCAACTTACACTTAAGGGAAATAGACTCATGCATTTAGACTAGGCCCCAACTACTGCACATGGCATCTTTCCATTTGAGTTATTGGCATAGCCAGTCCATACTATGCCAATACCTTTATTGTCCCATAAAACAGTAAATGTATCTGTTACATCATCTGACCATGCCCCCAAAGTAGATGGAAACATGCTGCTGCTGAAAACTCCTCAGCTATATTAGCAGGTTATGGCTCTATCTCCTTAGCCCTATGTTGGATGCTGCTTCCAGACTGGCTCTGTTTCATAGTGCTGGGGAGCACTAAGCAACATGCCAGAGCAACCAAGCCAAACTTCCTAGCAATATGTCAAGTGCATGAAAGTCTTCACAGGGACAATAATTGCCAGAGTGATGTGAGTAGAACCTAAAGAAACACAGTTGGCAATACGGCCTGCTCCCACAGAGGTCATCATGTGTGGTAATGACAGCTCAGATCCCACCCACTCATAGCCAAATGTTCTAGAGCCTATGGGAGGAAGTTCACCATTATTTTATTCACCAGAGAAGACTTTCCCCTCAGGGTAACTACCAGACATTTGTGCATATGCCCTAATGTCTCTCTTCCTGATTCTTATGGCTATGCTAGTGTGTTCCTTGACTGGGCTACCACTGTGTCAACAGCCCACAATCAATCAGACCAAGTAAGCAGATACATGCCAACATATGGCAGCAAAGGTCTCCCTTCCAGTATCCTTAACTTATTTTTGATGAATTAGAGCAATTGACTAAAGACTGCAAATAAAAGATGCCCTTCTAGGAGGCAACTCTTGGAGACCACAAACTCTTGGAGACCACAAACTCCTGTAATTACTAGTAGCCATTTGCTTGTTTTGTTATTGTTTATATTGTAGCTGTGTCCTTGTAGCACAGTATCACCATTTATAAACCCCTTGTTCAATGCTCTGGGCTTCATACAGAAGAGGCAGTAGAAAGACTGTAAGAAGTTGTGGGACAGGGTAGATTGTGGCATATGTGACTTTGCATTTTTCTCCCCTAACCCTTCCAGCTGCAGTAGCAGCATTCCATTCCTAAACAATAAAAGGCAGCCACAGGAACTGGTTTTGAACTCGTGATTGATCAGTACATCCTATAATACTGCATTCTTCAGAAGTTCGCCTATACCTCAGATGCCTTCCCCATCTGCACGTGGACATGCATTATTTAAGACCTCATTTTGTGGCAAATGCCTGAATCAAGTTGAAAAATGCGGCCTTTCCTCCCACCACTGAGGATAAAGAATCCCACATAAGCCCCCTAAATAAATGCTTATAACTCACCCAGCTGGACTTGTTTGAGTTTTTCTTTAGTCTGACATATTCATCCTCAGTCCAGAGAGGAAACTCATTTTACATAACTTCTAGCCATACTTTTGACACTATGATTTTAAAATATATATTCTAGTGATATATATCTTAAAATTTCCCCTTGTAACCACATTAAAATATATAATTAATGCTGCTAATTAAATTCACAATGTTGTGCTACCATCACCGCCATCTGCTACCAAAACTTTCCCATCATTCCAAATAGAATCTACAATTTAAGCATTAACACCCCAAACCCTACCATAACCTGCCCCCCCCCGCCCCCGGCACAATATATTCTAGATTCTGAATCAGTGAATTTGCTTATTCTAATTACTTCATATCAGTGAGATCATTTGGGTCCAGCTTACTTTAATTAACATGGTATCTTTACGGTTCACCCAAGCTGAATAATATAAAATTGTTTCTATATACTACATTTTGCTTATCCATTCATTGGTTGATGGACACTTGGTTTGATTCCATCTTTTGGCAATTGTGAAAAATATAGCTATGAACTTTTGTGGGCAAATATCAGTTCAAGTTCCTGCTTTCCTTTTTTTTTTGGGTATATATCTAGCAGTTGGCTTTCTATGTCTTATGTTAATTCTATACATAGGTTTCCAAGTTATTGCCAAAATCTCTTCCATAGCAGCCAAACTATTTTACATTCCCATCAACAAGGAATAATTGTTGCTATTTCTCCACATTCTCTGCAACACTTGTACATTTCTGGGATGTTTTATTGCCTCTTTATAAAAATTTCATTTTTTTATTAAATTGTCTTTTTTTTTTAAGGTACATAGGTCACAAAAAATATACGAGGTTCCCACATACCCCACACCCGATGCCCCCACTCGTCCCACATCATTCTAGTGGATATGAAATGGTGAAATGGTGAAATGGTGTCTTATGGTGGCTTTCATTTGAATTTCCCTATTTGCCAATGATGTTGAATATTATACGTGTGCTTTTTGGCCATCTGAATATATTCTTTGGAGAATTATAAGTCATCTGTCCATTTTTTAATTGAGTTGTTTTCTTTTTGTTGTTTAGTTGGAAGATTTATTTATATATTATGGATATTAAACTCTTAATGGATATGTGGCTTCCAAATATTTTCTCATATCATGTAGGTTGCTCTCTCTTTACCTTCCTGATAAAGCCCTTTGATGTGCAAAAGATTTTGATTTTGGTAAAGTCCCATTTATCTACTTTTTAAAATTTTGTTGCTGGATAAAAAGTCTAAAAATTAATTAACTAACAAAAGGTCCTAGAGATGCTTCCCTATGTTTACTTCTAGGAGTTTTATATTTTGTTTGATGCATTTTGAGTGATTTTTGCAAATGAGGTGAGGTAAGGGTCAACCTTTATTCTTTTGCATATGGGCATCCAGTATTCCCAGCACAATTTGTTGAAGAGACTTTCAAAGTGAGGGTTGATTCCTGAGCTTTCAAATTCATTGTTAGTCTGTATGTCTGTCCTTATGCCAGTACCATATATATATATATATATTTTTTTTTATTACAGTGGCTTTGTAATAAGTTTGAAGATTAAGCAGTGTGAGTCCTCCAGTTTCTTCTTATTTAAGATGGCTTTGACCATTCAGGTAAACTTACCATTCCATATACATTTTATGATTGTCTTTTCTATTCTACAAAGAAGACTATTGGAATTTTAATTGGGATTGTGTTAAATCTGTAGATCTTTTTAGGTAGAACTGACAAGGTAACAATATTTAGTCTTCCTTCCTAGGTACACAGATAGCCTTCCATTCATTTAGTTCTTCTTTGATTTTTTTTAGCAGTTTTATTTGTGTGCATGTGTATAAGTCCATTACATCCTTAGACAGATTTATTCCTAGGTATTGATTCTTTTAGTAACTATTGTAAATGGAACTTTTTTTCTTGATTTCATCTGTAGAGGCTTCATTGCTAGTGCATGGTAATTGCTGGTTTTTGAATGTTGATCTTAGACCCTGACACATGCTGAAATTGTTAGTTCTAGTTGCCTTGTTGCATTTTTTTCTCAAGATCTTGTTTATATAGAATCATGTCATCTGAAAATATGGAAAATTTTACTTCCTCCTTTCCAATTTGGATGTCTTTTATTGCTTTCTCTTGTATAACTGTTATGGATAGAATTTTCAGTAAAATATTGAACAGCAGTAGTGACAATTGTGTTGTTACTGCTTTTAGAGCAGGCGTTCTTAACAAGAGGTCCATGAGGTTGAATGGAATCTCAAAAAAAACATTCTTGTGGGGACATGGCAGTGTAGATGTGATATATTTATTAAATAACTCACAGTATAGTGTGAACTTAGTAAGGGATTCTTGGTTTTCACCTGACTGGCAAAGGGGTCAGTAGAACGAGAAAAGATTCAGAATCCCAGTTTTAGGGCGGAAGTTTTCCATTTTTCACTGTTGAGCATGATGTTATTGGTGGGCTTTTCAGACATGCTTTTTATTACATTGGGGAAATTTCTCCTATACCTAGCTTTCTATATTTTTTTATCAAGAAGGGGAGCTGGATTTTGTCAAATGCCTTTTCTGCATTAATTAAGATGTTTACACCTTTTTTCCTTTGTTCTGTTAATGTGGAGCATTATATAAATTTATTTTCTTGTGCTGAACCATCCATGAAGAGCTGGGATAAATCCCACTTGATCATAGTATATAATTATTTTATTGTGCTGCTGGAGTCAATTTGCTAGTATTTTGTTGAGGATTTTTGCATCTACATTCATAAGGAATATTGGTCTGTAAATTGTTTTCTTGTGGTCCTTTCATCTGGCTTTGTTAAGAGTGTGATGTTGCTCTATTGAATGAGTTAGGAAGTGTTCTTTCCTCTTCAACTTTTTGTGTTGCACCATAACCTGAAATCTGCCCACTTCCCTAGCAACAGCTAACAGCACAAAACCACAAGTCCGCCCACAAGTTTCTGCCAATCCCCAGCCGCCCCGTAGCCCTCACTCCTCCTGCTCTACCCCGCCCTCCTCATTCTCTATATAACCCACTGCACTTCCTTAATAAAACGGACTTGCGCACAGACCTGGTCTCCGCGGCATTCTTCCTCCCCTCGCCGTGCGTCCTCCATGCCTGAGAGCCCCTCTGATGCTGTCTGCCGTAGAATCAGACGCCACTGCGGTCTAGTGTGACCCCTCCAAACCCCCCCCCGTCAGCATCGGGGTGCAAGCCGCCCCAGCCGCATTTTTGGAAGAGGCAGTGCATAATTGCTGTTAATTCTTCTTGGAATGCTTGGTAATATTCACCAGTGAAGCCAAATGGTCCTGGGATTTTCTTTGTTGGAAAGGTTTTGGTTACTGATTCAGTCTCTTAACTAGTTATTGTTCTGTTTGGGTTTTTTTTTTTTTAAAGTCATTTTTTCTTAAGTTATTGTAAGTATTTTGTGTGTTTCTAGAAATGTGTCCATTTTATGTATATTATGTAATATGTTGGTGTACAGTTTTTTGTAGTATCCTCTTGTAAACCTTTTTACTTTTGTGGGCTAGGTAGTAATGTTCACCTTTGAGTTTATGATTTTAGATTTGTCATGTCTCCTTTTTTTCTTTGTCAGTGTAGCTAAGTTTTGTCAGTTAGATTTTTTTTCTTTTCTTGGAAACAGCATTTGGTTTTGTTGATTCTCTCTATTGATTTTTAAATTCTCTATTCATTTATCTTTGCTCTAATTTTTATTTCCTTCCTTCTGCTAATTTTGGTTTAGTTTACTTTTCTTTGCCTGGATCTTCCTTTGTTGAGGTTAAGTCTCAGAATTGAGAACTTTCTTGATTTTGTTTTGTTTTGTTTTGTTAATGGACAATTATAGCTATAAATTTCCCTATCAGCACTGCTTTGCTGTATCTCGTATGTTTTGATATGTTGTGCTTCCATTTTCACTTGCCTTAAAATATTTTGTAATTTCCCTTGTGATTTTTAACCTGACCCATTGGTTGATTAAAAGCATGTTGTTAATTTCCACATATTTGTGAATTTTCCATTTCTCCTTTTAATATTGATTTCTAGTTTCATTTCACTGTGATTGACTAAGATTTACTACATGATTTCAATATTTTAAAATTTATTGAGAGTTGCTTTGTGACCCAACATCTGGTCTATCTTTGAGAATGATACAGGTGCACTAGAGAAGCATGAGTATTCTGCTCTTGGTTGATGGGTTCCATATGTGTCTGCTAGGTCTAGTTGGTTTAGAATACCAATCAAGTTTTCTATTAATCTCCTCTTTAGAAGTTCTGTCCATTATTGAAAGTTGTGTTTTCAAATTGCCTAGTATTAATGTAGAACCATTTATTACTCCTTTCAAAACCTGTCAATATTTTCTTTATATATTTTGGAGCTCTGTTGTTAGGTGCATATATATTTCATATTCTGAGTCTTCTTGTTGAATTGACCTTTTGTCTATATATATAATGACTTCTTTGTCCTTCCTCATAGTTTTTAATTTAATATCTATTTTTTTCATGTTTGTATTGCTACTTCAACTCTCTTTTGGTTACTATTTACATGGTGATTTTTTTCAATCCTATCATTTTCAGCCTACTCATGTCTTTGAAATTAAGGTTTTCTTTCTTAAGCAGAATATATTTGTGTCATGATTTTTATCCATTCTCTCAATATCTGCCTTTTGACAGAAGAATTTAATCTATTTACATTTACAGTACTACTGATAATACATATTTTCTTATATCATTTTGCTATTTGGTCTTCATAAGTCTTATACTGTTTATGACCCTCAATTATTGACTCTGTTCAATATTTTAATTCTTTATTTTCTATTCCTCAGTCTGAATCATTTCAGTTGTCTTGTCCATGAAATCACTGATTCTCTTTTTCTCCGCTAGCTCCAATCACTTGTTGAAAGCATCAAGGGAATTTTTCATGTCAGTTATCCTGTTCTTCAACTACAGTATTTCTGTTTGATTCCAACTGAGAATATCAAAGAGACTCCCATATTATCCACTCATTGTTTTCCTCATATCCTTTAGTTTTTTTCTCTGTGTTTTCCTTTATTTCCTTGAGCATATTGAGGATAACTTTTTAAGAATATATTTATTTTGAAAGATTGAACAATTATGCATATGTGTGGAATTCCCTTATAATACTCCAACCACACACAATGTTGTGGAGCATTTGTTGCATATTATAAGATAATATCATCAGACTTCTACCATTAACTATGGTATATTGTACATTTGGTATATTTTTTCCATACTCTTCTATTATTCACACAGTACCACTTTGGCATAGATGCAATAATATTACAGTTTTGCTGTTATCTATAGTCCATAGGTTACATTAACTATTTTTCCCACATTTCTCCACATTCTTACCACGTTGCAATAGTGATGTACATTTGTTCTAGTTAATAGAAAGATTTTTTAATTTGTACTATTAACCACAATTCTCCTCCACCTCTGGGTTCACTATGTTATTCAGTCCTAGATTATTCTCTAGCTTTCTTTCAAATGAAATTTACATCCCTCAACCACCGTTTTCAACAACAATCCCATTTATAATTTAGCTGCATTATTTCTACTCACTATAATGTGTTACCATTAACTCTGTCCATTTCCACAATTTACAGTCAAGTTAATTGCAACTTCTACACAATTGAACAACACTACACTGTCTCAGCTCCTCTCTTATCTCCTAATAACCTATACTCTAGATTTTAACTCCATACACTTATTCTTTTTTTTTTCACTATAACAATACAAAGATTTTATTTTAAGACTGAGATTTTGCCTGACAATCAAGTGGAATTAGAATGTGCTTATTTCTTATAAGAATCTGGGAACATGGATGGCAGTGCACAAATGAACATATTTTATACAACTTTTTCTTCATGGAATAAACCAGTCCCGTTTTCTGAATTATTACAGTGAGCTGTGTGTTCTATTGGGAAGACCCTTGTCTTTGGAGCCACCTGGGCTCAAATGCCAGACGTACTAATTTCTTGCTGTGTAAGCACGGGCAAATTACTTTACCTGAAGAGGTTTCTTTTCTCATCTGTAACGTGAGGATGACAACACCTAGGTAAATATGAGAACCCTCACAAAATCAGGCACCTGAGTTAGGCATTCAACAATCAAATGTATTTTCTTTTCCTCAACTGTCTGTGTGATCTTTTGCAAATGGGCTATAATCCGAGGAGATGCTTTTCAGGTGTTTCTTTCTTTCTTTGATATTTTGCTAGCCAGCTGTGTAATCATACACTTATTCTTTATAGTTTGTTCATTTCAGTCAGACTATGCAATATTTGCCCTTTTGTGTCTGGCTTATTTCATTTAACATAATGTTTTCAAGGTCCACCATGTTATCAAGTGTGTCCCAATTTCATTATTTCTTACAGCAGCATAGTAGTTCATCATCTATATGTACCACATTTTGTTTATCCATTCAATGGTGGATGAATACCTGGATTGTTTCCATCTTTTGCCAATTGTGAATAAGGCCACTATAAACAGCAGTATGCAAATGTCCATTCATATAACAGTTTTCATTTCTTCTGGATATATTTCTAGTAGAGGAATTGCTGGATCATATGGCAGTTCTATATTTAGGTTTATAAGGAACTGCTAAACTGTCTTCCTCATTGGATGCACCATTTTACATTCCTACCAACAGTGAAGGAGTCTTCCTATTTCTCCACATCCTCTGCAGTACTTATTGTTTTCTGTTTTTTGTTTTTCTTTTAATAATGGCCATTCCATGTGGTGTGAGATGATATCTCATTGTCATTTTGATTTTGATTTCCCTAACTACTAGTGATATTGAGCAGTTTTTTCATGTGCTTTTTGTCCATTTGTATTTCCTTTTTGGAGAAATGTCTACTTAAGTATTCTGCCCATTTTTAAAATTGGATTGTTTGCTCTTTAGTTGAGTACTATGATCTCTTTTTGAAGACAGGAAATCAAACCTTTATCTGATATGTGGTTTCCAAATATTTTCTCCATTGAGTTGTTTGCCTTTTCACCTTCTTGGCAAGACCTTTGAATTGAAAAAGTGCTGAAGTTTGAAGAGGCTCCATTTATGCATGGTTTCTTTCAATGCTTGTACTTTCAGTGTAAGGTTTAAGAATCTGCCCTACTACCAGGTCTTAAAAAGTTTGCCTACATTTTCTTCTGGGAGTTTTATGGTTGTCGATTTTATATTTAGGTCTTTGATCCATTTCTGAGTTAAATTTGTATAAAGTGTGAGATAAGGGTCTTCTTTCTTTCTTTGACTATGTCTATCCAGTACACCCAGCAACATTTGTTGAATAGATTGTTCTGTCCCAGTCGGGTGAGTTTGACAACTTTGTCAAAAATCACTTGACTTTAGAAGTGAGGGTCTGTTCTTGAACCATCAAGTCAATTCCTTTGGTCTAATTGTCTATCTTTATGCCAATACCATGCTGTTTTTACCACTGTACATTGGTAATACAATTTAAAATACAGAAGTGAGGGACTTGCAACTTTGTTGTTCTTTTTTAAGATGTTTCTGGCTATTCAGTGCCCTGTACCATTCCAAATAAATTTTATAATTGTGTTTTCCATTTATTTTAAAAATGCTGAATACCAATTTGGGTATAATTGACAATTTAATGATATTTCGTCTTCTAATCCATGAGCACAGACTGTTCTTCCATTTATTTAGGTCTTTTCTGATTTATTTTTAGCAGTATATTGTACTTTTCTAAATACAATTGCTTTATGCCCTTTATTGAGAATATTCCTAAATAGTTAATTCTTTTAGTTCCTAATGTAAATGGAATATCTTCACTGACATCCTCCTCAGATTGCACATTACTAGTGTATAGAAACTATTAATTTTTTCATATTAATTTTGTATCATGCCATCTGCTGAATTGTTTATTAGCTCTAGTAGCACTGTGTAGTTTTTCAGGACTTTCTAGGTATAGGATCATATCATTTGTGAATAACAAAATTTTTAATTCTTCCTTTCTGATTTTGATGACTTTTATTTTTTTTCTTGCCTGATGGCTAGACTTAGAAAATCTAACACTATTTGAAAAACTGTGCTGAGAGTAGGCATCTCAAAGGGAAAGATTTGAGTCTTTCACCGTTGAATACGTTAGCTATGGATTTTTCATATATGAATTTTATCATGTTGAGAAATTTTCCTTCAATTCATTTTTAATGTTTTTATCAAGAAAAGATGCTGTCTTTGTAAAATGGCTTTTTCTATGCCAGTCGTTAGGATCATGATATTTTTCTTCTTTGACTTATTAACGTGGTGTGTTATCCTGATTAATTTTCTTGTGTTGAACCACTCTTGGATTCCTGGTATAAAGTCCACTTGATCATGATGAGTAATTCTTTTAATGTGCTGTTGGACTTAATTAGCAAGTATTTTGTTGAGGATTTTTGCATCCATAGCCATTAGGGAAATGGGTCTGTAATTTTCTTTTTTCATAATGTTTTCACCTGGCGTTGGTATTAGGGTGATATTGGCTTCATAGAATGAGTTTGGTAGATTTCCTCCTTGTTCAATTTTTTGGAAGAGTTTGAGTAAGATTGGTCTTATATCTTCATTGAATGCTTGGTAGAACTCACCTGTGAAACCATCTATTCTTGGGCTTTTCATTTTGGGGAGTCATTTGATGCCTGTTTCAATCTCTTTATTCATGATTGGCTTATTGGGGGCTTCTAGTTTTTCAAGGGTTGTTCTTGTAAATGGTTCATATATTTCTAGGAGTTTTTCCATTTCATCTACATTGTCTAGTTTATTGGTGTATACCTGTTCATAGCATCCTATTATGATCTCTTTTACTTCTATGGCTCATTAGTAATGTCCCCATTTTCACTTTTTATTTTATTTATTTGCAATGTTTTTTCTTTTTTTCCTTTGTCAATTTAGGTAAGAGTTTGTCAATTTTTTTAATCTTGAAAACATACTTTTGGTTTTGTTAATTCTATTTTTTGTCTTAATTTCATTTATTTCTGCTATGATCTTTGTTATTTCATTCCTTCTGTTTGATTAGGGAATAGTTTGCTATTACATTTCAGATGTTTTATCCAATGCTGAGAGAGGTGTACTGAAGTCTCCAACAATTGTAGAGGTTATCTATTTCTCCCTTCAATTTTGTCATTTTTACCTCATGTAATTTCAGTCCTGGATATAAGATTCTTGGCTGGAAGTTTTCTTTTTGCAGTATCTTAAATACATACACTGACTTCTTGCCTTCATGTTTTCTGATGAGACATCTGCACTTAATCTTACTGGGTATCTCTTGTAGGTAATACATTGTTTTGCTTGCTGTTCTCAGAGTTCTCTCTTTTTCTTTGGCATTTGATATTCTGGTTTGGAAGTGTCTCAGAGTAGGTCTATTTGGATTTATTCAGAAAGGAGTATATTGTGCTTCTTGGGTATGGATAATTATGCCCTTCAATAGGGTGCAAAATTTTTAACCATATATCTTCAAATATTCCTTCTTCATGTTTTCTATTCTTTTCTCCTTCTGGAACACACATGATATATATGTTTACATGTCTCTTGATGTTGTTGAATTTCCTGACACCCTGTTCAATTCTTTCCATTCTTTTCTTTACCTGTTTTGCTTTTGGAGGCCATGTCTTCAAGCTTACTGACCTTTTCTTCTGCCATCTCAAATCTGCTGTTACATGCCTCCATGGTATTTGTTTTTTTGTCTTTATTTATTTTTTTAATATTACATTAAAAAATATGAAGTCCCCATATACCCCCCACCACCCTCATACCACTCCTCCCCCCATAACATCAATCTCCTCCATCATCATAAGACATTCATTGCATTTGGTGAATACATATCTGAGCACCATTGCACCTCTTGATCAATGCTCCACATCATAGCCCATACTCTCCCACAGTCCACTCAGTGGGCCATGGGAGGACATACAATGTCTGGTAACTGTCCCTGCAGTACCATCCAGGACAACTCCAAGTCCCAAAAATGCCCCCACATCTCATCTCTTCCTTCCACTCCCTACCCCCAGCAGCCACTATGGCCACTTTCTCCACACCAATGCCACATTTTCCTCTATTACTAATCACAATAGTTCTTGAAAAGAATATCAGTAAGTCCACTCTAATCCATACTCTATTCCTCCATCCTGTGGACCTTGGAATGGTTGTGTCCACTCCACAAATATATCAGGAGGGGGCTTAGATTGCACATGGATGCTGGATGCAATTCTCCTGCTTTCAGTTGCAGGCACTCTTGGCTCCCTGGTGTGGTGGTTGACCTTCTTCACCTCCATGTTAGCTGAGTGGGGTAAGACCAATAAACCAGAGTGTAGGAGCTGAAGTCTGTTGAGGCTCAGGGACTGGCTATCACATGGTCAGTCCAGAGATTCAGGTCCCTGGGTATATATTAAACCCCAGCACCAACTACAGTTCTGTTAAAAGTAACAGGAGAGGCTTATGGACAAAGATCACATCTGAGTCCAGCTCCATCACACAGAAACACAAACTCCAAAGTGGGGCCAAGTGACATGGCACTGAACTCCATCTGCCATGACCATAGAACCTGTGGGTCTCTGTAGCCCTCAGAAGAACCAATACCTGAGGTTATATCCACTTTATCTGACTCTGGGACTCTGCTTAGGTGTGCATAAGGGCAACCCTTCTGATAACCTCCCAGTTCTTTTTGGAGACTCATAGCCATATAAACTCATTTGTCCTTTCCATTTCCCCCTTTGATTCAGGTCAAAAGCATTTTTAATTCCTGGTATTATATGTCGATTGAGATATTCTGTTGGTCCGAGTTGACCCTTTTATTCAAGGTCATTTTCTAGTTACATCATCAGCTGGTACTTGGTAGTAATCCCTCGGCACCAGGGAGGTTCATCCCCAGAAGTCATGTCCCACACTGGGGGGAAGACAATGCATTTACATGCTGAGTTTGGCTTCAAGACTGGCCACATTTGAGCAACAAGGAGGCTCTCAAGAGGTAACTCTTAGGCACCCTGCAGCTCTAAGCCTTGTTCTTATTTCAGGTGCACAGGCTCACAAGCATAGTCATTAGTATCAAGGGCTCATTGTTGGACCTTCCTTCTTTTTGGTCTTTGCCGTTGCACTTGGGGGATTGTTGCTTTTCCTTCAGGAACTGTGATAGAGCTCCCCTGGCTAGGAACTCAGCACTCCCTCAGTTGTTGTTTTTAATTGTATCCACTATGAAAAGATCCAAACATTTTTATGTGCCCTGGATATACACCCTGTAGAACTCCCTGCCAACCATGTGTCCCCTGTCAATAACATCCCACACCAGTGTTCCTCCCCTGCCATTGTTGAAACTCTCTGTCATCCAAAACTTCTTCAAAAGTGAAGCCCAATATATTGCCAGGTAACATTAATAGTAAAATGGAATATAGTGACGAGTTTAAAGTTAGATATAGAATACATATTAATTTAGAAAAATTAAAGTAAAAATAAATTGGGGTATCAAAAAATTTAAAAATGCAAAAGCTTTGTTTTTGATGTTTTGTCTTCCATCACTGCAATAAGTGTTGCCCTGTATGCAAATTGGCATGGCAACTATTTCCGTCTTTTCCTCAGTGTCTATGTCCTATCTTTTTTTTTTTTCCTAATTATTAAGCTTATCTTCAGAAAAGTTTTAGGTCACAGTAATTCATATATACAATATACAGTACTCCCACATATCTAACATTAAACCCTTTTCCCTTCCACAGAAATAATCCTTTTACATATTCATACTATATTTACTGAAACCAATGCACAGATATTGAGACAATAGCTTTCAAACAAGGTAACATTTGGATTTACATTGTGGTTTATATTTTAGACTATATAATTTTATAAATTTTTAGTTATCTTATGTTTCACATTATGATTTACATTTTAGCCTATCAGCCCCCATATATTTTTGGTGTAATTTAACATGTCTTATATCCATCCTTGCGTACTCTTGTGGAACACTTCTATTGCCCACACAATTCCATGATATTTTAAATATAATTTATTTTGGCTTCATTCCCATAAGAACTGCTAGGTTTCTATGTAGGCTTTCAAACTCTTCTTTGTGATAACCCAATATCTTCTTAATATCCTTAATATCATTAGTCATCTCATTGAATTAATTAAGAACATTTGTTTGAACATCTGTGATTAGTAGTCTCAACTCATTTCTGTCATCTAGGGGTTTATTTTATTCATTTGACTGGACCATATCTTCCTTCTTCTTGTCATGGATTCTAATTTTTGGCTGGAATCACAGCATCGGATTACTAGATACATTTATTTTGGTCACAGTTTCTTTATTTAGTTTAGGGCATTCTTGCTCTTTCTCCCTTTCTGGGTATTTATTAGAAGCCATGGAGGTGGTTGGTACTGTAATCTGTGGAGGCTGATGTTGCCCAGGTTTCCCCAGGAACCAGTGAAGCTTCTCCAACCTCTCTTCTCTGCCATGGTTAGGAACAAAGCTGCAGCCACGTGTAGTAATCCAAGTGTTTAGGCCAAGACCATCTGTAGTTGCCCAGAGAGACAGAGGAAGTTTCATGCCCCTTCCTACCCTCCCTGGAGTGGGGATGGACCCTTCATAGTGCCCAACAATCTAATCTATGTATGCTAAATACACCTGCAGTTGCCCTAATAAGCTGAGGGATTACTGATCCTTTTGCCCTTTAAAGGGTGGGGTTGAAACCAGGGGTGCCCATCAGGCCAATCTGTGCAGGCCAAAAGTACCTGCAGTTGCCCAGAAAGACTGAGAAAGCAAAGTTCTCTTCCTAATGTATTAGGTGTTGGAGGTGAAGCCATAGGACCCCAACAATATTGTCTGTGTAGACCAAGAGTTCCTGCAGTTGCCCAAGAAGCTAAGGAAACACCTGCCTCCTCCCATCCTACTGTGAGGTAAAAGTGGAGCCACAGGTACCCAACAGTTTAGTCTGTGCAGGTGCACTGAAAGGCACTGAAAGTGCCTGCCATTGCCCAGAGAGGCTGAGGATGCAAAGCTCTCCTCCTATCCTACTAGATGCTGGGGATGGAGGCACAGGTGTCTGACTCTTTAATCTGTGTGGCTAAAAGCATTTGTCACTGTCAGAGTGGCTGAGGAAACACTAGATCACTCTTATTCTATGGGGAAGGTGGGGGTGGAGTCCAAGGCACCCAATGAACCAGTCTGTGCATGCCGTCGGGCTGGAGGGCTTAGCCTCGCTCAGGTCCAAGAGTCAGGGGGGGGCTCGCTCCTGCCGAACCACCGGCAGGGGGTACTCCCGAAGGGAGCACTGGTTCTCCAGGCGTGGGGGACGCGCGGTTGGGGAAAAAACCACGGAGACCGCTTGAGTGCAAGAACAGGTCTGCTTTATTATGGAAGTGCACTAGGTTATATAGGGTTGAGAGGGAGGAGTAAGATGGAGGGAGGGCTAGCTACGGGGCAGTAGTGGACAGGCTGAAGCTGATGGACAGCCCCGAGGTAAGCAGTTACTGGGGAAGAGGGCAGATTGTACATTGGCAATATGGGCGGGACTGGCGGGAAATATAGCTACGGCTGGAAAGGGGAGGAGGGGTGGCGAGAGGCAGCAACAATTGCTCTCTTTTTGTTTTTTAAAAGGGAAACAATGAGGAAGGGGAGGGAGATGGGTCGGGGGAAGGCGAAGGGTGAGGGGGCGAGACTGGCTGGCTATGGGCGGACAACATAGCATCTGGCCAGGACGCATGTGTCAGCCCTCTGGGTCGGTGCGCGCCGGTGCTAGGCGCACACCGAGCCTTACCAGCAAAACGGTCTCGCGATGCCCCTGAACCCTCCTAGAGGGGGGGGGAATGACAGGAGGCAGCTAGAGGCATGAGGTACGAAGTAGGTCTCGCGGGCGGAAAGGGCGAGGAGGGCGGCGGGGGGGGACTCAGTGGTGGCGAGGCATTGGTAATGGACTTGTACGAAGGAGCTGAACACGGCGTTGGCTTGATCTTTGGCAAGGCGGACCATCTTTTTGATGGCCCAGGGGCCCACGGTGAGGGCTAAGATGACGATGATGAGTGGGCCTAGGAATGGAAGGAGGTAAGGGAGGAGGGTATGAAAAACACTGGACAAATAGTTCGCGTTTTCTCACTCTTTGCGGCGTCTATCTAGTCCCTCTTGGACTTTTTTTAGATTGTCCTCGACAAGGCCGGTGGAGTTGGCGTATATGCAGCATTCTTCTCCAAGGGCGGCACATAGACCTCCTTCTTTAAGGAGGAGGACGTCGAGGATGCGGCGGTTTTGGAGAACTACTTCGGAGAGAGAGTTAAGAGAGTCTTTTAGGTATTTTACAGCATTACAAAGATAGGTGATGTCCTCGTCAACGGCCTGCCTGAGAGATGAGAGGGCAGAGGACTGTGTGGAGAGGGCAGTGATCCCTGTGCCTGCTCCTGCGATACCCAAAAGGGAAGCAACTGTTAGGACTGCAGTGATTGGCTCCCTCTTTTGTAATTGGAGAGAGGTTTGTCTGCGCAACAAACGGCGGAAGAAATCAGTGTCAGAGTGGTAAAGGACTCGAGGGGCGAGAAGGATAAGCAGACAAGTTTCACTGGTAGCATTGAGGGTGGCGACATTGAGGCAGGGGGTTAATCCGGTGGAGGTACAAAGCCACTGGGAGGTGTTATGGGGGATTAAGAATTTGGCAGAGGTGCTAGGAGAGTAGTAGTTAGCGCAGGCGTGCATAAGGGGATGGGAGCCTTGGCGGGGACGAACGCAGTGCCCTGTGGAGGAAACAGATTGGAAGGTTAGGGGAACAGAGGAAGTGTTCCAGTTGCATCCAGTAGGAGAATTTTCGGAGGATTCGCTGAAGGTGAGGTTTGTGGCGACAGGTTCGTATAGAGGAAGAGAGGGGGAGAGACAAAGCCAGCAGCTCCGGGTGAGATTGGGGTGAGATGAGTTCAGAGAGGTGTATGAGGCTTTGATTAGGCTGATGAGAGGACTGGGAAGCTGACCAGGGGGTAAGTGAGGCTTGGGGTTGTGGGAGCTGAGAGAGGCAGTGGCGAGGGGGGTGCCGGGCGAAGGAGCCGGCAAGGTGGGGCGAGGTGGAGAAGGAGGCTGTGCCTTTGGAGGATTGAGAACTCGATTTGGGCCGATAGGGGTGGAGCGTGAGGGGATTGGCTCCTTTTTTATAGAGATAATGCCGCCGTAATCATGACCCACTGCATACAAGCGGGCTCCCCACGTGCGGCCCTGTAGCCAGAGGTCAGAGTTGGGGTCTTTAACTGTGAGTGTGATGGTGTTCCATCGAGTAGCATTACGCTGGAGAATAAGGTATGGGTCCCTGTTAGGGGCGCCGGACCATCTGTGAGCGATGGTTACGCACCCCCAAGAAGGACAGTAGTAATGCGTTGGGTCATGACATCCTCTGGCGGAGGACGGGCACATGTAGAAACCTGTGGCAGAGAGGCTGTTTGGCCCCAAATTGTAAGATGGGATGTTTATGCGTCCAGTGAGATTGAGGACATCAGTTGTGAAAGAGGGGGCGGAGGCGGTCACGTTGGAGGCAAGGAGCTGGCTGCCGCCCTGGCAGCTCTCGCAGGTCAAGAGGGTGAGGGTCCAATTGAAGGGCTGATGATTCGGGTTGGCAGCGGCTGGGAGAGCGAAGGAAGCCAGGACGAAGGAGACGGTCGCGAGGTTGCATAGAGGCATCATTTGACGGTGCGGCATCTGTGGAGACAAAAGAAAAGAAAATTCCTCGCTCTCCACACGCGGCAAGCGGGCAGCATGAGGGGGGTAAAGAGAGTGGGGTAAGGGTTAGAAACTTTTTATGAGGAGGCGTTTCTAAATGAGGGCTGGTGCTGGATCCGGGTGAACGGGGCGACTTCTGGGCCGTATCCTTTGTTAATGTTATCTCTCACTGAAGGCATAGGGTGCCGATCGTCTACTGGGACTAGAGGGTCGGTGGCAGGCCGGATGCAGCTCCCAGGGATCCAGAGAGGTTGCGGCTTAGAATCTGGAAAGACACAAGCAAAGCCTCTCCCCTGTGCTAGGAGGGGAGCGGGATCTTGCCAACGATTGGTGGCAGGGTCTTTCCAATGGACAAGGGGAACTTGCGAGGGCTGCCACATGGGTCCCCAGTGCTTATGGGTGGGGGAGAGCCCCTGGTTATCGAAGGTTAAGAGATTGTGGTGAATGAGGCAGGCAGTCACGACGTCGGCTGGGGCCTTGTGGGGAGAGGAGGTTTTTTTCTTTTTGAATGAGTAGCTTGAACTGTTGGTGAGTGCGCTCGACGATTCCTTGCCCCTGTGGATTGTATGGAATGCCAAAGTGATGCGTGATGTGATACATCCGCACGAAGCTGACGAAGGCAGCACTGCGATATGCTGGTCCGTTATCTGTTTTGAGATCCCATGGGATTCCCATGAACAAAATAGCTTGGCGAAGCACCTTGATGCAATGTTTGGCGCTCTCCCCCGCGAGGGGGACTGCATAGCACAGATGTGAAAAGGTGTCAATTGCCACATGAAGATATTTGAGGCGGCCGAAGGCGCTGACATGAGTGACGTCTAATTGCCACCTCGAGTTTGGGCGGAGGCCGCGGGGGTTGACGCCCTGAGGCTTCAAATGTCCAAGTGGCAGCAAAGGCGTGCAAGTTCAGCACGCACGCACAAGGTGCTTGCAAGTTTCAATAGGGATGTCTGGAAAGAGCTTCTGGATGGACCGCGCAGAGAAGTGAAATTGGGAATGTAAAAGCTTGGCTTGGTTGACAAAGTCTCCAAGCCGCGGTCCATCGGTGGAGTCTTCACGAAGAGTGACTGGGTTTATCTGATGGGCGGACATGGAAGCGTCAGCAAGGTCATTTCCCTGAGTCAGAGGCCCTGGTAGGCTAGAATGGCTTCTAATGTGAGCAATGAACCAGGGCTGTTGCCGTTCTTCAAGCAGTCGCTGCACAAAGGCGAGTGCCCAGTCGATGTTTGAGTTACTAGGAAAGTGGCAAGTGGAAGGCTACGACACACTTGAAGAGTGTATAGGCTGTCAGTAAAGATGTTGAGAGGCTGGTCTGGGTGAATATTGAGGACTGCAGCGACGGCTAGAAGTTCGCCTACTTGAACAGAAAAGTCATTTGCGAACAGCAGTTGCCGCGGCTCAGGATTGTTGGGAGTGTATATGATGGCAGCAAACGTCGTTTTGGAGGCATCTGTGAAGGCAGAGATGGCAGAAGGAATTGGGTTCCATGCGGGCAATGGACAGAACGGGTTGGAAAACGCTAATTGAGACATTCCTTGCAGCAATTGGTGATGAGGATAGTGGTTGTCAAAGGAGCCACGAAAGAGCTCTACTAAGCTTTGCATTTGGGCATTGCTCATGATGAGGGAGGTAACATCCTTGGCATCTAAAGGCCGGACAATGGTGTGTGGCGGGACGCCGTATGTTTGTATGGAGAGAAGTAATAAGTCAGTGGCCAATGCGATCCAGGCTTTTATAAAAGGGCAGATTTTTGGGAGTTTGCTTTTTGACGTATGCAGAAAAAGGAGAGGGCCATCTTGCCACAAGAGGCCTGTGGGAGTGATTGGTGTTGGCAGGACTAAAGCTAAAACTGGAAGGTCAGGGGAAAACCGCTCTAGGCAGCATTGCTGTAGAGCGGCACTGACCTGTTGGACGGCTTCTCGGGCAGCGGGGGTGATGGTGATGTTACAAGTAACCGCAGTTGGTGGGCTATCCTTGGTCTGCAAGAGCTCGAAGAGGGGCTGCATTTGCGCTGTTGTGATGGGGAGCGCTGATCGAAGCCAATTGATTTGTCCGCAAAGCCGTTGGAGCTCAGTGAGTGTCATTTTGTGGGAGACGTGAATTTTTGGGCTCGCAGGTTGAATGGACTGGTGAAAATGAAAGCCTAAGAATTGAAAAGGAGGTTGGAGGTTTATTTTGTCAGACTGCACAGTAAGCCCGAGGCTGGAGAGGTTTGTTATTGTTGCTGAGAGCAGATCATTGAGGAGCGCATGGGAGCTCGCTGCCAAAAGGAGGTCGTCCATGTAGTGGAAGATGTATGTGTGCTCTGGATTGAACTTGGAGCGCAGCGGCTCAACGGCATGGTTGACATACAATTGGCATATAGTAGGGCTGTTGCGCATGCCTTGAGGTAATACTTTCCATTGAAATCGCTGTGCTGCACCCTGGTTGTTGATGCGTGGAACTGTGAACGCGAACCTCGGACAGTCTCGGGGATGAAGAGGGATAGAGAAAAAGCAGTCTTTGATGTCAATGGTTGCTGCATAAAAATGTTGGGGGACTGCGGTGGGATGCGGGCATCCTGGCTGAGGTGATCTCATTGGCTTAATATGCTTGTTGATCTCACGGAGGTCGTGGAGAAGGCAGAACTTGCCGGTGTTTTTCTTGTTAATGACAAAGATTGGCGAATTATAGGGACTAGTGGACGGCTTAATATGTCCTGCTTGTAGCTGCTCTTCAACGAGGGCAGAGAGAGCTTGTAGCTTGTGAGCTGGCAAGGGCCACTGCTCGACCCAGATGGGCTCCTCTGTGTCCCATTCCAGAGGGATAGGGTCAGGTTTTGCGACGAGAGCAGTGGCCCCTATAAGGGGGGGGGCAGCGTAGCTGAGAAGGCTTCTGTGATGATTCGGGCTTTTAGCTGGCTGAGGACATCTCTTCCCCATAAGATGGTCTGGACTGAAGAGAGGACGAGTGGGCGAATTTGGCCTTCATGGCCTTCTCTGTCGCTCCAATGCAGAGGCTGGGATGTTTTCCAGGAGGTTGCGGCTCCTGTGGCACCGATGACTTGAGGGCCAGTCTCGAGGGGCCAGTGATTAAATGCAGCGACTTCAAAAGGAACGCAGGAGATCTCAGCGCCAGAGTCTAGGAGTCCATCGAGCCATTGCCCATCGATCCTGAGCTCTAATGAGGGTTTCCAGTGATGCGAGATAGGCATTGTCCACATTACGGCTTGGGAATTTTTCTGAGGGCCTCTTGAGGGTGGGGCTGAGGCCTGCCCCGCTGGGAGTTTAAAGGCTGCTGGAAACTTTGGGCGGCACGGCAGTCGCGGGCCCAGTGATATCCTTTCCCACAACGCGGACATGGCGTAGAAGGGCCCCTTGGTCGTCGCGACGGCGGGTCGGAGTGAGGTGCCGGGCCTGGCTGAGAGCACTCGCGGACAAATTGGCCGGGCTGGCCGCATCGAAAGCAGACGGAAGTGGAGGTAGATGAAACAGCCATGGCAGATGCAAAGGCAGCGGTGAGCGTTTTGACTTGCGGGTCAACGTCACGGCAGGCAAGGACCCACTCATGCAGAGCCTTGTCACGTATAGGGAGGACTACAGCCTGGAATGGCGCAAGGCATCCGTCTATGATAAGCTCTTTGGCCAGCGCGAACTGGGCATCCTCGCTGGAGATCTTTCGTTGGCAAGCTTCCAGAACACGGGCGACGAATGCTGGGAAGGTTTCATTGGGGTCTTGAAGCAATTGCGCGAGCTTGGTGGGCTGCTTGGTGGAAACTAGAGAGAACAATCGCTGGACGAGGACTTTTACCCGGTGCCAAAACCCTGGGTCGATTTCGGGATAAGAGCGAGGGTCTGCATAATTGTTGGTCCCCGTGTATGCGTCGGATGGATCCAGGACGCCGGCTTGGGCATTCTCTATTACCTGCCGGTCAACAGCCGCCTGGTAGTGAGCGCGCCATTCGATAAATTGTCCTGGCGTGAGGACGGCACGGGCTAGGGAAATCCAGTCATATGGGAGAACGAGCTGGGTTCCTAGCTCCTCCAGGAGCTGTTGCGCATAAGGGCTGCTGATTCCATCCTCCTTCACAGCTTTGCGGAGGGTTTTAACTTCATCCGCTGTAAAGGGCAGCCAGGTTTGCGGCCATTGCAGCGTGGGCTGCGGATTCAGCGGATACAGCTGGGGGGTTTGAGAAGGCGTGGCACCAGGGACAGTGGCTTGGGCAGGTGAAGGGCTATTGCCATACGGCGGCGGCAAGGGATAAGCGGAACACAGGTGAGAAAATGGCGGTCTAACAGCTTCCAGGCAACAACAAAATGGTGGCGGGACCCTTCCGGGCCCCGGCCAAGATGGCGAAGCAGCCACATCCGGTTGTGAACAAAATGGCATGGGGGGCGCTTCCGGTTTGGCGGAAGATGGCGACCATACAGTTTCTGGGGCGGAGCCGGATGCTGACCGGACAGGAAGAGGCGGGTAGAGGCGGGAAGAGGGCATCGGTGAAGAAGAAGCCGGATGTGCGCCATCCTGGGCAGAGGTGGAGGAAGAAGGCGGAAGTTCGCCATCTTGGGGAGCGGCAGGAGCGGTCTCTGTGTGCCGCGGGGAGCTGGGACGGGGGGGCTCACGCTCGAGGGTGGCCGCAAGTTGGTCAGACAGAGAGTCAGTGTCGGTGGACTCATCGGAATCACAGTCTAGAGGCCGCTTGGGAGAAGCCTCACAAATAGTCTCGGATGGGGCGCCAAGGAGACAGGCGTGAATGGCAACAAGAACAGGTAAGAGGCCCGTTGGGAAAGAGCGTTTCTCATGCTCCATTGCGGAGGTGACTCGATCTATGAGTCGAGAGTATGTATCTGGGCTCCAGAGTTGGCAGGTGGCGAGCCATGGATTAAAAGGGAGCAAAAGGTCCCAGTATTTTTGGAGTTGCCGCAGGGAAATGCGGACTCCGTTGGTGTCGAGCAGGGCAGCGAGGGCCCTAACTTGTGGCGCCTGACGCGATGATAGAGAGGCGCCCATGTTAAAATAGAGGCGGGATGACGGCGAGGGGTCCCTACCTGGAGAAGAGGATGAGCCGTCCGATTCACAGCAGCAGCAGCAGAGAGGGGCCGGGGGAGGAGCAGCCCCACGTTCGGGCGCCAAATGCCGTCGGGCTGGAGGGCTTAGCCTCGCTCAGGCCCAAGAGTCAGGGGGGGCTCGCTCCTGCCGAACCGCCCGCGGGGGGTACTCCCGAAGGGAGCACCGGTTCTCCAGGTGTGGGGGACGCGCGGTTGGGGAAAAAACCACGGAGACCGCTTGAGCGCAAGAACAGGTCTGCTTTATTATGGAAGTGCACTAGGTTATATAGGGTTGAGAGGGAGGAGTAAGATGGAGGGAGGGCTAGCTACGGGGCAGTAGTGGACAGGCTGAAGCTGATGGACAGCCCCGAGGTAAGCAGTTACCGGGGAAGAGGGCAGATTATACGTTGGCAATATGGGCGGGACTGGCGGGAAAGATAGTGATGGCTGGAAAGGGGAGGAGGGGTGGCGAGAGGCAGCAACATGTGCAGGTCAAAATTGTTGTCCACATAACTGTAGAGAAGCATCTCCCCTCTTATCCTACTGGGGAGCAGGACTGGAATTACAGGTGTCTTAGTATGCAGTCTGTATGGACTAAAAGCACATGCATTTGCCCAGAGAGGCTGAGGAGGTACAGCATGCCTCCTATCAGGGGCGGAGAAGGAGCCCTAGGTATGTGAGTATCCAGTTTGTGTAAGCAAAAAGCACCTGCAATTGCATAGAAATGCTAATACAGGTCCCCCTAGCTTCCTCCCTATTGGAGGTGGGGCTGGAGCATAGGCTAGAGCTGGTCTAGGTGGAAAGGAGCAGGTCCTTACTGTCACTGTGATTTTCAATCAACCTTGCTTCTGAAGCAGGCTAGTAAGATAGGCAATCAATAGATGAATCTGGAACCTGGTAAGAAGTCCACAAGAACATCAATAACCCAAAGATGGCTGCTGGAAGACCATTCCCCAAGATTCTGCCACTCAGAAGACTTCCTCCAGAAGCCAGGAGAAGCCCGGATATTCCCTAAGGACTTTATCATTAGGCCTTGCTGGGAGATTGATGGGGGAAATAAGCAATCAAAACAGTAAACAGCTAGAACTCCTCCCCTGCCATTAGCAAAGGTGTGGAAAATTAACAGTTCAAAAGCCAGGTGCAAGGCCTGAATGAGCTCTCATGCTCTCTCATGCTCTCTTGCCTCTGGACCCAGCCTCCAGCTGCATTCTACCCAACTTAGATCACCACGCAAGTAAAACCTGGGCATTTATAACCTATAATGGGGAATTGTAACCTGTAAATCAGCCTTCTTTATTACTTCTCAGCCCCTTCCTCTCTACCTGGTACCCCTGATCTGTTATTTTTTTCCCATTTCTCTTTCTTTCCTACCTAAATGAATTACTGGCTTTTGAAATTCATTTCTGCAGCACAGCCAAGAACCTAAATGAAATCCAGTAACACTTCCTTTCATGCAGGGGCAGAGTTAAAATGGTGACTACCAGCCTTTTTCCAACTTGGACAGGTTCAAACTTTAGCTGTGCTTACAATTATATTTTAGCTAGTCAAATTTACTAATCAGTAACTTAAGTTACTGATTTCTGGACCATCTCTTCCTCTTCCTGCTTTTGGGAAATGGAGCTTTCAGCTACAGCTATGGAATAGATACTGAGGTGGCTTGTGCTGCCAGTGGAGGATGGACCCAGCCCCAACAGCATGGAATGCTCTACACAGGAATCTTCCCTGCAGAAGGAAGACTCCTTCCATTCTTCTAAAGATATTGCACAATATTTTGTTTTCCTGGGCCTGCCAAAAATGTGCTTTAGATACTTCTGGGTGATTACTAACTGCCCTGAGGATACACAGATTTTTGGAGATCCTTACTCTGCCAGCATCTTGCCCTCCTTCAAACATTGGCTTTAGGTTGATTTTCTCTAGGAGGGTTATGCCCTGAAAGAAACCACTAGCCAAAGCAAAGCCAATTTGCAAAGACTATGAAAAGTTCTTTTTGATTTGTATTGTTTGTTTTGGTTAGTTCCTAGTACTTACAATAATCAATTCCATATAACTAGCTGGATACAAACTTAAGTAACAGATAGGTTGGAGACTAAATTGCATACTTAACACTTTGAAATATTAAAATGCAGAGTAGACTTATGGAAAATAGAACCAAAGTAGGTAGGCAGAGTCTAACTCTCTCTCTCTCTCTCTCTCTCTCTCTCTCTCTCACACACACACACACACACACACACACAATGGAGAGAAGGCAGGGACCTATCTAAAGGAGCTTTTTTGGATATATATAGAATAGGAAGGTCCTTTGAGTCATCTAGGAGGATGCTGGAAAGATAAAGAGGACAAAGGAAAACCATGAGTTACTCATTCCTGTGACTGGAAAAGGCACATATGCCCTGCCCTCAGGGCAATTAACCCTGGTGGAGACCCTGGCTCACTGCTGCCAACAGACTGGAAATGGACATTTCCTGAAAGGAAGAAGGGTCTGACAGAGTGGACAGTGATATAATTTGTGGTGAGTTTGGCTGGTTGAGCTCCCTTTGAATCTCAGAAGGGACCCCAACTCAATGGGGAGAGGAGAAGGTTATCTGCTTAGCCAGGTTGTCATGCCCAGCAGCCCAGGGAAAGAGAGGAACTAGATTAGAAAGGGGGTGGGAGAGGTACCTAATCAACCTGACTCTAGCAAACTGTAGTCTAAAATGCCTGAGGGAAAGGAGGCAGATAGCTTTCTGAAGGCTGATCAATCCAATGAGGTAGTTTAGCTCAATGGGGGAATTCTCACTTTGCATATATGAGGTCCCTGGATTTATTTCCTGGTCTCTTTAGAGAAGTGAAGAAATGATCCATTGGGCTATCAGGCATCCAGCTGATATGTTATGGCAGTGAATATATAGACATTTTTTTTTAATTTTAGATTTTCTTGGATAAGTTTCTTTCTTTAAGTTTCCTATTTTTACTTTTTTTCTTATTTTACTCACTCAAACCAGGCACATTACCTGCAGAGGGCAGGCTGCAGGGTTATTGATGAACACCAGCAGCCTGTGAAGCTCCTTAGGGGCCTAAGAGAGAAGGAAAGCTGTTTTTCCTTTTTTTGTTTGTTTGTTTTTAGTTGCTACTGTTTTATTTCTTATCTCTTGTGTTTCCACTTTCTTTCTTTTTCCCTTTGTTTCATTTACCAACTTTTCTACCTATGTTATTCCTTTTCTTTGCTTCATTTTTCTATATTGTGTTTTCTTTGTCTTGAATTTATGTTTTTGTTTCTCTCTATTCTGCTTCTTTTTTAATTTTTTCTTTTTTGTTATTTTTCTTTTCTTTTTTCTTTTCCTCTCTTCTCATCATTCCTGCCTTTTAATACATTCTATATATTTTTTCTATTTTCATTCTCCTTTCATTTTTTTCTATCCCACTTTTTAATTTTTGTTCCTCTGTACTTCCTGTGGTTTTTAGCCATGTTAATTATTTTCCTAGGTCTTACACTGTTCCTCTTCCACCTTTTTTATTATTATTACTATTATAATTTTTCTCTTCTTACCTCTATCCTTTACTCTTTTTTTTTAAAAGATTTATTTATTTAATTCCCCTCCCCTCCCCTGGTTGTCTGTTTTCTGTGTCTTTTTGCTGCGTCTTGTTTTCTTTTGTCGGCTTCTGTTGTCGTCAGCGGCACGGGAAGTGTGGGCGGCGCCATTCCTTGGCAGGCTGCTCCCTCCTTCGCGCTGGGCGGCTCTCCTCACGGGAGCACTCCTTGCGCGTGGGGCTCCCCTATGCGGGGGACACCCCTGTGTAGCACGGCACTCCTTGCGCGCATCAGCACTGCGCATGGGCCAGCTCCACACGGGTCAAGGAGGCCCGGGGCTTGAACCGCGGACCTCCCATGTGGTAGACGGACGCCCTAACCACTGGGTCAAAGTCCGTTTCCCTATCCTTTACTCTTGTCCTCATTGTTTTTTATGAGAACATAGACAAAAAAGGAAATAGAATAAGAGGAACTATGTGTCAAAATGAAACCCTTACACACAAAGACAACAAAGTAAAACCCAGAGATGAAAGAGAAGCTAATCAACTAAATAAACCCATCAAGAAAAACAGATGCCTAGACACCAGCAAAAAAAACACAAGCCGTACTAAGAAACAGGAAGATATGGCTCAGTCTAACAAACAAACTAAAATCAGGAGGAGATGCAGAACATGGAACAACTAACCAGAGATGTCCAAACAAATATCATGAGTCAACTTAATGAAGTGAAGGAAGAGATTAAGGATATTAAGAAGACACTGGGAGAATATACTGAAGAAATTGTAAACATACATAAAAAGATATGGATATGATAGCAATGAATGGCAAATTGCAAGAAATCAAAAGTGAACTGGAAGCACATAACAACAGATTTGAACAAGTAGAGGAAAGAATTAGCAATGTGGAGACAGTACATCTGAAATCAGACAGACAGTGGAACAGATTGATAAAAAGATAGAAAAAATCCATCAAGGACTTAGGGACTTGAATTACAACATGAAATGCACAAACATACAAATTACAGGCATCCCAGAAGGAAAAGAGAAGGGAAACAGGGTAGAAGAAGTGTTGGAGGAAATAATGGCTGAAAACTTCCCAACCCTATTGAGAGTGATATACGTACATGTCCAGGAAGTGCAGCATACCCAGAGCAGTATAAATCCTAGCAGGCCTACCTCAAGACATATACTTGTCAAATTTTCCAATACCCAAGACAAAAAAAGAGAACACTGAAAGCAAAAAGAGAGAAGAGATACATCACATACAAGGGAACTTTGATAAGATTAAGTGCTGATTTCTCATCTGAAACCATGGGAGCAAGAAGGCAGTGAAATGACATCATTAAGATGCTAAAAGAAAAAAAAAAAGGAATTCTCTATTCAGCAAAGCCAGCATTCAAAAATGAGGAAAAATTCAAAATATTCACAGGTAAACAGTAATTAAGAGAGTGTGTCAATAAGAAACCTGCCCTTCAAGAAATACTAAAGGGAGTTCTTCAAGTTGAAGGGGAAAAAAACAGGAGAGACAGAGCTGGAGTAGAGTGTAAGCATAACTAGAAGGATATAAAGAGAAACAAAAATGCCATATGACGTATATAAACCTAAAGATAATATGGCTAATATAAGTTATTACTTGAAAGTAATAACATTGAATGTTAATGGGTTAAACTCTCCAACCAAAAGTCAGAGATTGGCAGAATGGATAAGAAAATATGACCCGCCTCTATGTTGTCTACAAGAAACTCTCCTTAGACCCAGGGATTCAAGGAGGCTGAAAGTGAATGGATGGAAAACAATTTTATATGCAAACAACAACCAAAAAAGGGCAGAAGTAGCTATACTAATATTGTACAAAATAGATGTTAAATGCAAAACTATTGTAAGAGAAAAAAAAGAACATGATATATTAATAAAAGGTGTAATCTATCAAGAAGAAAGAAAAATTATAAACATTTATGCACCTAACCAGGGTGCCTCAAAATACATGAGGCAAACTTTGGAAAATCTAAATGGACAAATAGATGCCTCTACAATTATTGTGGGGGATTTTAATACACCATTATCATGATTTGACAGAACATCTCAACAGAGAATCAATAAGGAAACAAAGACCTTGAATAAAACATTAGAGGATCTGGACCTAATAGACATATATAGAACATTACACCCAACTACAGTGGGATGTACATTTTGCTCAAGAGCACATGGTTCATTCTCCAGTACAGGCCACATATTAGACATTTCCTTCTATTCCTATCATTTGAAGTATTTTTATCAGGAAAGGGTATTATATTTTTCGAAGGCTTTTTATGTATCTATAGAGATATCATGTGATTTTTTTTTTCGATCTGTTTATTTGGTGCATTACGTTAATTGATTTTCTCATGTTGAACCATCCTTATATATCAGGGATTACTTACTTGATCATGGTCTGTAATTCATTTGATGTGTTGTTGAATATGATTAGCAAATATTTTGCTGAGGATTTTAGCACCTAGGTTCATTAGAGAGATTAGCCTATAGTGTTCCTTCCTATTGATGAATGACTTTCTTTGGATTTGCAGTTATGTGGTTAAAACTACAACATTTGGATTTTTTTTTTCTAACATGGCAGGGGAGAGTTACCAGTTTAGGATGTTGGATATGGAAGGCATGCAGGACAGGGTCTAGCTGGGGGAGGCTTCTAGGAAGTATGTGACTCTTCATCCTCACATCGTGCATTTTATCAGTGGATGGAGACCCATACAATGAATGGGAATATATTAGACCCTCATCCTGGGGAGTCCTCTTATTGTTCTCAAATAGAGGGGTGGGAGTCTTGTCAGAGCATAGGCAGTTCTCTCAAACCTGCCTATGACAAGCCCTCAATGTTGTTGCAAGAAACCCTGAATCTTACTCTTCAAGGAGTGAATCCTGGTGGTTGCTGCAGGTCCTGAGGGGAGAGAGAGGGAGGAATAGAAGAGATGGAACATTGGTCCTTTTGTGGACATTGGAATTGTACTTCATTATCCTGCAATTTTTAATATAAGCCACGTAAAATTTCATCAAAATTTATAAAAGCGTATATAACAAAATATAAGCCAAAATATAAACCATGGTTAGTAGCAAAGCTTCAATATTTGTACATCACTTGTAACAAATGTACCATTCACACGTAAAATGTTATTAATAGGGAAAAGGAGAAAAGTTTGAGGATGTAGGATATAGAGGAATCCCCTATATTTTGTAAGTGACTTTTCTTTAACATGAAGAAGATAAAATGAAAATAAATAAGACACTGGGGATATAAATGAAAGGAAATACCACTGTACATACATGGTACAAATCTTAATGTTGAAAGACATAATGCCAAAAGTTATTTTTAATTTTATCTTTTATTACTTCTTTTATCACATCAAATTCTTTTTATTTTTTTGTATTTTATTTGTTATTTTAAAAACTATTGTTATTGTTTAATTTTCTTATTAATTTTGTTCGGTTATTTTGTTGGCTTCATTTTTGAAGAAGTTCTGGATTACAGAAGTTTTATAACTGTGGCAGGGAAGGCTCATTAGTGCAGTGTGTCACTGATGGGGGATCCATGGGGCATACCTATAAGGCGTATGAATGAAAACAAGTGTTCATGGGGCATTATCATGGTAGGTAGAGATGCACACAATAACCAAAACAATATCTAATTCCCATCCTGGGGAGTCCTGCCACATTCTATAATGGGACAGCAAGAATCACTGCATGCAAGGGCAGTGACTAGTGAAGGAGGACAGAATAATTGTGCTGGGACCTTGATATTGATCGTTATACATATGAACCTTTTCTTCTGAAATTGAAACTTAGCCTACTATTATATGTTGCCTTAGAGTTTACCTCCTGAGATCCTCCTTGTTACTCAAATGTGGCTTCTCTCTAAGCCAAACTCAGCATATAAATGCATTACCTTTCCCTCAGCATGGGACCTCACTACTGGGGATAAGCCTCCCTGGCACTGAAGGATAACTACCAAGCAGCATCTAGCAATGCAACTGGAAAAAGACCTTGATCAAAAAGGGAAAAGAGTAAAAAACAAATGAGTTTATATGGCTAAGAGACTCACTTTCAAAGTGAGTCAGGAGGTCACCTGATGCCACAGTAAATATTGCCTCAAATAGTGGTGCTACTGAGTGCTCTGAAGACATACAGACGCTATAGTCAGGGCTGACAGCTTAGGAGTTTGGCATCCTGCCAGTAGGCCCTATTTTGGAACTTCTGCTCCCCAGTTAGACAGAGTTGGAATCATTTGTGAGTTCGCTACACACGGCTGTTCTCCCCTTCTATTTGAACCTATAGTTAGTACTATACTTGATAGGTGTATATCCAAGAGACTTAAATCTTTGTGCTTTCCATGGGCTTATTGGGCCTTGAATCTCAACAACAGAGTTTCCATATCTACTCTCCAATTCATTGGATTCACTCAGGACACCTCACAAGGAAATGGTGGTGGATAATGACCATCCCAAGGAACAGAGAGTGTCTACACCTGCAAGCAAGAAAGTCTCATCCATCTTCCCCATAGGATCTAAGCCCCCTCTCAATTGCAAGCAGAATGGGCATCACCATCCCAAAATTCTCAGGGTATGAGGAATGAATGATGGACTAGAGAAAACTTGGTGTTATTCTACTATAGACTTATTATTATTTTGGCAATGGAAGAACTTTTATCATTGATGTGGAGACGGTGGTCACCAGAGGTTCTAAGGGGAGGGAGAGGGAAAATTAGTTTTAATATGGGGGCATTTTCAGGACTTCAGAATTTTCCTGAATGACGTTGCAGTGACAGATACTGGCCATTATATACCTTGTCATAACTTACAAAATTGTGCATAAGAGAGTTTAAAGTATAACATAAAGTATAATCCACACTTAGTGGCAATACTCTAATATCTGTTCATCAATTGTAAAAAATATTCCACACTAATAAAGGAAGTTGTTAATGTGGGAAAGTGTAGGAGGGGTAGGGAGTAGGGTGTATGGGACTCTCCCACATTTTTTATGTAACATTTATGTAATCTAAGTAGCTTTCTAAAATTTTTAAAAAATTAACTTTCTGAGTCAAAAAATAAAATAAAATAAAGTAAAATGCAGAGTGCAACAAAAGATTTTGAGACAAAGAAATAGAATTTAACAGCCCATCCAAAGGATGGAAATGCCTTTTGGATGGTTAATTCTCAATCAGTGAATAATATACTATGCATTTTGTGAAATACCTATGTTTTCAATCTTGTTTTCTAACATCTGGTGATTTACTAATTCAACGATAGTTTACTACACCTGTGATTACAAGAGTTCTGTGAGTACTGAAAAAAGAAAATAGATAAGACACATTTGCCACTTAGGTTTAAAGAATTATTTTCTGTTATTTTTACAGTCACTTAAGTATTTCTATGCTTTATTGCTGTGCGTAGGGTTTAGAAATCATGATTTGTATCAACCAAGAGTTTTAGTTTTCTAGGTTGCTCAAGCAAATACCAAGGAAAGGGATGAGTTAAACAATGGGAATTTATTTACTAATTGTTTTGTGGTTTTAAAAAAAGTTCAAATGAAGGCTTCATTGAGGTGATGCTTTCTCCCTGAAGGCTGGCATTTTGGAGTGTTTGCCAATGATCACTGGCCCCTGGTTCCTCTGTCACATGGTAATGCACGTGGCAGACTCTCCTGACCTATGTTCTATTCTTGTTTTTGTTGAATCTCAGCTTTTTTGTCCCCTATGACTTTCTATATCTGAATTTCATTCTGCTTATAAAGACTCCAGTAATAAGGTAAAGACCCATCTTAATTGAGTTAGGCCACACCTTACTTGAAGTAACCTCATCAATATTGTACTTACAATAGGTTCTACTTACAATAGACTCGTAGCCACAGGAATGGATTAAAGTTAAGAATATGAATTTCTGGGACATATACAGCTTCAAACCACCACACAAGTTAATTTCATTAACTGAATCATCAGTTAGAATATGTATTAACTCCTTATTATATTCCCAGTACGCTGTCAGTACTACAAAATAGATAAAATAACAATCTTCATTAATACAATATCTATGGTTGTATAAAATATACTCTTAGAGTTGTGAACTCTGTTAGCTACTTCTTTAAAACTCTGAAAGAGTTTTATCCTATTTTATTCTGATTATGACATGTTTTTAGGACTGAGAAATGGTAGCCTTTTTATGAAAACTATGGAAAAAACGTGATTTTATTCGGCCTTTAGAAGCACAAATGAAAAGGATAATTAAGTTTTTTGTGAAAATTGTGAAGCATAATAGCATAAGGTCTTTTTTCATTCAATTATTTATATATATTTGTATAATATTTGCTAGCTGCTGACTAAACACAAATACATGCTCATACTCATAGCCAAATGTCAAAATTCCTTTTTCTTCTATGTAATGGTATATTAAAATTATGGTTTATGTGCCTTCCCATTAAATACTGTGAATTTGCTGCATTTAAAGGAATATTTAACCATCTAAGTTTCCAGACAGGAATTTATTTTACATAGAATATTGGTTTCCATTTTACTGGTAATTGTAATTAATGGACTAGAAAATGTTCCTTTCTGCACACGCACATTCATGCCAAAAAAGCAAGCCTCAAAGCATTCTTCTTAGGTGTTCTACAATCTCTAGATAATTTTAAAATTTCACCACCTTTAATAATTGGATAACAATAAGAAGGAAGTTCTGCTCTTGTTAAAGAATAAAATATTTAAATTTAAATTGACTTTCCAAATTTCCAGCAGTTTAGTTTTTCTTGTTTTAACTTACCATCTTTATCAATTTATTTTATAAATGTCACAGTTTCTCTCAGTTATTTATCAACTTAAAAACTCAAGAAAATTTTAAGTACTAAAAATATTAACATATGACACTAATACTGTTTTTAATTTATGCAAATAATGAAAGATATTTGCTCAGTACTTCTTAGGATGTGCAGATTCCAGACAGAAATGTTTTAATATGTTTGAATATTAAGTAATATTAATATTTATTTCACATGTGCCAAAGAAAACTGGCTATTTCACCAATTTTTATTGATGAAAATATGGTGAAGAATTATTGAGGTGTTATTTTGTTCATTATTGTGAGCTTGTGGAAAAAATAAATTGAAAATAATACAGATGATAAAGAATAAGAAGAAATTGTTTGCACAGTGGAAATCATGGAGACTTACTAAAATGGTAGAATTTTTAAAAAATAATTTTCTTTTAATTATTTAAATTTTACATGTGTTAACACTGCATCATTACAGTTCAGGTGAGAGGAAAATGTCAAGATTCTCAGTCACAACATGAAGATCTTTAAGGATAAAAACTTTTTATTTCATCATCTGGCTCATTTTGTGAAGACAGGTTTTTGTGTATTTTCATATTTGTATGTGTGTGTGTGTTTGAAAATCTTATCTATACTTTATGACTATGTGACAACAGACATTCTAAGACTTTGGCATATCCTTAAATACATTTTTAAAAAACATTTCAGGAAACAAATTCCAAATATTTTAAACCTAATAGAAAATTAACTTCTGCAAGTTTTCTTCAGGCAAAAAAAAAAAAAATAGCAAAACATTCACAGAAAACAGAAGTGATATTTTTCTTTTTCCAGGACAAATATCTTTTGTTGATATATAGTATGTACCATTTAGCTATTGCTGACTAACGTAGGGTGCTACGTCTCAGAAGCTTAAATCAACAATCATTTAATTCTATGTCCCACAAGTCATAAGATTATGGGTTTCCTGATCTCACCTAAGTTGCCTCATATTTCCATTGAAAATAACTCACTTATAAATCTGCAGTTAGGATGGAAGCTTTGCTCAAGGCTGGTGTGACTGGAACAACTTAGCGGGGTACCCTGATCCATGCCTCTTCGTCATCTGTCTCTGGCCTGTAGGCCAACCCTTGTTTCTTTCTGATGAAGATGATAGGAGCACAAAAAGGCAAGCAGAATACACAGGGCTTCTTGGGATCTAGAGTTAGAACTAGCAAGATCAGTACTATTTTCATTTAATTATCCAAATTAAGTCTCATGACCAAACTCATTGATGGGAATTTTTTCCTGCCCACTGTGAGAGCATATTACAAAGGACTCAGAGTCAGAAGGAGGTGGCATAATGAAGTCATTAACTCAAATTTATTACAAGGTAGTCAATTTTCAGTAGCTTTTATGTATATGATAAAAATATACCCATGGATGCTCAGTCTCACAGTTACGTAGAGAAAAGCAAATTAAAATAATGAGATACCATATTTTCTTTAAGGATGAGAAAAAAGTATTAACTTTATATTAATTCCCTTTGCTAGAAGTAATAAAAATAGTCAATCTGAAAAATATGTCAATATTTGTTAATATAAAAAATATTCAGAATATATAAGTGAGCAATGCTGACTCAAACTTATCTACAAACTTTATATACCCACTTTCCAGAAAAATTCACATAGATGTACATAACATTTTGCATATTTTTAGGTTTTTCATTTATTCTGTACAGTAAATGCATGTCTCTCTTAAGGGCCCGTGAACCGCACTCACCAGTACAGAAGAAGTTAAAGATAAAATGTTCATTTGCAGCACTCTATGTAAGAGAGCTTTTTGGAATCATCCCAAAGGTCTACAGATGAAAGCCTGGGTGTAAAGCATGGTACTCATAGAAGAGAGTATTGAAAAGCCATTCAAAGAATTTCCTAGATCCACAGATAACAATATGAACAGGTGTGAACAACATAATGATGACTGAAAAAGAAAAACAAATCAGAATTAGACCTTGAACACTAGGCAATTGGTTAGTTAAGCAACTCACAAAATGCCATTATGTGATTATATATGCATATGAATTTGAATTGGATTTGAAGAACACGCATTTAATATTTGAGTGAGTGTGACTATGGTATTAGAGTACAGATTTTATTAGAAATAAAAAATACAAGGGGGTTAAAGGAAGAGCTATGTCTGAAAAGACAATGATAATGTATTTCTAACTAGAGTATAATTGAGTGAATCTGTACAAGTCTGTTCACATGAGGTTCAATATAGATCATACATAAATTTTAAAGTGTTTTTATTTACAAAAGAAAACCAATAATATGCTTTTTAGTATACTAGATAGGTATTAAGAAACTGTTGTATAAATCAATAAATAGGGAGGGGTTCTGGAGGGAATCCTTCACTTCTTATTTGAAGGAATATTGAACAAATCACTTCAGTTTCCTCACTCACTGAGGGGAAGACACCAGTAACCATTTGATAACTTTAAATTGAAAACTGAGGAGATATATATATACAGTAATAGTGATTGGCATATTGAACAATTATTCAACATTTATTTATTGATCATCTACTCTATATCAGGCATCAAGATAGGCCCAGGTGATAATAGCAGTTATCAAAACAATGAAGTATCTTCATCAATGAATGTTGATGATGGGTGAATGAAAGGACATATAGATGGATGGGTTAATAGATTAATTGATGGATGGACTGATGGCTGTACCAAAAAAAAAGTGCCATAGATAATTTTGATGAGAGATAAAATAGAGTGATAATATCAAGAGTCCTTGAGTGGCCAACATTAGATTTGATGTTCAAGGAAGTTGTTTTTAGGAGGTTACATTTAAAATACGAGATAAATGACAAGCAACAGCCATCCAAGGGAAAATAGGGAGAGGTTATTGCAGGAAGAGGTAGTTAGTTTACTTAGAAGAGAAATGGAAGTTAAAAACACTCAGTGGTGGGAACGTTGTAAAGCAGAGAAAGAATGGTAAATAATCATCATTTGACATGGGCCACATACCTACAGCTTAAAAGTCAAGGAAAAGTGTCACAATTTGATTTCAAATGCATTGTGATGTTAGTTTTAAGCAAGTGAGTGATCATGTTTAAAAATGATATCTCTGGTCACCATGTACTATGAATATAGTGAATTATTGGGGAATAAAAGTGTAAGAAAGGAGATTTTAGGAACCTTTTGAAATAATTCAGGTAAGAGATAATTAAAACTTGACCTAGGCAGGGTACAGTGAGAACAGAAAAAAGTAACCAGATTCAGGATAGGTTTTGCAATTATATTCAGCAGGACTCCCTGATGAATTAGATGTAATTGCTGAAAGAAAGAGGAGAATCCAAAATCTTTTCTAATTAGTAATTATTACCAGATTATCCCTAGTAATTATTATGTAGTATATTTGCCTTCAATTACCTTAAATTCTAAAAGAAAAGATGTATGCAAAGAAGTTCTTATATACAGAAATTCATATGTATTTATTTATAAACCATCTCCCCTTATAAAATACGTTCATAGTGGCTTATTAAGAAAATATACTTTGTCTTATTTCTTAAAAAATTCCTCATCAAGAAACAAAAAATCAGCAATAAACAACAGCTACAGTTAAAGGAGATTCTTAAATAATAAAGCAAGATAAAACAAAGTTGTGGGAAATTTGTGGGAAATCTAATGGAATAAACAATTCTAATTCTCTGAGAAGAGGATGCATGGGTGAACGTCAGCAAAGACACCAGTTTTTATTGTCTTTGAGTTGAGAGGAATTGATATGAGAGAATTTAACAATATAAAGAAGAAAATACTCTCCTTTTTTTTTCATGTTTTTGACTTAAATTTTCTAAGAGGATATCAAAACTATTTGGTGGATGTTAATGTTTTACATTCTTTAACCATGCTCTGCACTGTGAGGATTCCCACCAACTATTTTTATTCTTATTTCCATCATATTTCAGGGAATACTTTCTCTCTTATGGATAAAGCATTCTTATGCTTGCTCAATCCTTCAAGAGTCTAGGTAGCTAAATTTACTGCAGGAAAAGGAAGAGAAAAAAAAATCTCTCTTGCTTTGCTGTTCTACCCAGCAGTCTGTCAGCTTTCTTCCTTGGAACTCTGTCGCCCATTAAAGGCAACATTTTACATTATCATGCAGAAAGTTTAATTCTTCATTTCAGAAAAAATATTTGGGCTTTACATTTGCATTAGCAAGTGACCAATTTGGCAGAGCCAAATTCTGCTCTTTCCTTAGCAGAAAGAAAATGCTGGCATCATTAAAACAGCAGCTTGGCCCCAGTGAATTGACAATATTTCTTATGGGATGGTCCTGAATTCCTTAAGAGCCCTACATGAAAGTAATTATTTTACATGTTTAGTTAACAAATAGTTATTATTTACGATTTGTTTTGCTATGATTTTGTTAGGACAATTTTGTATAAGTAGTACCTGAAACGAATATAAATAAAGATCAAGCATTTCTTTGTAATTTTTTATATTATGGGGATGCATGAATTTGAGGAGCAAAAATATAATGTAAAGTCATGGTTTAAAGTATTTTTAGATAAATTCCTTGAGAGTTTATAGGCGTGAGCAAGCAAGAGAGCTTTGCTTGTTGGCTTTCTTGAATTTATCACATTCCAGGGTAGAACTTAGAAACAAAGTTAGTTTGGGGTAGAACTTCAAAAATGAAACTTTTTTAGAGGTAAGAAAGTTGAAGAATAATACATCACTAGGAATGAGGAAAAATGAGACAAAGTGTCAGAGAAGGAAAGGATATAATAGGAAGTAATAATGTATAGTTAAATTTGGCTTGAGGATTTGTATTATGAAGGTGAGTGATGGAGCTGAAGTTTACAAGGAAGGTTGAAACTAGAATCTGTAGGAGATGGTTAAATTTGTACATCCCTCCCAAGGAAATGAAAATCTATTTGATCATAAAGATATATAAAAGTTGTGATTTAGGAAGATTAATCTGGCATCAAAGAGTAGGAATCCCAATGGAGCTAATTTGGTGCCTTGTATTCACCATGTAATACTCAGGTTTGTAACCTTTGCATCACTTTAGTCTAATGGATATCTGAAAATGAACAAATCAGTAGTAGCAAGGTCTAGGGATGTAAAAGCAGATTTTCATTCCATCAAAGTATAAATAGGTATAGAAGAGAATGATCTTTGATGTTCATATCCTACCTCAAAAATTTCTTCTCCACTCACCAAATTAACCTGAGTTTGTCAGTCTTGCTATCTGTCTCTTTCTGTATCAAACAGCACTGTCTTTGAAATGCTAGATATTTCTGTTTAATTCCCTATTGTTGATGTCACCAATTCTTTCCTCTACCCGTTCAAATATGCTGTCAGGTGCTTCTACTATATTTTTAAACTTTTGCATTGTACCTTTCATTACCATAAGATCAGTTATCTTTTTGTGTATGTTTACAAATTCTTCTGTATGATCCCCCTATGTTTTGTTGATACCCTTTATCTCTTCCTTCATTTCATTAAGATATTTGTGTAGATTTCCTTGATTAGTTGTTCTACCTTGTGTGTTTCCTCCTGTTTTTTTTACTTTTTTAAAAAATTTTAATTTGTTCATTAAACTGTGCAATGACTTCCTGTTTTTGCAAGTATGGCTTGCAAATTTTTGCTGATGTCTAGGCATTTATCTTGCTGGACTTATTCAGATGGTTAGTTTTTCTTTCTAGTTTAGGGCTTTATTTTATTTGGTTTTGTGTTAAGGGTCCTCTTTAACACTTTGTTCCACTTATTCTATATCTTTGTATTTGCCCATGTTCAATTAAAAAAAAAATTATAGTCACCAAAAAGGAAAGAGAAAAGAGAAAAGAGAAAAAAATGAATGTGAAAGAAGATGGAAGAAAAAAGAACAAAAAAAGAGATTGGAAAAATAAATAATAAGAGGGAAAAACAGTAAAAAGGAATAAAACTTTTAAAAATGAAAAAAAGAAATAGGAAAAATAAAATAATAAAATAAAATAAACCAGATAAATGAGAGGAGAGAAAGAAATGAAGACAAAACAGGAGTGGCAGAAAGAAAGAAAAAAAGGAAGAAAGAGGGAAAAAATGAAAGAAAGGAAAGAAAGAAAATAAAAAGAGGAAGTAAAGAGAGAGAGGAGAAAAACAAACAGGTCTCCCTCTAAGTCCATCAGTAACTGTCTAAGAATGCCTATGCTCACCCAATAATCATCTCTGTGGTCTGCCTCTCCGTAGTCACCCAAATAGAGAGAGGCAAACAGACACACAGAGAGGAAGAGAGAGACCAACCTCTGTCTAAGTTCCCTTAGTCAGCCTGCTTGCCCCATTGCTCCCCTCCCCCAGAAGCTGGCTAGGTACCTGTAATCCAGGTCTCTTCCCCAGGGGCTAGCTGGAAATGTGTCAAACCTTCCAATCTCCTCCCCCTTCCCTTTCTTTGGAGCTGTAGGTACTGGCCCATGGCTCACCTCTTCCCCAGAGCCAGCTGGGAGCAGATCTGGCCATCCTATCACATACACACATCCCCACTGTCCCTGAGCCTGCTGGGTGTCAACCAGCACTCCTGGTTACCCTGTTTCTCCCCACTACTTGACAACTCACTGACCATTAGAAACACACCCAATTGTCTGGCAGCACTTCTCTATCACAAGCCAGCTGGGTGGTGGTCCCCACACATTTGTGCCTCATGAATCTGTCCTCTCAAGAGTTGGCTGTGCACTGGCATGCACAACTGGTCACCTGGTATTTCTCCTCACTCTGACAGCCAGCTGTGTTATGGTCATCCAGCCAGACTACCTCTCCAGATTTCCATTCCCTTAGAGTTAGCTGGGTGCTGGCTTGTTGCCCTATCAACCAAGGCTTCCCTCTCCCCTAAGTTGACTGGGTATCCCCTCTTTGGCTGCCCTATCCTATCATCCTCATGGACTCATGGCTTCCCTTATGCCAGGCAAGCCTACATCCCTTTCCACAGTTCCTGGAGAAGGAGGGCAGCTGACATTCCCTATCCTACCATCTTGCTTCTCCCTTGTAAATTTTTTGACCTTCCTCTTTTTCTTTTTTTATAATGTAAGCATTGAGAGATATAAATTTCCCTCTCAGAACTGCCTTTGTTGTGTCTCATAGGTTTTGTTATGTTGTGTTCTTGTTTTCATTCATCTTGATATATTTACTGATTTCGTTTGCAATTTCCTCTTTGATCCATTGATTATTTGTGTTTTTAATCTCCATATATTTGTGAATGTGTCCTTTTTCCATCTGTTATTGACTTCCAGTTTCATTCCATTATGATCATAGAAAGTGCTTTGTATAAGCTAAATATTTTAAATTTATTGAGACCTGTCTTGTGACCCAATATTTGGTCTGCCCCGGAGAAAGAACCATAAGCACTTGAAAAGAATGTGTATCCTGCTGCTTTGGTGTGTAATGCTCTATACGTGTCTGTTAGGTCTAGTTCATTGATCATATTATTCAAGTTCTCTGTTTCCTTATTTATTCTCTGTCCAGATATTCTGTCTAAAGCTGAGCATGGTTTATTGAAGTCTTCAACTACAGACATCTGTTTTTCCATGCAACTTTGCCAATGTGTGCCTCATATATCTTGGGGCATCAAAGTTAGGGGCTTAAATATTTATTATACTTATTTCTTCTTGGTGGATTGTCCCTTTTATTAATATTTAATGACGTCTTTCATCTCTTATAACAGTTTGGCATTTAAAATCTGTTTTGACTGTTATTAGCATTGTTACTCTAGATTTTTTTTTGGTTCCAACCTTTCATATTCAATTTGATTGTGTCCTTACATGTGAGATGAGACTCTTGAAGACAGCATATTTTTTATCCATTATGTTAGTCTATGTCTTTTGATTGGGGTATTCAATCCTTTAATGTTCTATGTTTTTACTGTAAAGACATTACTTACATCATCTATTTTACCCTTTGGCTTTCTGTTATCATTGTCTGTGTTTTTGTCTGTCTTTTTAAACTTTAAATTACACTCACTAATAATCTTCATTTCTATACTCTTCTCCAAGTCTCTTGCTATCTCTTGCTATAGCACTCCCTTAAGTATCTCATGTAAATCGGATCTTTCGGTAACATACTTTCTCAGTTTTTGTCTGTGAAGACTTTAAACTCACTCTCATTCTTAAAGGACTGTTTTGCTGGATAAAGTTTTCTTGACTAGCAGTTTTTCTCTTTCAGTATCTTAAACACATTGTACACCTTCTCCTCACCTCCATGGTTTCTAACGAGAGATCAACACTTAGTCTTATTAGTCTTATTGCTTTCTTTTACTGCTTTTGGAGTCCTCTCTATATTTTTGGTATTTGTCATTCTGAATAGTATGTGTCTCAGAGTAGAACTATTTGGATTTATTCTGTTTGGGGTGTGTTGCCTTTCTTGTATATTGATATTTATGTCTTTCATAATAGTTGGGAAGCTGTTATTCATTACTTCCTCAAATATTCCTTCTGCCCTTTTTCCACTCTCTTCTCCTTCTGGGACACTCGTGACATATATGTTTGTGCATTTCATGCTGTCATTCAGTTTCTTGAGACCCTACTCAAGATTTTCCATTTTATTTTCCTTTCTGCCCTCCTCTGTTTTCAAGTTCATATGTTCTGCCCTTGATTCACTTATTCATTTTTCTGCCATTTCAAATTTGCTGTTACATGCCTCTATTTTATTTTTAACCTTATCCATTTTGTCTTTCATTCCTGTGAGCTCTGTTGCTTTTCTTTTCAGGCTTTCAAATTGTTCTTTAGGCTTATCCAGTGTCTTCTTAATGTCCTTTATCTCTTCATTCATATTGTCCTTCAACTCCTTGATTTGATTTAGGAAATTTGTGTGATTATCATTGATTAGTTGTCTGAAAACCTATGTCTCATCAGGATTCTTGGTTTGTTCTTTGGCTGGGTCATCGCTCCCTGTTTCTTAGTATGGCTTGTAATGTTTTGCTGATGTCTAAGCAGCTGGATATGTTGGTAAATTTTCCCTAATAGTCAATTTCTCTCTCTTGCTTAGTGGTTTTGTTTCATGGCTTTCTCTAATTTTGGTTCAAAATTAATCATTCTTTAAAATTATCCAGCTAAAGTTATCATAATAAGGCCAGGAAATCACTAATGGAGCATGGATCTGATCGAAGAGGTATGGGACAAGACTCCAAAATGCATTATTTTCTATTTGCAGTTTCCTGGTCTGCCAGTGCATGGCATTCTTTGGAAAATCTTACCAGGGAATTGTGTCTTTCAACCTCCATTTGCTCTTGATTCTTCTCTGGCTAAAGCCAAGATTAAAAGTGAGGTTGTTGGCCAAATTCACTGAAGAGAAACCACTCTCCACCCTCCACCACACCCATTCTTCATAGGGAGGAAGATATCTGTTGCTCTCTGTTGACTCCAGTGAGCTTGGGTTTTATCCAGGCTGTTTACATTGAGGGTGGGAGGTGGTCGACATTTCCACATATGAAAGCTAATAACTCAAGGTTTTCATTTTACTTTCTTCTTCTCTGTCCCTCACCCTCCTGGATGATGTGCCTCACTCTCTTGGTCTGCAAATCCCCAAAGCAACTCCCTCAGATGCTTTTTGCCCTTTCTCCATTGTTTTTGTGAGTAAGTGGAGACCTGCCTTCCTACTCCTATGCCATCTCCCTGGAAGTCCCTTATCACCTCTCTTGACAAACCACTAATTTGGAGGAAAAACAGTCTCTGATCAACTATCTCATCATGTCACTGACTCAGCACATTTCCACCTGATCCTTTATAGATTTGTTTATACCTCCATATAAAAGAAAAACCCTTTCTATCTAATCATTGAAACACTTGCAGATTTTACAGTCAGATAATTTTCCCTAATGCAGTCCCATTATCCTTAGTACAATGGCTCACCTACCCCTACTACAATAGTCTTTTCAAATAATGTCTCTAACTAAATTCAGATTTGTTTTCCTTACTTGGCATAACTGTATCATCAATTTCATGCTAACATTGAGATTCCTCAATACTAATCATTAACCTTTTTGTTCAAAACTTTATTGTTGAATAGACACTCTTCAAAACAACTCCAAGTATCCAAAATTTCTAACTATATCCCATTCCTCTTCACTTTCTCAACAGATTATCTCTTCTAATTTACTGAAATCGATGCTTGCAAATAAAACTTTACTTATTTTCATTAAACATATGGGTTTTTTCCTTTTTGCCAAAAATAACTCTTCACTTGTGCCCTTGATGCATTGTCCTCCCAAACACTAGTGACATCACTCCATCAATTATGCCTTCAAATTTGCATTTTTTGTCTCTTCCCCTCTCTAGAACTATATTAGTCATTCCTGTAGGCTGGAAAAATATATTAAGTTATCATGTGGTCTTTTAAACAACAACAAAATGAAACAAAAATGATTTTCCTGGACCCTACCAAGTTGTTACAATCTTTTTTCCCCTTTCTTTTCCTTGTCAAATGTCCTAAAATAGTAATTATACTCTGCATCCTTTCCCTTACCAGGAGTTCATTAGTTGGACACCTCTGTGTTCTTTGTATATGATCTAAGTGGAAATGCTCTTTTGAGAACTATCAGTATTATCTAAATTTTAAAACTATCTTCAACATATATTATTTAAGCTATTGAGAACCTCACTCCAAGTTATAAACTTTTTTGAAACTTCATCTGCCCTTGACTTATATCATTCTAAGTAGTCTAGTTTCTGTTACATTATGAAACTGATCATTTTTCTGTCTTTAACAGTCATTTCATTTCTCCTACTGCTACACAATTGAAGACATTTGCTTATTTTGTTCTGCTTAATTGGGTAACTTTCTTTTTCTATTCAGTTTTTACTCATGGCAGGTTCATGTTCTCATGATTTCGAGTATCATTTGTAAAACCATGATATGCAATCTTATATTTTCAGTTCCCTATCTTGCTTAATGTCATCTACTTCTTTGAAGTACCTTAAGTACCAATCACATTCTTGTCTCCTTTAATTGTTTTTATCCTAACTTCATGATTTCCCCTATGAATTTTCTCAATTACCAGGTTTTTCATCTTTTTCACATATTTTCAATTCTGTTTCTTGCTCTCTTTCATTCCTATGATTCCCTGAGTATTATGTGCAACTTGATACATATATATGTATATATATTATTTTATATATAAATATTTTACATTTATTTTTCAAGAATCACAGAGATTTTGTTTTTCCTAATGGGTCTTAATTTTGTAATTTGAGAAGATAAAGGACAAAATATAAAAATAAAATTTTATTTAAGAACCTCAATAGTTGAGTAAAGAGTTGAGCTACTCTAATTAAAAGGATAATGAATCTGGAAGATGTTTGATTTATGTCTATCTGACACTTCAGAGTTGAATGACTGAGCAATGTCATAAGCATAATATGTTGGGAACTGAGGCACAGTGATCTCTCAAGGAGAGATTTGCTGTTTCTATGGCTACTCTTGCAACCTAAGGAATCGGGTAATTAAGAGTTCCAGGCAAACTGGATAAAGCTGGGAAAGGTTGAAAGAAAAGATGAGCAGATAACATTTGTGTAGTAAATAGAACACTTAAACTTTGTACCTTGAGATAAGATTTTTTAAATTCCTTAGAGTATGAGTAATATTGATGGTTAACTGCATCTTGCTGCTTCTACCCACATCAACCGGGGTATATATAGAGCCCCTTGTGAACAATAAAGTTGTCTGATGAGTCTCTACTCACAGACCCCCTAATTCCAGCTCCCTTGTTCTTTCTTTTTCTTTCTTTCTCTTTCTTTCACTCGTCCTTTTCTCTTTCTTTCATTCCCAATTACCTTCGGGTCCAAATCTCCAACACAGTACCATTGCTGGTAATTATTACCCCAATGTCTTTTGAATCTGTGCTTCACCCTTCACTTCTTAACACTCAATTTCTGTTTTCTTTTCCATTATGCTTTATTTTGATGCAAATATTCTCCTTTATAGCAAACTTTCCATTTCAACGCTTCTTGCTTCCTAGTACTAAATTTTCTCTGTATGTTGTTCAGTAATCAAGGAACTCCCTTCACCAATGCCTCTAATGACTCCCTATACCCTTACAAGTTATGTCCCAATTTATATCTGTAAGATATTTGGGTATTCTACAGTTTAGAGCTAACTTACATTTTCAAACTTACCTCTGATAAGTTCCATAGCTTCATGTCTAGTAAAAATTGAAGATTTTTTGTTTTCTGGTCCTGTCTCATAGTATTCTGTCCCCGTACTTATAGTTCATAATGCTCAGACTGGACTGTGCTCCTCATCTTCTTTGTAAAGGGAAATTGTAAACATATGCAAAGTCATGTTCGATTCATGCCACCTATCTAAAACATTTCACTAATAAAATATTTCTGATATCATCTCTTTTACCTCTGAACTGATACACCCTGTGTGAAATTCTTTTACATCTTCTTTGCCTAGGCTGTCAGTACATTGGTACTTACTGAGAATGCTGTGAAAACTTATAATATTGAAATATATCTGATGGTAAATACCTACTGTGTGGTTCTTTTGAGGCTCCATGTTCAGTTACTACAACCTAGTGGATAGGACGTTAAGAGATCAGAAGTCAAGCAGACTGCCTTCCAAACTTAATAGATACTAGCTAGCATGAAAAGGTCAACATATGTAGGACTCTCTCCAGAGCAGACCTAGACAACAGAGGCTGACTTTATCCATGGTGGTAGTGCTATTATTCCAGAGGACAAAGGTTCAGTACTCATCTAGACCTAAGAAGAGAAGTCCATACCTGCCTGCTGCCTACAAAAATTCAGCTTTTGCCATGGATTACCAAGATTATGAAATACTTTGAATATCACCCCAATCTATAACATTCTATTTCTTAATATATTTATTTGAATTAATGATGAAAAACACTTAGAACTGTGCCTGGAATATGTACTATATGTGCTAGCTCTATTATCATTGTCATCACCATTACTATTAATATTCATTTATATCTTCTTGAAATCACACATTTTCTTACATAAACTGGCAAATCATGGACTATCCAGTCTATCTTCTTGCTTATTATGTATTTAATAATGTATTTTCAAAAAAATAACTGAGAAATAAAAATATGGAATATTTCCTTAAAAGAACTTACATTCATAATGTGGCTACTTCTATATAGAACTATAAAAGATGCAGAAAGGAATGATCTAAAAACGATCAAAGCATTGCTAATTTACAAAGTTTTATGACTTATAAACCAAATGTTATAGTACAATTACTGTAGAATCACAGTGAAATAAGCATTAAGTAGATTTCTAACTTCTATTCTTTTGTTATGTCAGATTTTCCAGAGTAAGTTTGCTCTAGGATAAATAGAACACACAACAAAACTATTTTGGTAAATTAAGTGGAAGGAAGGATTTGAGAAGTGATCAATCAGTATGCTGTGGAATGAGTCACAGGTAAATTCATCAGAGATTGGTTTCCAACAGTCAGTCTGCTAAAATAAAATTGTAGGAAGAAAACAGGCATGGTAATGATAATGACTGGAGATCTTCCAATGCTCTGATATTTAACTGATTGAATATAAAGTCAAAGTCAATATATGTAGAGTAAAAGGACCCAGATGTGTCTGATTTTGTCATTCAGATCATCCAATAAACAATGGATTTAGAAACAGTGAACATTTTGTTTATATAAATTATGAACTATGAGACACACCATGATCCTCAGACTATGTAAACATAGTCTAAAACCCATGTATGATCAGTCCAAAATACAGTGTAAGATGAAATAAAGATTTGGGGATGACTGGTACTATAGACCCAATATTTATTGATCTAAGCATCTTCTGATATTTCTCCCATCAGAAAAGTTCTTTAAGTCTAACAACAATGCTTTACATTGCAACAGAGGAATTTACTTACCACTCTCTGCTTCTTCTGAAAATTCATTTTAGGATGTTAAGGATTGATCTGTGGTTGATACAGTCTCATTTTGGGATGCCCTAAGAAAGTTTTAACATTTGTTTGTTCATAAATTGCAAATTCATGCTCAATAAAAATTTTTTTCACAACAAACTCCTTTGAAATATTACAGGATGAATAGACTTTTCTTACTTAGCATGTGCATGATCTGGAATTGAAATAAAAGTGTGAACCTCTGACTAATTCAATTGTAATTTTTTCTACTTATTTTGTCAGACTGATAAAAGGTATCAATGTACTATATCACACAGAATTTGTACCCTGTGATATATGGCTAATTGAGGTTTCAAATATATATCTTTTATCCTCCAAAGAACTAAATATTTAATCTCAAAAAATTACAAAATGTGGTAAGTCCCTGGAAACAGCGTAAAAATTCTCTAAAGAATTGTTTTACTAGGAATATTCTGAGACAATTTTTTATTTTATTAAAGGATCCAAAACAAGTAGTCTCAAAATTTAATTGACCTAAAAGTTCTTTTTTTTTTTTTACTTTTAAGAGACCATGAATAAAATTGTGGAAAACCATCACCACATGTTTCACACCTGTATAAAAGGGCAAAGGAGATTAAAATTTCATAATTTTAATTATGCTCAAATCTCATTAAATCAAATCACATTAAAAAATGAAAACAAGCACAAAATAACACTACATAAAAGTTGGTGATCTTCTAATAAATATTCATTGATTAATTCAATATCCAAGGTATATTTATTGAGTATTTCCCTTGTATAGCTACTGTATTAGATACTATAAACCTAAAAATGAATAAAATGAAATACCACAAATCAATGTCTTACAATCTATTAGGATAAATAAGCCATATGTAGAACATAGATTCAAATTATAATTGAAGGGTTAAATGTATTTAAAATGCTGCTTTTTTATAACTCCAGGCAAAAAATACTTTAAGGGTATGCAGATTCATGACTTAATGTTGAAATGAAAATGCTTTCCTTACTTAATGGATGTAAAATAAATTATTTATGTTTTGATAGTGTAGTGAATGAAGTACATATTAAAATATTCACAGAATGTTCTACCATGCACTTTTTAAAAGTCATAGTGCTGGACTATATTTTATGAATTTGATAGCATCCGTGTATCCTTCTAAATAAAAGTGCAGAGTAGAAAAGAGTAGAGGAAAATACCAGTTTAATTACAAATACTTGGATTGTGTGTGACTCTGTGTGTGCCTGTGTGTGTTTGTATTCCACTTATAAGATTCTTGGATGTTCCTCAGGATTTTTAGCTTGTTAGGTTTTCATTGGCCTTTAAGATTTAATTAAAATCACCCCAAACTCCCACCTCATCATCTTATTTGGTGTAACAGGAAATATGCATTCTTCATAACATCTACGAAGAAACAGGAAGGTGTTTGTCTCTTCTGGTTGCTGTTCTCCCTACTAACTCCACTGTTTATTCTACATCTCCATCTCTGCCTCTGCTCACTTCTGAAGAAACATGTTGCCTTTATCTCATCTGCAGATGTTGCACCTCTTCTTTCTTTCTGCCAAAGTAACTATTAAATAGGTGTTTGTTAACCAAATTTTATGGAAATCTGGGACAACGGACAGATGTGACTCTACAACAGAATATAATATACAGGAATATTTCATTTTATTGTACTTCTGGTTTATTGTGCTTTGCAGTGGTTGTGTGTTTTTATGTGTTTTTTTTTTTTTTTTGTGCTAATTAAAGGTTTATGGGAAAGTAGCCAGTGCTACTTTCCCAACAGCACCTGCTGAGTTTGTGTCTCTATCACATTTTGGTAATTCTCGCAATATTTCAAACTTTTTCATAATTATTATATCTATTATACTGTTCTGAGATCAGTGATTTCTTATGTTACTCTTGTAATTATTTTGGAGCACCACATACTGCATTCACGTAACACCAAACTTAATCCATCTATGTGTTGCTATTAGTGCTCCACTGATGGAACGTTTCCCATCTTTCCCTCTCCTTGGACCTCCCTATTCTCTGAGATGCAAAAATATTGAAATTGTTACAAACCCTCTAATTATCTTTAAGTGTTTAAATGAAAGGAAGAATTGCACGTCTCTCATTTAAATCAAAATCTAGAAATGATTTGGCTTAGTGAAGAAGATATGTCCAAAGTAGACATAGATTCAAAGTTAGACTTTTTATGCCAAACAGCCAAGTTGAGAAAGAAAAGGGAAAGTTCTTAAAGGAACTTAAAAGTGCTACTCCCATTGAACACATGGATGATAAAGAAAGCAAAACAGCCTTATTGCTGATGGATAAAATTTTAGAGGTCTGGAAAGAAGACAGATTATCCACAACATTCCTTTAAGTCAAAGTATAATAAGAGCAAAATCCTAACTCTCCGAGACTTTGATGTTTGAGAGAGATGAGTTAGGTGCAGAAGAAACGTTTGAAGCTAGCAGAGATTGGTTCATGAGGTTTAAGGAAAGAGCTGTCTCAATAAAAGTGCAAGGTGAAACAGTAAGAACTAATGTAGAAGCTGAAGCAAATCATCCAGAAAATCTAGCTGGTACTTAATGAAGGTAGCTACACTAACCAACAGATTTTAGTGTAGGCTAAACAACCTTATATTGGAAGAAGATACCATCTAGGACTTTACCTACGAGAGAAAAGAAGTCAAAGTTTTGCTTATACATGTCAAAGGATTGGCTGACTTTCTTGTTAGGGCTGGTGCAGCTGATTAATTTAAGCTGAAGACAGTGCTCATTTATCATTCCAAAAATCCTAAGGCCCTTAAGAATTATGCTTAGTCTAC